>NC_140209.1:5805976-7093964 GCF_951802725.1 Rutilus rutilus | reverse complement strand
ACGTCTCGCTGTGTGGAGGAGCTTCGTCATGAGATTCAGTGTCATTCTAGTGGAGTAAATCAACTCTCTCTCTCTCTCTCTCAACATTCCTCTATTTTCATAGAGTGGTGCAGGAATGACAAGACAGATTTAGATTTAGGTTTTAAGTCAGTTATTTATATCTTTTGCTGTAGTGTGTCAGTAGGAAATATCAGATTACTTTTCCAAACATTCTTTTTGCTATTAATTGTAATGATCCAGTGAGATTTGTGTAGGCACAAGGAGTCTGACAACAGCCGGTATGATCTGATCCCACCATCATCGAGTCCGTCTGTGATTACATGTTTAAGATGTAAATGTTTAAGTTGTAAACGTGTTTAAGATGTAAACGGGATGATTGCGCGACACTTACGTGAGACACTGTTGCCGTGTGTGCAAGTAGCAGAAACAACGAGGAATACCAGAGTAAACGTTGAAAACGTTTAATTTGAAAAGGTGTGAATGACGTTACAAAACATGAAAAATTATAAAATATAAAAGGAAAACAAAGCAAGAAAACAAGAGTGTCACCAAATCAATTAAATAATAAAAACATAACAAACCTCTAAATCTACCTATCAAAAGAAAAATGCAGAAACAAAACCTGAAATCTTCAGCGTATACGCCGCCTTAAATAAATAACGCTGTCTAAAAAAAACAATAAATTTAATGCGTGGTGATCACTCTCCAACTAAATAACAGAAAACAATTCTAACTACCGTGGTCTTTAAAGATGGAACACACACACACACACACTACGGACGTCTAGTGTTCTAACTCTAAACAGTGCATTCAATCGGCAGTAATACTAACAAAGGAATGTTCATCTCTAAACACTTGCATAAGCAAAAAAAACTAAAAACAAAACAATCATAAACGTAATCATGGTTTCAACAAACAACTCCAGGCATGGGAAGTTGTCAGATATCTGGCGCTGACCTCCCTCAGGACCTGAAGGACCTGCGCCTGGACGCGACGACAGCGCAGTCCTGAAGTGTCAACTAGTCTCTCCCCTGTGAAGGCCTGTGAAAAAAAAAAAAAAAAAAAAACATTTGACACAATCTGATTCCATATTGATTAAGTTGGGGCCTATCAGGTACAGTACATAAGAAAACAATCTCTCTCAACTAATGCTGTAAAGTAAACCATAAGGAACCCCAGTTGGTACATCATTCTAATATTTAAGGTTAAAAATTATTTGTAAGCTGCTTCTTTAAATCACACATAAGGAAGTTTATATACTGTTATAATACACTTTTATTTAAAACAAACCTTTCCTACATTTAGACAGGTGGGCAAACGCATCTTTGTCTCAGTGCATGCATTGTTTTAGTTTGGCAGCGCTACCGCTAGCTTAGCTTAGCATAATGAATGGAATCCTGTGTTGCCAGCTAGCATGTGATTTAAAAAAAAAAATTACTTCTTGTGGTCTACGTATTCACGAGTACAAATAGCAATGCAGATTAAGTTTTTGGGGCAGACCTGACCTGTTGAAAGATGGTATTCATCCCTCCTGGGATGGTGCTGCTCTTCTCTCTAGTAATATGGCACATAGTCTTAGAGCTCAAACATGACAACCTGGGGCTCAGGTCAGGAAGCAGACAGACTGGCTAAACCGACCGTCTGCTTGCGGCCTCGCGTCACCAAGGTCAGATAAATCCCATCACATAGAGCATCTTTCACCTAGATATCATCATATAGAGACTGTGTCTGTTCCCCGAATTAGGACATACAAAAAACATTTAAACTCATCTAAGGTTAAAAATTTAATTGATGTTCAACAAATAAAAAACAGCTATAATACAGATGAGCAAATGCTAAAGCTTGGGTTGCCGAATATTCGATCGCTTACTTCAAAAGCAACCATTGTTAAAGGAGAACTCTGGTCAATTTTAACATTGAGCTCATTTTTTTGTAAATTTGGAGTGCTGTCAGTACAGAGAACAACGACAAAAATCGGTGTTGCCTACACTGTGTTATCCTCTTTTTAAAATTTGCACCCTGTTGACTTCAATGGGGCACGTTTTAAACCTGCGTTTAAACCTGCGTTTAAGCCTCTTAACATCCTTGATGTGTTATTGTGATGATCATTGGTAACTAAACCAATGTGCGTGAACTCGACAATCGACTTTTGACCGAAAACAGGATGTAAATACAGGTATGTGCGCTGGCTGAAATAACATCACTTTTATTCATATCTTTCACATCTACTGCAGTCAGACTCACCCGTGTTCACTCTGAAGGAATCACTCACATGACCTGTGCACTTGTAATGACACATCAAGGATGTTAAAGGGGGGGTGAAATGCTCATTTTCACTCAATCTCCTGTTAATTTTGAGTACCTATAGAGTAGTATTGCATCCATCAAATCTCCAAAAAGTCTTTAGTTTTATTATATTTATAAAAGAAAGATAGGCTGTACCGAGTCTTTCCGGAAAAAAACGAGCGGCTGAAGGCAGGCCGTGTGGGCGGAGCTAAATCTGTGCTAACGCGCCGAGCTAACAACACACAGAGACATTTGAAGCAGTTTTACTCACTGCCCGGTTCCAACGCACGACCGCGAACCTTTATCATTGTGACTGCTCGATCCTTAAGCATTAGACGATCTGCAAATCGTCGATCTGGGCTTTGTTTATAAAACAATCATCGTTGAAATGCAGGGAACAAACAGTCTTGCACAACTCCATTGATGCTCTGGAAAAACAAACTCCATCCACTGGTCCCTTAACGCTGGGTTCTCTGGGAATCTGTGCAGGGTTGTCTTGCCCTGGCAACCAAAAACCCACTTCTTTGGTGACATTGACTTCCAAGAGCCGAGCACAGCGCTTTGATGGCGAACTGCTTTCGCTCTCTTGCTCTGGTCTACGAGTGCGCGCGCGCGCGCCCGCGGTTCTTCCGGGAGAAGTGCCCTTAGGACCCGTATAAGGAAATTCCGCTACATCTGACGTCACACATGCCCATACTCGAAAAAAAAAAAAACGTTTCGAAACTTGTGACAAACCGGAAGGAGCATTTTTGGAACAGAAATACTCCTTCAAACGTACAATTTCATTTTTGAAACTTTGTCCATGTTTAGCATGGGAATCCAACTCTTTAACAGTGTAAAAAACTCAGTATTCATGAAATAGCATTTAAAGGGGGGGGGTGAAGATATATATATATATATATATATATATATATATATATATATATACACACACGTACAATAGGCCAACCTGACTTTGAACACAAGAGGGCAGTATAGCACTATGAATGAAAATTTATTTTTTGGACTAAAAAAACATTCTGGATGTTTTTAAACTTAAACAATTATTAAATTGAAAAAGAAAAAAATGGGTTTAGTTCTGATATTGGTATAATTTTATATAGAAACAAATGGTGTATAATTACATTTTTAGAAGATAGGTTTTCAGCGTTTCCTTTTTTGACATTACTTTAATCCCTCGCCATAGCAAAACCATTTGAGATATTTATTATCCGTTTACAATTTAGCATCTTTAATATATTTTCATCATGTTGAAAAAGTTTGGTGGTTATAAAATAAACCACTTAAGAGGAGTGGGTAAAAATTCAGAGGCTGATTTTGCAAAGAAATCCACATTCAAACCAAAATATCTGACTTCCTGTTGCTCTGAGCTAATTTCTGAAAATTAGAAAATTGTCCGGCACGATGAGACCAATATGTGTACTGATTTTTGTGACTGTACATAAAATTAACCACCTCACTTTTGTTAAAAGCATTTTGAAAGTGACACACTTCCTGCTACCAGTTGGTGGCGCTATAACTTTGACTCACAATTGTTACATCCATCTGATCGGCCTCTTACCACGAACACTCTGCTGAAGTTTCATCAAGATAAGTTAATGTGTGCAGAAGTTATACCACTTCGTGTTTCTCTTTTCTCACCATAAATTCGTTTCCTTGCCACGACCAAACCATTCGAGATATCAAAAATCAGTCCGCAATTTAGCATCCTCAATGTCTTGACTTCATGTGGACCAAGTTTGGAGGCGATTGGATGAATTCTCTTGGAAGAGGACATCACATTCCACAGCATGCGTTTTTCAAACAACCCATAATAGCCGACTTCCTGTTGGGCTGGTGTAAAACTTGACCAGGGAAAGTTGTTCGGCCTGATGAGATCTATGTGTGTACCGAGTTTCATATTAATTCATGCAAGCGTGTTTGATATATGGACCAAGATTTCAGGCCCCGTTCAAGGGGGCGCTGTTGAGCCCCCCGCCACACCCGTTTCTGAAACTTTTCACATGTCTACTGGCTAATAAGTGTTATGTGTCTGTCGAGTTTCATCCAATTTGAAGCATGCTAAGAGTCTCAAAAGCATCCGAAAAGTTTGATGCGTTGCCACGGCAACAGTATCTAAGATATCAATAATCCTTCCACAGGTCTACATCTGCCGTGTGTTTACATTATACACATACAATTTGAAGCAAATCGGGTAAAAATAAGAGAGTGACTTCAAAGCATTTTGAAAGTGACAAACTTCCTGCAGCCAGTTGGTGGCGCTATAACTTTGACTCACAATAGTTACATCCATCTGATTGGCCTCTGACCACGAACACACTGCTGAAGTTTCAAGATCAGTTATTGTATGCAGAAGTTATAACACACTTCCTGTGTCCCATTATTCGCCATAAATTTGTTTCCTCGCCACGGCCAAACCATTCGAGATATCAAAAATCCGTTCGCAAGAATTCATCCTCAATGTCTTGACTTCATTCACACCGAGTTTGGTGGCGATCGGCTGAATTCCCTAGGAGGAGTATTTCACATTCCATTGTATGCGTTTTCCAAACAACGTATAATAACCGACTTCATGTTGAGGCTTTTGTAAAACTTAGAGCACGAAAGTTGTTCGGCCCGATGAGATCTACAGTGAGGAAAATAAGTATTTGAACACCCTGCTATTTTGCAAGTTCTCCCACTTGGAAATCATGGAGGGGTCTGAAATTGTCATCTTAGGTGCATAATCTAAAAAAAAAAATCCAGAAATCACAATATATGATTTTTTAACTATTTATTTGTATGATACAGCTGCAAATAAGTATTTGAACACCTGTCTATCAGCTAGAATTCTGACCCTCAAATACCTGTTAGTCTGCCTTTAAAATGTCCACCTCTACTCCATTTATTATCCTAAATTAGATGCACCTGTTTGAGGTCGCATTATCCTAAGAAAGGTGAGAAATCAGCCCAGAACTACACGGGAGGAGCTGGTCAATGACCTGAAAAGAGCTGGGACCACCGATTCCAAGGTTACTGTTGGTAATACAATAAGACGTCATGGTTTGAAATCATGCATGGCACGGAAGGTTCCCCTGCTTAAACCAGCACATGTCAAGGTCCGTCTTAAGTTTGCCAATGACCATTTGGATGATCCAGAGGAGTCATGTTAGAAAGTCATGAGGTCAGATGAGACCAAAATAGAACTTTTTGGTCATAATTCCACTAAACGTGTTTGAAGGAAGTAGAATGATGAGTGGGGGTGGTAGCATCTTGCTTTGGGGGTGTTTTTTCTGCACATGGGACAGGGCGACTGCACTGTATTAAGGAGAGGATGACCGGGGCCATGTATTGCGAGATTTTGGGGAACAACCTCCTTCCCTCAGTTAGAGCATTGAAGATGGGTCGAGGCTGGGTCTTCCAACATGACAATGACCCGAAGCACACAGCCAAGATAACCAAGGAGTGGCTCTGTAAGAAGCATATAAAGGTTCTGGCGTGGCCTAGCCAGTCTCCAGACCTTAACTCAATATAGAATCTTTGGAGGGAGCTCAAACTCTGTGTTTCTCAGCGACAGCCCAGAAACCTGACTGATCTAGAGAAGATCTGTGTGGAGGAGTGGGCCAAAATCCCTCCTGCAGTGTGTGCAAACCTGGTGAAAAACTACAGGAAACGTTTGACCTCTGTAATTGCAAACAAAGGCTACTGTATCAAATATTAACATTGATTTTCTCAGGTGTTCAAATACTTATTTGCAGCTGTATCATACAAATAAATAGTTAAAAAAATCATACATTGTGATTTCTGGATTTCTTTTTTGATTATGTCTCTCACAGTGGACATGCACCTACGATGACAATTTCAGACCCCTCCATGATTTCTAAGTGGGAGAACTTGCAAAATAGCAGGGTGTTCAAATACTTATTTTCCTCACTGTATATGTGTACTGAGTTTCATATTATTACATGCAAGCGTGTTTGATATATGGACCAAGATTTCGCACCCCATTCCAGGGGGCGCTGTCGAGCCCCCCTGCCACGCCCCGGTACCAGCTTCAGTCCGGCCCTGATGGCCGCAGGTTCTGACGTGTGTGCAAAATTTCAAGAGTTTTTGAGCATGTTAAGGGCCCCAAAAGTGGCAAAAAAAAAAAGAAGAAAAAAAAAATCCTTACGAAAACAGGGCTAGGAAAATCCTGAAAATCCTTTCAGGGCTAGGGCCCTAAAAATCCTTACGAAAACAATAGGGCCTTCGCCCTTTCAGGGCTTGGGCCCTAATAATCCTTACGAAAACAATAGGGTTTTCGCCCTTTCAGGGCTTGGGCCCTAATAATCCTTACGAAAACAATAGGGCCTTCGCCCTTTCAGGGCTTGGGCCCTAATAATCCTTACGAAAACAATAGGGTTTTCGCCATTTCAGGGCTAGGGCCCTAAAAATCCTTACGAAAACAATAGGGCCTTCGCCCTTTCAGGGCTTGGGCCCTAATAATCCTTACGAAAACAATAGGGTTTTCGCCCTTTCAGGGCTTGGGCCCTAATAATCCTTACGAAAACAATAGGGCCTCCGCCCTTTCAGGGCTAGGGCCCTAAAAATCCTTACGAAAACAATAGGGCCTCTGCCCTTTCAGGGCTTGGGCCCTAATTACTCCATCATTTATGGTCATACAGAAAAAAGAAATATAAAAAAAGAATCTGTGATATTTCTACTTTTGTATGTATCCACTTACAATCAAATCAAAACATTGTGCTTTTTTAAAATAAAGAAAATAAACAGGGTGTGCTTTCTGCTTCTCCGTCTCGCTTAACTTTTCTTGAGCATAAACTGAAACAAAACTCAGCGAATACTTGTCACATATTTATGAGCCATATACCTTTATAAACATTTAAGTGTGTACTTTTAAATGATCGAAACAAATATTCTCTGCTTAAGTAATTTATATAAAACCAACAAGATGTCCAGTTTCTCAAGCACTTGCTCATTATTTTATTTTTTTTGACCACGCCCATGAGCGCAAAAGAGATTCACATGCAAATCTCCACATGGAACGCAAACACGCTCGTTACCTTAAACACAAAGCACCAAACTTCACGTCTCTGCTTTTCGTCGAGTTTGGAAGACATGCCGTGAGCTTACATTGGATTTAAAGAAGAAGAAGAAGAAGAAGAAGAAGAAGAAGAAGAAGAAGAAGAAGAAGAAGAAGAAGAAGAAGAAGAAGAAGAAGAAGAAGAAGAAGAAGAAGAAGAAGAAGAAGAAGAAGAAGAAGAAGAAGAAGAAGAAGAAGAAGAAGAAGAAGAAGAAGAAGAAGAAGAAAGATGTAAGGTAAGAAATTCTTAATTATATTAATGTTATTATTGCATAAACTTCACATTGCAGTTGAACTGTTGCTAGATATATGGTGTATATTAAAATATTTAGACCCGTGTTTACTGTTAAATTCTGTTTGTGGATATCTGCTCAAACATGGATATGTATAGCCTAATATGGTAACAATAATGTTTCATATTTTGGAGCGTGCTGTGCGTTTGATTGTTTCATATTCAAAATGGGCTGTGCGTTTGAAAAGCAAAATGCGCCAAACAATAGGCTTCATGTTTTACTACAATCTCATTTCATATCATCGTAACAAATGGAAACATTTGAAGTAACATGATAATAAATATATTTTTATCTAGCGTAGCTGTTACTCTGAAATGCTGCTTTTGAAAGATTTATAGGCTGCTATAGGTTATTGTTATTTTAATTATTATTTTATGCAGCATTGCGTGTAGCCTATGCCTACAAGGCACAACAAACCTGTTCATTATATATTGTTGGAAACATTTGTGTGTGTGTGTGTGTGTGTGTGTGTGTGTGTTCTGTGAATTTTAAAATGCAAATTTTAACCAGAAAAATCTAAAATGTATTCCCAAAATCGTGCAGCCCTATAGTTTCTCTTGACACAGTTTTTGTGTGTGTTTTTTTAACAGGGACCAGATGCCACTGAGTCCTGCTGACTTCAACATTCACATGAGTCTCTGTACATGAACATGGTAAAGTGAAAATCAAACACATTGGAAATGAAAGGTGTGTACAATGTTTTTAGGAATGGCACAAAGGTCTCTGTCTTTGGATCATTGTTTTCAATAATGTGCTTTTTTGTCAATTGTTGTGTATCTTTGGATTATGTTGTGTTGTAAATAAATCCAAACAATTTAAAAACCATTCTTTTTTAAATCTGCTCATTCTTTGTGCAAGGTTGCTCAGAATGACAGGGCCTGATAGCTCCTAATAGGGCCGTTAGGGGAGGGTCTTTGTCTTTCTCAGGTGTGAAAAGCCATCAATATTCAGGATGTGATCACGCCTCTCACATAAAGCTTTCTTACACAAAACACGTCTTACAAATTTTAAATCAATATATAGTCTTATCTGAATGAGCAGTCAGGGCGATTTTCACATAGTTTTGGAGCAAATATTCTAGGCTACGTGATACAATTTTCAAAAGTCTTGTGAAGAAATAATCAGTATGGGTTTTGTGAATGGATTTTAATTAATCAACTTTAATTAATCAACTAACATTTGTTTTTCTTGCAGGAACAACATTCATATGCTTTTAAAGTTTCCAAACTCTTTGGGGAAAAACTTGTGACTTTGAGTATGTGTCTATGGGTAAAAATAACATTGTTATGGGAAGTGAAACTAGACAAGTCTGTTAGAACATATTAAGTCATCGTTAGAACCTTGTGATAAGTAATCACAAGATCACAGTTTGCTTTACCTGGTAACAGAGGGGTTTGCATATGAAGAACCAATCAAATAGTGGGGAAATTATGTAATGCAGCCTGGCATTTATGCCATACCCTGATTCTATAAAAACTGTTGTATCTGTGTTTTTCGGTGGGATTCTCAATGGAATTTGTCTGAGATCCTCCGGCCTTGCTTCTTGGGAGACTTATTTTTTTATATAAATTGTATACATTGTGTACCTGTTTGGCTTGATATTTTATATTCATTTCATTTATTTTTGTTCTCCGGTGGGTAATTTGCAGAAGGTGCAATCCTTTTTTTGTAATGTTGTATTAAGAAGACAAAAACTAAGGCCAAATGGCCTTTACTATTTAAGTTTGTATTCATAGTTTTACGTGTTATACATGTTTTACAGTAAGTTGACTTAACTGTATTGTTATGTAATTGTTGGCACTGGCACTTATAAACACTGAATGGGTAAAGATTGCAATAAATAGGCTTAGTTTTGGAGCCAAATGTTGGAGTTGGAATAAATACCTCATTTTCGTTATGCATTATTTGTTTTGGTTGTTTAAAAACGCACAATTTTTTTTTATCCGATTACTCGATTAATTGATCGATTAAGTGCTAGATTAATCGATTACGAAAAGAATCGATAGCTGCAGCCTTAGGTCGATCACTACATAATATCGACCAATCAATCAAACAAAGGGGTCAATAAAACAGCTGGAGAACAATTATGTCACATAACATTTACCTCAGGAAAGCCATTTGATGACCATAATATAGGCTATAGCACGTTAGTTGGCTAGAAAATAAGAGCTATAGAGAGTATTTAGCTAAATATGTGTACTATATTACATATTTATTATATTTTTACTTATATCATTAAATAAAGTTATCAATAAAAAAAAATGCATTATATTTATTTGAGTTATTTTTAACCTTAAATAATACTGCCAGCTGATAGGGCTCTCTGTATGTTACAGCATTAGGTGAGTTGTTTTTTTTTTTCGAGAAAAATGAATGCCTACCTTATGTAGCCTACCTAATATTTATCCAAATGAGTCAATATTAAATCAAATCACAAAAATTGAATTGAATTGAAATAATAAAAAAGCATAGCTTACCAGAAATTGTACCATGTAAGCATTGTAACACGTTGTCACTAAACCTAATAAAATTCAGTTTAGTTACTAAAATGTTTTGACAAACACAATACACTTATTGTGATGCAATAAATTGTTTTTAAATCGTGGTTTAGGTACATTAAACCATAAAGCTTTTTCACGTTAGGACTTGTATATAAAGCCCATGAGAACCGTGGGGAGTCAACCCACAGCCGCTCCGCTGCCCTGCTGAAAATATGAAGCAGAAACGCTTAATGTCAGATAACGTTCATAATAATTTGACTTTTGGTTCGATTTTTGACCGTTTTCAGTGGTTATGAGGAGCAATGAGAGAGAAATTTGGTAATCATTGTTTAGGCTACATTAAACCACGTCATGTCATATTGTCAACATGGTACTTATGAAGCAGAATAGTGGGTCACATGTCTAATGCTTTTTGAAAACTTAAGGCTTTCTTCTTGTCTTGTCTTTTTACTTTATTAAGATCAGATTCTGCAGGTAAAATTACAATAATAAGGTGACTTGACTTGGACTTGACCTACTACAGGACATGACTTAACTTGACTTGCCATAGCCTGTGACTTGACTTGCCCAAGAAAAAAATACTTGGGACTTACTTGAGACTTGAAGGTTAAGACTTGGGACTTACTTGAGACTTGAAGGTTAAGACTTGGGACTTACTTGAGACTTGAAGGTTAAGACTTGAGACTTGCACATGTGTGACTTGGTCCCATCTCTGGGGTGATGTGTGTCTAACTTACACAGAAGAGACTTTGTTGCTCAGCACATGAAAATAAACTACTTACTGTGATCTCAGACTGAGGTGATGTGGTTTCTCCACTGCATGGATCTTCATGTGTCGCTTCAGGTGAGTTTTAATAGAGAAACTCTTTCCACACTGATCACACGTGTGCGGCTTCTCTCTGGTGTGGATCCTCTCATGTCTTTTCAGATGTGCTGGCTGACTGAATCTCTTGTCACAGTGTGAACACTTGTAAGGTTTCTCTCCAGTGTGTGTATTTTCATGTCTTTTTAGATGTGCTGACCAACTGAATCTCTTGTCACAGTGTGAACACTTGTAAGGTTTTTCTCCAGTGTGGATCCTCTCATGTCTTTTTAGATGTGATGACCGTCTGAATCTCTTGTCACAGTGTGAACACTTGTAAGGTTTTTCTCCAGTGTGGTTCATCTCATGTGTTTTCAGAGATGATGAGTCACTGAATCTCTTGTCACAGTGGGAACACTTGTAAGGTTTTTCTCCAGTGTGGATCATCTCATGTGTTTTCAGATGTGATGACAGACTGAATCTCTTGTCACAGTGTGAACACATGTAAGGTTTTTCTCCAGTGTGGATCCTCTCATGTGTTTTCAGAGATGATGAGTCACTGAATCTCTTGTCACAGTGTGAACACTTGTAAGGTTTTTCTCCAGTGTGGTTCATCTCATGTCTTTTCAGAGATGATGATTCACTGAATCTCTTGTCACAGTGTGAACACTTGTAAGGTTTTTCTCCAGTGTGAATTTTCTGGTGCCGTTTTAAACAGTCCGCTGTTATAAAAGTCTTCTCACACTCAAAGCACATGTACTCTCTCACACCAGTGTGTATTTTCTCATGTTTACGTAAAGATTTCAGCAGTGAAAAACTCTTTCCACACACAGAACATGAATGTGGCTTCTCCTTCATATGAACTGTCTGGTGTTTCTTCAGGTGTGATGACCTACGAAATGTTTTGCCGCATTGATCACATGAGAACGGCTTCTCTCCAGTGTGAACTCTTATGTGAACATTAAGACTTTGTTTGCTTGTGAAACTGTTTCCACACTGAGTGCAGGTGAAAGATTTCTTGGCTCTTCTTTTCTTTAAAAAAATATTTTTAGTCTTTGAGCGACTCAATGGTTTTCCTTCAGGATTGACATGATGTTCCTCCTTCACTTCACTCAGTTCTTCACTCTCCTCCTTCACTTCACTCAGTTCTTCACTCTCCTCCTTCACTTCACTCAGTTCTTCACTCTCCTCCTTCACTTCACTCAGTTCTTCACTCCCCTCCTTCACTTCACTCAGTTCTTCACTCCCCTCCTTCACTTCACTCAGTTCTTCACTCTCCTCCTTCACTTCACTCAGTTCTTCACTCCCCTCCTTCACTTCACTCAGTTCTTCTCTCTCCTTCACTTCACTCAGTTCTTCACTCTCCTCCTTCACTTCACTCAGTTCTTCACTCTCCTCCTTTACTTCACTCAGTTCTTCACTCTCCTCCTTCACTTCACTCAGTTCTTCACTCTCCTCCTTTACTTCACTCAGTTCTTCACTCTCCTCCTTCACTTCACTCAGTTCTTCACTCTCCTCCTTCACTTCACTCAGTTCTTCACTCTCCTCCTTTACTTCACTCAGTTCTTCACTCTCCTCCTTCACTTCCATCAGGTCTGAAATCAAAAGAGAAAATTATTAATTTGATTTTCAGTACATCAAAATAATTCAAAGAGAGAAATTTAAAGTGAAAGGAAAGTGAAATGCAAGTGAGCCCTGATGTAATAGTAGAAAGTAGACAACTGTTATAAAAAATTGTTTTTGAAACTTTCCAAAAATTAGGAACATTTATCTTCCAATTATTATTTTTCACCGTACCCTGGGAGGATTCCATGGAGGAGGCATATGAGAGGAAGCACCTGCGGTATGCCGACCTAGCCGCCGAAGCAAAACATTGTGGCCGGAACGCGGAAGTCCGCCCAGTGGAGGTTGGGTGCAAAGGGTTTGTGGGAACATCCACCACAAAACTGATGAGGGACCTGGGAATTAAGGGCCAGAACCAGCACACAGCCATTAAAACTGCATCAGAGGCAGCAGAAAGAAGCAGCCAGTGGCTCTGGCTGAAGAGGAACGACCCCAGCTGGGCCCCCAAGTAGTGTGCCAGGAGATAAGTCGGCTTTGGCTTGACTCAGGGAACAGGACGGCTCTGCCATGCACAGTCCCCTGAGATGTCCACTCGACAACAAGGTGACTCTCATGGCTAATTGGACTCGGGACGCAAGCTGAGGTTTGATCAACCTAGAGCTGGCCGCCTCTGGAGAGGGTGTATAGTGTCAAAGGCCGAAACACCCCATGACCCAGAGGAACACTACTGATGATGCGTCCCGTAAATCCAATTCTTCTCACGAATCTACCATCCACCATTCACGAATCTACCATCCACCATTCACCGACAAGTCCACCAGTAACTTGCATGTGCTCGCACAGGGAGTCTCCATCTCATCCTGTGTTTTCTAGAATCTTCTTATCTGGACTCGTCCAGTGACTGCTGAGAAAGATCAGCTGACGACAGGGGAAAGTCCTTGTGACAGCATGGAGAGACAGCTGGCAGGAGGGAATAGACCCCAACGGGACAGTCTTGGGTTAGCTGCCCACGACTGTAGTCTCTCATGCCTTGCAGCACGTCAGAGACACCCCCAATTAGCTACGAAGAATCAAACAAAGAGAACACCCCCAGAGTCTGCGAGAGCGGGGGCGGAAGAAGACTCATCGGCTGACAAAACGGTAACGACTGGACCAGAAACGACTACGAGCAAAGACAGTACAGCGCAAGAGAACACCACAGCAAGCAGAGCAAGCCCTGCCACAGCAGCGGACCACAAGTTACAGGTATGTAGCTGCGGATGGAGGAGAGTAACATCTTTCCGGGGCCTGAGGATTCACCAGGGAAAGAAAAGGTGCTTGAGGGAAGAGAGACCGGGGCCTCGCATTGACTACTTCCTGCGGAAGGGGTCAAATCAGTCGAGTGAAGCTCACCAACTGGACGAAAACCATAGTTTGGAGGGCATCAGCACCCCCGTCGTGGAAGAAGCAAACTCAAGCACAGAACTAGCGGTGGAAAAAGTGGCCCGGTGCTGCGGAGAAAAAGCTGTGGGAAACGGTGAATAAAGATCTGTCCCTGTCCCTCGAACAACTTCGAGGCACTGTGGAGAAGTAGTTGGAGGATATGGGAAACATCATCTATCAATATGGAAAAGAACGCTTTGGGGTACTAGAGTCGAAAGTCACTAAACAGGCTCCCACTCCACCAGTCTCCAGGAGGCAACAGGAAATCAAGCGACTTGTTCAAGAAAGGAGACAACTCAGGAAACTTTGGAAGAAGGCCTCAGAAGTGGAAAAGGAGGGCATAAGCACCCTCCAAGCTGACATTAAAACACGCCTGGCATCCCTCCGCAGAGCAGAGAATTCACGGAAAAGAAGGAGGAATAAAGAACAAACAAGAACACGGTTCTATAAAGATCCCTTCAAGTTCCTGAAAACTCTCTTCACCAAGGAGAAAAGTGGAGTTCTAAGAACAACAAAGAACGACCTGGAGGAGCACTTGAGATCAACACACTTTGATCCAAAGCGCTATGAACACCTGGCCATCCCTCCAGACATTCCACCAATCAACCCCCCAGAGCATAAATTTGAGATTGGTCCCCCAACGTGGAAAGAGGTGGAGAAGATCGTCCATCGGGCACGAACAGCATCAGCGCCTGGGCCAAACGGAGTCCCATACAAAGTGTACAAGAACGCACCAGATGTTTTTAGGTTTCTCTGGAGCCTCATGAGGACAATATGGCAGAAGAGGACCATACCCAAAGCGTGGCGTAGGGCAGGTGGGATCCTTATCCCAAAGGAGAAGGACGCAGCAAACATCAACCAGTTCCGCCCCATTGCCCTGCTTAACGTGGAGGGATCTTCTTCGGGGTCATTGCACAAAGGATGGCCGAGTACCTGCACAGAAACGAGTATGTGGATACGTTGGTACAAAAGGCAGGAATATCTGGCTTCTCTGGCTGCCTAGAACATGCCAGCATGATCTGGCACCAGATCCAAATGGCAAAGATGGAGAAAAGGGACCTCCACGTGATCTTCCTGGACCTTGCAAATGCCTTCGGCTCTGTGCCCCATGAGCTCCTCTGGACTACTTTTGAGTTCTTTAACATCCCGGACACCATCACAACCCTGGTCAAAGGCTACTTTCAGGACCTGCAATTCTGCTTCACTACGCCTGAATTTACCACCTCATGGCAGTGCCTGGAACTAGGCATCATGGCTGGATGCACCGTCTCTCCCTTGGCTTTCACCATGGCGATGGAGATCATCATCCGAGCCTCAAAATGGGTTGTAGGTGGGCAAAGACTCGGCTCTTGTCGGCGCCTCCCTCCCCTCAGAGCCTACATGGACAACATTACCACCCTGACTACCACCGTTCCATGCACCAGGAGGTTACTCAGAAAACTTGAGAACATCAGTTGGGCCCGTATGAAGATTAAACCATCTAAGTCACGCAGCATTTCAGTGGTGAAGGGAGTGCTTACTGACTTGCAGTTCTTCATCGGTGATGAACTAACAACTGATGAGGGACCTGGGAATTAAGGGCCAGAACCAGCGCACAGCCGTTAAAGCTGCAGCAGAGGCAGCAGAAAGAAGCAGCCAGTGGCTCTGGCTGAAGAGGAACGACCCCAGCTGGGCCCCAAGTAGTGTGCCAGGAGATAAGTCGGCTTTGGCTTGACTCAGGGAACAGGACGGCTCTGCCATGCACAGTCCCCTGAGATGTCCACTCGACAACAAGGTGACTCTCATGGCTAATTGGACTCGGGACGCAAGCTGAGGTTTGATCAACCTAGAGCTGGCCGCCTCTGGAGAGGGTGTATAGTGTCAAAGGCCGAAACACCCCATGACCCAGAGGAACACTACTGATGATGCGTCCCGTAAATCCAATTCTTCTCACGAATCTACCATCCACCATTCACCGACCAGTCCACCAGTAACTTGCATGTGCTCGCACAGGGAGTCTCCATCTCATCCTGTGTTTTCTAGAATCTTTTAAAACATTATAGGCACGAATCCCATGTTTCTTTAGCAAGAACTATTACATATATTTGGTAAATGACACAATTATCTAACATGATATTAACATTAAAATATACAATACTGCCATATTTTGACACCAGCTTTGAGATTGATATTTATTTGATTAAAACCGTTTGAATTATTAATGGCCGTTCACACTAGACTTTTCCTTGCACTGACTTCCATTCATGTGCATGTGAATGTTGGACACCAGAAACACAAGCTCAAGTGAATAACCCTGTGAGAAATAACACAAACGTTTATTAGCATTACCCATGTCCTACTGTACATGTTTCACTCAACTCTGTTTCTTTTGAAATGATTTTCCTCAATTTAAAAACAGAGCATTTCTTAAAACTGTGACACACAGGAAGTGACATCATCTGGGCTCTTTCTACTGCATGATGGGAAGACAAGAAAATAATCTCAATCCTTAGTCTCAGTTTTTACAAAAACTGTAGCACTGACTGTATTCATCAACCCTGTTACCAAAGTTACTCCAAGAAGAATCTCTATAACTATGAACAACATATGATATTTGACAAATACAACTTTATTAGTAACTTGGTGTTTGGGTGGTTGACGTGACACTAAATTTTTGTGTTCATGGTGACAAATATAAATAAAAATGTATAATATTTCATTAAAATATCGGTTGTTATATACAGTTTAATCTTCCAGAACTAATACATCTGTAATTAATGAGTATTATAATTCAAATATGTAAATATTTAGTTTTAAACATGACATTTGTCCACTGGCTTGACTGTCCGGGGTAGCGTTGCTTATCTTAAAACTACTGTAATTAAATGAAAAATAAGTCTAAATACATTAAAATACTTGAATAGATGTTATAGCGGTGTTAACTTAATGAAACTAAAGGTTATAAGTCATAAGGTCCCCATTTAAAATAATTGTGACGCTTTACATTTTGTCCGCAAAACTGGTGTCCACCTGGTGTGACGCCATTCTGTAGATATAAAACGGGCATTCATTTGGGCACCCTATTATAGAGTGGGGGCCCTTCTTCATCCAGGAAGTACAGTAGACCTCACTGGAGTACATGGACTGCCCACAAGGTGAGTTCTGTTTCAAATATTTTCATAATATTGCTATTTCCGTGCACAGTTGGAAATGGGATCCATTATGCAGTCCTTTAGTGTGACATTATCTAAGTATTGATCTGAAAATTTTCATTAATTTATATTGATTGACTATTGAAAATAATGTAAACCTTAACACTGTTAGTCAAGATTGAAGACTGTCTCTCATATAGCTAGGCCGCAAACTGGTCTTGATCTTGAAAATGTCCACTGGTGTGACAGCACTGTCCTATAGTGTGACATGAAATCAGCGTCACACTGGTGGAAATGGCTGTCACACCAGTGGATGTAAATATTCTTTGTTCCTATAAAATAACCAAAATCGGACAGAAATCACACACACAAACCAGATATATTTGAATCCTGCATTTATTAGCTTCTTGAATCAGATGAAGAGATGTGTTTAGTTGTGTTTGTAGCTCAGAATGAGGAACTATACACAGACAGCGTCATTGCTTTAGAACAGCCTTATGGTCTGGTTGGTTCACGTGAGATGATTGACAGCTTTGGAAACTAATCATATCACGCTGATTTCATAGCTGACGTGAATCAGGAAGAGGAGAGTCATCGCTAGCTCAGTTAGCTGTTTTAAGCAGGGGGGCAGGGTTTCATAAAATATTGAAGCTTCTCCCGGGCGCCGCCACTGATTAGCGGACCCCCACCTGCTGTTAGCATCCCATTGACTCCCATTCATTTTGGCGTCACTTTGACAGTGAATAACTTTACAACTGAGGCGTTTAAAGACTCCATTTGTCCATTATTTATTTCTAAAGAAACACGAAAATGTATAAAAGGCTCCATTACCTTGTATCTTACGTTATGGCCCCTTGTATCTTATGTTATGGCCCCTTGAAGTTTTTGTAAAAATAGGATTGCGTCAAAAACAATTGCGTCATAACCACAGACTCTCTGTCGCACAGTAGAGAGATTAAGAGGAGAAGCTCACGGGCAATCGGGGGGACGTGGAGGCAAAGTGACAAAATAATTAATCAGAATACTTAGCAAAAGTTTCTCCTGCTCCTAGCTCATGGACACCTCCTACTCACACTCTCCGTCTCTGCAAGTTTCGGAAGGGAATGAAGCAGATTTCTCTTGGCACAGCTACTAGAAGACAGAGGGGTTGCTCACGTCACATCTACGTCATGAAGCTCAGTTTGAGTCTGCGCAGTACGCTCAGCCATCAGGAAGTGAGAGCTTCTAATTGACTTCACTTGTCTCCGTTGAATCCAATGGGGTCGCTGTGTCCAGTTTATATGCTGTCTATGGATTTAAGCTCTTGAGATCGCACATTTCAATGGGATATGAATAGAAATGTTATGGGGACGGATTGGGCGGTACCGCCCAAAATTGCATACTTTTACATATGTGTAATTATCTTAAAAACTGTTAATGATAGTGAGGTGCGGTCTTGTTTGCCGTATTTCTCAGATTCCGCTGAAAACAGTGGTATCCAGTTTGTATACACTTCCTTGTTGCGTAATACCACTGCGTAAAAAGGCCAATGAAATCGATGTTTGTTAGGCAGATTCCACGCGCATCGTTTCTTCTTCTTTCTTCTGACTTTATTGTACTAAACACATTTGAACTTGAAGTTGTAACTTTATTTTAATGATTTTTTGCAAATTATTTGAACAAGAAATAATAAATGTGACTTTGTACAAAACCCAGGGGCATACCGGTACTTTTTGTTGTCCAATGGTGTGACGAAATGTCCTGTGGTGTGACAAACTGAATTATAAGTGGAAAAGCCATTTAAATGCACAAATTTATGTAAAAGGTGTTTAATAGTATAATAATGATATCATCACTATGCACATATAAGGATGGAATGAAGCTTCATTAGGTTTTATACTAATTATAATGAATATAATCCAGACGTTTGGGTAAAGTCCCTATGTGTACATCTTATAGTGGGATAATAACATGATTGTAAATTTGTATTGGTTACTTTTGATGTGGGAATGTAATTAGGACAAATTGATAAGGACTGTGCATATTTGTCTTATCTGTCACACAATCTCTGAATTAAATATTAACATAAAAAATGTTGTCACACCGGTGGACAATATTTGGGACTACCACACAAAAAAGTTAATAAAATGCAAAATAAATAAAGAATTAGAAAGGGACACATTCAGTTTTGAGTTATTCACATATTAAGCAATATAATTATAAGACATTTGACAGACATTTTAGAAAAAAATGTTTTTCCACTTTGGATTTGAGTTCACGTCAACCACCCGTTTACTGATTATGTAAAATAAAAGTTAAAATAGTATTTAGCTTGATCTGATGTTGGCAATCAATATAAAATTCTCAAACCTTCCTCTACTGACCATTTGTTGAAAAAACAAAAAACAAACCCAGCAGGGCTCCAGATTGTGACCAATTGGTCGCATTTTAGCGACCATTTTTCCTGCCGGTGCGACCAAATATTTATTTAGGTCGCGCTGGTGCGACCATAGCGTTGCTGAGCAGCGAATGCAAAAAAAATAAATAAAATTGGAATGAAAATGTGCTACTCATTTATGCTTCCGTTTATTATACCGTTTAATATTTCGGACCAATCATAGACAGCGCAGCGCCCCAAACTTGCCAGTCGCGGGCCGATCTCAATCACACAACACTATTACTAGGAGATCCAGACTCTGGAGATCCAGTGAAGAAATCCATTGAATTCGCTTCAGAATAAATATCATCATCACTGCGAGTTCCAGTGAGAAACATTCCAATTCAACTAAGCCTAACCCATAGATATCAGATCAAACAGTGCTGATGTTGAAACAAGAGAAACACTTATAGAAGGCTTTCAGTCCACAAATCAGCAACATTCACCATGGATTTAGGCTAATGTAGTAACTCTAGCCATAACTACTTGGTTACTAACGTAACCTCAGTTCCCTGAGATGAGGGAACGAGTATTGTGTAAGGCTAGCTTACACTATGGGAAAACCTCTTTTTCTCCAGAATATTGAAGCAAACTTTTTAAAATGCAACTTCACAAACCTATGGCGAAGCGGCTTTGACGCCAGAACCAATCAGGACGCCTGGCGTGTCAGAGCCCGCCAGATGGCCGTGGTCAGAGGCTATATATTCTCGAGGAAAGGAGGTTTTCCCATAGCGTAAGCTAGCCTTACGCAATACGAGAGACCTCTCGAAAGGGAACTATGAATTGTGACAGAAATAGTCAAAGGCTTACAAGTACTACACATCTTTTTCCAGCACTTCAAAACTATAATATCATGTGTTATTTTTAATGTGATAACACATTTTGTTCATCCTTCAAAGATTCCACTAAAACTAAACATTTTAAGATGTAGGAAAACTCTTATTTAAACACTAAATTACCATTGTAAACAGTAGGATGATTATTGGCTATTTTCACTCCCTAATGTCAATTTTTTCACTCATTTTGCTTTTAATTAATATTAAGACATTATGAATGATAGTAATTAAAGTTAATGTCATATACACCCTAAATTAAGCTTAGTGCTTTATTGTCAGCCCCAGCACCACCAGATACTCTCTGCAGAACTCAGTGGCTCCGGTGCCGCCGCCCTCAGATGCTAGTCTGGAGCCTGTGAACTTAAGGAACACGCCGACTTTTTGGGACTTTGGCTTATTCACCGTTTACCTCCAGTCTTTGTGCTAAGCTAAGCTAGCGGTGGGTGCATCAGACAGAGTTACGGCACGCACGGAGATGAGAAGGGTATGTATGGACTTCCAGGGCTCTAGAGTGCGACCAAATTTTGTAAGTGTGCGACTAACATTTTTCCTAGGTCGCACCGGTGCACCTAACGTCCTCGCATCTGCTGCCTCTGCACGAACGTTTGTTGGCGTTTGTTCTCCTTTGACGGAACTCACACTTTTCTCTCACGCGATGCCACAGCTCGCACAACACGACAGCCCTGCTTAATGAGTGACGACGGAGGACAGAATTAAACATTCAAACGTAGCCTGGTTACACTTAAGGTCTGTTATATTAGTCTGATTTTATTTTAAATTTCGGCTTCCAAAGATTATAAAAAATAATATATTGAGGTAAAACCATTAAACACTATCTAACTACGCGCAACTTCTTCCCTTCGCAGCATTACGCTGTCATTTCTCCCTAAAACTCAGAATCAGAATCAGCACGATCGGTGATTGTTGTAAATGCAGTCTAGCTACTGTTGCTAAATTGCGGGACGCGTTTAATAATTGAAAGAGATATTAAAAACACAAAAATCTGCGCAAGAAATGTTGTTCGCATGGCGGCGTACGCTCCGAAACAGACCGAGACAAGCAAATTATACTTTCGGTTTCATGTGCAGATTGTGCGCGTCTAAACGATCAATTGTACACAAAAGCGTGTCAAAATTACCGGCTTGGAGATTCACTAAAAACAGTTTATGTCTTAAATGGACGTAGTTATGGAAATAGTTGGGAGAATATGGTGCATCAGTAGCCTATTAGATCTGCACCCGGTCTTAAAGGGGCCGCAGTCTAATAAACATGCTGACGATTGCGCCATTACTGCAAATCAAACAACAAGAGAAAAATCACTCACAGCTCTTGAAAGAATAACTTCAGCTTTAATAAGCATTAATCTATTTATGATCAATTTTACAGTGTTATTTTACATTTTATTACTTTATTAGATTTCTTTTTAGACCATGCCTGAACAGTAGTAGGCCTTCCTGAAATTAAAGCACTGTGTAGGCCTATATAAAGTGTATCTTTGTTTAATTGTTTATCTTTTGTTTATCTATTGTTTATCTTTGTTTATTATATATAAAACAAAAAGAACCATAAGAATACAGTTAAAAGTACTGTATCGATAATCAGTATCGGTAAGAGTAGGAATACCGTTAATAAGTGTGCTTCAAAAAATAAATAAAAGTTTTTACCTACACCTTCTTGTTTAAATTCATTTACATAATATATATGAATGTGTATAGAGCGTGATAAAAAGGTGACCTTAAAATTGTGGCGTTAAAGGTGATACAGCCGAGGAAAAATTTGGGTGCACCCAAATTTTGTGCTGGTGCACCTAAATAAAAAAGTTAGGCTCACCAGTGCAACCAAGGCAAAAAGTTAGTCTGGAGCCCTGACTTCTCTAACTCTGGGGAATACGGTGAATAAGCCAAAGTCCCAAAAAGTCGGCGTGTTCCTATAAAAATAAAACTGCACATTGTAAAATCTGTACGTTGTCCATTTATTATTAAAGAATTTGTCAGTAAAAAAAAGTTAGTCTGGAGCCCTGCCCAGAACATTCTGTACCATTTCATAGTTGAACTTTATCTAAATGTGATGAAGTGCTTGAATGTTTCTAACATGAATGTTCTTCAGCATCGGGAATGAATGAAGAATAAACACCAACCTCTTTGTTCTTCAGGATCTTCAGTGTGTTTCATTCTGCAGGGTTCTGGATCACTCATGTTCTCTCTGTCCTCTTTAATGAACTCAGTCTTTGCAGATTTCAGCTCTTCCTGATGCTCTGATGCTCGTCTTCACTTGTAGCAGATGGGAATTTACAGCATTTATTGGGGAATTACTGTGGGAGGAGCTTCACTGATGATGTGATTGCCATGGGAGGAGCTTCACTGATGATATGATTGCTGTGGGAGGAGCTTCACTGATGATGAGATTGCCGTGGAAGGAGCTTCACTGATGATGTGATTGCCGTGGGAGGAGCTTCACTGATGATGAGATTGCTGTGGGAGGAGCTTCACTGATGATGTATTCCAGCGTGGGAGGATCTGATCTGCCAAAATAAAAAATATCAATTGTGTTTTCAAAAAAAAAATTAAACACTTCTAAGAAATTATGTCTATCTATCTATTTATTAGACATCCATCTATTTGTATTGCTAATCCTAACATTATTCTGCTTCTTCATTAAAATACAGAAACTAATATAAATAATTTAAATTCTTCCAAATATAAACAATGGTAAGAAAAACTGTTAAAATCATAAAAACAGAAATTTACATTTACATTTATTCATTTTAGCTGACGCTTTTATCCAAAGCGACTTACAATTGCTATATATGTCAGAGGTCGCACGCCTCTGGAGCAACTAGGGGTTAAGTGTCTTGCTCAGGGACACATTGGTGTCTCACAGTGGATTCGAACCCAGGTCTCTCACACCAAAGGCATGTGTCTTATCCATTGCACCACACCACCCCTTTTAAACTCCCGCAGAAATAAACGTGCATATAGTAGCCAACAAATCCCCTCAGTCTGCTGACACCAATGAAATGAGCTTTAAGAGTCAATTTACAGGCGATCTGAAGACATCAGCATAATAAATGAGGTGAAAACAGGAACTATTGTCATGAAATAAAGAGTGTTTTCAGCAGTTCTGTTAATATTGATAAGCCTCAGACTATCAACACTCATTCAACAAGCCATTCAGGACCATCAGCAGATCATCTCACTTTATTCTGAGTGTTTGCTGTTAGAAACACATTATTTGAGTCAGCATACATGACAAAAGCCTGTAAAACTGCTATATTGAAAGACAATACTTCACAATATGACATGGATAAAACATCAATACCACAAAAACAATCACTAATGACACTCATCTTCATCAACCACTACAGAGAAATAATTATAGCAGCATAATATGTCCACATTAATCTAAATCTAGTTTGATTTTGACATCAAGTACTTAGATCTATCATTAAAATGATAGAATGAGCATGCGCGAAGGCTAGGCATACCGGATAACGCCAGTCTCCGACAAATTCGACAAAAACTGTGGTAATGACAAATAAGATTCTGATCTAGCATGAAATTTGTTTAAAGCCTGAGGTTCGTCGTATATTATGCCCCCAAAGAAGAAAAAAGCACAAACAAAGCACGGAGAAGTGGACCTCGCTCAGCAGGTGATCGCTACAGACATGACAGCTAAAGAGGCTAACATGGAAGAATTAACCTCTCTGATTCGCAGGATAATGCGAGAGGAACTTGAAGAGGCGATTAATAGACTACAACCGCAGCTTAATGCTGTTAAGGAGCAGGTGCTTGGTTGTGCTACAAAAATTGGTAAAATAGAGGCTTCTTTGTGTAGCTTCGAAAGTCGTATAACCAAACTGGAGGCTGTAAATGAAAGTTTACGTAAAGACAATGATGAACTTAACCCCTTCAGACCGGAATTATGTTTTAGGTTTCTGAAAAATATAAAAGTACATTTTCCCAGCTCATGAGGCTTCTATAAATGAGACCAAATAAAAAAAAATAAAAAAATGTTTGGCTTTAATTGTAATTTTTTTTGTCCATTTCAATGGACGTCACGTCAAAACAGGTGTACTTCACAAAAATGTACCAACATAAAATTAAATAATAAACATAAAAATTGTTAGTATATACTTAAAGCTTTTTCTCAAGGTCAAAAACCTTTCAACAGTATACCATTTCAACTATAATTTTGAGGTTTTTGTTTTATAGATTGCACATTGTTTGTAACAAACTAAATATCTTAGAATCAATCAATATGGTCATGTTAGAGTCATTTTTTTTGCGCATCTTTCTTTTTTTAGATCAAAAACTTGAACATTACAACATTTCAACTTTAATTGTAAGGTTTTTGCTTTATAGATCGCACATTTGTTTATTCATAACAAAATAAACCTAGGAATCAATCAACGCATTCACGTTAGAGTAATTTACTGTGTGCATCTTTGAAACAATTTCTCTGTTAACGATTTTCTTGTATTTCTACAGTACATTACTGGCAGCACGGTTGCCATGCATGATGCATGTATTTCTATTTCCAGTAACTGTACTGTAATTCACTTTACAGTACACAAGATCAGTACTGTAAACTACCAAATAGTACTTTACTGTATTTGTACTGTATTTCGTCATTTGATCTGCTTTTGCTGTAATTAATTATACGGTATTGTACTGTAATATCTATATTGATACATTACAGATAAATATTATTATCATTTTCAAAGTAATTACTAATAATGATAATATTATATCATAATAATATAATATGTAATTATTAGGAAATATAGGCTATAGTAGGAAAAAATATGGAAATCAATGGCTATACTGTCAACTGTCTAGTTACCAACATTCTTCAAAATATCTTCTTTTGTGTTCAGCAGAATAAAGAAACTCACACAGATTTGGAACAACATGAGGATGAGTAAGTGATGACAAATATCATTTTTGGGTGTACTATACCTATAAAGGGATACTTCACCCAAAAATTTAAATTGGCCCATGATTTACTCACCCTCAAGCCATAGGTGTATGACATCGTTCTTCTTTCAGACGAATACAATCGGAGTTATATTAAAAAATGTCCTGGTTTCCAAGCTTTATAATGGCAGTGAATGGTTGTTTCTGTTTTGAAAGTCCATAAAAGTGCATCCATCCATGATAAAAGTGCTCTATGCGGCTCTTGGGGGTTAATAAAGGCCTTCTGAAGCGAAGCGATGCGTTTGTGTAAGAAAAATAATTCATTTTCAAGTTAGGCTTTAGATTTATGTCAAATCCATATGTTTCGTTTGGCCGGAAGCTAGTCATTTTACTTTATAAAGTTTATACGGATATTTTTCTTACATCTCCATCTTCCTCATCATCACTCCACAAAAAGTCAACATCTGAGATACTTCCATCAGCTATATGTTCAAGCACTTCAAGAACTATATATTCTGCATATGAAAAAGTTAAAAAAAATTATCGGTACTGTGATATAGATTTTTTATATAAGAAATTTCAATCAGCATTACTGGACTTCAGTTACTGGAATGTGATTTCAGTAACAGGCTTTTGAACCCACTGTCCATTCTAATGGACAGACACATTTGAAAAAATCCTGATTTAAAATTTGAAATTCTACAATCGATTTTTAACTTTAATTAATAAGTTCAATCTTTCTATTTTACATACAAACTATGAAATACTGACAAACATATCAAAAAATTTAAATAAAACCCTAGAAAATGTTGCTTGCTTCTGTGTTTGGAGTGAAGTGCTGACATGCTTCTCTTCAAAGTAGTGTTTTTTTTAATAATTACTACATGCAGAGCTTTACTGCCATTTGATTGGATGACAAGCGTCCAATCTAATGGACTGCAGGCTTTAAACTAGGTTAAATGCTCCAGAAGTAAAAAAAGGGGGGGTTGACATATGATGTCCATTGTAATGGACGCAGGGTCTGAATGGGTTAAGGTGAAATTTGAGCGCTTGGAGAGTCACAGTCGTAAATACAATGTCCGTGTTATGGGCCTGACTTCTGATGTTGAGAAGGGAAATCCTACAAGTTATATGTCTCAACTGCTAAAAGAGTTGTTCAGTGAAAAGCTCCAGCTCGAGCCAGGGGTGGAGGTTGCGCATCGTGTTGGATCTAAGAGTAAATCTGGACAACGGGTAATGATTGTAAGATTGCAGAGGCTGGGGGTGAGAGATGAGATTGTGCGGATTGCGAAAGAAGAAAAGGTGCTAGAGGTTCGCGGAATGAAACTTCGCTTCTTTCCAGATATTTCAATGGAGATGGCCAAAATACGGGCGAGTTTTCGGGATGTGAGGAAGAAACTATGGAATGCGGGAGTTAAGCATGGTATAATTCACCCTGCCACCTTGATTCTGACTTTCAGAGGAGATACGAAGAAGTTTTCTAACCATCAAGCTGCTGAGACATTTTTTAAGACGGTCATAGAGCCTGAGCTGGACAAACAAGAGATGGAAGAGGCTCGATAAGAGGTAGCAGGAAGAATTTTGAGACTGTAGAATGGAATGTTTCATAATAACCAAATGATCATAAGTTCATGTATTCGTTACCGCAGAGTAATGTGAAAATAATTTATTTATGTCTGGAGATGGCGAGGCTGCCAATTGGTTCTCTTATGTTGACAAGTGGGGTGTGCATGAGTGTGGGTGTCTGTGTGTGTGTGTGTGTGTGTGTGTGTGTGTGTTTGTATGTTGTTTTGGTGGTTTGTTTTTATGTGGGTTTATCTGTATGCTTTTTTGTTAGATGTTATTCACGGTTGTTGTACAGCTTTACTATTGACAGATGTTCATTCAGATACAACGGTTTATGGTAAAAGATAGATTAATTAATAAAGGGTTACGTATAGCACATTTAAATGTCTGTAGTCTGAGAAATAAGGTTCAGGATATATCGGAAACTCTAACAAACAATAATTTGCATATTCTGGCAATATCAGAAACACATTTAGATATAAATATGGACAATTCATTATTGCATATAAATAAGTCCAATCTGTATAGATATGATAGAAATGCATATGGTGGTGGGGTTGCAATTTACGTTCAAAATCAAATAACTGTAAAAATTAGAAATGATTTTGGTTTTGCGGGTGTAGAGGCATTGTGGTTACAAGTACAGTTACCACATCTTCGGCCTGTTCTAATTGGTGTTTGTTATCGACCACCAAATGTACCTATAGTTTATTTAGATAAGATTTGTACTATGTTAGACAGGGTTTGTGACACAAAATATGAAATATATTTTTTAGGAGATTTGAATATTGATTGGCATTTGAATAATTGTTCGTTAAAAAATAAGTTGCTTTCATTAACAGATATCACAAGTTGTTAAAAAATCAACTAGAGTTTCTTCTAGATCTGATGGCACAAAAATAGCTACATGTATTGATCTTATTTTTACTAATGCCGCTGACTTATGTTCAAGAGCTATTTCTGTGCCGGTAGGTTTTAGTGATCACAATCTAGTTTCAATTAGTAGGAAAACAAAGGTTCCCAAATCAGGGCAGAAAATGATTGTTAAAAGGATATTTAAACATTTTAATGAAAACGAATATTGTGAAGAAGTCAGAAATGTTGATTGGTCAAGGATATTAGTTGAAGATGATCCTGATAGAGCCTTAGAGGCTTTTACTAGCTTAATAATGCCAATCATGGATAAATATGCGCCATTGAAACGAATAACTGTGAGAACCATTGCTGCCCCTTGGGTAGATTTGGAACTTAAGGAGCAAATAAAGTTGAGAAATGATTTAAAGGCTGAAGCAATCATATCAAGTAACAGTATCCTGTGGAATAAGTATAGGAAATTAAGAAATTATGTTACTAAACTAAACAGAACAAAAAAAAGAAATTATTATGAAATTAAGATTAAAGAGGTAAAATCTGATAGTAATAAAATTTGGAGTATGCTGAATACAATAATGGGGAGAAAAGCTGAAATAGTGCCATCTTTTATTGAAGTTGACGGATTATTTTTGTTTAAACCCAGTGATATTGCAAATCATTTAAGTTCTTATTTTAAGAATAAAGTTTCAACTTTAAGACACGGCATGAATCTGAAACAAAAAAGTTATTTAAATAATACAACAATATGTAATAAAATAATGGGGAATAAAGCATGCAAATTTGACTTTGAAAGAGTAAGTATTACTACAGTTGAGAATTTATTAAAAGTAATGAAAGAGAAACCATCTGGTGCTGATAACCTTGATGCAAAATTATTGAAATTAGTTGCGGATGTGATTGCTATGCCTATAAGTCATATAATAAATCTAAGTTTTGAGAAGGGCATTTGTCCTACTAGTTGGAAAGTCGCTAAAATTATGCCACTTATAAAGAATAATAAGGAATCACTGTCAGGAAAAAATAGTAGACCAATTAGTATTTTACCTATTCTGAGTAAGATTACAGAAAAAATTGTTTATGACCAGGTCAGTATGTATTTTAGTATAAATGATTTAAATTCTGTTTATCAGCATGCATATAGGAAGGAACATTCGACAACAACAGCTTTGGCTCAGATAACTGAAGACTGGATAAAAGATATTGAAAATAAAAAGATTGTCGGAACAGTATTGTTAGATCTGAGTGCTGCTTTTGATGTACTTGATCATGAAATTTTGTTGCATAAGTTAATCTGTTATGGTTTTGAAAAATCTGCTATTGAATGGATTAAAAGTTATCTTGCCAATAGGGAATTTACTGTAATATTTAATGGGAGTAATTCTGATATACAGACTCTTGATTGTGGTGTGCCACAAGGGAGTTGCCTTGGGCCACTTTTATTTTCTATTTTTACAAATGATTTGCCTTTTGTTTTAGAGAATTCCACCATGGCCCTATATGCAGACGATTCCACAATTTATACGTCCGCGCAAACCCTTGTTGAACTTAATTCAATTTTACAAGTTGAACTGAAGCTAATTGAAAATTGGATTAGGGACAATAAAATGGTGATTAATGCAGAGAAAAGTAAATGTATGGTGTTGGGATCCAAGTATTTGTTAAAAGATTCGCCTGTGTTGAGTCTGACTGTGGGGGGTATTGTAATAGAACAGGTTACTGAGGTAAAGCTACTCGGTGTGACTGTTGACAGTTTGTTAAATTGGAATAGTCATATAAATCAAATATTATTGAAAATGGGCAGGAGTCTGGCAGTTGTTAAGCATTGCAGAAAATTTATTCCAAATCGAGTGATGAAAATATTAGTAGAATCATTAGTTTTATCACATTTATATTATTGTTCAATTATTTGGTCAAGTACAACTGAAATGAATTTAAGTAAATTGCAAGTTGCTCAAAATAAAGCAGCTCGGGTAGTTTTAAGTTGCCCTTTCAGGACTAGTGTTAGGGAATTGAATACTAGGTTAGCTTGGCTAAGTGTAAAAAGTAGGATTAATTATTGTATTGTTATTTTTGTAAGAAAAATGATTGTTGCAAAAATGCCAGAAATATTATACAGCAGACTGTCTTTTTTTAGTGTTGTGCATCAATATTCCACTCGTCAGTCAACAGAGAGTCGCTTTTTGTTACCTCCATGTCGAACTAACCTTATGCAAAGGACAGTGCTGTATAGAGCAATGGTGGCATGGAATTCTCTTCCGCAGTTTTTGATTTTGGGAATGAATGCAATGACTTTTCGTAAAAGATTGAGACTTTATTTATTTACATTAGAATAATTTTTTTTTATTATTATTATTATTTTTTTTTTTATTTTTTTTTATTTATATGAATGTTTAAAGAGAGGGAAAACATTTGTGAAAAGTTATGAACCCTATAGTAGTAAGCTATAACTGTGTATTATCATAATGATAATGTAGAGCTGTTGTTTTTGTTGTTTTTATTGTTTTTAGTTTAGTACGTTTGTTGTATTGCTATGTATGAATGTGTGCACTCCATTTTTTGTCTGTATAATGTATTGTTTTATGCTATAAAATATATATATTTTTGTTGAAGTCTATAGACCCCAGGAAGAATAGCTACTGCTCTTGCAGCAGCTAATGGGGATCTAAATAAACTAAACTAAACTAAACTAAAATAATATGCGCTGAAACTAACAATGATCATAAAACATTTAAAACTAAAGAGCATCACAAAGTAATATGGTTCAAGAGTAAAACGCTATTCATTTATTAACATTTAGTCTAAGAGTTGATTTAATGTCTCACGTGGGTCATTATAGGCTCAACGTAAAGTAAGAGATCGATTCACATAATTCCCCTCACAGATCTCAAACTTTACCTCTTAACTCTCGACATTCAGTAACAGTTCTCACTCCACACATCGAGACAATCACACAAACGAACACAAACTCGCTCAGGTCTGAATGAACTCAACATGCTCCTCATGCTCGCTGCTGCTGCACTAAATGTTTATTTCAGAAGGAAGACGCCAGAAAAGACGCACAAGTATCGCTGTGATCGATGAAAACAATACAGAAATGAGCCTGTCAAACTGTATAAAGTGTGTGTGATGGTTGAGTAAATATGAGAAATACCGTGAACTGCTCTCCTCACCTCAGAAGACTCGACGCTGCGTCCCAATTCGGTAGGCTACTATCCGCCCTAAATAGTCTCAGAAAATAGAATTAGTACATCCCAGATCGTAGTATGTTGGTTTCAAAGATACCCGTATGGTCTACTATTTCCGGTCAGAATCCGAAGTGCAGATCGCGCGTTGGCCGAGGATTCGGTTAGAACTACAAACACGAGTTAAAAGTGCTAAAAAACTACAGACTTGGAGGACGCGCGAGTCTAGCGGTTATGTGGAGATGTTTAGATTTACATTTACATTTACATTTATTCATTTAGCTGACGCTTTTATCCAAAGCGACTTACAATTGCTATATATGTCAGAGGTCGCACGCCTCTGGAGCAACTAGGGGTTAAGTGTCTTGCTCAAGGACACATTGGTGTCTCACAGTGGATTCGAACCCGGGTCTCTCACACCAAAGGCATGTGTCTTATCCATTGCGCCACACCACCGCACAGATAAAGGGGTTTGAGTGATTAATTATCAGTTTCTAACCTGAAGAACTTTATTCAATGTTGTCTACATTATATTGCATCTGCATCTGCAGCAGCATTGTGAACTTTTGTAAAGATACGTTTAGCCATTAACTTTTAAATGAAAATGTTCATAAACAATGATAATAAACTCGAGATACATTTTCCCCCCTCAGCGCTGGCCGGGTCATTGTTCATTCAAATGCTAATTGCTAATGAGGCACATGGAATCAATTCTAACATGGAGACAGTAATCATTTCAGTTTATTTTGTGGAAACTGTGTTGTTTAGAGTTCATAGTAATTGTTCTGACTTCATGAAGCCTCATGGTGTGAATGAAACATTAAACTGACTTGAACAAGTAACCCTTAACCAAACAGCAAAGGACAAAGAAAAAAATACTGCTCTTAAACTTTAATAATAATAATTTGTTGCATTTATATAGCGCTTTTCTGGGTACTCAAAGCGCTTTACATGGAAGGGGGAATCTTCTCAATGTGCAGCTCCACCTGGATGATGCGATGGCAGAACACACACACACACACACACACACACACACACACACACACACACACACACACACACACACACACACACACACACACACACACACTCACTCTCACTCTCTCACTAGCCTACTTTATTAAATTGCGGTACCTGAAAACTATGAGACCTGCTTGAAGAGCACTGTTTATTTCATTGGTAGGCTATGTATTGTATTTATTTGTGCTTTTGCTTTTGTAAGCCCGCCTGAATCATAAAATCATCAGTTAATCATATCATTACAACAATTCAGAAATAGAGGAATTTGTAGAAATGATTACCTGGCAACGTCAATTACACACATCGGTCGTGTAGGAAGTCAACCTACAGACTCCTCGTACCTTTCTGCTCCTTTTCCTTATTAAACCAAGATAATTCAATATTCTTACCAAATGAATTAGATTTTGGTCCCCTATTTGGGGGTTCACAACTGTGAGATCAGGATACTTGAATGTGTTCTTGTTTTACACACAGGAGGTATAGAATGGAGGATCTGGGGGAGGGAACACCTTTAATGGACACATCACTTTTCTCATATTTTATTACTTCTTTTAGCTTTTCATTTCATTTTCACTTACCAGACGCACTGAGACACTTTAAATGATACCAAACATGCATATTTACTTTTTGCACATCCTTAACATTGCGTAGGTTTTCAGCGAGTTCTAGGTGAGGAGGAGAAGGGGGAGATTGTCCAAGTGAAGTGTGAGCTGCGTCTCGGGTGTTGCTTCAGATGTTAATTCCTGTGAGCCTTCTGTTCTCTCGAGGGGGAGCCCAGACTTTTGGCACCACTTTCAATTTGATTGTTCTTATTTTATTACTGACTGTTTACTTGTCTTTACAAAATGTAGGCTTTTAAATTCATATTAGTTAAGCTAGAAGTTTTAGCTTTGGTAGCGAAATTGGAACAGAGTATATGAATTCTCACAAGCATCTAGATTTGTGCTGAGTTCCAGTCCACTTTTAGACACGCACTTGCGAACTTCCCTAAGCACTTCCCCTCGGGGGAATCCCCGCCGCCATTTTGAAGTGCGTTCCACTTCGTGAAGTGGACGAGGGAAGTTTATATGGACAGACCCTCGCTCCCTCGATTTTGACCGAGGGAGCGAGTCTACTTCATATGTACACTTCAGGCACCTATATGTCCCACAATGCAGTACGATTGTGACGTCACCACATACCTCGTCTAATCTCCACCACAACAAACAACTCTATGATATATTAATTCTATTATTTATTTATTTTTAAAACAACCCAAACACCATATATACATTTGGATGCTGCATTAAACAAATTCTTTTTCGAAAAAAAAAAGAAGAGGGCACAAAAAAGAAAACCATATTAAGGAAGAATATTAAACATGGCACAAATTCTGGATGTTTTCATTGCTTTCTTGTTAACAGAAGTTGAAATTGTATTTAAATACATCTTCAATTCTTCTTTGAAAAAGCTAAAGTGAAACTTTGCAATATATAAAAGAAGGTTTATACAAAAACTTGCATTAATTAGACTCTTGTCTTTGACATAAAACCCCAAAAGAATGTGTCTATATGATCAAGAAAAGTTACAAAAAACATTTTGGACAATCAGAGCATCATTATTATTCCAGAAAGACCGAGCAAAAGGACATTCCCAAAACAAGTGATCAACAGTTTCAGAAGAGGCTTCACAAAAGGAGCAGGAAGTATCAATATCACTTCTAAATCTCTTTAAAAAGCATTTAACTGGATAAAATCTTTGAATAATTTTATAGGATATTTCTTTAACTTTATTTGTTAGAAAGAATTTCTGAGGAAGTGACCAAACATATGACCATTTAATATCATCAAAAAGGTTATTCCAATAAGAAATGGAGGAAGGAATTGAAGTAACAGGGTCCAAAAATACAGGTTTCCAAAGAGATGGCTTTGAAAACTATATTAAATTCTTTCCTGGATACTGGGAATTGGTATCCTGAAACAAAATCGGAATAATTAAATAAATTACCTTCACTATCAAATAGCTGGTTTACTAACATCACTCCATTATTGAACCAGTTTTCAAGAAATAAAGATTTCCTCTTATGTAGAATATTACAGTTGTTCCAAATGTAAAAAAATTGTGTTGCAAGAAATTATGTAAATAAGTATTCAAGCCATACGCATCTGCTGATGATAATTGGAAGTTTACTAACTGAATAATTGCACATTAAAAGGAAATGTATACCTCCTAATTGAGAAAAGATATATCTTGGGATTATACTCCAAATAGAAGATTGATTGTGAAGGAAACGTTTAAGCCAATTAATTTTGAAGGTATTGTTAAGAGAATCAAAATCAATGAAATTTAAGCCACCTTTATTATAGGAATTCAAAATAACTGATTTTCTAATATAATGAGTTTTATTTTTCCAAAGAAATTTGAGCAACATTACATCAATCAACTTGCAAAATATCCACAAATAAAGACTGAGTATAGGATAAGCGGGAAATCCCTTCTGCTTTAGTAAGCAGAGTTCTGCCTTTCAAAGATAGATCTTTTAACAACCAAAGGTTAAACATTTTCTTCTTACATCTTAGTTTAGTATCTTTTATTATTTTTATTCCTAAATAGGTGACACTATCTTTGATGGGAATGTTTGAGATAGAGGTTGCAGCACATTTTTTTTTTATCGGGAGTAATTCGCATTTATTAATATTAAGCAAAAGGCCAGATGCATTAGAGAAGGACTGAAGAGAGGTTAAAGCAATTGGGATCTGAGAGACATCTCTTAGAAACAATGCTGTATCATCTGCCAGTTGGCTAATAAACAATTACGTACCAGCAATAGAAATTCCCTTCACAGGGCTTTCTTTAATATGTACATTTAAAAATTGTGTAGCCATTAGAAAAAGATATGGGGAAATGGGGCAACCTTGTCTTACACCACGCTTTAAAGAAAATCTAGGAGAAGTGCCATTATTGAGTCGGATAGAGCGATTACCATTACAGTAAAGCATTTTAATACATTTGCAAAAAATGTAACATAAATTCATGTTCTAAGCAATCAAATGCTTTATAATAGTCAAGAAAGAGGATAAAACTATCGGTAGAAATAAGATCTGAATAATCAAGCGTATATTATTAGAACTATGTCTCTGATGCATAAAACCTGATTGGCACTCATCTATTATATTATTAAGAATAAGTTTCAGCCTCTTTGCTAAAACTAAGGCAATCATTTTGTAATCGGTATTCAATAAGGAAATCGGGCGCCAATTTTCTAATAGAAGGGGATCTTTATTGGGCTTGGGAATCAAAGTTATTAGCCCTTGACATAAAGAGGGAGGAAGCTTTGTTTTCTCAATACTCTCTAAAAACATTTTATGTTAAAATAAGGTGTTAATTTTTGCCTAAATGCTTTATAAAGCCCATCAGTACCTGGGGATTTGTTACTTTTTAAATGATTTATAGAATCAAGAATTTCTGAAAGACTAATGGGTGCATCACACAGACGACAATCTTCATTATTAATTTGTTTTATGTGAGATAAGGAATCAAAAAAGTCTGTGGTGGACTGCTGGTATGCTGGTTCCAAAAGATACCCGGATGGTCTACTATTTCCGGTCAGAGTCCGGAGTGCAGATCGATCAGGGGGGGCAGGGTTTCATTTTATTTTGAAGTTTACCATTTACTGTTGTTTTTAGTATTATTATTACTTTTATTAATATTCATAATCAGTAGTACTATGTATCTCTTTTATACTTTTTATATACATTCATAATCATTTTTACTCAATGTATTTTGTGAAGATGCGGGGGAAGAGAGACTTTGGGTGTGTGCTGGAGAGACTGTAATGTATATTCAGTGTTTATACAAGCATAGCATACATTCCAACATTAATGGAAACCATATGTTCCTCTGCTGAATGTATGTGTTGCTATAGTGATGTAGTTTTTTTCCTGGTCACCATATAAGAACTGAGCCCATGCAGGTCCCAGCTGCTACAATAATCTTTTTTTTTTTTTTGCGTAAACGAAAACTTCAGAAGCGTAAATGAAAACTCTGGAAGCGCATTTGTAAGTTCAGATCAGCGATTGAAATATGAGAAATAGTTAGCAAAACATGCAGTGTATTAAAAACGAAGTCAAACAATTTGCCTACGATTTATTCTTTTTCAGTTTTAGAGATAGTTTATTTAGTTTAAATTTATATTTTCATTAGTTTCTTGAAAAGCTACGTTCATTTTTATTGGCACACGAATAGCTCCATATTGTACAGAACGCTACAGAATATACTGAGCCGGACTTTACAGGCCAAAACACTTTTCAGACTGGATGGAGGTGATCCTCCTCTGTTTATATGACTATTTTGTGCTTCACTTGAAAAAGTTCATTTTACCTTTAGTAACTGGAGTCACTAAAGTACTAAAATAAAAATAATGGAAGGCTACTAGTAAAGCTGAATCTTTTTTTTTTTATTATTATTTTTTTTTTTTTTATTAGAATAAAGAAACAATAGTCAACGAATATTACATTATCAACATGAAAACATGAAACGGAACATACGCCAGAGGAGAGAATAATAACAATATAAAAATAAATAAACAAATAAAATAAAATAAACAAATAAATAAATAAAAAACCCAGACAAAAATTACAATAATAATAATAACAGTAAAAATACAAGAAAAGATAAGCAAAAAAAGGAAGGAGATACAATCGATTAGAGCATGTTAGGATAGTGCAATGAGACAAAATTAAAGGGGGATTTTGAAGAGAGCACAACAAGACAATGTTTTCCTTGCTTTGTTCTTCTCTGAAACAGAAAGCGTTTGAAGGTATTGATGAAATTCATTGAGAAAAACTTTGAATAATGGCTCATGATTGGAAAATTTACATTTATGAATATGAAATTTTACTAGGAGAAGTAAAAGATTTATAAAGTAAAATTATTTCTCAAAGTTTTTCTCCGTATTAATAAAACCAAATATAACATGTTTCCAAAATAAGGAAAAATGAGGGTACACAAAATCAATAATATATCAGCAAAAGTTCTTCCAAAACATTTTGGTATAGCTACAGTCCCAAAACAAGTGTACAGTAGTTTCATCTTGTGCATTACAGAAATCACATTTTATATCAATGTCAGGTTTAAACTTTTTTAGGTAACCTTTCACTGGATAGAATCTATATGAATTAATTTAAATGAGACTTCTCTGACTTTATTTACTATAAGGTATTTATGTGGCAATAACCAAACTTTTCTCCAGTCCACAATATCCACAAAATTGCTCCAATAGGTAATTACATAAGGTTTGGTAATAATATCTTTCTGAAAGAGAGCACAAATGGATCTATTGCTAGAATGTGGAACTAAACAAATCTTGCCCACCATTGTTTGAGTGGGATCAAAAATAGGTGGTGTGGTAAACAAAGTCCTATCCAAACCTCTAAACAATGCAATAACACCTGTGGGAATAGCATCGAAAACGATGGCAAATTCTCTAGGCGTGACAGTAAATTTACATTTTTCCAGGAATTCGCCATATGTATATAGACATCCATCATCATTAAAAAGATCACGTACTAACGTAATATTGTTATCATGCCATTTTTCAAAAAATAAGGATTTTATAGTTTTAAGTTTTTCTAGAGAATATTATGATTGTTCCATAATGAAATAAGTAAAGCTGAATCTGCGTGGCGTGCTTTGGAGGCAGATGACGTCACCGCTCGCTCGCGCCGCCCTCATTGAGAGTTTCAGCGTCGAGTCTTCTGAGGTGAGGAGAGCAGTTCACGGTATTTCTTACATTTACTCAACCATCACACACACTTTATACAGTTTGATTAAGCGACAGGCTCATTTCTGTAGTGTTTTCATCGATCACAGCGATACTTGTGCGTCTTTTCTGGCGTCTTCCTTCTGAAATAAACATTTAGTGCAGCAGCAGCGAGCATGAGGAGAATATGTTGAGTTCATTCAGACCTGAGCGATGTTGTGTTCGTTTCTGTGATTGTCTCGATGTTTGGAGTGAGAACTGTTACTGAATGTCAAGTTAAAGTTTGAGATCTGTGAGGGGAATCGATCCCAAGTGTTTCTGTTGCCGTTTTCATGTTTACCTTTCTTTATTATTGTCGACATTATCTTTGGCAGATTACATTTACTTATTAAAATTCATGTAGACACTTTATATTGCCCCTGTATGAGTAATGAATAAGTGGGAAATATGAAATCTATACACGCATGGGAATATAGTGAAGTTTAACACAGGAGACGTTAGGCTACATTTTCTTTTTTTTTTTAAGAGTTTTATGATCATTGTCAATTTCGGTAGAAATATGTAACATGTTAATTGAATTACTTTATTGCTATTAATATATATTATCAAGTCAAGCTATATTTTCACATATTATGGTGTTGTAGTTGTTTGCCTGAAGAGGTTATTTATTTAATTATTTTGTTTTATTATTGATGATTTATCCATGTTATATTGTGAGAAATAACAGTATTGTCTTTCAGTAGAGCAGTTTTACAGGCTTTTGTCATGTATCCTGACTCAAATAATGTGTTTCTAACAGCAAACACTCAGAATAAAGTGAGATGATCTGCTGATGATCCTGAATGGCTTGTTGAATGAGTGTTGATAGTCTGAGGCTCATCAATATTAACAGATCTGCTGAAAACACTCTTTATTTCATGACAATAGTTCCTGTTTTCTCCTCATTTATTATGCTGATGTCTTCAGATCTCCTGTAAATGGTAATTTAGCCTAAAGCTCATTTCATGTCAACAGACTGAGGGTGTTGGCTACTATATGTACCTTTATTTCTGTTTTTATGATTTTAACTGTTTTTCTTACCATTATTTATATTTGGAAGAATTTAAATTATTAATATTATTTTCTATATTTCTAGATACCTGTATTTTAATGAAGAAGCAGAGTAATGTTAGGATTAGCAATACAAATAGATGGATGTCTAATGAATAGATAGATAAATGCTTAGTGTCATGTATTATAAAAAAAAAAAAAAAAAACATAATTGATATTTTTGATTTTGGCAGATCAGCTCCTCCCACGCTGAAATACATCATCAGAAAAGCTCCTCCCACAGCAATCACATCATCAGAGAAGCTCCTCCCACTGCAATCACATCATCAGTAAAGCTCCGCCCACAGTAATTCCCCAATAAATGCTGTAAATTCCCATCAGCTACAAGTGAAGACGAGCATCAGGAAGAGCTGAAATCTGAAAAGACTGAGTTTATTAAAGAGCACAGAGAGAACATGAGTGATCCAGAACCCTGCAGAATGAAACACACTGAAGATCCTGAAGAACAAAAAGGTTGGTGTTTATTCTTCATTCATTCATGATGCTGAAGAACATTCATGTTAGAAACATTCAAGCACTTCATCACATTTAGATAAACAGTTCAACTTTGAAACGGTACAAAATGTTTTGGGTTTACAGTTAGCGTAACAGTGAAGTTGCGAAGATCATTAGTCATTAACTTAGAGGACGCTAACACAACACCGTTCTAACAGAAAACTCTTAACGGCTGCCCATCCGCACAAAAAGTGCCTAGTGTCTCGAGAACACACTCCCTGAAACAGGTTCGAAGGTGCAAACAATTATCCGTTTTCTCTGCGCAAACCTCTGAAACGCAAACCTGGGACAACGCACACGGCGTGCACATGCGCATCATGTGTTCGATCGATACGTATGTGCGTTTGAATATATAAGTGTGCAGGAGTGTAGTCCTTCACAAATAAACCCTCAAACAACTGTTTTATGCCTTAAAAACTTATAATACAGAAATTGTCGTCGCATCTGCATAGCCACGCAAACCGGAATTATCCAGACAACATTTTATCTGTATAGAGGTAAAGGAGGCCTTCACAGAGGAGAGACTAGTGGACACTTCAGCACTGCGTTGTCGTCGTGTCCAGGCGAAGGTCCTTCATCAGATCTGGATACGCCCTGGATCCGGCAGGCTGCGGGAAAACCTCGGGATAAACAGAGAGACTAATATTAGTGTAGACGTCATCCTTCTTATGATGTACCAAGTACATCATAAGCCACGCAGCCACTGATGTCAACTTCCTGAACGAGCTAAATGACTTTTATGCTCGCTTTGAAAGAGACAACAGAGAAACTGCCACCAAGCTCAAATCCTCAGCTGACCACCCACCGATCACACTCTCCTCCACAGATGTCTGCAATGCACTGAGCAGGATCAGCGCGCACAAGGCTGCTGGACCAGACAACATCCCTGGACGCGTACTCAGGGCATGTGCGGAGCAGCTCGCTGGGGTTTTTACAGACATTTTCAACCTGTCTCTTGCCCAAGCAGCTGTACCAACATGCTTTAAATGCACTTCCATTGTGCCAGTGCCAAAACACTCCAGCCCGAAGTGCCTTAATGACTACCGCCCTGTAGCACTCACACCCATCGTAATGAAGTGCTTTGAGCGGCTGGTCCTGGCACACCTAAAAGACTCTCTACCATCCACATTGGACTCACACCAGTTTGCCTACCGTAGCAATAGGAGCACAGAGGATGCAGTCTCCATAGCACTGCACTCTGTGCTCACACATCTGGACAATAAGAACACTTATGCACGCATGCTGTTTGTTGACTTCAGCTCAGCATTCAACACTGTCATCCCAACTAAGTTAATAGCCAAACTTGGAGACCTGGGCTTCAACACCTCCATGTGCAACTGGATTTTGGACTTCTTGACCAACAGACCCCAGAATGTTCGATCAGGCTCCAACTGCTCCACATCCATCACACTCAACACTGGTGTACCACAGGGCTGTGTGCTAAGCCCGTTCCTCTACTCCCTCTTCACCTCCGACTGCAAGCCTGTGTACGGATCTAATTCCATCGTCAAGTTTGCGGACGACACTACGGTGATTGGTCTCATCAGCAACAACGATGAGACTGCCTATAGGGAGGAGATCAAGCACCTGGCCACATGGTGCACCGAAAATAACCAGCTCCTCAACACCACCAAAACGAAGGAGCTCATCGTGGACTTCAGGAAAGTGTCAAGAGGCACACACGACACCATCCACATCAATGGAATGGCTGTTGAGCGTGTCTCCAGTTTCAAGTTCCTGGGGATCCACATCTCGGCGGACATGACCTGGACAACCAACACCTCCAGCCTGGTCAAGAAGGCTCACCAGCGCCTTTTCTTCCTGAGGACACTGAGGAAGAATCAGCTTTCCTCCACTATCCTGGTGAACTTCTATCGCTGTGCAATAGAAAGCATCCTGACCAACTGTGCTACAGTGTGGTATGGGAGCTGTTCTGTTGCAGAGCGCAAGGCACTGCAGCGGGTGGTGAAAACCGCCCAGCGCATCACTGGGACTCCACTACCTGCCATCGAGCACATCCAGAGGAAACGCTGTCTGCATCGAGCTCGCAGCATCCTTAAGGACTCCTCTCACCCAGCCCACAGACTGTTTTCTCTCCTGCCCTCCGGCAGGCGTTTCAGGTGCCTCCGGACCAGGACCAGCAGACTAAAGAACAGTTTTTTCCCCAGAGCTGTCTCTTTATTAAACTCTAACCCTCATTGATCCCACTCCCCTCATATACTGATTGACTCTCCTCTCCCTCCTCACACCTGCCTCCATTTTGTTATTTGCAATACTATAATGTTCATTTGCACTGCTGACTGTTATTACAGTAACAACTGTTTACATATGCATCTTGCACTACTACCTTGACTGGAATATGCTCAATTTGCACTGCCGACTGTTTATTTACAGTACCGACTGTTTATATATACATTGCAATATCGTACCTTAACTGTAATATGCAATTACTTTCCACTGCACTTTCACTCGGATAGCTTCTGTCCAAACTTTATTTGCACTACTTTAAATCCATTGTTATACTGCTCATTAGCCTAACTTATACATATATCTATTTGTTAAATTCTGTTCATAGTAATAGCCATCTGTATATTATGCTCACATTCTGTTTATAGTAACAGCCATCTGTATATATATTCATAGTACATATCTATCTGTAAAATTCTGTTTATAGTAACAGCCATCTGTATATTATATTCAGTACATATCTATCTGTAAACATTCTGTTTATAGTAATAGCCATCTGTATATTATTATATTCAGTACATATCTAGCTGTAAACTCTGTTCACAGTAATAGTTATCTGTATATTATATTCATAGGACAATCTATCTGTAAATTTTTGTTTATAATAGTATTCAACTCTATATTTATTCAGTACATATCCATGTTCTGCACTTATGGAACCACTGTATATCCTGCACTTGCTGCTATTGCACTTCTGGTTAGACCTAAACTGCATTTCGTTGCCTTGTACCTGTACTTGTGTAATGACAATAAAGTTGAATCTAATCTAATCTAATCTAATCAGGATTTATGGGAAGTGTTCCTGGTTCCGGCTGGCCTAATCTATGCAGCCTAACATTGAATTATAGAAGTCTATGATGTATTATGTGAATGCTATGTCAAAGAGATGTGTCTTTAGGCTAGCTTTGAACATACAGAGTGTGTCTGCTTCCCGGACAATGTTAGGAAGACTGTTCCAGAGTTTCGGTGCTAAATAGGAAAAGGATCTACCGCCAGCAGTGGATTTTGATATTCTAGGTATTTTCAACTGGCCGGAATTTTGAGATCGCAATAGACGTGAAGGACTATAATGTGTTAAGAGCTCGCTCAAGTACTGCGGAGCTAAACCATTTAGTACTTTGTAAGTAATCAGCAATATTTTAAAATGTATGCAATGTTTAATAGGGAGCCAGTGCAGTGTTGACAGAACTGGGCTAATATGGTCGTACTTATTATTATGCTTCCTGCTCAGCTACTGTTCGGACGCTCTTGCTTACTGCTCCGCGCTTTGCTCTATCGCTTTTACATTTTATCTCCTATATTTTTATATTTTATTTCCTTTTATCACCTAATTTTATCTTCAGCAAACAGCACAGTGCTCAGAGAACAAAGTTTGGATTACTACAAAAACGCAGAATTCTTTTACCCGACCAGCTTACATTCCGGGAAAGGAAAACACAACTGCCTACATTCAGGATAAGAGAGAAAATGCCTCTTCAGGTTCAAGAATCTACTTGCTGCACTAACTGCCACAGACTTTTACAAAGGATTGCAGTTCTTGAAACAAAGTTACTTACGGGACCACCAAACCAGACGGAGCACACAACAGAGCTTCGTCATGGACAGCCTCAGCATACAGCCGGTGAGTCCCATGAAACTAGTGCTCCTCGACAGGTAGAGAAACAAGCCGATCGACTTACAAATAGATGGCACATACAGGGAGCGAAACCCAAAGGCACTCGAGACATCAGATTGTCACGAGCCTCACATATTGCCGCAGTAGCATGCTCTACCCCAGATACAGCTCTGACAAGAATAGCAAACACTGGTCTCCTACCACTGCCTATACATCTTGAGAACAGATTTGAAGTACTAATGAATGTAAATGAGGAATCCCCAAATGTGATGAATGTGATCAAAAACAGACTGAATGGGGCAGTAGCTAACACTGATGCTAACTGGCGCTCAAGGTTGAGCAGACAGCAGCACTCAGCTCAGAGCGCAGCCGGGCCCAGGACTCTGATAGTGGGGGACTCCATAATCAGAAACATTAGCAGCAGGGATACAACTACGTGCTGCCTTCCACAAGCAACAACAACTGATATAAACAGGGAACTTCAGAACATTGTGATGAAACATAAGACTGCAAATCGACTCATCATTCATGTGGGGAAGAATGATATTCATAAAGAGCAGTCAGAACTCCTTAAGAAGGATTTCAATGAACTTTTTGAAACACTTAAAAGACTGAAAGTTCAAACATTCATCAGTGGACCACTCCCAGCAAGAGGAACAAACAGGTTTTTTACGGTTGCTTGGGCTTAATACATGGCTGCAAAAAACCTGCAATATAAAAGCAGTGAACTTCATTGACAATTTCAATCTTTTCTGGAGTCAGAGACAACTTTTTCATCGGGATGGCCACCACCCAAACAAACTTGGTTCAAGAGTGTTAAAGGACAATTTCTACTTCTCCCTCAATCATCCTTCTGCAATGTGTGCCAATCCACTCAATGTGAACAGCACACACACACCTGGACACAGTATGAATGACCACGGGACTTCACTTCAGCAGCAAAATGGACATGCGGTTGACATATCACACAAGGACAATGATAACACCACTCCGCCACAACAACCTCTGCTCACGGACTCAATCTCAGCTGAGCCCTGCACACAGAGCTCACCACAGACAGACATATTAGAGCTGCTCGAAGATTCAGCACCCAAGGACGACTTCCTGGAAAACAGCCAGGGAAGCCAGGACAGCATATCACAGCCTCCTATAACACCAGAGCAACAGCCCCTTTCACCAGACACCTTTTCCCTCTCTCCAGCAACGCCACTACTGTGCTTCTCACAGAAAATGGAAGAACTGGTGTATGCTGGAAACAAACTATCCCACTCTTTTGCTGCAAGCCCCCAGATAACAACCAAAAAACGACAGGCACCGCTGCCACCAAAGCCTGCGGGCCCAGCTCGCCCTCCCCCTCCTGTGAGAGCTCTTCGGCCTCTGCCACAACGCCAGGGCCCACAACCTCCTCATTCTGCTCGAGGTGAACCAAAAACAACTGATACCAGCTCTCAGTGATATGTGTCGGGTGCCCGCTCTGATAACAGTATCTTTCTCAAATGTTTACAAAACAAGCGGGAACCCAGTGTGCCTGTATCTTTCTCTATTGCTGTTCTGTTACAAGATAGAAAGTCTAAGGCCTTCAATAGCCGTACAGCAAACCCATCTAATCTGCTGCCTATTACATGTGAAAGTAAGATTGATGTGGGGACAAAAAGTAAGACTGTTAAGTTAGCACTTTTAAACATTCGTTCACTTAAAAATAAATCACTTCTAGTTAACGACTTAATAACCACAAACAACCTAGATTTTATGCTTCTAAATGAAACCTGGCTAGAAGACAGCTACAGTGCAACAATCCTCAATGAAGCAGCCCCTCCTAACTTTACTTTTATGAGTGTCTGCAGAGCTGTTAAGAGAGGTGGGGGTCTAGCTGCTCTTTTTAAAGATATCTATCAATGTAAGCAAATATCATTTGGGAATTACCCTTCTTTCGAATATCTGGGTATTGTGTTAAAAGGTGCTCCACGCATTTTACTCATCATTATTTACAGGCCTCCAAAATACTCTCCAGCCTTCGCTGAGGACTTTACAGAACTGTTATCAGCAATTACCTCAGAGTTTGACTGTTTTACCATTGCTGGAGATTTTAACATTCACATAGATAATGCAGAAAACAATATGGCAAAAGAAATCAAAACTGTTTTAAAAACTTTTGATCTGACTCAGCATGTACATGGACCCACACACAATCGCGGACACACTCTAGATTTACTTATCAGTAAGGGTCTAAACATTTCATTGATTGTTATTAAGGATGTAGCACTGTCTGATCATTTCTGTATTTTCTTTGATATATTGATCTCTCCTGCCATTGAAGCTAGATCTGTGTCTGTCAAGAAGAGATGCTTAAATGAGAACACACTAGTGTCCTATTTATGAAGGCTATATCCTTAACACCAAGCATATCTGCTGACTCTGTTGATTTTCTCCTTGATTCTTTTAACTCAAAAGTTAAAGGTGTAATTGATGATATTGCTCCTGTGAAAGTCAGGAAGAAGAGTGGCAGACAAAAAGCACCTTGGAGAAACTCAACAACAGTGCAAAATATGAAAAGACAATGCAGAAAAGCAGAGCGCATGTGGCGGAAGACAAAACTTGTAGTCCATTATAACATCTACAAAGACAGCCTTCATGCTTTCAAAATGGAACTAGGCAAAGCTAGACAGACTTTCTTCTCAAATATTATAAACAGCAATTTAAACAACACACGCACTCTTTTTGCTACTGTAGAGAGACTGACAAACCCCCCAAGCCAGATTCCTAGTGAAATGCTCTCAGACAGCAAGTGCAGTGAGTTTGCTTCTTTCTTCTCTGAGAAAATCAATAATATCAGAAAGGTGATCAGCACATCCTTGAGTTGCACTGGGGTCAGACAGATCAGACCACCTGAGAAAGTAGTTACTATGTCTGACTTCAAAGAAATTAATGGCAACATTTTGGAAGAAACCGTACAGCACCTTAAAACATCAACCTGCGCTCTCGACACACTTCCCACATCGTTTTTCAAAAGTGTGTTAAACAGTTTAGAAGCAGATCTTCTAGAAGTGGTAAATGCCTCACTTCTCTCTGGGAGTTTTCCAAACTCCCTGAAAACTGCAGTTGTCAAGCCCCTCCTGAAAAAGAGCAATCTAGATAAGACCATATTAAGCAACTATAGACCGATCTCAAATCTTCCTTTCATAGGCAAGATCATTGAAAAAGTTGTCTTCAATCAGCTGAACAAATTCTTGAGCTTGAATGGATCCTTTGACCATTTTCAATCTGGTTTCCGACCGCACCACAGCACAGAGACAGCGCTCATAAAGATAATAAACGATATTCGCTTAAATACGGATTCAGGCAAATTATCAGTGCTGGTGCTACTCGACCTCAGTGCTGCATTTGACACTGTCGATCATAACATACTTCTTGACAGACTGGAAAACTGGGTGGGGATTTCTGGGATAGTTCTAAAATGGTTCAGGTCATACTTAGATGGGAGAGGTTATTATGTGAGTATAGGAGACCATAAGTCTGAGTGGACATCCATGACATGCGGAGTCCCTCAAGGCTCAATTCTTGCACCACTCCTGTTCAACCTGTATATGCTCCCAATGAGCCAAATAATGAGAAAGAACCAAATCTCTTACCACAGCTATGCAGACGACACACAGATTTACTTAGCCCTAACGACTACAGCCCCATTGACTCCCTGTGCCAATGCATTGATGAAGTCAACAGTTGGATGTGTCAAAACTTTCTTCAGTTAAACAAAGACAAAACTGAAGTCATTGCGTTTGGAAACAAAGATGAAGTTCTCAAGGTGAATGCATACCTTCACTCTAGGGGTCAAACAACTAAACATCAAGTCAGGAATCTTGGTGTGACACTAGAGTCAGACCTTAGTTTCAGTAGTCATATCAAAGCGATAACAAAATCAGCATACTATCATCTAAAAAATATTGCAAGAATTAGATGCTTAGTTTCCAAACAAGACTTAGAGAAACTTGTTCATGCTTTCATCACCAGCAGGGTGGATTACTGTAATGGACTCCTCACTGGCCTTCCCAAAAAGACCATAAGACAGTTGCAGCTCATACAGAACGCTGCCGCCAGGATTCTGAGCAGAACCAGAAAATATGAACATATCACACCAGTCCTCAGGTCTTTACACTGGCTCCCAGTTAGATTTAGGATTGATTTTAAAGTATTATTACTGGTATATAAATCATTCAATGGCCTAGGACCTCAATACATTGCAGATATGCTCACTGAATATAAACCCAACAGATCACTCAGATCATTAGGATCATATCAGCTAGAAATACCAAGGGTTCACTCTAAGCATGGCGAGTCCGCTTTTAGCTATTATGCCAGCCGCAGCTGGAACCAGCTTCCGGAAGAGATCAGATGTGCTCCTACAGTAATCACATTCAAATCCAGACTCAAAACACATCTGTTTAGCTATGCATTTAATGAATGAGCACTGTGCCAATGTTCGTCCGACTGTTTGAACTGTACTGTATTTTATTTTTATCTGTATAAACTGTTTTAATTATTCTTATTCTTTTTATTATTTTAATTTCTTCTATGTAAAGCACTTTGAATTGCCACTGTGTATGAAATGTGCTATATAAATAAACTGGCCTTGCCTTGCCTTGCCTTGCCTACTTCCTGGTTCTGGTAAGAACTCGAGCTGCTGCGTTTTAACCTAGCTGTAGTTTGTTTATTAAGCGTGCAGGGCAACCACCCAGTAGAGCATTACAATAATCTAGCCTTGAGGTCATGAACGCATGAACTAACTGTTCCGCATTTGTCAATGAGAGCATATGGCGTAATTTAGATATATTTTCAAGATGGAAAAATGTGGTTTTACAGATAATAGACACGTGTCTTTCAAAAGCTAACCGACGACGAAGACTTGACAGAGCAGCCATCAAGGGTTAGACAGTATTCTAGGTTATTATGTGAGGAAGTTTTTTGTCCAATAATTAGAATCTCTGTTTTTTTCAGAATTAAGTAGAAGGAAATTACTAGTCATCCAGTTTTTTATGTCTGTGTTATGACTGACTCAGGGCCATAACAATAGATTGGAGACCATGCCACAAACAAACAGTGCAAAACATAAGTTTATTGTGTAAATAGCACAAATTTAAACAACAGAACCAAATATGGAGTGTGAACGTCAGTATCAGTAGTGTAGGGCAGGTGCAAGTGTTGAGTGTAAAAATAAAAGACAAACTTAAATAAACTTAAATGTGCATCTGTGTAAAATCCTGGCGTCCCGAGCGAGGCGTGAACCCGGACAGGCCACAACAGAGCAGCGTTCGAGCCTTTAGCCACCAGACCAGAGCAGGAAGAAAGAGATCAATGCAGCAGAGAAGCTCCTATTTAAACACCAACTTCCCAGGTGACCGCAATTAGGCCTGAAAGAGAGGAGGCGCAGGAGAATGACCAGAAAAAGGCCAAGGGCCATAACAATATGCTATGCATCAATTTTGTGAATTGGTAAGTTTCGACTGGGTGTGAAGAAATATACAGCTGAGTATCGTCAGCATAACAGTGAAAATTAATGCCATGCTTCCTAATGATATCTCCTAAGGGTAGCATGTACAGAGTGAACAGTAACGGTCCTAGTACTGAGCCTTGAGGTACGCCGATCAGCTTGTCGATCACTGAACTTGTGATCGATAAGACATCTCTTTATTTACTGCTACAAACTGATAACGGTCAGATAAGTATGATTTAAACCATGCTAGTGCAAATCCACTAATGCCAACATAATGTTCAAGTCTATTTAAAAGGATGTTGTGGTCAATAGTATCAAATGCAGCACTAAGATCGAGTAACACTAATAGAGAGATACAACCACGAATAGGATGAAAGGGCAAATCATTTGTGACTCTAATGAGAGCTGACTCTGTACTATGGTACGGTCTAAATCCTGATTGAAAATCCTCGCAGATACAATTTCTTTCTAAAAAGGAACACAGTTATGAAGATACTGTCTTTTCTAGTATCTTTGACAGAAAAGGTAGATTTGAGATTGGCTTATAATTGACTAATTCTGTAGGATCAAGTTTGCGTTTTTTAACAAGCAGTTTAATCAAAGCCAGCTTAAAAGCGTTTGGTACATATCCTAATGACAAAGAGGAATTAATGACATTAAGAAGAGGATCTATGACCTTTGGAAGCATATCTTTCATTAGCTTAGTCAGTAACGGAACAGCTGCGGTGATGAAATGCTGGCGTATGTATACTGGCCTAATCCTCCGGTCAGAGAAGACGCAGAAACTTCTTTCCTTTAAATGAATTTATTGGTCTTTTACAACTTTACAGGGCACTGTAATATGTGTATGTGTGGTTTGTGATGCCTGCAGAAAATAACAACAGTAAAACAATATTAATACTAATTAAAGTTCAGTGGCATCAATGGTAAATAACCGCAATTAGGCCTGAAAGAGAGGAGGCGCAGGATATACTTCAAATCGCCACTAAGGGTCAGTGTAGGATCATTAAACAACACCACAGCTTCGCGCCACGGGTAGGTCACGTGACCGAGCTAAACTGAGAAAACCCTGTCAACTACCGATCTGTAATTTGACACATTAACGTCAAAATAATAACGACCTCAATAAACAAAGCTACACAGCTAAATAAACAGTAGAATAAGGAAATAAAATGTGAGGTAATTAACTACATGTCGGGCCGTCTGTTTCACGGACTCAGCAACAATATATAAAAATATATAAACAACATCTACTCATCATGTAACTTACATCATCACCGACGAACACTGTTGTACAAATTAATAATGAAGACCACGGACTGTCGGTGGAAGGCCAATTATTGACTACACAGGAAATTTTCCCCGAACACACTGCGCATGCGCAAACAGTCCCTCAGACTCTATATGAAGCAGCTTGCTGTGACGTGACCTCCTCACAGCAGGGAATTCACAACATAGTCAGCATTGGGTCTAACATACATGTTTTCAAAATGGGTTCTGCAGTCTGGCAGAATGAAGACAGTGTCGTTCCTCATCCCCGTCCATCCGACAGAGGGATATTCCGAGGACTCCTGGATTGGCCTGCACAAATTGTGGTAGAATTTCTACTCAAGTGTGTCTCCAACCGACGCCTGGCCCTGAGTTTCTCTAGCTCTGTATCAGTCGATAACTGGCTTAGAGTTCCTATATACAGGTACCTATACTCGAGTGTGTCTCCAGTTGACGCCTGGCCCTGAGTTTCTCTAGCTCTGTATCAGTCGGCAACTGGCTTAGAGTTCCTATATACCTATACTCGAGCGCGTCTTCAGTCGACGCCTGGCCCTGAGTTTCTCTAGCTCTGTATCAGTCAACAACTAGCTTAGAGTTCCTATGTACCTATACTCGAGCGCGTCTTCAGTCGACGCCTGGCCCTGAGTTTCTCTAGCTCTGTATCAGTCGACAACTGGCTTAGAGTTCCTATGTACCTATACTCGAGCGCGTCTTCAGTCGACGCCTGGCCCTGAGTTTCTCTAGCTTTGTATCAGTCGACAACTGGCTTAGAGTTCCTATATACTGTACCTATACTCGAGTGTGTCTCCAGTCGACGCCTGGCCCTGAGTTTCTCTAGCTCTGTATCAGTCGACAACTGGCTTAGAGTTCCTATATACTGTACCTATACTCGAGTGTGTCTCCAGTCGACGCCTGGCCCTGAGTTTCTCTAGCTCTGTATCAGTCGACAACTGGCTTAGAGTTCCTATATACTGTACCTATACTCGAGCGTGTCTCCAGTCGACGCCTGGCCCTGAGTTTCTCTAGCTCTGTATCAGTCGACAACTGGCTTAGAGTTCCTATATACCTATACTCGAGCGCGTCTTCAGTCGACGCCTGGCCCTGAGTTTCTCTAGCTCTGTATCAGTCGGCAACTGGCTTAGAGTTCCTATATACAGGTGCCTATACTCGAGCGTGTCTCCAGTCGACGCCTGGCCCTGAGTTTTTCTAGCTCTGTATCAGTCGACAACTGGCTTAGAGTTCCTATATACAGGTACCTATACTCGAGCGTGTCTCCAGTCGACGCCTGGCCCTGAGTTTCTCTAGCTCTGTATCAGTCGGCAACTGGCTTAGAGTTCCTATATACTGTACCTATACTCGAGCGCGTCTTCAGTCGACGCCTGGCCCTGAGTTTCTCTAGCTCTGTATCAGTCGACAACTGGCTTAGAGTTCCTATATACTGTACCTATACTCGAGTGTGTCTCCAGTCGACGCCTGGCCCTGAGTTTCTCTAGCTCTGTATCAGTCGACAACTGGCTTAGAGTTCCTATATACTGTACCTATACTCGAGCGTGTCTCCAGTCGACGCCTGGCCCTGAGTTTCTCTAGCTCTGTATCAGTCGACAACTGGCTTAGAGTTCCTATATACTGTACCTATACTCGAGCGTGTCTCCAGTCGACGCCTGGCCCTGAGTTTCTCTAGCTCTGTATCAGTCGACAACTGGCTTAGAGTTCCTATATACTGTACCTATACTCGAGTGTGTCTCCAGTCGACGCCTGGCCCTGAGTTTCTCTAGCTCTGTATCAGTCGACAACTGGCTTAGAGTTCCTATATACTGTACCTATACTCGAGTGTGTCTCCAGTCGACGCCTGGCCCTGAGTTTCTCTAGCTCTGTATCAGTCGACAACTGGCTTAGAGTTCCTATATACTGTACCTATACTCGAGCGTGTCTCCAGTCGACGCCTGGCCCTGAGTTTCTCTAGCTCTGTATCAGTCGACAACTGGCTTAGAGTTCCTATATACCTATACTCGAGCGCGTCTTCAGTCGACGCCTGGCCCTGAGTTTCTCTAGCTCTGTATCAGTCGGCAACTGGCTTAGAGTTCCTATATACTGTACCTATACTCGAGCGTGTCTCCAGTCGACGCCTGGCCCTGAGTTTCTCTAGCTCTGTATCAGTCGACAACTGGCTTAGAGTTCCTATATACCTATACTCGAGCGCGTCTTCAGTCGACGCCTGGCCCTGAGTTTCTCTAGCTCTGTATCAGTCGGCAACTGGCTTAGAGTTCCTATATACAGGTACCTATACTCGAGCGTGTCTCCAGTCGACGCCTGGCCCTGAGTTTCTCTAGCTCTGTATCAGTCGACAACTGGCTTAGAGTTCCTATATACCTATACTCGAGCGCGTCTTCAGTCGACGCCTGGCCCTGAGTTTCTCTAGCTCTGTATCAGTCAACAACTAGCTTAGAGTTCCTATGTACCTATACTCGAGCGCGTCTTCAGTCGACGCCTGGCCCTGAGTTTCTCTAGCTCTGTATCAGTCGACAACTGGCTTAGAGTTCCTATGTACCTATACTCGAGCGCGTCTTCAGTCGACGCCTGGCCCTGAGTTTCTCTAGCTTTGTATCAGTCGACAACTGGCTTAGAGTTCCTATATACTGTACCTATACTCGAGTGTGTCTCCAGTCGACGCCTGGCCCTGAGTTTCTCTAGCTCTGTATCAGTCGACAACTGGCTTAGAGTTCCTATATACTGTACCTATACTCGAGTGTGTCTCCAGTCGACGCCTGGCCCTGAGTTTCTCTAGCTCTGTATCAGTCGACAACTGGCTTAGAGTTCCTATATACTGTACCTATACTCGAGCGTGTCTCCAGTCGACGCCTGGCCCTGAGTTTCTCTAGCTCTGTATCAGTCGACAACTGGCTTAGAGTTCCTATATACCTATACTCGAGCGCGTCTTCAGTCGACGCCTGGCCCTGAGTTTCTCTAGCTCTGTATCAGTCGGCAACTGGCTTAGAGTTCCTATACACAGGTGCCTATACTCGAGCGTGTCTCCAGTCGACGCCTGGCCCTGAGTTTTTCTAGCTCTGTATCAGTCGACAACTGGCTTAGAGTTCCTATATACAGGTACCTATACTCGAGCGTGTCTCCAGTCGACGCCTGGCCCTGAGTTTCTCTAGCTCTGTATCAGTCGGCAACTGGCTTAGAGTTCCTATATACTGTACCTATACTCGAGCGCGTCTTCAGTCGACGCCTGGCCCTGAGTTTCTCTAGCTCTGTATCTGTCGGCAACTGGCTTAGAGTTCCTATATACTGTACCTATACTCGAGCGTGTCTCCAGTCGACGCCTGGCCCTGAGTTTCTCTAGCTCTGTATCAGTCGACAACTGGCTTAGAGTTCTTATATACCTATACTCGAGCGCGTCTTCAGTCGACGCCTGGCCCCAAGTTCTAATCCTATACTCTAGCGCGTCTACTCATCGACGTCCTGCTCAGAGTTCTAACTCTAACTTGTTAACCTAACTAACTTGCTGCAGCACTAATAAACAGACTTCAGACAATGCCTTCGAATATGCTTTAATTACGGCCGGGAGAGTCCTCTAACAATTCTCAGAGAATCCCAACCAAAAAGAAGAATACGTCAGGTTTTATAGGATAAAGACAGACACAACAATAAGATCAAGTGCATTAATTTATCGAAGAACTGATTAACATGAAATTAACATGCATTCCAGAACATTTTGTGAATGATTTACTGTCTTGTGTTGTCTTTTAATACTATTATCTGTTGATACTATTATCTCTTTGATACTATGTATTTTATTATAGAAACCAACAGTCAACGTAACCTCACGCATACCATGTTTTCTCTCTATAAATTGGTACTTTGAAGATCGAAATTATTGTGTACATGAGATGCCGATAGCTGTACAACATATTAGTATTATAAGAATCTTTCTTAGTTTCATCATCAGACACCAATCCAGCGTGCCATTGCAAATGAGCACGCTTAGAACAAAGATTCATAAATCCTCCCCACAGAGGAAACTCTCGCTTAGAAATTCTTCCTTTCTTATTGGTTGAGCCAGCCCTGCAAGGTGTGACCTTTGTCAAGCTTTGAAGGGCCTCTTCGCTAACCTTTCTCTCTCTTCTCTGCTGGCCTCAACTGCTGCTCCTTCAAGTTGATACTGTGGGGGGACCAAGGGCCCAAGAATTATATTTTAATCTTAAAGGTTGTATCAGTGAGTTCAGGGCTCAATTTCATGTCCTTTCACTTTATATTTCTCTCTTTGAATTATTTTGATGTTCTGAAAATTAAATTTAAGATTTTTTTTCTTTCATGTCAGACCTGATGGAAGAGAGCGATGAGAGTGAAGAACTGAGTGAAGTGAAGGAGGAGAGAGAAGAACTGATGGAAGTGAAGGAGGAGAGTGAAGAACTGAGTGAAGTGAAGGAGGAGAGTGAAGAAATGAGTGAAGTGGAGGAGGAGAGTGAAGAACTGAGTGAAGTGGAGGAGGAGAGAGAAGAACTGCATGAAGTGAAGGAGGAGAGAGAAGAGCTGAGTGAAGTGAAGGAGGAGAGTGAAGAACTGAGTGAAGTGAAGGAGGAACATCATGTCAAACCTGAAGGAAATTCTTTGAGTCGCTCAAAGACTAAAAATACATTTTTAAAGAAAAGAAGAGCCAAGAAATCTTTCACCTGCACTCAGTGTGGAAACAGTTTCACAAGCAAACGAAGTCTTGAGATTCACATGAGAGTTCACACCGGAGAGAAGCCGTTCACATGTGATCAGTGTGGAAAGAGTTTCAGTCAATCATCAAACCTTAATGTTCACATGAGGATCCACACTGGAGAGAAGCCGTTCTCATGTGATCAGTGCGGCAAAACATTTCTTAGGTCATCAGACCTGAAGTCACACCTGACAGTTCATACGAAGGAGAAGCCGCATTCATGTTCTGTGTGTGGAAAGAGTTTTTCAGTGCTGCAATATTTACATAAACATGAGAAAATACACACTGGTATGAGAGAGTACATGTGCTTTGAGTGTGAGAAGACTTTTACTACAGCAAACTGTTTAAAACTGCACCAGAGAATTCACACTGGAGAACAACCTTACAAGTGTTCACACTGTGACAAGAGATTCAGTCGATCATCATCTCTGAAAAGACATGAAAATACACACACTGGAGAACAACCTTACAAGTGTTCACACTGTGACAAGAGATTCAATCGATCAACAAATCTGAAAACACATGAGACGATCCACTCTGGAGAGAAGCCACACACGTGTGATCAGTGTGGAAAGAGTTTTGTTTTTAAAGGTGACATGAAGATACACATGAGAGTTCACACCGGAGAGAAGCCGTTCTCATGTGATCAATGTGGGAAGAGTTTCAGTCAGTTATCATCCCTTAATGTTCACATGAGGGTCCACACCGGAGAGAAGCCGTTCTCATGTGATCAATGCGGCAAAACATTTATTAGGTCATCAGTCCTGAAGACACACCTGACAGTTCATATGAAGGAGAAGCCGCATTCATGTTCTGTGTGTGGAAAGAGTTTTTCACTGTGGGACACTTTACATACACATCAGAAAACTCACACTGGTGTGAGAGAGTACATGTGCTTTGAGTGTGAGAAGACTTTTATTACAGCAAACAGTTTAAAACTGCACCAGAGAATTCACACTGGAGAAAAACCTTACAAGTGTTCACACTGTGACAAGAGATTCAGTCGATCATCAAATCTGAGATCACATGAGAGGATCCACACTGGAGAAAAACCTTACAAGTGTTCACACTGTGACAAGAGATTCAGTGAGTCATCAAATCTGATATCACATGAGAGGATCCACAGCAGAGAGAAGCCACACATGTGTGATCAGTGCGGGAAGAGTTTCTCTTTTAAAACTCACCTGAAGCGACACATGAAGATCCATGCTGTGGAGAAACCACTTAAACACAGTCTGAGATCACGGTAAGTAGTTTATTTACTTTAAACTATTTATTTGTCCCTGTAGAGCCACGGTTGTCAAACTGGGGTACGCGTACCCCCAGGGGTACGTGGACTGATTTCAGGGGGTACGCAAATTGCCGGTAATCTTGACAACCGCACCACTGCGGTACGCGGTTGTAAAGCGCCACCGCGGTGGCTGAGTAGTACTGGTGGTTGTTTGCCAAAAAAAAAAGTGCTGTTTTACATTAATATTATGACACACAAAGCTTTGTTTACAAAATAAATAATAGGTTAGCAATTAAATGTTATATCGCAGCCATGGAAAAGTTTGAATTCATGACGAATGAGAGAGTTGTGCGTGAGCCAATAAACTTAAGCTTTTTCGGATTTGAATTCTGGTTTGCAATCTGGTCATCCGATTATTATCGAATTTAAAAATATTCCATTAGTTATTTCTTATAGAGAGCTTGAACCGTCTACTTTTAAACAAAACAATTCAAAACGAAAATAAACCGACTAGCATATGCATGTAATCCGCATTTCTCTCTATAGGCGCGTTCACTGCGAAGATGACGAGTCAGCATCGTCAACAACTAACACTGACACAAAAAAACAAACACTTTATTAATAAACTATTCAAATGTCTCATTGCTATATTTGACACATTCATTACTTTTGCCGGCTCTTTGTGACAGCTGTTATGTGCGTTATTGGCAGCGTCACCCTCTGGTTACATGAACTCGTCACCACCGCATCAGCACCAGAACATGGAGATTTTATTTTAAAGAATGATCGCACAACAGACATTAGAACATTAGATATTCTATAATTAAATCAACTAATCGAATATTCAAAAATCGTGAGTCATCCCTGCATGGAATCTCTTGTTTCTTTTCCCATATCTTCACGCGCGTCTCACCCATTTCCAAAGGGGATTATAAACGTTTCTTCCTTTGTTCGCTTTTAGGTCGATTATTTTCGTATTCTTTACTGTGTTAGGACAGATAGCCTACATTTTTACTTGTACGTCAAATTCTTTTTAACACAGTTTGTGCTTGTTATTAGACATATGATAATTGGTAAGGCGCGTCAAGTTCATTTGTAAAGCGCATTTCACACGCGCGGGTGATTTTAGTTTGGCTTTCTCTGGCAGCGCGCAAACATAGCCTAAAATGCCATATCAGTGGCTAAATGCCCTTGTGGAAGATAGAATTCGCTCTTCATACCTTTTACAAGTAGAAAACATGAAGATATCAGAAAATAGATTGATGGTCTCTTTCCTGCTCGTGTCCCACATCCCTCTCAAAGAGCAGAGCGGTAGGCTGTATCACGCGTCTTTGTGTGGAAAATTTAACGAAAGTTTTTATTTATTTATTTATTTTTAAATAGATTCAACTTTATTATATTATGCAAGTTACCAGTATTTACTGATATTTATTTCAATGCTTTACAGGCTTTATTGTGTTGTTTCTTTGTTTTGTTTTTTTATTTATTTCAAAACAACCCCCCGACCACCGCAACACCGCCGTTATTTGGGTCCATTACTACCGCGGTGGTAAAAAACTGCCACCGTCACAGCCCTATTTGTATCATATGTTGACTTTTGATTAGATTTGTATCATATGTTTATGATTCTATTCACTATTCTCGACAAAATTTATAAAAATAAATATTAATAAAAAAAATAAAAAACTTGTTAACAATTGGTGGTGTTGGGGGTACTCCGGAAGATCTATAATGTCTTAGGGGGTACATGCCTGTTAAAAGTTTGGGAAACACTGCTGTAGAGCAATTAGTTCTGCAGCAAGAAATAGACACAGGACAGACACAAATGCACAAATACAAGACCAAAATACATTGCCAAGATACTTGTACGTTTGTACGAATCCCACCATTTGCCCATTGATGGTAGTGTTCTGTGGAGTTGATGACTTACGCTTAAAATCAATCAGCATATCCTTTGTTTTTTTCTACATTTAATTTAAGGAAGGCCCTATCCCACCAGAGCACAAAATCTTCAACAACAGGACCATGATTACTTTCCTCAGAGGAGAGAAGACTGACAATAGCAGAATCATCTGCAAATTTTAAAATGTGTCTATTTTCATACCGGCTGCGGCAATCATCAGTATAAAGAATATAGAGGAGTGGTGAGAGGACACACCCCTGAGGAGACCCCGTGGATGATGACATCCTTTTCCTATCGACTGATCGGTGAAACAGTTGAGGTTAGGGAAGATTAAATCCGAGGAAGGGTTGTTGACCTGAAAGTTGCTCCATTTTAAGAGAAAGTCCCTGCTGAATCGGATGTGCGTTGCGTTGGGCAACTCATTCAGAGTTTCCACCAGGTGGAACGCCGTCCACAATAAAAATCAAAGCGGTCCACTCTAAGCTATTTGTTTCTCAACAAAACAGCGCAAGGAAAAAGTCAATAAATTTCTTCTCACGTTCTCAGGCTGTTTCTATTTAGTGCAAAAATAAACAAAACAATAATAAACAAACGTAACATAAGACAAAACGTGCCTCGCTGCTGGTCGCTGCATGAGCATGCGCCCTCTACAAACAAAAATTTATTTTCATGTGCTGAGCAACAAAGTCTCTTCTGTATAAGTTAGACACACATCACCCTATAGCCAAATCTCTCCTCTCCACCTATAGCGGGTGTGTGGTGAGCACTGGACACTTTGTTGATTGTTTGATATCTATTAACTCGTGTTCAACCAACAGGAATGTATAATTTGTCAGTTCAGATCAATGCAAAAAAACACAAATTCACTCTGACAGTAGGTGGCGCTCATGTAAGGCAGAAATACAGCACTATGCAGGGCTCTAGACTGCGACTAAATGGTCACATTTTGCGACCTTTTTAACCACGCTACTAGAGGTGGGCGATATATCGTTTAGACGATAATATCCAAATTGTTGTCTGGACGATATGCAAAATTGGGATATCGAATATTTCATAATTTGTACAATCCGACCCCCCAAACATGAAAAGAGCTGAAAGAAGTTAAAGAGAAAACAAATAACGCATACTATAACCTTCTAAACAATTATATGTAGCGATTTTTAATACTGTAGGGCAGTACTATTCCCGGAAGCAACCTCCGAGTGGCCCAGCCCATGGTCCCGTGTCGTCAAAAACGCACATTCATACGTAAATTCGAAATAGTGCATGCAGAAGCATGTGCGCAAAACCGTTTTGTAAAATGATATAAGAATTATTTTTATTTTATCATATGTCATTTTACAAAAGGACATTTTACAAACATACGTTTTGCGCATGTGCTCCTGCAAGCACTTTTTCAGTCAACGACACAGCAATCAGAGGAGGACGCGCTGAAAACTGTAATGCTGTTCTCTTCCTTCATAACTCGTACTGAGAAGGTTTGAGTTGCAGAGGAATTTGTGACTGTTTCAGCTGTTCAACCACATCAAAGTTTCGTAATTAGTAAGTCCGTGCTTTTTCTCTTTTTGTTCCTATAAGGGCCGCTGTGCCTTGGTGAAACGGTGTTTGTACGTGAAGAGCTCTTTTCCAAAACGCTATAAACCTAAAAAGCTGCCTCAAAGAACCAGCAAAATTAATGATTATGAATATGTAAAATAGACCTATTGCAATAAGTAATTTTAATTGTTTATTAACTTCTGTGTCGGCTGCAAAGATGAAGTTGACGATAGGCTATTGACTCGCGATCTTCGCAGTAGGCTAGTGAACGCACCGGAGAAATGCACATTTATTAGGCTACATAGTTTTATTTTGTTTTGGATGGTTTTGTTTAGAACCAGCTTTCTGTAAATATATTTAACATTTTTTAGGCCTGTGAGGCGAGTAGGCTACGGTCCGGTTCATGATGATATAATCTCCAGTTCAAGCACCTTATGTTGTGCTAGCCTATATTTACTTTTTATGTATTAAATCCAGAAATTGGTTAATGAAAAAAATATTAAAATTAAGATACAATTAATATAAAACGAAATTCGTTTTAAAGAAAGGCTTTGTGCTTTCTGTTTTGAGGTCTCTATGAAAGTTTGAAAGTCTTTTAGTGCCGCTTTTCAGAGCGCTCGCGCACATAATGGAGAACTGTCACGTAATATTGTTTTTTCCTCATAAATGCAAACACGAAAAATAAAAGACAAAAGACTTTTTAAAAAAGACAAACCATCAATTTTTGGGAAAAAAATATTACGGATTTATAGCGTTTTGGGAAAAAAATTGATGGATTTATAGCGTTTTGAAAATATTTTTTTTTTACTTTGAATTTCTCATCAACAATATTGTTGTTTGTTTTAATAATCACTGTTGCAAGAGGTGCCTAGTTCCGTTTTTTTTTTTTTTTTTGTAAGTGGAAAAAGTAGGGGCTACCTCAGATTCTGTTTAGGTAGCTCCTTTATTGTTTTTTTTTTCTATAGCCTACAATAATAAGTCAAATGCAGCAAGTCAAAAGACCAACTGGACCTTCTTTGCCAGTTTGCACACATTTCTTTGAAGGATGGCGAAAATATCGTCTGAATATCGATATCGAGATATTGGAAAAGAATATCGAGATATTAATTTTTGTCAATATCTCCCACCCCTACACACTACTCGTCTGAGCTGCGCAAACAGTTTATCCGCTCAGAGCAATACTAGACAGCGGTTTACTCGTGAGCCGAACTCGATCACGCAACAACATTACTACACAGAGCTGAGAAAGGCTTTACAATAAGGTTTCATTAATGTTCCTGGCACCAAGTTTACTCCACAAGAGAAAGTAGTCCTGGAAATATTAAAAAGTGAGGACGTTCGTTTTTCAATATCCAAAACTGAAGCCTGCAGTTGTTAAAACAAATTAGTATGACTATCAGTGTGCATTGAAACAAATCTTTATGCATTTCATTTGCAGTATTAAGGTATTTAAGGAGGAACTGACAGACATTTGACCAGGCGACCCATGGACTTGGGCCTGGTTTAATGGGAAGCACATTCAAGTTAAACGTCTCCTGTCTAAAAGTTAATATTCAGTTAAATGCTTTCTAATACATGTTTCGTTTCTCTCTATTCTACTGTTTTGCTTACTAAATGACCTTAACATTCAGTGTGGTATTTTTCTTTATAAACCATTTTCTCAATAAATAAATGATTTTACAACAACTATTGCAGTGTTTTTCTTTATGCACACACTGTCAATTTCAATTGTCAACTTCCAACAAAGAAGCTTGTCCATATAAACCCCCAGGTATCTATAAGATGTCACTTGCTGTATCACTGTGTCTTCAATGATCACAGACTTGTATTCAGATACACTTCTAGGGTCAAGGGTCTTTTTTACATTTAACACAAGAAAGTTCTTGTCACACCACTGAATGAAAGTATCTATTTCACTGTGGTAGGATGACAGGTCCATATCTCGAGGAGACTCAAAGGTTTTGTTTATCAATGTTTTATTATAATTCCTCTATATGGAGGAATTAATGTTGTGCCTCACAAGACCACCGTGTTACATATATATAAACATACAGTACTGTGCAAAAGTCTTAAAAGCATGTTAATATGCCAGTCCCCCCCCCCACCCCCCACCCACCCCCCAAAAATGGTTTTAAGTCAGTTATTTATATATTTTGCTGTAGTGTGTCAGTAGGAAATATCAGTTTACTTTTCCAAACATTCTTTTTGCTATTAATTGTAATGATCCAGTGAGATTTGTGTATGCACAAGGAGTCTGACAACAGCCGGTATGATCTGATCCCACCATCATCGAGTCCGTCTGTGATTACATGTTTAAGATGTAAACGTGTTTAAGATGCAAACGTGTTTAAGATGTAAACGGGATGATTGCGCGACACTTACGTGAGACACTGTTGCCGTGTGTGCAAGTAGCAGAAACAACGAGGAATACCAGAGTAAACGTTGAAAACGTTTAATTTGAAAAGGTGTGAATGACGTTACAAAACATGAAAAATGATAAAATATAAAAGGAAAACAAAGCAAGAAAACAAGAGTGTTTTTTTCTAAATAACAGAAAACAATACTAACTACCGTGGTCTTTAAAGATGGAACACACACACATCTCTTTGACCTAGCATTCACATAACACATTATAGACTTCTATAATTCAATGTTAGGCTGCATAGATTAGGCCAGCCGGAACTGGGAACACTTCCTATAAATCCTGATGTACTCGTTACATCATGAGAAGAATGGTGTCCATGCTTATATTAGTCTCTCTGTTTATCCCGAGGTTTACCACAGTCCGCAGGATCCAGATCTGATGAAGGACCTGCGCCTGGACGCGACGACAGCGCAGTCCTGAAGTGTCAGCTAGTCTCTCCCCTGTGAAGGCCTGTTAAAAAAATTAAATAAACATTTGACACAATCTGATTCCATATTGATTAAGTTGGGGCCTATCAGGTACAGTACATAAGAAAAAAATCTCTCTCAACTAATGCTGTAAAGTAAACTATAAGGAACCCCAGTTGGTACATCATTCTAATATTTAAGATTAAAAAAAAAATTATTTGTAAGCTTCTTCAAATCACACATAAGGAAGTTTATACACTTTTAAAGGAACACTCCTCCGTTTATTTAAAACAAACCTTTCCTACATTTAGACAGGTGGGCAAACGCATTTTTGTCTCAGTGCATGCATTGTTTTAGTTTGGCAGCGCTACCGCTAACTTAGCTTAGCATAATGAATGGAATCCTTTGTTGCAAGCTAGCATGTGATAAAAAAAAAAAAAACTTCTTGTGGCCTGCGTATTCACGAGTACAAATAGCATTGCAGATTAAGTATTTGGGGCAGACCTGACCTGTTGAAAAGAGATGGTATTCATCCCTCCTGGGATGGTGCTGCTCTTCTCTCTAGTAATATGGCACATAGTCTTAGAGCTCAAACATGACAGTCTGGGGCTCAGGTCAGGAAGCAGACAGACTGGCTTAACCGACCGTCTGCTAGCGGCCTCGCGTCACCAAGGTCAGATAAATCCCATCACATAGAGCCTCTTTCACTTATATATCATCATATAGAGACTGTGTCTGTTCTCCGAATTAGGACATACAAAAAACGTTTAAACTCATCTAAGGTTAAAAATGTAACTGATGTTCAAAATATAAAAAACAGCTATAATACAGATGAGCAAATGCTAAAGCTTGGGTTGCTGAATATTCGATCGCTTACTTCAAAAGCACTCATTGTTAAAGGAACACTTCGACTTTTTGGGACTTTGGCTTATTCTCCGTATCCCCCAGAGTTAGATAAGTCCATACAGTGGCGGTCTTAACATAGAGGCATAGGTAGGCGGCTGCTTGGGGCTAAACCTATGCGCGTGAACTCGACAATCGATTACTGTGGACTTCGACCGAAAACAGGAAGTAAATACAGGTATGTGCGCTGGCTTAATAAACATAATTTTTATTCATATCTTTCATATCTACTGCAGTCAGATTAACCCGCATTCACCCCGAAGGAATCACTCACATGACCTGGGCATTTGTAATGACACATCAAGGATGTTAAGAGACTAAAAGCAGGTTTAAAACTTGCCCCATTGAAGTCAACAGGGTGCAAATTTTAAAAAGAGGATAACTCGGTGTAGGCAACACCGATTTTTGTCGTTGTTCTCTGTACTGACAGCACTCCAAATTTACAAAAAAATGAGCTCAATGTTAAAATTGACCGGAGTTCTCCTTTAACATAAATTGTAAGAATATGACTAATAGTAAAGACTAGTACTAATAAATAAACATTAGGCCTATGCTAAAGCTATTAAATAGCAGTCCCAAACTAGTTTTTGTTAATACAATGTTGGTATGAGCCACTACAGTCATTTATAAATATAAAAATGAACACAAAGTGAAAATAGTGGCATTTTGGGGTTAATATGGAAATGACAGTTACCATGGTGAATACACAATACTAACAAGAACTGTTAATGAAACATGGAAACTGCTCCTGGTGAATAGAATGAAAATCATACCTGCATTACTTTTATTTTGTGTAATTTACAACGTAACGGCATTGCATGCTCGTTGTTTCTTTTGCACTTGATCAGTGAGGCGATACACAGCGCGCGCCGCCGCATTTGCGCGTGCAATTGAAGAGTGTGCGAGAACAGGATAACGGCCGACAGGACAAGAAAGTCAGTTTTTCTGAGGTGAAAAACTTTATTTCAGCGTCACTGCCTGGTAGTTCCTATTGTGTTGGGTTTTCTGAAGTAGTCATGATTCGCCTCTCATAACATAAAATGCTCTAAACACGCACGCAGAGTGGAAATGGAGGCGCGGGGAGCAAGGATCACAGCGCAAATTTGAACTATATCGATATATGCGATATGGTCTAATTCCATATTGCATTTCAAAAATATATCGATATATTTTTTATATCGATATATCGGCCAGCCCTAAATCGAACCCATGACCTTGGCATTGCTAGCGCCAACACTCTACTGTTTGAGGTAAGGGAAAGCCTAAATGAGTCCACACCGCAAGATTACTGCTGCTCGCTGCTCCTGCTCGCGGTGTGAATGCACTCATTGATTAACATGCACGCCGAAAAAACTACGCGCTGCTCATGCGCCGCTCACGCTTGCGGTGTGAAACGGCCGTAATTCACGAGGTTTCCTATTGCGTTCCGTGTGCACGTGTGATGCTGATGTTGCGCGATGTTAATCATGCGGCGCCCAAGTGCATTTGACCGGCATAAAATCGGCATATGTCAGACCAACCGGCTGGCCGATCACGTGAAAATCGGCCAATTCCGGTCACCAGCCGATCAATCGGTGCATCTCTAAATATTATCACACGGAATAGATGTTGATGCAGTTGAAATTCTGCAGCAGAGCGATGAAATCTCAGCTCATTATCTAGTCTTGTGTAAATTACATTTAGCCAAGGCTGCAAAGCCGACTCAGTGTTATAAATATGCTAGACCTATCACTTCTGCCTCTAAAGATTGCTTTATCAATAATCTTCCTGATCGGTTTCATCATCTCAGCATCCCGGATAGCTTAGAGCACATGTGTCATACTCAAGGCCCGCGGGCCTAATCCGGCCCGCCACATTATTTTATATGGCCCGCGAGAGCATATGGGTGTCTTAAAATTAGGGATGCAACGAAATTTAGGCTGCCAAAAAATTTTGGCCGAAAATAACAATTTCGGTTTTTGGCCGAAAGATACTAAAAAGCCGCCGCGCCCCTCCGTGTTCGGCGATGGTTTGACTCTGGCTCAGCGTGTTTTATGACTTTGCGTGCGAGTCCGCTTCCGAAGATGCATAACTTCAAAGCGCGTTCTGTGTGTGCGCGCTGTGCTCTCTGCTCCGTGTTCACAGCGCGTTCTGCTCAATGTCCCGCAAGCAACCTCCGTGTGTGTGTGTGTGTGTGTGTGTGTGTGTTTGTGTTGCGAGCTCTGCTCACGCTCACCGGAAAGGCAAAGTCCACTGAAAAAAACGTGCCGACATGAAATTTATTTGGACTTGTTTCTTTTTGCAATAGCACTACTGTGCTGTAACATGGTGTGTATAGCCGTGCTGGTGCTGGGCAACACTGGTAAAATTACACGAATCACGATCCTCTCGTTCACTGGTCCTCTCCCTGCTCTGCTCATGCTCTGATAAAAAATAGCTTTGTAGGACTATACTTATTTTGACAATTGGTCAAAAAATAAATCTGTTAAATGTGATTCTGCTGCATAGAACTGATTGAAGAATAATATATTGATATTTTATATTATTTTAATATAGGTACCAGTATTAGCCTTTTCACCATTTGTATCACTCCGCTTGTCTGTGTTTGCGCCACTTGCATCATTAAGCCAGTAGGTGGCGACAAGTGACTGTTTTTATGAGTGAACAATTGAACTTTAAGCTGATTAGTGCCAAAAACATTGATTAACTTTCATTGATTAAATCTTTAATGCTAATATAAATTGCTCATTTGCCTCTGGACACAAAAAGATTGCACTGGTTTTTGATTGAAATGTAACATCTATGCAAAATAATCCTTGAAAGATTTCTCATTTAAGGCCGTTCCTGTTTGGAATATGTGATTGTATATTGTCCACAATAAGCAGAAACATTCTGCATTTCCATTTTGTAGTGTGGATCATTCATTGCAACATTTATCCTCATTCTCATTTTTAAGAATCTGTTATCTTGACAAATAATTTATGCTACTGCCCACTGACATAGCTTTTAAAGCTATTGTTATCCAATTTTTTTGGACTTTAAACACCTTAAAATGCACATATGTAGGTCCGAGAAATCCAAATTTTATCGGGGGAGCATGTCCCCGATCCCCCTAAGTACCTCACATTTGAATACGCGTGACTGTGTGGTAATGTGTGCTGGTGTGGCTACAGTGCCAAGGCTGAATTTTTGAGCCAGTCTGCCCCCCTGCATATATACAATATACATTATTCTCTGTATCAAATCATTATTACCCAGCTTCTGATGTTTCGGGCTCATCCCCTGATGTTTTTAAAACCTAGAAACACCCCTGCAAATGCATATACAATATTTGTCACTTAAATAAGTAATAATCAAATAAAGAGACAATATATAATTAAAAATGTTAAAAGTCTTACAGTTACAACCGGCCCTTTGAGGGCACCCATAATGCTGAAGTGGCCCTCAATGAAAATGAGTTTGACACCCCTGGCTTAGAAGAACTCGATATTGCGACAGAAACTCTTAACTCTCTCTTTTCCAGCACTTTAGACACAGTTGCTCCGTTGCGCTTAAAGAAGATTAAAGAAATTAGTCCAACGCCGTGGTACAACGAGCACACTCAGGCCCTTAAGAGAGCAGCCAGAAAAATAGAGCGAAACTGGAAGAAAACAAAACTAGAGGTATTTCGCATTTCATGGAAGGAGAGCTCGATTGCTTACAGAGAGGCTTTAAAAGCTGCTGGATCTGCTTATTTTTCAACCCTATTAGAAGAAAAACATAATCCTAGGTATTTATTTGAAACAGTGGCTAAACTAACGAAAAATAAAGCTTCAAGCACCAAAGTTTCCAAGCAGCACAGCAGTAATGACTTTATGAACTTCTTCACTTATAAGATTGATAATATCAGTGTAGCGTTTATACGCCCACGTATAAATATTATTAATTATTATTCATAACGGAATATGACCAATAATTAATATTTTAATTATTTTTAATTATTTTCAGAATTTACTGTAGCAGAATCAATAGTATGATCATTTTATCAGTTCATCCAATGAACAGAAAGCATAAACAAGTATTAACTCTAGGAAATATAATATCTTCCTGGTCAAGAAAGACTCAATCCCCAGCTAACAATAAATTACGAAGTAAATTAAGGGTAACAGCATAGGTAACTTAAATCGAAGTTCAAGACAATAAATCTGATAAGCACATACACAAGTAATCTCTTTTCAAATACAAACAATACTTTATTGATTATATATAACACATAAGCTAATATCTAACACAAACACACACACACACATTCATACGCGTTGCAGAAAGGGATAGAGTGAGGAAAGAGTGGGTTTAAGAGTGAAAGGATGAAATCTCACGATTCCATATGCACTTAGACATGACCTGAACGAACCATCAATCATTAATTTAACCCTTCTATCGTTTTAGGCAGGTTATTAAAGTTATATAAATACACCAGTTAAGATTTTAAAAGTCTGGAGGTAGTCTACTTGCGTATTTGCTTTTGGGGATTCCCTTTTTGTTGCGTGAAAGGGGTTTTCCCGGTCCATTCGGTCTCCTCGTGCCTGATGTCTGGATCACATGGTCAGTCACGTGGTGTGCTGGCGGAATGAAAGTCTTTGTTTGAAGCTGGCTTTGCAGAAGAAACGTGGCTCGAAATCTTGTCGCAAAACTTAACTTAGAACCGACACTCACAACGGAAAAGAAATGAAACTAAGAAAAGAAAGGAAATTGAGAGTAGATGATGATGGCTTGAATGAAGCTATTTAACCCATGTTCTTCAGATCTTGATTTGGGTTATTTCGTTTGCGCGTTTACATGGTTCCTATAGAGAGAGAGAGAGCACCGAGAGCAGCGAGAGAGAGCAGCGAGAGAGAGCCGCGAGAGAGAGAGAGCTTTGTTTTTGGGTCTAAGGTTTTAAACTAAAATTTTGTCCAACCTCCAGGATGAGTTCTGGCCAATTAGACACTGGCTGAATTTAGGAGGTGACGTTCTTTTCAGTTCTGATCGTAAATCATGCTTATCTGTGCTCTCCTTACTAACAGAGAGAACAGGGGCCACAGTTTAGACATGATTTCTAATTAAAAGAAGATCAAAACATATTACACCGATATCATTCAAGCCATCTTGCTAGTTGTGTTCGTAAGATAGCATTGATATGAGACAGTACACACTTTCATTCATTCACTCCTTCTAATAGTTAATATAATAACTATTACCTGAATTAAATGGGATCAAAACATATTATCTTATTAAAATATGCATATAAGTGGTGGAAACAACCCAGGATTAGGTAGTTGCATGATTGTTTGATCATGAGTCCATTGAAAATTGTTCTTGAATGATTTTATGTATAGTTATTGATAAGAATCAGTTCTCTGGTGAAGAGACAGAACTCTGTTTGTTCAGAGGTCTTAAGGAGGAGGTGTTCAGGAATGTTGTCGGGGGTTTCAGTAACATCTGCTGGTGTCGATTCTTCTTTTAAAGGGTCTTTTGCAGACTCTCTGGCACCGGGATGGGTGACTTATGGCTCTGGTCTTGGTGATTTGACTCTGGAATGTGCGGACACTGTCTTTATCTTAACCAGTCCGTAGTAGGCCACAAAGCTAGCCATTGACCAGTTATGTGTTAGTGCCGGGGGCTCCTTCAATTAGTCAGACCGGTGATGATCATGAGACGTTCTGAACAAATCTTCCCCCCTCAGTCATCGAGAAGTAGAGAATTTGAATTAATATTCAAAAAGAAGATTAGTTGGTGGTTGCTTTCTACCCATTGTCGCTACATATCCCCCCTTCGTTCGACGATGTGTTGAGTAGAAGACATCGGTGAACGCTGGAGAAATGGGTAGAGGAAGCAAACACACACAGCAAACAACAAGACAACACCTCCATGACTGGTCACTTTACTGGTGCAGGACATTAGATTACCTAGGCATAAACAGGTTCACTCTCTCAATGTAGTTAATCACGTTGAATAAAGTTTAGTTCAATCTTAGGACCGTTATCCTAGTTCGTTTTGGGACGGTGATTAATCAATTTTGTGATTAAATTTGATTTGTTTGTTTTATTCTCTTCTAAATTGTTCTAGGTTTGGACCAATTTACCTTTCAATTTGTGATACGAATGATGCAGGGAGTTCTCTGGCTCACATTCGTTTTAAGGTGACTTACAACTATTAGGCGTGGTGTGTCAATCCTATTATTGCGACCTTGACCCTTATAGGGTGGACAGGCATTTTACCTAATAAAAGAAGAAGGAAAGGAAGGAAGAGGTACAACAAAACAAAGCAGTTGAGTGTTCCTGGTATGACTTATAACTACTGTTGCGCAGCTAAGGTGTCAGGTATCACGATGTAATGAGAGGTGTTCTCAGGTGTACTTGTTGGATGGGTAGTTACCATGTTTCCTATGGTAAGTGTAGCTACGTTGTTAAGCTAGTTTCTGAAGTTAGTTTCTACCTGTGGGAGAAAACATGTTTGTTGCGTGTTTTGCACGGTAGAGGTGGTTAACTTCTATATGTTAGTGAGTATGTTAGGGGTGTTGTGTAGTGTATGCATGTATGCATGCATGTATGTATGTATGTATGTATGTATGGTCAGATCTGTTTCAGTCTGTTTTGCTCCCCCCTTTGCTTGATGGCTTAGCTTTGATGAGCTTGTTGCCTCTTTGCCTTGGAGAAAGGATCTTCTGTGATCTGCTGGGGGTCAAACCAGTAAGGCAGGAAGTTCTCTGGCAGACATGGGGGAGGTAGTTTGGCATGGATGCGTGAAGCTGTAGTGTGAAACTTGGTCTCTGTTGTTGCATTCCTCCGATGATGCCTTCTGGTTGTGACAGCCTTTCTGATCTTCTGTGCTTACTGTTGTTGCTGTAGCACACACATGGTTCTTGAGTTGGAGCTCGTTTGGTGGTTTCTTTATGAGTGATGGGTAACCAGGATGGTGTTTTCTGGTACCTCTGGGTGTTTGTCAGTGGTTGACTGTGAGAGACCACTTTGTTCTGTGTTGTTGTAGAACAAGTGGTTGTCATCTTCATTATGAAGGTGTATCAGATGAGTCGTGGGTCTTCCGTTCCATCGCTAGTCATAGCAAATTTGACTCATCTTGTTGGTCATCCGTGTTCAGCCTGCTTCCTAGGAACACTTCCAGTTGCCTCATTAGTGGCTCCATGTCTTTTGAGGGTAAACTGTCTTGTTATTGGGCATACTCAGTGCTGTGCTTAACTGAGTGGTGCCGAGGTGGGTTTCCTGAGAAGCGTGGCTGGTTCCATGTCTTTTCCATGCGGTTGGTGTGGTAGCTGTCATCGGCATGGGAGTCACGTTCTCTGTGCTTCTTACGAAGAACTGTGGTGTTGTCATGCCACTGGTTGTCTTCCAGTGCAAGGCTTGTGTCTTGGCTGAAGGAGTTTGAAATTGTGGATGTTTTCAAACCTTTCTTTGAGGACATCTTCTGTTTGATGTGGGCCTTGTGTGTCAGGTCACGCAGCTGTTGAATTGTCATTGTGTCTGCGCAGGCCTCGAGACCAAGATAATAACTCAATCCGGGGTGCAGATTTCTCAGGAAGAGGTTTTTGAAATTCACATCCTCTTCATGTTCAGGTGAGTTACGTGCACCAAAGAAGGCTTGTCGAAAACGGTGGTAGTAGGCTTGAGGAGTCTCTTGCCGACCTTGTTTGGTTTCCAAGGCGATTAACACACCATGTTCCGACTCTGGGCCTGTGAATTCTTTAATCAGTGTCTCACATAGCAGCTGGTAGTTTGACTTGACGTGAGCAGGTTGTCGGTCTAGAAAGCTTCGTACCTTTGGAGTGGATGTCGATCTGAGGAGGTAGAACCTGTCTCTGTCAGTCACATGTGGTCTCACTTCTAGGTGGAAGTTGATATCTCGGATGTGGGCCTGGATGTCTGGGCCCTCCGTGGAGTTCAGGTTGAACTGAGTGATATTCTTAACCAGCTGGTTGAGATCTTTACAGGTCATCCCCTGTGCAGCTTTGGAGTCTGCCTGAATGAGCTCTCTTTGTTTGTTGGCAGTGAACAGTTCTGTGGTGAAGGCTGGTGATGTTTTGGGTTGCGGCCATTCACCTTTTTCACTGTATGCCAGTTCTTGGGTGGAGGACTCTGTTCTGCTCAGCAGTGGTGATGCTGAGGGAGGTCTCTCCCTTCTTGGCTCTGGTTTCTCTTGGAAAATGTGCTGGAGTTCATCTCTGACCGCGTAGAGCTCGCCGTTGACGTCATCTCGCTGTTGGGTCAGATGGTCGATTTCAACACTGCACCTTTCCAGGTGGTCTTTCAGAGCAATGATCTTAGAGTTCTTGACTTTAATGTCAGCTTTAGCTTTCTCTAGCTGGTGTTCAGCAGACTGGAGTTGGTTTACCAGGTGCTTCTGGACAGTCTTTAATTCTTGTTTGTCACGTTCAGTGACTGCAAGGGCTTCTTGGAGCTTGTAAACTTGCTTCTTTGTTTCTTGCTTCACTTTGTCGGGCACTTCGAGTTCGACTTGAGCTTTCACTTTGAGCTGGTCAGTGCAGAGTTGGGTGTGCATCAGCTCTCTCAGGAACTCAGTGGTCTGAAGCTTGAAGTCGTCCTGGACTTTCACTTCCAGCTTGTCTATGCGGCTCTGGGCACGTGTCAGCTCCTCCTGAAGGTGGGTGATGTGCTTGTCGCTTAGTGTCAGCTGGGCTGTGAAGGCATTGCTTAGGGAGCAGATAATCTTGGTTAGTTCCGCGTGGTTGTGGTTCTGATTCTGGCTTGAATCATGTGTCAGGAATCTTCTCAGCGTTATGATTATTATTAAAAATAATAACAGTTCAAATGTCTTTGGTGTGAGGCAGTCTGCAATGCCTCTGAGCCAGGCGTCCACGTCAGTGGGGTTTGTTGTCCACGACATGTTGGCACGCTGGGGTGAAGAGACTGACACAGATCTGTGTGGGGTGTAAGCCTGTATGTGGTTGAACAGCTAAGTGTCGTCTAAGTGACGGTACAACAATAGTGAAGTGTTGTAATGTCTAAGTGTTGGTCTCAGTGTAGACAGGTAGGCTAGTGATGTGGACACTTCGTCACTCAACTAAGTGAGGGAAAGAGAGAGAGGTTAAAACCAATTTCAATAAAACAAGAAAGAAAATTCTTAAGTAGGAGAAATATTATTTTTCTCGTAAATGCTTCCTATCACAGAGAATCTATTTTCAGAAAGGTAAACAATATTATTGTTTATGTTTACAAGGAAAAATAATACAATAATAATGCTGATACCTTTTTCCGAGTTTTACAGGATTGACACCACACACTGTCAGTTGGACCGCTTACAGCTGGGATGCTATGAAGGCGACGGTTGCTCAACACTTGTCTCTGTTAAATGATCTTGGATAAGATGTTAAATTGTAAATTGTGTTTACAAAGACAGAGAGAGTATGGAGAACAAGAGAGGGTTTGATTACAAATCAAATACCTAATAATTGTTTTCTTTAGAAAAATTATCTTTCTCTTTCTTTAGACTCGATTGATGGTTCTTCAAGGTTTGTTTCCTACAAATGTGAAGGATGGGAAATCAGGACAGAACAGGAAGGATGTAAGAAGGAAAGGAGGGAAGGAGATTGGATCCACAAATGGCTCTGGAGCCTTTGTCGAACTACAAGTATAGAATTGATAGTTGCCAACCAACTAAACATTCAAAAATAAAACTTTGTAAAGAGAGGGTTATCTCTGATTTATTTGAAACTTGTAGTGAGATACCAATGTCTCCTATTGAGGCTCAGGTGTGTCGCTCCACAGCGACAAAAAGAGGTAAATGGGTAAAATAGAATGGTTAAGTTTATAACCACAACTTGAGAAGGAGGTTACAACGCAATAACAATAAATGAGCAAGTAGGAGTCTAACAATATTTGAAATAGGGAAATGTGGGTTGAATAAGTTTACTTAACTTTCAAAGTTCAAAACGTATTCACCTTAAGTGATTAAATCTAAAAGAGTAATTTAGAAATTATGAAAATTATGAAATTAGATTTATTAAAAATAAATCTAGAAATCATTAGAAATTACCTGTTTAGAAAAATAGATTTTCAATTTTAATTTCCTTTTTTAAATCAAATTAGAATTTGACAATTAATAATCATAAACCAGTATTTTCTTTTTCAAGTAAAATGCAGGTAAACGAAATTAATAATTGCAAACGAAATTTCCTTTTCACGGAAAATATGGGTAATTAAAATATTAGACAGGTAAAATAAGAAAGAAGAAAAGACCAACAGGTGTAAAAATCAAGGTGTTTAAATGGTTAAATCACTTTAACGTTGTTCAAACAGACACTGTATTTAACCACTGATGTTAATACAAATGACAAACGTAAATAATGCTTAAGGCTTTAGCATATAGGCCTCACTGTAAACAACTGCCTAGGTTAGGTTAGCTTAGCCAAGGGTTAGCAGCTAGCTTAGCCACCAAAGGGTTTGTTTACACTGTGGTCAGGGCTTTGCTGTGGCTCTGATCATGCGAGGGTCAGAGTTCCCCCGGAAGCGTTGGTTAAGACTTCCGTGTCACGATTGTAACTATGGCGACAAAACAACGCTAGTGGGCAAACATGTGAATTGCAGTTTGTAAACAGTAATGCATGTTACATGAAATGTCGGCACATTTCAACAATGTTCAAAGAATATACACGTCGATCATATTACGTGAAATGTCGGCGCATTTCAAAAATACAAATAAAGGACACCACTCGTAGTTTTTACGACGTGGGGCTTCACTCAGTTGTTTAAGAGTGAGATTAACTTTAAAGGGCAGCTTTGCGCTGTAATAGATGGAACAATAGCGATCTCGGCGGATCGTCTCTGTGCAATGTTATCTGAGCACACAAAAACAACAGGGTTCCTAACTGTTGGTTAAGTTTCAACGTCAAGCTTTACTTGAACACAACTTTAAATAATTCCTATTCAACTACACTCGGACATACGCAGTGTTTACACGAGAATTAATTGAACTGACACAGATATGCTTATAGTTTATCACGGGGATTGCCGTGGGACACGCACGGGCACCTGAGAAATAAAGACTAATCTGTGAGGAGAATATTCGTCCTTGCAGTGGAACACGCACTGAGTGACAATCAGATAAATAAGGACTAAGTTAACGTTAGACGAGGAACACGCTCATCCGTCCTTTACATGGTTATTTTAATTACTGCAGTTTTAATTTCATTCAGCTCTCTGACTGATACAAACACACATAACGTTATAGCTATTTGAAAGACTCTGGAACACGCAGACGTCTTAAGCTATAAGTATTTCAGAAATTGGGGAACACGCCCAATCCTTACCTTATCGTTGTGTGAGATCTTATATCTTGGGTTATTTTACTGCAGTTTAAAATAAAATAAAAATAGGCAGGCAGCCTAGACTAGAGTAACAGCTCTCTCTGTGTATTCACATTCATTCAAACAGGGCGCCCGGCGCTCGCTGCATACGTCATACACACAGACTCGGAGGTTCGGATCTCTCCTCCGCATACTATGAAAATATAATTACTTCGTATATGCTTACAATTTAGGTTAAACTTCCCGCATTCGTCTCCACCAATATAATGTAGCGTTTATACGCCCACGTATAAATATTATTAATTATTCTTCATAACGGAATATGACCAATAATTAATATTTTAATTATTTTTAATTATTTTCAGAATTTACTGTAGCAGAATCAATAGTATGATCATTTTATCAGTTCATCCAATGAACAGAAAGCATAAACAAGTATTAACTCTAGGAAATATAATATCTTCCTGGTCAAGAAAGAATTAATCCCCAGCTAACAATAAATTACGAAGTAAATTAAGGGTAACAGCATAGGTAACTTAAATCGAAGTTCAAGACAATAAATCTGATAAGCACATACACAAGTAATCTCTTTTCAAATACAAACAATACTTTATTGATTATATATAACACATAAGCTAATATCTAACACAAACACACACACACACATTCATACGTGTTGCAGAAAGGGATAGAGTGAGGAAAGAGTGGGTTTAAGAGTGAAAGGATGAAATCTCACGATTCCATATGCACTTAGACATGACCTGAACGAACCATCAATCATTAATTTAACCCTTCTATCGTTTTAGGCAGGTTATTAAAGTTATATAAATACACCAGTTAAGATTTTAAAAGTCTGGAGGTAGTCTACTTGCGTATTTGCTTTTGGGGATTCCCTTTTTGTTGCGTGAAAGGGGTTTTCCCGGTCCATTCGGTCTCCTCGTGCCTGATGTCTGGATCACATGGTCAGTCACGTGGTGTGCTGGCGGAATGAAAGTCTTTGTTTGAAGCTGGCTTTGCAGAAGAAACGTGGCTCGAAATCTTGTCGCAAAACTTAACTTAGAACCGACACTCACAACGGAAAAGAAATGAAACTAAGAAAAGAAAGGAAATTGAGAGTAGATGATGATGGCTTGAATGTAGCTATTTAACCCATGTTCTTCAGATCTTGATTTGGGTTATTTCGTTTGCGCGTTTACATGGTTCCTATAGAGAGAGAGAGAGCACCGAGAGCAGCGAGAGAGAGCAGCGAGAGAGAGCCGCGAGAGAGAGCCGCGAGAGAGAGAGCGAGAGAGAGAGAGCTTTGTTTTTGGGTCTAAGGTTTTAAACTAAAATTTTGTCCAACCTCCAGGATGAGTTCTGGCCAATTAGACACTGGCTGAATTTAGGAGGTGACGTTCTTTTCAGTTCTGATCGTAAATCATGCTTATCTGTGCTCTCCTTACTAACAGAGAGAACAGGGGCCACAGTTTAGACATGATTTCTAATTAAAAGAAGATCAAAACATATTACACCGATATCATTCAAGCCATCTTGCTAGTTGTGTTCGTAAGATAGCATTGATATGAGACAGTACACACTTTCATTCATTCACTCCTTCTAATAGTTAATATAATAACTATTACCTGAATTAAATGGGATCAAAACATATTATCTTATTAAAATATGCATATAAGTGGTGGAAACAACCCAGGATTAGGTAGTTGCATGATTGTTTGATCATGAGTCCATTGAAAATTGTTCTTGAATGATTTTATGTATAGTTATTGATAAGAATCAGTTCTCTGGTGAAGAGACAGAACTCTGTTTGTTCAGAGGTCTTAAGGAGGAGGTGTTCAGGAATGTTGTCGGGGGTTTCAGTAACATCTGCTGGTGTCGATTCTTCTTTTAAAGGGTCTTTTGCAGACTCTCTGGCACCGGGATGGGTGACTTATGGCTCTGGTCTTGGTGATTTGACTCTGGAATGTGCGGACACTGTCTTTATCTTAACCAGTCCGTAGTAGGCCACAAAGCTAGCCATTGACCAGTTATGTGTTAGTGCCGGGGGCTCCTTCAATTAGTCAGACCGGTGATGATCATGAGACGTTCTGAACAAATCTTCCCCCCTCAGTCATCGAGAAGTAGAGAATTTGAATTAATATTCAAAAAGAAGATTAGTTGGTGGTTGCTTTCTACCCATTGTCGCTACATCAGGGAGAAAATTATAACTATGCAACCGTCTACTACAGTATCACATCAGGCAGTGCATTGTAGTCTCCCTGAGGAAAAATTTGATTCATTCATTGCTATAGGAGAGGAAGAATTTACTAAACTCGTTAAATCATCTAAATCGACAACATGTATGTTAGACCCGATACCGACTAAGCTACTGAAAGAGATGCTTCCAGAGGTCATAGATCCTCTTCTTAATATCATTAATTCATCTTTGTCTCTAGGATACTTTGAGCTGGCTATGATTAAACCGCTTGTTAAAAAAACGCAACTTGATCCTACAGAATTAGTCAATAGGCTAGTTGCACGTGGCCGCCATTTTGGATTTCGGATCAGCGAGTGTGCGGTTAGACACTTCCGGTTTCGCATTACGCCCGTTGCAGGGAGCCGGAGAAAGCCGAAATGTATCTTTTATAGTTGTTTATAGAATCAATTATCACTTAAAATACTACTAATATCCATATTACTATCACACGAGCCAAAGGCAATTAAATGCACAGGTGCATAGTAAGATTAATGAATGAAATACAACTGTTCACGAAGAGAATATTGTATTTGACTCATGCTGCATAGCAACACCATAGCAACCACCCAGAACACCCTAGCAACCGCCTAGCAACGCCCTAGCAACCACCCAGAATACCCTAGCAACCGCCTAGCAACACCATAGAAACCACCCAGAACACCCTAGCAACCACCCAGAATATCAACTGCCTAGCATCACCATAGCAACCACCCAGAACACCCTAGCAACACCATAGACACCACCCAGAACACCCTAGCAACTGCCTAGCAATGCCTTAGCAACCACCTAGAATACCCTAGCAACTGCCTAGCAATGCCCTAGCAACCACCCAGAATACCCTAGCAACCACCTATCAATTCCATAGCAACCACCCAGAACACCCTAGCAATGCCCTAGCAACCACCTAGCAAAGCCCTAGCAACCACACAGAACACCCTAGCAACACCATAGCAACCACCCAGAATACCCTAGCAACTGCCTAGCAACCACCCAGAATACCCTAGAAACCACCTAGCAACCACCCAGAACACCCTAGCAATGCCTTAGCAACCACTTAGCAACACCCTAGCAACCACCAAGAATACCCTAGCAACGCCCTAGCAATCACCCAGAATACCCTAGCAACCGCCTAGCAACACCATAGCAACCACCCAGAACACCCTAGCAATGCCCTAGCAACCACCTAGCAACCACACAGAACACCCTAGCAACCACCTGAACAACATGAATAAGCCATATCTCAGCACCAGAACATCGTACAGACGTGTGTTGGCTCATATGCAATCATGTACCAGTACCACACTCTAGCAACCGAGTGGCGAGTTTTGCCACTGCAAGCACCACTTCACATTTTCTTCAGGAAATGTACATTCTAGTTTTTATTATTATTTTATGCAGCACTGCGTGTAGCCTATGCCTACAAGGCACAACAAACCTGTTCATTATATATTGTTGGAAACATTTGTGTGTGTGTGTGTGTTCTGTGAATTTTAAAATGCAAATTTTAACCAGAAAATCAAAAATTTATGCCCAAAATCGTGCAGCCCTATAGTTTCTCTTGATATCAGTTTTTTTTTGTGTGTTTTTTTTTTACAGTCCTGCTGACTTCAACATTCACATGAGTCTCTGTACATGAACATGGTAAAGTGAAAATCAAACACCTTGGAAATGAAAGGTACAATGCTTTTAGGAATGGCACAAAGGTCTCTATCTTTGGATCATTGTTTTCAATAATGTGCTTTTTTGTCATGTGTTGTGTATCTTTGGATTATGTTGTGTTGTAAATAAATCCAAAACAATCAAACAGTCATTCTTTTTTTAATCTCCTCATTCTTTGTGCAAGGTTGCTCAGAATGACAGGGCCTGATAGCTCCTAAAATAGGGCCGTTAGGGGAGTGTCTTTGTCTTTCTCAGGTGTGAAATGCCATCAATATTCAGGAAGTGTTTAGTGTTTACGCCCCTCGCATAAAAGCTTTCTTACACAAAACACGTCTTACAAATTTTAAATCAATATATTGTCTTCTTTGAATGAGCAGTCAGGGTGATTTTCACATAGTTTTGGAGCAAATATTCTAGGCTACGTGATACAATTTTCAAAAGTCTTGTGAAGAAATAATCAGTATGGGTTTCATGGCCTTATTTCAGTGACAATTTTTTTTTTTTGTATTTTCACAAACCACACATAAAACGTCATTATCTCAAAACTACAAACTTTTACATGCATGCTGCTGATATATTATTGTAGCAGAGTTTGTGCTGAATACAGTGTAATCAGACTTTAGCCATGAAAATATCACAAGTAACAGAAATAAGTAGGGATGCACCGAATATTAGGCCACCGAAACTTTCGGCCGAAAATGGCCCAAAAGTGCATTTTCGGTTTTCGGCCGAAAGACTTTTATCACCGAAACAATACGGCCAAAATGTTGTGATGACGAAAACAGCAGATACCGCGACCTGCACGTGCTTGTCTGAAGCAACAAATCTGCGGTGTGGACGTATTTCAATATATCTGAGAGTGACCCACGGACAGCGATTTTCAAAACACAGGCATCCCAAGTCTCCCGGAAGTTCCGGAAGATAGCGGCTCCCTGATGCCCGCAAATTAGTTTAAATCTCCCGGAATCGCGAGCGAGCATACGTAGTGCGCGCGCTGCAGAGAGAGGGAGCGAGAGACCTTGCGTGTGTTTGCAGAGCAGCTGTCATTTCTCAGAGGTGTGTGTGTTTACCTGAGCTGTTTATGGTTTTTGCAACTCACGTCCATGAGCATATAGCTGCAGATATTATTATGGGCTATGGCAGTATTGACCTAAATGCAGTTTGTTTTTATGAGAGAACATTTCATTTTTAAACCTTTCTGCAGGCCAGTAGGCTTTTACATTATTATTTAATGTACACATGAGTGGGGTCAAGTTAAACATTTAATTTTATACTTTGCAATGTGCTAAATAAATATTTGCATACAAATTTAATTGATTTATTGTTTGAAACTTTAATATTAATTTATGCAATTGCAATGCCTTGATTTTAGTAGTTATAGTCAAGTTATAGTTATATAGTCATAGCCATAAATGCAATGGTACTAATAATTGGCATAATTTATTTCGGTGTTTCGGTTTTTGGCCTTGGTTTCCTCTTTTTCGGTTTTCGGTTTCGGCCAAGAATTTTCATTTCGGTGCATCCCTAGAAATAAGCACAAATGTCAGAGCATGACAGAACACCTCCAGGGCCCAGAAAACACCTCAGACCCCAGAGAGTTAATAGATATCAAACAATCAACAAAGTGTCCTGTGCTCACCACACACCGGCTATAGGTGGAGAGGAGAGATTTGGCTATAGGGTGATGTGTGGATAACTTACACAGAAGAGACTTTGTTGCTCAGCACATGAAAATAAACTACTTACTGTGATCTCAGACTGAGGTGATGTGGTTTCTCCACTGCATGGATCTTCATGTGTCGCCTCAGCTGAGTTTTAATAGAGAAACTCTTTCCGCACTGATCACACGTGTGCGGCTTCTCTCTGTTGTGGATCCTCTCATGTGTTTTCAGAGATGATAACTGACTGAATCTGTTGTCACAGTGTGAACACTTGTAAGGTTTCTCTCCAGTGTGAATTCTCTGGTGCTGTTTTAAACAGTTTGCTGTAGTAAAAGTCTTCTCACACTCAATGCACATGTACTCTCTCACACCAGTGTGAGTTTTCTCATGTGTGTGTAAATATTGCAGCAGTGAAAAACTCTTTCCACACACAGAACATGAATGCGGCTTCGTATGAACTGTCAGGTGTTTCTTCAGCTCTGATGCACTAAGAAATTTTTTGCCGCATTGATCACATGTGAACGGCTTCTCTCCGGTGTGGATCCTCATGTGAATCTTAAGATAACTTTTGCATGAGAATCTCTTTTCACACTTATCACACATGAATGGCTTCTCTCCCGTGTGGATCCTCATGTGAACATCAAGTTTATTTTTGTTAGTGAAACACTTCCCACACTGATCACACGTGTACGGCTTCTCTCCAGTGTGGATCCTCTCATGTGTTTTCAGATTTGATAAGTCACTGAATCTCTTGTCACAGTGTGAACACTTGTAAGGTTTTTCTCCAGTGTGAATTCTCTGGTGCAGTTTTAAACCGTCTGCTGTAGTGAAAGTCTTCTCACACTCAAAGCACATGTACTCTTTCACACCAGTGTGTATTTTCTCATGTGTGTGTAAATGTTGCAGCTGTGAAAAACTCTTTCCACACACAGAACATGAATGTGGCTTCTCCTTCGTATGAACTGTCAGGTGTTTCTTCAGGTCTGATGTACTAAGAAATGTTTTGCCGCATTGATCACATGAGAACGGCTTCTCTCCGGTATGGATCCTCATGTGAACATTAAGATTTTGTTTGTTTGTGAAACTCTTCCCACATTGATCACATGAGAACGGCTTCTCTCCAGTGTGGATCCTCATGTGACCATTAAGACTTTGTTTGTATGTGAAACTCTTCCCACACTGAGTGCAGGTGAAAGATTTCTTGGCTCTTTTCTTAAAAAAAAATGTTTTAGTCTTTGAGCAACTCAAAGGTTTTCCTTCAGGATTGACATGATGTTCCTCCTCCACTTCACTCAGTTCTTCACTCTCCTCCTTCACTTCCATCAGGTCTGAAATCAAAGAGAAAATGATTAATTTCATTTTCAGTACATCAAAATAATTCAAAGAGAAATATAAAGTGAAAAGACATTAAAGTGAGCCCTGATGTAATAGTAGAAAGTACTACTGCTATAAAATATTATAATTTGATGTCTATTTATAAATTGATTATATGCCCATGAAACTTTCCAAAAATGAGGAAAATTTATCTTCCAATTATTATTTTTAAAACATTATAGGCACGAATCCCATGTTTCTTTAGCAAGAACTAGTACATATAGTTGATCAATGACACAATTATCTAACATGATATTAACATTAATATCATTGGAGTCTGATCTGACTGATCGCCGATCGATTGCTCCTGTCTGCCTCGCTGCCTGCTGTGAGTGTGTTTGTTTGCTTTGGTGCTGTAAGCTCCGTCTTAGCCTTGTATTTCTTTGTTTTGAACCATCATTTACTACCATTTCTAGTTGTTTATACTACTACATTCTACCCAACATCTCAGATTAAACTGACATCGCTAGCTTCTGTTATTAGTACTACTAGCACAAAACGCTAGTAATTCGTTAGCCTGTTAACGCGCCACCCGTGCGCTCAGCTATTTTTATTTATTTATTTTTCTCTCGCGCGTCCGCGCCTTTGAGTTCATAAAAGCTCAGGTGAGTAAGAATCAGTCAACAAACACGGTGAGTAATGTCTTGTCCTGTTATTGTCACCTGCACTTCATGTCACATGTTTAGCATAGCCTTCTCTGTCGACAATATAGGTTCTCTTACGAGAGGTCTCTCGTATTGCGTAAGGTTAGCTTACGCATCGGGAAAGTCTTCTTTCTTCGAGATCTGAAGCCAAAAAATTATCCTTAATTTTGTATACATTGTCAACGCAGTGCAGCAGCCGACAGACCTTGACAGGCTGTATAAGCGTGCTCATTGGCTGCTCGGCGGCAACTGCTTAAGCCTATCGGTGAGCGCTCTGAACGCGGCAACCAATGAGGGCGCTTCGCGCCCTCCACACCCTTCTAACCGTCAGAATGGGTGTGGCCAGCGTGTATATATTCAGCGCTCATAGGCTAAAATTCTGATTTTCTTGTCTTCAGCGACGCTCTTCGCATCAATCGCATCGCAATAAGAAGCGCCGCTCGCAGCGACCACCGGAGACTGTTGTGACTGAGGAGCTCGCCGGAACCTCTCCCTCCCGGCCGCTCAACCGCCGGCTCTCGCCCGCGCCGCCGCCGCGTCAGGAGATGAGGCGAATGTGATAGATACCCGTACTCTCCCTCTGTTTGAGCCGTGCAACTACGCCGCTCACAAGGGATGGCAGAAGCGGACGGTCTCGGAGCGAGTTTCCTCTCCCTCTGTTCGAGCCGCGCAAACTGAGCCGCTCACGAGGGATGGCAGGAGCGGACGGTCTCGGAGCGAGTTTCCTCTCCCTCTGTTCAAGCCGCGCAAACTGCGCCGCTCACAAGGGATGGCAGGAGCGGACGGTCTTGGAGCTCTCTTTACGTTACAAGAAAGCTACTCCGTCCTCGCGTGTCACTAACCGGTGAAAGGGGAACAGAGTGTTTCGTCCCGCCGTGGCCTGGACTATAACCTCCATTTCTCACACATTTCTCAGTCCCCTCTTAAGTTCAGGCGACTGGAATTGTTACTATTGCAGTATACGAGCCTGTTATAAATACACGCTCGCCTGCAAGCAAACGCCGTCACAAGACATGATGACGCTAACCGAGTACAAATGTATTCTCCCCTGTGGCTCAGTGGCGGAATCCTAGACTGTCAAGCTAGAGACCGGGGTTCGGTCCCCGCTCTCGCGGCAGTTAAAGTTTATGCTGTTCGCTTCTCCGAGCTCGCGGCCAGTTTTTCTTACATACAGAAAACAAGCCCGCTCTCTCCCTCGTTGGGCCGCGCAGATTGCGCCGTTCAAGGGATGACAAAGCGGACGGTCACGAGCAGCGTTCAGCGTGCTCGCCTCACTCACCGGCGAAAAGAGAAGAGAGTGTGTTAGTCTCGCTACGGCCGGACAACCGCCAATCCTCACACATTTCTCAGTCCCCTCTTAAGTTCAGGCGACTGGAAATATTACTATTGCAGTAAACGAGCCTGTTTTAAACACACGCACGCCTGCAAACAAACGCCGACGCGACACATGAGGTCGCTTTTTATATGCTCGCGCTAACTGAAAGCTTATGTGTTTTCTCCTGTGGCTCAGTGGCAGAATCATACGCTTTCATGCGAGAGATCCGCGTTCGATCCCAGCTCTCGGGGAAGATAAAAATATATGCTGCTTGCTTCTCCGAGCTCACGGCCAGTCTTTCTTACTTACAGAAAGCGAACCCGCCTCTCGCACCACACCTTCTCAGGGTGCTCGAGTATTTTTGAGCGTCTAAACACGAGAGAAGAAAAGACGGTTAAATCCCGCAGCCCTGCGGCTGGACCACCGTCGAAGCTTAACGCTCTGTCAGTCCCCGTTGCCACGGCTACTGCAGCTGTTTACCCCGCAGTCAACGAGCCGGTATCTACCCGCTCGCCTGCGCGCATCCGCCGTTCTCACGGCAACCCAGAAAATTTTCAAAAGAGCATAATGTCTGGTTGCACGGCTGACGCCGTATGTGTTTCTAGTACAGTGAATGTGCCCACGTTCTGTGCTCACCCCTGTACACAAGCACTATACATCCCGTGTCTCTCACAGAGCCCACTCTCATGAAGCAGGCAAAAGCCGCTTTAGTGTTAAAAGTAGGTCACGTGTCCACTTCTCCGTGCCCACACCTACTCACTGCCCGCTCTGTCACACGGCCTCGCACGACCGGTCATGTTTTAAATGTAAGTCCTGTGCCCGCCCTCGAGCGCTCACACATACTAACTAACATTTTCGCCCCGACGCCGACATCGCGCCTCACACTATATGTTCCCCGTCCAAAGCCACCGGGACACTGTGTGTAAAACGGCCAGCTATCACTACGTGCGATCCGCCGTATCTAACCACCAAGAGCGCGCGCGCCACGCCCGCCCCTGAATGTAAGTCCTGTGCCCGCCCTCGAGCGCTCACACATACTAACGAACATTTTCGCCCCCGACGCCGCCATCGCGCCTCACACTTTATGTTCCCCGTCTAAGCCACCGGGACACTGTGTGTAAAACGGCCAGCTATCGCTGCGTGCGATCCGCCGTATCTAAGCACCAAGAGCGCGCGCGCCGCGCCGGCCCCTCCGTTTCGAGCTCTCGAGCCCGCGATGCGCGGCGATCGGAGCCCGGAGGCCATTCTGCCCCTGGCTGCACACGCAAAAGCGTGGGAAGCTATTCCAGGCGCATCAGAACAGGTGCTAAGCACAGTAAAACAGGGCTATACTCTGCAGTTCGCTCGCCGCCCTCCGCGCTTTCAAGCGCGTATCGAGACCAGAGTGAATGGGGAAGTAGCACATCTACTTCGAGCAGAAATGGCTACACTTCTGTGCAAAAGGGCTATAGAACCGGTTTCCCCTTCCATGAGCGAGTCGGGCTTTTACAGCCGTTATTTCCTCGTTCCCAAGAAGGACGGAGCTCTCAATTTTGGATCTGAGACGTTTGAACAAGGCTCTTATGAGAAGACCGTTCAAAATGCTCACAACCAGACAAATTCTCGCGCAAATTCGCCCGAGGGACTGGTTTATATCTCTCGATCTAAAAGACGCGTGCTTTTCAGATCCTGATAATACCCCGTCACAGGCCATTCTTGAGATTCGCCTTCGACGGTCAGGTATATCAGTACACGGCCCGCCTGTCGACACAGCGCGCGCGCTGGATTCGACGCCTGGCCGCGTCCCTCCGGCCGGGCAGCACCGTACCTCTCAAAACATTTCAGAGGTTACTGGGTTGTATGGCCTCAGCCGCAGCAGTGCTTCGGCTGGGTCTTTTACGAATGCGCCCGCTACAACGCTGGCTGAATGCCCGAGTGCCTCACAGAGCATGAGCTTCCGGCGGTATCCGCATCAGAGTGACTCAGAGCTGCGTTTCAGCTCTGAAGCCCTGGTTAGCGGCCGACTGGTACCAGCGGGGAGTGACAATGGGCTATCTCACACCGCAAAGTTATCCCGAAGGACGCTTCCACCTCAGGCTGGGGCGCTCTGTTCGAGGGCAAACCGTCTTTTGGCCTGTGGTCAGACCGGGAAAAATGCCTCCACATAAACTGTTTGGAGATGATAGCGGTCGAGAACGCGCTCAGGCGCTTCCTCCCATTCATATGGGATCACCATGTGCTAGTCCGCTCGGACAACACGTCCGTGGTATCCTATGTGAGCCGACAGGGCGGTGTCAGATCCAGGAATCTGTGCAGGCTGACAGAACGCCTTCTTGTGTGGGCTTACCGCTCGCTGCGCTCGCTGAGAGCCGCGCACGTGCCGGGCCACCTGAATGTCGGTCCAGACAGACTGTCCAGGGACAACATTCCCCCGGGAGAATGGTCTCTGCACCCCCAGACAGTCCAGTTTCTCTGGCGCCTATTCGGCAGAGCGGAAATCGACCTCTTTGTGTCGAAAGACAATGCTCAATGCCCGAAGTTTTATTCGAAGAGCGAGGACGCGCTGTCCCAGACATGGCCCAGCCTCCCGCTGTATGCTTTTCCTCCGATCTCCCTGTTGCCACAGGTCATTTCGAGGATCAGAGAAACGCACCACTCAGTGCTGCTTATAGCCCCGCGATGGGAAAACCAAACTTGGTACCCAGAGCTAGTGAGGCTGTCGCACTCACCCCCATGGCCGATCCCGGTGAGAAAGGATCTCCTCTCCCAAGCCGGTGGATCGATCTGGCATCCCCATCCAGAGCGCTGGTCGCTGCATGCATGGGTGATCAACGGATACCCGTTGACCTGTCAGAAGGGGTCGTGAACACGATCACACAGTCGAGAGCCCCCTCCACGAGACGGCTCTACGCGTCTAAATGGTCGGTGTTTTCTAAATGGTGCGCTACTAAAAACTTGGATCCGCGCGCATGCGGGGTCCCGCGGGTGCTCTCCTTCTTACAAGAGCTGTTGGAAAAGGGCAGATCCCCTTCCACGCTCAAAGTATATGTGGCCGCTATTGCAGCGTTCGGGCGCGCGGCCGGGCAATGGGAAGGAATGAGCTCATTATCCGCTTCCTCAGAGGAGCTAGACGGATGAATCCCCCGCGGCCCCCCTCGGTTCCCTCGTGGGATCTGTCCTTGGTCCTAGCGGCCCTAGAGGCTTTTCCCTTTGAACCGCTTGAATCCGCGGATCTAAAGTATCTGTCGCTTAAAACCGTTTTTCTGATAGCTCTGTCTTCAGTCAAACGAGTGGGTGATTTGCACGCGCTATCTGTTAGCCCTGCATGTCTTGAGTTCGGGCCGAATGACTCGAAAGTCATTCTCAGACCGAGACACGGTTACATCCCCAAAGCGATTGGAACCCCGTTTAGGGCACAAGTTATGTCCCTCTCGGCTCTGCCAGCATCCGACAGTGGGGACAGTGATAACCTCCTATGCCCTGTCCGGGCGCTGAGAGTTTACATCTTGCGCTCCGCCGCTTTCAGGCGTTCAGAGCAGCTCTTTGTTTCCTTCGGCGGACGCACCAAGGGTCTTGCCGCCTCGAAACAGAGCTTGTCCAGGTGGATAGTGGACGCGATAGCAGCAGCTTATGCCTCCAGACACCTGCAGTGCCCTCTGGGCATCAGAGCCCACTCCACTAGAGGCATGGCCTCGTCGTGGGCCTGGTCCAGCGGAATTTCTAATCACGGTATTTGTATGGCGGCGGGCTGGGCCTCCCCATCAACATTCGTGAGGTTTTATAACCTGGAAGTTCCTGCCCTACAGGCAAAAATACTGTCAGCATAAGTGACATGTATGCTCTGCCCATTTCTCGTGTGCAGACTACGTTCATATGCTGGCGCTATTCTGGTACTATACTCAGGGTGAAGTGTTTGACTCAGACCGGCTGATCCGCTCTGTTTCCTATTTCCCGTTACGCGCTGTTGTCGGTGCTGGCCCGCGCTGCTGGCCGCCCGTATTATTCTCTGTCGCGCGGGAATTTTTCCCTTCATGTGAGACCGACTATGTCTTTTTTCTCCTACCCTTATGAGTGCTTATGTACTGTATGGGCTCGCTCTGCCGGCCCTACTGTTTGTACTGTTATATGTTTATAGACCGGCCACGCCGCTCTATTTCATATGCTGCATGAAGTGCCTGTACTGCGCTGGCCCGTCTCTCCGACCGGCCACATTTCCCAGCAGAGTGTTTTCCCAGGTTTCCCTGGGATTCATGGGCTGGATGCTCGGCGCACACGGCGTTGACAAAGGGTTCCCGATGCGTAAGCTAACCTTACGCAATACGAGAGACCTCTCGTAAGAGAACGTACTCGGTTACTAATGTAACCTCGGTTCTCTCTAGAAGAGGGAACGAGTATTGCGTAACCTGCTGTGTCGCGCCACGAGCTTTTGCGCTTCAGACTGCGAAAACCAGAATTTTTGCCTATGAGCGCTGAATATATACACGCTGGCCACACCCATTCTGACGGTTAGAAGGGTGTGGAGGGCGCGAAGCCGATAGGCTTAAGCAGTTGCCGCCGAGCAGCCAATGAGCACGCTTATACAGCCTGTCAAGGTCTGTCGGCTGCTGCACTGCGTTGACAATGTATACAAAATTAAGGATAATTTTTTGGCTTCAGATCTCGAAGAAAGAAGACTTTCCCGATGCGTAAGCTAACCTTACGCAATACTCGTTCCCTCTTCTAGAGAGAACCGAGGTTACATTAGTAACCGAGTACGATTTATATGTGATAAATGTAAGGAGACAGTTAGGTTGACAGAGAAGATTTCAGAATTAGAAACACGCATCCAAACTTTAATTGAGGATAGTAAGAGTGCTAGAGCTTCAGATGTTTTGGATGCGCCTAGCGTAAACGCTTTACATGAGTCGGTTCCGGCTAAATTAGTGCCTGAGCAGCCAGGCAAATGGGTGACAGTGAGGGATCGCTCTAGTCGCGGATCTAAAAACCACTCTTCCGTTCCGATTACCATAACAAATCGATTTGCCCCGCTCAGTGAAACACCCACTGAGAATGATTGTGCCCTAGTTATTGGCGATTCTATTACACGGAACGTGAAAATAGAGACACCAGCGACCATAGTCACATGTTTGCCGGGAGCCAGAGCGCCTGACATCAAAGCAAATTTAAAAGTACTGGCTAATGCTAATCGTAAATTCTCTAAGATCATTATTCATGTCGGCACTAATGATGTTCGACTCCGCCAGTCGGAGATCACCAAAATTAATATTAAAGAGGTGTGTGAACTTGCAAGTACGATGTCAAGGACTGTAATTTGCTCTGGCCCCCTTCCTGTTCGCAGGAGTGATGAGATAGTTGGTAGATTGTGTTCACTGAATCGCTGGCTGTCTCGGTGGTGTCCGCAACATAATATAGAATTCATAGACAATTGGAAAAGTTTTTGGGGCAAACCTGACCTGTTGAAAAGAGATGGTATTCATCCCTCCTGGGATGGTGCTGCTCTTCTCTCTAGTAATATGGCTCATAGTAGGGCTGCACGATATTGGAAAAAAATTACATTGCGATATTTTTTTTGGCAACGATATATATCGCGATATTGTTTTCTGTGCTGATTCAGTGACTCGTTCATGTAAACGGCACCTAGAACCAGCAAAAGTAATGATTAATAATATGTAAAATATTACAATGAGACATTTTAATTGTTTATTAATAAACAAGTGTTTTCTGTTGACAATACTGACTCGCGATCTTCGCAGCAGTGTTCGGGAGAAATGCACTTTTCATACAGATTTTTTTTTTTAATGGTTCTGTTTAAAAGTAGAGATTTCTGTACATAATAGTTATATTTCTATTTTTTTTACTATTATTATTATTATTTTTAGGTGTGTGAGGCGAGTAGGCTACCTTTTATGCTGAGTTGCGGTTCATGGATGATAGCTTAATCTCCAGTTCAGGCGCTGGCTGCTATAATTAATTTTTATTTATTAGGCTAAATCTAGGAAATTGTATAATGAAATACTGATTAAAATAAAGATACAATTAATACAAAACGAAATTCGTTTTAAAGAAAGGCTTTGTGATTTCTGTTTGAGGTCTCTGTTAAAGTTTTAAAGCAGTCTTTTAGCGTGGCTTTCATAACGGTCGCGTCCGTAATGTCACGTAACATTGTTTTTTCCTCATAAATGCGAACACGAAAAATATACGACTTTTTTTTAAAACGACAACCATCCACAACTTTATAATACTTCAGCAAAGTAGCCTACCTCTTTTTGGTCAACATCCTCCTTTTTGTAGACGAAATAGGCTAGTAGTAGTCCTAAATAGCTGATTTTGACTTTTTTGCGGCGGATCCTCTTCGTCGCGCATTTTTAGCTATAGGATTGCCAGTGAATGTTGGCTGTGAGCGGTGAGCTGCGGCACAGCGAACCAATCACTGTGCAGGCACGTGGAACGCGTATGTCACCCCAGCAAAAAGCCATACAACAAACTCGTGTTTACTGTGTGCTACCCTGGTGCTACCGTTCTCTTACACTATGGTACTAACGTTACCCTTCACATTGCATGTTCCGGCGATGTGACTATCGCTCATTCGCACATCGCGATGTCGATGTTAAAACAGAATATCGTTCAGCCCTAGCTCATAGTCTTAGAGCTCAAACATGACAAATTGGGCACCAGGTCAGGAAGCAGACAGACTGGCTAAACCGACCGTCTGCTAGCGGCCTCGCGTCACCCAGGTCAGATAAATCCCATCACATAGAGCCTCTTTCACCTAGCTATCATCATACAGAGACTGTGTCTGTTCCCCGAATTTGGAAATCCAAAAAATGTTTTAACCCATCTAAGGTTAAAAATTTAATTGATGTTCAACAAATAAAAACCAGCTATAATACAGATGAGCAAATGCTAAAGCTTGGGTTGCTGAATATTCGATCGCTTACTTCAAAAGCACTCATTGTTAATGATATGATTTCAGATAATAACCTAGATGTGCTGTGTTTGACAGAAACCTGGCTAAAACCAAACGATTACATTACTTTAAATGAATCAACCCCGCAAGATTACTGTTATAAACATGAGCCTCGTCTGAAACGCAAAGGGGGAGGAGTTGCTGTAATTTATAGTAATAGTTTCAAAACCACTAAGAAATCAAGTTTTAAATATAATTCTTTTGAAGCATTGGTGCTTAATGTAAAAATATATAGTGTAAACGATAAATCACGTTTGAGATTTGTGCTGGCTACTGTATACAGGCCACCAGGGCACCATACAGACTTTATCAAAGAATTTGCGGACTTTCTATCAGAATTAATATTGACTGCAGATAAAGTACTAATTGTTGGTGATTTTAATATACACATCGATAATGAAAAAGATGCATTGGGATTGGCATTTAAAGACATTGTAAATTCAATTGGAGTTAGACAACACGTGTCAGGACCTACTCATCGTCGTAATCATACTCTAGATCAAATATTATCACACGGAATAGATGTTGATGCCGTTGAAATTCTGCAGCAGAGCGATGACATCTCAGATCATTATCTAGTCTCGTGTAATTTGCATTTAGCCAAGGCTGCAAAGCCGACTCCGTGTTTCAAATATGTGAGACCTATCACTTCTGCTACTAAAGATTGCTTTATTAATAATCTTCCTGATCAGTTTCATCATCTCAGCATCTCAGATAGCTTAGAAGAACTCGATATTGCAACAGAAACTTTTAACTCTCTCTTTTCCAGCACTTTAGACACAGTTGCTCCTTTGCGCTTAAAGAAGATTAAAGAAAATAGTCCAACGCCGTGGTACAACGAGCACACTCAGGCCCTTAAGAGAGCAGCCAGAAAAATGGAGCGCAACTGGAAGAAAACAAAACTAGAGGTATTTCGCATTTCATGGAAGGAGAGCTCGATTGCTTACAGAGAGGCTTTAAAAGCTGCTGGATCTGCTTATTTTTCAACCCTATTAGAAGAAAATAAACATAATCCTAGGTATTTATTTGAAACGGTGGCTAAACTAACGGAAAGGAAGTTTCTAGTAATCCTGAAGACTTGATTAGCTGGATCAGGTGTGTTTGATTAGGGTTGGAGCAAAACTGTGCAGAGCTGTGGCCCTCCAGGAATTGAGTTTGCGATCACTGGTTCAATTGCTCATTCATAAAGACAGTCACTTGTGCCACCTTCTGGCTTAATGATGCAAGTTGCGCAAACACAGACAAGCGGAGTGATACAAACAGTGAAAAGTCTAAGTGTTGATACTGGGGAAATATTCAAATACATTCGAGGTAACGTTATACAAATACATTTATACATTATATTTATAATAATAATGGCAATATATTTAATATGGTGCTTGTGTTGTTAAATTGAGCTTATAGTTTCCACTGTCTTTGATCAAACTGTTTATTTCTGTCGGTCATTTAAAACCTCGATCGAAAAACAGCTGTTCAGTTTAGCTACTTGTATTATCGTTAACTCAAGCGTGAAGCGTCGCGTTGGGATTCGCGCTCGGCTCGCGCTTCTGTGAGTGAACATAAATCCCGCTTGCTTTGATTGGTCTCAAACATTTTGACATTGACGAGCGGGTGTTTGAGTGCTGAAGCAGCTCAGATGAGAAGGCCGGTTATCGTCGCGATGGGCAAATCATTGCAGCACCAAATTAGAGTTAATATTAGGCAATTATTTCACAACTTTCATTATATAGGCTAAACTAAAAAAAATTACTGAGGTCCAGACCTCGGGGACCTCAATGGTGGGTACGAGTACGACCCTGACTGGGTGTTTTCACACGCACATCAGAGGGGATTTAGAAGTGGGTATACGCAATGCCGACTGAACAAGAAGTGGGTATACGCCGTATACCTGCGTATACCCTGCACTACACCACTGGTCACGTCTATTGCGATCTCAAAATTCCGGCCAGTTGATAATACCTAGAATATCAAAATCGACTGCTGGCGGTAGATCCTTTTCCTATTTAGCACCAAAACTCTGGAACAGTCTTCCTACCATTGTCCGGGAAGCAGACACACTCTGTCAGTTCAAAGCTAGACTAAAAACACATCTCTTTGACCTAGCATTCACATAATACATTATAGACTTCTATAATTTAATGTTAGGCTGCATAGATTAGGTCAGCCGGAACCGGGAACACTTCCCATAAATCCTGATGTACTTGTTACATCATGAGAAGAATGGCATCTACGCTAATTTTAGTGTCTGTGTTTATCCCGAGGTTTTCCCGCAGCCTGCCGGATCCGGGCCGTATCCAGATCTGACGAAGGACCTTCGCCTGGACCCGATGACAACGCAGTGCTGAAGTGTCCACTAGTCTCTCCCTATGGAGGATCCCACTACCACTCTACAGATAAGGCGTTGTCGTGAAAATTCGTTTCGCGTTCCTACCCCAAAGCAACAAAATAAAATAAAATTCTTTATCAAAATTTATATTATTTTTTAAAAATATGCATATATTTTTACGTTCGCATGTGATTGTTTTAAACCCGTGTTTAGACCCGACTCGCACTTGTATCCGACACAGTTGGATATTTTTCACTCGTTTGAGCAAAATTTGCGGGTCACCTGTCGGGTACCCGAACCCGTGCAGGACTCTGCTCGCAGGCACTCTTTCTCTCTCTCCCTCACCCTCACGCTCTCTGCGCATAACGTTAAAAATGAACAACAACAATAAACAAATGTTGAGTGCTGATCAAGAGTTTTGTGCAAGCAATTTAAGGTCGCGACTTTTGTCCAAAATATAGCAGGCTTCATTCAGTGATTAAGACAAATATTATTAACATTAATTGAAGTTTTACAGTATATAGAGCCGACATTGAACCCTCGCAAAGCAGACAGCCACGCCTCTGCTACCGCGGGCGTGTTTTTCCACATTCGAAATTCAAATTCGAATATTAATTTTCACCTTCGAAATTCTTTTTTTTATTAAAACTATTCGAATATATATTCGAATTTAGAATATTTGTTGACAGCCCAACTTAACATAAAAAAAAGGTAGGCCGTAAATCTTTATTTACTGTTGGATCACATTTGGCTATATAATATTCTCTACTGCATGCTTATGCTTCTCTGTAATGGACAGTCTGTATTAATATTTGTGGGCATAATTGTCAGGGGTGGTTTATGTTTGAGGCCTATAATAAAATTTTACCTCTTAGTAGCGCGTGTGTGTGTGTGTGTAGCAGAGTCAGCGTGCATCAGAGAGAGCTTAAAGTGATATTGACGTTGGTCTCGGGTCGGGTTCAGGCTGAAAAATTGCAGACGTTTTCGGGCAGGGGCCGGATTAGGGCTTAAACACCATGGGCCAGGTCTCGGTTAGGGCTGGATGTTTTGCCCCGTACAGGGCTCTAAGCCAGGGGTTCCCAAACTATTTAGCCCGCGACCCTCATGATAAATGCGCTGCTACCCCAGCAGCCTGGCCAGCGGCGGAGTATGCACGATCCGCGAGTGCTGAAGACGTTCTGCACGGCTTAGATGGGAGCGCAGCCTTTGCTCTCCAACTGCCAGGACACAAATTGGCGGCGACCGCTTATTCCAGTGGCGGGAGCTTTTTCCTCAGCGCCGTCAACAGATAGAGCATTAACTGTACGTTCACACCGCCGCCGACTTGAGCTGCAAAGAAGCTCTGGCCGTCCTGTCAAGGACGCTTGTCAAAAAGTACGGGGAAGCTTGACGCTTAGCCGCTCTGAATAGTGAGTGCGCGCGCGCGGCCGGGGCTCTCTCTCTCTCGCGCGCACTCTCTCTCTCGCGCGCGCGCGCTCTCTCTCTCTCTCTCTCTCTCTCTCTCTCTCGCGCGCGCTCTCTCTCTCTGTCACTCTCGCTCTCTCTCTCTCTCTCTCAGAGGCAGAGGCAGAAGAGCGCGTGCGCGCTGAAAATTTCATATTTTGGTATGAACATTCACCCGCCAGTGTGGCGGATAGCCTTTTGAGATTTACTCGCCAAACAGAAAATCTACCCGGTGTGATCGTACGTGCGAAAGGGTTAAATTAATTGCAACAAAAATATATGGGGCCTAATATATTTTTTCCACTTTTTTTTATAGAAATCATCTCGCGACCCCTGCGCCGGGGTCCCTGGGAACCACTGCTCTAAGCAGTATGCTAGCTGGAGCCGTTTACCTCCAGTCTTTGTGCTAAGCTAGGCTAGAGTTGGGTGCGTCAGACAGAGTTACGGCACGCACAGAGATGAAAAAGGTATGTATGGACTTATCTAACTCTGGGGAATACGTTGAATAAGCTAAAGTCCCAAAAAGTCGGCGTGTTCCTTTAAAATAAAACTGCACATTGTAAAATCTGTACGTTGTCTATTTATTATTAAAGAATTTGTCAGTAAAAAAAGTTAGTCTGGAGCCCTGCCCAGAACATTCTGTACCGTTTCATAGTTGAACTGTTTATCTAAATGTGATGAAGTGCTTGAATGTTTCTAACATGAATGTTCTTCAACATCATGAATGAATGAAGAATAAACACCAACCTCTTTGTTCTTCAGGATCTTCAGTGTGTTTCATTCTGCAGGGTTCTGGATCACTCATGTTCTCTCTGTCCTCTTTAATGAACTCAGTCTTTGCAGATTTCAGCTCTTCCTGATGCTCTGATGCTCGTCTTCACTTGTAGCTGATGGGAATTTACAGCATTTATTGCTGAATTACTGTGGGAGGAGCTTCACTGATGATGTGATTGCTGTGGGAGGAGCTTCTCTGATGATGTATTCCAGCATGGGAGGAGCTGATCTGCCAAAATCAAAAATATCAATCATGTGTTTTCAAAAAAAAAAATTACGACACTTCTAAGAATTTATGTCTGTCTATCTATTAGACATCCATCTATTTGTATTGCTAATCCTAATCCTAACATTATTCTGCTTCTTCATTAAAATACAGAAATTAATATAAATAATTTAAATTCTTCCATATATAAATAATGGTAAGAAAAACAGTTAAAATCATAAAAACAGAAATAAACGTGCATATAGTCAGTGGCGGAGCTAGGGGGTGGCCTTGGCCACCCCTCTCACAACTGCTGTTTCTGTCTTTTTTTTATTGACAAAAATTGCATTTTTTTAAAACGCTGAACCATCTCTTTAAGACCACAAAAAACGTGAGACTTTCAGACGCACACTTCAACTTCACCTCAGCGCAAGTCAAACGAGTGCGGAAATGTGCAAGTGCCGAATGAGCTTCAGCAGAACATCAGACAGTGATATGCACATAGTAAATATAGAGTCAATCTTTCTCAACTGGTGAGTTGCAAGACCGTTTTATTATATGTATTATATTTATACTTTTATTATAGAAAATGTGTGTGAAAGCTTGTGACACTTCTGTGAGATGCTGAGAAAAGCACATTGTCCTTATTCAGTTGGCTATCTTCGGTAAGATGAGATGTTGTCAGGCCAAATGTCAGTAAAACTAACTTTTCTGTCATATGTCTGACAGCCGTTGAACTGTGCTTGCGCTACGCACATCACGCGCAAATGCGGTGTGCTGTAGCCGTGGTTGCACAAAGCAATATTGTTCAAGAGTAAAACGCTATTCATTTATTAACATTTAGCCTATTTAATGTCTCACGTGGCTCATTATAGGCTCAACGTAAAGTAAGAGATCGATTCACATCAATTCCCCTCACAGATCTCAAACTTTACCTCTTAACTCTTGACATTCAGTAACAGTTCTCACTCCAAACATCGAGACAATCACACAAACGAACACAAACTCGCTCAGGTCTGAATGAACTCAACATATTCTCCTCATGCTCGCTGCTGCTGCACTAAATGTTTATTTCAGAAGGAAGACGCCAGAAAAGACGCACAAGTATCGCTGTGATCGATTAAAACAATACAGAAATGAGCCTGTCGCTTAATCAAACTGTATAAAGTGTGTGTGATGGTTTCATTTTCAACCAAAATGCAACGTCTTTCCTACATTGGATATTGATGTCAGACTGACGTTGGGTTATGACGTCAACCCGATTTTCATTTTCAATCAAAATGCAACGTCTATCCAACGTTTGATGTAGACATCAATCTAACGTTGAGTTATGATGTCAACCCGATTATCATTTTCAACCAAAATGTTATCTGACGGTTTCGGAGTTGTGAGATCCAGCGATCACCGGGCGCTCAGCGCTCATGTACCCCGCCGAGAACAGCCTTACCTCGGCTATAGTGCTTCTGACGTTCGCCGTTGGATCTGATGTCTTTAGTCTAGTGGTTAAACATGAGAATAATTCGTCTTGTGTATATCTAACGGGCGATCTTTGGTCTCATTAATCTATATTTGTTCTTTGGCAAATCGTTTTGGCTGAGGGCAAAGTGAAGATTCATAACTTTATATATTTAACGTTAGGCTATTTAACTTTAACGGTGTAGCCTGCATGTTTGACTGAATCGTTTACTTTATTTCTTGACTTGTATAGCTTCTTATACCTTTTAAAAACTGAAATTTAACAAAAAGAGACAGGGTTGCGTCATTTTATTTTATATAGGCTAGCCTATGTAAGAATATTTTAAAATATATAAATTTACATTATTTATTATTGTTATTATAATAATATTCCACTTGCGATTATCAATCTATTAGTTATGCTCTTAAATTATTGTACTATTCATAGTAACTATTTAACTTATTATTTTGTATTGTCTATATTCTGTAATTGATATTTCATATTCTTTTGCTATTATTATAGTATTATACACTATTATCAATATATTATTATTATTTTATAGTACTTATGATATTATATAATTATACTTTTCATTACTATTTTATTTGCTGTATACTGTTTGTTTATTTTATTGACTAAACTATTTACTATTAGCCTACTTCTCACTTTATCTTATATTTACTATTTGCATTGCACTGTAGTTGTAGCCTACCATATCATATGTATTACCATAAAGGATCCATCAGTTATCTTTGTTATTGCTAAAATCGGGTCAATGATAGAATATGCTTTTTCCACAATAAGAAAACTTTATTTAATTTAATGTGAAAATTAAATAATATCTCAGTATGGGAGTGTTCACAATTCTTATCCAAGAATAAAAAGCCAAATACATGACAAGCCTGAGCTTTGGCCATTCCTTATTAATATATATATATATATATATATTTTATAAATCCAACTATCGAGATTTTAAATAACTAGAGATGGAACTTTTATTGTACACCACATACAAACCACTGAAATCGGTTGATAAATGTAATTTTTTGGGGGTTTTTATCCAGAAAAACCGCAGCTCACCTGTTCATTTGCATTGATTACAGCGCAGTCTTGCCCTCCGCAAAATGGCGGACGCGTTGACGTATCGCAGCAACGTTCCAAAGCGGCCAATAGGGCGTCTATGTATTTATTATGTCTATGGTTCTGTTTATAGAAACTACATATCGCGCGATCACACCAGAATTCGCGAGATTACATGGGGCCTCGTGACGTCAGCTGTCAGTCATGACCGCAGCCGTTCCGCAACAAATCCGGACCTGGTGGGTATTGACGGACGACGGAACACGGAGCTGTCACGCAGCGGAGCCGTTCCGCAGCCGTTACGCATCTGGTGGAAATTGGGGGTAAGGCTGTTAAACTGTGACATCTACACGGTTTCCAAAGGGGACCAACATGATTAATTTCACGTACATTTTGCTCCGTTTCGCTCGGACATTTAACGGCGTAGACATACACGCGGAAGATGACGGTTCGTTTCGGCGTGAACATACACGCGGATAGCTCAAAATGCGTATAAATAACACGCTACTTTTGACTTGAAAGTGGCGTGTATGTTTACGCAAAGTCATGATGTCATGTTGCCCAGAGATATGTTTGTCTGAACTGCTTTCCACTGTTTGTGGCAGCCAGGTCAAAGAAATGTAGGACCAAATGCATGGTTCATTTTCTTGTGCGGCTTGATATCGGGTACAAGCTGATCAAGTCAAATCCACGTACTTTAGGGCTTTTAATTAAAGTCAGTATGGAATGAAAGATATATTGTGACATATAACTGAGTGAAGCTTCTCGAATGAGAATGAAAAATGAGAGAGAAAAAAATAGTAGGGCGGAACTTTTCTGACCATCAGGAATTGATTGGATGGTTGTGGTTTGCTATTACTGTGATCTCATTTGATTGACAGGTTGTCCCGCCCTCGCATCAGTAAACGCATCATCAGAGAAGAAATGTCACTGCAAGAGGGATAGGAAGTTATTTTGGATTATAGGGTCATTTTAACCAATTTCATAGTAAAACAAAATGTTTCCCCTGTATGTTTGTGTTTGCTGATCACTGGCACCTTTCCCTCATCTCCTCCCTCATTAAGAGCAACACAAAAGCACACTCACACGTTCAGTCAGCATAAGGACTCGCCTACTTACCTGCATGGACTTACCTGTGTAATCATTCATATTTTTATGCTCCACGCTCATCTATCTCAAGTTCTAAACCTGTTTATCATGGTTATGACGTCAACCCGATTTTCATTTTCAACCAAAATGCAACGTCTTTCCTACGTTGGATATTGACGTCAGACTGACTTTGGGTTATGACGTCAACCCACCCTTACGAAAATTAACCATGGTTTTACTATAGTAAAACTGTAGTTAACTACGACCGTAGTAGCCGTGGTATTTTGGCGGAAACCATGGTTTTTAAAAACCATGGTTTTGATACCATGGTTTTACTACAGTTATATTGTAGTAATACTATAGTAAAACGGTAGTTAAACTACGACCGTAGTAACCGTGGTATTTTGGCGGAAACCATGGTTTTTAAAAACCATGGTTTTGATACCATGGTTTTACTACAGTTATATTGCAGTAATGCTACAGTTAAACCATAGTAACCATGACTGTAGTTTTTCTATAGAGTCAAGCGGTGCTTGATTTCCAGCAAAAGACAGAAATCTGATCCAGTTGTACTTACAGGAATGGGGTCTTTTATCACTGGGACCGCTCCACGTTTTAATAGCAAACGATTTGCAAATCCAGCGTCGACCTGAGCCTTGTTAATAAAACATTCGTCACTGAAATGACCAGAACACACAACCGCACTTGGTACACTCCGTTGCTGCCCCGGAAAAACAAACTGCATCCACTGTTCCTGTAACACTGGGTTCTTTGGAAAACTGAACACGGTAAGCTTTCCCTCACATCCAAAAAACACACTTTTTTGGAGACATTCTTGAACAAATCCTATGCAGCGCTGCCGATGATTTCCTGTTGAAGCGCGTTGATGTGCGCGGTCTCGCTCTCCTCTGGTCGACGTGCGCGCGGGCGAGCTTTTCCGAGAGAAATGCTCATATAAGGAGTTCCACTCTCGTCTACGTCATTAGATCCACGATCGAAAAAAAACAGCCGAAACTTGTACCAACCCGGAAGTAAGATTTTCGGCACAGAAATTCTCCGTTATTCGTCCAAATATATATTTTTTAAAACTTTGCCCATGTTTAGCATGAGAATCCATCTCTTTAACACTGTAAACAACTCTGAATACATGAAACACCATTGTACCCCCCCTTTAACCAAACAGCAAAGGACAAAGAAAAAAAAAATACTCACTGCTCTTAAACTTTAATAATAATAATTTGTTACATTTATATAGCACTTTTCTGGGTACTCAAAGCGCTTTACATGGAAGGGGGAATCTCCTCAATGTGCAGCTCCACCTGTATGATGCGACGGCAGAACACACACACACACACACACACATATATTAGCCTAGGCTACTTTATTAAATTGCGATACCTGAAAACTATGAGACCTGCTGCCTTGAAGAGCACTGTTTATTTCATTGGTAGGCTATTGTATTGTATTAATTTGTGCTTTTGCTTTTGTAAGCCGGCCTAAATCATAAAATCATCGGTTAATCATATCATAACAACAATTCTGAAATAGAGGAATCTGACATCTCAGTTTAGTATCTTTTATTATTTTTATTCCTAAATAGGTGACACATTCTTTGATGGGAATGTTTGAGATAGAGGTTGCAGCACATTTTTGTATCGGGAGTAATTCGCATTTATTAATATTAAGCAAAAGGCCAGATGCATTAGAGAAGACTGAAGAGAGGTTAAAGCAATTGGGATCTGAGAGACATCTCTTAGAAACAATGCTGTATCATCTGCTATTTGGCTAATAAACAATTCCGTACCAGCAATAGAAATTCCCTTCACAGGGCTCTCTTTAATATGTACATTTAAAAATTGTGTAGCTATTAGAAAAAGATATGGGGAAATGGGGCAACCTTGTCTTACACCAAGCTTTAAAGAAAATCTAGGAGAAGTGCCATTATTGAGTCTGTAATGGATTTTTCACAATACCGTTCCAAATTATTTTACATCCTATTTAGAACATATAAATAATCCCGCGGTACCTATGGAGCCTGTCCCATAGTTGTGCCATAAAGGGTTAGGCGATCAGTCTTTACAAATTCGTATTCTATTATAAAGATAATAAACCATAATTACAATACTTGATTACAAAGATAATATATTATAAAGATAATAGATGTCCTTATTGTAATATAAGTCTTTTTAGGTACCCCTGAACCGTGTTCGCTCTACAACAACACTTTGTTATAAGCTGCCTCTTTGGCTAGGCTTGTCTAATCAATCAAATATCACAGTGAATATATTCTCTTGTCAGAAAAAGGATTCTCACCATCAAATCAGCCTTTCTTCAGTTGTGGGTCTTCCTGATCCAGTTTGAAGAAAGGGACACGTACTCAAAAATCCAAGTTCCAGTCCAATGATTATAATAAATGTTTAATAATATTTATTAAAATAATCAAAATGAAAAGAATACTTGTTACAGATTAATAATAGAGTACTGAACTAACAGAGAAATATTAGCCAGGCATAACGGCTTCTTCCACCCGAATTGCAGGAGTTCCGGGCTGGAGATGGAAGGAAGAGCCATGAGTCCTATTTCTTTCTCATCTTTTATATCCCGAATTTGGATGTCTTCATCATAAGCCAAATCACATGTACAACTGCTGATTTCAGTTTGCGTCGAACATTACTCCGATACCCGCATGACTGTGCAGTCAGCGGTCCTCCCTCCGAAGAGACAATAGCTCCCCTGTATGCATGAACAAAGAATCTTGTCACTGCTCTCTCATGTGACTTGAGAGTAGCAGTAATGGATAGAAAGCTCTTTATTCTGAACAGACAGTCATATGCTGTAGTAAACCAGAAAGCGTATCTGCATCATTATTAGACACAGGTTTTTTTTATTGTGACCCTTTCTGCGTTGTCGTCTAGTTTGAGGTGTGGGTGAAGTGAATGAAATTACACTCTCAGGTGGAGCCTCGTGACTCCCCAAAACAAGTCGGATAGAGCTATTACCATTACAGTAAAGCATTTTGATACATTTGCAAAAAATGTAACATAAATTCATGTTCTAAGCAATCAAATGCTTTATAATAGTCAAGAAAGAGGATAAGATCTGAATAATCAGGCGTATATTATTAGAACTATGTCTCTGATGCATAAAACCTGATTGGCACTCATCTATTATATTATTAAGAGTAAGTGTCAGCCTCTTTGCTAAAACTAAGGCAATCAATACTCAATTCAATACTCTCTAAAAACATTTTATGTTAAAAAAAGGTGCTAATTTTTAACTAAATGCTCTATAAAGCTCTGCAGAAAGCCCATCAGTAGCTGGGGATTTGTTACTTTTTAAATGATTTATAGAATCAAGAATTTCTGAAAGACTAATGGGTGCATCACACAGACGACAATCTTCATTATTAATTTGTTTTATGTGAGATAAGGAATCAAAAAATTACGTGGTGGACTGCTGGTATGCTGGTTCCAAAAGATACCCGGATGGTCTACTATTTCCGGTCAGAGTCCGAAGTGCAGATCGATCAGGGGGGGCAGGATTTCATTTTATTTTGATGCTTCCCCGGGCGCCGCCATTGGCTAGCGGACCCCCACCTGCTGTTAGCATCCCATTGACTCCCTTTCATTTTGGCGTCACTTTGACAGTGAATAACTTTACATCTGAGGCGTTTAAAGACTCCATTTGTCCTTTATTTATTTCTAAAGAAACACAAAAATGTATAAAAGGCTCCATTACCTTGTATCTTATGTTATGGCCCCGTAGAAGCAGTTTTTGTAGAAATAGGCTAACGATTGCGTCATAACCACCCGACTCTCTGCCGCACAGTAGAGAGATTACCGTATGGACAGGAGGAGAAGCTCGAGGGCAATCGGGGGGACGTGGAGGCAAAATGACAAAATAATTAATCAGAATACTTAGCAAAAGTTTCTCCTGCTCCTAGCTCATGGACACCTCCTACTCACAGCTGATGCTTTTATCCAAAGCGACTTACAATTGCTATATATGTCAGAGGTCGCACGCCTCTGGAGCAACTAGGGGTTAAGTGTCTTGCTCAGGGACATATTGGTGTCTCACAGTGGATTTGAACCCAGGTCTCTCACACCAAAGGCATGTGTCTTATCCATTGCGCCACACCACCCCCATGTATCTCTTTTATACTTTTTATATACATTCATAATCATTTGTACTCAATGTATTTTGTGAAGATGTGGGGGAAGAGAGACTTTGGGGGACTTTGAGTGTGTGCTGGAGAGACTGTAATGTATATTCAGTGTTTATACAAGCATAGCATAAGAGGGTATACATACCAACATTAATGGAAACCATATGCTCCTCTGCTGAATGTATGTGTTGCTATAGTGATGTAGTTTTTTTCCTGGTCACCATATAAGAACTGAGCCCTTTGTCCGAAAGGCAGAGAAGATGATGAGAAACTAGAATGAGGACCTTGTTTGGTCCACTGCCTCTTCTCTCCTATGTTTTATATAATTAAATAAATAAGAGATCTCTGGGCAAAATCACTGGTGTCTGTTTCCATGAAATCAAACAACAGGGGAAAGCAAGATTTTTAAATCAACAAAACCATTTTCTCATTAAATGATTTTACAACAACAATTGCTGTGTTTTTCTTTATGCACACACTGTCAATGTGTGTCTTCCAACAAAGAACCTTGTCCATATAAACCCCCAGGTATCTATAAGATGTCACTTGCTGTATCACTGTGTCTTCAATGATCACAGACTTGTATTCAGATACACTTCTAGGGTCAAGGACCATTTCTTATGTCTTTTTTTACATTTAACACAAGAAAGTTATTGTCACACCACTGAATGAAAGTATCTACACTCACCTAAAGGATTATTAGGAACACCTGTTCAATATCTCATTAATGCAATTATCTAATCAACCAATCACATGGCAGTTGCTTCAATGCATTTAGGGGTGTGGTCCTGGTCAAGACAATCTCCTGAACTCCAAACTGAATGTCAGAATGGGAAAGAAAGGTGATTTAAGCAATTTTGAGCGTGGCATGGTTGTTGGTGCCAGACGGGCCGGTCTGAGTATTTCACAATCTGCTCAGTTACTGGGATTTTCACGCACAACCATTTCTAGGGTTTACAAAGAATGGTGTGAAAAGGGAAAAACATCCAGTATGCAGCAGTCCTGAGGGCGAAAATGCCTTGTTGATGCTAGAGGTCAGAGGAGAATGGGCCGACTGATTCAAGCTGATAGAAGAGCAACTTTGACTGAAATAACCACTCGTTACAACCGAGGTATGCAGCAAAGCATTTGTGAAGCCACAACATGCACAACCTTGAGGCGGATGGGCTACAACAGCAGAAGACCCCACCGGGTACCACTCATCTCCACTACAAATAGGAAAAAGAGGCTACAATTTGCACGAGCTCACCAAAATTGGACAGTTGAAGACTGGAAAAATGTTGCCTGGTCTGATGAGTCTCGATTTCTGTTGAGACATTCAGATGGTAGAGTCAGAATTTGGCGTAAACAGAATGAGAACATGGATCCATCATGCCTTGTTACCACTGTGCAGGCTGGTGGTGGTGGTGTAATGTTGTGGGGGATGTTCTCTTGGCACACTTTAGGCCCAATTGGGCATCGTTTAAATGCCACGGCCTACCTGAGCATTGTTTCTGACCATGTCCATCCTTTTATGACCACCATGTACCCATCCTCTGATGGCTACTTCCAGCAGGATAATGCACCATGTCACAAAGCTCGAATCATTTCAAATTGGTTTCTTGAACATGACAATGAGTTCACTGTACTAAAATGGCCCCCACAGTCACCAGATCTCAACCCAATAGAGCATCTTTGGGATGTGGTGGAACGGGAGCTTCGTGCCCTGGATGTGCATCCCACAAATCTCCATCAACTGCAAGATGCTATCCTATCAATATGGGCCAACATTTCTAAAGAATGCTTTCAGCACCTTGTTGAATCAATGCCACGTAGAATTAAGGCAGTTCTGAAGGTGAAAGGGGGTCAAACACAGTATTAGTATGGTGTTCCTAATAATCCTTTAGGTGTGTGTATTTCACTGTGGTAGGATGATAGGTCCATATCTCGAGGAGACTCAAAGTTTTTGTTTAGCAATGTTTGATTTTAATTCCTCTATATGGAGGAACTAAATGTTGTGCCTCACAAGACCACCGTGCTACATATATCAGGGCTTAAAGTATTCCGGCTGGGGGCCGGATTTCCGGCTTGAGGGCAGGTCCGGCATCCGGCGCAGGCAAAATTTATTTATCAAGCTGCAAATTACAGTCGGAGGCACTTTCGGCGCGGACACGCTTGGAAAAAACGAGCGCGTCGCTTCCATTATGAGCGCGCAAACCGTGCGGCTACATTTGAAATAACAAACTTGAGCGCGCAAAAGACGCGTTAGGCGGCGTTCACATATCGCGCCTAAAAACGCATAGAAAATGCTAGGCGCGCCGCGTTCTCCTTTTTCCAAAGCGCTCGGGTGGTTGCGCTCCGGAGGCGTCTGTCGTTGCTAAGCTTGGTTCTTGTCACGTGACCTGCGGTGCGCTTGCGGCATTCTGAAAAGTTGAGATGTTTTTATCTCAATGCAGCGCGGACGCGCTTGGAAAAAACGAGCGCGTCGCACCGTGACCGCGTCGCTTCCATTATGAGCGCGCATACCGCGCGCCTACATTTGAAATAACGAACTTGCGGAATGACGTGATGCTCTTCATCTAAGTGGCACGGTTTCGCTGAGCTCCCGCGACCGTCGCGCTATTTTCATTTTATTCACATCGAACTGCGTGGCTGTTTCACTTAAACTCCGGGAATTTTATTCCTAACCATGTCGGGAACCGGTCCCGCCGCCTCCCAGCAAGAAACTAGACGGGGTCGCACGACAACGAAAGGCCAATCGGCCGCTAATCAAAGTAGTAAAGATGGCGGTTCCTCGGCCGAACAGTCCAGCCTAGCACAGGCTGTAACTGAAAATTTAAGTGCGTTTCTGGACGAGAAATTTGCTCGTTTTGAGTCGACGTTAGACTCAATTGCAACCCGTTTAGAGGACAACACGAAGCGCATCACGGAGACGGAGAGTCGTGTTTCCCAGACTGAAGACAAAGTGGCGGAACTTCACAATAAGGTAGCGGCGCTGGAAAAAACAGTGCAGTCCCTTTCGGAGAGAGCAGAAGACGCCGAAAATCGCAGCCGGCGTGATAATATTCACATCATAGGCTTGAAAGAAGGCGCGGAGGGTCGCAGACCTGTTGAATTTTTCCAGACTTGGCTGCCTAAGATGCTGAGAATTGAAACTAAAAATGCCGCTGTTAAAATTGACCAGGCGCATAGAACACTTGGCCCGCTCAAACCAAACCGCACACGTCCTGTGTTGATCAAGCTTCATAACTACTCGGACAAGACTAAAATACTGGCAGCTGCTAAGAAGGATCATCTCGCATATGAAGGCAGTGACATTTATATTACACAGGATCTGTCAGTCAAGGTCAGGGAGGCGAGACGGGCATACAACGAAGTCTGCGGGCAGCTTATTCAAAGAGGAGTCCGTTTCGTGATGCGCTACCCTGCTAACCTCTGTTTCAACTTTAACGGATCAGACTACTCCTTCAGCTGTGCAGAGGATGCCCGGGCGTTTTTGAGCGGGTTGGACTAACATTATACTGCTTACACGAACAGATGGGAGGAGCGCAGTGTCCCTTTTTTACACATTAGGTAAATATGTGGACAGATAGGTACTTTAAAGACACGGTTCATTTAAAGACTTTATTGCTGATTCTTTACCTGTTCTGCGCTGAATTCGTTTTGAGTGACTTATGGTGCACTTAAAGACCTTTATTTTTATTTTTATTTTACTGGAATTCTTATTGTTCTATAACGAGCGATGTTATTATTTTTTTCCATTTGAGGTGTCTGGCCTAGGGCTCGTATATTTTATTACCGCGTAGTTATTGTTATGCAAGATTTTGCGCGATGGAAGTGGGGGGGTTAGATAGAGTTATACTCCGTCTTTCGGTGTGATGTGGCTACTTTTTTTCACGTTCTCTACACATTTGCATTTAAGTTTGGCTATGGGGGCGGGAGGTGTTTATCAAACTGCGTTTGTACTCGTTTCTGGTAAAGGAGTGGGGTGGTTATGGTTTGGTTTTGTGTGTTTTTTTGTTCTTTATTTTGACCATTCTCTGTGTTGTTCCAACAACCCAAGACCCTTTCACACTTGGATTTCTGTATTATTAAGACAACTTAAATATATTGGTATAATCTGATTATGAGTGATCTTAAATTTATTAGCCTTAATGTAAAAGGTATTAACCATGTTGTTAAAAGGCAAAAACTTCTTTCTTTTTTTCAGAAGGAGAAATGTCAGATTGCATTGTTGCAAGAAACCCACCTCTCTGATACAGAGCATATGAAGCTGCGTAGAAACTGGGTTGGCCAAGTTTTTTTTTCTTCGTATAAGTCCAATAGTAGGGGAGTTGCAATTCTTCTTCATAAAAATCTTTCCTTTACATTTGAAAAATCAGTTGCAGATAATGAAGGTCGCTATGTACTCCTTTCAGGTTTCTTATATGGGGAGCATGTTCTGATTGGCTGCATTTATGCTCCTACGGTATATGAGCCTAATTTTTTTTCTAAGTTATTAGCTGGCATTTCTTCATTTTCATGCTCTCGCATACTCTTGGGAGGGGATTTTAACTGCGTTCTAGACCCATCCATAGATCAGTCCCCTTCAAGAGGTATCAGACAAAGGAAAAGTCTTAGGCTTTTGGAATTCTGCAAGGATCTGGAACTGTTTGATGTTTGGAGGGTATCTCATATGAGGGAGAAAGATTATACTTTCTACTCTCAGCCCCATCAAACATTTTCACGTATCGATCTATTTTTAGTATCCCAGGAGTTATTGGATAGAACAGTGGATAGCTCTATTGGGATTAGGACTTTGTCTGACCACTCTCCCATTACAATAATAGTCTGTCCTCCCTACAGAGACCCATGTAGTAGACAGTGGCGACTTAACCCTTCATTACTGAGCTGTCCTAAATTTATGCATTTTCTCAAACAACAATGGAAAATCTTTATTGAAATCAACAAAGCTCCTGAGATCACTCCGTCAGTCTTATGGGAGTCAGCAAAAGCCTATTTGCGAGGTGTAATTATAGGTTACACCTCAGCCAAAAAGAAAGCAGCAATGAAAAACATAGTAGAACTTGAAAAGAAAATTAAGTCTTTGGAGAGAGATTTTAAATTGTTACCATCCAGAGGTGTGTCCCAACAACTTAACGCAGCCCGTTTGGCTTTAGATCAACTACTAACCAAGAAGGTTGAATCTTCTCTTTTTTTTGCCAGACACAGACTTTATGAGTCAGGGAATAAACCTGGCCGTCTTCTTGCACGGCTGGCTAGGGGGAGGATAGAGACTAATGTAATCTCATCCTTAAAGGATACCTCCGGGGCTCATAGGTTTGAAAATAAATACATTAATAAAATTATGAAAGAATATTATCAAAATCTTTACTCATCAGAATGCCATTCGACAGAGCAAAGGATGAACCTTTTTCTTGATAACATCAGATTACCCTCTCTTAAAGTGGAAGAGCAAGCAGAACTCTGTAGGCCAATTACAGAGGAGGAGGTTCTTTTTTCCATAAACGCTCTAAGAGGAGGGAAGGCCCCTGGGCCAGATGGTTTTTGCCCAGAATTCTATAAAAAAATGGGAAAAGAAATAGTAGGATCACTGACTGAAATGTTTACTGATTCATTGAAAAATGGTCACCTTCCACCCACTTTAAATTTGGCAAATATTTCTTTAATTCTTAAAAAGAATAAACCACCTGATTCATGTAGCTCCTATAGACCTATTAGCTTAATTGGGGTTGATGCTAAGATACTCTCTAAACTGCTGGCCAGAAGACTTGAGGTGGTTCTTCCTAACCTTATAAACCCAGATCAGACGGGCTTTATACAGAAACGTTTTTCTATCACAAATATAAGGAGACTCTTGAATGTTATACAGTATACCAACCAGCAGAATTGTGAGGCGATCTCTGTATCTTTAGATGCAGAGAAAGCTTTTGACAGGGTTGAGTGGGGCTACCTGTTTGAGGCTTTGCAGAGATTTGGTATAGAGGGTGAATTTCTAAAATGGATTCAAACTATTTACCATTCCCCTATGTCTTGTGTTATTACTAATGGTCTACGGTCAGATTCTTTTCCGCTTGCTAGGGGCACCAGACAGGGCTGTCCGTTGAGCCCTCTTTTGTTTGCGCTGGCTCTAGAACCTTTAGCAGAGGCTATTAGACAGAATAGGGATATAAAGGGTATATCGATGAGGGGTGCTGAGCACAAAATTGCACTATATGCAGATGATATCTTGTTGTTTCTATCCTCACCTGAATTGTCGATACCAGCAACATTATCATTATTTGATGAATTTAGCGCAATCTCAGGGTACAAAATTAACTTTAACAAATCGGAAGCATTACCGCTAGGTAATTTTGATACTAAATCATTAATTAATTTCCCCTTTAAATGGTCAACATCTGGATTTGTTTATCTTGGGATTAATGTGTCAACTGATTTAAATAAATTATGGAAACTTAATTATGCTCCAATTATTCATACTGTAAAAAGAGACTTAAACCGTTGGCAAGCTCTCCCTCTTTCACTGCTTGGTAGGATAAGTTTAATCAAGATGAATATCCTCCCTCGACTATTGTACCCTCTTCAGATGTTACCCTTATGGTTAAGCAGGAAAGTCTCTGCTCAGCTGGAAAGTGCTTTTTCTAGATTTATATGGAATGGTAAAAAGCCTAGACAAAAGTTTAAATCTCTGCAGATGCCAGTGGAGTTGGGTGGATTAGCTATGCCAAACATTCTATATTATAATTGGGCTTGCCATGCTAGACTTATTTGGGAGTGGTTTAGGTCTTACTATGATCTGTGTCCTACTGTGGATTCCTGGGCCTGCACTCCGCTCTCTGTCTGGAGCCTGTTTGCCTGTCCCCATAAGTATGATGAGACTGTGAGAAAGAATCCAATACTCTATAGTTCTATTAAAGTTTGGCGACAGATCTCTAGGTTCTTTGGGAGAGGCAGAACTATATTCATGCTGAATCCAATATATTCGAATCAGGATTTTGCTCCCGGAATAGGTTCACCTCTCTTTAAAACATGGCACATGAAGGGGATTCGTGTGCTAGGAGACCTGTTTCAGGATGGCTCGCTAATGTCTTATCAACAAGTACAACAAAAGTTTGATCTCCCAAATCAACATCACTTTGGATATCTGCAAATTCGGCACTATGCTATTTCAAAGCAAAAACAGGTGCCAGATCCATTAGCACCTAGCAGTTTGGAGAGTTTCCTTATCAACACAACTAATGCTGCTCATTTTATTTCTAGATTTTATTCTTTTTTATATTCTAATGTCTCTGGACTTTTAAACACTGTGGCTCGAAAGTGGGAGGAAGATCTATGTAATGTTTATATAGACGATGACTGGCAGGAGGCTCTGAAAAGTGTTAGATCCACTTTTACTTGTAACCGGCTTAGAGAGACTCAGTATAAGATCTTGCATAGGTTGCATATAACGCCAGTTTTAATGAATAAAATTGATCCCTCTATGCCATCTCTTTGTATTAAGTGCCATACAGAACTAGGAACATACTTTCATTGTTTTTGGAGGTGCAAGTTCATTTCAAGATTCTGGAACTTTATTGCATACGAAATTAGCACTATTCTTAAGATAAAATTGAAACTGGATCCTGGTCTCTTTCTTTTGGGGCTCCCTTCTAAAAGGCAGGCAATGTCGTTGTCACTTAATGCAAAAGGTTATAGATTGCTAGATAAACTGCTACTTGTGGCAAGGAAATGCATCCTTATTAAATGGATAAAAAGTACTCCCCCCTCTGTCACACAGTGGTATAAGGAGATTTTTGCAGTTTTACCACACGAGAGGCTGGCAGCTGTACTTAGGGGTAATATACAGAGCTTTCAGAATGTATGGTCTCCTTTTATAGATCACTTGCCTCCAGATGTGAGAAAAATGGTTTTGTGTGTTAATTAGGGCTTTTGGGTTGTCAGATCCCTCCTCCTGGAGGTGGGCTCAATAATAAATAAAGAATGGTCTTGGTTCCTTTGTTTTAACAATTATTATTATTTATTTATTTTTTCTTTTTTTTATTTTATTTTTTTCTTTGTTGTTGTTGTTGTTCTAAATGACATGTCTTCATTATAGGGTTATATTATTGAACATATCTAGGGTAATATATACAGGAAATATCTTTTGTTTGTGTGCTTTTACAGAAGTTGTGACTGTTTAATTTAGTGGCTAGTTAGTCACCAACATTTATACTTATAGATGGTATTATGTTTTTAATTTTTATTTTATCATCCTTTTACTCTCTAAATGTATATTTACTCATTTTGGATTTGCTTATTTATTTGATATTATTGTTTATTGTTTAAAAATTCATGTCACAATGGTCTAAAGAATTGTTAACCTATTGTATTTCTGGAAAGCACATTGTACACTCATCCTGCTAATATTGAATAAACATGTCAAAAAAAAAAAAAAAAAAAAAAAAAAGAAATAACGAACTTGCGCGCGCAAAAGACGCGATATGTGAACAGGCCCTTATGTGAACAGGCCCTAATCTGACTTGAATAACACACCAGTCCCCTTCAACCTACCACCTTGATTCAAGAGTCAGCACGCACAGCTGTCAGCCAATGGGAGCATGATTTAAGGTTGTCTTAGCCAATTGCTAGAAAGGAGGGCGGGTCTTGTGCAGGAAGTGAACCAGTTCGCAGTTAGCTTCAGAGCTGCCAACTCTCACGCATTCACCGTGAGACACACACAATTGACACTTTTCACACGCTCTCACGACACACATCCATTTTCTCACGCACAGAAAAATCGCCAAGCAAAGAGGACACGGAGATTGACAGACTAGACAGAGCAGGTTACTTTTGATATAAAAAAAATCTCAGCTCTCAGATTCTGTCACTTTTATTACGAAATTCAAACAATAAATACCGTTTTGGCGCTTGTAAATGTGACGCGACCACTGATCTATATAGAATGACATTATATAGATCAGTGGACACGACAGATCCCTAGCGGCAGGTAAACCGATCATCTCTAGCTAGTAAATAAACACGAATGAACAATGTTGAAAGATACAGTACAACTTACCGAAATGTATATTCCTCATACATAATATCGACCAATCAATCAAAAAAAGAGGTCAATGAAACAGCTGGAGAACAATTATGTCACATAACATTTACCTCAGGAAAGCCATTTGATGACCATAATATAGGCTATAGCACGTTAGTTGGCTAGAAAAAAAAAGAGCTTTAGAGAGTATTTTGCTAAATATGTGTACTATATTACATATTTATTATATTTTTATCATTAAATAAAGTAATTACAATAAAAAAACGCATTATATATCTCTCTGTATGTTTACAGCATTAGGTGAGTTTTCTTTTTCTTAAGAAAAATGAATTAATCTTGTGTAGCCTACCTTATTTAAATGAGTCATTATTAAAGGTATAGCGGAGGATTTTTTTTACTTCCGGGTGGATAGCCTATACTATTGGTCCTCCTAATTGTCAATCATTCTGGTGACTCAATCAAATTATTCAAAAAGTGGAGAGGGTGGGTCCTATTGAAAATCGGAAAGATCCTCCGCTATACCTTTAAATAAAATCACATAATTGAATTGAATTGAAAACCAGAAATTGTACCATGTAGCCTATAGGCTAAACATTGTAACATGTTGTCACTAAGCCTAATAAAATTCAGTTTAGTTACTAAAATGTTTTGACAATCACAATACACTTGTGATGCAATAAAAAAAAAAAATCACTTTAAAGGGGGGGGTGAAATGCTCATTTTCACTCAATCTCCTGTTAATCTTGAGTACCTATAGAGTAGTATTGCATCCTTCATATCTCCAAAAAGTATTTCGTTTTATTATATTTATAAAAGACAGATAGGCTGTACCGAGTCTTTCCGGAAAAAAACGAGCGACTGGGGGCGGGCGAAGCTAAAGCTGTGTGCTAACGCGCCACACTAACAACACAGAGACATTTGAAGCAGTTTTACTCACCGCCCCGGTTCCAATCACAACCGCGAACCTTTATCATTGCGACTACTCGATCCTTAAGCATTAGACGATCTGCAGATCCGTCGATCTGGGCTTTGTTTATAAAACAATCATCGTCGAAATGCAGGGAACAAAAAAAGTCTTACACAGCTCCGTTAATGATGCTCTGAAAAAACAAACTCCATCCACTGGTCCCTTAGCGCTGGGTTCTTTGGGAATATGTGCAGGGTTGTCTTGCCCTGGCAACTAAAAACACACTTCTTTGGTGACATTGACTTCCCAAAAGCCGAGCAGAGCGATTTGATGGCGAACTGCTTTCGCTATCTTGCTCTGGTCTACGAGTGCGCGCGCGCCCGCGGTTCTTCCGGCAGAAGTGGCCCATACCAGAGCCCGTCTACGGAGAGCCTTGGCACTTCCTATTAGCCCCATTGTATAGATCTTGGTTGCAGTTCCATTAGAATTCCACTGGAGGTGATCACGGGCGAGTGCAGACTGAATGGGAGTCTATGGGGCTAGACGGCTAAATGTGTCTCTTTCACCCGATTCCCGTTGAGAAATCTCAGATTTTATTGTAAGTTTTGCAAGTTCAACATGGGTTATTGGTCGAAAGTTGAATGAACGAGTACTTATTTCTTTTCGATTTCTTACAGGTTGAGTTGTTGTTGCCCATAACACGCTAGCATTCTGCTAATGACGTCAGCATTCTGACGTCACTGACATTTTAAAAGACTTTTTAAACCAAATAAGTGACTCTAAAAAATCTAACACCCAGCAATGTGTAATTTCTTTGCATCTCCTTTCGAATACAACATTCAAATTACTAGACAAAAAATTATATCCTGAGAAAAGTGGATTTTGAGGGTTTTTCGCCATAGACCTCCATTCATTCTGCACTCGCCTGCGAGCGCCCCCGCATGGACAGAGACGTGTTACTGCAGCCAGTCCAGAAACCGGAAGTAAGCAGAGTGTGCCAATTCTCTTCCTATTAGACATTCTCTGCCCATACTCGAAAAAAACCTTCCGAAACTTGTGACAAACCAGAAGGACAATTTTTGGCACAGAAATACTCCTTCAAACGTACAATTTAATTTTTGAAACTTTGTCCATGTTTAGCATGGGAATCCAACTCTTTAACAGTGTAAAAAACTCAGTATGCATGAAATAGCATTTCACCCTCCCTTTAAGCCCTGATATATAAACATACAGTACTGTGCAAAAGTCTTAAATGCATGTTAATATCCCAGTCCCCTCCCCCACCACCCCCCCCAAAAAAATGTTTTTTTAAGTCAGTTATTTATATCTTTTGCTGTAGTGTGTCAGTAGGAAATATCAGTTTACTTTTCCAAACATTCTTTTTGCTATTAATTGTAATAATCCAGTGAGATTTGTGTATGCACAAGGAGTCTGACAACAGCCGGTATGATCTGATCCCACCATCATCGAGTCCGTCTGTGATTACATGTTTAAGATGTAAATGTGTTTAAGATGCAAACGTGTTTAAGATGTAAATGTGTTTAAGATGTAAACGGGATGATTGCGCGACACTTACGTGAGACACTGTTGCCGTGTGTGCAAGTAGCAGAAACAACGAGGAATACCAGAGGAAACGTTGAAAACGTTTAATTTGAAAAGGCGTGAATGACGTTACAAAACATGAAAAATTATAAAATATAAAAGGAAAACAAAGCAAGAAAACAAGAGTGTCGCCAAATCAATAAAATAATCAAAACATAATCCCCATAACTATTTCACCCAAACCTCTAAATCTACCTATCAAAAGAAAAATGCAGAAACAAAACCTGAAATCTTCAGCGTATACGCCACCTTAAATAAAAAAACAACAATAAATTCAATGCGTGGTGATTCACTCTCCAACTAAATAACAGAAAACAATTCTAACTTCTTCAGTTCTGATTTTAACGTCGTGACGTCACATCTCTTATGGGCAACCAATGATCACCACCTAGGAATAACGTATAGAAACACAAACACACACACAAAAAGAAAAATACACAAACACACGTGGAACGTAACATGAAGAAACTGAGACAGACTAAATCCAGAAGAACTGCGGGAACGAGTCTTTTAGATTAAAGACACATCTCTTTGACCTAGCATTCACATAACACATTATAGACTTCTATAATTCAATGTTAGGCTGCATAGATTAGGCCAGCCGGAACCAGGAACACTTTCCATAAATCCCGATGTACTCGTTACATCATGAGAAGAATGGTGTCTATGCTTATATTCGTCTCTCTGTTTATCCCGAGGTTTACCGCAGTCCGCGGGATCCAGATCTGATGAAGGACCTGCGCCTGGACGCGACGACAGCGCAGTCCTGAAGTGTCAGCTAGTCTCTCCCCTGTGAAGGCCTGTGAAAAAAACAAAAAAACATTTGACACAATCTGATTCCATATTGATTAAGTTGGGGCCTATCAGGTACAGTACATAAGAAAAAAAATCTCTCTCAACTAATGCTGTAAAGTAAACCATAAGGAACCCCAGTTGGTACATCATTCTAATATTTAAGGTTAAAAATTATTTATTTGTAAGCTTCTTCTTTAAATCACACATAAGGAAGTTTCTATACTGTTATAATACACTTTTAAAAGAACACTCCTCCGTTTATTTAAAGGTCCCGTTCTTCGTGATCCCATGTTTCAAACTTTAGTTAGTGTGTAATGTTGCTGTTTGAGCATAAATAATATCTGTAAAAATATAAAGCTCAAAGTTCAATGCCAAGCGAGATATTTTATTTAACAGAAGTCGCCTACATCGAACGGCCCGTCTGGACTACATCCCTCTACTTCCTTCATTAATGACGTCACTAGAACCGTTTTTTGACTAACCTCCGCCCACAGGAATGCTCCCTCATCTCTACCGAAATTCGTTGATGTACTTGCGCACTTCTAATAACTTACTGTGTTTACTCAGCTCTTACGGTGATTTTCTGAAGTAAAACTGACGCTTCATCTTTTGTGTGATGTACAATAAACTTTATTAAACTCATCAGTATATGTTTGATCATCATTCAGACAGCAGACTTGTAGGCTATTAATAAATAAAGGATACATACAAGCAGATGACAAATACGTTATAATAACCGTAATTAAACTACTAAACTATACCTGTTTCATCTCTATACAGCACTCTGACTCTGTAGGCATTATTGTCCGACTCGAAATGAACGCCGTTACTGAGAGTTTCTGATATTATCATCATTCCGTGAGATGAAATAGTCCTCAGAGACTGAGCGCGAGCTCGTGAAGCTCCGCCCCCTGTGTCGTCCAGCAGCAGCTTATTTGCATTTAAAGGGCACACACTAAAACAGCTCGTTTTTCTGAGCCCCAAAAAATGACAATTTAAACATGCTGTAAAAAATGATCTGTTGGGTATTTTGAGCTGAAACGTCACATACACACTCTGGAGACAAAGACTTATTTTACATCTTGTGAAAAGGGGCATAATACGGGACCTTTAAAAGGGGCATGTGCTGAAACTAAAAAAAGGGCACCCCACCTCCCATTTTCAATAACACAAAATAATAGTCTCAAAAGCTTTAGATTTATTCACGATTAATAACAACCATAATAATAATAATAATATAGATAAACATGTTTTAAGGGCTTCTTTAAACCTAACAGCAACCTTCTGTGAGCCAGGGATGTTGGTCTCTTGAAGGTCTCTTATTCACTACACTTTCTCTAAAATAAGCCAGCAATAAAAAAATAAAATAAAAAAATAGTGTGAAAAGTAGGCCTACAGTTGCAGTGAAAAGCATTTCTGAAGGATCACGTGACACTGAAGAGTACTGAACTGGAGTAATGATGCTGAAAATCCACCTTTGATCACAGAAATAAATTACATTTTAAAATATATTCAAATAGAAAACAGTTATTTTAAATTGTAAAAATATTTCACAATATTACTGTTTTTGCTGTATTTTGGATCAAATAAATGAAGCCCTGGAATGAATTAAATCATGAATTACATTGTGCATGATACAATATAAAGATTTCACAGTGATCTTCTGTAATGTTTTTTTTTTTAAGTCACTACTACAATATTACTGTAGTAAAACCATGTGAGGACGAGCGGAGAGTATAGAATAGGCTATAGATAAAAAAAATTGCTAGATAATACATGCATATTAACAGCCTTGAATTAACCATAACATGATTAGTCTAAATGTTAATAAATTAAGTGTATCAGCAATCATAAATCAAAGAAGAAATGTCTTACGTCTTAGAAATATATGTTACCTAGGTGACGAGGATCACTCGTAGCTTTGTGTAAGTTCCAGTACGAAACAGCGCGGGGGCGCACCTGTTATTTTTCCGATGGTAAAAACAAATTATATGTTGTTGTATTACTTATCATCAGTATATAGTTTTTGACCAGCGAATGTGTGCAAATGTGCATTTTTTGTCCGTCATTAAACCGGCGCCGGCGGTATCACATTACATTTTCATCAACAGGTTACAAACTAGTTTGTTGTACCTATATGGGCGCTCAGTTTTTCCTGCTGTAAAATAAATTTGGCCAAAATCGCATTTTATAAAAGATGTATGCACAGACTATTTAAGTGTCTATGTATTGTCTATCTATTGACTAGATGGCAAATGCTAGCCGTACCTCTCAGTCTCAGGCGACGTCCCACATGTCTCAGTGAGTCAGACATCAAATACTTATTTCAACAACAAGATATTTATTTACCCTTCGCAAAACTTCGTTCAGCTGCTGTCTACTGTGCGGCTGCTGTGGAACTTCAGGATTCAGTGAATATAGAGGGGGCGGAGTTATCAGCATACTGACAGCTTGAGGATCGAATACGATTTACACAAGTTCATTTTAAGAACTTTCAATGGCTAAATATTTGTAAAACAGACAGACGTAAATGGTAACCAATAGCATTGATTTAAAAAAAAAAAAAAAAAAAAAAAAACCACCCAAAAAAGGGCACTTCGGAATGTAAGGGCAAAAAGGGCATGTGCTCTGCACAGGTTGAGCCCTACCTGTGCACGTGCCTGATTTAGAAAGGTGGGCAAACGCATCTTGGTCTTAGTGCATGCATTGTTTTAGTTTGGCAGCGCTACCGCTAGCTTAGCTTAGCATAATGAATGGAATCCTGTGTTGCCAGCTAGCATGTGATTTAAAAAAAAAAAAAAAAAAAAAATTACTTCTTGTGGCCTGCGTATTCACGAGTACAAATAGCAATGCAGATTAAGTTTTTGGGGCAGACCTGACCTGTTGAAAAGAGATGGTATTCATCCCTCCTGGGATGGTGCTGCTCTTCTCTCTAGTAATATGGCACATAGTCTTAGAGCTCAAACATGACAATCTGGGGCTCAGGTCAGAAAGCAGACAGACTGGCTAAACCGACCGTCTGCTAGCGGCCTCGCGTCACCAAGGTCAGATAAATCCCATCACATAGAGCCTCTTTCACCTAGATATCATCATATAGAGACTGTGTCTGTTCTCCGAATTAGGACATACAAAAAACGTTTAAACTCATCTAAGGTTAAAAATGTAATTGATGTTCAACAAATAAAAAACAGCTATAATACAGATGAGCAAATGCTAAAGCTTGGGTTGCTGAATATTCGATCGCTTACTTCAAAAGCACTCATTGTTAAAGGAGAACTCCGGTCAATTTTAACATTGAGCTAATTTTTTCGTACATTTGGAGTGCTGTCAGTGCAGAGAACAACGACAAAAATCGGTGTTGCCTTCACCGAGTTATTCTATTTTTAAAATTTGCACCCTGTTGACTTCAATGGGGCAAGTTTTAAACCTGCTTTTAGCCTCTTAACATCCTTGATGTGTCATTACAAGTGCACAGGTCATGTGAGTGATTCCTTCGGGGTGAACGCGGGTCAATCTGACTGCAGTAGATGTGAAAGATATGGATAAAAATTATATTTATTTAGCCAGCGCTCATATCTGTATATACATCCTGTTTTCGGTCAAAGTCCATAGTAATCGATTGTCGAGTTCACGCGCATGATTATAGGTACTAAACCAATGCGCGTGAACTCGACAATCGATTACTATGGACTTTGACCGTAAACAGGATGTAAATACAGGTAAGTGCGATGGCTGAAATAACATCACTTTTATTCATATCTTTCACATCTACTGCAGTCAGACTCACCCGTGTTCACTCAGAAGGAATCACTCACATGACCTGTGCACTTGTAAAAAGCAAAACGCGCCAAACAATAGGCTTCATGTTTTACTACAATCTCATTTCATATCATCGTAACAAATGGAAACATTTGAAGTAATATATGATAATCAATATATTTTAATCTTGCGTAGCTGTTACTCTGAAATGTTGCTTTTGAAAGATTTATAGGCTGCTATAGGTTATTGTTATTTTTATTATTCTTTTATGCAGCATTGCGTGTAGCCTATGCCTACAAGGCACAACAAACCTGTTCATTATATATTGTTGGAAACATTTGTGTCTGTGTGTTCTGTGAATTTTAAAATGCAAATTTTAACCAGAAAAATCTAAAATGTATTCCCAAAATCGTGCAGCCCTATAGTTTCTCTTGTCACAGTTTTTTTTGTGTGTGTTTTTTAACAGGGCCCAGATGCCACTGAGTCCTGCTGACTTCAACATTCACATGAGTCTCTGTACATGAACATGGTAAAGTGAAAATCAAACACCTTGGAAATGAAAGGTGTGTACAATGTTTTTAGGAATGGCACAAATGTCTCTGTCTTTGGATCATTGTTTTCAATAATGTGCTTTTTTGTCAATTGTTGTGTATCTTTGGATTATGTTGTGTTAAATCCAAACAATTTAAAAGCCATTATTTTTTAAATCTCCTCATTCTTTGTGCAAGGTTGCTCAGAATGACAGGGCCTGATAGCTCCTAATAGGGCCATTAGGGAGTGTCTTTGTCTTTCTCAGGTGTGAAAAGCCATCAATATTCAGGATGTGATCACGCCTCTCGCATAAAGCTTTCTTACACAAAACACGTCTTACACATTTTAAATCAATATATTGTCTTATCTGAATGAGCAGTCAGGATGATTTTCACATAGTTTTAGAGCAAATATTCTAGGCTACGTCATACAATTTTCAAAAGTCTTGTGAAGAAATAATCAGTATGGGTTTCATGAACGGACAATCAACAAAGTGTCCTGTGCTCACCACACACCGGCCATAGGCGTAGAGGACAGATTTGGCTATAGGGTGATGCAGACATGGAAACTTGTGACTTGGTGACTTGGACTCGAGTCGCTATTTTTATTACTTGTGACTTGACTTGACAAAAAATAAAATACTTGAGACTTGACTCGGACTTGGAAGTTAAAGGGTTAGTTCACCCAAAAATTAAAATTCTGTCAGTAATTACTCACCCTCATGTTGTTCCAACCGCGTAAGACCTTCGTTCATCTTCGGAACACAAATTAAGATATTTTTGATGAAATCTGAGCCATGTTTCACTCCTCCATAGGCTTCTATGTGACCGAAACTTGCTGGCCCAGAAAAGTTATTAAAGAGATCGTTAATATAGTCCAAGTGACTCCAGTGGCTCAATCTTAAGTATATCAAGCGACGAGAATACTTTTTGTGCGCAAAAACAAACAAAAATAACGACTTTATTCCACTATTCATTTCCTTCTCTCTCGACCTCTAGTTGGTTCGCGTAGTGTTTTTGCGCAGCGCGTCTGTGTTACACGTCACCACGTAGGCTCACTATTGGTCGACGCCGGTCATGTGTGTGTTGCGTGATGACGTGCAACACAGACGCGCAGCGCAAAAACACTACGAGGCCCAGAGAGAAGGAAATGAAAAGTGGAATAAAGTCGTTATTTTTGTTTGTTTTTGTGCACAAAAAGTATTCTCGTCGCATGATAAACTTAATGTAGTGCCACTGTAGTTACTTGGACTATTTTAACGATGTTTTAACTATTCTGGGCCGGTGAGTTTCAGTCACACTGGAAGCCTATGGAGGAGTCAAAATTCTGTCAGATTTCATCAAAAATATCTTAATTTGTGTTCCGAAGATGAACGAAAGACTTACATGGTTGGAACAACATGAGGGTGAGTAATTACTGACAGAATTTTCATTTTTGGGTGAACTAACCCTTTAAAGACTCGGGACTTGACTTGACTTGAGACACGATGACTTGAACGACTTGAGTGTTAATCATGTTTTCAGTTTGAATATAAAATATATTAATTATTTTAAAAAATAAAGTTGATTACCCAGCTGGAGCGCAGGCTGAGAATAGCGTTGTCATGACTGGATCATGACACTATCATCAGTCATGCCCTCTCATACCTTACGCACACCATGCCCACTTAGATCAGGTATCACATCAACATGTCAGCCGGAGGGGTACCGAGGGTCATCGCTTTCGGCTTCAAGAATTAGTCACAAGATGGCAAAAGACGAACACAGAGCTGCCAACTCTCACGCATTCACCGTGAGACTCACACTTTTCACACGCTCTCACGCCACACATCCATTTTCTCATGCACAGAAAAATCGCGAAGCAAGGAGGACATGGAGACCGACAGACTAGACAGAGCAGGTTACTTATGATATAAAAAAATCTCAGATTCTGTCACTTTTATTACGAAATTCAAACAAAAAAATACCGTTTTGGTGCTTGTAAATGTGACGTGATCATCTCTACTAGCTAATAGTAAATAAACACGAATGAACACTGTTGAAAGATACAGTGCAACTTACCGAAATGTATATTCCTCATAATATTAGGGATCGACCGATATGGATTTTTTTATGCCGATACCGATTTTTTTTCATCAGCCTTAGCTGATGACCGATAACGGGCTGCCGATTTTCTTGGGCCGATATTTGGAGCCGATACTGCTTTTGCTCACTCAGTTTACATCATAAAAATGACACAAATATAATATATAATGTCTCAATTAAGAAAGGAACATTTATTGAACTTAAAAAAAAAATACTTGACAAATATTTAAAAAACATGTGAGGAAGATCAAGTAAAAAAAAAAAAGTTCAGTGCTGAAAATACTGAATATATATATATATATATATATATATATATATATATATATATATATATATATATATATATATATATATATATATATATATATATATATATATATATATATATATATATATATATATATTTAAGCATAATTAAAATTCAGAAAATAAATTCAGAAAATAAATATTTAAGCATAATAAATAAAATAATTTGACTGGAAAATGTTATTCTGTGTAGTTGTCTGATATATGTAATCGTGATCTCCATTTTAAACAAAACAAAAACGATTTTAAACCAAATAGATTCTAAGTTTATTATGAATTAGGGATCGCGTCTAAAACGTGTGGAAAACGTGTCTAAAACGCATGCGTGTCGCAACCGCGTCGCATTTTTTACGAGCACACGTCCAAACCTCAGCCAGGTGGTCGCTGAATAAAACTCCCACAAATATCACGGAATCACCAAACAACGTCGGCATTATTTATTCCTATGACCAGTGTTTGTAACAGCTGCCGTATGTATATGGATAGCCTCAAACTTAGCTATTTGCAGCTCCTTAAATACAATGACAAGCAGTTTTATAGATGAGGCATTTGCGTTTTCCATTTGGACCCACAAACTTGCTTAGCTATAGTTGCATGCACATATAGAGCAACGTGTTTCCACTTTCAAAGTGTATTTCAGCCAAGTCAAACAGTTAAAATTTTAAAACTAACCGCTGTCTTGAAGAGGCTTCCAGCACTCTGCTAGTGGGGGAGGGGCAGTGCATGGGCTGCACGTGAACTGCAGCGTCTCCAGCAACACAGAGCTGCCTGCGAACGCCTGTCTGTAATTAATGCCGGGAAAAAAACTATCGGCGAACACCGATGCCGATACACGTCAAACCTGCAAATATCGGCCCGATTTATCGACCGACCGATATATCGGTCGATCACTACATAATATCGACCAATCAATCAAACAAAGGGGTCAATAAAACAGCTGGAGAACAATTATGTCACATAACATTTACCTCAGGAAAGCCATTTGATGACCATAATATAGGCTATAGCACGTTAGTTGGCTAGAAAAAAAGAGCTATAGAGAGTATTTTGCTAAATATGTGTACTATATTACATATTTATTATATTTTTACTTATATCATTAAATAAAGTTGTTATCAATAAAAAAAATGCATTATATTTATTTGAGTTATTTTTAACCTTAAATAATACTGCCAGCTGATAGGGCTCTCTGTATGTTACAGCATTAGGTGAGTTGTTTTTTTTCTTGAGAAAAATGAATGCCTACCTTGTGTAGCCTACCTAATATTTATCCAAATGAGGCAATATTAAATCAAATCACAAAAATTGAATTGAAATAATAAAAAAGCATAGCTTACCAGAAATTGTACCATGTAAACATTGTAACATGTTGTCACTAAACCTAATAAAATTCAGTTTAGTTACTAAAATGTTTTGACAAACACAATACACTTATTGTGATGCAATAAATTGTTTTTAAATTGTGGTTTAGGTACATTAACCCTCTGGGGACCAAAAACGCGCCCGCGCGTTTTGCTCCTTTTCTTTTTTAGCAATGAAAATAAACACTAAATGCTCTGGTAATTTTGATCTTTCATTTTCGTGTAATACATCAATCGATCCTGTTCAGTTTCTTTTTTTTTCTGTATACTCACAATAAAAATAAAGTGTTTTGCTTTTTGACAAATAAAGAAAAATTAACGATGCGATTTCTGCCTTCTCTCTTTCAGTAAACTCCCATTTGAAACGCGTTCGAAAATGATCTATAACTCCGCGAAAATTCAGTCAAACAGGCAAACAGACCCACGGGCATAAAGCTTGAGATCGCATCTTTTAAATGAAGTAATTTATATAAAAAACAAATATTCTCAGCTTCTGTAATCTGTACAAAAAGAGAGCGACTCCAGTCAAGCTCATTACGAGCCATTCAAAAGTAATTTGACCACTCCCCGGAGAGCGTGTGCTATTCAAATGCAAATTCTGAGAACCATTTCAGTCTGTGAAACGCCCCCACATCAGCTGTAAACAAAGCACCGCGAGTGAGGCATAATATAGCCTACCTTATGGAGAAAAGTTTCCTCAGAACAGTGCTGATATGAGGAGCAATATCTCCTGATATGAGGAGCAGATCCCGCTGAGGAGTGAGGTAGGCTGTTTTCTTTTCTCAAGTGTTGATGTGGAATAACGTTATGGAATAACGTTAGTGTAGGCCTATGCAAACCGCAAAAAGATGAATCGCATTTCTATAATATGACTCGCCTTTCTGTGAGATGAATGAAGGGTACATATTTGTAAAGACTGTTTAGCCTAAATATGAATCGCGCGTCTGTGTGTGAAAGAATAAACTGCTTTGCTATAGCCTACTGAGATGAGTAAAAATCGACTGGAATATGTTGAAATAAAATGTATTTGTATAAGCAACGTATTAGCATTTATATGCCCTAATATTTCATAAAAACAACGTTACAGTCAGTCACTTGTTGACTAGATTTGGGTACAGTTTTTAGGCTACTGTAGAATATACTGCCACATCAAATAATCTTTTGTTTAGCAATTTCTGCTCATATCTAACGTTATATATATATATATATATATATATATATATATATATTTGCTATATTCAAACTAATGAATACATATAATAAAATGTAGGCCTATAATCTTTTTTCTTTTTCTTTTTTACAAAGAAAGAGTACACTTGAAATATTGTTGAAATTGTAATTATTGTTGTAATTGTAACATTTTTAATAAAATAGCTAAACATATTTACAAGATAGATGTAAGCGAAATCTTAAATGGTCAATATAAGTCTTCTTCTAAATATATATTTTGTCCTTGCATTGTGGCTCAGTCAGTGTCACACCTGAATGAATGGCTAATTATGCAGAGTCATTATGCAGAGTGGGTGGGACATTGTAATCTAAGGTGTAAACTACTCCTCCCCCTCGCATATTGGCTTTCCAAGCAAAACCTGTTTTACACCATTTAAATCAATGTATTTTTTTTTTGTGAACGATAAAGCAAGACTATTTTCACATAATTTTGAAGCTAGAACTCAAAGGGACAACATCCATTAGTCAAAAGTCTTGTGGACACATATTTAATATGTGTTTTGTGGTCTTAATTCAGCAACTTTCATAAAATTTTTTTCCAATAACCACGCATAAACATTATTCTCTTAAAAATACAAACATCTACATACACGTTGCTCGCATATTATGGTAGGCCTGTTTGTGCTATATAGAGTGAATTTACACCTTTGCCATTAACATGTTTATAAATAACTGAAAAAAGCACAAATGTCAGAGCATGTCAGAACATCTCAAGGACCCCAAAAACAACTTGGTCCCCAGAGGGTTAAACCATAAAGCTTTTTCACGTTAGGACTTGTATATAAAGCCTATGAGAACCATGGGGAGTCAACCCACAGCCGCTCCGCTGCCCTGCTGAAAATGTGAAGCAGAAACGCTTAATGTCAGATAACGTCCATAATAATTTGACTTTTGGTTCGATTTTTGACCGCTTTCAGTGGTTATGAGGAGCAATGAGAGAGAAATTTGGTAATCATTGTTTAGGCTACATTAAACCACGTCATGTCATATTGTCAACATGGTACTTATGAAGCAGAATAGTGGGTCACATGTCTAATGCTTTTTGAAAACTTAAGGGTTTCTTCTTGTCTTGTCTTTTCACTTTATTAAGATCAGATTCTGCAGGTAAAATTACAATAATAAGGTGACTTGACTTGGACTTGACCTACTACAGGACATGACTTAACTTGACTTGCCATAGCCTGTGACTTGACCTGCCCAAGAAAAAAATACTTGGGACTTACTTGAGACTTGAAGGTTAAGACTTGGGACTTACTTGAGACTTGCACATGTGTGACTTGGTCCCATCTCTGGGGTGATGTGTGTCTAACTTACACAGAAGAGACTTTGTTGCTCAGCACATGAAAATAAACTACTTACCGTGATCTCAGACTGAGGTGATGTGGTTTCTCCACTGCATGGATCTTCATGTGTCGCTTCAGGTGAGTTTTAATAGAGAAACTCTTCCCACACTGATCACAGATGTGCGGCTTCTCTCCAGTGTGGATCCTCTCATGTCTTTTCAGAGATGATGACTGACTGAATCTCTTGTCACAGTGTGAACACTTGTAAGGTTTCTCTCCAGTGTGTGTATTTTCATGTCTTTTTAGATGTGCTGACCGACTGAATCTCTTGTCACAGTGTGAACACTTGTAATGTTTCTCTCCAGTGTGTGTATTTTCATGTCTTTTCATAGATGATGAGTCACTGAATCTCTTGTCACAGTGTGAACACTTGTAAGGTTTTTCTCCAGTGTGGATCCTCTCATGAGTTTTCAGAGATGATGAGTCACTGAATCTCTTGTCACAGTGTGAACACTTGTAAGGTTTTTCTCCAGTGTGGTTCATCTCATGTGTTTTCAGAGATAATGAGTCACTGAATCTCTTGTCACAGTGTGAACACTTGTAAGGTTTTTCTCCAGTGTGAATTTTCTGGTGCCGTTTTAAACAGTCCGCTGTTATAAAAGTCTTCTCACACTCAAAGCACATGTACTCTCTCACACCAGTGTGAGTTTTCTCATGTTTATGTAAATATTGCCGCAGTGAAAAACTCTTTCCACACACAGAACATGAATGCGGCTTCTCCTTCGTATGAACTGTCAGGTGTGTCTTCAGGTGTGATGCCCTAAGAAATGTTTTGCTGCATTGATCACATGAGAACGGCTTCTCTCCAGTGTGGATCCTCATGTGATCTTTAAGATATCGTTTGCATAAGAATCTCTGTCCACACTGATCACATGAGAATGGCTTCTCTCCAGTGTGGATCCTCATGTGAACATTAAAACTGTGTTTGTTTGTGAAACTCTTCCCACATTGATCACATGTGTGCGGCTTCTCTCCAGTGTGGATCCTCTCATGTCTTTTCAGATCTGCTGACTGAATGAATCTCTTGTCACAGTGTGAACACTTGTAAGGTTTTTCTCCAGTGTGAATTCTCTGGTGCAGTTTTAAATGTTGAGCTGTATTAAAAGTCTTCTCACACTCAAAGCACATGTACTCTCTCACACCAGTGTGAATTTTCTGATGTTTATGTAAATATTGCAGCACTGAAAAACTCTTTCCACACACAGAACATGAATGCGGCTTCTCCTTCGTATGAACTGTCAGGTGTGTCTTCAGGTGTGATGCACTAAGAAATGTTTTGCTGCATTGATCACATGAGAACGGCTTCTCTCCAGTGTGGATCCTCATGTGATATTTAAGATATCGTTTGCATAAGAATCTCTGTCCACACTGATCACATGAGAATGGCTTCTCTCCAGTGTGGATCCTCATGTGAACATTAAAACTGTGTTTGTTTGTGAAACTCTTCCCACATTGATCACATGTGTGCGGCTTCTCTCCAGTGTGGATCCTCTCATGTCTTTTCAGATCTGCTGACTGAATGAATCTCTTGTCACAGTGTGAACACTTGTAAGGTTTTTCTCCAGTGTGAATTCTCTGGTGCAGTTTTAAATGTTGAGCTGTATTAAAAGTCTTCTCACACTCAAAGCACATGTACTCTCTCACACCAGTGTGAATTTTCTGATGTTTATGTAAATATTGCAGCACTGAAAAACTCTTTCCACACACAGAACATGAATGCGGCTTCTCCTTCGTATGAACTGTCAGGTGTGTCTTCAGGTGTGATGCACTAAGAAATGTTTTGCCGCACTGATCACATGAGAACGGCTTCACTCCGGTGTGAACTCTCCTATGCGCATCAATATTAGATTCGCATGTGAAACTCTTTCCAGACTGATCACATGTGAACAGCTTCTCTCCAGTGTGAACTCTTATGTGAACATCAAGACTTTGTTTGCTTGTGAAACTCTTTCCACACTGAGTGCAGGTGAAAGATTTCTTGGCTCTTCTTTTCTTTAAAAAAATATTTTTAGTCTCTGAGCGACTCAATGGTTTTCCTTCAGGATTGACATGATGTTCCTCCTTCACTTCACTCAGTTCTTCACTCTCCTCCTTTACTTCACTCAGTTCATCACTCTCCTCCTTCACTTCCATCAGGTCTGAAATCAAAAGAGAACATTATTAATTTGATTTTCAGTACATCAAAATAATTCAAAGAGAGAAATATAAAGTGAAAGGACATGCAAGTGAGCCCTGATGTAATAGTAGAAAGTAGACAACTGTTATAAAATATTGTTTTTGAAACTTTCCAAAAATGAGGAACATTTATCTTCCAATTATTATTTTTAATTTATCAGAATTTATCAGTCGAATGAAGCTCACCAACTGGACGAAAACCATAGTTTGGAGGGCATCAGCACCCCCGTCGTGGAAGAAGCAAACTCAAGCACAGAACTAGCGGTGGAACAAACATCAGCGGTGGAACCCACCCAACCTCCCCGACCTGCAGTCGAGCGGAGACTCCCAAGCTACAGACTGCGTGTAAAGTGGCCCGGTGCTGCGGAGAAAAAGCTGTGGGAAACGGTGAATAAAGATCTGTCCCTGTCCCTCGAACAACTTCGAGGTACAGTGGAGAAGAAGTTGGAGGATATGGGAAACATCATCTATCAATATGGAAAAGAACGCCTTGGGGTACTAGAGTCGAAAGTCACTAAACAGGCTCCCACTCCACCAGTCTCCAGGAGGCAACAGGAAATCAAGCGCCTTGTTCAAGAAAGGAGACAACTCAGGAAACTTTGGAAGAAGGCCTCAGAAGTGGAAAAGGAGGGCATAAGCACCCTCCAAGCTGACATTAAAACACGTCTGGCATCCCTCCGCAGAGCAGAGAATTCACGGAAAAGAAGGAGGAATAAAGAACAAACAAGAACACGGTTCTATAAAGATCCCTTCAAGTTCCTGAAAACTCTCTTCACCAAGGAGAAAAGTGGAGTTCTAAGAACAACAAAGAACGACCTGGAGGAGCACTTGAGATCAACACACTCTGATCCAAAGCACTATGAACACCTGGCCATCCCTCCAGACATTCCACCAATCAACCCCCCAGAGCATAAATTTGAGATCGGTCCCCCAACGTGGAAAGAGGTGGAGAAGATCGTCCATCGGGCACGAACAGCATCAGCGCCTGGGCCAAACGGAGTCCCATACAAAGTGTACAAGAACGCACCAGATGTTTTTAGGTTTCTCTAGAGCCTCATGAGGACAATATGGCAGAAGAGGACCATACCCAAAGCGTGGCGTAGGGCAGGTGGGATCCTAATCCCAAAGGAGAAGGACACAGCAAACATCAACCAGTTCCGCCCCATTGCCCTGCTTAACGTGGAGGGTAAGATCTTCTTCGGGGTCATTGCACAAAGGATGGCCGAGTACCTGCACAGAAACGAGTATGTGGATACATCGGTACAAAAGGCAGGAATATTTGGCTTCTCTGGCTGCCTAGAACATGCCAGCATGATCTGGCACCAGATCCAAATGGCAAAGATGGAGAAAAGGGACCTCCACGTGATCTTCCTGGACCTTGCAAATGCCTTCGGCTCTGTGCCCCATGAGCTCCTCTGGACTACTTTTGAGTTCTTTAACATCCCGGACACCATCACAACCCTGGTCAAAGGCTACTTTCAGGACCTGCAATTCTGCTTCACTACGCCTGAATTTACCACCTCATGGCAGTGCCTGGAAGTAGGCATCATGGCTGGATGCACCGTCTCTCCCTTGGCTTTCACCATGGCGATGGAGATCATCATCCGAGCCTCAAAATGGGTTGTAGGTGGGCAAAGACTCGGCTCTTGTCGGCGCCTCCCTCCCCTCAGAGCCTACATGGACAACAATACCACCCTGACTACCACCGTTCCATGCACCAGGAGGTTACTCAGAAAAACTTGAGGAGAACATCAGTTGGGCCTGTAAGAAGATTAAACCATCTAAGTCACGCAGCATTTCAGTGGTGAAGGGAGTGCTTACTGACTTGCAGTTCTTCATCGGTGATGAACTAACAACTGATGAGGGACCTGGGAATTAAGGGCCAGAACCAGCGCACAGCTGTTAAAGCTGCATCAGAGGCAGCAGAAAGAAGCAGCCAGTGGCTCTGGCTGAAGAGGAACGACCCCAGCTGGGCCCCCAAGTAGTGTGCCAGGAGATAAGTCGGCTTTGGCTTGACTCAGGGATCAGGACGGCTCTGCCATGCACAGTCCCCTGAGATGTCCACTCGACAACAAGGCGACTCTCATGGCTAATTGGACTCGGGACGCAAGCTGAGGTTTGATCAACCTAGAGCTGGCCGCCTCTGGAGAGGGTGTATAGTGTCAAAGGCCGAAACACCCCATTACCCAGAGGAACACTACTGATGATGTGTCCCGTAAATCCAATTCTTCTCACGAATCTACCATCCACCATTCACAAATCTACCATCCACCATTCACCGACAAGTCCACCAGTAACTTGCATATGCTCGCACAGGGAGTCTCCATCTCATCCTGTGTTTTCTAGAATCTTTTAAAATATTATAGGCACGAATCCCATGTTTCTTTAGCAAGAACTATTACATATATTTGGTAAATGACACAATTATCTAACATGATATTAACATTAAAATATACAATACTGCCATATTTTGACACCAGCTTTGAGATTGATATTTATTTGACTAAAACCGTTAATTATTAATGGACGTTCACACTAGACTTTTCCTTGCACTGACTTCCATTCATGCGCATGTGAAAGTGGGACACCAGAGCATTTCTTAAAACTGTGACACACAGGAAGTGACATCATCTGGGCGCTTTCTACTGCATGATGGGGAGAAAAGAAAATAATCTAAATCCTTTGTCTCAGTTTTTACACAAACTGTAGCACTGACTGTATTCATCAACCCTGTTACCAAAGTTACTCCAAGAAGAATCTCTATAACTATGAACAACATATGATATTTGACAAATACAACTTTATTAGTAACTTGGTGTTTACTGATTATTTAAAATAAAAGTTAAAATAGTATTTAGGCTTGATCTGATGTTGGCAATCAATATAAAATTCTCAAACCTTCCTCTACTGACCATTTGTTGAAAAAACAAAAAACAAACCCAGCAGGGCTCCAGATTGTGACCAATTGGTCGCATTTTTGCGACCATTTTTCCTGCCGGTGTGACCAAATATTTATTTAGGTTGCGCTGGTGCGACCATAGCGTTGCTGAGCAGCGAATGCAAAAAAATATATATTTCGGACCAATCATAGACAGCGCAGCGCCCCAAACTTGCCAGTCGCGGGCCGATCTCAATCACACAACACTATTACTAGGAGATCCAGACTCTGGAGATCCAGTGAAGAAATCCATTGAATTCGCTTCAGAATTAATATCATCATCGCTGTGAGTTCCAGTGAGAAACTCAAATTCAACTAACCCTAACCTATAGATATCAGATCAAACAGCGCTGACGTGGAAACAAGAGAAACACTTATAGAAGGCTTTCAGTCCACAAATCAGCAACATTCACCATGGATTGAGGCTAATGTAGTAACTCTAGCCATAACTACTTGGTTACTAACATAACCTCAGTTCCCTGAGATGAGAGAACGAGTATTGCGTAAGGCTAGCTTACGCTATGGGAAAACCTCCTTTTCTCGAGAATATTGAAGCAAACTTTTTAAAATGCAGTGCAGCTGCACAGCGAGCACAACTGAGTGTGAGATAGGGCTGCACGATATTGGAAAAAAATTACATTGCGATATTTTTTTTCCCAACGATATATATCGCGATATTGCGAGCCATCAATCCAGGCTAAAGTCAATAATTACCATTCCATGTTATTAATAATTTCACTAATAAGCAAGCTTCATTACAAGTAAAAAAAAGGCCACTTAATATTTTATTCCAGAAACATATTTCTCTCAGAATTCGGTGAACGTTCTTCACAGGACCTAACGTTCTTCAGGACCCGAAAAATTATGTTTTCTGTGCTGATTCAGTGACGCGTTCATGTAAACGGCACCTATAACCAGCAAAAGTAATGATTAATGATATGTAAAATATTGCGATGTGACATTTTAATTGTTTATTAATAAACAAGTGTTTTCTGTAAAGATTAAGTTGACAATACTGACTCGCGATCTTCGCAGCAGTGATCGGGAGAAATGCACTTTTCATACAGATTAGGCTATTATTATTATTTTTTTAATGGTTCTGTTTAAAAGTAGAGATTTCTGTAGATAATAGTAATATTTCTATTTTATTATTATTATTATTATTATTATTAGGTGTGTGAGGCGAGTAGGCTTTTATGCTGAGTTGCGGTTCATGGATGATAGCTTATAATCTCCAGTTCAGGCGCTGGCTGCTATAGGCTATTTAATATTTATTTATTAAATCCAGTAAATTGGATAATGAAATACTGATTAAAATAAAGATACAATTAATACGAAACGAAATTCGTTTTAAAGAAAGGCTTTGTGCTTTCTGTTTGAGGTCTCTGTGAAAGTTTTAAAGCAGTCTTTTACTGCCGCTTTCATAACGGTCGCGTCCTTAATAACATTGTTTTTTCCTCATAAATGCGAACACGAAAAATAAACGACTTTAAAAAAAAAAAACATCCACAACTTTATAACACTCCAGCAAAGTAGCCTACCTCTTTTTGGTCAACATCCTCCTTTTTGTAGACGAAATAGGCTAGTCCCAAATAGCTGATTTTGACTTTTTTGCGGAGGATCCTCTTCGTAGCGCATTTTTAGCTATAGGATTGCCAGTGAATGTTGGCTGTGAGCGGTGAGCTGCGGCACAGCGAACCAATCACTGTGCAGGCACGCGGAACGCGTATGTCACCCCAGCAAAAAGCCATACACCAATCTTGTGTTTACTGTGTGCTACTAACGTTACCCTTCACATCGCATGTTCCGGCGATGTGACTATCGCTCATTCGCACATCGCGATGTCGATGTTAAAACAGAATATCGTTCAGCCCTAGTGTGAGAGCGGTCATTGGCTGTGCTGCTGCAACGTCACGAACCTATGGCGAGGCGGCTTTGACGCCAGAACCAATCAGGACGCCTGGCGTGTCAGAGCCCGCCAGATGGGCGTGGTCAGAGGCTATATGGTAAATATATATTGCCGTGCCTCGCCTAGGTGCTCCAGGTTTTAAACAAATGAAGCGATCTCCTGATCCTAGCACAGTAGCACGGCGGGTTACGCAATACTCGTTCCCTAACCTCAAGGAACTAAGGTTACGTTAGTAACCAAGTAGTTCCCATTCGAAAGGTCTCTCGTATTGCATAAGGTTAGCTTACGCTATGGGAACCCCCTTCAAAACACTGTGCGTGCTAACTTTGCCCTACCGAAACCCAAGGCATATGAATGAACCACAAGGGAAGCATGATCCTAATATACGCCAGTTCTAGATGGGCTTCATATACTGGATAACTAGGAACCGTAGTTCATGGTCATAAGGGATACATAGTAACCAGTTGAAGGCCAGAGCCGGGTATGTATGAGCCCTAAGACTATTTTGGGGGGGAGGGGGGTGCTTAACACTTACACTGAGAGAACCTTGGCCTGGTACCTCCAAGTTATAAAACTTCACAAATGTGGACGACGAGGCCCAGCCAGCCGCCGAACAAATGTCCTCAATGGGTATTCCACTGGACCAGGCCCACGAAGAGGCCATGTCTCTCATGGAGTGAGCTCTGACACCCAAGGGGCAAAGAAGGTCTTTGGACTTATAAGCTAGCGCGATAGCATCCACTATCCAGCGCGACAGTCTCTGCTTTGTGACGGCTAAACCTTTAGTGCAGCCACCAAAGTATACAAGGAGTTGCTCTGACTGCCTAAATGAGGCAGAACGCTCCAGATAAATCTCCTGAGAGCCATTACGAGGCAGAGTAAATACACATCACTCTCATCACCTGGCGAGGATAGAGCCTTCAGGGAAATTACCTGTGCTCTGAATGGAGTGGAGAGTACTTTAGGAACATAACCGTGCCTCGGTTTAAGGACGACCTTGGAGCTGTTTGGCCCAAATTCCAGGCAGGAGGCATTCATATATAACGCTTGTAGATCACCCACTCACTTGACTGAGGCAGTGCCAGCAGAAAAGCAGTTTTGAGCGAGAGCAAATTCAGGTCCACAGACCGAAGCGGCTCGAAGGGGGACCCTCCAGGACTTTAGAGAGGTCCCAGATAGAAAAACTCAAATGAAGATCGCTAAACTCCAGCTTACTTGTCTGTGTTGTTTTCAGATCATCCGTGCTTCTTTAGCAGTGTAGAGAGCGTGCGCGCGCATGGTTGCCAGATACTATTGAAAAGACCGGGTAGAAATCGTGTTCAGAAACAGAAAAGCTCTGTCTGGGGATTTAATTATTAAAACCTGGCAACCGTAAGCATGAACGCTCGTAAAAAACAGCCAATGTGTTGTCGTCTCCTTTATTTGACACAAACAAGTGGTTTTGGTTAAGTTTTAAAAAAATGTTTAAACATTTCAGTCTTGTCTTTTTTCGTCAACGATATTGTATGTGTTGATATAGTCACAGTTATCGTTTAATGACGTGGGTGTCGTCTCTCATCGTCTTTTCTTAGTCATGGGAAAAAAGGTCGTCAACGAACATTTTTCGTCCTAGTTTTCGTTAACGAAATTAACACTGTATAACATATCCGCACCCTGGATCAGAACGCCTGGCACATGCGCCTCCCTCAGCAAGCACAGGTTGTGCTGGGAGTCGACCAGAGAAAAAAAAATTCTCTGCCATGCTGTGCAGGTTGTGTGACCTGAGACCACCCTGGAGGTTTATGTACGACACCACTGCCCTGTTGTCCATCCAGACCAGAAAGTGGCGGCCGCCCTGAAAGATGTCTCCAGGCACCAAATAGAAAGCGTGCGCGCTTCGGTAAGGCGCGCTCTCATGCGTACCGAGTCTATTTCTATACCCGGGAAGGAGATGTTCCGGCTGGGAGATAGTGTGCTTTTGGAGAAATTGTGCTTTTGGAGAAATTGATCCTGAGTCCCAGGCATTCTAAGTGGTTGAGGAGCCAGGCTCTGGGAGTAATTAATAGCTCCTCCGATTGGGCTACGATGAGCCAATCGTGGAGGTCTGTGAGCAAACTGGAGTGAGTAACCTCGTTTTATTATGTTCAACACCCATTTTGATATTTCGGGGATAGCCTCCCAGGCTTCGGCCCTCATAATTAGGGGTTGGATGAAGACGGGACCCGGGTCGCTGTGAGAAAGGTGCCCGGCCATCCGTTCATAGGAGTGGGCACACAGTCTACATTTATTACCTTCTTTTTCCTGATAGGGGAAAAAGATGACACCGTGTTGGAAGTGTTTATATGTAGGGGCTAGAGGTGTGCGATATATCTTTTAGATGATAATATCCAAATTGTTGTCTGGACGATATGCAAAATTGGGATATCGAATATTTCATAATTTGTACAATCCGACCCCCCAAACATGAAAAGAGCTGAAAGAAGTTAAAGAGAAAACAAATAACGCATACTATAACCTTCTAAACAATTATATGTAGCGATTTTTAATTCTGTAGGGCAGTACTATTCCCGGAAGCAACCTCCGAGTGGCCCAGCCCATGGTCCCGTGTCGTCAAAAATGCACATTCATAAGTAAATTCGAACAGAATAGTGCGCGCAGAAGCACACGCGCAAAACCGTTTTGTAAAATGATATATGAATTATTTTTATTTTATCATATGTCATTTTACAAAAGGACATTTTACAAACCTACGTTTTGCGCATGTGCTCCTGCACTCACTTTTTCAGTCACAACAACACAGCAATCAGAGGAGGACGCGCTGAAAACTGTAATGCTGTTCTCTTCCTTCATAACTCGTACTGAGAAGGTTTGAGTTGCAGAGGAATTTGTGACTGTTTCACCTGTTCAACCACATCAAAGTTTTGTAATTAGTAAGTCCGTGCTTTTTCTCTTTTTGTTCTTATGTGCTGAAGGCCGGGCCGCTGTGCCTTGGTGAAACGGTGTTTGTACATGAAGAGCTCTTTTCCAAAACGCTATAAACCTAAAAAGCTGCATCAAAGAACCAGCAAAAGTAATGATTATGAATATGTAAAATATTGCAATAAGACATTTTAACTGTTTATTAATTTCTGTGTCGGTCGCAGAGATGAAGTTGACGATATTGACTCGCGATCTTCGCAGTTGGCTAGTGAACGCACCGGAGAAATGCACATTTATTAGGCTACATAGTTTGTTTGTTTTTTTATGGTTTTGTTTAGACCCAGCTTTTTGTAAATATATTTCACATTTTTTAGGCCTGTGAGGCGAGTAGGCTACGGTTCGGTTCATGATGATATAATCTCCAGTTCAAGCACCTTATGTTGTGATTGCTAGCCTATATTTACTGTTTATGTATTAAATCCAGGAAATTGGTTAATGAAAAAAAATATTAAAATTAAGATACAATTAATACAAAATGAAATTCGTTTTAAAGAAAGGCTTTGTGCTTTCTGTTTTGAGGTCTCTGTGAAAGTTTGAAAGTCTTTTAGTGCCGCTTTCAGAGCGCTCGCGTCTATAATGGAGAACTGTCACGTAATATTGTTTTTTCCTCATAAATGCAAATACGAAAAATAAAAGACAAAAGACTTTTTTAAAAAGACAAACCATCAATTTTTGGGCAAAAAATTATGGATTTATAGCGTTTTGAAAAGAATTTTTTTTACTTTTAATTTATCATCAACAATATTGTTGTTTGATTTAATAATCACTGTTGCAAGAGGTGCCTAGTTCCGTTTTTTTTATAAAAAATTTTTGCAAGTGGAAAAAGTAGGGGCAACCTAAGATTCTGTTTAGTTAGCTCATTTATTGTTTTTTCTATAGCCTACAATAATAGGTCAAATGCAGCAAGTCAAAAGACCAACTGGACCTTCTTTGCCAGTGTGCACACATTTCTTTGAAGGATGGCAAAAATATCGCCTGAATATCGATAGAGATATTGGAAAAAAATAGAGATATTTTGTCAATATGTCCCACCCCTAGTAGGGCCGCGCACATCATAATGGACACCTGAACTACACTGGCAGCGTGAGCTGGCTAGAGACTGTATGCAGTGTTTATGTGTGGAGGTGCAGAGCTTGTGGTGGGCACACCTTCTACGTTTGTTAAATTCGCAGCATATGATGGCGAATTGGTTACTGTGGGGACAGTGCTTGTGTGTAGGCGTGCAAACTTTATAGCGGGCACATGACCTACATGACACATGGAGAAAATAGCTCTTTTCTTGCTTTATTTGTGTCGCTGTGAAAACGGCGTTTGTTTGCAGGCGAGCGTGCTTCACGGCAGATTCGTTTGCTGCAGAGTTTCCAGAGTTTTCAGCCACCTGAACAGAGGGAACTGGGGAATGTCTGAAGGATTTTCGAGAGATCGGCCCGTCCTCGGCGGGACTTGAATTCTCTCTTTTTCTCCCTGTGGCTAGGATGGCTTACGAGGCTCAGGGTCCAACGCAATCCTGGTTCGGGTTCCCGCCTCTCAACGGAGCGCGCCTAGCAGAGTAGGAGCGGCGACGGACTTCAGCCGCTGGGCGGGGGCTGGGTGACTGGCGGCGCTGACTTGGGCTGCTGTTGAGGAGGCTTCCTTCTGGTCTGGCAGCTCGAAGCCGAGCTTCGCCTGTGATGCTTTCTGCGCCTTTGTGTAGCGCTCGGAGAAGCTCTTAATGGCCGGGCCAAAGAGACCGAAACTGGAGATGGGGGAGTCCAGGAAAGCCGCCCTATCTACCTCCTTCATATCTGTCAAGTTCAACCACATGTGCTGCTTGAGATCCTCCCGATGGCCTGGGCTGTAGACTTCGTAGCCCGCAGGGCCAGGTCAGTGGCGCTACGCAGGACCTTGAAAGCCTCTGATTCAGGTCCAGACTCGTCCAAGGAACGGAGAAGTTTGGCCTGAAAGACTTGCAGGACAGCCATCGTGTGAAGCAGCGGCGGCGTAAGGCGGCGCCTTCCACGACTTAGTAAGTCATCATGAACTACGGGGAAGAAGGGGGCGGGTCGCTGCTGAGGGGTCTGTCGGCGCCCTTGCAGGAACCACTCGTCGAGCCTGCTGCGTGAGGGTTGTTGGGGTGGAGACCAGTCGAGCCAGAAGTCTGCCACAGCCTTGGTGAGTACGCGGAGAAATTCCATGTCGATGTTGGTCCTCACGCTGTCTTGTGTAGACGGAGGGGGGCCAGAAACAGTTGGTTTTTTTGGGAGAAATGTCTCAGTGTTTTTTGTCCATACAGTGAAAGATGTGACGAACTGGAAGTTGTCACCAAAAATGGTTGTGATGTCCACAGGAGAGCGATGTTGTCACAAAATGAATTGAAACAAAATGAAAGAGGAATATAGAAAGTCTAGGTCTTAAGTTATATGGGAAATCTCTTGAAAGAGTTAGGGTCTTCAAGTTTCTTGGGGTCTGGGTAGATGAGAAGCTAACGTATAAAGAACATGTATGTAGAATGGTGAATAAATGTGGAAAGGTTATTAATATTTTGAGGTGTTTGGTGGGATGCTCTTGGGGTGCAGACAGGAATCTTATGCTGATCATTTATAAAGCTATGATAAGATCAGTTTTTGATTATGGGTGTCTTGCGTATGGATCAGCAGCTAGGTCCACACTTAGTAAGTTAGATGTGGTTCATGGAAAATTGGCATTCAATTATTTCGTCAAAATTAAAAGCTCTGGGTCAGCTCTTCCTTCAATTTCTTTGTTAGCAGAGTGTTGGGAGTTTAGGAAGGGTGAGAGGTAGACTTAATAGATTCAGTGTTTTACATTCTGTTAAGACATATGCAGAGGAGCTTAAGCTTAATGAAAGGAAAATGGTGCCTTCTGTCTACTGATCATCTATTCCTCATTGGTTACTGCCTGAGGCTGATGTAGATATATCTATTAAAAACTGAATAAAGGAAGGAAGTGTAGGAAATGTTGCTCACTATGTACAGGAGCATCTTAGGAATTTATGGAATAGCTACATAGATATTCATACAGATGGATCTAGAGACCCTGAGAGTAAGAAAGTGGGCTTTGGTTTATATGTTCCTCATTTCCATGTTAGACAGTGTCATAGACTGCCTGATGGTCTTTCAATCTTTACAGCTGAACTGGTTTTGACACTTCGGTACGGAGAACGTGGGCCACGCCCTTTTCGACCGTTGTCTCGACCTTGGCTCGAAAGTGTGGAGGTCTGCGAGCAAACTGGAGCAAGTAACCTCGTTTTATTATGTTCAACACCCATTTTGATATTTCGGGGATAGCCTCCCAGGCTTCAGCCCTCATAGTTAGGGGTTGGATGAAGACAGGACCTGGGTCGCTGTGAGATAGGTGCCCGGCTGTCTAATGTTTTCCCTCCCGTGCGAGCAGCGCTCATGTACAGGGGCGCGCGACTCAGAGATCGCGAGCCCTATATAGCATCTATAGTGTGGGCTTTGGTGGAAACTAGCCCCCCACAGGAACAGTTTTCACATGTAGCGGCCCTGTGCAGCTGCACCGCGTTTTAAAAAGTTTGCTTCAATATTCTCGAGGAAAGGAGGTTTTCCCATAGCGTAAGCTAGACTTGCGAAATACGAGAGACCTCTCGAAAGGGAACTATGAATTGTGACAGAAATAGTCAAAGGCTTACAAGTACTACACATCTTTTTCCAGCACTTCAAAACTATAATATCATGTGTTATTTTTAATGTGATAACACATTTTGTTCATCCTTCAAAGATTCCACTAAAACTAAACATTTTAAGATGTAGGAAAACTCTTATTTAAACACTAAATTACCATTGTAAACAGTAGGATGATTATTGGCTATTTTCACTCCCTAATGTCAATTTTTTCGCTCATTTTGCTTTTAATGAATATTAAGACATTATGAATGATAGTAATTAAAGTTAATCATCTACACCCTAAATTAAGCTTAGTGCTTTATTGTCAGCCCCAGCACCACCAGATACTCTCTGCAGAACTCAGTGGCTCCGGTGCCGCCGCCCTCAGATGCTAGTCTGGAGCCTGTGAACTTAAAGGAACATGCCGACTTTTTGGGACTTTGGCTTATTCACCGTTTACCTCCGTTTACCTCCAGTCTTTGTGCTAAGCTAAGCTAGCGGTGGGTGCGTCAGACAGAGTTACGGCACACACGGAGATGAGAAGTGTATGTATGGACTTATCTAACTCTGGGGGATACGGAGAATAAGCTAAAGTCCCAAAAAGTCAGCATGTTCCTTTAAAATAAAACTGCACATTGTAAAATCTGTACGTTGTCTATTTATTATTAAAGAATTTGTCAGTAAAAAAAAAGTTAGTCTAGAGCCCTGCCCAGAACATTCTGTACCATTTCATAGTTGAACTGTTTATCTAAATGTGATGAAGTGCTTGAATGTTTCTAACATGAATGTTCTTCAGCATCATGAATGAAGAATAAACACCAACCTCTTTGTTCTTCAGGATCTTCAGTGTGTTTCATTCTGCAGGGTTCTGGATCACTCATGTTCTCACTGTCCTCTTTAATAAACTCAGTCTTGGCAGATTTCAGCTCTTCCTGATGCTCTGATGCTCGTCTTCACTTGTAGCTGATGGGAATTTACAGCATTTATTGGGGAATTACTGTGGGAGGAGCTTCACTGATGATGTAATTGCAGTGGGAGGAGCTTCTCTGATGATGTATTCCAGCGTGGGAGGAGCTGATCTACCAAAATCAAAAATATCAATTATGTGTTTAAAAAAAAAAAAAGTATCTATTTATTAGACATCCATCTATTTGTATTGCTAATCCTAACATTATTCTGCTTCTTCATTAAAATACAGAAATTAATATAAATAATTTAAATTCTTCCAAATATAAACAATGGTAAGAAAAACAGTTAAAATCATAAAAACAGAAATAAACGTGGATATAGTAGCCAACACCCTCAGTCTGCTGACACCAATGAAATTCTATGAGCTTTAAGTGTCAATGTACAGGAGATCTGAAGACATCAGCATAATAAATGAGGTGAAAACAGGAACTATTGTCATGAAATAAAGAGTGTTTTCAGCAGATCTGTTAATATTGATGAGCCTCAGACTATCAACACTCATTCAACAAGCCATTCAGGATCATCAGCAGATCATCTCACTTTATTCTGCTGTTAGAAACACATTATTTGAGTCAGGATACGTGATAAAAGCCTGTAAAACTGCTAGGCTATATTGAAAGACAATACTGTAATCTTTCACAATATGACATGGATAAAACATCAATAACACAAAAACAATCACTAATGACACTCATCTCCATCAACCACTACAGAGAAATAATTATAGCAGTATAATATGTCCACATTAATCTAACTCTAGTTTGATTTTGACATTAATCAAGTACTTAGATCTATCATTAAAATAATATGCGCTGAAACTAACAATGATCATAAAACATTTAAAACTAAAGAGCATCACAAAGTAATATTGTTCAAGAGTAAAACGCTATTCATTTATTAACATGTAGCCTAAGAGTTGATTTAATGTCTCACGTGGGTCATTATAGGCTCAACGTAAAATAAGAGATCGATTCACATAATTCCTCTCACAGATCTCAAACTTTACCTCTTGACTCGACATTCAGTAACAGTTCTCACTCCAAACATCGAGACAATCACACAAACGAACACAACATCGCTCAGGTCTGAATGAACTCAACATATTCTCCTCATGCTCGCTGCTGCTGCACTAAATGTTTATTTCAGAAGGAAGACGCCAGAAAAGACGCACAAGTATCGCTGTGATCGATGAAACCAACACAGAAATGAGCCTGTCGCTTAATCAAACTGTAAAGTGTGTGTGATGGTTAAATATGAGAAATACCGTGAACTGCTCTCCTCACCTCAGAAGACTCGACGCTGCGTCCCAATTCGGTACTATCCGCCCTAAATAGTCTCAGAAAATAGAATTAGTACATCCCAGATCGTAGTATGTTGGTTTCAAAGATACCCGTATGGTCTACTATTTCCGGTCAGAATCCGGTTAGAACTACAAACACGAGTGAAAAGTGCTAAAAAACTACAGACATGGAGGACGCGCGAGTCCGGCGGTTATGTAGAGATGTTTAGATAAAGGGGTTTGAGTGATTAATTATCCGTTTCTAACCTGACGAACATGTATTTATTCAATGTTGATGGTTATACTCTCGCTCGTTACACCATGCCATTTTTGTTTTATGCATGTTATGAGTTTCAAAGAAAACAACATGTAGGCAATTATCCATTGTCATTTTGCTTCTCAAAAAAATGTCCCTTAATTTAAGAATATTACTTTAAAAGAAGATTGAAGATTCTTAATATGTCTATGATATAAATATAACTTAAAATCTAAAGTAATCATTTTATTTACATAATTTTTGTTGTTGTTGTAGGGATCAGTTTAGGTAGGGATAGCAACAGAAAAAAAGTTAGGGATAACTGTTGTGGGATTACAAATTTATTAAAATGTTTAATTTAGGTTTACATTGAATTTAGCATGTTAAGGTTAACTGTCTTATGTCATTTGAGAGCAAGTGATATTGATATTAATTTTGTGGACCTAAATATCTGCATTTCACCTCTGCTTTAGCTGGTATCCTATAGCAAATCTGTCTTTATGTTGTATGAATATCACTGGCTCTGTGATCAATTGATTGAGATTTGATTGAATAAATGTAAATGAAGCTGCTGTTCATGTTTTTAATGTTGTTTATTCACTAGTTGTTGTTTTTTTTTTTTTTTTTTTTTTTTTTTTGAGAAATGTCTCAGTGTTTTTTGTCCATACAGTGAAAGATGTGACGAACTGGAAATTGTCACCAAAAATGGTTGTGATGTCCACAGGAGTAGCGATGTTGTCACAAAATGAATTGAAACAAAATGAAAGAGGAATATAGAAAGTCTAGGTCTTAAGTTATATGGGAAATCTCTTGAAAGAGTTGGGGTCTTCAAGTTTCTTGGGGTCTGGGTAGATGAGAAGCTAACGTATAAAGAACATGTATGTAGAATGGTGAATAAAAGTGGAAAGGTTATTAATATTTTGAGGTGTTTGGTGGGATGCTCTTGGGGTGCAGACAGGAATCTTATGCTGATGATTTATACAGCTATGATAAGATCAGTTTCTGATTATGGGTGACATCAGAACCCGACGTCAGATTGATGTTGGATATTGATTGAAAATAAAAGTCGGGTTGACGTCAGAACCCGACTGATGTTGGTTTCTGACCTCAACCCTATTTTCATTTTCAACCACAATACAACGTCTGTCCAATGTTGGAGAGCAACGTCAATCCGGCATTGGATTCTGACATAAACCTGATTTTCATTTTCAACGTTGGGTTTGGTTTTCTAAATGCGAATTTTGTCACTTTTTTGGAGCACACTAGCTTATAGATAATATTACCTTACCTTATATGTAAGGCTAACATATTCACACTAAAAGCCAAAAAACTTTAAATAGGGCAATATTTCAGGAAACAGCCATTTGGGTGTCAGAAACCATTGTGGACGTTATTGAGTGACTTATTCAAGCTCATATTCAATCCCACTACTGGAACTGTGTTCTAGAGATAAGTTTGATATTGATATGAGGGTAGGCAGGCATAGATTCAGAGGCATAAGTTACTGTAAGTATTACACACAACAATGCAACAATAATAAAACAATGCATTAACATTTACTTTTTACTTTTAAAAACGAGTACTTCTGTACTTTTACTTAAAGGAGAAGTTCACTTTCAAAAAAACTTTTGCTGATAATTTACTCACCCCCATGTCATCCAAGATGTCCATGTCTTTCTTTCTTCAGTCGCAAAGAAATTAAGGTTTTTGATGAAAACATTCCAGGATTTCCCCCCATGTAATGGATTCTATTGGGACCCAAACGGTAGAAGGTCCAAATGACAGTTTAAGTGCAGCTTCAAAGGGCTTTAAACGATACCAGATGATGAATAAGGGTCTTATCTAGCGAAACGATCGGTCATTTCCAAAATAAATAAAAAAGTTTAAGTTTTATAAGCACAAATGTTCGCCTTGCTCTGTTCTGTGATGCGCGTTCGTGACGTCACGTAATACGCAATTACGTTGAAAAGGTCACGCTTGAAAAATTTCTGTCCTGAAGAAAATGTTCTTTTTGGCTTTTTAATATTAAAACACCCAGGATACGCACACGAAATGGGCATTTTAAACGATAAACTGACACAAATACATTTGAAAATGTGTATATGGTCCTCCTCCTGCACATTTGTAAACACGTCAAGCGTGACCTTTTCAACGTAATTGCGTATTACGTGACGTCACGAACGCGCATCACAGAACAGAGCAAGGCGAGCGTTTGTGCTTATAAAACTTAAACTTTTTTATTTATTTTGGAAATGACCGATCGTTTCGCTAGATAAGACCCTTATTCATCGTCTGGTATCGTTTAAAGCCCTTTGAAGCTGCACTTAAACTGTCATTTGGACCTTCTACCGTTTGGGTCCCAATAGAATCCATTACATGGGGGGAAATCCTGGAATGTTTTCATCAAAAACCTTAATTTCTTTGCGACTGAAGAAAGAAAGACATGGACATCTTGGATGACATGGGGGTGAGTAAATTATCAGCAAAAGTTTTTTTGAAAGTGAACTTCTCCTTTAAGTAAAAATAGGTCTTTACAACTTTTACTTGTAACGGAGTAATATTTGACCAGTAGTATGGATTCTGTACTTTCACTCAAGTAAGGAAGTTGTGTACTTCGTCCACCTCTGGGTGAGAGTAGACTTAATAGATTCAGTGTACGCGAGAGTAGGAGCGGCTGCAGTGAGAGGAGGAGTGAAAGAAGCGCAGGCAAGCCGGACAGTTCTCATGTCTCGCAGTGGATCTGACACCTGTGAGATCAAAGATGGATATCGCGGGATTCACGCTCGTGCACAGTGTTGCTAATAAACTGGATGGAATTCAAGTTCTGTTGCTTTTATATGAAAATAAATGTAATGAACAAGACTTATTTAATTCCATTCCAAATACATTATCAATCTTTTTTTTCTTTAATACAGACATAGGCTATGTGTTTTATTTATTTATTTATTTATTTTTATAAAAATTACATTGCATAACCCATAGAGATTATGCTTGGGAATTTTATTCACACATAACGTATACACATAAAACGTGAACATAAATATTTTAAAAAGAGAACAATACATCACGGTTGTTTAAACCAATGAGCATTAAGCTATGTCGTCAGCAAGTCGTTTTCCATCATGCTTTTGATCAGCGCAGTCGGTGGAGAGCAACTGCGCGCGACTGCAGAATCCGACACGAGAGTTTTTTGACATACGTCAGCATGACATCAGGTCGGACCGCACTTGGACACATTTCTAACCGGCATGCATCTCGCGCTGATCACCGGTGATCGATTCTGCTCATCTCAAACAAGCCTAAAGCCTACTTTCTAAAAGAGCAAGCGAAATGACGCTGTTCGGCGGCAACCAGTCGGAATGTAGGCTACAAGTCTGAGAGGAATCCAGAGAACACAGTCCTGTAAACTTCGGTTCCGAGTCGGCGACCACATTAGTTCCCAAGCGAACTGGAGCAGAGGCGCGTAACACTACTTTTATAGGCAACGTTTTCGTTGCAGATAAATGCAGATTAGACTAGCACTTAACCATGACCTCAAAACACAAATGGCTTTTGATTGGATTTAATAAGCAAACATGTCACTATAATTAAGTTTTTTCCATCGATCAATTTCTTACTTTCACATTTAAAAGATTTCATGGTTAACTTATACCCTACTTGTGGTCAGTCTGCACAAATAACGATTAACGTGCTTTGCGGCCCCTTTGAGTAAAAAAAAAAAAAAAAAAAAAAAAAAAAATCATTCAATCTACAAGCGTCCACAAATCTTTCTACCGCGTTGTCGGCGGTGTGAACGCGCACTGAGACGAGCTGATCTCACCGTGAGAACATGCCGCTTTCCTCTCTCCGCTCTCGGATCGCGCGCTCCCGTTTGCTAATTGGCTCTCGAGCCTCGGAGGAGGAAACGGCGGAGTCAGCGGGAGGAGCAGCCGGACACAGTGAGCTCATGCCGGCTTAGACCCTCCATAGAGAGAGATGGCGCCGGTGTGACTAAATATTTTAGTTTTCTACAAATTTTGACTAGGATCCGTTTATGGTTTAAATATGTTTATTTTATATGCTTAAGATAGTATTTTTGGGAGGATACGGGGTAACATTTTTTTTAAGAAAAATAGTTTTTCACTCAGATCTCAGTGACTGACGCTCGATTTGTTTTCACACAATCACATGAACTCTCAACTGTCACAATCAATTCATCCTATCCAAACAACGACACGACAGTCATAAAGTTTAGTTTAGTAAAGTTATCACTCTGCACTTTTATGCTGTGCATCGGCCATTTATACTTTGGTATTTTTGTGCAATAAAACATAATCATAAGATACTATAAGATAAAGCAAACTAGTATTTTTTTCTACTGTATCTATTTGGCTACATTTGTTGCCCAATTAAAAATCTTTTAGACTAGACTATTCATTATGAATATTCAGTTTTGAATAATTTGACTAATTTGTAACACAAATAGGAGTTTGTCTTTGCATTTTTTATTATTATTAATGTTTTCCCAGATTTTGCAGTAACGTCAACACTTACTTTCACTTTCATTATTTCATCAGTGACAATAGCGCCCTCTTGTGCCCTACATATTCAAATAATGCCATTTCTGCATGTCATTGTTTTGTTACAATTTATATGAGTTTCTTCTGAAATGTGATGCTTCCTGAGAGGAAAAGATTGAAATTAAGGTTATTTGTTGAGGTAACCTGAACAAAAAATGAGAGGAGACTCAAAGGTTTTGTTTTTCAATCTGTTTTATATATAAATGTATATATGTAGCACGGTGGTCTTGTGAGGCACAACATTTAGTTCCTCCATATAGAGGAATTATACATATATAAATATATAAATTCATATATACAAACTACATATATAAATTTCTCTATATGGAGGAACTAAATGTTGTGCCTCACAAGACCACCGTGCTACATATATAAACATACAGTACTGTGCAAAAGTCTTAAAAGCATGTTAATATACCAGTTTCAATGTAAATATCAGTTTACTTTTCCAAACATTCTTTTTGCTATTAATTGTAATGATCCAGTGAGATTTGTGTATGCACAAGGAGTCTGACAACAGCCGGTATGATCTGATCCCACCATCATCGAGTGCATCTGTGATTACATGTTTAAGATGTAAATGTGTTTAAGTTGTAAACGTGTTTAAGATGTAAACGGGATGATTGCGCGACACTTACGTGAGACTGTTGCCATGTGTGCAAGTAGCAGAAACAACGAGGAATACCAGAGTAAACGTTGAAAACGTTTAATTTTAAAAGGTGTGAATGACGTTACAAAACATGAAAAATTATAAAATATAAAAGGAAAACAAGAGTGTCGCCAAATCAATTAAATAATCAAAACATAATCCCCATAACTATTTCACCCAAACCTCTAAACCACCCTATCAAAAGAAAAATGCAGAAACAAAACCCCAAATCTTCAGTGTATACGCCGCCTTAAATAAACTACGCTGTCTAAAAAAAAACAATAAATTCAATGCGTGGTGATCACTCTCCAACTAAATAACAGAAAACAATTCTAACTACCGTGGTCTTTAAAGATGGAACACACACACACACACACACACACACACACACACACTACGGACTTCTAGTGTTTTCTGGTGTTCTAACTCTAGACAGTGCATTCCATCGGCAGTAATACTAACAAACCCAGACTTCTATAATTCAATGCTAGGCTGCATAGATTAGGCCAGCCGGAACTGGGAACACTTCCTATAAATCCTGATGTACTCGTTACATCATGAGAAGAATGGTGTCCATGCTTATATTAGTCTCTCTGTTTATCCCGAGGTTTACCGCAGTCCGCGGGATCCAGATCTGATGAAGGACCAGCGCCTGGACGCGACGACAGCGCAGTCCTGAAGTGTCAGCTAGTCTCTCCCCTGTGAAGGCCTGTGAAAAAAACAAAAAAACATTTGACACAATCTGATTCCATATTGATTAAGTTGGGTCCTATCAGGTACAGTACATAAGAAAACAATCTCTCTCAACTAATGCTGTAAAGTAAACCATAAGGAACCCCAGTTGGTACATCATTCTAATATTTAAGGTTAAAATTATTTATTTGTAAGCTTCTTCTTTAAATCACACATAAGGAAGTTTCTATACTGTTATAATAAACTTTTAAAGGAACACTCCTCCGTTTATTTAAAACAAACCTTTCCTACATTTAGACAGGTGGGCAAACGCATCTTTTTCTCAGTGCATGCATTGATTTAGTTTGGCAGCGCTACCGCTAGCTTAGCTTAGCATAATGAATGGAATCCTGTGTTGCCAGCTAGCATGTGATTTAAAAAAAATATAAATAAATAAATTACTTCTTGTGGTCTACGTATTCACGAGTACAAATAGCATTGCAGATTAAGTTTTTGGGGCAGACCTGACCTGTTGAAAAGAGATGGTATTCATCCCTCCTGGGATGGTGCTGCTCTTCTCTCTAGTAATATGGCACATAGTCTTAGAGCTCAAACATGACAATCTGGGGCTCAGGTCAGGAAGCAGACAGACTGGCTAAACCGACCGTCTGCTAGCGGCCTCACGTCACCAAGGTCAGATAAATCCCATCACATCGAGCCTCTTTCACCTAGATATCATCATATAGAGACTGTGCCTGTTCTCCGAATTAAAAAAACGTTTAAACTCATCTAAGGTTTAAAATGTAATTAATGTTCAAAATATAAAAAACAGCTATAATACAGATGAGCAAATGCTAAAGCTTGGGTTGCTGAATATTCGATCGCTTACTTCAAAAGCACTCATTGTTAAAGGAACACTTCGACTTTTTTTTGGGACTTTGGCTCATTCACCGTATTCCCCAGAGTTAGATAAATCCATACATACCCTTCTCATCTCCGTGTGTGCCGTAACTCTGTCTGACGCACCCACCGCTAGCCTAGCTTAGCACAAAGACTGGAGGTAAATGGCTCCAGCTAGCATACTGCTTAGAGCCCTGTACGGGGCAAAACATCCAGCCCTAACTGAGACCTGGCCCGTGGTGTTCAAGCCCTAATCCGGCCCCTGCCCGAAAACGTCTGCAATTTTTCAGCCCGAACCCGACCCGAGACCAACATCAATATCACTTTAAGCTCTCTCTGACGTGCGCTGACTCTGCTACACACACACGCTACTAAGAGGTATAATTTTATTATAGGCCTCAAACATAACTAATTAGAATAAATTTTAACTGTCCTTAGGAAGACTGAACAAAGTGGACCTGCAATCTGTGTGAAAATAACAGCGTTTCGACGGCATAGCGGCAACGACACTCCACTACCACAACAACTCTTCTCCAAAGCAACATAAAATGGCCTTTCGCCCCCGTTATGTATTGTGTTCCCAGAGGAGGGGTTTATGTAAATATTGGGCTTAGTGATGTCAGCAAGCCCACAGGAATGTCGTGTAGTCCCTATCAGCCGTTTCTGTAGTTCTTAGAAATTGATTTCTTTAAAAGCAAATATCTCCCTTTGCTTTAAACTTTGAACATTGTAACTTTGCAGATGTTGTTTATGCTCAAACAGCAACATTACACACCAACTAAAGTTAGAAAAGTGAAATCGTGTTTTACCACCCCTTTAAAGAACCGCTCTAAAGCCCAAACAATCTCTGTTACCATAAATTATACATTTATCCCTGTAAAGCTGCTTTGAAACAATCTACATTGTTAAAAGCGCTACATCAAGTCAAGTCAAGTCAAATTTTATTTCTATAGCACATTTAAAAACAACAGAGTTGCGCCAAAGTGCTGTACAGAGCTACAGTGTGCAAATAAAAAGCATTAGAATAGACAAGACAAAATACAATTATAGACACGATTACACCCAATATAATCCATTTAATAGATCATATAAAATCAATCAAAAGAGACTTAATTAAAAGCCAGAGAGAATAAATAAGTTTTACGAGCCGATTTAAAACTGGATAATGATGGGGCAGACCTCACAGCGAAGGGCAAACTGTTCCAGAGTTTAGGTGCCGCAGCAGAGAAGGCCCGACCACCCTTGGTTTTGCAGCGAAAGCGCGGGACAGTTAAAAGAAGCTGATTACAAGACCTGAGAGTTCTTTGGGGAGTGTACAGAGTAAGAAGGTCAGATAGGTATTCTGGTGCAACACCGGATAACGCCTTGTACACAAAAACTGCTATTTTAAAATCGATTCTGAACTTCACCGGAAGCCAATGTAAAGTTTCTAGGATAGGTGAAATGTGATCTCTCTTTTTTGTACCGGTCAGAAGTCTCGCTGCAGCATTTTGAACAATTTGCAGGCGAGAGATTGTAGTTTGAGGCAGACCACAGTACAGGGAATTACAGTAGTCCAGCCGTGATGTAATGAAGGCGTGGATTACAATCTCTAAATCTTTCTGAGACAAGAAATGTTTTACCTTTGCAATCGATCTCAAGTGAAAGAAACTGCCTTTTACCACTGAGCTGACTTGTTTATCAAAGTTAAGTGCCGAATCAAATGTAAATCCGAGATTCCTTACATGAGGTCGAGCACTGACAGGGATCGAACCAGAATTAGAAGTAGATGAGAAGCTAGAGGGGCCTAAAGTCAAAATTTCGCTCTTACTTTCATTTAATTGTAAGAAATTATTTGCCATCCAACATTTGATCTCCTCAAAACAGTCACACAGTGCTTCCAGGGGATAAGACATATCAGTTTTTGCCGGTAGATAAAACTGTGTATCGTCAGCGTAACAGTGATAGGATATCCTATGTTTCTCAAAAATGGCACCCAGTGGCAACATATAGAGTGAAAAGAGGAGCGGGCTTAAAATGGACCCTTGGGGCACACCACAAAGGAGGGGAACAGATGTAGAAGTAAATTTCCCCATATTTACTGAGAAGGTTCTGTCTTTGAGATACGAGGCTAACCACTGCAAGGCAACACCCTGAATGCCCACCACTTTTTCCAAACGATGCAGCAAGATACTATGGTCGATCGTATCAAAAGCAGCACTTAAATCTAATAAGACAAGCACTGCGTGCGATCCGGTGTCGAGGATTTGCAAAAGGTCATTGTTGACCTTCAACAAAGCAGTTTCTGTACTGTGCATAGATCTAAAACCAGACTGAAAAGTATCAGAAATATTGGATGTACTTAGATAGGCATTCAACTGGCTATGCACAACTCTCTCTAAAAGTTTAGAAATAAAAGGCAACTTAGATATAGGTCTAAAATTATTGAGGAGAGATGGATCCAAATGGGGTTTCTTAAGCAGAGGGTGAACTACAGCATGTTTAAAACTAGCAGGGACAATTCCAGTCGCTAGAGAACTATTAATAATATCTGTTACAGCTGGGCACAAAGTTTCGAACACTTCCTTAAAGAGACGAGTAGGAACAACATCAGACTCACAACTGGAACATTTTGCCCTAGAAACAATATCAGCCAGCTGAGAAGAGGAAACAGGGTGAAAACAAGTTAGTGAATCGATTGGTGAGCAGGTCAGAGGTGGAGTATATATTACTGGCTTAATGGAACCCTTGATCGTCAAAACTTTTTCATTAAAAAACTGTGAAAAGTTCTCACATGTTTCTCGAGATAGAGCAAGAGTAGGGGCTGGTAATGGTTTTAGCACAGAATCAATTGTCTTAAACAGCATTCTCGGCCGGTTTGCATTTTCTGTGATGAGTTTTGAGAGGAATTTGGATTTTTCCTCTTTCACTGATTTTTGGTAAGTGATTAAGCATGCAGTTAAACATTCATATGAAATTTGAAGTTTATCTTTCTTCCACTTACGCTCTGCCTTACGACACTCTTGTCTAAGAGAGCGAGTAAAATCATTTAACCAAGGCTGTGAGGGGCCCTTTCCCTTAGCTTTCCTGGGCTTAAGGGGAGCAACAACGTCTAAAGAAATGGAGCAGGCTTTAGTAAAAACCTCCACCATCTCTTCAGTATTTAATTCGTCAAATGGGATGACATTCGTAAGGTTGGCCTGATAGTACTCAGAAAATAAGCTGGCAGTAGAAGGTTGGATAAAACGAGAGTAGTTCAAAGACTTTGAGCGAGTTGAGGTGGGAATAACACAAGCAGATTCAAACACAATTGGCATATGGTCTGAGATAGCAGCATCAACTACTCTCAGATTTGTTACGGGAAAACCATGTGACAACACCAGATCTAAAATGTGACCCAGATTATGAGTAGGGCTAAAGACTGATTGTGACAGGTTAAAAGATTCAATAAGACAAGAAAATTCTTTCACCAAAGGTTTAGATGGACAACAGATATGAATGTTAAAGTCTCCTAGAATCAACAGCCTATCACAACGGGATACAATATTAGAAAGAAACTCAGAGAATTGTTGGATGAAATCTTTGTTAAATTTAGGAGGCCTGTAAATCAATGCACATAATACAGGACTCCCTATGTTAATTCTCATTAACTGTACTTCAAAGCTTGAGTACACATCCGTTTGCAGTTGATTGTTTTTAAAATGATTTTTAAAAACAGTAGCAACACCCCCACCCTGACCGGAAAGTCTTGGGGTGGTAAAAAAGGCACAATCCGGGGGAGAAAGTTCACCAAGAGATGAGAATTCATCGGGTATAAATAAATGAAGATGACTTGACTTGACATAAGGCAATTTCCTAGGCAGATATTGGGGGGGGGGGGGTATTACGCAGAGATATTACGCAACACCTGAAAACTTCCGTCAACATACCGGCGTGAAAAGTAGCCGGCTGAGTAACCAAAGAGGGTGACTTCTCAGACAGTCAAGATCCAGAACCATACCTCTATGAACCAGAGTTTGAGAAGAGGAGCTGCTCGCTTTGGAAATAGATCGACAGGAGGAGGAGGTTGCGATCGCTCAACAGCCTGAGGACGTGAGGATGAGAGCCAACACGAACTGGTGATGTAAGTGTGGGGGAATATGCCAACCTATGCTGACTGAAATAGAGTGTCTGTGCTGTGGCGAGTGGGATAAGGTACTGTCATCGATGACCAGGCTCAATGTGGGGGGGATTTCAGGTGTGGCGTGAGAGTTAACACGAACAGATGAAATAAGTACAAAATTCTCACTTATTAATAGAATTGAACTATACTCCACAGTGATGAATCCCCCCCCAAAAAGCTGTAAGCTGCATTGGCATAGTAAGACCAGGATTTTTTGGATCACTGTGGTGAGTGGACCTCTGCCACTCTAGGGGGGTTCGGGGGCATGCTCTCCCGTCAGAAAATGTTGTGCTTTTAAATGTTAAATTCATCAATCTGGTGCAAATTAAACAAAGAAAGTTAGTTAGTTTTAGTTACAGTGTCTGTCTAACTACAATAATAGTTATAATATTAATAATATCCCATGATAGTAGCCTAATAGCCATCTATTGTAAAACAAATGCACTGAAATGCAACAAATGCCTTTCACCATCCACTTATTTAGCAGCTGTCGCATCAGTTGACATGCCATCTCATTTCCCCTCTTTCTTTTTCTATTTTTAGCCCCCGACAGCTTTTTTTGCGTTATCCATCTTTTTCTACAACAACTCACTAACTGTTACTCATTCCTGCTCGCTCAGAGCTCACGGCGCCTGCGCCCGCTCGCGATATTATCCCGCCCAGGGGCGTAGCACAAGATACCGGGCCCTATGCATAGGCAGTCCCGATGGGCCCCCATGTTCCTCAAAAAAATAAATAATGATAATAATATGGCCTCTGCACACATGAATCTGTAGACCCTATAGATATTTATAGCGTAATAACTATTAACTGTAATGCTTAGAGAATCCTGATAATTTGTCATGTGTGCACACACATTTCAAACCTCCTTTCAACATTCTCTAGCCTACTTTAATGTGGTTACTAAGTTTAAGCTAAATTATATTACAATTTTTTTTGTATATAACACCCAGTGGAGACAGGCAGAGGGTGTTTGGATCCCGAAGGAGGAGAAGTCTCAGAAAATCGATCAGTTCCGAACCATCTCACTGCTGAGTGTTGAAGGAAAGATCTTTTTCAGCCTCATTTCCAGGCGACTGACAGACTACCTCCTGAAGAATTCCTATATCGATACATCAGTCCAGAAGGGAGGAATCCCAGAGGTATCTGGATGTCTGGAGCATACAGGTGTGGTCACTCAGCTTAGTGACATTAGCAAGGGGCATTAGACATTAGCAAGGGGTGGGGACCAGTTAGTCAATCAACCAAGTTATTCAGCCAATACACTAAACGTTACATTTCATCTGACATTCATTCTGAAATTTAATTAGGAAATGAAAATATCCAGGTAACATAAAATATAGTCCAGACTTTAAGGACCCTCTCTCACTTTGGGGCCCTGGTAGGGTGACCACCTGCTAATAAGCCCAAGGGGGGACAAGGGGTATGTTTCTGAGGGACAATGTGGGACACTGCCTGGCGCGGCGGTGCCTCCACCCCACGGGCAGACTCACTGATAGTGGTTTACCCATTTCTAGCACATACCACCTTACATGGTATATTAATAATGCCCTATTCCCCTAAACATGTGTAATTGCTGATGTATGCTCATGAATAGGCCAACCAATGTGTATTTTTTTCTAAATAAAGATTCATAATATTTTGAACATTCAATGAATTGACAGATGCACTTCCACTTACGATTTACTATTTAATTTTATTTATTTTTCATTACAATTTATTCACTTTAAATAAATTATAATATATAATTATAGGATTAACAGGAATTGTAGTTACTCAACACTACAGGAACAGTAAAAAAAAAAGTATTTAAAAAAAAATACGATTGACATCGTAGCCTATTCCCCTCCATGTCCGATTGAGAAGGACGTTTTGCAAAGGTCACAAAAAGCCCTCTCGGTATCCCCCTCAACACCTTTCAGCCACAAATATTCATTTTCCCAGTCTTTCTTGTACCCACACCTTCTCTTTTTAATTGATGATGGCGGTGCCTCTCAGACTCAGTCTCTTTCTCCATTTTTCGAATTGGAAAGCGCGCATCTAAAAGTTCCTTCCCATTGTGTCTGGTATGCGCGTGCGTGCGCTGTCATGACAACAGCGAAAAAGTTGACGACAACCTAGTTAGCAGTTCAACTGAGGGGTGGGTGTGGCAACAGTAGCGTGCTGAACTGTCAAGTAATGTTCGTTTGGCTGCCTGGGGTTCGAGGATATAGAGCGACCAACTTTTTTTTGAGCAAGCATTGATTATGCGTGACACGGTCTAAATTTGCGGGACGCATGAATTGGGCTTCAAACGCTGTGCGCGCACGCGGGACGGGTGGTCACCCTAGGCCCTGGTAATCAGTACTGGTTTTACCCCCAGTCCGACGCCCCTGATCCCACCCATTTCTATGTCAAAATTATAAATAATGACATTGGCAACATCGCTGTCTGTATCTGACAGGACAGTTAACAATGTAAGCTAATTTACCTCAGGCTTTCTTTCCGACGTGCGGTGTAAAAGACTTTGAAAACATTTCTGCCCTAACGTTACTCTAACTCGTATTGGCTGTCATGTTTCGGCATTAGGAATGATGATTGTTTTTTAAAGCTGCGAAGTTTATGGTAACTTTATAGCGGGTAAATGCTGGCCTCGACCACGACCCACCCCATAAATATTTTCTCATCGGATCTGCACAAATCACGTAGGTGACCCATTTTGGTTTTAAAATGGCGAATTTCGCCGAAAGGTGAGGAGTTTTCATGCCTGAGTAATGTTGTTGCGTGATCGAGTTCGGCTCACGAGTAAACCGCTGTCTAGTATTGCTCTGAGCTGATAAAAAATGTGACCATTTAGTCTCAGTCTAGAGCCCTGTATAGTGCTGCATTTCTGCTTTACATGAGCGCCACCTACTGTCAGAGAGCGAATTTGTGTTTTTTTTGCATTGATTTGAACTGACAAATTAGACATTCCTGTTGGTTGAAAACGAGTTAACCCTCTGGGGTTGGCAAACGCGCCCGCAGTGTTGTGTGTAATGTGTTACTTCGGGTAAAAAGTAGTGTAACGCGCTACTACTAAAAATTTGGTAACGAAACGTAGTTCCTTTTTCAATTCGGCGCAACGTTACTTTTTCCATGGATATATTTGACAGTGACGCTGCCTCAGCTGCGTGCTTGAGAGAAGAGAACGGTTGAGAACTGAAGAGAACGATTTACTTTCATATTTATGTTTAAATTTAAATTAAATAAAAATTTTGCGCAATATAAGGAGACAAATGGAGTGGGCAGACATGATTTTGACCACTTTATTAAGTTTGTTTTTGTAGAAAGCATTTCTTTAAAGTGAATTTCGTTTTGTATTAATTGTATCTTAATTTTAATCAATGTTTTATCAACCAATTGCCTGAATTAAAGAACTATTTAGTTTCATATTTATGTTTAAATAAAATAAATAAAAAAATTATTTAATCTATGTTGATTATATGAAAAGTGAAAAGCCTGAGTAAGATCATAATTTTGCGCAATATATCGGGAGACAAATGGAGTGGGCAGACATGATTTTGACCACTTTATTAAGTTTGTTTTTGTAGAAAGCATTTCTTTAAAGTGAATTTCGTTATGTATTAATTGTATCTTAATTTTAATCAATGTTTTACCAACCAATAAGTAAATATAGCATTCAAAATAATCATGACATGTCATGGACCTGCGCGTGAACTGAAGCTCGTCTCCATACTGTAAATGAACCGAAACTCAGATAAGCTACTTGTCTCACAGACCAGAGAAATATATAGAAAGCTTGAATATGTGTACTTTTAAACAAAATATATATTTTTCTCTCAAAATCTCTTTTTTTTTCTCCTACTCCCTTGATAGAGTGAGTCGTATGTCTGAAAACTAAGCTTATGTCTTCTATCCTACACTATCAAGACGCGATTCGCACCGGTGTTGGAGAGCAGGGAAGCTTTATTGGCTGTTGCCGAAATTTAAAGTTCGGTGGATAGGGGGAGCGGAGAGAAGCGGCGCGGGCGCTCTGCTCATCGCGGAGTGTCGCACTCTACCCCATGATGCAGAGCCGGCTGAGAATAAAAAAAAAGAGAAGTTGCCGCACACAGCAGCGCCAATGAGAAGGACTTTTTTCTTTTGAAATTGATACTATTTTTCATAATAAAGAGCATAAAAGAAATACCGGTTATGTCCTCCATAGTATAACTTTATGTCTACATAATTTAGGATACAGATATTGTCTACAGATATTGGGTTCTGCCCAAAGTCAAGCAACATAAAAATAACGTAAAAATAACGTAAAAGTAACGAGTAACGTAAAAAGTTACTTTCCAAAGGGGGTAACTAAGTAACGTAACGAGTAATGAGCAAACACTACTTTTTAAAAGTAACTTCCCCAACACTGCACGCCCGTGCGTTTTGCTGGATTTTAAGCACGTCTATAAACTGAAACAAAACAAATAATTTTAAATGATCGCATTCAAACTGAAAACAAATATTCTCTGCTTAAGTAATTTGTATAAAACCAACAAGATGTCCAGTTTCTCAAGCGCTTGCTCATTATTTTTAATTTGACCACGGCCACGAGCACAAAAGAGATTTACATGCAAATCTCCACATGGAACGCGAACGTGCTCGTTGCTAGGGCTGAAACGATTAGTCAACAATATCTTTGTTGTCGAGTAGTCCTGTCCTCAACACACACCAGCTATAGGTGGAGAGGAGAGATTTGGCTATAGGGTGATGCGTGTTGATGTGTCTCACTTTGTTACTCAGCACATGAAAATAAACTACTTACAGTGATCTCAGACTGAGGTGATGTGGTTTCTCTCCAGTGTGGATCCTATCATGTCTTTTCAGAGATGATGATCGACTGAATCTCTTGTCACAGTGTGAACACTTGTAAGGTTTTTCTCCATTGTGGATCCTCTCATGTCTTTTCAGAGTTGATAAGTGACTGAATCTCTTGTCACAGTGTGAACACTTGTAAGTTTTTTCTCCACTGTGAATTCTCTGGTGTTGTTTTAAACACTTTGCTGTTGTAAAAGTCTTCTCACACTCAAAGCACATGTACTCTCTCACACCAGTGTGAATTTTCTGATGTGTGTGTAAATATTGCAGCACTGAAAAACTCTTTCCACACACAGAACATGAATGCGGCTTCGTATGAACTGTCAGGTGTCTCTTCAGCTCTGATGCACTAAGAAATGTTTTGCCGCATTGATCACATGAGAACGGCTTCTCTCCGGTGTGGATCATCATGTGTTTCTTAAGATTACCTTTGCATGAGAATCTCTTTTCACAGTGATCACACATGAATGGCTTCTCTCCCGTGTGGATCCTCATGTGAACATCAAGTTGCTTTTTGCCAGTGAAACACTTCCCACATTGATCACACGTGTGCGGCTTCTCCTTCGTATGAACTCTCAGGTGTGACTTCAGGTGTGATGCACTTAGAAATGTTTTGCCGCACTGATCACATGTGAATGGCTTCACTCCAGTGTGGATCATCATGTGAACCTTAAGATGTTGTTTGTATGTGAAACTCTTCCCACACTGATCACATGAGAACGCCTTCTCTCCAGTGTGGATCCTCATGTGAATCTCAAGATTTCCTTTCTTTGTGCAACTCTTTCCACACTGAGTGCAGGTGAAAGATTTCTTGGCTCTTTTCTTTATAAATGTCTTTTTAGTCTTTGAGCGACTCAAAGGTTTTCTTTCAGGATTGACATAATGTACCTCCTTCACTTCACTCAGTTCTTCTCTCTCCTCCTTCACTTCACTCAGTTCTTCTCTCTCCTCCTTCACTTCACTCAGTTCTTCTCTCTCCACCTCCACTTCACTCAGTTCTTCACTCTCCTCCTTCACTTCACTCAGTTCTTCACTCTCCTCGCTCTCTTCCATCAGATCTGAAATCAAAGAGAAAATTATTAATTTAATCTTCAGTACATCAAAATAATTCAAAGAGAGAAATATAATGTGAAAGGACATGAAAGTGAGCCCTGATGTAATAGTAGAAAGTAGACAACGGTTAAAAAAATATTATGATAATTTGATGTCTTTTTATAAATTGATTATATGTCCTTGAAACTTTCCAAAAATGAGGAAAATTTATCTTCCAATTATTATTTTTAAAACATTATAGGCACAAATCCCATGTTTCTTTAGCAAGAACTATTACATATATTTGGTAAATGAAACAATTATCTAACATGATATTAACATTATAATACACAATACTGCCATATTTTGACACCAACTTTGAGATTGATATTTATTTGACTAAAACCGTTAATTATTAATGGCCGTTCACACTAGACTTTTCCTTGCACTGACTTCCATTCATGCGCATGTGAAAGTGGGACACCAGAAACACAAGCTCAAGTGAATTACCCTGTGAGAAATAACACAAGCGTTTATTAGCATTACCCGTGTCCTACATGTTTCACTCAACCCTGTTTCTCCTGACATGATTTTCCTCCTTTCAAAAACAGAGCATTTCTTAAAACTGTGACACACAGGAAGTGACATCATCTGGGCTCTTTCTACTGCATGATGGGAAGACAAGAAAATAATCTCAATCGATTGTCTCAGTTTTTACACAAACTGTAGCACTGACTGTATTCATCAACCCTGTTACCAAAGTTACTCCAAGAAGAATCTCTATAACTAGGCCTGTCACGATAACAAATTTTGCTGGACGATAAATTGTCCAAGAAATGATTGCGATAAACGATAATATTGTCGTTCTGAGACCATTTTTATCTAATATAATGATAATGGCATAATAATGCAGGTACAACTTTTCAAAGACCTATAAACCTTTATTTCTAAAGAATATTAAACATTGAAAACGGAAAACATTTTAAATATCCACAAAAAATTAACAAAACAACCAAAAACAATAAAAGCAATGGACTCTCAGTGTCTGTTAACACAAAAATTTACTTGAATAAATAACAAAAACAATAAATAAAATGGATGTAAACAAAATTGCACTTCAAAAAATATTAAACATTAGGCTCAGACATAAATAGTGATGCATTCCATAACAGGCAAAACTGCCAGTTAGGACCTTTGTACACAAATAAAAAAGGCTCAACAGGCCATATCACACCATTGTGCACTGTCCTCCTGTTACTTTGTCGACTAAACAAACGCCCAAGTGATTGTGTACTGTCGGGAAGACAGAGACACACTTTATTGCGTGTATATGCTACGCACTGAAAATACTTGGTTAGGATTAAGGGGTGAGGAGTGCGTGCGTATCATATGCACGCAAAAACTTTTTTTTGGCGTATAAATGGCACGAGAAATAACATCCGTGGTATAGATACGCATTTTCATAAGATCGGGCTCGACATACCGGATCGCTCAGGTTAAGTGGTTCACCACGATCATTCGGTTTGAATCCGAAGTGCTCCCACACCACTCCATTTTTTTTCTTTTTTTTTCTCTCCAACTCACAACTAGCGTCTTCTCTCTCTCCTGGCAGTCGCCGCAAGCAGTCCCGCTTTCCCACACAAAGACCATGCAACTGACAAGAGGGCTTACTCCTCCTATACGCTAAGGAACCGAGAGTGGTCATCCAAAAAAAAAAAAAAAACCAGCAGGGCTCCAAATTGTGACCAATTTTTGCCACCATTTTTCCTGCCGGTGCGACCACATATTTATTTAGGTCATGCTGGTGCGACCATAGCGTTGCTGAGCAGCGAATGCAAAAAAAAAAAAAGCGCCCCAAACTTGCCAGTCGCGGGCCGATCTCGATCACACAACACTGTTACTAGGAGATCCAGACTCTGGAGATCCAGTGAAGAAATCCATTGAATTCGCTTCAGAATTAATATCATCATCGCTGCGAGTTCCAGTGAGAAACATTCAAATTCAACTAACCCTAACCCATAGATATCAGATCAAACAGCGCTGACGTGGAAACAAGAGAAACACTTATAGAAGGCTTTCAGTCCACAAATCAGCAACATTCACCATGGATTTAGGCTAATGTAGTAACTCTAACCATAACTACTTGGTTACTAACGTAACCTCAGTTCCCTGAGATGAGGGAACGAGTATTGCGTAAGGCTAGCTTACGCTATGGGAAAACCTCTTTTTCTCCAGAATACTGAAGTTACACTTATCATATCGAGAATATTGAAGCAAACTTTTTAAAACGCAGTGCAGCTGCACAGCGAGCACAACTGAACGCGAGAGCGGTCATTGGCTGTGCTGCGGCAACTTCACGAACCTGTGGCGAGGCGGCTTTGACGCCAGAACCAATCAGGACGCCTGGCGTGTCAGGGCCCGCCAGATGGGCGTGGTCAGAGGCTATATATTCTCGAGGAAAGGAGGTTTTCCCATAAAAAAACTATAATATCATGTGTTATTTTTAATGTGATAACACATTTTGTTCATCCTTCAAAGATTCCACTAAAACTAAACATTTTAAGATGTAGGAAAACTCTTATTTAAACACTAAATTACCACTGTAAATAGTAGGATGATTATTGGCTATTTTCACTCCCTAATGTCAATTTTTTCACTCATTTTGCTTTTAATTAATATTAAGACATTATGAATGATAGTAATTAAAGTTAATGTCATCTACACCCTAAATTAAGCTTAGTGCTTTATTGTCAGCCCCAGCACCACCAGATACTCTCTGCAGAACTCTGGTGCCGCCGCCCTCAGATGCTAGTCTGGAGCCTGTGAACTTAAAGGAACACGCCGACTTTTTGGGACTTTGGCTTATTCACCGTTTACCTCCGTTTACCTCCAGTCTTTGTGCTAAGCTAGGCTAGCGGTGGGTGCGTCAGACAGAGTTACGGCACGCACGGAGATGAAAAAGGTATGTATGGACTTATCTAACTCTGGGGAATACGGAGAATAAGCTAAAGTCTCAAAAAGTCGGCGTGTTCCTTTAAAATAAAACTGCATATTGTAAAATCTGTACGTTGTCTATTTATTATTAAAGAATTTGTCAGTAAAAAAAGTTAGTCTGGAGCCCTGCCCAGAACATTCTGTACCATTTCATAGTTGAACTGTTTATCTAAATGTGCTGAAGTGCTTGAATGTTTCTAACATGAATGTTCTTCAGCATCGGGAATGAATGAAGAATAAACACCAACCTCTTTGTTCTTCAGTATCTTCAGTGTGTTTCATTCTGCAGGGTTCTGGATCACTCATGTTCTCACTGTCCTCTTTAATAAACTCAGTCTTTGCAGATTTCAGCTCTTCCTGATGCTCGTCTTCACTTGTAGCTGATGGGAATTTACAGCATTTATTGGGGAATTACAGTGGGAGGAGCTTCACTGATGATGTGATTGCTGTTGGGAGGAGCTTCACTGATGATGTATTCTAGCATGGGAGGAGCTGATCTGCCAAAATAAAAAAAATCAATCATGTGTTTCAAAAAAAAAAAATTACGACACTTAATTTATGTAGGTCTATCTATTTATTAGACATCCATCTATTTGTATTGCTAATCCCAAATATTATTCTGCTTCTTCATAAAAATACAGAAATTAATATAAATAATTTAAATTCTTCCAATTATAAATAATGGTAAGAAAAACAGTTAAAATCATAAAAACAGAAATAAATCTGCATATAGTAGCCAACAAATCCCCTCAGTCAGCTGACACCAATGAAATGAGCTTTAAGTGTAAATTTACAGGAGATCTGAAGACATCAGCATAATAAATGAGGTGAAAACAGGAACTATTGTCATGAAATAAAGAGTGTTTTCAGCAGATCTGTTAATATTGATGAGCCTCAGACTATCAACACTCATTCAACAAGCCATTCAGGACCATCAGCAGATCATCTCACTTTATTCTGAGTGTTTGCTGTTAGAAACACATTATTTGAGTCAGGATTCATGATAAAAGCCTGTAAAACTGCTATATTGGAAAACAATACTGTAATTGTGATATACTGTAATCATACTGTGATAAAACATCAATAACACAAAAACAATCACTAACTAGAAAAAAAGTTTGTTGAGACAAACTTTAAGTTGGCTTGAGAAAGCCGGACCAGAGAGTTTGAAGAAGTTTAAAGTAGTTTGAAGTTTAAAGTAGTTTAAATTTTGATTGATAAATTAGTGAGAAAGAATAGTTAGAAAGAAAGAAAGATACATTTAAAAGAAAGATTAGTTTGAAAGAAATAGATAGATAGATAGATAGATAGATAGATAGATAGATAGATAGATAGATAGATAGATAGATAGATAGATAGATAGATAGATAGATAGATAGATAGATGTGAATTAGTACATAGAATAGTAGTTTAATTGAGTCTAGGGCTTCAGGGATTTTAGATTTAAGTTTTTGTGTTTGTGCACTAATAGGCCACCGTAGTCTTGGCTCATTTTGAGCAGTCTGCAATGAAAGTCTATGGGATTTTTATGGTTTTTAATATGAATTTTTAAGAAAACTTAAAGTCAAATCAGTCTGAAAAGATATAGCACACTAAGTCAGAACAGTCTGAAGGTCTGACCCGAGTTTGGAGTATGTAGAGTTAAAGCTCTAGGAGGAGTTAGAGTCAGATTTTTTAGTCTCAGAAGAATAATAATAAGTTTAAATAGGATTTCAATAAGTTGACTTTCTCAAGCCAACTTAATGACACTCATCTCCATCAACCACTACAGAGAAATAATTATAGCAGCATAATATGTCCACATTAATCTAAATCTAGTTTGATTTTGACATTAATCAAGTAAGTTACTTAGATCTATCATTAAAACAATATGCGCTGAAACTAACAATGATCATAAAACATTTAAAACTAAAGAGCATCACAAAGTAATATTGTTCAAGAGTAAAACGCTATTCAGTTATTAACATTTAGCCTAAGAGTTGATTTAATGTCTCACGTGGCTCATTATAGGCTCAACGTAAAGTAAGAGATCGATTCACATAATTCCTCTCACAGATCTCATTACCTCTTGACTCGACATTCAGTAGCAGTTCTCACTCCAAACATCGAGACAATCACACAAACGAACACAAACTCGCTCAGGTCTGAATGAACTCAACATATTCTCCTCATGCTCGCTGATGCTGCACTAAATGTTTATTTCAGAAGGAAGACGCCAGAAAAAGACGCACAAGTATCGCTGTGATCGATGAAAACAATACAGAAATGAGCCTGTCGCTTAATCAAACTGTATAAAGTGTGTGTGATGGTTGTGTAAATATGAGAAATACCGTGAACTGCTCTCCTCACCTCAGAAGTCTCGACGGTGCGTCCCAATTCGGTACTATATCCGCCCTAAATAGTCTTAGAAAATAGAATCAGTACATCCCAGATCGTAGTATGCTAGTTCCAAAGATACCCGTATGGTATACTATTTCCGGTCAGAATCCGGTTAGAACTACAAACACGAGTGAAAAGAGCTAAAAAACTACAGACTTGGAAGACGCGAGTCCGATGGTTATGTTTAGATAAAGGGGTTTGAGTGATTAATTATCAGTATCTAACCTGACGAACATGTATTTATTAAATTTAGGCTATATTGCGTCTGCAGCAGCATTGTGAACTTTTGTAAAGATACGTTTAGCCATTAACTTTTAAATGCATGTTCATAAACAATGGTAATATACATTTTCCCCCCTCAGCGCTGGCCGGGTCATTGTTCATTCATATGCTAATTACTAATGAGGCTGGAATGAGGCACATGGAATCAATTCTAACATGGAGACAGTAATCATTTCAGTTTATTTTGTGGAAACTGACTTCATGAAGCCTCATGGTGTGAATGAAACATTAAACTGACTAGAACAAGTAGGCTACCCTTAACCAAACAGTAAAGGACAAAAAAAAAAAAAAATCCTCACTGCTCTTAAACTTTAAAAGCCTAATAATAATTTGTTACATTTATAGTGCTTTTCTGGGTACTCAAAGCGCTTTACATGGAAGGGGGAATCTCCTCAATGTGCAGCTCCACCTGGATGATGCGACAGAAGAACACACACACACACACACACACATACACACACACACACACACACACACACACACACACACACACACACACACACACACACACACACATTAGCCTACTTTATTAAATTGCGGTACCTGAAAACTATGAGACCTGCTTGAAGAGCACTGTTTATTTCATTGGTAGGCTATGTATTGTATTTATTTGGGGTTTTGCTTTTGTAAGCCCGCCTGAATCATAAAATCATCAGTTGATCATAACAACAATTCAGAAATAGAGAAATTTGTAGAAATGATTACCTGGCAACGACAATTACACACAGCGGTCGTGTGGGAAATCAACAGACTCCTCGTTCCTTTCTGCTCCTTTTCCTTATTAAACAAAGATAATTCAATATTCTTCCCAAATGAATTAGATTTTGGTCTTGTAGTCCATTTGTTAATGTAGTGTGTGGATGTGTGGTGGTGTTGGCGTGTCCTCTGATGGTTATACTCTCGCTCGTTACACCATGCCATTTTTGTTTTATGCATGTTATGAGTTTCACAGAAAACAACATGTATTATCCATTGTCATTTTGCTTCTCAAATAAATGTCCCTTAATTAAGAATATTACTTTAAAAGAAGATTGTTTTTTACTCAAATTAGTTCCTAATAGCTTCTTTTTTAAACTGGCATTGTAGACGATGAATATTGTTGCCTCTATTGTAAGTTGTTGTGAATAAAAGCATCTGATAAATGTAAGTTTATTCAGATTCATAACATTTCTGTAGATCAGCAGCAAACACATCATATCCAACAGATGTCCTTCTTAATATGTCTATATATAACTTAAAATCTAAAGTAATCATTTTATTTACATAATTTTAGTTGTTGTTGTCTTTAACACATGTGAGCAGCTCAGTTTAAGTAGGGATAGCAACAAAAAAAAGTTAGACGATAACTGTTGTGGGATTACAAATTTATTAAAATGTTTAATTTAGGTTTACATTGAATTTAGCATGTTAAGGTTAACTGTCTTATGTCATTTGAGAGCAAGTGATATTGATTTGAATTTTGTGGACCTAAATATCTGCATTTCACCTCTGCTTTAGCTGGTATCCTATAGCAAATCTGTCTTTATGTTGTATGAATATCACTGGCTCTGTGTAATTAATTGATTGAGATTTGATTGAATAAATGTAAATGAAGCTGCTGTTCATGTTTTTAATGTTGTTTATTCACTAGTTGTTTTTTTTTTTTTTTTTTGGAGACATGTCTCAGTGTTTTTTGTCCATACACTGAAAGATGTGACGAACTGGAAGTTGTCACCAAAAATGGTTGTGATGTCCACAGGAGTAGCGATGTTGTCACAAAATGAATTGAAACAAAATGAAAGAGGAATATAGAAAGTCTAGGTCTTAAGTTATATGGGAAATCTCTTGAAAGAGTTAGGGTCTTCAAGTTTCTTGGGGTCTGGGTAGATGAGAAGCTAACGTATAAAGAACATGTATGTAGAATGGTGAATAAATGTGGAAAGGTTATTAATATTTTGAGGTGTTTGGTGGGATGCTCTTGGGGTGCAGACAGGAATCTTATGCTGATGATAAGCGTCCACAAATCTTTCTACCGCGTTGTCGGCAGGGCGGCGGTGTGAACGCGCACTGAGACGAGCTGATCTCACTGTGAGAACATGCCGCTCTCCTCTCTCCGCTCTCGGATCGCGCGCTCCCGTTTGCTTTTCCCGTTCGAGCCTCGGAGGAGGAAACGGCGGAGTCAGCGGGAGGAGCAGCCGGACACAGTGAGCTCATGCCGGCTTAGAACCTCCATAGAGAGAGATGGCGCCGGTGCGACTAAATATTTTAGTTTTCTACACATTTTGACTAGGATCCGTTTATGGTTTAAATGTTTATTTTATATGCTTAAGATAGTATTTTTGGGAGGATACGGGGTAACATTTTTTTTAAGAAAAAACTGTTTTTCACTCAGATCTCAGTGACTGACGCTCGATTTATTTTCACACAGTCACATGAACTCTCAACTGTCATAATCAATTCAGCCTATCCAAACAACGACACGACAGGCATAAAGTTATACAGTTTTAGTAAAGTTATCACTCTGCACTTTTATGCTGTGCATCGGCCATTTATACTTTGGTATTTTTGCGCAATAAAACATAATCATAAGATACTATAAGATAAAGCAAACTAGTATTTTTTTCTACTGTATCTATTTGGCTACATTTGTTGCCCAATTAAAAAACATTTTAGACTAGACTATTCATTATGAATATTTAGTTTTGAATAATTTGACTAATTTGTAACACAAATAGGAGTTTGTATTTGCATTTTTTTTATTATTAATGTTTTCCCAGATTTTGCAGTAGATGTTAACACTTTCTTTCACTTTCATTATTTCATCAGTGACAATAGCGCCCTCTTGTGCCCTACATATTCAAATAATGCCATTTCTGCATGTCATCGTTTTGTTACAATTTATATGAGTTTCTTCTGAAATGTGATGCTTCCTGAGAGGAAAAGATTGAAATTAAGGTTATTTGTTGAGGTAACCTGAACAAAAAATGAGAGGAGACTCAAAGGTTTTGTTTTTCAATCTGTTTTATATATAAATGTATATATGCACTGTTAGACCTTACCGGGTTTTTTTACAGTAAAATACTGGCAACACTGTTGCCAGTAATTTACTGTTATCTACAGTATGTTACTGTAAAAATGCACTAAAACTCGAGTTAACTAATTTCACTTGCAGAAACCGACTGTCTTAAATTGACCAACTGTCATTTAAAAGTATTAACTAAAATTTATAATGCATAAATAAAGTGAGCAAAGTATTACTGTGAACTTCTTTCATTTGAAACCACAAAATTTTTTTGGTAAATAAAGAGATTTTCACTGGACCAGCAACTACCCAGTCACTGCCTGTTAAATAAAGCAACATGCAACGTATCAACAATGTTAGTAGATCTTCTCCTGGACTAAAGCACAGGCTCTACTCTTCTGCACAATGGTGACCCAAAAAATAAATTTTACAGTAAACTACTGGCAACAGTGTTGCCAGTATAAACCTGTTTTATAACTTACAGTTTATTACTGTTAAAATACATTTTGTGGGTGTGTCTTTTTATCTTACACTGTTAACCCTTTCAACCCCACAGGGAAATCCACACTACAAAGAGTAAAAAGTAACACTGACGCAGTGTTGCAGTGAGATAATTAAGAGAATATGTAAGTGATTGTTGAGCATTAGTGATGAACACCTGCTGTTAGAACAGAAAATAGAGAAACACAAGAAATACAACTGACTTCCAGCCATTACACATTATTACACTTATTATTAACCAGTATGACTTTATTTCTGTCATACATCTACAGAAGTTGTTGTTGAGATGTTTAATTGAAAATGTTTGGTTTGAAGTTACCATTATAGAGATCAGTGTTTGCTTTAGTTGGGATGCTGATGCTAAAACATTAGTGTTTCTTTTGCTGCTTGAGCTGTTTTTGTGCAAGTCACACTTGTGCACACACACAGTTTATGAATGATTGTGATTATGGTGATAAAATCATCATATAGCCTGTTCATTCACTAAGGAATTTATTCTCACTCATTCAGAGTTTAATCCTCAAACAAAAGTGTTTCATTAGCACCACTGTGAAACTACAGCAATAAATTACAATGACTTATTTTTTTAACACATCATGCATAAACCAAAAAAAACAGTGCTATGCTGTCTTTTATAAACACAGATATATCACAATTTAGCACATGAATCTCAACAATGGTGGCAATATTTTTTTATTATTCATGCAGCAGTGCATGCTGGGAGTTTTATATTATCCTGGAACCCAGCATGCATTGCGACATGAAACTTTTGATTGTCACCATTGTTGAGATTCATGTGCTGATTGTTGATGTCTGTGTGTGTCTGAGTCAAGCAGGAGTTAAACATGTTTTAATGCACTATATGATTATGATATTGTTCAGAAGACCTAATTACAGAAATGTTGATTTCATGTTGTAGATTCACAGATAAATATGCAAAATATGAAATACCCATAAATTCAAAGAATATATACAGGAAAGATCTGAAAATCAGACATGTCCAGGATGAATGTTAAACCATCACACAAACCAAAAACAACTAATAATCTTCCTCTTGACTTTTTCTTGCAATAACAAATGTGCTTTATAAACTCACTATTACAGCAGTCAGAGAGAGACGGATGGTAAGAAGTCATGGGACAAGAGACCAACTAAAGCAAACACTGATCTCCATTATGGTGACAACAAACTTTATTATTAACTCAATCTCTGTTAATTCTCAACAAGAACTTTAGTACATGTATGAAAGAAATAATGTTAAACTGGTTTGTAAACTGGTTTCACACTCAGTGTGGCTGGAAGTCAGTTGTAGTTTCTTTTTCACTTTTTTCTGTTCTTGATTCTCTGTCGTTCAGTGATTCTGCTTATCAGGTGTTCATCAGTGTCTCAATTCACTCACTTCTTTTCAGTCAAGTGGACTATATTAGTGAACTAATGTAGGGAATAGTGGATGAGGGTATAGGGTGTGACTGGGAAAACAGCCTCTGAGTGTCGACTTTGAGCACTGTTAATTTACAGTATATTCCTGTAGGCTAGTTTTATTTTCTACGGTATATTACTGTTTTAATGGAAAATGGTATGATATTGTCCGAATTTGGCCTTTTTTTACAGCAAGGGCTAACAGTGTGTAGCACGGTGGTCTTGTGAGGCACAACATTTAGTTCCTCCATATAGAGGAATTATACATATATAAATATATAAATTCATATATACAAACTACATATATAAATTTCTCTATATGGAGGAACTAAATGTTGTGCCTCACAAGACCACCGTGCTACATATATAAACATACAGTACTGTGCAAAAGTCTTAAAAGCATGTTAATATACCAGTTTCAATGTAAATATCAGTTTACTTTTCCAAACATTCTTTTTGCTATTAATTGTAATGATCCAGTGAGATTTGTGTAGGCACAAGGAGTCTGACAACAGCCGGTATGATCTGATCCCACCATCATCGAGTCCGTCTGTGATTACATGTTTAAGATGCAAATGTGTTTAAGATGTAAACGTGTTTAAGATGTAAACGGGATGATTGCGCGACACTTACGTGAGACACTGTTGCCGTGTGTGCAAGTAGCAGAAACAACGAGGAATACCAGAGTAAACGTTGAAAACGTTTAATTTTAAAAGGTGTGAATGACGTTACAAAACATGAAAAATTATAAAATATAAAAGGAAAACAAAGCAAGAAAACAAGAGTGTCACCAAATCAATTAAATAATAAAAACATAAACCTCTAAATCTACCTATCAAAAGAAAAATGCAGAAACAAAACCCCAAATCTTCAGCGTATACGCCGCCTTAAATAAATAACGCTGTCTAAAAAAAACAATAAATTCAATGCGTGGTGATCACTCTCCAACTAAATAACAGAAAACAATTCTAACTACCGTGGTCTTTAAAGATGGAACACACACACACACACACACACACACACACACTACGGACGTCTAGTGTTCTAACTCTAAACAGTGCATTCAATCGGCAGTAATACTAACAAAGGAATGTTCATCTCTAAACACTTGCATAAGCAAAAAAAACAAAAAACAAAACAATCATAAACGTAATCATGGTTTCAACAAACAACTCCAGGCATGGGAAGTTGTCAGATATCTGGCGCTGACCTCCCTCAGGACCTGAAGGACCTGCGCCTGGACGCGACGACAGCGCAGTCCTGAAGTGTCCACTAGTCTCTCCCCTGTGAAGGCCTGTGAAAAAAAAAAAAAAAAAAACATTTGACACAATCTGATTCCATATTGATTAAGTTGGGGCCTATCAGGTACAGTACATAAGAAAACAATCTCTCTCAACTAATGCTGTAAAGTAAACCATAAGGAACCCCAGTTGGTACATCATTCTAATATTTAAGGTTAAAAATTATTTGTAAGCTGCTTCTTTAAATCACACATAAGGAAGTTTATATACTGTTATAATACACTTTTATTTAAAACAAACCTTTCCTACATTTAGACAGGTGGGCAAACGCATCTTTGTCTCAGTGCATGCATTGTTTTAGTTTGGCAGCGCTACCGCTAGCTTAGCTTAGCATAATGAATGGAATCCTGTGTTGCCAGCTAGCATGTGATTTAAAAAAAAAATTACTTCTTGTGGTCTACGTATTCACGAGTACAAATAGCAATGCAGATTAAGTTTTTGGGGCAGACCTGACCTGTTGAAAGATGGTATTCATCCCTCCTGGGATGGTGCTGCTCTTCTCTCTAGTAATATGGCACATAGTCTTAGAGCTCAAACATGACAATCTGGGGCTCAGGTCAGGAAGCAGACAGACTGGCTAAACCGACCGTCTGCTTGCGGCCTCGCGTCACCAAGGTCAGATAAATCCCATCACATAGAGCATCTTTCACCTAGATATCATCATATAGAGACTGTGTCTGTTCTCCGAATTAGGACATACAAAAAACATTTAAACTCATCTAAGGTTAAAAATTTAATTGATGTTCAACAAATAAAAAACAGCTATAATACAGATGAGCAAATGCTAAAGCTTGGGTTGCCGAATATTCGATCGCTTACTTCAAAAGCAACCATTGTTAAAGGAGAACTCTGGTCAATTTTAACATTGAGCTCATTTTTTTGTAAATTTGGAGTGCTGTCAGTACAGAGAACAACGACAAAAATCGGTGTTGCCTACACTGTGTTATCCTCTTTTTAAAATTTGCACCCTGTTGACTTCAATGGGGCACGTTTTAAACCTGCGTTTAAACCTGCGTTTAAGCCTCTTAACATCCTTGATGTGTTATTGTGATGATCATTGGTAACTAAACCAATGTGCGTGAACTCGACAATCGACTTTTGACCGAAAACAGGATGTAAATACAGGTATGTGCGCTGGCTGAAATAACATCACTTTTATTCATATCTTTCACATCTACTGCAGTCAGACTCACCCGTGTTCACTCTGAAGGAATCACTCACATGACCTGTGCACTTGTAATGACACATCAAGGATGTTAAAGGGGGGGTGAAATGCTCATTTTCACTCAATCTCCTGTTAATTTTGAGTACCTATAGAGTAGTATTGCATCCATCAAATCTCCAAAAAGTCTTTAGTTTTATTATATTTATAAAAGAAAGATAGGCTGTACCGAGTCTTTCCGGAAAAAAACGAGCGGCTGAAGGCAGGCCGTGTGGGCGGAGCTAAATCTGTGCTAACGCGCCGAGCTAACAACACACAGAGACATTTGAAGCAGTTTTACTCACCGCCCGGTTCCAACGCACGACCGCAAACCTTTATCATTGTGACTGCTCGATCCTTAAGCATTAGACGATCTGCAAATCCGTCGATCTGGGCTTTGTTTATAAAACAATCATCGTTGAAATGCAGGGAACAAACAGTCTTGCACAACTCCATTGATGCTCTGGAAAAACAAACTCCATCCACTGGTCCCTTAACGCTGGGTTCTCTGGGAATCTGTGCAGGGTTGTCTTGCCCTGGCAACCAAAAACCCACTTCTTTGGTGACATTGACTTCCAAGAGCCGAGCACAGCGCTTTGATGGCGAACTGCTTTCGCTCTCTTGCTCTGGTCTACGAGTGCGCGCGCGCCCGCGGTTCTTCCGGGAGAAGTGCCCTTAGGACCCGTATAAGGAAATTCCGCTACATCTGACAGTAATCATTTCAGTTTATTTTGTGGAAACTGACTTCATGAAGCCTCATCGTGTGAATGAAACATTAAACTGACTAGAACAAGTAGCTACACTTAACCAAACAGCAAAGGACAAAGAAAAAAATTACTCATTGCTCTTAAACTTTAATAATAATAATTTGTTACATTTATAGTGCTTTTCTGGGTACTCAAAGCGCTTTACATGGAAGGGGGAATCTCCTCAATGTGCAGCTCCACCTGGATGATGCGACAGAAGAACACACACACACACACACACACACACACACACACACACACACACACACACACACACACACACACACACACACACACACACATTAGCCTACTTTATTAAATTGCGGTACCTGAAAACTATGAGACCTGCTTGAAGAGCACTGTTTATTTCATTGGTAGGCTATGTATTGTATTTATTTGGGGTTTTGCTTTTGTAAGCCCGCCTGAATCATAAAATCATCAGTTGATCATAACAACAATTCAGAAATAGAGAAATTTGTAGAAATGATTACCTGGCAACGACAATTACACACAGCGGTCGTGTGGGAAATCAACAGACTCCTCGTTCCTTTCTGCTCCTTTTCCTTATTAAACAAAGATAATTCAATATTCTTCCCAAATGAATTAGATTTTGGTCTTGTAGTCCATTTGTTAATGTAGTGTGTGGATGTGTGGTGGTGTTGGCGTGTCCTCTGATGGTTATACTCTCGCTCGTTACACCATGCCATTTTTGTTTTATGCATGTTATGAGTTTCACAGAAAACAACATGTATTATCCATTGTCATTTTGCTTCTCAAATAAATGTCCCTTAATTAAGAATATTACTTTAAAAGAAGATTGTTCTTTACTCAAATTAGTTCCTAATAGCTTCTTTTTTAAACTGGCATTGTAGACGATGAATATTGTTGCCTCTATTGTAAGTTGTTGTGAATAAAAGCATCTGATAAATGTAAGTTTATTCAGATTCATAACATTTCTGTAGATCAGCAGCAAACACATCATATCCAACAGATGTCCTTCTTAATATGTCTATATATAACTTAAAATCTAAAGTAATCATTTTATTTACATAATTTTAGTTGTTGTTGTCTTTAACACATGTGAGCAGCTCAGTTTAGGTAGGGATAGCAACAACAAAAAGTTAGGGATAACTGTTGTGGGATTACAAATTTATTAAAATGTTTAATTTAGGTTTACATTGAATTTAGCATGTTAAGGTTAACTGTCTTATGTCATTTGAGAGCAAGTGATATTTATTTGAATTTAAAATACGGCTCGATTAGCCGAGACTGTTTTCCAAGATGGATCCTGGATGTCAACGCGTAATGTACTGTCTTTATAAAATATCTTCTTATTAAACTGTCTGAACACTTACAAAGTTCTCAATGCTTCGGTTTGTATGTAAGGACCCTCATTATGCTACCGTGTTAGTGTGAGGCTATTTTGAGCCTTGTTAGTGGTATTAACTAGCGATTTATTTTTACTTACTCTATGCCCCATATACTAGTGTTATGAGCGAATATGTTTTTAAAAGTGCCGTCGGAGCTACCAATCTCTGTAAAACGGGCGCTGGAGCCCTCTGCTGGTAGGGAATAGTAAGACGGCCGCTCGAACACTTGCGGTGGCTTCACTGCCTGCTGGCAGTTTAGTACGTCATGAGCTATCCAGTCATTATATTGATCAGTGGTTATAACACATTTATTCCTCCGCCAAGCAATGTAGTTCCAAAGAGGTTGCTAAGCAACACATGCAGCAGCAAATAATCACAAATGGCAGTTTTGGTCGAAAATGAGTTATTTATATTTTTTTGGCACATTCAAGACCTCCTTTATCATGTGGATGAGTATCTTGAATCAATTCCGTTGTTTTTTCGATAAAATAATGAGTTGTCTTAACAGTAACTTCCAAAAGCCCATAAGAAACCAAGGCAGAAGACCGTAACACCAGTTACCGCTCTCAAATTGAGTTACGGTACTCTGCCTTTGTTCAGCCGCGCGTCAATATGAAGTTACCGTGCCGGTGTTCTATCATATAATGCTACCTACCAGATTGTACGGTGTTCTGCCTTTGTTTTACTGTCCATTACAATTAAAATGACGGTGTAGCCTGTGTACTTTGTACAGCTGCCATCAGTCCCTGTAACTTCTGATGTCCTCAGAGCTTTGTCCTAAACAAACGCGATCAGAACATTTAGTATGATCTGAAACCGCTCCATCGACAAACGTGCGATATCGATCGCGAAGGATTATGCAGAGTTGACAGAAAAATGTTACACATGCCGTATCAGATGAATACAACCAAGAACTAAAGCCCCGCCTCACCCAGTTCGGGTACAGGACCTGGTTGAAACACTCATGCATATAGCTGGCAGAGTGCCAAAACTTCGCTTGCGCCTTCAGCCCCGCCCTAAACACGGTCGAGACGACGCTGGACTAATATATCTATGGAGGTATTTTGTCATGTCAAATGTATTAATAATGCCATCAGAATGCAACCAAAGCACAGGATAGCAATAAGTAGATGGCTATAAATAATTGTAAATCATACAAAATAAATGCCATGATCACTAGATTTTATACAGGTGTTACTATAATGATTTTGTTAATGGTGATCAGCAACCAAATATTGATAATGTGGAAGTTACTGCCTTTTGCCTTGGCATGACTTCTCACTTTTTGCTGACAATACAAAGGCAGAGTACAGTAACTTTAAAATAGTGGTCAAAGGTCAAGTTTGAGCTCAAGATTTTTTTATGTATATAATTTCCATTACTAAAACATATATTTGCCAGATTTCCAGTGTCCTACCTATAATTCATTTGGTGGGACAACTAAAAATCTTTAAAGTCATTTTTCTCAGTTCCACACTCTAGCGACTTAAGGTCTTTTGCCTTTGTAGGGCAGGATAGCAGTCTGGGTGGCACGACTCGCTCCCTTACCAATGATTTATTACACACTCACTTACTAAACGGTCACATTGTGTCACGAGAGTGGCTTTTATACTTTCTGCAGTGGTGTTCTGCTATTCTTGCAAACTTTTCTCATCCAAAAGACACGACTTTACTAATGGATGGTGCCATTAGTGCCATTGTTAATCCTGTATGATGGGGCATACAGGTGCAATACTGTTGTCGTGTAATGTACTTATATACATATATAGTTGCCCTTTCATTCTTTGTGTTATTGTGCTTTTACCTTAGTTTGTAGGGTACAGAGATGTCTGTGAACAGTCATGGTATGTGTTGTGAATAAATGTTAAAATGTAATACCACAAGTGTATTTGATGTCACATAACATGTACCGCTAGCATTGCACGCGTGGTCGCGCCAATCGATCGTCTTATTTACACCCGTATCACTGAAAGCTATAATTCGCCATCATAGCACATCTGCTATAATGGCGAATATAACGGATGTGTGTCTAACGTTACCTTTGAGTGCAGGTGAGGACACGTTCGAGCTGCATTCTGTGCAGTTAGAGCTGGAATCCGTGGAGAAGCAGATCCGCGACCTACTAGAGAGACAGGCCGAGCTGCGAGATCGGCGATCCGCGCTTGAAACATCACGCGCCGATGCTCACAAGTCAGTGGGTAGTAACCTTTTTACTCCGACCTCGTCTACTCCGTGTGTTTCTCTGCCCAGGACGCGATCATCCCTGGTTTCATTCACTCCGGTACCGACACAACACCATGGACCCTGGGTGATTCCACAGCGGAAGATGCGAGCCCGGACCAGAGCAAGGACCTCTCTGCCCCTCCCGGTCTTTGAGATCTCCACACGGAACCGCTTCTCCCCTCTACGCGAGACGGAACGCGACGCTGTGATCATCGGCAGTTCCATCGCCCGGCATGTCCACGCCACCATAGGTAAAGGTAAGGTGCGCACTCACTGCTTCCCTGGTGCTCGTGTTCTTGATGTCGCTGCGCAGGTCGCCTGAAACAACGATCATCGTGTCTGGACCGCTTCCCACGTACCGACTAGGACATGAAAGGTTCAGTAGATTATTTGCTCTAAATGAATGGCTAATGTCATGGTGTAATGAACAGAAACTGCTCTTTGTAAATAATTGGAATCTGTTCTGGGAGCGACCTAGGCTCTTCCGCGCTGATGGCCTTCACCCCAGCAGAATCGGAGCGGCTCTTCTGTCGGACAACATCTCCAAGGCGTTACACACCATATGACTAGTAAGTCAAAGTCCAAATCACACTCTTTGCTGTCCAAACTTAATTGATATAAGTACCAATGTAGAACATTATATTGAAACTGTGTCTATTCCTCGTTTAGTGAGGTCAAACATTAAATCTACTGTAGGATCTAGGAAAAATCTAATTGTGATTAAACCAGAAAATCTCAATATTAGTGTACAAAAACAATTTATAAAGCTAGGTCTTCTAAACATTAGATCACTCACACCTAAGGCGGTTATTGTGAATGAAATGGTCACAGATAATAGTTTAGATGTACTTTGCCTTACTGAAACCTGGCTTAAACCAAATGATTATTTCGGTCTAAATGAGTCTACTCCATCAGGATACTGTTATAAGCATGAGCCCCGTCTGATTGGTCGTGGCGGCGGTGTTGCAACAATCTATAAAGATATTCTTAATGTTACCCAGAAAACAGGTGACAAGTTTAATTCATCTGAAGTACTTGTGCTAAATGTTACGCTCTTAGATGTAAGAAAGAAATCCCTTTTATCTCTAGCCTTGGCTACTGTATATAGACCGCCAGGGCCTTACGCTGATTTCTTAAAAGAGTTTGCAGACTTTCTCTCAGATCTATTGGTCAATGTCGATAAAGCATTAATTGTTGGAGATTTTAACATACACGTAGATAATTCAAATGATGCGTTAGGGGCTGCATTTACAGATTTATTAAACTCCTTTGTGGTCAAGCAAAACGTTACCGGACCAACTCATCGTTTTAATCATACACTCGATTTAATTATATCATATGGAACCGATCCAACCAATATAGATATTATACCGCAAAGTGATGAAGTCACTGACCATTACATGGTCACTTGCATACTACGTACTGCTGAAATTTGTCATGTTGCGTCACGTTATCGACCAGGCAGAACAATCCTTCCAACCACTATAGATAGATTCTCAAATAGCTTACCTAATCTATCTCAGTTGCTCAGTGAACCCAAACAAACAGATGAACTAGAGGAAATGACTAGCACTATGAGCACCATTTTCTCTAGTACATTAGACATCGTTGCACCAATTAGATTAAAAAAGGTTAGAGAGAAAACGAAAGCACCATGGTACAACAGTGCTACGCATGTTATCAAGAGAGAAACTCGTAATTTAGAGCGTAAATGGAAACAAACTAATTTAGAGGTCTTTAGAATCGCGTGGAAAGACAGTATGTCACGTTATAAAAAGGCCCTAAAAGCGGCCAGGGCTGAGCACCTCCGCAAACTAATAGAAAATAATCAAAATAATCCAAGGTTTTTATTTAACACTGTGGCTAGACTAACAAATAAACAGACGTTACCTGAGCAAAATATCCCGTTACAGTTTAGTAGTAATGATTTTATGAATTTCTTCACTGAGAAAATAGAAAGCATCAGAAACACAATTGTAAATGTACAATCTTTAATGGTGTCTTATGATTCAGCCTCAATTATCCCTCAAGAACAACTACACCGCTTTACTACTATAGGACAGGAAGAGCTAAATAAACTTATCACTTCATCTAAAACAACAACATGTTTATTAGATCCAATACCCACTAAACTACTGAAAGAAGTGTTACCTGTAGTGGAAGAGCCTCTTCTCAATATTATTAACTAATCTTTATCCTTAGGTCATGTTCCAAGAATATTCAAGTTGGCAGTTATAAAACCTCTTATTAAGAAACCACAATTAGATCATAATAATCTAGCAAATTACAGACCCATTTCAAATCTTCCATTTATGTCTAAAATACTAGAAAAAGTTGTGTCCGCTCAACTGGGCTCTTTCTTGCAAGAAAATGATATCTATGAAAAATTTCAGTCAGGATTCAGGCCGGATCATAGCACTGAAACTGCGCTCGTTAAAATTACAAATGATTTACTTCTAGCTTCTGACCAAGACTTTTTACTCTATCTTAGCGCTGCGTTCGACACTATAGATCACAAAATACTCTTAGATCGACTACAAAAATACACTGGTGTTCATGGACAGGCATTAAGCTGGTTTAGATCGTACTTATCAGACCGCTACCATTTTGTCTGTTTAAATGGGGAAAAATCGAAGATAACGTCAGTAAACTATGGAGTGCCGCAAGGATCTGTGTTAGGCCCTCTGCGATTCTCAATATATATGCTGCCACTTGGTAATATTATAAGAAAACATGGAATTAATTTCCACTGTTATGCAGATGACACTCAATTATATATTTCATCACGACCAGATGAAAATAATAAATTATCTAAATTGACAGAGTGTGTTAAAGATATAAAATACTGGATGACGTGTAATTTTCTGCTATTAAATTCAGATAAAACGGAGGTATTACTTATTAGTCCAAAAAACTGCCCACAAAACCTCTTACAATACAACTTTAATTTAGAAGGATGTCCTGTTACTTTATCCACTACAGTAAAAGACCTGGGTGTTATATTAGACCGCAACTTGTCTTTTGAAAATCATATTTCATATGTTACAAGAACAGCCTTTTTCCACCTTAGAAACATTGCTAAGCTACGTAACATGCTATCTGTTTCTGATGCAGAAAAGTTAGTTCATGCATTCATGACCTCGAGACTAGATTACTGTAATGCCTTATTAGCTGGTTGTCCTGCATCCTCAATAAACAAGCTACAGTTAATGCAAAATGCCGCCGCTAGAGTTCTTACTAGATCAAGAAAATATGATCATATAACACCAATTCTATCATCTCTACACTGGTTACCTATAAAGTTCCGTATCAATTACAAAGTATTACTACTGACCTATAAAGCCCTAAATGGTTTAGCTCCCCTGTATTTAACGGAACTTCTATCGCCCTACAATCCATCACGCTCTTTAAGATCACTAAATTCGAGGCTTCTTCATTCCTAGGATATCTAAGTCCACTAAAGGAGGGAGGGCGTTTTCACATTTAGCTCCTAAACTCTGGAATAGTCTTGCTTCTTATAAAGTCTAAGTGAATTATTATTTAACCTTGTTGAACCATGGTATTAATACAAACTACATAATAGTAAGAGCTGAACTGTTGCTTCATTTATCCAATTTGGAAAAAGTACTAATTTGGAATTCCACCATGGAAAAAGTGGGCCGGTCTTGGGCCTGAAACTCCCGGGCTGAAAAGTGGCCCCACTCCGGCCCTGATAACACCAGAGATCAAGCTGTAAACCAGGGGTGGGCAATTAATTCCACAAGATGCCACATGAGAAACTTGGGCGGTTGTAGAGGGCCGGACCAACACACTTAACTCAGTTCTTCCCAATATATTATTTCTCTTTATAAAAAACAGCAAATGAATGAAATGAAAATATGGAGCACACAATTATATCACTATTTAATGAACATTCACAAAAACAGTTTTGAAAATGTGATTTTTTTTTTTTTTTTTTGCTGTATTTCAAAAACTAGCATCACAACTTTATACAAAAAAGCAAGTATTTCAAAGACCAGCATCACATTAACTATATAAAAAAGCAATAAATATAATTTATGTAGAAAAATCAGTTGCCTTGACTTTTAAAGCAGCAGTCCATAACTGTTGGCACTCTAGCGGTTAATAAACAGAACTGCATGTGTCTTGCGGAAGAACATTGCAGCCGGAGCTACTTCTCTCATGTCTATGACAAGTCTATGTCACTGCAGCGGTTAACCCGACCGGCCTAAAATAGTCTGAATATAAACACTGATTATAGGTGTACCATAGTTATTCATGATAAGACAAAAACACGGCTTGGAAAATGTACTCATGATGTACTCGCTCAATATATCATTTTTGTACATTTTGAACAAACAAAAAAAGTTATGGGCTCCAGCTCTAATTTACCAAATACTTCACGCGGGCCGGTCAAGGATAGCCAGAGGGCCTGATGTGGCCCGGGGGCCGTACAATGCCCAGGTCTGCTGTAAACTAATCTTGAAAACAAAAGCATGACTTACCGCCACCTGCTGGACTGGAGAGTGAAGCATTGAGAGGAGGGAAAAGACTAGACAAAATGTTTACCTGTAGATGGATGCGGTCATGCGGATATAGTTCAAATAATGCTTTTAAGAACACAAATACACCTTAAAACAGTAATAAATCACAGTCTTTATATGAAATATGAGGAGTAATCAGTCAGGAAAATCTGAGAGAACAGTAAGGGCATCATGTAGCCTATAAAACTTTACGTAGTTTTCATCCTAAAAGTGTGCGTCCGCACAAACGTTTTTTAAGATTTATAAATCCATGGGTACGCCAAAACCTGTGCAAAATTCAAGACATTCACTAAATAAATCACAACAAAACATGAATTTAGTTAGACAGTTCATTTTAATGTGGACAGTAAAATATTTTGAAAAAAAACTCCCACAAAAGTGATTACATATAATCACTGAAATACAATCTTAATTTATCATAAAATCACATCATTTCATGATTTTCAAGAATCATTAAAATCACACCATTTAGCATAGATTTACTTCCCATTCTTACAGGTAGCTACATATTACTGAGATAAGGGAACGAGTATTGCGTAGCTATACGCTATGGGGAAAACTCCTTTTTCTCCAAATACTGACATATTTTTATAAAATAACGCAGTGCTACTGCACAGCCATAACAGTGCAGAGACTAAACGCACGCTATTGGCTGGTCAGTGGGAACTGCACGAACTTATGGCGGAGTGGCGGAGCTGCGCAAATAAATCAGTGCACCTCCCGCCGATCTGAGCACAGAGCCCGCCAGAAGGGGCGGGGCATCTGCCTATAAAAGATGCTAATTTCGCCACAGGATTCAGGATTAAATCGACTGAAGAGACGAACAGCAAGTCGTGTGCGATAGCAATAAGGCAGAACACCCTAGCAACCATCCAAAATACCTTAGAAACCACCAAGCAACACCATAGCAACCACTCAGAACACCCTAGCAACCGCCTAGCAACCACCCAAAAGACCCTAGCAACCACCCACAATATCATAGCAACCGCCTAGCAACCACCCAGAATACCATAGCAACCACCAAAAAGAACCTAACAACCACCCAGAACACCCTAGTAACCGCCTAGCAACCACCCAGAATACCTTAGCAACACCATAGCAACCACCCAGAATACCCTAGCAAACACTTAGCAACATCATAGCAACCACCCAGAACACCCTAGTTCCCTTATCTCAGGGAACCAAGGTTACATTAGTAACCGAGTCGTTCCCTTTCAAATGGTCAGTCGTATTGCGTAGCTATACGCTATGGCAGGGTTTCTCAAACCCTCCAGGACCGAGTTTGAGAAATCCTGAGCTTTGGGGAACCAATCCAATCACACCGTGCTATGTTTGAGCAGAACGACATGCTCTATGTCGCAAGTCTGGGATGCTTGTAATAGGGTCCCAAGGCAGAGGGCTAATGTGGCTGCCACATAGGATCAGCCGGCCGCTGCACATACATCGCAAATAGATACTCTACTGGACCATGCCCAGGAGGAGGCCATGCCTCTGGTGGAATGTGCTTTGACGCCTATGGGGCATTGTAGACCGATAGAAGCGTAGGCAAGAGCGATAGCATCCACCAGCCAACAGGATAACCTTTGCTTTGTGATGGGAGGCCCTTTGGTGCAGCCTCCGAAGCTTACAAAGAGCTGTTCCGACTGTCTGAACTGGGTGGAGCACTCTATATATGTTCTCAGGGCCCAAATCGGGCAGAGTATGTGTAATTGCTGCTCGTCTTGTGCGTGGGAAGATTAGAGAGTGAAATCACTTGTGCTTTGAACGGAGTTGAAAGCACTTTAGGCACATAGCCATGTCTTGGTCTGAGGACGACATTAGAGTCGCCTGGTCCAAACTCAAGGCAGGTTACCGATGCTAAGTTTAGCAGTAGCAGCGTCTAAAGCGAGAGCGGTTTTGATTCAGCCGATTGTAGTCGCTCGAATGGAGGCCCTTGAGGCTCTGAGGACCGTTGATAGGTCCCAGGAGGGTACTGTAGTGGGGTGTGGTGGGCTGAGTTTCCTCTCTTCCCTCAGGAAGCGAACAATCATGTCGCATTTCCCTAACGACTGGCCAGCCTCTGGGGCATGGAAGCTGCAATGGCCACCGCGTAGACTTTGAGCCTGCATCCAGTAGCTCTTGAAGAATGAAAGAACCAGCGGTGCTCCACACAATGCAGGGTCTTGGCTCTGGGTTGAGAACCAGCTGGAGAAGACAAACCACTTATGGGCATAGAAGTGTCTTGTGGACAGACCTCTAGCCTCACAAATGGTGTTTTGGACTCTTGCTGGGAGGTCTGTAAGTTCCCGTCGAGGGGCCACACATGGAGGCCCTGCAGTTTGACGGGATGGGACGGGGTGGTCATGTTATCGGACTAGGTAAAACCGCCATCATTTGCAGGTAGTTGATATGCAGCCGTTTCTCTGTACTCGACAAAGAATCGGAAGTTGGCTTGCCCTTGCACAGAGCTCCCCAACCAGTATTGGAGGCGTCCGTGGTGACCAACATCCTCCTTGAGACCATCCCCAAGCTTACCCTAGACTTGTAAAGGCTGGAGTCACGCTTAGGTAGCTCCCTGTAGTTTCAGCTAGTTACCTGTAGTTTCAGCCAGTACTGCAGGGGGCGCAATGCAGCAAAGCCAGCAGAAGTACTGTCAATGTCGAGGCCATGAGGCCTAGCATCCTTTGAAAGGCTCTGAGAGGGCAACAAGCCCCTACTCTGAACTAAGTCAAAAGCCACTGAATGGTCTGAGCACGCTCGGGTGTCAGCCAAACCTTCATTCGGCTGTCCTGGAGTCCTAGGCATTCCAAATGGCTGAGGAGCACAGAACTGAGAGAGTTTAATTCTGCCTCTGACTGGGCCAGAATGAGCCAGTCATCTAGGTAGTTGAGGATGTGCATTCCCTTCTGTCTCAGGGGAAAAACACTACACCCATGCACTTCTTAAACGTGCGTGGTTCCAGAGACAGTCCAATGGTAGGGCTGTATACTGTTATGCAACCCCTTTCGAATGCAAACCTCAAGAACAGTCTGTGAAGCGGGGCAATCTGGATATGCTAGAGCGAGGATTCATTTCAAAGTTAGCATCTTGAACATCTTGGCCTGATGCCACCATCCTTCTTGGGAATGAGGAAGTAACGGCCATAGAAGCCTGGCCATAGAAGCCTGACAGCATTTTAGCCAGTAAGCTCAGTACTTCAGTGTGGAGGATGTGTGCCTCATTGCTCTTCACTGAAGTATTGGTTGGAAGTATATAAGTGGTGGTTGAGGAGATTCCCCCCTTCCATGTAAAGTGCTTTTTGTACCTAGAAAAGCGCTATATAAATGTAACAAGTTATTATTATTATTATTATTATTATTATAGACTATGACCCACGAAGCAGGGTGCTCTCGCTAAGGGCTGAATTCGTTCAGAGAGCAGCTCGCCACGCTGGGTCGGGGACTGGTGTTCATAGAAGTAGTGTTTGGCCGGGCGGAGACGTGGCTTACGGCTTTGCTTTGGGCCTGGGTCGCTGCTGAGCTGCAGAATGCGAGAGCAGCGAGGCGAGACTTGCGCTTTGCCATGAGTGTTCATCCCCAGCCACTCTCGTAGTAAGAGCATCAGTCTTCACTGAATGTGACTTGTGGAGGCGGGCCCGGCAAGCCACACAACTATATGATCTGATTCTGACCTGACAGGGGATTCCCTTGCTGTAGTGAACTCATTTAGTCCTGCTCACTCAGCCCTACGGCTCCATTATTTCTTTGTCTCATGCTTGTGAAAAAGAGAACAGCGGAGAACGAGGGGAGGAGTCGCAGCGACGTGAGACTCGCGCTCTCATAGTGAGAGTGTCCGTCTCAAATGAACGCGGCTTGTGGGGGCGTGCCCAGCAAGTGGCACACTCAGAGATGCGGTATTTTTAAACAAACGCCGGAGAAAATATGCTCTTTTAGTGAATCAGCTCTTGTTATACCCACCTGATAGTCGCAGGAGAGGAGCGTCATTCTCAGTCTCATGAGTCAGCGGAGAACACAGAAAATTGCCATAGTAGTCGCCCGGAATGGCCGCAGGTGAGACAATGCAGTCAGCTGCAGTGGGCTGGGTCAGCTGGCCGGAGTCCGCTGTTCTGCTGAATAGATACTCGTTCCGCTGCCTGGCCTAGCTGTTTTCGTCGCCGAGAAGGCTTCTTCGAGAAATCAGCAAAATGTTTTTGTCGCTGAAGGAGATCAAATCTGAATCCTATGGAGAAATTAGCATCGTTTATAAGCAGATACCCCGCCCCTTCTGGCAAGCTTTGCGCTCAGATCAGTGGGAGGTGCACTGATTGGTTTACGCAGTTACGCCGCTCCGCCATAGGTTCGTGCAGTTCCCACTGACCAGCCAGTAGCGTGCGTTTACTCTCTGCACTGTTATGGCTTTGCAATAGCACTGCGTTATTTTATAAAAAGACTTCGGTATTCTGAGAAAAAGGGGTTTTCCCCATAGCGTATAGCTACACAATACGACTGACCGTTCAAAAGGGAACAAGGCCTACACTATTGTCTTCAGCTTATCTGAGTTCAACTCATTTCATAATTGATGAACCTTACACAGTTATTGAAGCAAATCACCACTGAACTGAATTGATCTGAATAATGACTCTATTGTCTTTACAGGAGAATCTGTTTGCAACATTATTTTTCTGTTTATCCAAGTGAAGCTGCTCTGAATCAGTCTGTACTAAATTTAAAGACTATTTAAAGTCTCTCTAACACAATTAAACACTCTTAATGGAAGATTTTTTTTTTTTATCAGAACAACTATGAGAAATCCTTAGAATTATATTGAAAATGTTGATTAGACTATAAATTAGTTCAGTCATTCAGGTCATTTGATGATTGTCAAAACATAACCAACATGATCAACTTTTCTCTTGTCTCCAGTTATGCTTAAAACAGGGAAGTCTTTCCTTTGAGTTTTCCACGTACAGTCGACACCGTTGTCAAAATGATCCCCACTCACACAGATCCACGAAAACGACTAAAAACACTGTATTCTGCTGCCAGGCCATCAGATGGCGATGAAACACTATAGACTGAACACGTAATACGTGCCTGTGCATGACCTCATCGTCTTCAGAGATTCACATTTTGATTGTTTACGAGGAGACCGGTTTCAACCGTTTGCGTTATCAGGCCCCAAAACACCATTTTGTCGTGTAAATGAACGAAAACTATTAAATTATAGTTAATTATTAACTGATTAATTGAGTGATATTTGAGAATTATTGAGGACACCTGATGTTAACAAGCAGAATCACTGAAGGAGAAAATCACACCGTTATGGTGATCAGTGTTTGCTTTAGTTGGGCTCGTTTGACTTTTAATGTACCCTTATTTTAACACTTTTGAGTGTGGTCTTAAATAAATTCCCAGAAGAGTTAATTTAACTCTGGAGTTTTTGCTGTGTATATATAGATGAAGTGTGATCATGACGCATCTGTCAATGCAACACTTCTGGAAGTTGTGAATTTGTGGTTTCACAAGCACAAACTTAGTAGCCTAATAAAAGCTTCATGGTACACACACATATAGCAAGCGATCTTGACCCGAATGTGGCTACCATGGTAATCTGTTTACAATTTCACAACATCAACATCCGTTGAGGGCTGCAACTTCACTTTTTAAATGACAATATCCTGGCCGGACTACTGTTGTCAGTGACATATCAGGGCCATTTTATGATTAATTGAAATATATTTCTTACCAGTTCCTTTAATTGAATTGGATTAAATTACGAAATAAAAGACAAATGTATTGAACTGAACGAGAAGATATGCAAATATAAAGTTTGATAGTGAAAGGCAGTTACTGTATATGAAACACTTATTTTGTGTTGTGATTTTGTGTATTGTACTAACACAATTGAAAACATGCTGAAATGTTTGAAAAAAGTGCACTTTTAACGATCTGTTGTGATATTAGAACTAAAAGTGTAAACGTACAAAACATTAAAAATGTACACCTTGTGAAAATAGCAGGCTACCGAAGCGAATTAAAAAACTGTATGTAAACTGAACAAGCAACACAATGTGTTAGTGGTGTGATGCAAAAAGAGGACACTGTATTGGGTCACTTAAAAATAACTATATTTCATTATGTTGAAATTGTTTTCTCTGACAAATAATCAGTAGCTACAATAGCTGGGTTTCCATCCAAACGTAAAGCGAAGGCGGGCATTATATGCAAATGTATCTTCTAGTGATGTAGAGCCGTAAAGCAGCAGGATTCGAAACACAAACGACTCGTCACGGCGGTTCAGAGCCGATTCTTTCTTTTGGGAGGCGATAACTTTAATAATTGTGCATTTTCAAATTTAAAACTTTGCAGAACGTTTACATTCACAAACAGCTGTATTACACACTGCATGAAAGGGAATATTCGAAAAAACATAAAAGGGGAACTATAACTCTTTGGGCCCTACTTTAACAATCTGAAACGAAGGTATCAAACACAAAATGCAAGTAACTTTGTGGGCGGGTCTTGGGCGCTGTTGCTATTATACCGGCGGGATAAATGACTCTTGCGCCCGACGCAAATCTAAAATGGGTTGGTCTGAAGTAGCTTCATTATTCATAGGTGTGGTTTGGGCGTAATGTGCAATAAACCAATCAGAGCATCATCTCACAGTCCCTTTAAGAGCAGGCGCGCTTGTTCCATAGCGGATTGCTATTATAACGGCGGATTTGCCAGGCGCGCGCCAGGAGCGGTTCACAGCCGAGGAGACCGACGTTCTCGTCAGGGCGTAAAACACAGAGAAGTGACATTGTATGGGGATGGAGAAACCCACAGAAATTAGCTTTGGTTAAACAGGCGTATAATAATTTGTGTAAATGTGTAAGTTAGATTTATGCCTATTTTTTCACATCTTCATGAACACCACAATGATTTCCCTCATGTGGAATATTTTTGCTTGTAATTATGTATGGTTTGCAAAAATGAGAACTGCTGCGTCTGTGTGTAGATGAGAGAAGCAAAGTGTGCGTTGTGCACACACTACATTATGGCCAATATGCGCCCTTAAAATAGCATCTGAACGCGCCACTGAAAATGCGCCACTGACTTTAGACTAGGTTTTTCCTGGTCTGTGGCGGAATTGTTTTCTGAAACTGCAAAATAGCACCAGGGAACGTTTGCGCCGGAACACGCCGCCTCTTTTTGCTGAACCGCCCCCCGGGAGCGCAAGTTCATTCCCTAATTTACCGACATGCGTCTGTCGAGTGAAAAGTCCGCTGTGCGTCGGGTGCAAAATAGGAATGATACATGCGTCTGTGTACAAAGTCAATAGCGCTGGGAGCAAGATAGGGCCCTCTGATTCATAAGTCAAAAACCACCTCAAGCGAGCGTGAAAACTGTTTTGCAAATAAAGGGATTTTTATTAGAAATTTGACATTTCCATTACTCGTTTCACAGAGTCAACACAGTTTTACACCAGAGATCTTTCTGATCGCTTCTTTTTCATTACTCGTTTCTAATGCCCATAAAAACAGGTTGATGGAAACGTAGCTAATGAGAGGATAAATATTTCTGGATAGCACTGTACAGTTCAGCTCACTTCCTGATCCAGAGCTTTTCAAAGTCAACACAGTTTTACACCAGAGATCTTTCTGATCGCTTCTTCAGCTGTGTCATAGAGTCAGGACTAAACACTCAGTTGATGAGATCACAGGAAGTAACCAACCACAGGAGGAGCTGATGATGTTTAAAGGAGGAGCTGTAACTATATATAATGAAGAGGAAGACTGACAGAAACACAAAATGGCTGATACGTGTGATCTGTGTGTGCTGGGACTGATCATTCTCTCTTCACTTCTCACAGGTAAAGAAATCTGTATTTTCTCTAAAGACATTTAGTGGAATTAGTCTGGAAAGAGTTCATTTGAACATGCTCAGTTTATTCTTGCACACATTCACGTTGTGATCTCAGAGTTGCGTAATGATACACACAAATCATACTGTATTATTCCTGATACTGGACATAGTGCCACTCAAACATCTGATGATGAAGAATTATCTTCATATCCAGAGTGTAAGGGTGGATTTCCTGCAGAGGTTCAAGCTGCAAGACTGCCGAATGACTAAAGAAAAGTTGTCAGTTTAATGGTTTAAAGGTTTAATGACAAAATATGGTTATAGTTATACTTAAAATAGTTACAAAATAGATGTATGAGATGATGATAAATATACCATTAATCTTAGCCAGCATGTAAATGTTTCCAGAGAGAGAGAGAGAGAGAGAGAGAGAGAGAGAGAGAGAGAGAGAGAGAGAGAGAGAGAGAGAGAGAGAGAGAGACAAAGAAAAGAGGAAGTAAAGAGAGAGAGCCCTAAGAACTATCGACTATTTTTGACTGTCAGAATGCCGGCGGACACAGCTACAGTGAGTTGTTCAAAACCTTTCTTGCTAGTAAACTCTGTGTACACAAGCAATGTTCTCAATGCTGGAGTTCATGTGTAGAGCCGCTGGTGATACTTCCAGCCAAGTTTCATGTTGTGTCGAGTCTTCTTAGTGTTTTAAAATAGCCATTTTTGATGCTATCATAGAAGTGCCCCAAGCACTCCCATTCAAAAGGCAATTTGACCGAAAACGAAAATACGGTCAAACTTAAAAGTGCCGTTTCCATTCTAATTATGCTTTTAAACTAAAGTTCGCCTCGGGTAGATTAACAAAAAGACCCTAAGTTGCATTTTGGTGAGAATTACCCTTTAATGTTAGTTTTTCTCTGGCTGCTGGAACTGTTTGTTATGGCAAGAACAGTAAAAGTAAATGTATTCTAGTGATGGGTCACGAACGGTCAAAAACGATTTGTTTATTTCGAACAAATCTTTAATATGACTCAGGACTACTGAGTTGTCTCAGAGAGTGATTTGTTCATTTTGTGTCGACCGTGCATTCGCAAAATCCTGTGGGTTCTGTACCGGAAAGAGAAATGATTAGTTAATCTCTTGAGTCTTCGGGTCTGATTCTTCTGAGTCTTTCGTTCTTTTGACACCTGACGTGATGTGACAGCGCTGGACACATAAATGAGTTAATAATTCCCAAACTTTCTTATAAACAAGCATGTAGTCAGTTTTTTAAAGGAACACGTCGACTTTTGGGGACTTTAGCTTATTCACAGTATCCCCCAGAGTTAGATAAGTCCATACATACCTTTTTCATCTCCGTGCGTGCCGTAACTCTGTCTGACGCACCCACCGCTAGCCTAGCTTAGCACAAAGACTGGATGTAAATGGCTACAGCTAGCATACTAATCCCAATAAGTGACAAAATAACGCCAACATTTTCCTATTTATATGTTGTGATTTGTATAGTCACAGTGTGTACAAATAACAAGGTCATATGAGACACAGCCATTTTTTTTACGTTTAAATACTGGGAACTATTTTCTCAGAAGGCGAAGCACTGCTACTTGGGCGGAGTGATTAGCGCAGCACCCAAGAAGCGCCGTTCCGTAAACAAAACCAACGTGACTAACTAGCTAGTAGCAAACGTGATTCGTGATCATGGCTGACTTTGAGGAATTGTCAGAGGATTTTTATTTGGTATCAAACCAAGATCCAGAACCATATCGTTTTGAGCCAGAATGCACAGACGAGGAGTTACAAACTTTGGAAGCTGATAGACAAGATGCCGAACAGACTGAGGTCGAGGGGAGAATCAGAACGGGAGTAGCCTACTATTTCACAAACAAGGTCACTGTTTCTCAAAAATGAAAACTGCCCATCCCCCCCTCCAATTCATTAGCAAGTTGAAGGCTACAGTCCTGAAAGTTACCTTTAGCGCCGCTTATTTGTTAGCTGCTACTGGGGCGATAGAGAGCGTTTGTGACAACACAAAACTAACATTACAGGGGATACATGGAGCCCGGGAACAACTGTAATAGTAGTGAGCACCCTATTCATGTAATAGTGTCACTAAGGTTACATTACATCTAGCTAATGGCACTGTAACAGTAGGCTAGTCATCTAAAAACATAACGGAACACTTACCGCAGCCGCAGGTGATCCACTTTGTCCTGTCTTTACTATCGATGGGATGGCCGTATCCTTCAGCACACGTTTCATGGTCCGTGTGGCAAATTCCATTTGTTCAAAATAGTCGTCCTCAGTGAAATGTTCTGAGCAAACGCGATAGTCCTTGATGATGTTTACAGGTGTGTTTGGATCTATATCCAGAGCAAGTAGCCATTGATTCATCAGGTCAGCGTTTTTGTTTGGAATTCTATGAAACATCATGGTATTACCTGGTCTCCCCTGTTTATTGTCGCAGCTCTTTACAATACAGCGAACACCCATGATTGTAAACTTTGCATTTACTATCTAGTAATTGCTGACTCTATTACTCCAACTCTGAGCGAACTCTCTGCTCCTCACCACGGCGCTTCTCGGGTGCTGCGCTAATCACTCCGCCCAAGTAGCAGTGCTTCGCCTTCTGAGAAAATAGTTCCCAGTATTTAAACGTTTAAAAAATGTGTCTCATATGACCTTGTTATTTGTACACACTGTGACTATACAAATCACAACATATAAATAGGAAAATGTTGGCGTTATTTTGTCACTTATTGGGATTAGTATGCTAGCTGTAGCCATTTACATCCAGTCTTTGTGCTAAGCTAGGCTAGCAGTGGGTGCGTCAGACAGACTTACAGCACGCACAGAGATGAAAAAGGTATGAATGGACTTATCTAACTCTGGGGGATACAGTGAATAAACTAAAGTCCCAAAAAGTCGAAGTGTTCCTTTACCAGTTACATGCTGCATTTTTCGTCTCAATCTCAATTTCTTATAGCTTTCTTATTTCTGTTGAATTTGGCTATTGACATGTAACATGCTAAATACATTCTGCTGAAATGAACGAAATGACTTGAAAAAAGATTTGTTCATTTTGATGAACGAGATTCAAATATCCGAGTCAGTAAAATGATCCGAACTTCCCACTACTAATGTGATCAGATGATGTCAGCTACTTGATGATGACGATAACGATATGATCATCATGTAGTGCTCTGGGGTGCGTTTCCCGAACAACGACGTAACTCGCTGCTTAACTATCAACTAGCGAGTCACGACTGTTTTTCCCGAAATTGTTCTCGAAAGTGGTCGTTCAACGATGTTGGTTTATCACGTCACGCAGGTGGTGGAGTAATAACTTCTGTTAATGAATCTGTTTGAGATCGAATTAACTCTAGATGTTTTGCTATAAATTACAGACATGACATCTGAGGAATATTTCTCATTTTTCTCAGTTATTTTGCTTTATTTCCAGATTCAATCATAGGCTCGTTCTTACATAGTCGAGCACGTTCGCACATGCGCACTCTTCAAAAACGGTGCTTTAAATCTCTTGACAAACTAAAAGACGTAAATGACATTTGTATGTATTCTAAATAAAAGACACATGTTGTACTGAATGTCAGCTTGCTTATTTTGCTCAAGATCAGGATTTATTAAGTCCACATGTCATGCAAACTAGAAACTCTGCTTCTAACCACAGCTCGAGAGCTGTCGTGCCAAACACACAACTCTGCGATGCTGTTTGCGAATGTTCGTTAGAACGATGGTTTCGGGAAACACAGACTCATTGAACTGCTGATGACGATGGAACTTGCGAACATTGTTGGCTAACGATGCTTTTGGGAAACGCACCCCTGATCAGCTGACCTCTTCTAGACTGTCATGTGTGTTATTAATTTCATATAACTGATTAGAGTAAAACACTAAACATTATGAACTACTGTTTCACTTAGATACACTCAAACCTCAATAATCAGCGCGTGAATCTCAATAACGGTGACATGCTTCATAAAGAAAACCAGGGATGGGCAAACTCGGTCCTGGAGGGCCACTGTCCTGCAGAGTTGATCTCCAACCCTGATACACTCTCCTGCCTGTAGCTTTCTAGTAATCCTGGAGACATTGATTAGATGTGTTATATAAGGGGCCCAGATAGCAAGCAGCCATCCAAACAATGTTAATGTGTCAATGTTCACTGCATTGAATCAACATCACTTTTACACCCATCATTTTGATGATGAGATTTAAGATTTCATCCAAAAAATCAATGATAATGGCATTGAATTTATGTTACAATGTGATGATGATGATTCTCTCAGAAAATAAAACACAACTATAACAGTATAACAGTGGCCCGCCAGGACCGAACCCTAATCTGTCCTTTGAGGTCAATATGACCCAATTTACTTTTCTTTAGTTAAAAAAAAAAAAAAAATGGTTTCCTTCATCTCAGTGCAATAAGATTTTGTGACTTTTTCTAAATTATCTATCTATACACACACACAAAACTGGGCTTGATTCGGTTGTTCTGAAGGTATTTAAAAAAAAAAGGTCACACTCAAGACCTTTGAAATTAATGTGTTTGAAATGAAAATTGTTTTTTATTTTTCATTTGTCAAAAAAAAATCAATAAATCCAGAATAAATCTGAAAAATGTCCATACCTCAATGTACTAGAGCACAAATGCAATGTGGAACGAACGTGTACACACACACACACACACACACACACACACAGACAGGTGGGACTGCAATAGAGAGCATTTTTGTAGAAATTGGCAAATAAAATCAATAATTCCAGTATAAATCTGAAAATTCTCACACATAAATGAAGGCCTGGTACTAGAGCAAAAAAGCAATGTGGAATGAACATGATCGCACACACACACACACACACACACACACACACACACACACATACACACACAGGTGTGTTTACTCTTTACTTGTGTTCCTATCCGCTTATTCCTTTCCGGTTTTATTTACTTTTATGTACTAAAAATGTGTTTCTTATTCTAAAGTTAATAATTTTATATATTTGGATTATTGAAATAAATACTATGTAACTGCATTCAAGTCTTTTCTTTTAGTGTCATTACAGCAAATTTATTTGGCATTACTGCAAAATTATGTGGCATTATTGCAAAAACAAGACACTTATTCAAAAGACCTCAAATAACAAAGAAATACTGATTTAATGTATTTTAAAATGTTTATATATATATATATATATATATATATATATATATATATATATATATATATATATTCATAACAAAAGCTGAATGGATCTCTATGGAGCCTCTGCTGGAAGTGTACGGTAATTACACTTTTTGACAAAACTATATTATCTGCAAAAACAAAAATCTAACCATCAGATGGAAGAATTATGCATCGCACACCTAGATCAATATCCAGAATATAATTCATTTAGATCATCACTAATGTGTTGTTGTTGTTTTTCATAAAAAAGGTAATATTTCATATGCATGCTAATGGTGTAGCTGATATATTTTGCAGTAAATAGGTACAAAAGTACTTCAAATCTCCCAAAACATAGCATTAATGTATAGATGAGAAGTAAACCAAAACAATGATATAGTACGTGTATTATTAAATAAAAAAATAAAAAAATAAAAAAAATACAATCACTCAATAAATTTTTTATATATTATATGTCATATTGACCCCAAATGCACTGAGTGTAAACAGGAAACTAGAGACATATGAGGAAAAGATGGTTCAGTCCTGTGTCTGCTGGGAAACTTCCCGCTAAAACTGTATACGACTGTTTAGAGAGTGTTATCCTTCCTTTTAGGAGAACATTCTGGTAACAAAAATACAATTATCTACAGAAAACATTACAAGAACAAAACATAATGTTCTCAAAACATTCATAGAACAACACCATTTCTATCTGGGATGAGCTCATATCGTCAAGTCTAGTCACCTTCATTTATATAGCGCTGTTAACAACATGGATATCGAGATCATAGTATGAGCACACAGTGAATGTGCTGTGAGTAAAAGAACTACAAATATCCTTTATCTTTTGTTTGGTTTGTTTGTTGTGTTGTACTGGTGGTGTAAAGGAATACAAATATTCTCCTAGTGCATGTTTAACCGTATTTTATTAAATGATTTGTTAATGCATTATTTTGTCATGACTTTTACTTGAGAGGGCCCTAATCATGATCAAATTCACTGTTAACTACTTCCCAAACTCAGCTCATGATTGATCATAAACTTACTATCAAACACACAACGAGTGTTCAGCTCAGTGAAGTGATGTTGTGTGGTCAGAGAACAGAAGTACAGTATCATCACGACTGTGTCTGGATGGAGAGTGAACTACTGATCCCAGCAAACCTTCCCTGAGTTTTGCTCCTTCCTTTGGGAACTGTTCCACACATATTCTTTGTGTGTTTTGAATTGTTATTTAGTATTTAGCTGTGCATAAATCACAGTAGGGTGAGTTTGAAGAAAAGAGAGAAACACAGAACAGATAAAGAGCTTTTAAGGTCAGTTATTAGTGTATTTTCTACGGTTGAAGAGGAGGATCAACTAATCCTGTGCCGTCCAGTAATGTTTATGACAAAGCTGAAAGCAAGAGTTCAAGATATGATGATATTATATTATTTACATTTGTTTCAAAGTCAGGGTATTTCTTATTCCTTCTTAAAGGGATAGTTCACTTTGAAATAAAATGTTGATATGTTTTAGCTTACCTCAAGGGCATCCAAGATGTAGGTGTCTTTGTTTCCGCAGTAGTTTCAATTTTGATATTTTTAGGTCAAACCGTTCTTGTCTGTCAGTCATATAATGCAGGTCTGTGGTCACTGTCTCAAAACACAAGCACAGAGTCCAAATTAAAACAATTCCCCATCGTCCAAATGAAACAATTCCCCATCATAAGTACACATTGATGGCCTAAGACACGAAACGAGCGGTTTGTGTGAGAAAACGAACAGTATTTATATAGTTTTTAGCTCTTGAAAACAGCACACGTCCAAATGGTCTGACGGCGCGGGCCGGTATAGATATATAAATAGATGTCGCCTTGGCTACTGCAGTTCATTGGAACGAAACCGTAGCCAAGGCGACATCTATGTATATATCTATACCGGCCCGCGCCGTCAGATCATTTGGACGTGTGCTGTGTTCAAGAGATAACAACGATATAAATACTGTTCGTTTTCTCACATAAACCGCTCGTTTCGTGTCTTAGGCCATCAATGTGTACTTACGATGGGGAATTGTTTAATTTGGACGATGGGGAATTGTTTTAATTTGGACTCTGTGCTTGTGTTTTGAGCCAGTGACCATAGACCTGCATTATATGACTGACAGACAAGAACGGTTTGACCTAAAAATATCAAAATTGAAACTACTGCGGAAACAAAGACACCTACATCTTGGATGCCCTTGAGGTAAGCTAAAACATATCAAAAATTAATTTCAAAGTGAACTATCCCTTTAAAGAGGCGTTTGATTCGGTTTATCCATAATGTTAATGAATGCACTAACTATCAAACACCGGAAAAAGACTGAATGATTCGAATCTTCTGCTTTTTATGCTGGTGTGGTTTATGTTTTTTCATTTATTAATATCATAGTGATCACTGAGATATACTGTGTTTCAGGAACCAGTGGAGAGGATGATCATGTGTTCATCAGTTCTGGTGAAAATGTCTCTCTGTCCTGTAATAAAGATCTTTCTGACTGCAAATCAACTACATGGAACTATAACAGCTTCAGACAGTCAGAAGCAGTTGAACTGATTGCTGGAGGGAAAGTTAAGGATAAAATAGACAGACATGAGAGACTGAGTCTGGAGTCTGACTGCTCTCTGAACATCAAGAACGTCACAGAAGAAGATTATGGATTTTACATCTGCAGACAATATGTGAATGGACAGAAACAAGGAACTGATGAACGTGTTTATCTGCATGTTCTTCATGGTAAGTTTATGATTATGTGGTCAATTTCCAAAAGGTTATCCCTTTAAACTCAGATGATGATTGAAGAGTCTGTGATTTGTGTCTTGTGTTCAGTTTCAGTGTCTCCATCATCATCTTCATCCTCACAGACTGAGATCAGTCCAGGCCGCTCTGTGACTCTCTCCTGTCAGTTGTATTCATATACTGGACTCTCCTGTGATGATCTGGTCAGTTCTGAGGGAGTTGAGCTGTTGTGGGTGAATCAGACTGGTGTTGATCTGAAGACAGACTCCAGATATCAGATATTATCATCATCAGATCAATATCGCTGTATCATCACTCTGACTACAACACTCCTGCATGAAGATGACAACAGAGAGTGGAGATGTCAGCTTACTCACAGAAATCAACTCCAGGCCTCAGTCAGATTCACTGTCAAGTATTCAGGTGAGAAAACACTCTTTTCTGACAGATTTGTGAAAACTTTCACAGATTGGCTCTACTCTTTCTGATGGCTTCATACGTTTGGCAATTGTAAAATATTAGTGGTCAAAGTCATAAACTGCATGTAAAATCCTTATAGTCAAGTCAAGTCAAGTATATTTGTATAGCGCTTTTCACAATACAGATTGTATCAAAGCAGCTTCACAGTATTAAATTAAAATAATACAACAAGGTTTGTTTCTAGTGGAATTTATTGATAAAATCAAATTAGATATCCCCAGAATATCCCCAACTGAGCAAGCCAAAGGCAACAGTGGCAAGGAACCGAAAAACTCCATCAGGTGACCTAATGGAGAAAAAAAAATCCTTGGGAGAACCCAGGCTCAGTCGGGGGCCAGTTCTCCTCTGGCGTTTATGAACTAGAGGCCGGATTGTAATTTGAACTGTAAGATTAAAAATATTATATGAATGCCTGGCTGAAGAGATGCGTCTTTAATCTAGTTTTAAACTGGGAGAGCGAGTCTGAGCAACGAACAGTATCAGGAAGGCTATTCCAGAGTTTTGGAGCCAAATGTGAAAATGCTCTCCCTCCTTTGGTGGATCTGGATATCCTAGGTATGACCAAAAGCCTTGAATTTAGTGATCTTAAAGAGCGCGATGGATTATAGGGCGATAGAAGATCCGTTAAATAGACTGGAGCTAAGCCGTTTAGGGCTTTATAAGTCAGTAGCAATACATTGTAATTAATACAGAACTTTATAGGTAACCAATGTAGTGATGATAAAATCGGTGTTATATGATCATATTTTCTAGATCTAGTAAGAACTCTAGCGGCGGCATTTTGGACTAACTGTAGCTTGTTTATTGAGGATGCAGGACAACCGGCTAATAAGGCATTACAGTAATCTAGTCTCGAGGTCATGAATGCATGAACTAACTTTTCTGCATCAGAAACTGATAGCATATTACGTAGCTTAGCAATGTTTCTAAGGTGGAAAAAGGCTGTTCTTGTAACATATGAAATTTGATTTTCAAAAGACAGGTTGCAGTCTAATATAACACCCAGGTCTTTTACTGTAGAGGATAAAGTAACAGGACATCCTACTATATTAAAGTTGTATTGCGAGAGGTTTTGTGGGCGGTTTTTTGAACCTATAAGTAGTACCTCTGTTTTGTCTGGATATATAATTCCCAATATTGACCTCCTATGGGTCATACATGAAATATTGCATAAATCTATTAAAGCCTAGTATGACCCCTGTAGGAGGTCAGTTTAAGGAATTATTAGGCTTAATAATGTCATTGATTCAGGAAAGCTGAAGGTTTATGGGAAGCAGCTCTGAGAAACTGTGTTTCACTCTCATATAAACCAGGAATAAATGATACAGTAACATCTCTCTTCTCAACTACTGCCACTGTAAGCTGTGATGTTTGAACACAAACTGCATGTCATGATCAATATGAAAATATGATGTTAATGTCCTACAGATGATGCGTCTGAACATTCATCTTCTGCAGCTCCAGTCACTTCAACAACACTGACTCCAGTCAGAAGCTCAAACTCTGAGAAGACATCAAGCCGAACTACAGCAGCAGCTCCTACACAAGGTTCATGATCACATGATCACTGTCACACATCACCAGGCTCTCGCTTCAGTGGTTTGCACTCAAAAAAAGCTCTTTAGTCAGATTTGTCAGTGAGTTTTGATACATATGACCGGTCTTGTACAGTCTGTTGTCTGATGCTAAATAATCATAAGTGTAACTCACGCTACTCCTATGATAAATGAATAAAATCGTAGTGAGGATTTATTAAACACAACTCGTCATCCCAGCACCAGAACTGAGCGTCACACTGATGAGCTTCTCAGCAAAACAGCAAAAACACCCTTCTTGCAAAGGAAGGATTCGAGCGGCGTCTTCTGTTCCTGTTTTAGATAGAAAGCCAAGTCTAACTCGTTCATTGTAGCGGCCAAAGCCATTTCACACAACTGGTGTTCATCCATAGCCATCTTGCAATGTTTACTAATGACTTCGACGTCACAGCGCTGTCATCATCTGTTTAGCTCGCCTCTGGCCCGCCTGTATCAGATAACCCGATGTGATTGGTGCAGCTCGGATCGAGGGGCATATTTAATGAGCATCATTACTGGACACCAGAGTAACTCGCTGAGCAAATTCAACTTGTGCTCTCGCGAGAACTCTGGATTACCAGGGTAGGAGTTTTCTAGAATCAGTCTCTGAATCCTCTCTGGAGTTGTTCGAGCAGCTGATCACAGATTTTGACTCAAGCCATGTTTCATTTGTAATCTACATCACTTTCTAATTCCATTCTCTTGTACATCAGCAACAACCCATAAACATGAAAACTAATATCGTTAGTAACTGTCATTAATTGTCAGACACATCATTCTCATCCAGACAATCCTAAACAATCATGTGTAAGTTACAGTCATTAAGTGAACATATGAGGTACAGTCTGTTAGTGTACAGATGCTTTCAGCACATATAAACAACTCTCTGGAATACTTGATGCTGATTGGTCAATTGTAGCATTCAGCCATCATATATTTCGTCATATTCGCCGTTGTCCATGGCAACACTGTATATCAGACAGCTGTCCCGCCGTCACTGCCCAGAAAGATAAGGTAAGGTTTGGGGGCGGAGTTTAGGGATAGGGACCAATGGGGTTGCAGCCTCAACAAGGGGGTGGGGGGAATATTGTAGTGACCTCAGAGGACGTCAGTATTAAAGGTGGTGTATGTAACTTTTTTTACTCTACTAAAGCAAAAAAATGGCATAATATGTTTGCAGATATTTAGGAAACATCCTGAGTTAACATCCTTGTTTTTCTGTTCGGTTGCGTTTTCTCAAACTAGCGACCCGTGTGAGCGTCGAGTCTGGGGAGGAGGGGAAACAACGATCTCCGATATTTTGAGTTTGGACTGCAGTACCTATTCCCACCACTAGTTGTCGTTCTTACAGACTGCAACTTTAATATTACTCTGAAATTGTTGCAGTTTTTGTCTTGTTGCTCTGCCAATTGTTTTGTACATTGTAACAGAGTATTTTTAGTGGAAGCTTTAAAGGGATAGTTCACTTTGAAATTAATTTTTGATATGTTTTAGCTTACCTCAAGGGCATCCAAGATGTAGGTGTCTTTGTTTCCGCAGTAGTTTCAATTTTGATATTTTTAGGTCAAACCGAAGACACGAAACGAGCGGTTTGTGTGAGAAAACGAACAGTATTTATATCGTTGTTATCTCTTGAAAACAGCACACGTCCAAATGATCTGACGGCGCGGGCGGGTATAGATATATACATAGATGTCGCCTTGGCTACTGCAGTTCATTGGAACGAAACCGTAGCCAAGCGACATCTAGTGTATATATCTATACCCGCCCGCTGGCGGGTATAGATGTATACACTAGATGTCGCCTTCGCTACTGCAGTTCAATGGAACGAAACCGTAGCCAAGGCGACATCTATGTATATATCTATACCCGCCCGCGCCGTCAGATCATTTGGACGTGTGCTGTTTTCAAGAGATAACAACGATATAAATACTGTTCGTTTTCTCACACAAACCGCTCGTTTCGTGTCTTAGGCCATCAATGTGTACTTACGATGGGGAATTGTTTCATTTGGACGTGGGGAATTGTTTTAATTTGGACTCTGTGCTTGTGTTTTGAGACAGTGACCATAGACCTGCATTATATGACTGACAGACAAGAACGGTTTGACCTAAAAATATCAAAATTGAAACTACTGCGGAAACAAAGACACCTACATCTTGGATGCCCTTGAGGTAAGCTAAAACATATCAAAAATTAATTTCAAAGTGAACTATCCCTTTAAGATAATAAACACTTTATAGCTGCTGAACTTCTGAAGTGACAACAGCATCTCAGAGGACCATCACTGTAATAATCTCCGACTTACTGAATTTACTATAAATTCACCACAAGCATCAATTTACTTCATGATAAATAAGGATAACTGTGCTATTAAATATGCCATTTTTATGTATTTGGTTAAACACAGTAAATAGTCCTGCTGAATGTGTCTCTCTATATAGGCTCTCTCTCAGTGACAGTGACTGTGACTGTGATTGTTGTTGCCGCTTCATTCGCTCTTCTCCTTCTGGCTCTTATTCTCTGGGTGATTCGTAAAAAAAGAGCGGGTGAGTTTTGCATATTTTGTAACAACAGACAAAAACATCTGATAAAATAAATTTGTAATTTAGACAAATTTCTTTCTCTAAAAGTGAAGAGAAATCAATGAGTTAACAAAAATAATGTTTCTATTCTACAGCGCTAGATTCTTCTAGACTCTTTTAAAAACTGATTGTCTTCTGCATTAGAGACTGTGCGTGTGTTTGATCATAAACTTCCCCGTGACATTATGTTTCAGGCAACAGAAGAGGGACTGGCGACTCTGTGGTAAGTATTGCAGGTTGATCCATGAGTTATTAATGTACATAAGGACTGACCCTGAAATATGACCCTCTTATTACTCAGATTATAAAATGTCAGGGTTCTCAGCAGACAGTTCTGTCAGTCTTGTCTTAGTTTAATCTGTCTTTGATGGTGTTGTATGGAAACTTGTTTCCGCCACAAAATAAAACATTTGAAAAGATAATTGCGACTTTTTATCTCACAATTGCGAGTTTACATCTCGCAATTCTGACTTTATTTATCAGAATTGCGAGATATAAAGTCAGAATTGCGTGAAATAAAGTCGCAATTGCGTGTTATAAAGTCAGAATTGCGATATAAAGTCAGAATTGCGTAAAATAAAGTCAGAATTGCGTGTTATAAAGTCAGAATTGCGAGATATAAAGTCAAAATTGCGTGAAATAAAGTCAGAATTGCGTGTTATAAAGTCAGAATTGCGTGTTATAAAGTCAGAATTGCGAGATATAAAGTCAGAATTGCGTGAAATAAAGTCAGAATTGCGTGTTATAAAGTCAGAATTGCGTGTTATAAAGTCAGAATTGCGTGTTATAAAGTCAGAATTGCGTGAAATAAAGTCGCAATTGCGTGTTATAAAGTCAGAATTGCGAGATATAAAGTCAGAATTGCGTGAAATAAAGTCAGAATTGCGTGTTATAAAGTCAGAATTGCGAGATATAAAGTCAGAATTGCGTGAAATAAAGTCAGAATTGCGTGTTATAAAGGCAGAATTGCGAGATATAAAGTCAGAATTGCGTGTTATAAAGTCAGAATTGCGTGTTATAAAGGCAGAATTGCGAGATATAAAGTCAGAATTGCGTGAAATAAAGTCAGAATTGCGTGTTATAAAGTCAGAATTGCGTGTTATAAAGTCAGAATTGCGAGATATAAAGTCAGAATTGCGTGAAATAAAGTTAGAATTGCGAGATATAAAGTCAGAATTGCGTGAAATAAAGTCGCAATTGCGTGTTATAAAGTCAGAATTGCGAGATATAAAGTCAGAATTGCGTGAAATAAAGTCAGAATTGCGTGTTATAAAGTCAGAATTGCGTGAAATAAAGTCAGAATTGCGAGATATAAAGTCAGAATTGCGTGAAATAAAGTCAGAATTGCGTGATATAAAGTCAGAATTGCGTGAAATAAAGTCAGAATTGCGTGTTATAAAGTCAGAATTGCGTGAAATAAAGTCAGAATTGCGTGTTATAAAGTCAGAATTGCGTGTTATAAAGGCAGAATTGCGAGATATAAAGTCAGAATTGCGTGAAATAAAGTCAGAATTGCGTGTTATAAAGTCAGAATTGCGTGTTATAAAGTCAGAATTGCGAGATATAAAGTCAGAATTGCGTGTTATAAAGTCAGAATTGCGTAAAATAAAGTCAGAATTGCGTGTTATAAAGTCAGAATTGCGAGATATAAAGTCAGAATTGCGTGAAATAAAGTCAGAATTGCGTGTTATAAAGTCAGAATTGCGTGTTATAAAGTCAGAATTGCGAGATATAAAGTCAGAATTGCGTGAAATAAAGTCAGAATTGCGTGTTATAAAGTCAGAATTGCGTGTTATAAAGTCAGAATTGCGTGAAATAAAGTCGCAATTGCGTGTTATAAAGTCAGAATTGCGAGATATAAAGTCAGAATTGCGTGAAATAAAGTCAGAATTGCGTGTTATAAAGTCAGAATTGCGAGATATAAAGTCAGAATTGCGTGAAATAAAGTCAGAATTGCGTGTTATAAAGGCAGAATTGCGAGATATAAAGTCAGAATTGCGTGTTATAAAGTCAGAATTGCGTGTTATAAAGGCAGAATTGCGAGATATAAAGTCAGAATTGCGTGAAATAAAGTCAGAATTGCGTGTTATAAAGTCAGAATTGCGTGTTATAAAGTCAGAATTGCGAGATATAAAGTCAGAATTGCGTGAAATAAAGTTAGAATTGCGAGATATAAAGTCAGAATTGCGTGAAATAAAGTCGCAATTGCGTGTTATAAAGTCAGAATTGCGAGATATAAAGTCAGAATTGCGTGAAATAAAGTCAGAATTGCGTGTTATAAAGTCAGAATTGCGTGAAATAAAGTCAGAATTGCGAGATATAAAGTCAGAATTGCGTGAAATAAAGTCAGAATTGCGTGATATAAAGTCAGAATTGCGTGAAATAAAGTCAGAATTGCGTGTTATAAAGTCAGAATTGCGTGAAATAAAGTCAGAATTGCGTGAAATAAAGTCAGAATTGCGTGTTATAAAGTCAGAATTGCGTGTTATAAAGGCAGAATTGCGAGATATAAAGTCAGAATTGCGTGAAATAAAGTCAGAATTGCGTGTTATAAAGTCAGAATTGCGTGTTATAAAGTCAGAATTGCGAGATATAAAGTCAGAATTGCGAGATATAAAGTCAGAATTGCGTGAAATAAAGTCAGAATTGCGAGATATAAAGTCAGAATTGCGTGAAATAAAGTCGCAATTGCGTGTTATAAAGTCAGAATTGCGAGATATAAAGTCAGAATTGCGTGAAATAAAGTCAGAATTGCGTGTTATAAAGTCAGAATTGCGAGATATAAAGTCAGAATTGCGTGAAATAAAGTCAGAATTGCGAGATATAAAGTCGGAATTGCGTGTTATAAAGTCAGAATTTTGACTTTTTTTCTCGCAATTGCGACTTTATATCACGCAATTCTGACTTTATAACACGCAATTGCGAGTTTATATCTCGCAATTCTGACATCTTTTCTCAGAATTGTGAGATATAAACTCACAATTGTGAGATATAAAGTCCAATTCTAAGGGAAAAAAAGACAGATTTTTTTTTTTTTTACCTCAGAATAGTTTATATCTCACAATTCTGACTTTATAACACGCAATTGCGACTTTATATCGTGCAATTCTTACTTTATATCTCCCAATTGCGACTTTATTTCTCAGAATTGCGACCTTTTATCTCGCAATTGCGACTTTATTTCTCAGAATTGCGACTTTTTATCTCGCAATTGCGACTTTATTTCTCAGAATTGCGACTTTATATCACACAATTGCGACTTTATTTCTCAGAATTGCGACTTTATTTCTCAGAATTGCGACTTTATATCTCGCAATTGCGACTTTATTTCTCAGAATTGCGACTTTATTTCTCACAATTCTGACTTGATGTATCGCAATTGTGAGAAAAAAAGTCAGAATTGTGAGATAAAAAGTCGCAATTATTATTATTTATTTATTATTCATTGGCGGAAACAAGCTTCCATAGTGTTGTGTTTGAGCACATGGCTCTGTCTTTATTTGTGTTGGCCATGTGTTCCTCTTGTCCCGCCTCCTAGTGTCCAATCACACGCCCTCTTGTTTAGTCGTTGATAAGTTCACACGACACGGTAAAAAAAAATATGCATTTTGCCCGTTCGTTTACATGACAACTGCATTTTGGGTGCCTGAAAACACGAAGTGTTGAAAAAAACATCTGAATGCAATGTTAGTTCAGTCAATCAATCAATCAATCAATCAATCAATCAATCAATCAATCAATCAATACAATCCTGTGCTTTCCATTCTGTGACAGTTGAGCTAGAAAAATAAAGATGGCGTCTGAAAGTTGCGGCTGTTTGTGTGTAAATGTACATTTTTGATCAACGTTTTCCACTTGTGATGTCATTTATAGCGAGAAATTACTATTGGTGTCATTAAATGTTCCCTTAGTTTTCACCAGAGCTCGCTCTATTTTCCCTCATGTTTTGCCAGTTCGTTGTAATTGAGGGGCTGTTCACACGACACCGTTTTCAACCAAAAAACGTAAAACCTTTTATGCGTTTTGGCCTTTCATTTACTCTCTGTGTAAACAACAAAATGTGAATCTCTGAAGACGATGAGGTCATGCACATGCGTATTACGTGTTCAGTCTATAGTGTTTCATCGCCATCTAGTGGCCTGGCAGCAGAATACAGTGTTTTTAGTTGTTTTCGCGGATCTGTGTGAATGGGGATCGTTTTGACAATGATGTCGTCTGTACACGGAAAACTCAAAGGAAAAACTTCTCAGTTTTAAGCATATCGTTGTCGTGTAAATGTATTATGAGTGTGTTGTGCCTGTTACTAATTGCCCATTGTTCTAGTTGTGGACTTCATCATGTTTAGTTCCTGTTGTGTGGGTCAAGTCAAGTCAATCATCCTCTCATGTTACAATAGGATCTGTCATCATAACGTCATGTCTGTATAGATTTTCACAAAACATTTATGTGAAATTGCCAGGACACACGTTTTACACAATTACCTGAACATTTGCAGAACCTGAGGAAAATATTATTGATGGATGGCATTTAATAGCTTGATTTTTCCATATTTCCATTGATGTTTAGGAGCAGACAGATGATGTGACTTATACTGAAGTCACTGCGTTCAGTAAAAAACAAAGCAAAAAGAACAAGGTGAGCGAACACTTCCTCAATGTTATCCAGCTTCTCTCAACATGATTTTTGTATATTTTCCTCTTATATGCAGTTCCTCTTGATTTGTGTGATTATATGCAGTTCTTCATTAATTGAGCTCAAACAACATGCTGTAATAATCGTGGGTTGAAACAACTGTGATGTTCATTCAGGTTCGCTGTGATGATAAAGTGACTTATGCTTCCATCAGAGGAGCAAAAGCTGGAGCTCAGGAGAACTGCAGTCAACTTTATGCCTCTGTGAACAAGAACAAATCAGTCAAATAATTATACAAAACCCACATGAGCAGAGGAATATCAGTCTAATATAACTCAATCCTAGTGGGTTCATTCATTGTTAATACTTTCAATGTCTTTTACATGTTAACAAACAAACTGTAACAGATTGTTGTCTTTTGTCTTCTTTTTGTTCTGGCTTTGAGTTCTAGCGCTTCCAGAACTATTTTAATAACCTTTGGTCTAGTTTTAATTTAGCAATGTGGAGCTAGTGTGACTTCATACTTTCAGTAGTATTTTCAGCGAGACCATAGAAAAGCGGTCTCGAGTACTACAGCCCTACTACAATTTGCACGAGCTCACCAAAATTGGACAGTTGAAGACTGGAAAAATGTTGCCTGGTCTGATGAGTCTCGATTTCTGTTGAGACATTCAGATGGTAGAGTCAGAATTTGGCGTAAACAGAATGAGAACATGGATCCATCATGCCTTGTTACCACTGTGCAGGCTGGTGGTGGTGGTGTAATGGTGTGGGGGATGTTTTCTTGGCACACTTTAGGCCCCTTAGTGCCAATTGGGCATCGGTTAAATGCCACGGCCTACCTGAGCATTGTTTCTGACCATGTCCATCCCTTTATGACCACCATGTACCCATCCTCTGATGGCTACTTCCAGCAGGATAATGCACCATGTCACAAAGCTCGAATCATTTCAAATTGGTTTCTTGAACATGACAATGGGCCCTATTTTAACAATCTGAAACGCAAGTGTCAAAGCGCAAAGCGGGTCTCTGTTGCTATTTTCCTGGCGGGATAAATGACTCTTGCGCCCGACGCAAATCTAAAAGGGGTTGGTCTGAAGTAGCGTCATTTTTCATAGGTGTGGTTTGGGCATAACGTGAAATAAACCAATCAGAGCGACATCTCACATTCCCTTTAAGAGCAGGCGCGCTTGTTCTAAAGCGGATTCCTATTATAACGGCGGATTTGCCAGGCGCACGACAGGAGCGGTTCACAGCCGAGGAGACTGACGTCCTCGTCACAGCCGTAAAACACAGAGAAGTGACATTGGGGATGGAGAAACACACCCAAATTAGCTTCGGTTAAACAGGCGTATGATAATTTGGGTAAATGTGTAAGCTAGATTTATGCCTATTTTTTTTCACATCTTCATGGACACAACAATGATTTCCCTCGTGTATTAATATGAATAAATGAATGAAATCTTTATTTCGAACAATTAAAAAATAAATTAAACCAAAGACAGCAACACATGAAATATCCATCAAGAAAAATAAAACAAAATCAAGAAAAACAAAACAATTTTTTTTTTTTTTTTTGCATAATAATCACACTGTTCGAAAAGGGATAGAAGCCCTAGGCTTATCAAGACCTACAAGACCTAATATTTTTCCTAGTAATAATGTATGATTTGCAAAAATGAAAACTGCTGCTTCTGTGTAGAGGAGAGAATCAAAGTGTATGCGCGTTGTGCACACGCTACATTGATTATGGCCAAGCATGCGCCCTTAAAATAGCATGAATAACATGCGCAACGTGCCACTGACATTAGACATTAGGTTTCTCCTGGTCTGTGGCGGAATTGTTTTCTAAACCTGCAAAATAGCACCAGGGAACGTTTGCGCCGGAACACGCCTCCTCTTTGCGCTGAACCGCCCCGGGGAGCGCAAGTGTATTTGCTAGTTTACCGACGTGCGTCTGTGGAGGGAAAAGTCTGCTTTGCGCGGGTGCAAAATAGGAATGATACATGCGTCGGTGTACAAAGTCAATTGCGCTGGGTGCAAGATAGGGCCCAATGAGTTCACTGTACTGAAATGGCCCCCACAGTCACCAGATCTCAACCCAATAGAGCATCTTTGGGATGTGGTGGAACGGGAGCTTCGTGCCCTGGATGTGCATCCCACAAATCTCCATCAACTGCAAGATGCTATCCTATCAATATGGGCCAACATTTCTAAAGAATGCTTTCGGCACCTTGTTGAATAAATGCCACGTAAAATTAAGGCAGTTCTGAAGGCGAAAGGGGGTCAAACACAGTATTAGTATGGTGTTCCTAATAATCCTTTAGGTGAGTGTATATACACACAGATACTAACAAGGTGACGGGAAACAGCTGTGTGCAATGATCAATGATTAGACAGAACAGGATGATGGGAAATGTAGTGCATGAGAGAATGACACCGTGGGGGACAAGGACCTCAAGTGGTTACCAAGGGAAACACAAACCAGACACTGTGATATCTGTGTGTCTCAATCTCAGTAACTTTACAGAAATTACGATTACATTCTTTGTTGTTTTATTTTGAGCTTTAACAAACACAGGCACTTCAATCATATATCAACAGTCTATCATTAATATACTTATCGATCTTTTTCAGTTCATGATAGAGATAAATAGTTAGATAGATAGAGATATAGTAATAAACTATAGATTTTATAAACCATTGATAAAGCATTTTGAGCTTTATCAATGAGGCATATGTTCAGAAAAATGTATTATGGAAAATGTAAAGACGCATGCTGCATTTTCAGTGTTTTGCCCTCTAGCTCATGACGCCAGTTATGACTGAACATCATTTAAGAATGCTAACGTTAGCTTGGAAACTGTCAACTTAACACAAATGTAATATAAAATATCGTTCACATGTAGTATGAGACTCTTACCTCAGCCGGTGATCGGTTGGCATTATGTCCGCTGTGACGAACCAGGCTCGCTGAAAAAGGGCGCATTATTTCTGAACGAAAGGACTGACTGACACCCGGACTATAACTTAAGCGTTCAGCGCTCCTGCTCCTGGACCCGATGATCCGGGAGCGGTGGATTTTTGCAAAACAAATAACACGCTCCAGGTGGAGTTAGAAGCTCGGGTTTTTTTCTAAAACCACCTTATTTATGTTGTTCTGTCGGATTATAGTGTCGATTTCACTGAATATGATCAAAAAAAAATTTGCAGACGGCAGCTTTAACCTTAAAACTCACTTTAGGTTTTGGGGTAGTCCTACTATGATATTAGACTACATAGACTATAATAAAAGATAATGAATTTCAAACCTGAACCAAACATATTTTTATTCAAAGAACAACAGTCTGTCATTAGTCTTTAGTCTGCCACAAAAAAAAAAAAAACATTAAAATCATGAACTCAAATGTCATTGTGAAAAAAAAAAAAAAAAAGACTGTTGTAACAGTGCGTAAATCAGACATTTCAGGCTATAGCCTAACGCTAATAAGCCTTATGCCAAAATTATTATTACGACTAAATTGTCGGTCATTAAATAAGAAAAACTAAATAATTGTGTAGATGATTTGCTTTGTGTAACCCGACATCAGACTTTAGGCTGAAGTATTTTTTTGCACACAGTGCCGCGACCAATCAATCACTCTTTTGACTGGCTGCACATACTGTACTCGCGGCTGCGGCAACTTGCGCTCGCTTATCAATGCATTTAAATTCGCGCCTACAGAGAACTTCTAAAGAAGAAAAAAAAAATGCCTCAGCCGCTGGGGGCTGGCTGCAGGACGACTCAACCTCCATGGACAGTTTTTAATGTTTTATCAGAAAATCACTACTCAAAAATTTCGGGACTGTCCCGAATTTTTCGGGACGTCTGGTCACCCTACCGTTACCTGTAAAAAAAAAAAAAAGTTACAGTGTCTCAGCGGTTCAGCAAGTGTTAAAATGGCATGCCCGCTTCTCTAACCTTTGCCATAGTTTAAGAGTGATTAAAGAAAGAGGTCTTCACTGCCCGTGAGGAGGCGAGAGGCAGGATGTGGTTTTAACATCTGCAGGGGAAGCAACGGTTAAATGTATATTAAGCTTTCTAGCGTAGGTGGCAAAAGATGAGATATGTATGTGCTTTTTGCAAAATAGGTTTAACTGTGGAAAGTTCCAGGCCAGGTATTTTACCTTGTAAGGGATTGCTGCATTATAAGTACAGCCCCAAACTCTTTAGACAGATAATGCGACAGATGACGAGGTTCAGGCTTTATCAAGCTTATATGCAGAGGACTCACACAGATGTTTACATGGCACAACTTTTGTTTTAATCTGAATGAAGTCATTTTAATGAATGAATGCTAAATGAAGTGATCGGGTTGATGTGAGCATTTATGTGTCTCTGTAATGCTAAATGAAGTGATCGGGTTGATGTGAGCATTTATGTGTCTCTGTAATAGAGTCCACTGGAGGCGAGCTTGAAGAACCTGAGTGCTGATAATATATAATAGTGACTTTTTAATATTAATAAAAAAATGTATTTAATAAAATTTTTGATCTTTCTCCTTCAGTGATCCTGCTTGTTAACATCAGGTGTCTTCAATAATGCTCAACCATCACTCAGTTAATCACTTTTTGTAGGCTTTAATATAGGCCTTAGTGGTCCCTAGTACTGTATCTGAAATCACTTTACAAAAATTCAGCCTCGGTGCAGAATTATAGCCACTACAAGCCAGTCCCAGAATGAGCTTCCTTCAGACAGGCCGTTTCGGTGTCTGTAGCTTTAAATAATGAGGAGGAGAAAGGCGGCGCAAGGTGGAGGGTGGGTGTGGCCTTGACCATCTTGCGCAACGGTACCATGCATGTTTACGTTGGATAACTGTTATAGCAATGGCACGAAGACACGCAGTCTTTCAAGCATTTCAGTTTGACCCAGAATCTGATCCGGATGGAGAAGCAACGGATGAAGAAGTTGCAACTCAGTCTGGATACGGTACTTTATTCGGATGGTTTATTACAGTTACAATCATGTAGCTAACGCGAACCTACTGTTGCCTTTTCATGAGAGATCTGTAACGTCTGTATTTATCTTATTACAATTACATCAAGCTCTGCGATCTTGAAATGCGGATATCGCGAGCGCCATATAACCAACAGGAAAACGGTTATCCAAATAACAAAGAAGTGTACAACACTCGCGTTACAGTGTGTGTATTCACACACATAAACTGCATAGCTGCATAGCTAATGTTACAGCCACATTCTACGTGTAACAATCTAGGTAACCATAAACAGTAAAGCAACACACTTATATCATTAGTTGACTAACTTGTCCGAGGTGTGTAGCTGAGCCAAAGAGAGTGATCCAGACTTTAGTTTCAGACGTTCAGCAAGCCCAGCTCTGTATTGACCCTTCGGTGTTCATTTGTACATCCAATTATTGAGCAATTGTTATGCTTCGCTCGCTCAAAAGCCATGATATCTCTCGTGGACAAACTAAAATCGCGCGTGCGCATTCCTACTTCCTAGCGCATTTTCTCATGGGCGGAAAATATTCTCTGGGCGGGCAAAGCAGAGACAGGGGAGGTAACATTTCTTCCTTATGACGTCATAAAGAGGAGATTCAAGATCAGCGCGTATGAGCCTCCATTTTCTCAAAGGCAGAGAAAGATAGCAAAAGCTCTATTTACACCGATTGAAATTTCTAGAAACTTGGGGACCATATACAGGCTAGGGGAACTCATATTAATGTTAAAAAACCTCAGAAAGTGAAAATTTCATGTCATGGGACCTTTAAATATCTCATTCACTTGAACATACTGAGTGTCTCTTAAATTTGTGAAAGAAGATTTAAAAAGAAGACAGTTTAGGCTGGTTTTGTGGGGATAGTCCCTTTAGTATAAGCAAGTAAAGATTTTTCTGAAGCCGGGCTGAATGAATAAACACTTATCGCACTCCTGACACTAGATCAGACCCGCAGTCACCTCAGTATAAACAAGAAATAGTATAGATGTTAAGAATAGAAAAAAAACATATCTTAACTAATACATTTCACTGTAACATCTGCTGGTCGTGTCGTCATCGAATTTCTGTGGTTTTGGACATACATCTTTGAATCAATCCTCATAATTAGACATTTGAAGCATTTGATATGAAACTGTACTTTTCACCATTCTCTCCAGTCATCTGTGGATGAGAGTCTGAAACAAGCACTGGTGGGACGCTGTCCTGCTTCACTTCACACATGCAGGGAAAGGAGGATTATAGAACGACGGGAAACTCATTTATATGACACTATATTCAACAGGAAGAACAACAGCTCGTTCAGCGCGTCATACGTCATTACGCTATTTCTACGTCATTGCACATGCGCAGTCCTTTCAGTTTCGGTTTTCAATCCGATCAAGTGTTTACATGTCCTCTCGATCGGATTAGAAAAGGAATAAACCCCTTTCAATCCGATCGAAATTCCAAACCGATCGAGCTCAGTCGGATCGATTGAGGTGTTTACATGAAGGTTGACCCGTCAATCTGATTAGAAGGGTCCATGTAAATGCAGCTAGTGTCAAAGCATTCTCCGTGCTGTTTGCTATTGTTAACACAGTCCATTCCAACACATTATAGCCCACATAAAAAAAAAAAATAGAACATAAATGAACATAAACCTAACCTTTGTGTAACGCAGTTAGATGTTGTGGGAAGAAGGAGGCGGGAACCGGCGAGCGTTTAACACACAATTTAATAAATAAAACAAACAAATACAAATGGAAAGTGAAGACAACAGCCCCTCACGGACGACTGCTGTCACATATAATAAAATAAACTCAACACAAGTCCAGGCCTGGTCCTCTCTCCCTCTTCACTGTCGTCTCTCCTCCTTTATGCTTCCGCTCCTCCGTGAGAGACACGAGACCGGTGCGTCGTACAGAAGTCGCTCATTATCAATCACGCCAATCTCTCACGGCCCTCAACCTCGTCCTGCTCGCCACACTGAGTTTTAAAATCAAACATTTTGAAAGAGATCAATACGGTTGTCAGGAGAGCAACTGCAGAATCCGACACGACCGCCGTCGCAAGAGTTTTTGACATATGACAGCATGACATCAGAGCAAGGCGGGCCGTACTCGACACATTTATAACTTTATTACATTTATAAACTCTCGCGAGTGCGGATTCTGCAGTCGAGCGCAGTTGCTCTCCACCGACTGATGATCAAAAGCATGATGGGAAAGACTTGCTGACGACACAGCTTAATGCTCATTGGTTTAAACAACCGTGATGTATTGATCTCTTTTCAAATGTTTGATTTTCATGTTTTATGTGTATAAATTATTAGGGCTGGGTAAAAAATATTGATTCCTCGATTTTAATCGATTCTCATTTTTACGAACCGATATCGATTCTTAAATCCCAAGAATCGATTATTCATCCTGTTTTCAGTTGTGTATGTAGCGTGCATCCCATCCAATAAATCACAATAATCTTTGTGCTTTGTTACTATTGATATGAAACAAAGTCTCAGATTTCAATTTACGTCCATTTTCTTACAAAACTCAAAAACATAAATAGCGTTTTGGCGCTGTGGCGTGAGATTGCTCTGGCGCAACTTATCGAAGTCCGTATCATGTCACATGGAATCGCTCAATCAGTGTTTCAACCGTGGAAAGACGTCAGTAAAACGGCTTGTAAACAATGTCATGTAACGTCACATTTACCTCAGAAAAACCATATCCAGTGACCATAAACTTGTTAGTCAGCTAGAAAAACTAACTCTAGAGAGGAGCATTTTGCTAAATATATGCACCATATTACATATTCATTATAATTTTTTATGTTCTTCAATATTTAATGCATGTTTGAATAAATCTAGCAAGTTTTTTTTTTTAGGAGAGCCACCATATAACTTTATTATTATAAAAATAAATAAGTTTTTTATACAAATCAGTTAATTTTTAAATTCAATATTATAGTAGGCTAATGAAGCCTATAGGCTACAACTGACTACCAGAGTTTACAGTATTAGTTAAGAGATTTGTTAAAAGATTTGAAATTTACCATGCATTGTACCTGATATCCAAAATAATCAATATCGAATCGGAATCGAAATCGAATCGAATTGCAGGCTTGTGAATCGAAATCGAATCGATTTGTGAAATTTGTGTCAATATCCAGCCCTATAAATTATGTGTGAATTTTCCCAACTCTCTGACAGTGCAATCTCTATATGGGTTATGATGGCATTTTTATATTAAAATATATAAACACGTGTGTATTAAAGAAAAAAATAATTGATAAACACGTATTTGGACTTAAATTACATCCAGTTTATTAGCAACACCGTGCACGAGCGTGAATCCCATGAATCCCTGGTATCTGTCTTTGATCTCACAGGTCACAGATCCACTGCGAGAAGAGAGATCTGCCGTTAGGAAGTGGTTTCTCTTCGTCTTCCTCTTTAAGCATTCGCGCTTAAGGCTGATTAAAGCCTGTTTTATGCTTCTGCGTCGAACTGCCGCCGTAGCTACGTCGTAGGCTGTGTGTAGCGCGCGTACCCTTCGGCGTATCCTAATTAATTTTGCAACTACATGTCAGCTTAATCTAACCCTAACCCTACCAGTCTATTAATACTTAACTAACACTCTAATGAGAGTTAGTAGACATGTAGGTACAACGTTACTTATAGTCAACAGAATGTGTTAAAGGGACCATCAAAATAAAGTGAAACCGGCGCTTTTAATCATGATCTGTCTATCGCTTCATTCGCGCGTGTGTTTGTCCATGGAGGAGTGAGAGAGTAATACTTCCGGTGTGTTTTGCTCATTTCGCCTCTTACTACTCTTCTTTAAGGTATGTTTGTACACTTAATGGTTATATAATTTGTTTTAGTTTTAAGTTTCAATGTGATTGAATAACAGTCTAAGATATAATATTTGTTTGACTAACATCGTCAGTTACCACATGGTTCAATCTTATTCAATGACACGGCATGATTGTACCAAAAATTAGAAATTATAAACTTATAATATCTTTATATTATATAATATTTACACACATTTTCTTGATGTGTTTACATGATGGAGTGTTGCAATTATGCTCAGTATTTTTTATTTGCATTAACATAGTTACATTTTGTGAAACAGTGTTATATTTTGTTGCCTACATGTATACGTGCAATTACGTATGGTATTCATGCCTTTGAGCATTCGCGCTTCCGGCGTGTTTTTGCTAATTTTGCCTCATACTACTCCTAAGGGATAATGTACATCCAGCTGGTCGTTCTCTCAAAATAACCCCCGGCAGAGTGATGAGGACGTGAAGTGGAGATATTGTCCTGCTTATTACACTGCTACTTGCTACATAAGTAAATAATTATACATGAAATATTGATTTGATTGGTCTTTAAACGCAAAGCTTCCGTGGAGAGAGCAGTTTCAGCGGCAAGTTCAAACTAGACGGACATTTAAGAGATACGATATACAGTCATACCTCTTATTACACAGCATTTCGCCACATAAACAATTATGAGGATAAGATATATTGATTTCAGATTAAACAGTTTTAAAATCGTTTCTCATAATCCAACAGTGTAAACACTAGCCACAAAATGGCCGCCGCTACAAACGAGAGAGCGAGTCCACGATACTGGACGGCATAATTAAATAACTGTACACAAAGTATTGATTCGACTGAGTTTTAATGCTTTATTTAGCTCACCAAACGCAAAACTTCCACAAAGAAAAAACATTCCTAGCACTGCTGACTACAGTGACCTGGATGAGCCTGCGTTATCTGTTCTCAGCGGTTGTTATCTGGGAATAATATACCGCTGGATGTCGATATTTACCAATCAGAATCAAGTATTCCACAGAGCCGTGTAATAAAAGAGAATAAATTCCATCACTTTCCTGAGGATCTGCTTGATATCTGCTACAGTAGCATGAACACGACGGCTTACAAATCTATCAGATTAACTAAGGAATATGACATTTTTCGTTAAGTTAAGTGTTACGTCTTTATAAAATATGTGGATTGATGTGTTAACATGATGCAAACAGGTCTATTTGATGTGCAGTTTAGCCTAAACATACAGAAAACGCGTTTCAAAACTGCTTGAAAATATGCTTAGCAGATGTTTACACAGCTTTCCAGATGAAGTGTTGAAAAAGGCTACAGAAGTGGACGTGGTTAAGCTGGAGGAAGAGGAGAGACTGACAACACAGCAACCGTTTCTGATTCAGACCGTTTCATATCGCTCTCATTTAAAGCATCAAAGCTTCACACAAATGCACGTTGCAAATTACTATTATATAGCCTACTTATTTTGCTGCGGTATAAGAACATTTTGTACATTTTAAATTTAAATGCATGAATCTTGTGCATTTTGATAGCAAAATTAAATGACTAGATCAATGAAGAAATTTGTTCTCTTGTAAACATTTTTGTGCTCTAGTAGTAGTATGACATTTTAAATATGAATATGTTTCTTACACGAACACATCGCATTGCTTCAGAAGGCCCTTATTAAACCCCCGGTGTGGTGTGGATATTTTTTATTATTGATGGATCTACTTTTTGGGTTTAAAAATCATGTCCACTCTTCTTTCCCATTACAAAGCTTGGAAGAGCCATGATATTATTTAATATATAACTCTGATTGTGTTCATCTGAAAGTAGAAAGCGCTTTTCCACTACACAGTACCAGCTCGCCTCGGCTCGCCTCGACTCGACTCGGCTTTGTTTGGTTTTCCACTGTGTAAAAGTTGTACCTGTACCTGCTTCCAGGTACTTTTTTTCGTACCACCTTCGGCGAGGTTCTAAGCGAGCTGAGGCGATACTAAAATGTGACGTGAAAACAAGGCAGACTGCTGATTGGTCAGAGAGAGAATTGTCACTATTCACTGCGTCATTATTGCACGCGTGCCAGACGGAGTATCCTGAATAAAAAAACAGCAAAAACAACAACAAAAACATCCAAAAACAGCATACACTCGATTTCCTCCATTGTCCTGTGTGTGTGGGTAGCAGGTGTGTCTCGCGGGTCTCGCGTAAAAGATAAAGTCATGTCAGTTTTCTGCGGCGTCGCTATGACGACCAGGTACTATTGTGGAGGTACTATCTGCAATGGAAAACGGAGCGAAAAGTGAGCCGAGCGTTAAAACTAACGCTTCATCTTTTGTGTGATGTACAATAAACTTTATTGAACTCATCAGTATATTTTGGTCATCATTCGGACGAGGTCTGCTACAGCAGGCTTGTATTAATGGTGGATAAAAGCAGATGATAAATAAGTTATAACCATAATTAAACTAAACTATACCTGTTCTATCTCCATACAGCATATATTCTCTGGCTCTGTGGGCATTATTGTCCGACGAGTCGAAATGAACACGCTACTGAGAGTTTCTGTTTTGATATTATGATATGATTATGTTATGATTATGATTATAATATTCAGATGAGATTGTCCTGACAATTGTCCTGAGGCTCCGCCCCCTGGGCCGTGCAGCAGCAGTTAATTTGCATTTAAAGGGGACACACTAAAACGTCACGTTTTTCTGAGCCCCCCAAAAAATGAAAATTTAAACATGCTGTAAAAAAATATCTGTTGGGTATTTTGAGCTATATGTGATTTCAATCTCATTTTTTTTTTTTTTTTTAATTTTATACATTTCTTTAATACTTTTCTTTATTGAATACAAGTGTTAATGTCAAAGGTCTGACATGTCCCCCTCGTCTCATCCCTGAGGCACAGAATGTGCAGCAATTCTCCAGTCATCTCATTTTGTAAATATTCAACCATGTTGGTCCTCACCTGTTGATTACACAAGTCAAGTCATCTTTATTTATATAGAGCTTTTTACAATACAGATTGTATCAAAGCAGCTTCACAGTGATACTGTAACATGAAAATAATACAACAAAGTTTGCATCATCGTCCACCTTAAGGCAAATCAATAATATTGTTGAATATTAAATGTCCCCAACTAAGCAAGCCAAAAGCCAAGGCAACAGTGGCAAGGAACCAAAACTCCATCAGTGACAGAATGGAGAAAAAAACCTTGGGACAAGGCTCAGTCGTTCAGTTCTCCTCTGGCCAACGAGCGAACAGTGTATAATTATGATTCAGGCTGCATTACAGGTCAGAGGTCAGATTGAATCAGAACATTCAGAATATTTATCCAGTTCCATCTGGTTGGAAGTCGGAGTCATCACACCGGTATGGAGACGAGTTTGTTGAGGATCAGTCGTGTGGATGAGGCCTTCACAGGGCTGATGAGGCTGGCCCTTCAGGGATGCGTCATGGATGGGTCCGGGCGCAGGTCCACCTTCTGATCTGGATACGGCCCGGATCCGGCTGACTTCAGTAAACTTTAGAATGAACAGAAAGACAAACATTAGCATAGATGCCATTCTTCTTATTAAATAATGAGTACATCAGTTGTTATAGGAAAGTGTCCCCGGTTCCAGCTGACCTATGCAGCCTAATAATCATTTAACTGATTTGAATAATAGAAATGTATTAATGTTCTATATGAATGCCAGGTAAAAGAGATGCGTTTTTAGTCTAGATTTAAACTGATAGAGTGTGTCTGCTTCCCGGACAATCACTTAGAGTGTTGCAATAAAACTGACATGCAAGTTAAGCTTTTTTTGTGGAAGTATCAATTTATTATTGAATATGCAATTAAAATTATTGCAAACATTACCAAATGACCAAATGTGAAAAACAAACAAAAGGTGTATTCAGTATTTGCAAACTTATTACAGTAATAGTATTAAAAAAGTAATTTGGACAAATATTATCAACATTAAGGCATTAAAATAAAACATTACTTTATTAAAAGTAAAATATTACTGTAATGTTGATAGTGTCTTTAACATTAAAACTCACAAACCCACAAAGCTGCTCGTTAATCTCCTGACTGGCAGCGCTGATGATCGCCTCATTTAGATGTTACACACAATAAAATGACCAATCGGCCAATCGGAATCTTAGCACTTGCGTCAGAAGCACACAGCGTCAACTGAGCTCGCCATTGGATGAGACGCCTGGCTACCACGCAAATCTGATGGAAACTCATAACGTGAAGGAATCTTATGTTCAATTCGAGGTAAGTAAGCTTTTTGGAGCAAAAACAACAGCTATTTGTTTGCTTGATTCAATTAACATTAGCTACCGATTTTTTATGTGATATAATTTACAATAATATTGGATTGTTTGTCGTCATCCCTATGAATTATAGCCGCCAGACCCGGAGATCGGCTGAATGGTTTCCAAAACGGTAAGAAACAGTTGTTTTACTCGAGGAGAGGTGGAAAATTTGCTTAATTCCCCAAATGGTGGAATATCCCTGTAACGTTAGCTAGGCTTATCGTTAGCCGGGTGCTCTGCCCTGAGTTCCGAGATATACAGCTACTAATCGAATTCTGAGCCACCCTGAATATTCTTACGGAGGTTGTCATGCGCACTCACGTGGTAGGCAGTCATTCGTGATGTGGGTAAGTTAAATGCGACTGTTTACACAACAGCTGATGCGAGAGTATGTGTAACATAAAGCAATTTGGCAACCGTGTTAATCTCTTGTTGCATGGGATGCGCCGCATACCTGGTAAACAGTAATTTCTAACAACATAGGGCTATTTAGATAATCTGGCGAGCATGTTGTTTTAGGCTAATACACCAACATCAAATTTATGTGTATAATAAAGCACTCAGAAATGTGTCATTTGCATATTAAAAATCACAAAACAAATCGAGCTGGGGGCACGCCCACGCCCCCCCGTTATTTATTTATAATAAATGTATTTTTAATTAAAACATTGGTTAGTAATAGTCATTATTGGGATTTGATCTGGTGTTTTACGACTGCATAATGGGTGTGATGTAGGTCTTAATTTTCATTTAAGTGGTCTTAAAAAGGTCTTAAAAAAGTCTTAAATTTGGGGTGATCAAACCTGGGGAAACCCTGTGAAAAAAGATGGTATTCATCCGTCCTGGGATGGTGCTGCTCTTCTCTCTAGTAATATGGCACATAGTCTTAGAGCTCAAACATGACAATTTGGGGCTCAGGTCAGGAAGCAGACAGACTGGCTAAACCGACCGTCTGCTAGCGGCCTCGCGTCACCAAGGTCAGATAAATCCCATCACATAGAGCCTCTTTCACCTAGCTATCATCATATAGAGACTGTGTCTGTTCTCCGAATTAGGACATACAAAAAACGTTTAAACTCATCTAAGGTTAAAAATTTAATTGATGTTCAAAATATAAAAAACAGCTATAATACAGATGAGCAAATGATAAAGCACGAGTTGCTGAATATTCGATCGCTTACTTCAAAAGCACTCATTGTTAATGATATGATTTCAGATAATAACCTTGATGTGCCGTGTTTGACAGAAACCTGGCTATAAAGTTGTGGATGGTTGTCTTTTTTAAAAAGTCTTTTGTCTTTTATTTTTCGTGTTCGCATTTATGAGGAAAAAACTATTTTACGTGACAGTTCTCCGTAACGGACGCGACCGTTCAAAGCGGCACTAAAAGACTGCTTTAAAACTTTCACAGAGACCTCAAACAGAAAGCACAAAGCCTTTCTTTAAAACGAATTTCGTTTTGTATTAATTGTATCTTAATTTTAATCAGTGTTTCATTATCCAATTTTCTCGATTTAATAAATAAAAAGTAAATATAGCAGATAGATATCACGACACGGAGGCGCCAGCGCCTGAACTGGAGCTAACGTTAAGCTATCATCCATGAACCGAAACTCAACGTATAAGATAGCTTACTCTCGCCTCACACACCTAAAAAAATTGAAATATATCTATTATCTACAGAAATCTCTACTTTTAAACAGAACCATTCAAAACAAAATAAAATGATTTAATCCGTATGAAATGTGTATTTCTCTCCGGCGCGTTCACTACTGCGAAGATCGCGAGTCAGACTTCATCTTTGCAGCCGACACAGAAAACACTTGTTTATTAATAGACAATTAAAATGTCTCATTGCAATATTTTACATTTACATTACTTTTGCTGGTTCTTTGTGACAGCTTTTAGGTGCCGTTTACATGAACGCGTCACTGCATCAGCACCGAAAACAGAGAGAGAGAGAGAGAGAGAGAGAGAGAGAGAGAGAGAGAGAGAGAGAGAGAGAGATTTTTTTTTTACTTATTTTGAGGAAATAATGAACAAACAAACATCTGTTAAAGCCCATGTTGCAGGTTTTTTTTATTTTTTTTTATTAATATAACCTTGTATGAAAATACCATATGAAAAGTAAATGCAGGATTAAAAATTGTTTTGCAAGACATAAGGGCACAAATTTAATAGAAAACGTGACCGTTTCCTTGACCGTGTTGAAAAAGCGCTTTTTTTCACCATCGCGTCATATGACGTCACATGAGGTAGTCGTTTGGCTCTGCGTTCGCGCTCAGTGCAGAGATAGGTTGGTAGTCAGTTGGAGCGGTCATGATTCAGTGTGTTTTCTGTGCTTATTGTATTTCAATTAATCATCGTCGTGGTAAATGATTGTGAATTATGGCCTGTCAGGACATGGAGTCCACAGGTTTCCGAATAAGAAAAAGGACGGTGCAATCTTCCGTGCCAGTGTGCGTTTTGTGCCGGGTAAGAGACGGGACTTCACTTCTGCTTCTGCTTTGAAAAACGCGGTAGTGTGTAGCGTTCACTATAGACCGAATGATTATAATCCCGGCGATATGTGCACACTGTCCCAGCTCCTTCATCGGGTCGCCCGGTGACGGTCCGCCGTCAGCATGTGGTTCGGCCGCCAGCGGGAAACATGACGCTCACGGATCCGTCAGAGATCACTTATTGTACATCTGTTTTACAAAATGTGCCTTGTCTTAATTTAATTCATTAACATATCCTACATAAACTTGTAATGTAATGCATTTATGTGTTTGTTATTAGTCTGCAGCCGACACTATTATTATTATTATTATTAATATAAATATAATATTATATATTATGTTCTATAATTCATTTTCAATCTGTACAAACCGACTTTAATGTTTGTGTTGGCTGTTTCTACATATAAAGTTTTTATACAGTAAGACAGTTGTGATTGTGATCATTTTTTTATTCATCGTCACCAAATGGGTAAATTCAAAGCCTTTATAAAGTCCCTCTTCCTCTGGAAACTGTCTCCTAATGGCTGACACGCACAACACATGCAGGTAAGGGTCTAAGTACTAGCTTTGCTATTGCCTGATACATGATGATAATAATCTGTACAGTATTGTGATCTGAGCATAGTGTTATACATATCATCGGCTAACGTGAATAGGCATAACGTTACATCTATAAGCTAACACTTCTCTCGCCCTGTTCTCCTCACACCACAACTCACCGTTGTTCTGTCTAACCCTGGCCTATCCTGCTCACTTATCAGGCTCATAATTATATGATATCATCATATATATCAATTATAAATGAATTATATATATATATCATATGAGTAAACATTTAGGCTACAATTCCCTTTCCGAGCTGTCATTGCGATCCATTGCTTTCCTATTCGCTAGTTGATTTACTTTGACCGCTCTACCTCATGTTACGTCACTTCAGGTTCGGCGGTTTAAGAGATTTTCAAATGCGGAAGTAAAAATTTCTCACAAAAACGACTCCAGAAGCCTAAATAGCGTTTTATAAGTATATGTTTATATTTAAATCTAGTTCCTACATTATTTTTCTATACATTGGCTTACTGGGTACTCTAACCTGCAACATGGGCTTTAAGAGCGCCGCCAAGTTGGATTGCGTAGAACGTTCACCGAATTCTGACAGAAATATGTTCTAATTTTGGAATAAAATATTAAGTGACCTTTTTGTCACTTGTAATGAAGCTTGCTTATTAGTGAAATTATTAATATCATGGAATGGTAATTATTGACTTTAGTAGGCTGTGGAAATGCAAATTTATTAAAATATTTAATTTAGGTTTACATTGAATTTAGCATGTTAAGGTTAGGTATAAATTATGGTTATCAGAGTTTTCTAGCAAAAGACTCTGGTCAGTCCTGTTTTACTGAAACTCTTGGAGTTTGTGTTTTAGCAAGAAAGTCCAGCCAGTCCTGTACTCGGGTCTCAGTGTTTGAATAGATATGCTGAGTGGATTAGGGTGGGCAATGCTCTCAGTCTAAAACCGGTTCCTAAACCTGTCTTTTTCGGTTCCTGCCCCTAAATGTATATAAACTGTAAGAGAACATTCACATTAGACTTGGTGACTGCAGCTACCGACAGCTCGTGTTCTCAATAAAGAATCCTGCTGAAGAAACAACCAAGTCTCCTGGTCTTTCGATTCTAAGTTCACAACAAGGCCTATATTGATCATGGCTCGCAATATCGCAATACAGTGAGGAAAATAAGTATTTGAACACCCTGCTATTTTGCAAGTTCTCCCACTTGGAAATCATGGAGGGGTCTGAAATTGTCATCGTAGGTGCATGTCCACTGTGAGAGACATAATCTAAAAAAAAAAAAATCCAGAAAGCACAATATATGATTTTTTAACTATTTATTTGTATGATACAGCTGCAAATAAGTATTTGAACACCTGTCTATCAGCTAGAATTCTGACCCTCAAAGACCTGTTAGTCTGCCTTTAAAATGTCCACCTCCACTCCATTTATTATCCTAAATTAGATGCACCTGTTTGAGGTCGTTAGCTGCATAAAGACACCTGTCCACCCCATACAATCAGTAAGAATCCAACTACTAACATGGCCAAGACCAAAGAGCTGTCCAAAGACACTAGAGACAAAATTGTACACCTCCACAAGGCTGGAAAGGGCTACGGGGAAATTGCCAAGCAGCTTGGTGAAAAAAGGTCCACTGTTGGAGCAATCATTAGAAAATGGAAGAAGCTAAACATGACTGTCAATCTCCCTCGGACTGGGGCTCCATGCAAGATCTCACCTCGTGGGGTCTCAATGATCCTAAGAAAGGTGAGAAATCAGCCCAGAACTACACGGGAGGAGCTGGTCAATGACCTGAAAAGAGCTGGGACCACCGTTTCTAAGGTTACTGTTGGTAATACACTAAGACGTCATGGTTTGAAATCATGCATGGCACGGAAGGTTCCCCTGCTTAAACCAGCACATGTCAAGGCCCGTCTTAAGTTTGCCAATGACCATTTGGATGATCCAGAGGAGTCATGGGAGAAAGTCATGTTGTCAGATGAGACCAAAATAGAACTTTTTGGTCATAATTCCACTAAACGTGTTTGGAGGAAGAAGAATGATGAGTACCATCCCAAGAACACCATCCCTACTGTGAAGCATGGGGGTGGTAGCATCATGCTTTGGGGGTGTTTTTCTGCACATGGGACAGGGCGACTGCACTGTATTAAGGAGAGGATGACCGGGGCCATGTATTGCGAGATTTTGGGGAACAACCTCCTTCCCTCAGTTAGAGCATTGAAGATGGGTCGAGGCTGGGTCTTCCAACATGACAATGACCCGAAGCACACAGCCAGGATAACCAAGGAGTGGCTCTGTAAGAAGCATATCAAGGTTCTGGCGTGTCCTAGCCAGTCTCCAGACCTAAACCCAATAGAGAATCTTTGGAGGGAGCTCAAACTCCGTGTTTCTCAGTGACAGCCCAGAAACCTGACTAATCTAGAGAAGATCTGTGTGGAGGAGTGGGCCAAAATCCCTCCTGCAGTGTGTGCAAACCTGGTGAAAAACTACAGGAAACGTTTGACCTCTGTAATTGCAAACAAAGGCTACTGTACCAAATATTAACATTGATTTTCTCAGGTGTTCAAATACTTATTTGCAGCTTTATCATACAAATAAATAGTTAAAAAATCATACATTGTGATTTCTGGATATTTTTTTTTAGATTATGTCTCTCACAGTGGACATGCACCTACGATGACAATTTCAGACCCCTCCATGATTTCCAAGTGGGAGAACTTGCAAAATAGCAGGGTGTTCAAATACTTATTTTCCTCACTGTATATAGGCTATCGTTGGGAAAAAATATCGCAATGTAATTTTTCCCCAATATCATAATATTTTCCTAATATTGTGCAATATCGTGCCTGCAATTTCGCAACTCTGTCGCAACTCTGTGCCGCTCTGCCTCCCGCTTTGGCTACCTTTCTCACCCGAAGAGGCTTGCGGGTGTCGCGTTTTCAGGTGATACATCATAGATGATGTGTTACTACTGTATTTAAGCACTGTATCACACAAGTTGCAGCTTACATCTATGTCATTCTTTTTGGTGAAATGGTCCCACACACTTCTTTGCACGCTTCATCCTGTTGTCTGCCCTGGCTCTAACCTCGAGTGTTTTAGCCTGTTGCCTTTACTTTTCGCAAACCTTGTGAGCGCGCGAACCCAAACGCTGTGACCTCGCGCCAAATGTTTTTATTGGTTTATTAAGTACAAACAGGCGAGTTATGAAAAATTGAGTGTGAGGGATTTGTTCACTTCACACAAAAAGATATTGGAATGAGATGGCTAACTGTAATAGCGTTTAGTCCACTGTCTATAATAGCCTAATTTAGAAATCACGTTTTTTTTTTTAACCGACTACCGACAATTTTGACCGGTTAACGTTAAAACGGTCAACCATCGGTCAAACGGTCATCGGTTAACATCCCTAGTCCACACCGCAAGATTACTGTTATAAACATGAGCCTCGTCTGAAACGCAAAGGGGAAGGTGTTGCTGTAATTTATAGTAATATTTTTAAATCCACTAAGAAATCAAGTTTTAAATATAATGCTTTTGAAGTGTTGGTGCTTAATGTAAAAATATATAGTATAAACGATAAATCACACTTGAGATTTGTGCTGGCTACTGTATACAGGCCACCAGGGCACCATACAGACTTTATCAAAGAATTTGCGGACTTTCTATCAGAGTTAGTATTGGCTGCAGATAAAGTACTAATTGTTGGTGATTTTAATATACACATCGATAATGAAAAAGATGCATTGGGTTTGGCATTTAAAGACATTCTTAACTCTATTGGAGTTAGACAACACGTGTCAGGACCGACTCATCGTCGTAATCATACTCGAGATCTAATATGATCACATGGAATAGATGTTGATGCCGTTGAAATTCTGCAGCAGAGCGATGACATCTCAGATCATTATCTAGTCTCGTGTAAATTACATTTAGCCAAGGCTGCAAAGCCGACTCCCTGTTATAAATATGCTAGACCTATCACTTCTGCCACTAAAGATTTCTTTATTAATAATCTTTCCTGATCAGTTTCATCATCTCAGCATCCCGGATAGCTTAGAAGAGCTAGATATTGCGACAGAAACTTTAAACTCTCTCTTTTCCAGCACTTTAGACACAGTTGCTCCGTTGTGCTTAAATAAGATTAAAGAAAATAGTCCAATGCCGTGGTACAACGAGCACACTCGGGCCCTTAAGAGAGCAGCCAGAAAAATGGAGCGCAGCTGGAAGAAAACAAAACTAGAGGTATTTCGCATTTCATGGAAAGAGAGCTCGATTGCTTACAGAGAGGCTTTAAAAGCTGCTAGATCTGCTTATTTTTCAAACCTATTAGAAGAAAATAAACAATCCTAGGTATTTATTTGAAACAGTGGCTAAACCAACGAAAAATAAAGCTTCAAGCACCGAAGTTTCCAAGCAACACAGCAGTAATGACTTTATGAACTTCTTCACTTATAAGATTGATAATATCAGGGACAAAATTATAACTATGCAACCGTCTACTACAGTATCGCATCAGGCAGTGCATTGTAGTCTCCTTGAGGAAAAATTTAATTCATTCATTGCTATAGGAGAGGAAGAATTCACTAAACTCGTTAAATCATCTAAATCGACAACATGTATGTTAGACCCTATACCGACTAAGCTACTGAAAGAGATGCTTCCAGAGGTCATAGATCCTCTTCTTAATATCATTAATTCATCTTTGTCTCTAGGATACGTACCAAAAAACTTTAAGCTGGCTATGATTAAACCGCTTGTTAAAAAAACGCAACTTGATCCTACAGAATTAGTCAATTACAGGCCGATCTCGAATCTGTCTTTTCTGTCAAAGATACTAGAAAAGGCAGTATCCTCACAATTGTGTTCCTTTTTAGAAAGAAATGATATCTGCGAGGATTTTCAGTCAGGATTTAGACCGTACCATAGTACAGAGACAGTTCTCAGAGTCACAAATGATTTACTCTTATCATCCGATCGTGGTTGTATCTCTCTTGGTGTTACTCGATCTTAGTGCTGTATTTGACACTATCGACCACAACATTCTTTTAAATAGACTTGAACATTATGTTGGCATTAGTGGAATTGCATTAGCATGGTTTAAATCATATTTATCTGACCGTTATCAGTTTGTAGCAGTAAATGAAGAGATGTCTCATCGATCACTAGTTCAGTATGGCGTACCACAAGGCTCAGTACTAGGACCGTTGCTGTTCACTCTGTACATGCTACCATTAGGAGATATCATTAGGAAGCATGGAATCAATTTTCACTGTAATGCTGATGATACTCAGCTCTATATTTCTTCAAAACCTAACGAAACTTGCCAATTCACAAAATCAATGGAATGCACAGCTGATATAAAAAATTGGATGACTAGTAATTTCCTACTTCTAAATTCAAAAAAAAAAAAAAAAAAAAAGATTTTAATTATTGGACAAAAAAAAACTTACATCATAAGAAGAATGGCATCTACGCTAATTTTAGTGTCTTTGTTTATCCCGAGGTTTTCCCCCAGCCTGCCGGATTCAGGCTGTATCCAGATCTGATGAAGGACCTTCGCCTGGAACCGATGACAACGCAGTGCTGAAGTGCCAACTAGTCTTTCCCTATGGAGGATCCCTTCACTCTACAGATAAATCGTCGTCGGGAAAACTCAATTTGCATACCTACCCCGAAGTGACAAAATAAAATAAAATTCTGTATAAAAATTTATAAGGAAAGTACTTTGTTTACGCTTGGTTTGTAGGGAATTCCAAACCTGCGCACATATATTCAAACGCACATAACTATAGAACCAATTCTTAATGCGCATGTGAATGCCATCAGCGTTTCTCACAGGTTCGCGTTTAAAGTTGAACTAAGTAACTTTTTTATCTTAACCGAACAGCCTCGAAGTTATTGGAATAGTTATGACTTTTTTCGGGTTGAATGTTGGTCGTCTCGCACCCCCAAGTACATGTGAGACGAAAAACCACCCTTGCAACTTTGGGCCGGAGGCTCAAAGACTCACGGAGGCGATTGACATCTCACAACTTGTACTTTATTCCCCAATCAAACTCGTGTTGGCTAACTGTGTATCACCCATTCTACCGTCCACAGCTTTACTTGATAAACAAAAGTAGGATAAGAATGAGCATCAAACTGAAATAACCCGCATACATGGGGTGTTCGAGGTGCACATACAATACAGACTGCCGACAGTTCAACAGGGCACGCGCAGCTCTTAACCCTCTGGGGTCTGAGGTTTTTTTGCCGTCCTTGAGATGTTCTGACATGCTCTTACATTTGTGTTTTTGTCAGTTGCTTATAAACAAATTAATGGAAAAGGTGTAATTACACTCTATTTAGCACAAACACGGCTACCATAATATGTGAGCAACATGTACATGTTTTCATTTTTGAGAGAATAATGTTTATGCATAGTTATTGAAAAAACTAAAAATGAAAGTTTCTGAAATAAGGCCACAAAACACATAGTAAATATGTGTCAATAAGACCTCTGAATAATGTATTTTGTCGCCTAGAGTTTTTTCTTCAAAATGATGTGAAAATCATCCTGCCTAATCGTTCACATAAAACAATACATTGATTTAAATTTTGTGAAACACTTTTAGTTTGGAAAGGCAATATGCGGATGGGGCGTAAACGATCCAACACCATCATGAATATTTAGTGTTCACACCTGAGAAGTTTACACCCATAATGAGCCTTTCATTCAGGTGTGTCACTGAGCCACAGGAAAGAATGCAAGGATATATATACACTCACCTAAAGGATTATTAGGAACACCTGTTCAATTTCTCATTAATGCAATTATCTAATCAACCAATCACATGGCAGTTGCTTCAATGCATTTAGGGGTGTGGTCCTGGTCAAGACAATCTCCTGAACTCCAAACTGAATGTCAGAATGGGAAAGAAAGGTGATTTAAGCAATTTTGAGCGTGGCATGGTTGTTGGTGCCAGACGGGCCGGTCTGAGTATTTCACAATCTGCTCAGTTACTGGGATTTTCACGCACAACCATTTCTAGGGTTTACAAAGAATGGTGTGAAAAGGGAAAAACATCCAGTATGCGGCAGTCCTGTGGGCGAAAATGCCTTGTTGATGCTAGAGGTTAGAGGAGAATGGGCCGACTGATTCAAGCTGATAGAAGAGCAACTTTGACTGAAATAACCACTCGTTACAACCGAGGTATGCAGCAAAGCATTTGTGAAGCCACAACACGCACAACCTTGAGGCGGATGGGCTACAACAGCAGAATACCCCACCAGGTACCACTCATCTCCACTACAAATAGGAAAAAGAGGCTACAATTTGCACGAGCTCACCAAAATTGGACAGTTGAAGACTGGAAAAATGTTGCCTGGTCTGATGAGTCTCGATTTCTGTTGAGACATTCAGATGGTAGAGTCAAAATTTGGCGTAAACAGAATGAGAACATGGATCCATCATGCCTTGTTACCACTGTGCAGGCTGGTGGTGGTGGTGTAATGGTGTGGGGGAGGTTTTCTTGGAACACTTTAGGCCCCTTAGTGCCAATTGGGCATCGTTTAAATGCCACGGCCTACCTGAGCATTGTTTCTGACCATGTCCATCCCTTTATGACCACCATGTACCCATCCTCTGATGGCTACTTCCAGCAGGATAATGGGATCAGGCCGTGAGTGCAGAGATGGCTCTGCGCGAGTGGTATTTACGACAGTAACGTTAAATACAAGTACTCCACAGCGACTCTAGGGGTCGCCGTTTGACAAAAACGGAAAGCTGCATAGTGTGCCTTTAAAGTCTGTGTAGAGAGAATGGTGTCATCTTGGCGGCCCCTAATTTAATTTAATAACATACGATCGTTGCGACGGAAGTGAATCAATCAAAACTAAGTTTAGCTGGAAAATAACTTTTAAAAGAACCGCTATAAAGCCAAAACAATCTCTGTTAAATAATCAGTATGGGTTTCATGAACTTATTTCAGTGACAATTCTTTTTTGTATTTTCACAAACCACGCATAAATGTCATTATCTCAAAACTACAAACTTTTACATACATGCTGCTGATATATTATTGTAGCAGAGTTTGTGCTGAATACAGTGTAATTAGACTTTAGCCATGAAAATGTCACAAGTAACAGAAATAAGCACAAATGTCAGAGCATGTCAGAACACCTCCAGGGCCCAGAAAACACCTCAGACCCCAGAGGGTTAATAGATATCAAACAATCAACAAAGTGTCCTGTGCTCACCACACAACGGCTATAGGTGGAGAGGAGAGATTTGCCTATAGGGTGATGTGTGTCTAACTTACACAGAAGAGACTTTGTTGCTCAGCACATGAAAATAAACTACTTACCGTGATCTCAGACTGAGGTGATGTGGTTTCTCCACTGCATGGATCTTCATGTGTAGATTCAGCTGAGTTTTAATAGAGAAACTCTTTCCACACTGATCACACGTGTGCGGCTTCTCTCCAGTGTGGATCCTCTCATGTTTTTTCAGAGATGTTGACAGACTGAATCTCTTGTCACAGTGTGAACACTTGTAAGGTTTTTCTCCAGTGTGGATCCTCTCATGCGTTTTCAGATCTGATGACTGACTGAATCTCTTGTCACAGTGTGAACACTTGTAAGGTTTTTCTCCAGTATGGATCCTCTCATGTGTTTTCAGAGATAATGATCGATTGAATCTCTTGTCACAGTGTGAACACTTGTAAGGTTTTTCTCCAGTGTGGATCCTCTCATGCGTTTTCAGAGATGATGAGTCACTGAATCTCTTGTCACAGTGTGAACACTTGTAAGGTTTTTCTCCAGTGTGGATCCTCTCATGTGTTTTCAGAGATGATGAGTGACTGAATCTCTTGTCACAGTGTGAACACTTGTAAGGTTTCTCTCCAGTGTGGATCCTCTCATGTGTTTTCAGAGATGATGAGTCACTGAATCTCTTGTCACAGTGTGAACACTTGTAAGGTTTCTCTCCAGTGTGGATCCTCTCATGTGTTTTCAGAGATGATGACACACTGAATCTCTTGTCACAGTGTGAACACTTGTAAGGTTTCTCTCCAGTGTGGATCCTCTCATGTTTTTTTAGATGTGATGACCGACTGAATCTCTTGTCACAGTGTGAACACTTGTAAGGTTTCTCTCCAGTGTGGATCCTCTCATGTTTTTTCAGATCTGCTGACAGACTGAATCTCTTGTCACAGTGTGAACACTTGCAAGGTTTTTCTCCAGTGTGGATCCTCTCATGTGATTTCAGAGATGATGATCGATTGAATCTCTTGTCACAGTGTGAACACTTGTAAGGTTTTTCTCCAGTGTGAATTCTCTGGTGCAGTTTTAAACAGTTTGCTGTAGTAAAAGTCTTCTCACACTCAAAGCACATGTACTCTCTTACACCAGTGTGAGTTTTCTGATGTGTGTGTAAATATTGCAGCAGTGAAAAACTCTTTCCACACACACAACATGAATGCGGCTTCTCCTTCGTATGAACTGTCAGGTGTGTCTTCAGGACTGATGCCCTAAGAAATGTTTTGCCGCATTGATCACATGAGAACGGCTTCACTCCGGTGTGGATCCTCATGTGACTCTTAAGAATACTTTTGCATGAGAATCTCTTTCCACACTGATCACACATGAATGGCTTCTCTCCAGTGTGGATCCTCATGTGAACATCAAGTTGCTTTTTGTTAGTGAAACAATTCCCACACTGATCACACGTGTGCGGCTTCTCTCCAGTGTGGATCATCTCATGTGTTTTCAGAGATGATGATCGATTGAATCTCTTGTCACAGTGTGAACACTTGTAAGGTTTTTCTCCAGTGTGAATTCTCTGGTGCAGTTTTAAACCGTCCGCTGTAATAAAAGTCTTCTCACACTCAAAGCACATGTACTCTCTCACACCAGTGTGAGTTTTCTCATGTTTATGTAAATAATTCAGCAGTGAAAAACTCTTTCCACACACAGAACATGAATGCGGCTTCTCCTTCGTATGAACTGTCAGGTGTGCCTTCAGGACTGATGTACTAAGAAATGTTTTGCCGCACTGATCACATGAGAATGGCTTCTCTCCAGTGTGGATCCTCATGTGAACATTAAAACTGTGTTTGCTTGTGAAACTCTTCCCACATTGATCACATGAGAACGGCTTCACTCCAGTGTGAATTATCATGTGACGTTTAAGATCTCGTTTGGTTGTGAGACTCTTTCCACACTGAGTGCAGGTGAAAGATTTCTTGGCTATTTTCTTTAAAAAAAATTTTTTTGTCTTTGAGCGACTCAAAGGTTTTCCTCCAGGTTTGACATGATGTTCCTCCTTCACTTCACTCAGTTCTTCACTCTCCTCACGCTCTTCCATCAGGTCTGAAATCAAAAGAGAAAATTATTAATTTGATTTTCAGTACATCAAAATAATTCAAAGAGAGAAATATAAAGTGAAAGGACATGCAAGTGAGCCCTGATGTAATAGTAGAAAGTAGAAAACTGTTATAAAATATTGTTTTTGAAACTTTCCAAAAATGAGGAACATTTATCTTCCAATTATTATTTTTAAAACATTATAGGCACGAATCCCATGTTTCTTTAGCAATAACTATTACATATATTTGGTAAATGACACAATTATCTAACATGATATTAACATTAAAATATACAATACTGCCATATTTTGACACCAACTTTGAGATATTTATTTGACTAAAATGTTTTAATTATTAATGGACGTTCACACTAGACTTTTCCTTGCACTGACTTCCATTCATGCGCATGTGAAAGTGGGACACCAGAAACACAAGCTCAAGTGAATTACCCTGTGAGAAATAACACAAACGTTTATTAGCATTACCCATGTCCTACTGTACATGTTTCACTCAACTCTGTTTCTTTTGACATGATTTTTCTCCTTTTAAAAACAAAGCATTTCTTAAAACTGTGACACACAGGAAGTGACACCATCTGGGCTCTTTCTACTGCATGATGGGAAGACAAGAAAATAATCTCAATCCTTTGTCTCAGTTTTTACAAAAACTGTAGCACTGACTGTATTCATCAACCCTGTTACCAAAGTTACTCCAAGAAGAATCTCTATAACTATGAACAACATATGATATTTGACAAATACAACTTTATTAGTAACTTGGTGTTTACTGATTATGTAAAATAAAAGTTAAAATAGTATTTAGGCTTGATCTGATGTTGGCAATCAATATAAAATTCTCAAACCTTCCTCTACTGACCATTTGTTGAAAAAACAAAAAAACAAACCCAGCAGGGCTCAAGATTGTGACCAATTGGTCACATTTTTGCGTCCATTTTTCCTGCCGGTGTGACCAAATATGTATTTAGGTTGCGCTGGTGTGACCATAGCGTTGCTGAGCAGCAAATGCAAATGCCAAAAAAAAAAAAAAAGTGGAATGAAAATGTGCTACTCATTTATGCTTCCGTTTATTAGACCGTTTAATATTTCGGACCAATCATAGACAGCGCAGCGCCCCAAACATGCCAGTCGCGGGCCGATCTCAATCACACAACACTGTTACTAGGAGATCCAGACTCTGGAGATTCAGTGAAGAAATCCATTGAATTTGCTTCAGAATTAATATCATCATCGCTGCGAGTTCCAGTGAGAAACATTCAAATTCAACTAACCCTAACCCATAGATATCAGATCAAACAGCGCTGATGTGGAAACAAGAGAAACACTTATAGAAGGCTATCAGTCCACAAATCAGCAACATTCACCATGGATTGAGGCTAATGTAGTAACTCTAGGCATAACTACTTGGTTACTAACATAACCTCAGTTCCCTGAGATGAGGGAACGAGTATTGCGTAAGGCTAGCTTACGCTATGGGAAAACCTTTTTCTTCAGAATATTGAAGCAAACTTTTTAAAATGCAGTGCAGCTGCACAGCGAGCACAACTAAGTGCGAGAGCAGTCATTGGCTGTGCTGCGGCAACTCACAAACCTATGGCAAGGCGGCTTTGATGCTAGAACCAATCAGGACGCCTGGCATGTCAGAGCCCGCCAGATGGTCGTGGTCAGAGGCTATATATTGCCGTACTTCGCCTAGGTGCTCCAGGTTTTAAACGAATAAAGCGATCTCCTGATCCTAGCACAGTAGCACGGCGGGTTACGCAATACTCGTTCCCTCACCTCAAGGAACTAAGGTTACGTTGGTAACCAAGTAGTTCCCTTTTGAAAGGTCTCTCGTATTGCATAAGGCTAGCTTACGCTATGGGAACCCCCTTCAAAACACTGTGTGTGCTAACTTTGCCCTACCGTAACCCAAGGCATATGAATGAACCACAAGGGAAGCATGATCCTAATATAAGCCAGTTCTAGACGGGCTTCATATACTGGATAACTAGGAACCGTAGTTCATGGTCATAAGGGATACATAGTAACCAGTTGAAGGCCAGAGCCGGGTATGTATGAGGCCTAAGACTTTTTTTGGGGGGAGGGGGGTGCTTAACACTTACACTGAGAGAACCTTGGCCTGGTACCTCCAAGTTATAAAATTTCACAAATGTGGATGGCGAGGCCCAGCCAGCCGCCGAAAAAATGTCCTCAATGGATATTCCACTGGACCAGGCCCACGAAGAGGCCATGTCTCTCATGGAGTGAGCTCTGACGCCCAAGGGGCAAAGAAGGTCTTTGGACTTATAAGCTAGCGCAATAGCATCCACTATCCAGCGCGACAGTCTCTGCTTTGTGACGGCTAAACCTTTAGTGCAGCCACCAAAGTATACAAGGAGTTGCTCTGACTGCCTAAATGACGCAGAACACTCCAGATAAATCTCCTGAGAGCCATTACGAGGCAGAGTAAATAATAATAATAATAATAATAATAATAATTCATTACATTTATATAGCGCTTTTCTAGGTAGGCCTACTCAAAGCGCTTTTACATGAAAGGGGGAATCTCCTCAGCCACCACCAATGTGCAGCATCCACTTGGATGATGCGACGGCAGCCATATTGCGCCAGAACGCCCACCACACACCAGCTTACTGGTGGAGAGGAGACAGTGATGAAGCCAATCAGTATATGGGGATGATTAGGAGGCCATGATGGACAGAGGCCAAGGGGCAAATTTGGCCAGGATGCCGGGGTTAAACCCCTTCTCTTTTTCGAAGGACATCCTGGGATTTTTAATGACCACAGAGAGTCAGGACCTCGGTTTAACGTCTCATCCGAAGGACGGATAATAGACATAACTCTCATCATCTGGCGAGGATAGAGCCTTCAGGGAAATGACCTGTGCTCTGAATGGAGTGGAGAGTACTTTAGGAACATAACCGTGCCTCGGTTTAAGGACGACCGTGGAGTCATTTGGCCCAAATTCCAGGCAGGAGGCATTCATATATAACGCTTGTAGATCACCCACTCACTTGACTGAGGCAGCGCCAGCAGAAAAGCAGTTTTGAGCGAGAGCAAATTCAGGTCCACAGACCGAAGCGGCTCGAAGGGGGACCGTTCATGGCCTCCAGGACTTTAGAGAGGTCCCAGATAGGCACAGACGGGGAGCATGAAGGGTTTAACCTCCTAGTGCCCTTGAGAAAACGGACAATGAGGTCGTTCCTTCCCAGTGGTTTGTCGGCTACCAGTGCATGAAACACTTTTATAGCTGCCACATAGACTTTGAGTGTGGAGGGGGTGCGACTGAGTGATCCAGGAGCTCTTGTAAAAATACGAGCACACTCGGTACTTAAAATGAACGAGGGTCTACGTTTAGTGTAGCACACCAGCTAGAAAACACTGCCTATTTCTGAGTGTACAGGCGTCTTTGTTGAGGGCGCTCTAGCTTCCAAAATGGTTTGCAGCACTCTATCCGGGATATACCTGGGTACCTGTTGAGAGGCCATGCGTGGAGGGCCCATAAGTCGGGACGTGGGTGCGAAATTTTCCCGTTCGCCTGTATGAGGTCTTTCCTCTGTGGAATTGGCCATGGGGCTGTTTTCAGCAGCTTTATCAGCTCTGGGTACCACGACTGGGTTCTCCAGGGGGGGGGGGGCTATTAACAGCACTTCACATCTGCACTCCCTGATCCTTTTGATGACCTGTGGTAACATCGTGACAGGAGGGAACACGTACAGAGGGCGGCTCGGCCAGTCGTGGCCCTGTTATTTGTAAAAAATATTTGGCAGTGAGCGTTGTCTTCTGAGGCGAAGAGGTCGAACTCCGCCCTGCCGAAGACATCCCCACAGCAGCTGAACCGTTCGTGGGGGAGGAGACCATTCCCCTGAAAGAACATTGCGTCTGGATAACATATCCGCACCCTGGTTCAGAATGCCTGGCACATGCGCCACCCTCAGCAAGCACAGGTTGTGCTGGGACCAGAGAAAAAAAAATTCTCTGCCATGCTTTGTAGGTTGTGTGACCTGAGACCTGAGACCTGGCGGATTATGTACGACACCACTGCCCTGTTGTCCATCCGGACCAGGACGTGGTGGTCTCTTAAGTATGGGAGAAAGGCTTTTAAGGCTAAGGCTACCGCCTTCATCTCTAGACAGTTTATGTGTTGGCGTTTCTCTGGGTCTGATCACAGACCAGAGACGGGCCTGCCCTCCTAAAGGGCCCCCCAGCCTGAGCTGGAGGCATCTGTCGAGATTGCTTTTCTCCTCGAGATCACACCCAATCTCACGCAAGACCGATACCAGTTGGTCGCTTTCCGGGGGGTCAGGGCTCTGATGCAGTAGTGACTCGCTCTGATTTGTAAGTGACCAGATCGCCATGCGTGAGCTGGGACCCGTGGTTTTAGCCAGCACTGAACAGGACGCATTCGCAGCAGTCCTAGTTGGAGTACTGGTGAGGCCGAAGCCATGAGACCCAGCATCTTCTGGAATCTCTTGAGGGGAACGCGGGCACCCGCCCTGAAAGATGTCGCCAGGCACCGAATAGAAAGCGTGTGCGCTTCGGTAAGGTGCGCTCTCATGTGTACCGAGTCTATTTCTATACCCGGGAAGGAGATGTTCCGGCTGGGAGATAGTGTGTCCGATTGGGCAACGATGAGCCAATCGTCAAGGTAGTTTAACACTCGCACTCCCCACTGTCTCAAGGGGAAGAGCGCCGCGTCCATACACTTCATGAAGCTACAGGGCGCTAGAGACAGGCCGAATGCTAGTACTGTGTATGGATAAGCCTGCTCTCCGAATGCAAACCTCAGGAATGGTCTGTGTGTTGAGGCGCTATCTGGATGTGAAAATAGGCGTCTTTCAGATCTACTGAGAAAAACCAATCTCCCGGGCCAATATGCACGAGAATTTGTTTGGTTGTCAACATCCTGAACAGACGCGTCATAAGCGCTTTGTTCAAGTGTCTGAGATCTAGAGGGTCTGAGACCGCCATCCTTTTTGGGGACGAGGAAGAAGTAGCGTCTGTAAAAGCCTGTCTCGCTTTGTGACATAGGAATGGTTTCGACAGCTCCCGTTTCCAACAGTTTTGTAACTTCGGTGTGGAGAACACGGTCCACGCCCTTTTCGACCGTTGTCTCGACCTTGGCTAAAAAGTGTGGAGGTCTGGAAGCAAACTGGAGCGAGTATCCTTGTTTTATTATGTTCAACACCCATTTTGATATTTCGGGGATAGCCTCCCAGGTTTCGGGTCCCATAGTTAGGGGTTGGATGAAGACAGGACCTGGGTCGCTGTGAGACAGGTGCCCAGCCGTCCGGCTGTCTAATGTTTTCCCTCCCGTGCGAGCAGCGCTCATGCACAGGGGCACGCGCCTCAGGGAGCGCAAACCCCCTAAAGCATCTATAGTGTGGGCTTGGGTGGAAACTAGCCCCACAGGAACAGTTTTCACATGTAGCGGTGCGTTCATAGCAGTGTGCACACAGTCTACATTTATTACCTTCTTTTCCCTGATAGGGGAAAAAGATGACACCGTGTTGGAAGTGTTTCTGTGTAGGGGCGCGCACATCATAATGGACACCTGAACTACACTGGCAGCGTGAGCTGTCTAGAGACTGTATGCACAGTGTTTATGTGTGGAGGTGCAGAGCTTGTGGTGGGCACACCTTCTATATTTGTTAAATTAGCAGCACGTGATGGCGAATTGTCTACTGTGGGGACAGTGCTTGTGTGTAGGCGTGCAAACTTCATAGCGGGCACATGGCCTACATGACACATGGAGAAAAGAGCTCTGTTCTTGCTTTATTTGTGTCGCTGTGAAAATGGCGTTTGTTTGCAGGCGAGCGTGCTTCACGGCAGACTCGTTTGCTGCAGAGTTTCCAGAGTTTCTAGCCGCCTGAACAGAGGGAACTGGGGAATGTCTGAAGGATTTGAGAGATCGTTCCGGCCTCGGCGGGACTCGAATTCTCTCTTTTTCTCCCTGTGACTAGGACGGCTTACGAGGCTCAGGGTCCAACACAATCCTGGGTCGGGGTCCCCGCCTCTCAGGGAACGGAGTGCGCCTAGCAGAGCGAGAGCGGCGACAGACTTCAGCCGCTGGGCGGGGGCTGGGTGACCGGTGGCACTGACTTGGGCTGCTGTTGAGGAGGCTTCCTTCTGGTCTGGCATCGAGCTGGAACGTTTCGGAAGGAAGTGCATCGCCTGTGATGCTTTCTGCACCTCTGTGTAGCGCTCGGAGAAGCTCTTAATGGCCGGGCCAAAGAGACCAAAACTGGAGATGGGGAAGTCCATGAAAGCTGTCAAGTTCAACCACAGGTGCTGCTTGAGCACCGGTAGGTAGGCCATGCTCCTCCCGATGGCCTGGGCTGTAGACTTCATAGCCCGCAGGGCCAGGTCAGAGGAGCTACGCAGCTCCTTGAAAGCCTCTGATTCAGGTCCAGACTCGTCCAGGGAATGGAGAAGTTTGGCCTGAAAGACTTGCAGGACAGCCATCGTGTGAAGCAGCGGCGGTGCCTTCCACGACTTAGTAAGTCATCATGAACTAAGGTGAAGAAGGGGGCGGGTCGCTGCTGAGGGGTCTGTCGGCGCCCCTGCAGGAACCACTCGTCGAGCCTGCTGCGTGAGGGTTGTTGGGGTGGAGACCAGTCGAGCCAGAGGTCTGCCACTGCCTTGGTGAGTACGCAGAGAATTCCATGTCGATGTTGGTCCTCACGCTGTCTTGTTCATTCATTTCATTTCATTAATTTATTATTTATTTGAACAGGGACAATGTAAAATATACATTAACCTTATAAAGGAGAGATGCATTTTACCAGGTTGTAGCACATGTGCTAATTTCCACCTGTAGTCCCTGGGCAGGCTGATGTCAACATATAAAGTTAATAATACATTATCTCAAAAATAATATTAAAATTATCACACCCTTCATTCATTCCTCAGCATTCATTTACAAGTACACTCTCACATACACATCAATTACAATACATTATGTGAACATGTTTGTTTTAAAAGAAGCCATTTTTTGGCCCGATGTGAAAAGGTGTTAAAATTTACACATGTGGTCAGCTCTGTTGGCAATTTATTCCATTGTCTGATGGCCACACTCGAGAAAGCTGAGCTGGCGAATGCTAGTGTGGACGGAGGGGGGCCGGAAACGGACCCCGCCCAGTCGTCGCAGTCCGAAGCCGCGAGGGAAAGGCTCTCATCCTTTTCCTCTTCTTCCTCGTCTGAAGTCCCAAACGACACGAGGTCTGCCGCTCACAGAGAGGGTCGCTGGTCGGCCTGTGTAAACAGGACTGGCGAGGGAGACCGCTGGAGAGAGACCGAGGCACCCGGGGACTGAGCCGGCGTGAGCACGCTCGTCTCAGCTCGCTCAGGCTCCCTTTGTGAACGGTGCTTCTTCTTGCGCGGCTCAAGCAAAGGAGCGGGGAGCGGGTCATCATCGGTGAAGCAGGCGAGTCGAGCCCGCAGAGTGGTAAGATCCATCACATCACATCACATTCCAGGCAGCTGCCCTTAGTGAGTGCAGCTCAGGCAGGAAGTGGGCCTCTACACGAGGTGCGGGTGGTGCGAGGCATTTGAAACAACGCCTCAGAAATATACTCTTTTAAAGTGTGAACGCAGCGGTGAACACACAGGATTTGCAATAAAAGGATATGGCGCGCCCGAAGGCACAGCAAAACAGCGTGCTGAATGAAGCCGGCATCCGCTGAAAGGCGTTTTGACGGCGACGAGTGCTTCTATTCCGGAGGTCAGCGAAGTGGAGAAGTCGCTGCAGGAGTAAAAATATAAAGGACCTAAGCGAGGCTCGGCAATATATAGCCTCTGACCACGCCCATACTGGCGGGCTCTGACGCACCAGGCGTCCTGATTGGTTCTCGCGTCAAAGCCGCCTCGTCGTAGGTTCGTGCAGTTGCCGCAGCACAGACAATGACCGCTCTCGCGCTCAGTTGTGCTCGCTGTGCAGCTGCACTGCGTTTTAAAAAGTTTGCTTTAATATTTTCGAGAAAAGAAGGTTTTCCCATAGCGTAAGCTAGCCTTACGCAATACGAGAGACCTCTCGAAAGGGAACTATGAATTGTGACAGAAATAGTCAAAGGCTTACAAGTACTACACATCTTTTTCCAGCACTTCAAAACTATAATATCATGTGTTATTTTTAATGTGATAACACACTTTGTTCATCCTTCAAAGATTCCCCTAAAACTAAACATTTTAAGATGTAGGAAAACTCTTATTTAAACACTAAATTACCATTGTAAACAGTAGGATGATTATTGGCTATTTTCACTCCCTAACGTCAATTTTTTCACTCATTTTGCTTTTAATTAATATTAAGACATTATGGCCCGGTTTCACAGACATGGCTTAGCATAAGCCAGGAGTAGGCCTTAATGTGTACTAGTTAAACTGGGGCATTTAAGTACCTTTCATGAACGTGGCTTAAAATAAGCTTAGTTAGTCTGAGACTACAGAGTCCTGGAGTAAATTAAGTAATCTTAAATGAAAACACCTGGGATAGGCCTGATTAAGTTGAGTATAAGCACATGCCGTTGGGCTGATGGTGCTCATAAAAACCTGGAATGGACCAGAAAACATTATTATCGGTGAACATTTTGACACAAAGCAATGGCAGATGCAAAAAGAATTCGTTCCAAAAACTTCAGTGAGTATGAAAAAACACTACTGAAACAAATTTTGACCAACCATCCAGTTATTGAAAGTAAAATCCACACTACTGCTAGTGAGCAAAAGAAAAGCAGTGCTTGGAATGCAATTTGCAATGAATTTAATGCAAATGAAAATGCAACCACAAGAACAATACAACAACTTCAGGTGAGATTTCTTCATTATTATCATTGCTCATTTCTCATATTCATATTTTTGGGACAATTTATAATGAATGATTTTTGCCTGTATAGACTCTGTGGAAGAACCTTAAACTGGCTTTAAAACGACAGAATGCAGAGATCAGAAGACAGCGATTTACTACTGGTGGTGGACCACCAAATAAAGACAAAACTGATGAATTGAGTGACTTGCTGTCTGGAATAATACAGCACCAGCAACCTCTGGATGGTATACCAGATGATGATCACTTGAACAGTTCAGATGAAGATCTGGGGCCGTATTCACAAAGCATTTTATCTTACCACTAGGAGTACTCCTAAATCGCTCTAAAAGATTTTAGCTAGGAGTTTTCTCTTAAAAGTTATTCACAACGCATTTTAGACCTACTCTTAGTAAAGAAAAATGACAACTCCTAATTTAAGAGTGAGTCTTCGTTGCTATGGATGACGTCATTACTCATGCACGAGCTTGACTGAAGTGACCACCTTGATTGGCTGATGATTGAAATGCGGGAATGATTCCAAACACCTCCCCTACGATGATGATTGACAGGTGACAGGTCTGAGAATGCGTGCGCTTCACAAGTAGTATGAAGGACGGAAGATGATGAATAACTGAATAAATAGCCTAAATGAATAAAGAGTAAGGCAAAACAAATAGCCTAGTAGCCTAATGAAACATATGGATTGATGCAATATCTTTGCAACATTATTGAATTAATCTGTCACTATATGCCTCTGCCTATACGTTTGCAAAGAGAAGAACATTTTAATTTGATTCACAATGAAACGTTACAATTACTTTACATGCAATGAGTAGCCTAGTTTTGCTTGTTGTTGTTATGCCTACAATGCAAAATTGTTCCCTCTCCTGTAGCATACGCATTTCAAAACATCGCATCGTGAAATGCCACAAAAAATGGTTTGTGAATAGGTCTTATGGCGCTTTTCCACTGCATGGTACGGCACGGTTCGGCTCGGTACGGTTCGACTCGGTGCGGAACGGTTCGGCTCGCTTCGCTTTTCCACTGCGTGGTACGACTCGACTCGGTACGGCACGGTTCGGTTCGCTTTAGCTCGGTTGCTTTTCCATTGCAGTTAGTACCGCTTCAAAATGGGTGGGACTGATCGTTATAGTTGCCGCCTCTACTGCCATGACATCATCGTAAACGCGCCACATTTCAAACGCACAACACAGGGGATGGTGCTCTTGATTCTCGGCATGTGGATGTTTTTAAATTAAACGTTCTTATAATGGTTTACTATATGGAAGGAAAATTCTTAACGTGTAATTAAACGTTGCGTTCATATTCTGGGCTCATCTGATTTTTTGTACATAGCATAGCCTACTTTATGATTTTAGTATCATAATGATTAATAAATGCACGCACAATTATCCGTGAACTTGATTTGAACAAATGCCTTTCAACTTGTGTGTGCAAAATTCAGAATTAAATGAATGTGCAGCAATCTTTACAAATAGAGAGTCTAGGCCTAATGTACTGTTTTAAACTACTGCCATTAAAAAAGCGCATTTAGTTAATGTTATGTTATTTTTTTTCCATCTGCCTATGTTGATTATGAAAAGTGAACAGCACGAGTAGAGAGACATGGAGCGAGTCAGACATAATTTTGACCACTTCATTAAGTTTTGTTTTGTAGAAAGCATTTCTTTAAAGTGAATTTCGTTTTGTATAAATTGTATCTTAATTTTAATAATTTTTTCATCAAACAATTGCCTGGATTGAATAAGATGCAAAATAGACAATTTAATCATTTAGGCGCCCGAGCGGTCACTTGCATTGTACGTTAACTAGAGCGCATCTCATCCTCAAATACACAAAGCTTGAAATGTCTTTAAACGAAATAATTCAAAACAAAAAGAAATAGGCTACTCTCTTATGTAATCCATTATGTGCATTTCTCTCTATAGGCGCGTTTACTACGAATATGGCGATCGTCAACTTCATCTTTGCCATGCACAGACACTGACAGAAAACACTATTTTATAAATAAAAATCAGTGCACGCGTTTTAATAAAATTAAAACTTTAATTGTGATCATTAAAATAATTGAATATTAAATATTTTGTGGCCAAGGTTTGCTCATTTATTAATAGTAGGCTATATATATATATAGGCTATATATAGGCCTAATTTTATTAAATTGAACAAGCGCAAAATTCAGCATTCAATCAAATATTCAAAAAGACTTAATAATAATAATGTTATTTCAACATAATATCTCGTTATTTCGACATAATGTGCGTGCAACAAGCAAGATGTGCGTTTGTAAATCCGGGGACGCGTGCAGTGATTTTTATTTATAAAATAGTGTTTTCTGTCTGTGCATGGCAAAGATGAAGTTGACGATCGCCATATTCGTAGTAAACGCGCCTATAGAGAGAAATAGAATTATTATTATTAAGTCTTTTTGAATATTTGATTGAATGCTGAATTTTGCGCTTGTTCAATTTAATAAAATTAAAACTTTAATTGTGATCATTAAAATAATTGAATATTAAATATTTTGTGGCCAAGTTTTGCTCATTTATTAATAATATATATACACACACATATGTGTGTGTGTGTGCCCTCAGCACATGCGTTAAAAATTATCCGGCGCCGCCCCTGACTGCAAGAAACAGTTTACAAGAAACTTTTTAACTGCAAGACACTACAGCGTTGGCTGTTGTCTACTGGCTATTTAAATCTAGCGGGTTTGTCTCGTGCATGGTCTCGTGTCGCAAATACAATGACACTGGTAGTGACGATTCTGTCTGACCAATCAGTGATCTTCAGTGTTTTCACGTCACATTTTAGTACCGGTACGGTACGCTTGGAACCTCCACAGAGGTGGTACCATTTAAAGCGAGCCGAAGCGAGCCGTACCGTACCGTACCATGCAGTGGAAATGCGCCATAAGCGTGCCGTACCGAACCGAGCCGTACCGTACCATGCAGTGGAAAAGCGCCAAAGCGTGCCGTACCGAACCAAGCCGTACCGTACCATGCAGTGGAAAAGCGCCATTAGTGAGTTAGGAGTCCTCTCGACTTCTTTTAAGCTGTCCCAGGCTTAGGTGCTACTTTTAGGGCTAAAATGTTTTGTGAATTACTCTTAGTCAAAAAAATTAGGAGTCCTAAAGTTACGAGTGACACGCCCATTATTTTTAGGAGTTGCTCCTAAATTTGCCAGTTAGGAGCTACTTTAAGCCTTAAAATTCTTTGTGAATACGGCCCCTGAGCACAAATGGTATGTTAGAAAGAAATTGATTTCTTCCTTTGGTACATATATTCCACTCTGTCAATTTTTATTCTTCTTTCATTGTAAGGATCATGTGAATTTATTTGTTTTATTTATTTTATTTTCCCCACAGAAGAAAGGAATCTGAACGGGTTGGAAAAGCCAGAGCACAGTGAGTGTGTGCCTTCCACATCTGCTCCTGCATCCCTGAGAAAAGATGCTGCCACCACCTTTCAGCAGAGAACAAGCAAGATGACCATCCATGAAAAGTTAGCCAGAGAATTTCATGAGGAAAAAATGAAATATCTGAAGGAAGAACATGAAATGAAAATGAGAATTCTACAGGTTGAATTGGATATGAAGTTGGAAGAAAGAGGTATGATCCAAAAACGATACAGTAAGGAGCCAGCCATGGTGAACAATATGATGTATAAACAATAAAAACAAAAATAAACCTTTTGTCATTTAGATATTCATGACTGAGTGTATTTAAACAACCACAAACTACATTTTCAACCAGTATTGGTTTAGTAATTTTTTTAAATTTTGCTGCACACTATTTTAATTTTGTACAGAACAAAAATTATCAAGGCAAAATAAGGCATAATGAATACATTCCATATTGAAATGCATCTCATCTAGCTGAAGTGCTGCAATGTGAAAGCAACTCTGTGTGCAAGTCCTCGTTGGTCATTGGCTGCCTCAGTCATGGGCACATCTGCTTCATCGTCATCTTCCATTGGAGGATCAGGACAGCAGCGCTGCTTCAGGTAGTTGTGCAGCACCGCTGTAGCAATGATGACCTTGCAGCATCTCCTTGGCCTGAAGCGAAGTGTATTACGTAAACACTGGAATCGATTTTTCCATATTCCAAACATGCGTTCAACCATGCCTCTTGTTCGGATATGAGCTCTGTTGTATCTTTGCTGCTCAGCTGTTGTGGGATTTATGTATGGAGTGAATAAAAAGTTACTCTGACCATATCCACTGTCACCAAGTAGAAGTCCACTATACTGTCCACTTTGAAACTGAGCACATAATGAAGAGTTGACAAAAATCCTTGAATCGTGAGTTGAACCTTTCCAGCGCGCAACAATGTTTGAAAACTCTAAATTAGGTGTGCATACACCCTGAACGTTGATAGAAAACCAGTTCTTACGGTTCCTGTACTCCTCAGCATCAGGGGTTGATGGACACTTGACAGGAACATGACATCCATCTATACAGCCAATGACACCTGGGAAGTGCCCATATTCATAGAATTGCACTTTATATTTGGCTTGGTCAGCAGCATCAGGAAACTTTATGTAAAGACTCCTCAGTTCACAAATGGCTCTGCTGACTTTGTGAACTATTCTACACACAGTTGCTTCACTGGCACCACACAAATCACCAGTTTCACGGTGAAAGGTCCCGGACGCAAAAAACCTCAGTGTGAGCAGAACTTGGAGAGAAATGGGTAAAGGCCTTCCTCTCAGAGACAGACAGGAAAGTCTAGGCTCAAGCAAAGATATTATCTCCACTGCATTTTCCTTGGACATACGAAAGCGGTCTTGAAAAGCTGTGTCATCAAAGTAATGTAAAGGATCACTCCTATCCACAAGTACTCTGGCTGGCCTCTGTTGTGCATGTTGGTTTTCATTTAGATATTCCAAATATTCCATGCTCCCTCACAAACAGTACTAAGCACGAGTTAAACCTGCCTCTTTGAAGGATTAATTTAAGATTCAATTTAGTCATAGACTAGCTATAATCCTTCCTCTTGCAATCGGCTTTGTTTAATCCAGAACAGGCTAAATCTTTGACTATTTTAATATATATCTGTGCAAGTCGCTTTGAGTTAAGACAGCTCAAGTGGGCAGTTTAGTCTGGGACTAGGCTTAAGCCATGTCTGTGAAACCGGGCCTATGAATGATAGTAATTAAAGTTAATGTCATCTAGGGGTCGATCGATTAATGGTGTGACTATTTCACTGTAGACTAGGGGTGGAACGTTACATGTATTCGCATTGAACCGAAACGGTACGGGCGTCACGGTTTGGAGTATAAATTTACACGGAGAATACACGGTATAAAAATAAATAAAACTCGCGTGCAAAATTAATTCATGTAATGCGGAACTACTGTTAGATACGCGGGTTCTTTAGGGACACCTAATCTGTAGCTCCACCTTAGCTCAGAAGCAGGCTGCGATGTAAAGATTGCAATGCTGGAATCGACTGTCTATGGCTGGAATATGGTGTGTGTGTGAGAGAGGGAGAGAGGGGCGCGGGCGCGATCGAAAAGTCGCGTGTGTTTAAAGTCACAAAGTTTTTACTTATATTTGTGTGTGTGTGTGTGAGGCGCGGATGTGATCGAACGGTGGAAACATAAAAACATACTCATTTTGTTTATAGCCTACAAGACATCGTTCAAACTGCAAAGTGTTTAAGTTACTGTTAATTAATTAAGGAAAACAAATATATTAATCTGAAATGTAGCAAATTAATTTAATTCATTCTGGTGCAATTACCAAACATATCTCATGGTCTTTTTGTCTTTTGTACAAGTGCAGATTGGTCAATTGTTCATTGTTCAATAAATGTTTTTGTTGAGAAATCTTGTCCATCTTTAGTAATTATTTGTGTTACATTTTATCTTTCAAATAGAGGTTAAAAACAAGCACATAATCGGCCAAAATAAATCGGCAGCATTAATCGGCCGGATTTCAAAAGATCGGCATCGGCCTGAAAAAAACAACATATCGGTCGACCTCTAATGTCATCTACACCCTAAATTAAGCTTAGTGCTTTATTGTCAGCCCAGCACCACCAGATACTCTCTGCAGAACTCTGGTGTCGCCGCCCTCAGATGCTAGTCTGGAGCCTGTGAACTTAAAGGAACATGCCGACTTTTTGGGACTTTGGCTTATTCACCGTTTACCTCCGTTTACCTCCAGATCGAGCCTTTGCCGTTGCTGCACCAAAACTTTGGAACAGCTTACCTGCTTTTATTAGAACTGTCACTACACTACATGAGTTTAAAGCTAAACTCAAAACCTACTATTTTTCTCTGGCTTATAATTGTAGCTGATTTGTGCGGTGTCTGGTATGTTCTGTGTTTTGTCCTGTATTCGTATGTAGTAAATGATGTCAATGCCAATGTTTTGTGCAATAATGTACAGCACCTTGGTCAACAATCGTTGTTTTTAGTGGTGGTATATAAATAAAGTTGAGTTGAGTTGAGTTGAGTCTTTGTGCTAAGCTAGGCTAGCGGTGGGTGCGTCAGACAGAGTTACAGGACACACGGAGATGAGAAGGGTATGTATGGACTCATCTAACTCTGGGGGATACGGAGAATAAGCTTAAGTCCCAAAAAGTTGGCATGTTCCTTTAAAATAAAACTGCACATTGTAAAATCTGTACGTTGTCTATTTATTATTAAAGAATTTGTCAGTAAAAAAAGTTAGTCTGGAGCCCTGCCCAGAACATTCTGTACCGTTTCATAGTTGAACTGTTTATCTAAATGTGATGAAGTGCTTGAATGTTTCTAACATGAATGTTCTTCAGCATCATGAATGAATGAAGAATAAACACCAACCTCTTTGTTCTTCAGGATCTTCAGTGTGTTTCATTCTGCAGGGTTCTGGATCACTCATGTTCTCACTGTCCTCTTTAATAAACTCAGTCTTTGCAGATTTCAGCTCTTCCTGATGCTCTGATGCTCGTCTTCACTTGTAGCTGATGGGAATTTACAGCATTTATTGGGGAATTACTGTGGGAGGAGCTTCACTGATGATGTAATTGCTGTGGGAGGAGCTTCTCTGATGATGTGATTGCTGTGGGAGGAGCTTCTCTGATGATGTATTCCAGCGTGGGAGGAGCTGATCTGCCTAAATCAAAAAAATCAATTACTGAGTTTTCAAAAAAAAAATTACGACACTAAGGATTTATGTCTGTCTATCTATTTATTAGACATCCATCTATTTGTATTGCTAATCCTAACATTATTCTGCTTCTTCATTAAAATACAGAAATTAATATAAATAATTTAAATTCTTCCAAATATAAATAATAGTAAGAAAAACAGATAAAATCATAAAAACATAAACGTGCATATTATAGTAGCCAACAAATCCCCTCAGTCTGCTGACACCAATGAAATGAGCTTTAAGTGTCAATTTACAGGAGATCTGAAGACATCAGCATAATAAATGAGGTGAAAACAGGAACTATTGTCATTAAATAAAGAGTGTTTTCAGCAGATCTGTTAATATTGATGAGCCTCAGACTATCAACACTCATTCAACAAGCCATTCAGGATCATCAGCAGATCATCTCACTTTATTCTGAGTGTTTGCTGTTAGACACACATTATTTGAGTCAGGATACATGATAAAAGCCTGTAAAACTGCTATATTGAAAGACAATACTGTAATCTTTCACAATATGACATGAATAAAACATCAATAACACAAAAAGAATCACTAATGACACTCATCTCCATCAACCACCACAGAGAAATAATTACAGCAGCTTATACCATGGTCTGGGTGAATACTCGATTCTGATTGGCTGCAGGGTGTCCGTTAAAAAGTGATAGATGACACCTAGTAAAGGAGTTCTGGTGAAACTGCCTGTTTACCGTTCGAAATTAATAAATAAATGTGCTGGCTGTGAGTATAACCATAGCAACAGGCAGTCAAAGTATCCATAGTGTATTTATACTGGAGAATGCTTTGACGCGCTACAACAGCGCACCCTTAAAGGGATAGTTCACTTTGAAATTAATTTTTGATATGTTTTAGCTTACCTCAAGGGCATCCAAGATGTAGGTGTCTTTGTTTCCGCAGTAGTTTCAATTTTGATATTTTTAGGTCAAACCGTTCTTGTCTGTCAGTCATATAATGCCAAATTAAAACAATTCCCCATCATAAGTACACATTGATGGCCTAAGACACGAAACGAGCGGTTTGTGTGAGAAAACGAACAGTATTTATAGCGTTTTTACCTCTTATACACAGCCACGTCCAAATGATCTGATCTGACGTGTACGCAGACTGGTGCATAGATATATACACTAGATGTCGCATTGTCTACAGCAGTTCATTGGAACGAATGTCTTTAAGGCAACATCTAGTGTATATATCTATGCACCAGTCTGCGTACACGTCAGATCAGATCACTTGGACGTGGCTGTGTATAAGAGGTAAAAACGATATAAATACTGTTCGTTTTCTAACACAAACCGCTCGTTTCGTGTCTTAGGCCATCAATGTGTACTTATGATGGGGAATTGTTTCATTTGGACGATGGAGAATTGTTTTAATTTGGACTCTGTGCTTGTGTTTTGAGACAGTGACCATAGACCTGCATTATATGACTGACAGACAAGAACGGTTTGACCTAAAAATATCAAAATTGAAACTACTGCGGAAACAAAGAAACCTACATCTTGGATGCCCTTGAGGTAAGCTAAAACATATCAAAAAATAATTTCAAAGTGAACTATCCCTTTAAGGGAACGTCTGGCAATTCCACCAAGTGATTAAAACGTATAATTTATTATAATATGATTTGATAACTGATAGGAATGTAAATGTGTAATGCAATGTAAGTCACTTTGGATAAAAGCGTTGTGGCAGGGGGGAGTGTGGTTCAGCGATCTCTGTGACGGGAGAAAGTGTGTGTGTGTGTCTCTGCCTGTCGTCTCACGAGGAGAAGCCTAAAGAAGCCGCTGTTTTGTTTGAGGAGAAAGTTATTGAAGAGTGTGTGAGAGCGCACTGAGCGCGATTATTGTTTGGAAAAGACTTATCTAATAAAACACACAATCCACAGCAAGCCGACCCCATCTCCTTCCTTCTTTCCACAAACAAACCTTTGTAGACAGACATCAACATTAGACGTGTGGAAGACGTCGAAAAAAGACGTCGCCTGGCGTTACAAAACAACCCCTTCAGTGGACCGAATTTGGACGTCCAAAAATTACATAAAAAAGACGTCACTCCGACGATGGTTTTTATTCGTTATTTGACACTATAAACCATGCTATAAACACACTGACCTCCTCCAGCTTTTATTTTGGCACTTCCGGTTACCGGCATTTGGAATTTGCATATTAGTTAAATATTTAGTTTCACCCAAAACATTTAGATTCAACATTTATATTTAACATTTATATTTAATATTTATATTTAACATTTAGATTTAATATTTATATTTAACATTTAGATTTATATTTAACATTTAGATTTAGCATTTAGATTTAACATAGCCTATAGGTGTAACATTTAATATTTATATTTAACTATTTATAATATTTCTAAGTTGACAAATATTGTTGTAAATGTGGTAAAAAGTGACCGTCAAAAATTAATACCAGTTTTTTAAACATTGTTTGAAGCTAATGTGACAAAATGTTGCCGTTATTGCGTGAGCCGCTTTACAAACGGCGCCCCATACTCACGTGGCTCATTATACGCTCAACGTAAAGTAAGAGATCGATTCACATAATTCCCCTCACAGATCTCAAACTTTACCTCTTGACTCGACATTCAGTAACAGTTCTCACTCCAAACATCGAGACAATCACACAAACGAACACAAAATCGCTCAGGTCTGAATGAACTCAACATATTCTCCTCATGCTCGCTGCTGCTGCACTAAATGTTTATTTCAGAAGGAAGACGCCAGAAAAGACGCTCAAGTATCGCTGTGATCGATGAAAACAACACAGAAATGAGCCTGTCGCTTAATCAAACTGTATAAAGTGTTTGTGTAAATATGAGAAATACCGTGAACTGCTCTCCTCACCTCAGAAGACTCGACGGTGCGTCCCAAATCGCATACTATCCGCCCTAAATAGTCTCAGAAAATTAGTAGGCTACATCCCTGTTCGTTGTATTTTGGTTTCAAAGATACCCGGATGGTCTACTATTTCCGGTCAGAATCCGTGCAGATCGCGCGTTTGGCCGAGGATTCGGTTAGAACTACAAACACGAGTGAAAAGAGCTAAAAAACTACAGACAAGGAAGACGCGCTGTAGAGAAGTTTAGATAAAGTTTTTTTTTAATTGCAATATTAATGTGGCCGGAGCAGTATTTTTGTAATATAACTCAATACGGATAGCCTGACTACGCCACCTTGGGAATTACACCCAAGGAAATATAAAAAGGAACCCAGGTTCGGTGGTGCAGAGAAAAGTCAGAGTCGTGTAATTCAGCAAACAAATAAATAATTTTATTTGAGAGGAAAATATTCTGCTTGTATCTTTAAATAGTATAAATCACTAGCAAGTTTATTGTAACAATACTAAGAACAATGTTAAAAGAACATTCCTACAGGCATACGGGATCCAAGCAAGTTATCACATCAAACAAAACATCACAACCAAAGAAACAAATGTATTGTCTCCACCCAAAAAAAAAAAAAAATTATATATATATATATATATATATATATATATATATATATATATATATATATATATATATATATAATAATAATAATTAAAAAAAATATATATATATATATATATATATATATATATATATATATATATATATATATACAATATAAAATGAACAAGGCTAAAGTTACTTTTTATTGAAAACAACCATTTATGTGTGCACGGCAAACCAAATAAGTCGAGGTGCTCAACCCTGGTGCTCCAACCTCACAGCAAATGTGTTCACCCAGGTGACTAGCCTCCCCCTCGGCGCACTCAGCCTTGACTCAAACAAAGAAACAAAAAGAAGAAAGATTAGTGGGTACGATACAAATACAAAATAGTCACAGTACATCCGACACAAATAGAAAGATTGACCAAATCAGTAATTATTGGTCTCAACAGGTGACCGTTAGAGAGACGCTACTGATATGATATGATATAATATAATTAATTACACCACACGGCCAACGGCCCAAATCACACTGGTCAAGCAAACCTCATTAAGGAAATAACAAAAATAACCCAAACCATGAAATGAAAAACAAAGCAAAACACAACAATCATAAAGTAATAACTATCCGTTCACGAGAAACAAGGAGACTGATCTAGTCACGAAAAACAGAAAAAAAATAACCTAATCATGAAAAACAGCAGCACGACCTGAATTAACCATCACGTGGTACACGAGACTGAAAAACAAAACATAATCAAATAATGATTTACTCCAATCAAAAAAAAAAAATACAAAACTTTCACTAAATCATACATACCACACGAGAATCACACATGTCACGAGGTCAGGATGCACTCGCGAATGTTCTGCTAAAACACACAATAAACCCAATTAACTTGACTAACCCCATATAACCCTCATCACATCGCGATAGTCGGCATACCTTAAAGCCTTCAATGAGCGCTTGACGCAACTCCCAGAGAACGCCGCCGAGACGGCTACAGCCATCACTTCAAAGGTAAAAAAAAACACATACTCTAGACACTCTTAAAACTCCATGAAGCCGTGTATAACCTCCATCGCTTACCTTAACTATAATGAAACCGGAAGAGGGGCGGGTATGACAAAGCCTACATTCAAGGGTTTCCAGTCTACACACTTAAATACACCGGTACTGATTACCTCATCCTCCCACTCCCATATAAGGGTAATGACGCAAAGAAAAGGAAAGGGGAAATCCCCTACTGCTACATTCACAAACAGAACAAGACGATACATACAAGAAATATAAACAATCTTTCAAAAAAAAAAAAAACCCAGAAATTATGGTTCAGTATACATTAAATGAGGAAATGTGAAATAAATTTAAATCTATTCAACAATAGTCTTAAAAAAAGAAAAAGAGAGAAGAAAAAAGATAAGGGCACAAAAAAGAAAACCATATTAAAGGGACACTATGTAGCTTTTTAGGTATTTTATTATCTAAAATCAATATTTTTATTCATACATATGCCCTCAATGGTGTACAAATACCTATGCCAATGATCAGACTAATCCTCGTAAACGAAGAATTTATTATCTTTATATACATGGGACGGGTAGGTCCACGGAGGCTTCCATGTAGTTCCGCCATCTTGAAAAACTATAATAGCAGAGAGGGACAAAAAGTACTAGGCCAACGCGTTTCGTTCAGAGCCAGCGTCACGTGACTGAAGCCAGCAGAAGCGGAGGAGCAGAGCAGTTGAGAGGCGCTTGTCACTGCCGCGGCAAGTTTAAAAGGCTGCACTGCACGGTTATTTATACACCGTTCATTCATACATACATATGAGTCACAGGATAAGGAGTCCTCGTCAACGAAAAAGTCCAAAATAGACCGTAAAAGGAAACGTGACCGGAGATTACAAAAACAAGGGTTAATGTCGGGATAGCTAATGCAGGAGAAAGCTTTCAAAAGAGATGCTGAAGTTGCCTGCTTTCTTCTCGACAGGTAAGTCAATGTTACGGTCTTAATTACAAGCTTATTTTTCATTGCTTGGTTGTGAACTTTATTATATAGATAGTAGAACATTTATAGTTATATCTATTCTATTCATAGTAAGTTAAACAGGCTCTTTGATGAATAGCAGATTGAGTAAAATAACGTTAGAGAAGGCACGGATGATGATGATGATATCTAACAATGCACGTACTTCAAAAATATAACGAATAAAGGCGGCATTACTACTAACTACCATAGTTAATGTTTTTCACAGTCAGTAATTTATACTGTAACATTCTTTTTTTCGTTGATTCAAGTTTCAGTTTGTTTTTAATAACAAACCTGTATGTTAGTTGTATGCATAACTATGTTATGTTAGTTGAATGTTAATACATATATTAACATGTAATATATGTTATATATATATATATATGTCAATATATAACATATATTGATATGTTTTATCAATAAAATCTAATATTTACATGGTGTATTTCATACAACAATGTTCATGAATATGCATGGTCCCTATTCAAATAAACCAATAAATAAATACCAAACATGTAGGATAATTATTCACATTAAACCATATAGATTCTTGGGTGAATTTCAGGTGATTTCAGCATGAAAGTGGGGGAAGTGGGAAAGACATGCAGATTAGGATGATTCTGAGGTGAGACTTGCGTCTCGAATGATGGTGCTAGTTTCACAAGAGAGAGTTCAAATGTTAATTTCTTTGTTCCCTCAGAGAGTTGCCTTCTGTTCCAGTTCTTCCAGCCTTACATTTTCATGATCCATCGTCGCTGTCACGAACAAGTACTCATGCCCATCCCCAGTTATTTTATTGTTGCAAAAAAAAAAAAAATTAAAAGAACATTCCTAGAACATTATTATTTATTTCCCAAAACAATAACAAAACAGGAACCAAATACTAACGTTAGGGGAACGTTCTGTGTTTGCTGGGAAGCCCCAGAAGCGAACGTAATACTTAGCTTTCAGAAATGAAAACTATGAAATTATTCCTGATGCAAATAAAATTGGACAATAACAATAAGCTGTTGATAAAATGATAGTTTAATTAAAAGTGAAAACGAACAGAGACAGATCTCAAACAATGAACAAGTTAAAATTAATTTCAGATTCATGTCTCTGTTGAAAGTGTTATGGCCTCTTCTTCAGCTCCCTGAACACGGAAGCTTTTTCCGGGGTAATTTTCCGGTGCTCTTCTTCAGAATGATTTCAGAACGGAGGCTCCAGTGAAACTCTTCCCGCATTGATCACATTTCACAGTTTCTCTCTGCTTTGACCTCTCATGTGAACCTCCAGACTTTTCCATGTGAAGTGTTTTTTTATACTGAGGGCAGGAGACCGATTTTTTGGCTTTCATTACTCCTTTCTTGTTCCCGTCCATCAGGTCTAAAAGAAACAATAAATCAAGTGAGATTTCAAATGAAAGTGAGGCTCAAAGTCAATATTCAGTCTTCAATAGATATTTTAATCCCATCAAATCTGGTCAACAACTGCTGTGCACGATTACGCTCTATTTTAATGTCATGAAGATGATGTGTGTTATAAATCACAAGTTTAGTCACTAAACAATGTAAATCTGGTGAGAATCAGCATGTTCTTCATCATGATGAATTAATGAGGAGTCAAGAATGAACACTAACCTCTTTGTTCTTCAGTATCATGATGTTTCATTCTGCAGATTCTGGATCACTGGCGTTCGCTCTGTCCTCTCCTTCTAGATGCTTGCTGGCAGTTCTGCTAAAAACAAACAAGTTTATTTTCTAATGCTGGGTACACACCAAAAGATAATCAGGTTGATTTTGGGCCGATTTCCCTCCTTCCGACTCCGAACTCCGAGGACAAACGCGCGCATGCTCTGGAGATTATCACGTGAAACAAAACAATATCCAATCAGAAAGCGAGATGATGGAAGACACAGTCATTCTCTCTCTCTCTCTCTCTCTCTCTCACACACACATGCGCGCACACACACACACACTTGCAGGAAGCTGAGTGTTAAGGGTTCAGTGAGGTTCTATAGGAGGGATTAAATTACTTTTTCTAAGGAACAAATACAGATAATAAAGAATGAACATATTTCTGTATAAAAGGTTATATATAACGGTGGGTACAATGTTTTTTGTTTCACGTGAATTTTCTGTGAAAATCATTCCAAACACTATCATCGCAATTACTTACTGCATATCATACGCCATGCATATTCTCAAGTCTTGTGAGATTTTGAGATATTTCCTGTGTTCACAGTCGAGACCCTGGTTGAAAATCTATTCATTGTTCACACACTATAGGAGCAAAATGCTTAAATCTAGGATTTGTTGTCCTCATGTTTGTGGTCTATCACATTATGAAAATATTTTGGTGTGTATCCAGCATAACAGACATGATGCGAGAGGAATAATCAATATTTCAGACTCTGAACTAGGCTAATCACATGTTAAAAAAATAGTGACATTGATCATGTGACTTAAAGGGGACCTATTATGCAAAATTCACTTTTGTATGGTGTTTGGACATAAATGTGTGTTGACAGTGTGTGTACACAACCACCCAATAGAGATAAAAATCCACTCACTCCTTTTTTATTAATCCCCATAAATCATCAGCAGTGTCTCCCAACGACCTGTTTTCAGAATGCGGCTGTAGTGACGTCACTAATACAGGCCCCGCCCATGAGTGTTTACTGTCACTGCCGTTTTAACATAGACCCGCCCTGATCGTGATCACAGCGAGTTGGACACATCCGCCATTGCTGCACTGACGAGAATGTCTCCCAAGCATTGTAGAGGTGTTGTGTGGCTGGATGTATTCATCCACATAGCTCTCTCTCTATTTACTCCCGAAATCTGAGGCAGCCGCTGAAGACGAGGTGGGTTCATTTTGTTTTTGAAGAAAAAGCTCCCTCAACTCTACCGAAATTCGTTTATGTACTTGCGCACTTCTTATACTGTGTTTACTCAGCTCTTACAGTGATTTTCTGGAGAAAAATTGACGCTTCATCTTTTGTGTGATGTACAATAAACTTTATTAAACTCATCATTATATTTTGTGTCATCATTCAGACGTGGTTCTACAGCAGGCTTGTATTAATAGCGGCAATCAATATAGGTTACTAATATAGGACACATAGGTTATACCCATAATTAAACTAAACTATACCTGTTCCAACTCCATACAGCATATATTCTCTGACTCTGTAGGCATTATTGTCCAAGTCGAAATGAACACCGTTACTGTCTATGAGTTTCTGTTTTGATATTATCATCTTTCCATGAGTTGAGATTGTTAACTGAGCGCAAGCTGGTTAGGCTCCGCCCCCTGTGCCGTGAACCAGCAGCTCATTAGCATTTAAAGGAGACACACTAAAACAGTGCGTAAACATGCTGTAAAAAATGACCTGTTGGGTATTTTGAGCTAAAATTTAACATACACACTCTAGGGACAGAGACTTATTTTACATCTTGTGAAAAGGGGCATAATAGGTCCCCTTTAAAGGGCACCTGTTATGCAAAATTCACTTTTACATGGTGTTAGCGTAGACCCGCCCTGAGTGAGCTAAACAGTCTGCCAGTGTTTCGACGCCGGAGCAGCTGTAGACACAAATGTCTCCTAAGCGATTGAGGTGTTTTGTTGTTGGATGTAAGAAAAAATTTAACATACTAGGGTCTAGGCCAGGGGTGGGCAACTTCGGTCCTGGAGGGCCACTGTCCTACAGAGTTTAGCTTCAACCCTAATCAAACACACCTGAACAAGCTAATCAAGGTCCTCAGGATTACTAGAAAATTACAGGCAGGTGATTTTTTCAGGGTTGGAGCTAAACTCTGTAGGACAGTGGCCCTCCAGGACCGAAGTTGCCCACCCCTGGTCTAGGGTCTAGGGCAGTGGTTCTCAACTCCAGTCCTCAGGACCCGCTGCTCTGCACATTTTGTATGTCTCTCTTATCTGACACACTCAGTTCAGTTCATGGAGTCTCTCCTAATGAGCTGATGATCTGATTCAGGTGTGTTAAATAAGGGAGACATACAAAATGTGCAGAGCAGTGGGTCCCGAGGACTGGAGTTGAGAACCACTGGTCTAGGGTCTTCCTGCTCAGCTCAGCTCAAGAAAAAAATTAACATACACACTCTAGGGTCTTCCTGCTCAGCTCAGCTACTGTTCGGACGCTCTTGCTTACTGCTCCGCACTTTGCTCTATCGCTTTTACATTTTATCTCCTATTTTTTATATTTTATTTCCTTTTATCACCTAATTTTAACTTCAGCAAATCAGCACAGTGCTCAGACGACAAAGTTTGGATTACTACAAAAACGGAGAATTATTTTACCCGACCAGCTTACATTCCGGGAAAGGAAAACACAACTGCCTACAAGGATAAGAGAAAATGCCTCTTCTGGAATCTACTTGCAGCACCAACTGCCACAGACTTTTACAAAGGATTGCAGTTCTTGAAACAAATCTACTTACGGGACCACCAAACCAGACGGAGCACACAACAGAGCTTCGTCATGGACACCCTCAGCATACCGGTGAGTCCCATGAAACTAGTAACATGTTTAGAAACAAGCCGATCGACTTACTAATCGATGGCACACACAGGGAGCGAGACCCAAAGGCACTCGAGACATCAGATTGTCACGAGCATCACATATTGCCGCAGTAGCATCCTCTACCCCAGATACAGCTCTGACAAGGATTGCAAACACTGGTCTCCTACCACCGCCTATACATCTTGAGAACAGATTTGAAGTGCTAATGGATGTAAATGAGGAATCCCCAAACGTGCTGAATGTGATAGAACACAGACTGAATAGGCCAGTGGCTAACACTGATGCTAACTGGCGCCCAAGGTCGAGCAGACAGCGGCACTCAGCTCAGAGCGCAGCCGGGCCCAGGACTCTGATAGTGGGGGACTCCATAATCAGAAACATTAGCAACAGGGATACAACTACGTGCTGCCTTCCACAAGCAACAACTTCTGATATAAACAGGGAACTTCAGAACATTCTGATGAAACATAAGACTGCAAATCGACTCATCATTCATGTGGGGAAGAATGATATTCATAAAGAGCAGTCAGAACTCCTTAAGAAGGATTTCAATGAACTTTTTGAAACACTTAAAAGACTGAAAGTTCAAACATTCATCAGTGGACCACTCCCAGCAAGAGGAATAAACAGGTTTTCACGGTTGCTTGGGCTTAATACATGGCTGCAAAAAACCTGCAATATAAAAGGAGTTAACTTCATTGACAATTTCAATCTTTTCTGGAGTCAGAGACAACTGTTTCATCGGGATGGCCATCACCCAAACAAACTTGGTTCAAGAGTGTTAAAGGACAATATCTACTTCTCCCTCAATCATCCTTCTGCAGTGTGTGCCAATCCACACTGTAAAAAATCCAACTTGCAAATTGTTCACTCAGTTTAAAATTTTAAGTTGAGTGGGCAAATTTTTTACTGCAATGTTGAGTTTACTTATAAAAACTATTTAACTGCAAGTGCACTACTATTTTGTCCAATGAACACAAACAATTAAGTTGAGAAAACTTAATATTTTGATTTCATAGTTCGAACGTTTAACTTCCCGTCATCGCGCATGCGCAGTCTGTCTCGCTGTACGTTACTTGGGGTTTCCTCCTCCAACCACGCTATCGAAGGGACTGGATTTCATCTGATTGCGGTAAGTTTTCTTTAAGCTTTATGAATGAAAATAGGCTATAAATTGCACACATATGTTGATAAAATATAGTGTTATGTTAAAAGATATATTTCGTGGTGACGATAAGTTTCTATTGTTAGAGATTATCGACGTAGCTAGCACATTGCTACTTAACGTGCTAACGTTACCCAGACTGAGGAAACATGTTTGAAAAAGAAGGACAAGGACGTGCATGGTGTTTAAAAGATGTTAAAAATGTTAAGCTCAGTAAGTCGTGAATAAAGACTTAAATGCGGTGCTTGAGAGACAGAAAGCCGCTTCTCTCGGACTCGGACAGAATCTGAGTGCGAATTCAGCTATCTTTCGTGGCGTATTGCGATTTAATAATGACATACACATTCAATTATGTCAATAACAAAAAACAAAACAAAAAAAGTATTCAAGTAAACACAGTCGGCAATGTCTTAAGTGAACATAACCAATTTGGTGAAACCTAGATGTTTCAGTAGATCCATGAGCTCTTAAAGTGACCGCAGTCCGTTCAATTTAATTTCAAGTTTATTTGTCACGTATACAAATTTCGGTTACAATTTGTACATGCTTAGGTTGAGGCTCAGTCATTCTACAGTAGTGCAATATAATTAAATACAATACAATTTAGAGGAAAAATGTAATAATACAAGTCTATGCAAAACTAATGTGTTATGTTAAAAATATGTATGTTAGCTTTGCATATCAAATAATAGAATGGGTAGTATGTGTGCGGTATGTTTTAAAGTGAATAGGATAAAAATATTGTGTATCCTTAAACAAATATTAGGCTAAATCCTTAATGTTAATCAATTAACAAAAGACAAAATCGCTGTAAATACAGTGAAAACTATGCATTGATTCTTTTTCACATTTGATTATTCATTTTCTGTATTATTTTTGCTACATGTTAAATTAACCTACTGTAACTGATTTTTTTTTGTTGTTGTTTTGTTTAATAAAATTATGTATCTTTGTTCTGTTGTATTTGTCCTTTTTAGACTAAAGAACATCAGTACAGTGACAAGATCCTTGGATGTGCTAAAACAGTGGCCTTTATTTTTTAAAAGATCAGGTGAGTTGAACTGAATTTACTTACTGTTTCAACAATGTTTTTTTTTTTTTTCAGGGTTTCTGCTCTCTGCTGAGTATTACAGGATCACACAAACTCATCCGAAGAGCACCTTTTTCTCTTAGTTAAATGAATACACATCTAGTTGTACAGAGCAAGTGGTGGAGATGAAGATCCTCACTTGATCATCAAGTAATTATTTTGCATGTGATCATATCTCTCTGGTTAAAGGCTGAATGGTGCCATCTCTTTTTCAAGGTAATTCCCATGCTTCACTTTGTATATAACTTGTTCCGTATTTGTTTTTCTGTCTTTCAGACACAGAAACTCCAATGTGCTTCCTCAAAGAAAGTCTACAACTCTTAAAGGTCTGCCTTTGTTTATGAGGGAAAAGTCTGGAAACATCCTGAAGACTTGCCTGGTAAGAAGATCATCAGCATATACACTCACACCTGATATATTTCACCTATTTACCAGATGCTGTTAAGAGATAGGTTTTGTGTGATATACAAAACTTATCATCAACAGACAAAGTCATGGTAAAAATTAGGCTACTTTATTAAATAATTGTAGTTGAAACTTTCTCAGTGATCAGTTTGACTTCATCTGATAGCACAAATTCAACAAGTTGTTATTTTACCAAAGCAAACACAGTGGAAAATTACTGCTTCACAACACTGTCCGGAGACTTTCCCTCTGATATCTAACCTGTTAAAACAATACAGTGCACAATCATAAGGTTAAACAGTAATGTAGCAATAGCAGAGTAAATAAAATTAATATAATATGAAAGAATATGAATATAGGAGATATAAACAAGAAAAGGCAGCATGAAAGTAATCCATGTGACTCTAGTGATTTAAACCAATCTTCACTGATGCAATATGACCAGTTTTGGGTGATAAACAGAATGTGTGCCTTAATACATGTACGATTTTGGGTGACCTAAAATAACTAAACTAAAACTAAAAAAAGCATTAAATCAGAATGGCCGTGGATTCTGCTGTGGACGAGTGCCACAGGCCATCACATCAATGCTGATATGGCATTGTTTGGAGTTGGGAAAATGTTTTCCGTTTATCAGTTTTAGCTCTATGGCTGAATTTGAACATGCTTAAAAAACATGACCACCTTTACTTTTCAAGTGAAGTTACATGAGCAGACCTTTAGGAACACTCTGTGGTCTAACATAATTCAATACAATAAAAAAATGACCCTAATTTTATGCTGATTTATTTTCTACTGCAGGACACAGAGCCAGAAGACATTCACAAGGGGAGAAGATGAGGACCTTAACTATCGTTGAAGATGATGTTGCCATTATCCACTCAAACCCAAATATAAGGTGCCTCTCTGTAGTACTATAAGAGCAGTTTGGGCCAGATAATGTGCAAGACCTTTGCCACAGTTGTTACTCTCCTCTTTGGCTTGATTTATGGCCCAATGTTAACTATTCTAAAGCATTAAAATACACCAGTAGTAACTGGTTAAGAAAAAAAATGTTTAGTTTGTTTAGAAAAAAAACGTTTATTTATCTTGACCTAAATTGCTCCGCAAGGCTTTTTTTTTTTGCATAGTCCTTCAAAAGATTGTCCAAGTAGCTGCAATCCATATGGATAATTGTAAGGTTGAGCATTTATTTATTCCAGTTTGTACTCTAATTTTGTGCATAGTATTTTTTTTTTTAAATCTTGAAGAGTGGAATAGAAAGAACTTCATCACCTTAAAATATGTGTACCTAATGTAAATAGAAAATGTGTTGTTTTGCAGAATATTTGTCAATAAATAAGTTCTGTAATGATAGCAATGTCTTTTGTATTGTGTTGTATTTACAGTATGGTTTACTCCCTGCATTTGGATTCTTAATGTGAAGGCTGTACAAGTATCTGGGTGAGATATTTGAAAAAGTTGAATCAACTTAAAAAAGTAAAAAAGTTGAATCAACTTAAAAAAGTTACAAATTGAATCAACTTAAAAAAGTGAAGCAACCAGCTGCAAAGCTTTTTTGAGTTTACTGAACTTCAGGACCTCTGTAGTTGTGCTTACTCGTTTCTTTGAGTTGGACTGGTAGTTGGATGAACTTCGACCACTGAAGTTGAGTAAACTCAAAAATGCTTTGCAGCTGGTTGCTTCACTTTTTTAAGTTTACTCAACTTTTTATTTTTTACAGTGCACTCAATCTGAACGGCACACACACACCTGGACACAGTATGAATGACGATGGGACTTCACTTCAGAAGCAAAATGGACATGATAACACCACTCCGCCACAACAACCTCTGCTCACGGACACAATCTCAGCTGAGCCCTGCCCACAGAGCTCACCACAGACAGACATATCAGAACTGCTTGAAGATTCACCACCCAAGGACGACTTCCTGGAAAACAGCCAGGGAAGCCAGGACAGCATATCACAGCCTCCGATAACACCAGAGCAACAGCCCCTTTCACCAGACACTCTCTCCCTCTCTCCAGCAACTCCACTCCTGTGCTTCTCACAGAAAATGGAAGAACTGGTGTATGCTGGAACCAGACTATCCCACTCTTTTGCTGTGAGCCGCCAGATACCAACCAAAAAAAGACAGGCACCTCAACCACCCGCATCAAAGCCTGCACCAAAGCCTGCGGGCCCAGCTCGCCCTCCCCCTCCTGTGAGAGCTCTTCGGCCTCTGCCACAACGCCAGGGCCCACACCCTCCTCCATCTGCTCGAGGTGAACCGAAAACCACTGATACCAGCTCTCAGTGATATGTGTCGGGTCCCCGTTTTGATAATATTGTGTCGGGTCCCCGTCCCAGTGTGCCTGTATCTTCCTCTATTGCTGTTCTATTACAAGATAGAAAGTCTAAGGCCTTCAATAGCCGTACAGCAAACCTAACTAATCTGGTGCCTATTACACGTCAAACTAATATTGCTGTGGGGAAAAGTAAGTCTGTTAAGTTAGCACTCCTTAACATCCGCTCACTTAAAAATAAATCACTCCTAGTCAACGACTTAACCACAAACAATCTGGATTTTATGCTTCTAAATGAAACCTGGCTAGAAGACAGTTGCAGTGCAACAATCCTCAATGAAGCAGCCCCCCCGAACTTTACTTTTATGAGTGTCTGCAGAGCTGTTAAGAGAGGTGGGGGTCTAGCTGCTCTTTTTAAAGATATATATCAATGTAAGCAAATATCATTTGGGAATTACTTGTCTTTCGAATATCTGGGTATTGTGTTAAAAGGTGCTCCACGCATTTTACTTATCATTATTTACAGGCCTCCAAAATACTCTCCAGCCTTTGATGAGGACTTTACAGAACTGGTATCAACAATTACATCAGAGTTTGACTGTTTTGCCATTGCTGGAGATTTTAACATCCACATAGATAATGCAGAAAACAATATGGCAAAAGAAATCAAAACTGTGTTAAAAACTTTTGATCTGACTCAGCATGTACATGGACCCACACACAATCGTGGACACACTCTAGATTTACTTATCAGTAAGGGTCTAAACATTTCATTGATTGTTATTAAGGATGTAGCATTGTCTGATCATTTCTGTATTTTCTTTGATATATTGATCTCTCCTACCACTGAAGCGAGATCTGTGTCTGTCAAGAAGAGATGCTTAAATGAGAACACTAGTGTCCTGTTTATTAAGGCTATATCTTTAACACCAAGCATATCTGCAGACTCTGTTGATTTTCTCCTTGATTGCTTTAACTCAAAAGTTAAAACTGTAATTGATGATATTGCTCCTGTGAAAGTCAGGAAGAAGAGTGGCAGACAAAAAGCACCTTGGAGAAACTCAACAGCAGTGCAAAATATGAAAAGACAATGCAGAAAAGCCGAGCGCATGTGGCAGAAAACAAAACTTGTAGTCCATTATAACATCTACAAAGACAGCCTTCATGCTTTCAATATGGAACTAGGCAAAGCTAGACAGACTTTCTTCTCAAATATTATAAACAGTAATTTAAACAACACACGCACTCTTTTTGCTACTGTAGAGAGACTGACAAACCCCCCAAGCCAGATTCCCAGTGAAATGCTCTCAGACAGCAAGTGCAGTGAGTTTGCTTCTTTCTTCTCTGAGAAAATCAATAATATCAGAAAGGTGATCAGCACATCCTTGAGTTGCCCTGGGGTTAGACAGATCATCAAACCACCTGAGAAAGTAGTTACTATGTCTGACTTCAAAGAAATTGATGGCAAAATTTTGGAAGAAACCGTACAGCACCTTAAAACATCAACCTGTGCTCTTGACACACTTCCCACATCATTTTTCAAAAGTGTGTTAAACAGTTTAGAAGCAGATCTTCTAGAAGTGGTAAATGCCTCACTTCTCTCTGGGAGTTTTCCAAAATCCCTGAAAACTGCAGTTGTCAAGCCCCTCCTGAAAAAGAGCAATCTGGATAAGACCATATTAAGCAACTATAGACCGATCTCAAATCTTCCTTTCATAGGCAAGATCATTGAAAAAGTTGTCTTCAATCAGCTGAACAAATTCTTATGCTCGAATGGAAACTTTGACAATTTTCAATCTGGTTTCCGACCGCACCACAGCACAGAGACAGCGCTCATAAAGATAATAAACGATATTCGCTAAAATACTGATTCAGGCAAATTATCAGTGCTGGTGCTACTCGACCTCAGTGCTGCATTTGACACTGTCGATCATAACATACTTCTTGACAGGCTGGAAAACTGGGTGGGGCTTTCTGGGATAGTCCTAAAATGGTTAAGGTCATACTTATATGGGAGAGGTTATTATGTGAGTATAGGAGACCATGGGCCGGTTTCACAAAGATAGACTTTGACTATGGCTTAGATATAGTAGATAGTCAGACTTCAGATAGACATCTAAATCAGACCGTTGCACAAAGCACTTAAGACTCCGACTATCTTAAGTAGGACTACACTGCAATGCATTCTGGGTAAAGTAAGACACTTTTCAAAACAAAAAACATGGCGGATCGAGTAAGCGCATTCAACCGCTCAGTGCAGTTTATCCCAGCGGAAAATATGTGTTTGTTGGAGGAGTATAACAGTTACAAGGACATTTTACTTGGGAAATTCAGCGGAGAATGTAGTAACAAGAAAAAATGTTTAATTTGGAAAAAGATTGCTATGACAGTTAACAGCGTTAATCCGATCGTTGAGCGGAGCGTTAAAGACGTACAGAAAAGATACAAAAACATGGTACAAGATGCCAAAAAAGAAATATTTAAGAGGAAATACCCAAAAACGGGAGGAGGACCCCAAGAGAAACTTAAAGACACCACTGAAATGGTGATGAACATTTATGGTGGACAGTCGCCTATGTTCTGGGGGATAAGCGGAGGACGGGAAAGTGGAGTGTGTGGCGTCAACATTGACGTTACCGGCGGAGTTCCCTCAGCCACTGACAGCAGCACCCTGCCTTGTCAAGAGGAAGAGACAAACCATCAAGAGGAGAATTCAGGTAACAGCGGGTGATTGTTTTAAAGAAAAAAGTTTTAAAAGTTTAAAGTTTTGCTTCATTGTCGTCGAAGTTGATGCTAATAAAGTTAAGTTGATGTGTGCTAATGTGAACCGGTAAGCTTGCTAGCCGGCAAATAAACGTAAACAACGTAATGACTCAGCCTATAATACAAGGAACCTATGTTCTAGGTCTGCAATATATATAATGTAGGGATCGGATTCATGAAGCAAGTAAGGTAATGTTATGTCTACTTATTTTTAGTGACCCTGTCTTTGACTTGGGACCGAAGTGAGGCAGTGGAGGAGGAGCCGGGTGAGAGACGGGAGGGGACGGAAGATGAAGAGTCTGAGTCAGCGTCAGCATCAGCTACAGCTGTTTTCCCATCGGTGTCGAGAGGAACAACTATGTCAATGGTGCTAGACAAACAATACAGAAATCTTGAACTGGAAGAGAGGAAATTGCTGCTCGAGATTGAAGTTTTACAGCTTCAGAGAGATAAATTAAAATTAGAGTTGCACAAACAGTCGCTGGAGTTGTGAATATCTTGAGTACTTCCAATAAGACAACAAGGTATTTTAGGCTAATTATTTTATGTTTTTTAAAGCAGTTACAAAAGTAAATATGTTGAGTTACGTCTTATATGCCTAAAACACCTCACTGCCTTATTACTTTTACATTGGTTTACAGTTTGTTTAGTATGTTTTAGCCTACTTTTAATGACCTTGAGGATTTTGATATGAATGAAAGAGACTTAAGTGCTGTATATTTTCTTGGAATAATTTATTGAATGAACAGTATGTCACTTGAGAAAAAATAAATAAAAATAAATGTATATATTGAGTTGTTTGCTACTCATTTAAGCCTAATAGGTAAAGAAAGGCAACACTTTATTGTGATTTTTGTTGTTTTTTCAGACATTGAAAATCCTGTCAACATACATGTGACGCACATATCGACCAGTTTCATCCTGCTCCTCTAAATGTTCTCTGTCCTCCACTTCATTGAGATTGTCATCTCTGATATCCCCTCCTTCAGGGTCAGGTAGCCGGAGATCCCTAATGATCAATGAAATAAACTATTTTGATTAAAGTTGTAGCATGTGGTAAATAATAGTAATTAATTTAGGCCTATCGAAAAAAGCTAGAAATTTAAATTGTTTGTTTTCAGGTAGTCCTACCTTGCTATGTTATGCAGCACAACAGTCGCACAGATGATGTTACACACTCTGTCAGGTGTCATTCGCAATTCCCCATGTAGACAATGGAAACGCCTCTTCAGAACACCAAGGCTGCGTTCCAAACCGCATACTTCCCTACTATTTAGTATGGGAAAAAGAGTAGGCGAGCGAAAAAGTATGTATGAATCCAAAAGAGTAGGCGAGAATTACCTGGGTGACGTACTAATTATCGCGAGATTCGGACTTAAGTGCGTTCGAATATGCCTACTTTCCTACTATATAGTAGGTGAAAACAGTATGTGAAGGAAGCAGTACGTTCGAAACATCAGTATTCATAAAAGAGTAGGCGAGAAGTTCCCGGATGGCTTACTGCTTCCGGCCCGATTTTTGAGTGCTCAACCGATGGATACTTTTCTATCCCAGGAGGCCACGCGAGAGGATACGTCATAAAAAAGAAGAAGAAGAAGAAGGATACGTCATACTCGAACATGACGCAAATGATGACGGACGAGAGTGTTTTCAAATGTGAGTATTACAAATCAAATGATCGCATGTGTTGAACTACTGTACAGTAAACTGTTGAATTGTTGAAGATGTAAAGACGCTATATAGTATGGTAAATTTGTGATTTTGCTGTAAATCACATTTTATTATGTATAGCTAACAGAGGAGCTCCAGTAAGGACACATACGTCTCCAAAGTGGATTTGCATACATTTTAAACTGTATGCATCTTAAATACAATTACTAAATGTCTATTTAATATCTGGTAAGAAAATCTAATATAAGAATTGCATATTTCTACGTCTAATAGATATGAAATAGACATCTGAGTTATGTATGTGTACTATTGTTTAAGAGAATTCACTGTTGTCAACACTGTTTTCATTAGACGAATGTTTAATAAATTTACATAAAGTAACTAAACATAAGTAATCTATTTCATTTGTCCATTAGTACTGTTGAAAAATTGTGGAACATTTATGATCAACATGTAAATGTAGTATTGAGCTTATAAATCACAGAGGTAACGTAAATCTTGTCTGGATGTTACAGGGACGGATGAGCATACACATCTGCTTATCCGGTGGAGAGTGGCTCATGAAGCCCTCTTCACCGGAAAGCGGAATGCTGCCATCAAAGGCTTTGAGTGAGTATACAGAAATAATAAAAAATCTATTTAATTGTTTATTTGTAGTATATTTCAACAGAGATATTACAGCACTTTTTTGATCCTTGATTTCTCTGCATTTGCTACAGATCTTTTGTGGTGGAGCAGGACCTGCAAGGCAGAGTGACGGCGGCATTTGTAAAAAAAACTAAAACCTAAAACAAAAATACAAAGTAAGATCATTTTGTTACTTCTAATACAGAAATTAAATGATTAAATATTGTGATGTTAAAATGACTGCTTTTGTATTTTTGCAGGATCTGAAATGTCCGCAGACAGGAAGAGGCACTGAGGATGGAGGGGCCACAGCAGCATCCTGGAAGTGGTACGCTGCCATGGATGAGGCAATTGGGGGCAGACCCTCCATCACTCCTCCTGCCCTCGTTGCCTCATGTGGGCCGGATGTTGCTGTGGCCTCTTCATCCTCAGTGAGGCCAGAGCCAGCAAGACCCAGAAAAAGGGTGAAAGACCTGGAGGACCTGATCCAGGAGATGGAGGAGAGGGAAGAGGAGAGAGAGAGGAAAGCAGCTGAGAGGGAGGAGAGACTGTGGAGAGAAATGGAGGAGAAGGAGGACAGAAGAGAACGGGAGAGACGAGAGAGAGACGAAAGACAAGAAAGAGAAGTAAGAGAAAGAGAAGAGAGATGGCACCGGGAGGCAAGCGAGAGAGAGGAAAGGAGAGATAAAGAAACAAAAGAAAGGGATGAAAAATTCCTTTCTGTCCTTGAAATCCTTGCCAAAAAATAAATTCAATGACAAAAAACATCTTATGATCATTTACACATTTGGGTTAAAATGAATTAAATTATATATACATACACACACAGTACTGTGCAACAACAACAAATGGTGGCCTAAGACTTTTGTACAATACTATGTATATAAAACAAACAATATCTAGGCATTCACAGTAGCCTACATTATAGACTTCTAGAAATTTAGTGATACTTTAAGATTGTGATAAAATTCATAAATTAAATATTTATGAAGTGATGAATAATTAGTGAATGTGTGGTGTAATGTAAAAACAAAACAAACAAAAAACACCTTAAAACAACAGTTTTATTGGAGTGTATTATATGACTTCTAAATGCACACAGAGCTCATGCAGGGATACTCAAGGCAGGTCATGGAGGGTTCAGTTCCAGCACACCTGTCTGTAATTTTCAAGTAGTCAGTTATTAATTGGTTTAAATTGATTCAGGTGTGTATAATTAGGGTTGGACAATAGCCCTCCATGACCTAAGCTGAACTTGAGACTGTTTACACAAACTACCTTAAGTTTTGCATTAACTAGGGTTAATGAACCCAAGCAAAAAAAGGGTTAATGAACCCAAGCAAATAATTCAGTCATTATTTACTCCCCCTCATGTTGTTTGATCCCTCTGTTTTTTTTTTTTTTGTGAACACAAAAGGTGATTCTGGTCAGGTTTGTACTGTTGGTTTAATACAATACCACTCAATAGACTTTCAGAAGCTTCAAAAGCATCATCAAAATGCCAGGAAGCTTCTAAAATTGACTGATATTGTATGAAACCAGCAGAACAAACTTGACAAAAATCCCCTTTTGTATTTAAACAATAAAAAACAGAGGGATCTGACAGCATGAAAGCACATAAATAGTGGCTGTATTTATATGTTGAGGTGAACTAACCCTTTCACCCACCAAATTGAAATTGTAGTAAATGTATGTATGCATTTTGTATTATAATAATACCTTGACGAAATAATCAGCTTTGAGCGTTTATGCCTGAGACCGTTTAAAAAAAAAAAAGCTTTACAAAAATTAATCACATTTATGCATTTGCCAGATGTTTTTATCCAATGTGACTAAATGCATTTATTACAGGGACAATGACCCTGGGCCAGCCTGGAGTAAAGAGCCTTGCTGATCGACCAGCAATCTTCTGCTAACCAGTTCAGTGGTTTATCCCACTACACCACAAAGGTAGTAAAGCTCTAACAAATATTTGCATGTAATTGTAAACCTATAAAATGACATTTGGCAAGAAACGGAATGCTGACAACATGAATTGTAAAACATTTTAATCTTATTAAATGTTTTAAAGGTAATCGTGCTCATGGAGAGCAGGCACAGGGATGATTGGAGCAGACACAGCAGCAGCCAGATTGTCCCGCACATGTTCTCCCACTCTTGCTTCAAGGTTGTGGGGATCAGGGAGGCCGTCATCAAGGTCTTCCTCATCCTCTGGCTCAACGATGTCCCCATTGACTAGAGCAAGATTATGAAGCACAGCGCAGCACGCAACAACCTCAGGCACAAAGGCAGGGCTCACCTCCAAGGCCTTGAAGAAAATGCAGCGCCAGCGTGTCTTCAGCATCCCAAAAGCTCTCTCCACGATGTTGCGGGCACGGGAGAGCTTGCTGTTGAAACGAGCCTGCACAGGGTTCTGTACAGGCTCTCTGTATGGGGTGATGAGGCAGATGGGGGCACTCAGGCAAGGATAGCCTCCATCCCCAAGGATGCACTTGCCTGCAGGAGGATAAAGGCTGCCAGCATACACAGGGCTGTTCCTCAGCACCCTGGCATCGTGCACAGACCCAGGATATCCCACAAAGACATCAAGGAACTTCCCCCGGTGATCAGTGATGGCTTGGAGTTGGATGGAGTGAAACAGCTTCCTGTTGAAGTAACAGTGGGAGTTATTTGCTGGAGGTTTGATACGGATATGACAGCCGTCTATTGCACCAACTGCTCTGCTGAAAACTGGTGACCCAGACAGCTGTGCAAATCCTGCTCCCACTGCCTCCAGGTCATCTCCGGTCGGAAAGCAAATCACCCTCCTCAAGATTCCCATGATGGCCTTGCTCATTCTGTGCACAATGTTATACACAGAGGTCTTTGGGATGTCGAAGGCCTGCGACACCACCCTGTAGGATGCTGCATGGGCCAGCCAGTGCAGGAACACAAGGACCTCAATCTCCCGTTCCCATCCATGGTCCGATTCCAGTCTGACTGCAGCAATCAGGGACATGATGGATGGCAGAGACAGGCGAAGGTGGGCACGGTGGTCAGCTGCTTCATCAAAATAGAGCCGCAGAATGGGAACAGCTCTGTTGAGATGGCAGTAGGATGTGGGGTTCACCGCCTGTAAATACATGATAGTTTGTTAGAACAAAAAGCTTGAATAAAGCAATGTTTCATATGGTATTGACTTGTATATGTAGGCTATTTATTTATTGTGATGATATGATATCTTTTATTCATTAATTTACTTATTTTTATTCATGTTTCATATTAAATATTTATTCATGTTTCAATAAAATATTCATTTCATGAATTCTTGCATTAATCATTGCTTGAATGAAATTGTATGTATTCACATCAGCTGCATTTGTCTAGTGTGTATTCATACATCTATGTCATATGACAATACAACAGTTTGCTTGTTTTACCAAAATATATAATTTTAATTAAGAAAATGTTATATAATTAAGTGCTGGTCAGCATTTGTCATTATTATTGTGCATAAGTGGTGGGGTGGGCTAGTAATGCAATTCATTCTGGGGTAATCTTATTTTTTTTAGTAGTAATACTTGCTTTGTTGGAGTATGAAATCATAAGTCTTCTCCAAAGGCGAGATCTCCGAGCAGCTGCCCGACGTCTCCTTTGTGCACACATTCGTCTAACTATTGCAGACATGCCAACCATTTCAGACGCTGATGAAAACCGTTCTAGCTAGGTTGTACTGATGCAGTGAGATGTCGGTGCACCTGTTGCTCATAACTTTTAAATTGTTGCGCTTGTGATAACGTCATAGGTCACATGATAACGTCAACATGGCGGATGATGTCCGGATCGCATCCATACTCAACGAGATTTGGCTATAAAGTACCTACTCTTTTAGTGCTCGTTAAGTAAGTACTTATTGAAATTAAGTACCTACTCATTGAGTATGCGGTTTGGAACGCAGCCCAAATGCCCGCTCTACAGTGTTACGAGTTGAACAGTGTGCTGTGTTGTAGTTTCTCTGTGCAGGTGTAGTAGGATTCAGGAAGGGAGTAAGGAGCCAAGGTTTTAGAGGGTAGCCAGAGTCCCCCAACAGGACCCCATCGATAATGCCTTGCTCAAATGCACGGAAAAGTTGAGAATTTTGAAGAATTCGAGAGTCATGAATTGATCCAGGCCAGCGGGCCACACAGTTGAGGAACCGGAGATCAGAATCACAAACAGCCTGAATGTTTAGACTGTGATATCCTTTTCCATTCACAAACAAATGTTCATGAGCTGTTGGAGCCTGGATTCTGACATGCGTCCCATCAATTGCTCCAACAACATTGGGAAATCTTGCTATGCTGAAGAACCCTCTTCTGACTTTGTTAAGCTCAGCTAGTTGATTTGGAAACTGAGGGAGCTTATTTGAAAGTGCTCTTGATACCCTGTATACCACCCGTGACACAGAAGCTTTGCTGAGACCCACTGTGTCACCAACAGCATTCAGAAAAGTTCCTGTTGCATAGAATCTCAACGCAGTGCAAACCTGTAGCACTGCTGGGATGCTGTGGCTTCTTGAAGTGGCAGGGCTCAGTTCTTCAGCTAATTCATCTGTCAGACTCAGTATAGCTTCCTTGGGCAAACGAAACCGACCAATGAAGTCCTCATTATTATATATTTCCAGTAGGTTACTGCGGTCCCTAAAAAACCCTTTCCCTTCTCATAGCTCTCTCCATAACGTCGTCAGCAAACCACAAATTATGAGCCATTTTCCCTCTTATTTTGGCTGTTTGTAATGTAACTGATTGTTACTGCTGGTTGCCAAGGTAACATAGAGTCTTAGACCTAAGTTAGCCTGGGGGTAAGGTGTCTAATTTTTTTGGTCTAAATTAAGTCAGTCTTTATTTTTATGAAACAGTCTAACTTGCATTAGACTAGTCTATGAGCAAATTTTAGACTAGTCTAACACTATAGACCAGTCTAAAATAGCTTTGTGAAACCGGCCCCATAAGTCTGAGTGGACATCCATGACATGCGGAGTCCCTCAAGGCTCAATTCTTGCGCCACTCCTGTTCAACCTGTATATGCTCCCAATGAGCCAAATAATGAGAAAGAACCAAATCTCTTACCACAGCTATGCAGACGACACACAGATTTACTTAGCCCTATCGCCTAACGATTACAGCCCCATTGACTCCCTGTGCCAATGCATCGATGAAGTCAACAGTTGGATGTGTCAAAACTTTCTTCAGTTAAACAAAGACAAAACTTAAGTTATTGCATTTGGAAAAAAAGATGAAGTTCTCAAGGTGAACGCATACCTTCACTCTAGGGGTCAAACAACTAAAAATCAAATCAGGAATCTTGGTGTGACACTAGAGTCAGACCTTAGTTTCAGTAGTCATGTCAAAGCAATAACTAAATCAGCATACTATCATCTAAAAAATATTGCAAGAATTAGATACTTTGTTTCCAGACAAGACTTAGAGAAACTTGTGCATGCTTTCATCACCAGCAGGGTGGATTATTGTAATGGACTCCTCACTGGCCTTCCCAAAAAGACCATAAGACAGTTGCAGCTCATACAGAACGCTGCCGCCAGGATTCTGAGCAGAACCAGAAAATATGAACATATCACCCCAGTCCTCAGGTCTTTACACTGGCTCCCAGTTAAATTTAGGATTGATTTTAAAGTATTATTACTGGTATATAAATCATTCAATGGCCTAGGACCTCAATATATTGCAGATATGCTCACTGAATATAAACCCAACAGATCACTCAGATCACTAGGATCATATCAGCTAGAAATACCAAGGGTTCACTCAAAGCATGGCGAGTCCTCTTTTAGCTATTATGCCAGCCGCAGCTGGAACCAGCTTCCAGAGGAGATCAGACGTGCTCCTACAGTAGTCACTTTCAAATCCAGACTCAAAACACATCTGTTTAGCTATGCATTTAATGAATTAGCACTGTGACAATGTCCGTCCGACTGTTTGTACTGCACTGTATTTTATTTTTATTTTTATAAACTGTTTTAATTATTCTTATTTCTTTTTATTATTATTATATTTTAATTTATTCTATGTAAAGCACTTTGAATTGCCACTGTGTATGAAATGTGCTATATAAATAAACTTGCCTTGCCTTGCCTTGCCTAAGAATGAACATGGCAGTCTTCATTTACTCTCGTTATTACTCGAGGATGGATCTGTACCAACTGTCCGTGATCCAGCCTACAGTCTCCGGAGTGATAGGCCTAACGTTACTGATCACGACAGTAATGCACACTTTATTACAGTCAGAGTCGTGTATTATATCAGAGTCGTTTTACGGATATAAAGTTTGCCAGTTTATTAAGCACTCCCTAAGAGGGTGTAAGGGTCAAACAGGTCAATTGAGCCGAAAGGGAATTATTAATAAATGTATAGGGAATTCGAAAGAATCACTTATTACGGCCGAGCCAATGACTCGTCCAGCGTTCATTTGAACAGGCCGTAACTATCAGCTCTGGAGTGGATATAAATATCCAAACTAGTGAAAACACTATTTATGAGCAAGGTAATCAATCATTCATTTAACCCATCTATAGTTTCTTAGGCGGGTTATTCAATTTTATATCAAGGCACCAGTTCAGCAAAGAGTCTGGCGGCTACTTGCGTTTGTTGCGTTCCTTTGCTTGAAAAGGGGTTTTCCTTTGTCTGCATTCGGGTTCATTGATTTGCTGGCGGTCTCGCCTGGATTGATGTCTTGAGCGGTCAATCACGTGGTGTGTTGGCGGATGGATGGAAAGTCTTTGAATGAATGAATGAATGAGGCATTTATTTAGCGCTTTCATATGTACTACTGTACACTCACCACACACCAGCTATAGTAGAGAGAGAGAGAGAGAGAGAGAGAGAGAGAGAGAGAGAGAGAGAGAGAGAGAGAGAGAGAGAGAGAGAGATAAAGCCAATTCAGTGGATTGGGATTATTAGGAGGCCATGATTGGCAAGGGCCATTGGAGGGAATTTGGCCAGGACACTGGGGTTAGACTAGCCTGACTTCGTCATACTCATATTCTAGGCAGAATGTGAGTCTGATATTGCTCAATTGAACTTTGATTATGGGGCGTGTTTCAACCGAACCAGGAAAGAAAATGCCTCTGCACTCAATTGGATAGGCCTACAACCAATCAGAGCAACGTAGTAAGTGACGTATGTTTTTCATTCATGTTTCCGATCGACAAATGCCTTGATCGCGGTTCTCTGTTTGTCTTTTAAAATGAATGCGCTGTCGATATCTTCTATAACAGACGTGATGGCGCGATGACGCGAATCTACACGTTTCGTAAACAAAGTTCGGGAGAAGCACATTCAAATAATCAATCCAATCAACGTGTCAAACGATTACCATGTCTACACTATCAGCATGAGAGGAAGCATATATATTCACTCTGTCAACTCACCTAACATTCCTTGACAGTTTTCAGCATCCCTCCACTCACTCTCGGCTTGTTCTTCCACAGCCTGGAATACGGGAGAGTACCCTGGGTTCGGGCCGAATACCGAGCCCGCCCTCTCCTCGGACAGCACCCCAAATATGCATTTATTCTATCTGATTTATTTGTAAGTGTGAAATCTAAATTCTCCAGAGGCAGTCATCTTTTATTTTACTGTCTATGCATCTTTGTTGTAAACGAATTCAACCCAAGCGCTCGTTGATGACGTGGATGATTACGTTACTGTTGCTGTCCATCATCGATTAAAGCCCGCCCTGCCGGCAATTTGATTGGCTCAGCCTTCTGGAAGCCGAGCATAATTACTCCTCAATGGATCGAGTCCAGACCGAATTTCCCGACCAAAAAATGTTGTGGGCGGGGTTCGGGCTGGCACCCAGGCTAGGGTTAGACCCCTACTCTTTTTCATCTCATTCGAAGGACGGTGCTCTTTGCCAGTATAGTGTCCCCGTCAATACACTAGGGCGTTAGGACCCACAGAGACCACAGGGTGAGCGCCCCCTGCTGGCCTCACTAACACCTCTTCTAGCAGAAACCTGGTTTTCTCAGGAGTCTCCCATCTAGATACTAACCAGTGGAAAGCGAGAATTGCAGTCGAATCGTTGACCGAGACCTTACAGCAAAACTTACTTAGAACAGAGACTCTCAAAGGAAAAGAAAAGAAACTAGGTAAGAGAAAGAAAAGTGAGGCGAAAGTAGTTAGATGGGTTGAATGAAGCGGTTTAACCTATGTCCTTCTGATCTTGAGTTGGCTTCTTTCGTCTGCTCGTCTACATGGTCACTCGTCTGTCTGGTTACTTTGTCATGGCTACTCCATGACTATGTATCTTCTAATGCATTCTGGAATCTTCTCAAGCGAAACTCTAAGGCACAGGTGTCAAAATCAGTTCCTGGAGGGCCACAGCCCTGGAGAGTTCTGTTCCAACCCCAATTAAGTATTTTTTTTTTGAGATGTGGCATTTTCTTCCCCTCTCATCGTAAATCATGCCTTATCTATGATGTCTTTACTCTATAGCTCTATCAGAGAGTACAGAGCATACAGTTTAGACATGATTCCTATTATAAGAATACAAGACATTTTACACAGATTTCAGTAAAGCCATCTTCTGAATTCTGAACATTCGATCATAATGATAGGAAACAAGAAATACTTTAATTCAAACATATAATTGTTATAGCAGATTGGGGATTTCTTCGCCCTTAAATTCTACACAGGTCTGTATATTTGTTTACTGTTATTTAGTGTTTTTGTTGAATTCGCTGTGTATTTTGATAATACAAGGGTGAGAGAGAGTTTATGGATAAGAATTTAATGCGCACTTCTTGTATTGTGTTTATTCAGCTCTTACAGTGATTTTCTTGAGTAAAACGGATGCTTCATCTTTTGCGTGAAGTACAATAAACTTTATAAAACTCACTAGTATATACGGAGTCCGCTACAGCAGGCTTGTATTATTAGTGGGTAAAAGCAAAATGACAAATAAGTTAAAATTATTTGCCAGGACAAGCGGTCTGTAACAAAAACGACTCGGGGTAAATGCAAATTAGCTCAAGGATATAGGGAATTTTGGAAATATTAATAATCATAACTCATGGTCATAATTCATAAGTCGCATGTACATTTATTTGATCAATTATCGAGATTACCTTGTTCTGTAACTGGTCTGGTCATCCGTCATTCGTCCAGCGAATAAATGTAAGATCATCACAGTTAAGAAGGGGTATTTACAAACTCCAGGAAAGTTTTATCTTCTGGCCACGAACATCAAACTTTCTGAGTTTATTAATTAAAACTACTCAATGTAGTCTAATATCGAGCTTATAGCTTATAATTGGATCTTTTAGTTTCATTGACTTTATAATGGTGGGTTTTCAAACACAGAGACAGTGAAAATTATTTCATTGATTTTAATAAATGTAAGACTAGAGATTATATGAGCTACGAATATAAACGTACGTAAAAATGCAAACAATAAAAACAAACAAACATTTAACCAAACAATAACATACGTGATCAGAATGAATGAAAGAAAGAAAGAAAGAAAGAAAGAAAGAAAGAAAGAAAGAAGGATAGAGAAGAAAAGAGGGTAACTTAATTCACAGACCTAAGAGTTAGACACCTGAAATAAGCTTTTAGAGAGGGATCAAAGTTACTTGCGAGATTTTGTTTCTGTTCGAGTGATGCTGAGGCAGGAAGCGCGGATGTTGTCCTGTTTGTGCTGCATCTTCCGGTGTCGCAGGAAGCTTGAAAGGATCACTTGAATTTAACGTTACCGAGAAAGTTCAGATTCATCTCCTGGAAAGGGAGAGGTTGCAGATCTTGGTTGCAAAGGACGCAGCTGCGACTCGAACATGTGTTCGTTCGATAGAGAAGGCCAGGGCCTCCTTCAGATGTTCCTTGGAGAAGCGCTGCGCCGGGGAGGAGAGGAGGAAGGGTTGAGAGATGAGAGAGAAGAGAAGAGAAGAGAAGAGGGTGTCTCTTCCTTTAAAAGAGACATCGGTTTACGCCCTCTTTTTGGGACACAGCAAATCAGATTTTCTGATCTGACGCGGGAGAAGTTTCTTTGTGTGTTAATGCAGACACGCCTCCCTTGACCATATGTCTTATGAGGGAAAGAATTCATATTTCCTCTTAAGCTTGTACACACAGAACAATACATTTTACTGTAATCTCCTATGTGTGACTGGTTGAATTAAAACAGGACGGTCAGACAGGTACCAATTATGACAGATAAAGGTCGGGGAAACATAATGTTACATTTATATGCATAATTACACACACACATAAAGTTTGATTAAACACACAATAAAATTGTCAGTGTTTCCGTTATGGCAAGTGACGAAACATAGGAAGAAACACAGGAATACATATCAACATTTAGTACATTTAAAAGCGACTTTATGGGTGGAAAGTCTTTTTCTGTGGTGGGTTTCTGTTTGAAAGTCCACGAGTGTGTGTGTGCGTGCGACTGTTGGAATGTCGCGAGGCTGTCACGTGATTCAAAGGCATGGGGGGTTTTAGAGGGGATTCTCAAAAACAGGGTCCCCTTTGTGACTCAAATGTCCCTCTGGGGAGCAACAAAGTTGCAATTTTGACAGTCCGAGCAGACTTAAAGGCGCCATGGACAGACCCGTTGTCTAAGGAGACAACGAAGGATGTGTTTGGAGATCAGGATTCACTAATTTTAACAGCATGTGACCAGATGTCATAGTCATTGTTGTTACAGGTCAGTCTGTGAGACGATCAGATCGCGCTGGTGATCTTTCTTAAATATCCAGTTCTCCTGTTGCTTCAGTTTACCATTTAAGTCAAGGTAAGGCTATTTTCGATTCTGTAATAATTTAGAATTTTTATCTTCACATAAATCTGTATTTTATGTACACGCGTTCGCACTTTAAATAACGTACATGGGGGTACAGGGCTTCTTATTTCTAACAATTGGAAATACTCAGCACTCTCTTCTCTATGCAACAATAACTTGTTTGAACATCATGCTATCACACTTACAACTCCCAATAAAATCCAAATTTTAACTAGATGTCTAGATGTACCGCATGGCGGTACAAAATATGACCGCCGCTCAGGCCTGCACTGGCTTTCCACAAAAATAAATGACGTGGAGCAATTTGGCTGTATTGCGTGTTTATGTATATACCTAAAAAAAGTAGTAGTATGTGCATGTCTGTCTGTGTGTGTGTGTATGTGTGTGTGTTTGTGTGTGCGCATGTGTGTTTGTGTGTGTGTCTGTGCATGTGGATTTGTATGTGTGTGTATGGGTGTGTGTCTGTGCGTGTGGATGTCAGTGTGTGTGCATGCTTGCGTTTGTTTGTATTCCTGCATGTGTGTGTGAAAGTATCATCCTAAACCAGCAACCCTTCGGTCAACACCACCATCTACAGGCCGATGAGTGTACAGTCACTAAATGTGCACATAAATGAATTTATTTTATAACCCCCCATGGATGAAATTCTACGAAACTTAGCATACCCCCAGAGGATGTCAAGTTAATCATACACATGAAATATGGTGCAGTTCTGAACATCTCCACTGAAGATAGGGGCGATTAAAGCAGAATAATATTGCATTTTCATTTTTTATGGGAGGGGCGCAAATCACAAATGAGTGATTATGGGCTAGGTTGATGTGGGCCCTTAAGACCAACAAACCATAAAAATTTCTTCATCCTCGGTTCCACGGTTCAAGTAGTTATTTAGGAAAAACTGAATATTTTGGGTTTGGGGGGGCCCAGCGCGGGGGGGGGAGTGGCCCCCGGGGACCAAACAAAATTTTTCCGTAAAAGTCTAGTGGGGCTACATGCTCACATGTTTCGGTGTCCCTGGTATCGTTGACGGAAAATTCAGTAGATTGACAAAAAAAAAAAAAAAAAAAAAAACCTTTGACAATCCCTATATGACCGCTTTCGCTAGCTATGCTAGCGGCGGTCATAATTATTTATCGCCCCCCAGGTCAACTGGGAAACTTTGCAGAGGAGCAGTATGTGCTGCTGTCCTCTTTCCCTGAGGACGGCCCCCCACTTATAGTCTTTGGTGACTTCAACATTCATCTCGAATAGCGGTATGCAACAGACTTGATCTCTCTCCTAGCCTCTTTCGACTCATCACCACAGGTACTCACAAATCAGCCAACCAACTGGACCTGGTTTACACACGCAACTGCATCACAGACAACATTTTGGTGAGACCTCTCCATGCACTTCTTCCAGCACTCACACACATCAACTCATCCCTCCATACTGGCATTTTCCCAACTGCATTCAAGCAGGCACGGGTAACTCCACTGCTTAAAAAAACAACACTAAACACATCTTTTGCAGAGAATTACAGACCTATCTCTCTCCTACCATTCATTGTGAAGACACTTGAAAGAGCTGTTTTCAACCAAGTAACATCCTTCCTGTCTCTGAACAACCAGCTGGATATCAACCAATCTGGCTTCAAGAAAGGGCATTCAACTGAGACTGCATTACTGTCGGTCACGGAAGCCCTACGGATCGCAAAAGCTGCTTCCAAATCTTCACTCCTCATTCTCCTTGATCTGTCTGCTGCCTTCGACACCGTGAACCATCAGATCCTTATGTCCACCCTCTCATCACTGGGCATCGCAGGAACTCCTCTCCACTGGTTTGAGTCCTATCTAACAGGTAGGTCCTTCAGGGTCGCACGGAGAGCGAGGTATCCAGAGCACATCAACTGACCACAGGGGTTCCTAAGGGTTCAGTTCTTGGTCCCCTCCTCTTCTCCATCTACACTACATCACTGGGACACATCATACAGGCACACGGCTTCTCCTACCACTGCTATGCTGATGACACACAGCTCTTCCTCTCATTTCAACCAGATGATCCCACGGTGGCTGCACGGATCTCAAGCTGTCTGACGGACATCTTGACATGGATGAAGGAACATCACCTGCAGCTCAACCTGGCAAAGACTGAGCTTCTCGTCCTCCCTGCCAATCCGTCTCTACAGCACGACTTCACTATCCAGCTAGAGTCATCATCAATCACCCCATCAAGGTTGGTCAGAAATCTTGGAGTAATATTGGATGACCAGCTGACCTTCACAGATCACATTTCAAAGACAGCATGTACAAAGATGTACAAAGATTACTGTCATCTGCATACATTTGGGTATTGGCATTAGGACAAACATTTGGTAAGTCATTTACATACAAAGGAAATAAAAGTGGACCCAAAATAGAGCCCTGTGGGACACCTGCAGACAAGGCAATAACACCTGATTGATAATTCCTAACTCTAACTGAGTCTGATGTGTTAAATACGATTCTACACATTTAATAGTGCCTGTGGCGAAGTTCAAATTTTGTAACTTAGATAGAAGAACTCCATGATTAATGGTGTCAAATGCTTTTTTTAAATCTAGAAAAACAGCACCAACAACCCCTCCTCGATCCAACAGTGACTTGACTTTGTCAACGAAATAGTAATTGGCTGTTTCTGTTGAATGATTAATACGGAAGCCGAATTGATATGGATGTAAAGAATAGGAACTAGTATTTAAATGATTTGTCATTTGTTCTGAAACAAGTTTTTCGGCCACCTTGGAAACCACCGGCAGGATACTAATAGGTCTGTAGTTGCAGATAGACAAACGATCACCCCTACTTTAAATACAGGAAAGACTGCAGTCAACTTCCAAACATTTGGGAACAATCCCTGAGCAAATGAAAGGTTAACAATTTTCGTAATTGGGTATTCTAATGATTCAGAGAGCTCTTTCAACATAACAGCGTTCAAACCAATGACATCTTTCGCTCGAGAGGGCCTCAGTGATCTAATCACTCTCACAACATCTGCCTCAGTGATAAATTCTATGTTGAAAGCTGGCTCTGTGTCTTCGACTTGACAAGGAGTGTTCTTATATTCAGAGGAAAAACACCTGATGATATTTTCTACACAGTCAATGAAATGATTATTGAGAGCATCAGCTAATTTTCCACCAACAACGAGTTCAATTGATTTGGCTTTGTTAACATTATGTCCCATTAGTTTTCTTAACTGGCTCCAGATAGTTTTAGTATTGCCTCCTGCTTTTTCAATTATGGTCAAAAAGAAGTTTGCTTTGGCTATCCTTATCTCTTTGACTACTCTATTCTGTAGCGAAGTGAAAATATGTCGATCACTGCTTGCTTTGGCTTTCTTGTGTTCTTTTTTTCCTACGTCGTTGTCTGCATGTAAATGCATCAATTTATCTCTGCAGTTGTTGAGTAAATCTTTGACTGTCTTCTTCCAAAGATCTGCTTAAAAGTATGTAATCCCAGTTAATGCTCTGGACAGCACCTATAAACTGATCCTGCATATTTTGGGGGATATTTAAAGATTCTTGTTCTTGGACAAACGGAGTGAAACGCTTGTTAGTTAGCTTCCTGGATATCAGGATCATATTGTGGTCTGATAGTCCAGTCAGCATATTAAAGGATTTGACAATTCGCTTTGGCCTATTGCTAAATATTAAATCTATTTGTGTTCGTGTAGAATTTGTTACTCTGGTAGGCCCATTTATAAACTGTGTAAAATCACAATTTGACGATTTGTCTTCCCAATTGATATTGAAGTCTCCCATAATAATCACCTCCTTATGAAAATTACTTTCCTTTTACATATTTTCAAAATGTTCATAAAAGATATTCTTAGAAGATGGAGGGCGATATAGTGTAATAAGTGAGAAGGACATAGATGGAGATAAAGTTATGTTAAGTCCAATACACTCCAATTCGTGTGTGGCCAACTTACACAGAAGAGACTTTGTTGCTCAGCACATGGAAATAATCTACTCACCGTGATCTCAGACTGAGGTGATGTGGTTTCTCCGCTGCATGGATCTTCATGTGTCGCTTCAGGTGAGTTTTAAAAGAGAAACTCGTCCTGCATTGATCACACGTGTGCGGCTTCTCTCTGCTGTGGATCCTCTCATGTTTATTCAGAGTCACTGACTGACTGAATCTCTTGTCACAGTGTGAACACTTGTAAGGTTTTTCTCCAGTGTGGATCCTCTCATGTCTTTTCAGATGTGATGACTGACTGAATCTCTTGTCACAATGTGAACACTTGTAAGGTTTTTCTCCAGTGTGTGTCTTTTCATGTGTTTTCAGAGTTGCTGACAGACTTAATCTCTTGTCACAGTGTGAACACTTGTAAGGTTTTTCTCCAGTGTGTGTCTTTTCATGTGTTTTTAGATGTGCTGACCGACTGAATCTCTTGTCACAGTGTGAACACTTGTAAGGTTTTTCTCCAGTGTGAATTCTCTGGTGCAGTTTTAAATTGCCCGCTGTAGTAAAAGTCTTCTCACACTCAAAGCACATGTACTCTCTCACACCAGTGTGAGTTTTCTCATGTCTATGTAAATATTGCAGCAGTGAAAAACTCTTTCCACACACAGAACATGAATGTGGCTTCTCCTTCGTATGAACTGTCAGGTGTTTCTTCAGGTCTGATGCACAGAGAAAATTTTTGCCACATTGATCACATGAGAACGGCTTCTCTCCAGTGTGGATCATCATGTGACGCTCAAGATTTTTTTTGTACGTGAAACTCTTCCCGCACTGATCACATGAGAACGGCTTTTCTCCGGTGTGGATCCTCATGTGACGCTCAAGACTTTCTTTGTATGTGAAACCCTTCCCACACTGATCACATGAGAACGGCTTCTCGCTGGTGTGGATCATCATGTGACGCTTAAGATTTTTTTTGTTTGTGAAACTCTTCCCACATTGATCACATGAGAACGGCTTCTCTCCAGTGTGGATCATCATGTGACGCTCAAGACTTTGTTTGTATGTGAAACTCTTCCCGCACTGATCACATGAGAACAACTTCTCTCCAGTGTGGATCCTCATGTGAATCTCAAGATTTCCTTTCTTTGTGAGACTCTTTCCACACTGAGTGCAGGTGAAAGATTTCTTGGCTCTTCTTTTCTTTAAAAATTTCTTTTTAGTCTTTGAGCGACTCAAAGGTTTTTCTCCAGGTTTGACATGAAAGAAAAAAAATATTAAATACATTTTTCAGTACATCAAAATAATTAAAAGAGAAATATAAAGTGAAAGGACATGAAAGTGAGCCCTGATGTAATAGTAGAAAGTAGACAACGGTTATAAAATATTACGATAATTTGATGCCTTTCTATAAATTGATTATTATTAGTGGTGCAACGGATCAACATTGATCCGTTCGGATCAATATCTTCGGTTCGGCACACACGTGATCCGCGGATTGATTTATGAAAAAAGAAAGAAAGTTGTGCGCATGTTCAGTCCACACACACAGCGTGGTCATGGAGAGCGGATGAACGGAGGAGCTTGAATGCCCCGCGTCATTTAAATCCTCTGTTTGGGAGCATTTTGGCTTCCCTGTCAAATAATGATGAAGGAAAGAGGTTAGTGGATAAAACCGTGACGGTGTGTATAGGCACTCTGGCACAAGAAAGCCATATGACAGTAGGGCTGTCAACGAATATTTTAAATTCGAAAATATATTCGAATAGTTTTAAAAAACAATATCGAAGGTAAAAATTAATATTCGAATGTGGAAAAACACGCCCGCGGTAACAGAGACGCGGCTGTCTGCTTTGCGTGTGGGCGCGCTGCCTGAGGGATCAGGGACAGCCAGGTCATTTTATTTGACGTTAAAGGGTTAGTTCACCCAAAAATGAAAATTCTGTCAGTAATTACTCACCCTCATGTTGTTCCAACCGCGTAAGACCTTCGTTCATCTTCGGAACACAAATTAAGATATTTTTGATGAAATCTGAGCATGTTTCACTCCTCCATAGGCTTCCAGTGTGACCGAAACTTGCTGGCCCAGAAAAGTTATTAAAGAGATCGTTAATATAGTCCAAGTGACTCCAGTGGCTCAATCTTAAGTATATCAAGCGACGAGAATACTTTTTGTGCGCAAAAACAAACAAAAATAACGACTTTATTCCACTATTCATTTCCTTCTCTCTGGATGTCTAGTTGGTTTGCGTAGTGTTTTTGCGCAGCGCGTCTGTGTTACACGTCACCACGTAGGCTCACTATTGGTCGACGCTGGTCATGTGTGTGTTGCGTGATGACGTGCAACACAGACGCGCAGCGCAAAAACACTACGAGGCCCAGAGAGAAGGAAATGAAAAGTGGAATAAAGTCGTTATTTTTGTTTGTTTTTGCGCACAAAAAGTATTCTCGTCGCATGATAAACTTAATGTAGTGCCACTGTAGTCACTTGGACTATTTTAACGATGTTTTAATAACTATTCTGGGCCGGTGAGTTTCGGTCACACTGGAAGCCTATGGAGGAGTCAAAATTCTGTCAGATTTCATCAAAAATATCTTAAATTGTGTTCCGAAGATGAACGAAAGACTTACATGGTTGGAACAACATGAGGGTGAGTAATTACTGACAGAATTTTCATTTTTGGGTGAACTAACCCTTTAAACAGAAACATTATTAAAGTTTAGGCTACGTACTGACGGAATCGATATTGCATGAATAAGGTAGGTTAGTTACAGCATTTTTATGCACTGTCTGCATGCTTCCACTGGTTTGATTATTTGCCGTTTCATTGTCAAGGAAAAGTTCCATGTTTACCACAGCACAGCTCGCTCGGAGCGTTCAATGTCGGTTCTATATAGGCTACTGTAAAACTTCAATTAATGTTAATAATATTTGTTTCAATCACTGAATGAAGCCTGCTATATTTGGGACAAGAGTCGCGACCTTAAATTGCTTGCACAAAACTCTTGATTAGCACTCAACATTTGCTTGTATTTGTTGTTCATTTAAACCGTTATGAACCGCAGAGAGCGTGACGCCTCATTCGCGCCGCAAGACCTCCAGTGCCTGCGAGTGTGAGTGAGGTCTGCGGTCTTGGCCATTAGTTGATTTACTTGTGTAGGTAATACGTTGTCAAACATGTTTAAACTTAAACTACCAATACAAGTAGTTATGTCTCTTTGTATTAATTTGTCCTGTTATTGACGTAATGCGCGTCATTGACAAAATGCGCAACCAGATGTTCGAACTTCGAATATATGTGTTTTTTTAGAGGGAATATTCGAACGTCATTTTTGAGCAATTTTGACAGCCCTATATGACAGTGGAAACACATCAAGCATTGGTCCATGTTTAAAGGAAGGAGATATGCCTTTTTATGTTGCACTTTAAGTTGTTTTTCATTAATTATGTTAAAAAGAAGATATTATGCCTTGTGCACTTTAAGTTGATTTTATATATTTTAATTTAATAATTTAAAAGTGTTAATAAACCAATTTTTTTTTTTTTGCTGATCCGAGAAACGATCCGAACCGTGACTCTGATCCGAGAAACGATCCGAACCGTGAGTTTTTGATCTGTTGCACCCCTAATTATTATGTCCTTGAAACTTTCCATGAATGAGGTAAATTTATCTTCCAATTATTATCTTTAAAACATTATAGGCACGAATCCCATGTTTCTTTAGCAAGAACTGTTGAATATATTTGATCAATGACACAATTCTCCATTCATCTCTGATCTCCTTTCATCCCACCATAATGCTTTTAGAAAGCTTAGGTCCACCAGTATCTACAGCTGACTGGTCCAGGGACACGTTTAAAACTGAAAGGAGATCGTGCCTCTTCAGTGGCCGCTCCACAGCTGCGGAACAATCTGCCGTCTTACATAAAGACTGCACCAACATACACTGATTTTAAATATCTGCTTAAAACCCACATATTTACTGTTGCTTATGGTCATCAGTGGGCCTAGTGGTATAAAGTGTGGTGTATTGTTTATTTGTGTGTTTTATGTTTACTCATTAGGATACCCGTTTACACTTTGTACAGGACTTTGGCCAACAGCTGCTGTTTTTATATGTGCTCCATAAATAAATGTGAATGACTGACTGACAACTATCTAACATGATATTAACATTAAAATATACAATACTGCCAAATTTTGACACCAATTATGAGATTGATATTTATTTGACTAAAACCGTTTTAATTATTAATGGCCGTTCACACTAGACTTTTCCTTGCACTGACTTCCATTCATGCGCATGTGAAAGTGGGACACCAGAAACACAAGCTCAAGTGATTTTCCTCCTTTTAAAAACAGAGCATTTCGTGAAACTGTGACACACAGGAAGTGACATCATCTGGGCTCTTTCTACTGCATGATGGGAAGACAAGAAAATAATCTCAATCCATTGTCTCAGTTTTTACACAAACTCTACAGTGTTGATCACATTCATCAACCCTGTTACCTAAGTTACTGTAAGAAGAATCTCTGTAACTATGAATAACTTGTATGATATTTTACAAATACAACTTCATCAGTAACTTGGTGTTTAATGACTATTCCTAAAAAAATAAAAAAAATAAAAATGTGTACACTAGGTTGAAAATGACAAAACTTCTGGTAACGTTGTTACAAATTGGGACCAGATATAAAATAAATGTAAAATACAATAGTTAAAATAGTGTACTGGACAAATGTCTTGTGTTTCTAAATGTATAACTGTCTTTTTTTTTTTTTTTTTGTGTGTGCAGAGAAGTTAATTATTTGTATTTCGGTCTGAAATGATACACACATACGCAAACAAAGTGTCGATGGACTTTTCTTTGTTGTTTTTTTAATGTTTTCTATATGAGATATTTATAAAAGTTTTTTTCCAATGTGTGTGTAAGGGAAAACAAAACATGAATGGCTACATTTTGTGTGTTTTCTGAGAGCGTCGCTCTGACGATGAGAACAGTGTACTTTGACCCCTGAAGTTCAAGGTGCTGGTGCAGGGGGTAGGGTGAAAGAAGAAAAAGGCAACGCCCAGAAGAATATTCCCGTGTTTATTTTCTCAAGTTCAGTGTTGCAGTTTAAGTTATAATAGGTTGTGTAATTCGTTTAAAATCCAGAAGAATATACCCATGTTTATTTGGTTAATTTTGGGTAAAAGTATCGCAGTGGTCTATGTAGTTGAGAGTTCATGCCAAGTGTGTTTTCTCGTCTTTAACACGGAGAGAACGGGAGATCTGTGTGGATTTTCATCGAGATCCACTCAACATCGTTGTGGGTTGCGTCACGGATGCTGTTTGTCATCTCGTCGGGGAGCAAGGATTAGAGATTACTATTCTGCATTGGAATTCTTGTTTTCCTGATTCGTGAGTAGCCTACACTGGTTTTGCATCAAAGAGCTCCAACTAGCACTATCTGTGCACTGAGAATCCCAGCTGGGAAAAATAATAATATTACTTTGACATTATTATATATATTTTTTTCTTGGTTTATGGTGATTATTGGGAATCACTGCAGTTGTGTTGTGACTTTGTGAATTGAATTATTTGGTCATTCAAAGAGAAACAAACGAGAAAAGAGTACTGAGAAGAATAAATACATATGTTTATTGATCTGCCATAATTTTGTGTGATTTCCAATGGAAAGAACTGATTTGTTCATTTGTTTTGTTTTATCTTTGAGAGATTTGTTTTTTCAATTCTAACGGTAAACACAGTAGTGTTGTTTTTATTATTTACATTTACATTTATTCATTTAGCTGACGCTTTTATCCAAAGCGACTTACAATTGCTATATATGTCAGAGGTCGCACGCCTCTGGAGCAACTAGGGGTTAAGTGTCTTGCTCAGGGACACATTGGTGTCTCACAGTGGATTTGAACCCAGGTCTCTCACACCAAAGGCATGTGTCTTATCCATTGCGCCACACCACACCAAATTTATTATTTCCAAATAGAAAAAACATAAATCTGACACTATTCTGAGATCTGGGTTATAGTTGTTGATACTGTAACTGAAGGGAAATGTGCCTTTACCGGGGTAGTGGGTAAATTTAAAATCCCCTAGACAGATTCCTACCTTGTGAGCCACAAGTTTCTACCCGGCGGGAGGGCTACAATAGTATTTAGCTTGATCTGATGTTGACAATCAATATAAAAATGTCTCAAACCTCCCTTTACTGACCATTTGTTGAAGGAAACCCAGAACATTCTGTACCGTTTCATAGTTGAACTGTTTATCTAAATGTGATGAAGTGCTTGAATGTTTCAAACATGAATGTTCTTCGGCATCATGAATGAATGAAGAATAAACACCAACCTCTTTGTTCTTCAGGATCTTCAGTGTGTTTCATTCTGCAGGGTTCTGGATCACTCATGTTCTCACTGTCCTCTTTAATAAACTCAGTCTTTGCAGATTTCAGCTCTTCCTGATGCTCTGATGCTCGTCTTCACTTGCAGCTGATGGGAATTTACAGCATTTACTGCTGAATTACTGTGGGCGGAGCTTCACCGATGATGTAATTGCAGTGGGAGGAGCTTCACTGATGATGTGAGTGATATGGGAGGAGCTTCACTGATGATGTGCAACCGCAATAACTGCGGTCATGAACAAAAGACAGAGAGAAAATCACTCACTCTTGGCTGAATAACTTTTGTAGCTTTAATAAGAATCAGTAGGCTAAATATATTTAGCCTAATTCATAGAGTGAAAACTAAGCCGTGTTTTATTTTTACATTTGAATATTCAGTTTCTGTTGTTAAATAAACCTAATGTAGGATAACCTAAAACCCTAAACCCTGTGGTTTACACTGATGTTAAAATAACACTTCTTATGCGACAGTAAAACACTGATGTTCACTCTCAGAAGTTGTGGGGATGTTTTCTTGTCACAAAAAGAATGTGAAACACGCATGTAGGCTATATAATAGATCATTTAATTTAATTTTACACACTTTAAGCTTTATCGTATCGAATACCTAGCATATTATGTAGCCAACAAATCCCCTCAGTCTGCTGACACCAATGAAATGAGCTTTAAGTGTCAATTTACAGGAGATCTGAAAACATCAGCATAATAAATGAGGTGAAACCAGGAACTATTGTCATGAAATAAAGAGTGTTTTCAGCAGATCTGTTCATATTGATGAGCCTCAGACTATCAACACTCATATACTTCTATACTCTGTGTGCAGGCTCCGAGTCTGCAGCTTCATAATGTTGGGCGCGAGCGAGCGGTGACGTCATCGGCCACCAACTGTAGGAGAGGGGGTTCAGCTAAAAAATCGGCAGCTGGCAGTACCTGTCAATCAATCCAGACGTCAGCTGGCACTAATAACCGGAAGTCGGAGGGGGGATGCCGCTTTTAGCCAGGCAAATAAGGTATTATATCAATATAAAATTGTAGTACTTATTTAAATAAAATACTTATATTAGTAATTATTTTATTATTTTATTAAAAAAGGTTTATCCAATATAAATCAAGTAACAAAGATCATAGACATAATACAAAAAAACAAACATTAAGCTGCACTTGAAAATTTGTAGGCTACGTGTATAAATATAATTTATGAATGAGTGTACATGTTTGTTAAATAATGAAATCTATACAGAAATAAATGCCTATGTAATCATATTGTATATTTATTAAAAACACATTCATTAAACTTAAATAATGAGAACAGGCAAAGGCAAAATTAATTTTAGGATACATCTCTGTCCAAATAGGCCCTATCTTAATTAAATTATAAATATTGTAGCTAATATATTTAAAGGTTTTTCATTTAAAAAAATCAATTGAAGTGTTCAATGCCAGTTGTTTCAACTGATTTCGCAGTTTTAGAATGTTTAAACAGTGTGTATGAATGTCAACAATCTGGTCTTATTTAAACATGAACAGTTGACAAAACGCGTTCATGCCGGCATGCTAGAAACGAATGCGAGTGAGCAGCAGATACAGGGCGCTTTAATTCGCTATCAACCTCGTTTTATGGTAGTAGTTTTTATTCTAGTCCTATAAGGTGAATTCAAAAAGGCATTCTTTTTCTTTGAAGCAACAAAGGCTAAATAATTTGTTCGGTTTTTTTTTTATTTTTTTTTTTTATTGGTGCGGATGACACGCAGCGAAATATAATATATAGCATTTTTATAAATATAATATATAAATTATGAATTTTTACATGTATAAATATAATTTATGAATGAGTGTATATGTTTGTTAAATAATTAAATACATACAGAAAGAAATGCCTATGTAATCATATTGTATGTATTAAATATATATTCTTAATACATATTAAATATACAACGTTTAAACTTAAATAGGCTAATGAAAGTCCTGTCTAAAAAAAAAAAAAAAAAAAAAAAAAAAGAACTTTGTCTCATCAATTACCTTTATTGAAAATCATATTTTGCTATCATTTAAGTTCAGTTTTACATTTGTAGTACTACTTTAATACATTCTTGTATTTGTTTAATGAAGCAGCTGTAACTGTTGAAACAGGCTTTGTATTTGTTGTTCTGAAATCAGAATGACTGACAACAATCCTGAACTAGATGGTAAAGTTCGGGCTTGAATAAACCTAGCCAGAAAGTTTGAAAAAGTTTGAAAAAGTGTTGTAGCATGGTTTTTACTATGTTGTTTCTAGTATGGTTATCGCTGGCGCCACCATTGACCATTGGCTACTGTCGCTTGACTTCCAGTTACATGTGATTGGTTGCTACTACGTTGGACGGTACTGATTGGCTGCCACGAAATGGCAGGTCCCTCCTAATATGGCAGGGCTTCCGGCTGTCAGGCCGCTACTTCCTGCTGCCAGCTGCCGATTTTTTCGCTGAACCCCTACTGGACTGTAGATGATCAAAGAAGCGCATATGGCAAGCCGTTTTAGCATTAAATACCCCTGGCTGTACTAGTGTAATTAAGTTTTGACTAGTCAAAATTCAAATTCCAGATATCTTAATTCCAATTTTGACTCGTAGTAATTGAAATTAAGATATCTACAATGTGATTATGACTAGTCATAATATCTACATTTGAGATATCTACAATGTTATTTTGACTAGTCATATTCTTCCATTGACTTCCACTGGAAAATATTTCCTGATATCCTCAAATGAGTTTTGACTAGTAGAAATTGTAATTAAAGATATCTATAATTGATTTTGTACTAGGCATTATTATGGCTAACCGTTTTAGCATATAAAACTATGTTTTGACTATCCATAAATATATTTTGGAAAGTCATAATTATAATTTGACTAGTCAGAATAATATTTATAGATATTTGCAATTATAATTGCACTAGTAAGAAATCTGATTTGAGATATCTTTAAATACATTTTGACTAGTCAAAATTGCATTTAAGATATTTGTAATGACGTCATAGATATCTTCAATTGATGAGTCACACATACGAAAAGGTAATTAGAGATATCTCTAATTCAGTTTCGACTAGTCACGATTATGTTTTAAGATATCTGAACTGTATGAATCTGCTGTTGTGTGATGTGAGAATAGATTTACTCAGCTCCTCCCCCTCAGCAGATTCAGCCCCTCCCTGCCTAATGATTAGTGCTAACTGCTAACAACAGTAACGCTAGTCTGCTGAGAGAAAAGATACTGGATTAAGTTAATTTCTTCAGGGATTATTACATAACATCTGGATGCATTCATATGGTAAAAGGTCTCCAACATGTATGTATTAAGAGCTTTGATTTTAATAGAATCATGTTGCAAAACTGACCATTGTTGTGGTTTGTCACGGGTCTATGAAGGAGGACTCAAATGCAGAACGAGTGTTAACCGGTTTACTGACAAACAGTAGACAGATGACAAGATGTGGTGGGAGAGGTGAAGTGAAGAATTTTCTAGTAATCCTGAGGACCTTGATTAGCTTGTTCAGGTGTGTTTGATTAGGGTTGAAGCTAAACTCTGTAGGACAGTGGCCCTCCAGGACCGAAGTTGCCCATCCCTGGTTCAGACCATAGGCAGGGATGAGACAATGACAGCCGTTGTAACTAGCACAAGAGGACTGTAGGCTGGAGATTCAGACCGCATCATAGCACTGAAACTGCGCTCGTTAAAATCACAAATTATTTACTTTTAGCTTCTGACCAAGGCTCTATCTCAATATTAGTTTTACTTGATCTTAGTGCTGCGTTCGATACTATAGATCCCACAATACTCTTAGATCGACTACAAAATTATACTGGTGTTCAAGGACAAGCATTAAGCTGGTTCAGATCATACTTATCTGACCGCTACCATTTTGTCTATTTAAATGAAGAAAAATCGATCATAACTCCAGTAAACTATGGAGTGCCGCAGGGATCTGTGTTGGGCCCTCTGTTATTCTCAATATATATGCTGCCACTTGGAAATATTATAAGGAAACATGGAATTAGTTTCCATTGTTATGCTGATGACACTCAAATCTATATTTCATCACGGCCAGATGAAAACACAAAATTATCCAATTTGACAGAGTGTGTTAAAGATATAAAAGATTGGATGACGCGCAATTTTCTTTTATATTAAATCCAGACAAGACAGAGGTACTAATCATCGGTTCAACAAACCGCCCACAAGACCTCTCACACTACAACTTTAACATAGTAGGATGTTCTGTTACTTTATCTTCTACAGTAAAAGACCTGGGTGTTATACTAGACTGCAACCTGTCTTTTGAAAATTATATTTCATATGTTACAAGAACAGCCTTTTTCCACCTTAGAAACATTGCCAAGCTATGTAACATGCTATCAGTTTCTGATGCAGAAAATTTAGTTCATGCGTTCATGACCTCGAGACTAGATTACTGTAATGCTTTATTAGCTGGTTGTCCTGCATCCTCAATAAACAAGCTACAGTTAGTCCAAAATGCAGCCACTAGAGTTCTTACTAGATCAAGAAAATATGATCATATAACACCAATTTTATCATCACTACATTGGTTACCTATAAAGTTCCATATTAATTACAAGGTATTGCTACTGACTTATAAAGCCCTAAACGGCTTAGCTCCAGTCTATTTAACGGATCTTCTATCGCCCTATAATCCATCGCGCTCTTTAAGATCACTAAATTCAAGGCTTTTGGTCATACCTAGGATATCCAGATCCACCAAAGAAGGGAGAGCATTTTCACATTTAGCTCCAAAACTCTGGAATAGCCTTCCTGATACTGTTCGTTGCTCAGACTCGCTCTCCCAGTTTAAAACTAGATTAAAGACGCATCTCTTCAGCCAGGCATTCATATAATATTTTAATCTTACAGTTAAATCTGACCTCTAGTTTATAAACGCCAGAATAGAACTGGCCCCCGACTGAGCCTGGGTTCTCCCAAGGTTTTTTTTTTCTCCATTAGGTCACCTAATGGAGTTTTTCGGTTCCTTGCCACTGTTGCCTTTGGCTTGCTCAGTTGGGGATATTTAATTAAATTAATCAATCAACAATACTATTGATCAGCATTACCAAATGTGGACGTTTTCCACTAGAAACAAACATTGATGTATTATTTTAATTTAATACTGTGAAGCTGCTTTGATACAATCTGTATTGTGAAAAGCACTATATAAGTAAACTTGACTTGACTTGACTTGACTTGACTTGACTTGACTAGTAATGGCAGAGCAGAATGAGACCAGAGAATACCGGCAATAGCCAGACAGGAACTTCAAGTACACCAGGCAAAGCACTCAGGGATCTCAGGCTTAGCACCAGGCTTGCTCCAAAGCAAAGAGGGTAAGCAGCCAGGGATGTTCTGCTAGCAGGACAGGAATTTAGTAACAAGAAACAAACTATGTAGCACAGTAGCACAACATCTAACGAACTGGCAACACATATAAAAGGAGCTAAGAACAAGAGGAACAGGTGACAACACTCGGACAAGGAAAAGGTGACAACACTCAGACAAACGAGGACTCAAATAGACAAGAGGGCGTGGTACAGGGAAACAAGGAGGCAGGAACAGAGGAGCACATGGCCAACACAAACAAAGACAGAGCCATAGATACATGAAACAAAGACACAGTCAAAGCTGCCATGGAAGAACCCTGACATGGTTTCAGTCTTTTGGGGAAATCACTTCTCAGAGATCTTTGATGCCAGAAATATTAGACTTTATTTCACAAACAAAACTGAACACCTCCTGCAGAAAGACACTCCCTACATCCCTTCCAAAGATGGTAATGCCAGAGACAATTTATATAAGAGACATGCCACTTCCTCAATCCTCAATACAACTATATAAGGAAAACCTGTAACGGCAAAGATGGCGGTTGGATGCACATGTCCCGCCCCTCCCGCTGGAAAGCCAATCATCTGCTTTTAACAGTCAAGCCGGGAAACATTTAAGCCTATCGTCTGGTTCCACTGATGCATGCGCACAGTTGAGGTTTTGCGTGAACCCTTGCGCATGCGTAGTAAAAGTATAACCTGTGGGGAAAAGGGCGTTTTTGGGGCAAAGTCATCAAACTTTTTCAGCGATTTTTATCATATTTTACTGCTGTTTCTATACATGCAGTTTTTATGTCCCGGTGACCAGTGAAAGTGCAGTTCTGACTCTCTGCCCATTCATTTAGATAGGAGCCTGGTCTTGTTAGTCCGAAACAGCTGCCCAGAGGCGTTGCCAAGATGGCGGCCGAGTGGCACGACTTGCCTAAAAGGACTTTGGTAATGCAGTGGTTCCCAACTCTGCTCCTGGAGTACCCCCAACACTGCACGTTTTCTTTGTCTCCCTAATCAAACACACCTGATTCAACTCATCAGCTCATTATCACATCGGTTAATGAGCTGATGAGTTGAATCAGGTGTGTTTGATTAGGGAGACAAAGAAAACGTGCAGTGTTGGGGGTACTCCAGGAGCAGGGTTGGGAACCACTGATTAATGCATTCTAAAGATATTTTGAGAAATATTTTGTACCATGTGACATTACTGAAATAGAATTCTCTGTTGCATCAACATTCTGGTCGTTCAGGTTTCCAAAGTCAAACCCAAAGACACACACACAGAAAGGAAATAATAGTGTACAAATATATAGCTAAATTACTTATTTTCTAAATAATAAAATCTTCAACATTCGCTGTGTATTTTGATGATAATTGTGAGATATTCTGCGCGCAATGGGATGGCTGGAACTCAACTGACCTAATTCTTCTGTTAGAAAGAACTGCAGCTACTCCATGAACATGCTCATATCGAGTTTCATTTAGATTCTGAAAGTCTTTTCTTATTAGTCAACCCTCCAAGCAGATTCATAAAATTATCTTCAACATAAGCAGCTTGAGCGTCGTCCTATCCAGCGTGCATGCGCTTTGTAATAACGCGCGTCTGTAACGCGTCACTGTCAGACGGAATAACACTGATCAAACACTCAAGCTGTTTACCGTTTATATCGAAGTCTATTTTAGACTTCAATAAATCCAGTTCATTTATGTTCAATTTTTTTTAGTGCAGGATCATATGGCAATTATTATTTTCTAATAAACCGTAACGGTACTGATCCACTTGTCCGTGCGACACTTCTGTCGCGCCGCACTCCACTATATTCCTATGGGTGACGTCAAGCGGTAACGCCCATCAACGTACAAATGTGGGGAGACGTCGCAACACCACGCGACAGTCGTGTCGCAAAAGAGGATCTGCATAAGAGTAGCATAAGCCAGACAAGAGAGGATTAAAGGAAAAGGAATTTATTTGTATGTTTTTATGAGGTTAAGTGCTCACGGAAGAGACGAGTTTCCAGCTGTGTTTTGAATGTTGTCTGGGATTCTGCGTTCCGGATGAGGGTGAGGAGATCATTCCACCAGCATGGAACCGTGAATGAGAATGTTCTGGAGAGGAATTCACTTTCATCTCCTCAAGATTATCATTCACCTCTACAGATGTTTCTGAAACACTTGGATCTGCAGTTTCGGTAGTTGTCACAACATCAACAGACAGAGAAGGTACAGGAGTCACATAAGATTTCAATAAATTTACATTCTTTCGACGATCTGGTGTAATAGTTGTTATTCGGAAAACACTTCGCAATCGTATAAGGTCCAGCAAACCTAGCCTGGAAAGGACTATTCAAAACAGGCAACAACGCCAACACTTGATTACCTGAGGGTTGTTCCATAAAACAAGATTAGAATACAAGCCAGGCTTATTTTGGTTATTATTTTTGACTTATTGTCGGTGGATTCTGTTTCATAAAGCAAACTTAAAATAGTTCAAACTCAGTTACCCTGGCAACTTATGCTGGGAAACTAGCCTGGTCCAGGGCAGGCTAACTGTCAGGCTAAGCCTCAGTTGTTACACAGATCCTCCAACACTGACCAATAGGAACACAATGATATTACCACTGACACTCTCTCATACCATTATTGGACTTTATTAACCACTATTAGTCCAAAAATAAATACACAGTATACAGAAAATCAACTTAAATAAGGCTACATTGATAAATATACTGTATATAGATAGATAGATAGATAGATAGATAGATAGATAGATAGATAGATAGATAGATAGATAGATAGGCCTAAATACAATATATATACTACAGGTTTTCATTTTTTACTGGCTGAATGTTTTGTGTCCAAGATTTAATTAGATTGTTTTAAAGATTTATGAATACATTTCTCTCTGGTTTTGTTTGGCAGCTGTAGTACATGTTTATGATTAGAAGAACATTAGAACACAATTTAAAAAAAAGCTTTGTAAAGCAGAAGTTAAAATCACAAAATTAAAAATAAATAATTACAAAAGCACAGTATAAATTTTAACTGGTAAGATGAATCTGAGCTTAGTAATTGACAGTATATTAGCCTACATTTGATTTACCCCATTACAATAGTCCCTTTACAGTTATTGCTATCATAAAAATACACTTGTAGGTTTAAAATTCTAAATAAGGGACATCTAATGTCCAACTAACAAATATTTTAGCATATATATATATACACTCACCTAAAGGATTATTAGGAACACCATACTAATACTGTGTTTGACCCCCTTTCGCCTTCAGAACTGCCTTAATTCTACGTGGCATTGATTCAACAAGGTGCTGAAAGCATTCTTTAGAAATGTTGGCCCATATTGATAGGATAGCATCTTGCAGTTGATGGAGATTTGTGGGATGCACATCCAGGGCATGAATGAAGCTCCCGTTCCACCACATCCCAAAGATGCTCTATTGGGTTGAGATCTGGTGACTGTGGGGGCCATTTTAGTACAGTGAACTCATTGTCATGTTCAAGAAACCAATTTGAAATGATTCGAGCTTTGTGACATGGTGCATTATCCTGCTGGAAGTAGCCATCAGAGGATGGGTACATGGTGGTCATAAAGGGATGTACATGGTCAGAAACAATGCTCAGGTAGGCCGTGGCATTTAAACGATGCCCAATTGGCACTAAGGGGCCTAAAGTGTGCCAAGAAAACATCCCCCACACCATTACACCACCACCACCAGCCTGCACAGTGGTAACAAGGCATGATGGATCCATGTTCTCATTCTGTTTACGCCAAATTCTGACTCTACCATCTGAATGTTTCAACAGAAATCGAGACTCATCAGACCAGGCAACATTTTTCATTTAACATATTAAATAAATAAATAAATAAAATAACAAATAACTAGAAATAAAAGGGAGGGAGGGTTATATATAAAAATGTAGTTAATGTAGGCTAATATATATTCCTTTATTTTATGGAATATTCTTTGATTTTAGAGTTGCACATATCTTTTCAAAATGTATACATTTGCTCTTAATTTCATGTTATCCTCTCCATAATGTACTTTAGAAACTAAATCTACTCATTTAAAACTGGGGATTCTTGCTTTCTCCAAAAAAAATATTGCATTAAAAGCTGTAATTCTCAGCATTCTAAATAAGTATACGTCATCTTTATTAAGTACCATAGGTCTTATACCCAAAACTATATTTTGTATCTTTATATATTTAGTTTCTTAAAAAATAATCTTCCCTGAATTAGGCTACTTCTGTTCACTGAAGTACTTCTGTTCGCTAGAAGTTCACTGCAACTTATCCAACATCCTAAAGATAGATTATTATAATTAGAATATATTTCTAGTGTTATAAAATTTCGCATATTAATTTTCCAAGCAAAATTTATATTTTAGTCAGAATTATAGCGCTCCTATTTGGCGCGCATGCGCACAGCAGTGCTCGTTCAATATGAAGATTAGCAGCAAAATGGATACATTTGCATGACTTTCTAACATTTACAGATGGAGAATATAACTGTAAAATGTAATGTAAGTAAAAAAAAAAAAAACATGTCACAAACGCATAAAACAGCACAAAATATACGCTGTTTGATGGTGGATCGATTTGATCCACGATCGACCTCTAGGGCTGCTTAAGAAACGCGTGCGCACGCAATTATCTAGACTAGATAAACCTGGATCAAATTAGTGAGATTGCGTGAACTTCAATTACCTTTTATGGAACCACTTTAGCCCCAACTTATTTGTTAGGCTCATTCAAGTCCGGTTTTGGAGTTTAATCCCCGCTTTTCTAAGCGTCTTTTATGGAACAACCCTCTGCTTGAAAGTGTCTGGACTTGACTTTGCGATCAAACAACCTCTGCATCTTTCCCTGAGACTTGGCTAACTTTCGTAGAGCAATAGTTCTAGCTTCGTCGAGTCGATAACGGAAACTGATTACATAGTCTAAAACATTCTCAGGAGGGTCAAAAGTCATCCACTCATCTGCCAGGACAGCAATAGGGCCCCTAACAGTGTGTCCAAGCACTAACTCACTAGGGCTAAAACCTATGCTCTCCTGTACAACCTCACAGATAGCTAGCAACATCCAAGGAAGTCCTTCCTCCCAGTCACAGTCAAGTTCGACACAATAAGACCTCAAAACTCATGGAATCTTTCCAGACCTTTCCTCTTCCAGACTTTGAGGGTGATAAGCACTTGAGATATTATGTTTAACTTTTAAGTTGTCGCCTGACCTTAGAGAAGTTTCGGCACATAAAATTCGAGCCCTGGTCTCAGACTGAATGGTTTTTGGAATGCCAAAAATAGAATTATTTTTTTATTTTTTTATTTTTATTATACCTTTATTTAACCAGGGAAGAAAATCACATTGAGATAGATATCTCATTTACAAGTGAGCCCTGGCCAAGGTAGCAGCACACAGTAAACATAATAAAAACAAAGTAAAATTAAGTAAGGCAAGGCAAGGCAAGGCAGGTTTATTTATATAGCACATTTCATACACAATGGCAATTCAAAGTGCTTTACATAGAAGAAATTAAAATAATAAAAGAAATAATTAAAACAGTTTAGAAAAATAAAATACAGTACAGTACAAACAGTCGGACGAACAGTGGCACAGTGCTCATTCAGTAAATGCATAGCTGAACAGATGTGTTTTGAGTCTGGATTTGAAAGTGACTACTGTAGGAGCACATCTGATCTCCTCTGGAAGCTGGTTCCAGCTGCGGCTGGCATAATAGCTAAAAGCAGATTCGCCATGCTTAGAGTGAACCCTTGGTATTTCTAGCTGATATGATCCTAATGATCTGAGTGATCTGTTGGGTTTATATTCAGTGAGCATATCTGCAATATATTGAGGTCCTAGGCCATTGAATGATTTATATACCAGTAATAATACTTTAAAATCAATCCTAAATTTAACTGGGAGCCAGTGTAAAGACCTGAGGACTGGTGTGATATGATCATATTTTCTGGTTCTGCTCAGAATCCTGGCGGCAGCGTTCTGTATGAGCTGCAACTGTCTTATGGTCTTTTTGGGAAGGCCAGTGAGGAGTCCATTACAATAATCCACCCTGCTGGTGATGAAAGCATGCACAAGTTTCTCTAAGTCTTGTCTGGAAACAAAGCATCTAATTCTTGCAATATTTTTCAGATGATAGTATGCTGATTTAGTTATTGCTTTGACATGACTACTGAAACTAAGGTCTGACTCTAGTGTCACACCAAGATTCCTGACTTGATGTTTAGTTGTTTGACCCCTAGAGTGAAGGTATGCGTTCACCTTGAGAACTTCATCTTTGTTTCCAAACGCAATGACTTCAGTTTTGTCTTTGTTTAATTGAAGAAAGTTTTGACACATCCAACTGTTTACTTCATCAATGCATTGGCACAGGGAGTCAATGGGGCTGTAATCGTTAGGCGATAGGGCTAAGTAAATCTGTGTGTCGTCTGCATAGCTGTGGTAAGAGATTTGGTTCTTTCTCATTATTTGGCTCATTGGGAGCATATACAGGTTGAACAGGAGTGGCGCAAGAATTGAGCCTTGAGGGACTCCGCATGTCATGGATGTCCACTCAGACTTATGGTCTCCTATACTCACATAATAACCTCTCCCATCTAAGTATGACCTGAACCATTTTAGGACTATCCCAGAAAGCCCCACCCAGTTTTCCAGCCTGTCAAGAAGTATGTTATGATCGACAGTGTCAAATGCAGCACTGAGGTCGAGTAGCACCAGCACTGATAATTTGCCTGAATCAGTATTTAGGCGAATATCGTTTATTATCTTTATGAGCGCTGTCTCTGTGCTGTGGTGCGGTCGGAAACCAGATTGAAAATGGTCAAAGGATCCATTCAAGCTCAAGAATTTGTTCAGCTGATTGAAGACAACTTTTTCAATGATCTTGCCTATGAAAGGAAGATTTGAGATCGGTCTATAGTTGCTTAATATGGTCTTATCCAGATTGCTCTTTTTCAGGAGGGGCTTGACAACTGCAGTTTTCAGGGAGTTCGGAAAACTACCAGAGTGAAGTGAGGCATTTACCACTACTAGAAGATCTGCTTCTAGACTGTTTAACACACTTTTGAAAAAAGATGTGGGAAGTGTGTCAAGAGCGCAGGTTGATGTTTTAAGGTGCTGTACGGTTTCTTCCAAAAAATTCCCATCAATTTCTTTGAAGTCAGACATAGTAACTACTTTCTCAGGTGGTCTGATCTGTCTGACCCCAGTGCAACTCAAGGATGTGCTGATCACCTTTCTGATATTATTGATTTTCTCAGAGAAGAAAGAAGCAAACTCACTGCACTTGCTGTCTGAGAGCATTTCACTGGGAATCTGGCTTGGGGGGTTTGTCAGTCTCTCTACAGTAGCAAAAAGAGTGCGTGTGTTGTTTAAATTACTGTTTATAATATTTGAGAAGAAAGTCTGTCTAGCTTTGCCTAGTTCCATATTGAAAGCATGAAGGCTGTCTTTGTAGATGTTATAATGGACTACAAGTTTTGTCTTCCGCCACATGCGCTCTACTTTTCTGCATTGTCTTTTCATATTTTGCACTGCTGTTGAGTTTCTCCAAGGTGCTTTTTGTCTGCCACTCTTCTTCCTGACTTTCACAGGAGCAATTTCATCAATTACACTTTTAACTTTTGAGTTAAAAGAATCAAGGAGAAAATCAACAGAGTCTGCAGATATGCTTGGTGTTAAGGATATAGCCTTCATAAATAGTACACTAGTGTTCTCATTTAAGCATCTCTTCTTGACAGACACAGATCTCGCTTCAGTGGCAGGAGAGATCAATATATCAAAGAAAATACAGAAATGATCAGACAGTGCTACATCCTTAATAACAATCAGTGAAATGTTTAGACCCTTACTGATAAGTAAATCTAGAGTGTGTCCGCGATTGTGTGTGGGTCCATGTACATGCTGATTCAGATCAAAAGTTTTTAAAACAGTTTTGATTTCTTTTGCCATATTGTTTTCTGCATTATCTATATGGATGTTAAAATCTCCAGCAATGGCAAAACAGTCAAACTCTGAGGTAATTGTTGATAACAGTTCTGTAAAGTCCTCAGCGAAGGCTGGAGAGTATTTTGGAGGCCTGTAAATAATGATAAGTAAAATGCGTGGAGCACCTTTTAACACAATACCCAGATATTCGAAAGAAGGGTAATTCCCAACTGATATTTGCTTGCATTGATAGATATCTTTAAAAAGAGCAGCTAGACCCCCACCTTTCTTAACAGCTCTGCAGACACTCATAAAAGTAAAGTTAGGAGGGGCTGCTTCATTGAGGATTGTTGCACTGTAGCTGTCTTCTAGCCAGGTTTCATTTAGAAGCATAAAATCTAGGTTGTTTGTGGTTATTAAGTCGTTAACTAGAAGTGATTTATTTTTAAGTGAACGAATGTTTAAAAGTGCTAACTTAACAGTCGTACTTTTTGTCCCCACATCAATCTCACTTTCACGTGTAATAGGCACCAGATTAGATGGGTTTGCTGTACGGCTATTGAAGGCCTTAGACATTCTATCTTGTATTAGAACAGCAATAGAGAAAGATAAAGGCACACTGGGTTCCCGCTTGTTTTGTAAACATTTGAGAAAGTTACTGTTATCAGAGCGGGGACCCGACACATATCACTGAGAGCTGGTATCAGTTGTTTTTGGTTCACCTCGAGCAGATGGAGGAGGGTGTGGGCCCTGGCGTTGTGGCAGAGGCCGAAGAGCTCTCACCGGAGGAGGAAGGGGGAGAGGGCGAGCTGGGCCCGCGGGCTTTGGTGGCAGCGGTGCCTGTCGTTTTTTGGTTGGTATCTGGGGGCTTGCAGCAAAAGAGTGGGATAGTTTGGTTCCAGCATACACCAGTTCTTCCATTTTCTGTGAGAAGCACAGAAGTGGCGATGATGATGCTGGGGAGAGGGAAAAGGTGTCTGGTGAAAGGGGCTGTTGCTCTGGTGTTATAGGAGGCTGTAATATGCTGTCCTGGCTTCCGTGGCTGTTTTCCAGGAAGTCGTCCTTGGGTGCTGAATCTTGGAGCATTTCTAATATGTGTGTCTGTGGTGAGCTCTGTGGGCAGGGCTCAGCTGAGATTGAGTCCGTGAGCAGAGGTTGTTGTGGCGGAGTGGTGTTATCATTGTCCTTGTGTGATATGTCAACCGCATGTCCATTTTGCTGCTGAAGTGAAGTCCTGTGGTCAGTCATACTGTGTCCAGGTGTGTGTGTGCCATTCAGATTGAGTGGATTGGCACACATTGCAGAAGGATGATTGAGGGAGAAGTAGAAATTGTCCTTTAACACTCTTGAACCAAGTATGTTTGGGTGATGGCCATCCCGATGAAAAAGTTGTCTCTGACTCCAGAAAAGATTGAAATTGTCAATGAAGTTTACTCCTTTTATATTGCATGTTTTTTGCAGCCATGTATTTAGCCCAAGCAACCGTGAAAACCTGTTTGTTCCTCTTGCTGGGAGTGGTCCACTGATGAATGTTTGAACTTTTAGTCTTTTAAGTGTTTCAAAAAGTTCATTGAAATCCTTCTTAAGGAGTTCTGACTGCTCTTTATGAATATCATTCTTCCCCACATGAATTATGAGTCGATTTGCAGTCTTATGTTTCATTAGAAAGTTCTGAAGTTCCCTGTTTACATCAGAAGTTGTTGCTTGTGGAAGGCAGCACGTAGTTGTATCCCTGCTGCTAATGTTTCTGATTATGGAGTCCCCCACTATCAGAGTCCTGGGCCCGGCTGCGCTCTGAGCTGAGTGCCGCTGTCTGCTCGACCTTGAGCGCCAGTTAGCATCAGTGTTACCTACTGGCCCATTCAGTCTGTTTTCGATCACATTCATCACATTTGGGGATTCCTCATTTACATTCATTAGTACTTCAAATCTGTTCTCAAGATGTATAGGTGGTGGTAGCAGACCAGTTTTTGCAATCCTTGTCGGAGCTGTATCTGGGGTAGAGCATGCTACTGCGGCAATATGTGATGCTCGTGACAATCTGATGTCTCGAGTGCCTTTGGGTCTCGCTCCCTGTTTGTGCCATCGATTTGTAAGTCGATCGGCTTGTTTCTCTACCTGTCGAGGAGCACTAGTTTCATGGGACTCACCGGTATGCTGTGGGTGTCCATGACGAAGCTCTGTTGTGTGCTCCGTCTGGTTTGGTGGTCCCGTAAGTAACTTTGTTTCAAGAACTGCAATCCTTTGTAAAAGTCTGTGGCAGTTGGTGCAGCAAGTAGATTCTTGAACCTGAAGAGGCATTTTCTCTCTTATCCTTATGAGTGTAGGCAGTTGTGTTTTCCTTTCCCGGAATGTAAGCTGTTTGGGTAAAAGAATTCTGCGTTTTTGTAGTAATCCAAACTTTGTTGTCTGAGCACTGTGCTGATTGCTGAAGATAAAATTAGGTGATAAAAGGAAATAAAATATAAAAATATAGGAGATAAAATTTAAAAGCGATAGAGCAGAGCGCGGAGCAGTAAGCAAGAGCGTCCGAACAGTAGCCGAACAGTAGCTCGTACATAAAACAATAGTCACAACACACACATACACTAACACACTCACACACACACACACACACACACACACACACACACACACACACACACACACACAACAATAAAACAAAATTAAAAGTTAAGAACAGGTGTAGACAGTTTGGAATGTTTGGTTGAGATATAACTTAAACTCATTGATTGAAATAAATACAGTAAGTTCCAATGATCTTTGAATCTCATTCCAAGCAGTTGGTGCACTATAAATAAAAGCAGTTTTTCCAAACTCTGTCTTCATTAAAGATGCCATGTTTAAAAATTGAGGTAAAAATATCCAAAAAATGAGCTACACGCATCAAAAGAATGAGAAGAAATAAGGGCGATGATGTCATTAAAAAAATGACAAGTTATAGTGCTGCAGAGATATTAACCTGAATTAGCATGCTAAATTACTAGCCACGGCCCGACAGGTGTCGTAATACCAGTTTCGGCCATGGGAGGCGGTATGCGGGCAACATAACCACCACCAGCCCAACTGCAATACACGAATAACTCGCACGGCTTGTGGGCGTACTTGAACCTGATGTCAATCGTGTGGAAAATACAGCCCACTACTACATTTCAGTTCAGGGAAGAGAGCGGAAGAATGGCTGAAGCCCTTGGCAAGAGACCCTTACCACCACCACACCCACCCGCTGCAGGGATAAAACGCGCTCGGAATCGCAAATAAAATCTGATAAAAAAAGGAACAGAACCAGAGTAAACATTGGCACTGCTTTCCATCGCTGGAGACAACTAATGGACATGAAAGAAATGAGGATCGACTCCGAACTTGCAACATTTCTACTGTTTATTATAACAACCTATATTATGTTTATTAAATGGCTTTCCTGAGGTAAATCTGACATAATTGTTCTCCAGCTATGTTATTGACCTCTTCACGCTGATAAAAAACACTGATTGGTCGATATTATGTATGAGGAATACATTTCGGTAAGTTGTAGCCTACTGTATCTTTCAACAGTGTTCGTGTTTTTTACTATTAGCTAAGAGATGATCGGTTCACGTGCGCTAGGGATCTGTCACGTAACATTTACAAGCGCCATAACGGTATTTATTGTTTGAATTGCGTAATAAAATTGACTTTGCGATTTTTCTGTGCGCAAGAAAATTGATGTGTGGCGTGAGAGCGTGTGAAAAGTGTCAATTGCGTGTGTCTCACCGTGAATGCGTGATAGTTGGCAGCTCTGGTTACGTTGGTGCTAGCTTGGTCAACATCAGCGAATGCTGTCTGTCAAATTAATGTAATTCAAACTAACGATAAAAATGTAATATGAACAAAACGAATATGAACATATTCACTGGTAAAGGTGAAGGGGAGTAGCTTGAAGATGTCATATTCATACTCTAGAGTAGACACACTTTCTGGAGGTATACTGCCCCCATCTGGTATGGAATGTGGAGTATGAATTGATTTTTTTTTACACAAGGCACCTTTAAGGGAACATTTAAAAGAATATATCTACTTGAACGCAGATTATACCCTTGACTATTGACAGTTAATAGACTAATCATATACAGAGGAAGCTGGCCAAATATGGCCTTGTACACAAGTATAAGCTGTGGCGAGCAGGACGAGGTCGAGGGCCGTGGGAGGATGGCGCGAGGCCGGTGGCGTGATTATGATGAGCCACACCTGTGAGACGCACCGGTCTCGCATCTCTCACGGAGGAGCGGAGGCATAAAGGAGGAGCGACGACAGTGAAAAGCGAGAGAGGACAGGCCTGTGTTTTAGTTGATGTTTTGTTTTTGGTTTGTGTTGCCAGCAGTCGTCCGTGAGGGGCTGCTGGCTTTTACTTTCATTTTGTATTTGTTTTATTTTTCATTAAAATATGTTGAATGTTCGCCGGTTCCCGCCTCCTTCTTCCCGTAACATCTGAACCCCGTTACATAAGCCAATGCTTGTACCTTCTTAAGTGAAGTGAAGGCCAACCAACCATTTCATACAGCGCACAGTGATGAGTATAATAATTTGTACGAGTTATAAATCTTAGAGCAGAGTGATAAACAGAGTCTAATGATTGTAAAAGAGCCTTAGTGGTATTTCTGTATAAAACATCTCCATAATCTAAGACAGGTAAGAAGGTAGCTTCCACCAACTTTCTCTTGGCTAACTGTGAAAAACAGGCACTATTCCGAAAATGAAACCCCAGCTGTAGCCTTAACTTAGATAGCAATTGTTTAACATGTAACTTGAATGATAAGTCCTCCTCCAACACAAAGCCTAGGTATCTGTAGGAGGAGACCAGTTCTATAGATTTACCCTGCAGAGTGTAAAGAGGTGGTGGAGAAGATTCACACTTATGTTTCCAAGAAAATACCATGTATTTTGTTTTCTTATCATTCAGAACTAGTTTTAAAGAGAGGAGGTTGCGCTGAACTATTACAAATGCTTCCTGCAACTTTAAAAAGCAACTATCAATGGAGGACGCAAAACAATAAATTATGGTGTCATCTGCATATAAATGAATACTTGCATCTGATAGGTTATCACCAAGATTGTTAATATATAGTGTAAATACCAGGGGACCCAAAATGGATCCCTGCGGCACACCAGATTCAATACTGAGCCTATCAGAAAGAGACCCCTTAATTTGCACCCTTTGGCACCTATTCTTTAAGCAGTTCCTAATCCAACCTAATGCGGTTTCAGAAAGACCGATACTGTGTAGACGCGATAGAAGAATACCATGATTGACAGTATCAAAAGCTTTAGTCAAATCAATAAACACTGCAACACATGATCTTCCATTATCTAGGGCGCAGGTAATGTCATTTAGAACTTTCATAGTGGCAGTTATCGTACTATGATTCTGTCACATGCCTGTCCTGTCTTGTCATGCACATGGGTGTTTTATTGTTTTGAGCCATGTGCTCGTGTCTGTCGTTTAGCCCCTCCCATCTTGTTATCCAGTTATTGGTTAATTTGCCCCACCTGTTGTGTTCGTTACCCTCCTTTGTTTGTTCCCCTATTTAGCCTCCTTGTGTTTGTAGTCTTGTGCTGGTTCGTTGTCTTGTAATGTTCTCCTGTTCTCCCGTGACCCGTTTGGTATGTTCCTTTTTGAAGTTGTTGTTTTGTATTTAGTTATGTTTTCCCCTTTGTGGGTTTTGTTTTGTGTTTTGTTTTCTCTTTTGTAAATAAACATTATTTTCCTTTTTTGCAATTGAGTCCTCCCTGAGTTTCTTTAGTCGCTACGTGACAGAACGAACCAGCCATTTCGAGGACTCAGCAAAAAGAAGTATGTTTAGATCCAGCAGTACGGGTTTCCGAATCTGTTCCCCTACCACCAATGAAGAGAGGAGGGGACGACTCAGTAATCTAACATCATTACGCCAACAGGGACAGTCGGTGGGTGGACTAGCTCAATTTTTTTGGACTCTATCAAGAGGTATGGGATACAATGAGGCAGCATTAAAAGAAATTTTTAATTCCTGTCTTGATGACCCATTGCCGGGGTGGGAAATGAAGGGTCTGGAAATCCTGGACTTTTGGGGTTTTTCCAGATACCTTGAGCATCGGAGTCAGTGGGATACAGCAGTCACGTCTGGGTCTCCTGAGAAGATTACCAACACACCTGAGCTGGTGAGTGGAACTTCCCCTAAGGCGGTGGGCTCGGTGCTACCGCCTTGCCATCGTAGGCGGAGAAGGAGGAAGGTCAAGTCTGCCCAGCCAGAGCCTGTTCACGTCACGTCTGCCCAGCCAGAGCCTGTTCACGTCACGTCTGCCCAGCCAGAGCCTGTTCACGTCACGTCTGCCCAGCCAGAGACTGTTCACGTCACGTCTGCCCAGCCAGAGACTGTTCACGTCACGTCTGCCCAGCCAGAGACTGTTCACGTCACGTCTGCCCAGCCAGAGACTGTTCACGTCACGTCTGCCCAGCCAGAGACTGTTCACGTCACGTCTGCCCAGCCAGAGACTGTTCACGTCACGTCTGCCCAGCCAGAGACTGTTCACGTCACGTCTGCCCAGCCAGAGACTGTTCACGTCACGTCTGCCCAGCCAGAGACTGTTCCTGAGCCTATGTCTTCGGACAAGATGGTCGTCGCTGCCGCCGAGCCTGTTCAAGTCACATCTGCCGAGCCTGGGTCTTCGGACAAGATGGCCGCCGCCGAGCCTGTTCACATCACGCCTGCCGAGCCTGTGTCCCCTGACAAGATGGCCGCCGTCGAGCCTGTGTCTGAGCCGGTGGTGTCTGTTCCTGAGCCTGAGCCCTCAGTGACCGCGACACTGGCCATTATGGCCACAGCCATGTGGTGTGTGTGGGCTACACACACACTTGAGCCGGTGGTGTCTGTTCCTGGGCCGGTGGTGTCTGTTCCTGAGCCGGAGCCGGTGTCTGTTCCTGAGCCGGAGCCGGTGTCTGTTCCTGAGCCGGAGCCGGTGTCTGTTCCTGAGCCGGAGCCGGTGTCTGTTCCTGAGCCGGAGCCGGTGTCTGTTCCTGAGCCGGAGCCGGTGTCTGTTCCTGAGCCGGAGCCGGTGTCTGTTCCTGAGCCGGAGCCGGTGTCTGTTCCTGAGCCGGAGCCGGTGTCTGTTCCTGAGCCGGAGCCGGTGTCTGTTCCTGAGCCGGAGCCGGTGTCTGTTCCTGAGCCGGAGCCGGTGTCTGTTCCTGAGCCGGAGCCGGTGTCTGTTCCTGAGCCGGAGCCGGTGTCTGTTCCTGAGCCGGAGCCGGTGTCTGTTCCTGAGCCGGAGCCGGTGTCTGTTCCTGAGCCGGAGCCAGTGTCTGTTCCTGAGCCGGAGCCAGTGTCTGTTCCTGAGCCGGAGCCAGTGTCTGTTCCTGAGCCGGAGCCAGTGTCTGTTCCTGAGCCGGAGCCAGTGTCTGTTCCGGAGCCGGTGGTGTCTGTTCCTGAGCCGGAGCCGGTGGTGCCAGTTCCAGTGCCCGAGCCGGTGGTGCCAGTTCCAGTGCCCGAGCCGGTGGTGCCAGTTCCAGTGCCCGAGCCGGTGGTGCCAGTTCCAGTGCCCGAGCCGGTGGTGCCAGTTCCAGTGCCCGAGCCGGTGGTGCCAGTTCCAGTGCCCGAGCCGGTGGTGCCAGTTCCAGTGCCCGAGTTGGTGGTGCCAGTTCCAGGGCCAGTTCCAGTGCCTGAGTTGGTGGTGCCAGTTCCAGGGCCAGTTCCAGTGCCCGAGCCGTTGGTGCCAGTTTCAGTGCCCGAGCCGGTGGTGCCAGTTTCAGTGCCCGAGCCGGTGGTGCCAGTTCCAGTGCCCGAGCCGGTGGTGCCAGTTCCAGTGCCCGAGCCGGTGGTGCCAGTTCCAGTGCCCGAGCCGTTGGTGCCAGTTCCAGTGCCCGAGCCGGTGGTGCCAGTTCCAGTGCCCGAGCCGGTGGTGCCAGTTCCAGTGCCCGAGCCGGTGGTGCCAGTTCCAGTGCCCGAGCCGGTGGTGCCAGTTCCAGTGCCCGAGCCGGTGGTGCCAGTTCCAGTGCCAGTTCCAGTGCCCGAGCCGTTGGTGCCAGTTCCAGTGCCCGAGCCGGTGGTGCCAGTTCCAGTGCCCGAGCCGGTGGTGCCAGTTCCAGTGCCTGAGTTGGTGGTGCCAGTTCTAGTGCCAGTTCCAGTGCCTGAGCCGGTGGTGCCAGTTCCAGTGCCAGTTCCAGTGCCTGAGTTGGTGGTGCCAGTTCCAGGGCCAGTTCCAGTGCCCGAGCCGTTGGTGCCAGTTCCAGTGCCCGAGCCGGTGGTGCCAGTTCCAGTGCCCGAGCCGGTGGTGCCAGTTCCAGTGCCCGAGCCGGTGGTGCCAGTTCCAGTGCCCGAGCCGTTGGTGCCAGTTCCAGTGCCCGAGCCGGTGGTGCCAGTTCCAGTGCCCGAGCCGGTGGTGCCAGTTCCAGTGCCCGAGCCGGTGGTGCCAGTTCCAGTGCCCGAGCCGGTGGTGCCAGTTCCAGTGCCCGAGCCGGTGGTGCCAGTTCCAGTGCCCGAGCCGGTGGTGCCAGTTCCAGTGCCAGTTCCAGTGCCTGAGTTGGTGGTGCCAGTTCCAGGGCCAGTTCCAGTGCCCGAGCCGTTGGTGCCAGTTCCAGTGCCCGAGCCGGTGGTGCCAGTTCCAGTGCCCGAGCCGGTGGTGCCAGTTCCAGTGCCTGAGTTGGTGGTGCCAGTTCTAGTGCCAGTTCCAGTGCCTGAGCCGGTGGTGCCAGTTCCAGTGCCAGTTCCAGTGCCTGAGTTGGTGGTGCCAGTTCCAGGGCCAGTTCCAGTGCCCGAGCCGTTGGTGCCAGTTCCAGTCCCCAAGCCGGTGGTGCCAGTTCCAGTTCCTGAACCCTGGCCGCCCGAGGGGTCGTCTCCGCCCTGGCCGCCCGAGGGGTGGTCTCCGCCCTGGCCGCCCGAGGGGTGGTCTCCGCCCTGGCCGCCCGAGGGGTGGTCTCCGCCCTGGCCGCCCGAGGGAAGGTCTCCGCCCTGGCCGCCCGAGGGAAAGTCTCCGCCCTGGCCGCCCGAGGGAAAGTCTCCGCCCTGGCCGCCCGAGGGAAAGTCTCCGCCCTGGCCGCCCGAGGGAAAGTCTCCGCCCTGGCCGCCCGATGGACGGTCTGTTCCGCCCTGGCCGCCCGATGGACGGTCTGTTCCTCCCTGGCCGCCCGATGGACAGTCTGTTCCTCCCGTCCCGCCCTGGTCTGTCCCTCCCGTCCTACTCTGGTCTGTCCCTCCCGTCCTACTCTGGTCTGTCCCTCCCGTCCTACTCTGGTCTGTCCCTCCCGTCCTACTCTGGTCTGTCCCTCTCGTCCCACTCTGGTCTGTCCCTCTCGTCCCACTCTGGTCTGTCCCTCTCGTCCCACCCTGGTCTGTCCCTCCCGTCCCGCCCTGGTCCGTCCCTCCCGTCCTAGTGGAGCGTCTGGTAGCCGCTCCTTAAGGAGGGGGTTATGTCACATGCCTGTCCTGTCTTGTCATGCACATGGGTGTTTTATTGTTTTAAACGTGTCTGTCGTTTAGCCCCTCCCATCTTGTTATCCAGTTATTGGTTAATTTGCCCCACCTGTTGTGTTCGTTACCCTCCTTTGTTTGTTCCCCTATTTAGCCTCCTTGTGTTTGTAGTCTTGTGCTGGTTCGTTGTCTTGTAATGTTCTCCTGTTCTCCCGTGACCCGTTTGGTATGTTCCTTTTTGAAGTTGTTGTTTTGTATTTAGTTATGTTTTCCCCTTTGTGGGTTTTGTTTTGTGTTTTGTTTTCTCTTTTGTAAATAAACATTATTTTCCTTTTTTGCAATTGAGTCCTCCCTGAGTTTCTTTAGTCGCTACGTGACAGATTCTTTCTGAAACCGGACTGAAACCTAGACAAAATGCTGTTACTAACCAGAAATTCCTTTAGCTGTTCGCTGACAATTTTGAAAATTTGGGCTTTAACTGATAGCTTAGAAATCGGTCTATAATTATTTAAGTTGGTTGGATCACCACCTTTCAACAGGGGTACAACCAGAGCAGATTTCCAAACATCAGGGACAACATTCTGTTCTAATGATAAATTGAAAATATAAGCTAGTGGGCCAGCAATGATCTCAGCAGCTACTTTAAAAAAATATGGCTCAACTTCATCAGGCCCCGCAGACTTCTTAATGTCCAGGTGTTTTAAGGCCTTTAAAACTTCACTTCTTAAGATTGGAGAAAAGCTAAAAGTATGGCTATCTTCTCTCAGAAGAGGAGATGAATTTGGTATTTGGTATGGTTCTGCTGAAAAAACTGGACGTGACCTATCATAGTGTCATACGCTTTGTTACAAATGCTCCTTACAACACCCACCACTGCAAGCTCTATGCACTTGTTGGCTGGCCATCATTAACTACTCGGCGTTTAACTCATTGGTACCAACTTATCTACAAGTCTCTGCTTGGTAAAGTCCCACTGTATTTAAGCTGTTTAGTTAATATTGCTCTACCTACTCGCAGTCTACGATCTAGTAGGTATATCGCCTTAGTCATCCCGAAAGTCTGCACATCATTTGGCCGCCAATCCTTCCAGTTTGCAGCCGCCAATGACTGGAATGAATTACAAAAAACCTTAAAACTTGAAACACTCATATCACCAGTTGCCTTTAAATTACTCCTTTCTGAACATTTCACCGATTTATGTACCTGCTAATTGTTCTCAATCTTCTCTCTCTTATGCTATGTCCGCATTGTACAGTGGACTTTTTTCATTTGCACTACTGTCATACCTGTTGACGTTCTTGTATTATTATTATTATTATTGCTCTCTATTCCTTTAAATTCTTTTTCCCATAATATCGCAGTCTTATAATCCATGCACTTAAATGACTTATCGGTTAGATACACTTTAATAAGGTACACTTTATTATTGTTATTATTATTATTATTATTTTTTTTTTATTTTTTTTTTTCTCTTAAAATACATTTGCTTGTGCCTTAATTATGTTGTTCAACAGAACCACATATACCTTATCCTTTTTCTTGATTTTGTATTGCCCTATTGTGTTTCACTGTAATTTGTAAATTTGCACTCCTGTGTTTTGTGTATTTATTATGTAACTCTATGTTGTCTGGCACATTTTTCGCCTTATCTTGGCCAGGTCGCCGTTGCAAATGAGAATTTGTTCTCAATCGGCCTACCTGGTAAAATAAAGGTAGAAAAAAAAGAAATATATATATATATATCACTCACTGAAATTTTGTTAAAAATAGAACCTGAAGAAATTAAATGCTTATTAAAGCTATTTACCATATCCGTCCTATTAGTAATAAGACTATATTGTACCAAAATTTGATCAGGAAAATCATTAGATAACGTGGAGGGAGAAAGTGACTTGATGGTTTTCCAAAATTGAATAGGATTATTTAGATTTTTTGACGTTTCATTTAGATAATATTCAGATTTTGATCTGCGTATAAGAGCTGTACATTTGTTTCTCAATATTCTAAATGCTACCCAATCTCTTTCTATATCCGATCTCCTCGCTGTGGCCCAAGCCAAGTTTCTTTCATGAAGGAGTTCAGATAATTCATTTGAGAACCATGGATTATCACGGCCTTTTACTCTGAATATCCTAACAGGTGCATGCCTATTCACAATCTTCAAAAATAAAGTGTGAAAATACTGTGCAGTGGTCACATCAGGTATTAAAAACAATCTATCCCAGTCAGATGCAAACAACTCATGCAGAAACCCTTGAGTATCAAACAATTTAAAGCTCTGTAATAATTTGTAATAATTCTAGGTTTTACTTTGGGAATTTTACAATTCCTTACAGCAACTACAGTACAATGATCACTGACATCATCAGGAAAACCCCTGTATAGGTGTATTTATGGGGTTTATTTATTAGTATAATATCTATTAGAGTGGACTTGCTTGGGTTCTTATGATTAGGTTGTGTAGGTAAATCAATCAATTGAGTAAGATTCACAGAATCACAATATGCTTTGAACTTTGAACTGATCTGAGTTTGATGTCAATCAATTCCAATTCAAATCACCCAATAATACAAGATCTTTAGAAAGCAGGTCAATTAAAACAGCTGACAGTGAGGTAAGAGCATCACTGATAGCTGCAGGAATATGAAGAAATATGAAGATAGTATCCGTACGTTTTGATGGGAGATGCATGTGGAGACGCTACAAATGAATCGCTTTGTCTTCTTGTTAAAGTAAACTTCTTGTAAACTTGTTAAAGCCTTTAAAATAGCTTTAGAAGTAATTGATCTCAGAGGATAAGCTGCAGGGTAACATGTAGTCTGACACATTACAGTGAGTAAATAAGCATGTCCAACCTTAGATCGTGATAAAGGACCAACGCAGTCAATAGTCAAGTGTGCAAAAGGAGTGGTAACTGCAGCAATAGGCTGTAAAGGAGCCAATGGAACTTCTTGATTTGGCTTTCCAGTCATTTGACAAGTATAGCAGGACCGTATATAGTTAATCACATCTCGCTTACATCTAGGCCAATACAATTTCCTAAGAACTCTTTCATAGGTCTGTCGTACCCCCATATGACCAGCCATGCCCTGGTGTGAAAGCTGTAGGAGGTCTTGACGGAAATTAAATGGAACCACAATTTGGATCCTAGGATCGAGTGAAATGTCGGAGGTTGTTGTCTATGAAGCAATCCATCTTGAAGAAAATAGAAGGGAGATGAAGTCTTGTCTCCTACTTCTTGAGCTAAAGAGAACAATTCTTGAAGAGTATCATCCGCCTGCTGTGCTTTGATAAGGTCATCTCGAGTCGCACTATAAAGCGGAGATCAAGACGTGTTAACATGGTCATCACAGATAAATGGACTTTCTGACATAGAATCAGACTTATCAGTCTTATGGTCATCAACAGCATGTGACTCATGAACAGGAATCACATCTTCCACATCCGTACACACAGTACAAGGAATTTTCAGAAACGGTATTCAGTCATTGGTCTGACCTGCCCTGTTAATGCTACAGGAATGAATGGTTACTGAGTAAATAGGCCAAGTCTTTTTTATACAAGGACAGTTTTCATCTATATACTTTTTGAATTTTCTGTTATTCTGTGTTCATTATATTGGGAAAGGTGATCCTCGAAATGTTTGTAAACAGTCATTGGTGGCCCATAAGTTGCAAAAGGTTGAGAAAACCTGTGCTAAAGGGCTGGTACTAACGACTACTTTTGTATCTCCTGTTTTGTGCTCTTCTGTCTATTGTCTAGCCCCTCCCATCTTGTTACCTGATTATTGATTAATTTGCCCCACCTGCTTTTCTCGTTGCCTTCTTTTATTTGCTTCCCTATTTAGTCTCCCTGTGTTTGCAGTCCTGTGCTGGTTCGTTGTGTATGTTCCCTTGTGTTTCAAGTTCCTGTCTAATGCCTGTCTCCGGTTGTCCAGGAGGACCTGACTTCGGTGGTCCCAATCCTGGTGGTTGAGGAGAATCTGACTTCGGTGGTCCCAAGCCCAGTGGTCCAGGAGAACCTGACTTTGGGGGTCCCAGGCCTGGTTGTCCTAGAGCAGTCAGACTGGACTGTCGCAGCCCCAGTGGTGGCTGAAGACCACGCTCTCGTAAACAGAGGAGGAGGAAGGCATTCTCCGTCCCACAGGGCCTGGAGGCCACGCCAGAGCTCCTGGCCCTGCCGGCACCAGACAAGATGGCCGCCCCCGAGCCAGTGTCTCCGGACAAGCTGGCCGCCAACGAGCCAGTGTTTCTGGACAAGATGGCCGCCGTTGAGCCAGTGTCTGTTCCTGAGCCGGTGTGTGGGGCTGTTCCTGAGCATAACTCCACAACTGCCTTTAAGAAAATTTTGGGAGGGGGCAATGGGTCCTTTGAACTGTCATCTCCGCCCTGGCCAGCCGAAGGTTTGTCTCCGCCCTGGCCGCCTGAACTGTCTGGTCAACCCTGGCCCCCTGCTCCACCCTGGCCGCCTGCACAGCCTGCTCCGCCCTTGACACCTGCTCCACCCTGGCCCGCAGCCAAGAATCCTGACCCGCCTGAGTCTCCTTCCCAAATCTGCCCCCTGGATCTTGTGTACTGCAGTGAGGACCATCTCAAAATACCTGAAGTGTAATACATGGAATAATCCACTGGGTTTTTTGGCGGTTACTCTGTAACACAGGTAAATTGCAATCAAGGATTTTTTCAAATTTAATACTCCGCTTTAATCGAGGAATCGTGACAGCCCTAGTCTGCTATCAGACCAGCTCTTCTCTTCCATGGAGATGAAAAATCCATCTAAAGCACATAGATTTTAGAAACACACACACCTTTTAAAACAGCAAGGATAAAGACAATTAGGAAAAATAAACTACTGACACTGAAATGAATTCGTATTGACCTTGTTTAAAAGCTTACTTTTCTAGTTGATCACTTAAAGATGTGAAATTGCAATCTAAATCCAGTGTTAGTTCAGTCTAATTGCCACGTGCTGAGCAACAAAATCTCTTCTGTAAGTTAGTCACAGTGAAATCACTCCATCGCCACCAGTGTAAATGTCCAAGTTTTGTACCAGAAGCTCAAAGTGATCGTATTTGGAAAAAAATTATCATACAAGTCAAACGTACAGAATACAGCTATTTATTGACCAACAACTTTTTGACACACATGAAAATGACTTTTTTTGCTAAAATATCAACCTCAGCTTGGAAAAGCGGAAGGAACCCTTTACTTTTTGTTTTGTTTTTTCTTCTTCTTGTAAAACATACAGAGATGACATGTTAATGATACACAACTTTGTATACAATATACAAAAAGAACATTAACTTGTGCTCATGAGAGAGTCATTCTCCACGATGATTGGCCGAGAAGACATAACGTGAGATGAGATGAAAGACATGCGTATTCAGGTTCTTCTCACGGTAGACATAGAATCCACAGCTAGATCAATGAGTATAGAAGCCCTATGATTACAACCACCATCATTTGAAGTGGCACACAATTCTGAAATTAACGTACATTATGGGATTTTTTTTATTATTATTGATCGTAAATCGAACAGAGGTCAAAAATATTGTACAAATACGATAATTATCGTACATCTGGCAACACTGATTTCCACTTATAGCTGGTGTGTGGTGATGGTTTTAACAACCTTGAGTCTCGGGCTGGTTTGTCTTCTGTTGATTATCATCATACTGCGGTATTTCATGATCACAGCAGAGAGAGACGAGAAGAAGAGTTACAGGAACACAGCTGAAGAGTTTGATCAAACTAAATACTGCATATGTGGTTTCAACACTGCATGGGTCTTCATGTGTCGCTTCAGGTAACATTCAAAATAGAAACTCTTCCCACACTGATCACACGTGTGCGGCTTCTCTCCATTGTGGATCCTCTCATGTGTTCTCAGATTTGCTGACTGACTGAATCTCTTGTCACAGTGTGAACACATGTAAGGTTTTTCTCCAGTGTGGATCCTCTTATGTGTTTTCAGAGATGATGGCTGACTGAATCTCTTGTCACAGTGTGAACACTTGTACGGTTGTTCTCCAGTGTGAATTCTCTGGTGCAGTTTTAAACCGTATGCTGTAATAAAAGTCTTGTCACACTCAAAGCACATGTACTCTCTCACACCAGTGTGAATTTTCTCATGTGCATGTAAAGATTGCAGCACTGAAAAACTCTTTCCACACACAGAACATGAATGTGGTTTCTCCTTCGTATGAACTGTCAGGTGTGTCTTCACGTCTGATGCACTAAAAAATGTTTTGCCACACTGATCACATGAGAACGGCTTCACTCCGGTGTGGATCATCATGTGACGCTCAATGGATGATAATCGACTGAAACTCTTCCCGCATTGATCACATGTGAATGGCTTCTCTCCAGTGTGGATCCTCATGTGAATCTCAAGACCTCGTTTGGTTGTGAGACTCTTTCCACACTGAATGCAGATGAAAGATTTATTGTCTTTTCTTTTCTCTAAAAATGTACTTTTAGTCTTTGAGCGACTCAAAGGTTTTCCTCCAGGTTGGACATGATGTTCCTCCTTCACTTCACTCAGTTCTTCATTCTCTTCCTTCACTTCACTCAGTTCTTCATTCTCTTCCTTCACTTCCATCAGTTCTTCACTCTCCTCCTCCACTTCACTCAGTTCTTCTCTCTCCTCCTTCACTTCACTCAGTTCTTCATTCTCTTCCTTCACTTCACTCAGTTCTTCATTCTCTTCCTTCACTTCCATCAGTTCTTCACTCTCCTCCTTCACTTCTCTCAGGTCTTCACTCTCCTCCTTCTCTTCACTCATTTCTTCACTCTCCTCCTTCACTTCCATCAGGTCTGACATGAAAGAAAAATGTATTAAATACATTTTTTAGTGCATCAAAACAATTCCAAGAGAGAAATATGGACATGAAAGGACCAGTGAAAGGACATGAAAGTGAGCCCTGATGTAATAGTAGAAAGTAGGGGTTTAACCCTCTGAGGTCGACAAACGCGCGGGCGCGTTTTGCTGGATTTTCTTCACATTGTAGCACTATAAACTTAAATTACTTAAAAAAAGAAATATAAAAAAATAATCTGTGATATTTCTACTTTTGTATGTGTCCACTTACAATCAAATCAAAACATTGTGCTTTTGTAAAATAAAGAGAAAATAAACAGGGTGTGCGTTCTGCCTCTCCGTCGCGGTGAGCTTTTTTTTCTTGAGCACGTCTATAAACTGAAACAAAACTCAGCGAATACTTGTCACACATTTATGAGCCATATACCTTTATAAACATTTAAGTGTGTACTTTTAAATGATCGGATTCAAACTGAAAACAAATATTCTCTGTTTAAGTAATTTGTATAAAACCAACAAGATGTCCAGCTTCTCAAACGCTTGCTCATTACAGTTAATTTGGCCACGCCCACTCGCGCAAAAGAGATTGACATGCAAATCTCCACATGGAACGCGAACTCGCTCATTACCTCAACAACAAAACACCACTTCACTTCACTTTTCGTCGAGTTTGAAAGACGCGCCTGAGCTTACATTGGATTTAGGCTACATCAGAAGAAGAACGCGATTTGAAGACAAGAAAGAAAGATGTAAGGTAAGAAATTCTTACATATTAGTTTGTTATTGTTGCATAAATGTCACGTTGCAGTTGAACTGTTGCTAGATATATGGGGGAATATTATAATATTTAGACCCATGTTTACTGTTACTGTGTTTGTGGATATCTGCTCAAACGTAGATATGTATATAGGCCTAACCATAATGTTTTATATTTGAGCGCGATCGCGTTTGAATGTATCATATTTTGGATCGCGATCGCGTTTGAATGTATCATATTTTGGATGAAAGCAAAACGCACCAAACGGCTTCATGTTTTTACTATTATCTCATTTCATATCATAACGAATGGAAACATTTGAAGTAACATGATAATCAATATATTTTTCTCTAGCTTAGTTGTTACTGAAACTGTTATTATTATTTTATCCAGCACTGCGCATAGCTTATGCCTACAAGGCACAACAAACCTGGTGTTCATTATATTATATATTGTTGGAAACATTTGTGTGTATGTGTGTGTGTGTGTGTGTGTATGTATTCTTTGAATTTTTAAAAAGCAATTTTAACCAGAAAAATCTAATATTTATTCCAAAATCGTGCAGGACTTTCTCTTGATATCAGTATGTTCACTTTTTTTTTTCAGGGCCCAGATGCCACTGAGGACTTTCATTCACATGAGTCTCTGTACATGAACATGGTAAAGTGAAAATCAAACACCTCGGAAATGAAAGGTATGTACAATGTTTTTAGGAATGGCCCAAAGGTCTCTGTCTTTGGATCACTGTTTTCAAGTGCTTTTTTGGCATTTGTTTTGTATCTTTGGATTATGTTTGTGTTGTAAATAAATCCAAACAATTTAAAAGCCATTCTTTTTTAAATCTCCTCATTTACAGTATTGTGCAAGGTTGCCCAGAATGACAGGGCCTGATAGCTCCTAATAGGGCCGTTTTGTCTTTCTCAGGTGTGAAAAGCTTACATATTAATGACCTCCGCATAAAGCTTTTTCACACAAAACACATCGTAAATTTTTTTAATCAATATATTGTCTTATCTGAATGAGCAGTCAGGGTGATTTTCGATACAGCAAAAATAAAGAAATGCCAGATAATTTTTTTATTTTTTTAATTAAAACTAACATAATAAAGTATATATATATATATATATATATATATATATATATATATATATAGGGGTGTGCAAAGCAGCCGGTATTTGTATCTGTATTTGTATTTGTTGAGGGGGGAAAAGTATTTGTATTTGCATTCGAGTAAAATTCAAAATAGGTGTAAAATCCAGTTTTTTTGTTACACTTCTAATTTACGTTATAGTGTAAGTATTCTTTAATTATATCCATTATAATAATTATAGATATGCAATATTGGTTGATGTTTTTCCATAAATTCAGCAATGAACATGTAAAGGAACGTCATTGAAAAGAAAATAACATAACAACCATTACCTATGTTAACGTTACTCTGTCAACAGCCTATTGTCTAAATTACCGAGCTGACAGAGCTACTAGTGTTGTCACGGTACCAAAATTTCAGTATTCCGTACCAATACCAGTGAAAATCCGCGGTTACTCGGTAACAAAGCTTAATTTAGATTAAATTTACATATATTAAAGTTTATATCACGGTTACAAAGATAGAAACTGTAGTATTATTTTATTATCTACATTAGATAAAATGACCTAACAATAAATAATAGTTATATACTGTCGCAATTATTCTCCTTGGGGTTAATTTAAAAATACATTTTTAAAATCAAAAGTTAACATTATTTATGTTAACATTATTTAATGCACAATGAATGAAGTGAACAAACATGACCAGTGTGTTTGTATTAAATAACATTCACAAACATTAGCCTAATTGATGTTGTAAAAATATATTGTTCACTCAATGTGTTGTTGTAGATAACGCATTAAGTAATGTTAACTTACGGAGCCCCCCTAGTCCCACTTTGGCAAAAAAAAATTATTATAACTATCTTGTGGCCTCAAGATAGTAACTCGTGGCCTCAAGATAGTAACTCGTGGCCTCAAGATACTAACTCGTGGCCTCAAGATAGTAACTCGTGGCCTCAAGATACTAACTCGTGGCCTCAAGATAGTAACTCGTGGCCTCAAGATACTAACTCGTGGCCTCAAGATACTAACTCGTGGCCTCAAGATAGTAACTCGTGGCCTCAAGATACTAACTCGTGGCCTCAAGATAGTAACTCGTGGCCTCAAGATAGTATATCTCGTGGCCTCAAGATAGTAACTCGTGGCCTCAAGATACTAACTCGTGGCCACGAGAAAGTGAGTTTTTTCAAGGCGAACGTTTCCATGTTAATGTTTCCATGGCGACGCGTCACGCGATACACTGCAGCCACAATTATACTGTATGACAGATGTGTCGCTTTTATTTCGCTTTTCCTTTTTTATTCAAAATATTCACAAACTTGCTTACCATGTCATCAACTAGCCTAAGTATCTGATATTCCGATTCTCACATACGTGTAAGTGAGTGTGTTGTTTAAAAACCTTTATAAATAATCTTGATCTATAATAACGTTATGGGCGCTGCAATGTTGTCCGTCGGATTTACAGCACGTGAATTCATCAGTTTCTCCCGAAATAAATGCAAGAAAGTGGCCGGTGAACTGAGAAGAATAGAGTAAACTTTATAGTTCCTTCTTGACTCTTGCACTATGTTTGTCTAATATGAATAACACATGTCGGGAAATTATATTTGAATAGATATTATTGCTGCTTCCACAGACATCAGTGTGTTTTACAAACTCCAAGTGTATTGTTTTACTCGTGCTTATGTATTTAAATATCTGAAACCAAAAATAAACATTATGAAGTTGAAAAACTGCTTAGTTGTGATGACAGCGCTGAACGCGTCCGACTCTGGGCTCGTTTAAAAACCTTTATAAATAATCTTGATCTATAATAACATGAGATGGGCGCTGCAATGTTGTCCTGTCAGTCGGATTTACAGCACGTAAATTCATCAGTTTCTCCCGAAATAAATGCAAAAAAGTGGCCCGTGAACTGAGAAGAATAGAGTAAACTTTATAGTTCCTTGTCTTGCACTATGTTTGTCTAATATGAATAACACATGTCGGCAAATTATATTTGAATAGATTGTTGCTGCTTCACAGACATCAGTGTGTTTTACAAACTCCAAATGTATTGTTTTACTCGTGCTTATGTGTATTTAAATATCTGAAACCAAAAATAAACATTATGAAGTTGAAAAAACTGCTTAGTTGTGATGACAGCGCTGAACGCGTCTGACTCTGGCTCAGCGCCAGCCAATGCGCGAAGTTTGAATCTGGCAGCACTGAACATTCTAAATGTGGCGCCGTACTCTCAGGGGCTAGTTGATGACATGGTAAGCAAGTTTGTGAATATTTTGAATAAAAAAGGAAAAGCGAAATAAAAGCGACACATCTGTCATACAGTATTATTGTGGCTGCAGTGTATCGCGTGACGCGTCGCCATGGAAACATTAAAGGGAACGTTCGCCTTTAAAAAACTTACTTTCTCGTGGCCACGAGTTAGTATCTTGAGGCCACGAGTTACTATCTTGAGGCCACGAGATATACTATCTTGAGGCCACGAGTTACTATCTTGAGGCCACGAGTTACTATCTTGAGGCCACGAGTTAGTATCTTGAGGCCACGAGTTACTATCTTGAGGCCACGAGTTAGTATCTTGAGGCCACGAGTTACTATCTTGAGGCCACGAGTTACTATCTTGAGGCCACAAGATAGTTATAATACTTTTTTTTTGCCAAAGTGGGACTAGGGGGGCTCCGTATTAACTAGATGTACCGCATGGCGGTACAAAATATGACCGCCGCTCAGGCCTGCACTGGCTTTCCACAAAAATAAATGACGTGGAGCAATTTGGCTGTATTGCGTGTTTATGTATATACCTAAAAAAAATAGTAGTATGTGCATGTCTGTCTGTGTGTGTTTGTATGTGTGTGTGTGTGTGTGTGTGTGTGTGTCTGTGCGTGTATGTATGCGTGCGTACATGTGTGTGCGCGTGTGTGTTTGTGTGTGTGTGTCTGTGCATGTGGATTTGTATGTGTGTGTATGGGTGTGTGTCTGTGCGTGTGGATGTCAGTGTGTGTGCATGCTTGCGTTTGTTTGTATTCCTGCATGTGTGTGTGTGACAGTTAGGGTTGCCAACTTCAGAAAAGGAAAATGCGGGACAATCGTGGTTATTTATAGGAAAATGAGGGACACTCAAAATATTTGTACTGTATCACACAGTGTACGTCATTTCAGTGTCTGCAGTTAAGTTTGTGGTTATCAGACATAAACACATTTGTATTGCTTAACCTATTTATGTATTTAATTCTAAAAATAATTTTAATGTCATACATGAAAAAAGTAACATTACAAACAAACCATAGTTCAAAATAACAGCAGTTATCTAAAATAGAAAGTTTTTTTAACATTATACACTAGGCTTACAGTTCAAAAGTTTGGGGTTAGTAAGATTATTTTTTGGGAAAAAAATAAAGTAATTGCCTACTTTTATTCAGCAAGGATGCATTACATTAATCAAAAGTGACAGTTAAGATAATGTTACAAAAGCTTTCTATGTACTTTTCAAAAGCTTTAAAACATTAATAATAATCAGAAATGTTTTTTGAGCGTATTATTCCCTCAGGTAGATTACATGTTTTCTTGCGTGGCTGGATGTTAGACTCATGAACAATAATCACGTTGTTTGCATTCGCCAAAATTGATTAGCCGAAATCAAAACGTGGACAGTGAAAGGAAATTACCGTTAGCGCGAGACGAGTCCGGCTTGAAGCGGAAGCGACCAGACGGCAGAGGATGTTCGCAAATCAAACAATGATTTGTCTCAAAACAGTGATTAAAAAAATTAACGTTTGAGATTAACATCTTGAGGGCAATTTCATCCGTAATGTCAAAATAAAACCGGCCAGACAAGGCGCATCTCAAACAAGCCTTTTCTCAATCCATTGTCTCAGTTTTTACACAAACTGTAGCATTGACTGTGTTCATCAACCCTGTTACCAAAGTTACTGTAAGAAGAATCTCTATAACTATGAATAACTTAATTTAAAATAACTGATATTTGACAAATACAACTTGATCAGTAACTTGGTGTTTACTGATTACTCCTAAAAATATATATTTTGTAAACTATGTTGAAAATGACTAAAATTCTGTTAATGTTGTTGCAAATTGGGAACCAGATATATAATAAATGTAAAATAAAACAGTTAAAATAGTATTTCGCTTGATCTGATGTTGACAATCAATATAAAAATGTCTCAAACCTCCCTTTACTGAGCATTTGTTGAAGAAAAACCCAGAACATTCTGTACCGTTTCATAGTTGAACTGTTTATCTAAATGTGATGAAGTGCTTGAATGTTTCTAACATGAATGTTCTTCAGCATCATGAATGAATGAAGAATAAACACCAACCTCTTTGTTCTTCAGGATCTTCAGTGTGTTTCATTCTGCAGGGTTCTGGATCACTCATGTTCTCACTGTCCTCTTTAATAAACTCAGTCTTTGCAGATTTCAGCTCTTCCTGATGCTCTGATGCTCGTCTTCACTTGTAGCTGATGGGAATTTACAGCATTTATTGGAGAATTACTGTGGGAGGAGCTTCAATGATGATGTAATTACAGTGGGAGGAGCTTCACTGATGATGTGACTGTGGGAGGAGCTTCACTTATGATGTGACTGTGGGAGGAGCTTCACTTATGATGTATTCCAGCGTGGGAGGAGCTGATCGGCCAAAATAAAAAATATCAATTATTGAGTTTGTTTTTATAATAAATTACTCTAAGCATTTATGTCTATCTATTAGTAACTGATGCCAGTAGTAACTGATGCCAATTCATTATTTATTTTTAATAATTTTTATTGCTAATCCTAACATTATTCTGCTTCTTTATAAAAAATCAGGTATCTAGAAATAAAGAAAATAATATAAATTATTTCAGTTCTTCCAAGAATAAATAATGGTAAGAAAAACAGATAAAATCATAAACACAGAAATAAACTTGCATATAGTAGGGCTGCACAATAAATCGAGATTATCGAAATATCGCAAATATATCGCGATATGAATATCGCAACGGCTTGCAATAACTGGAACAAAAGACAAAGAGAAAATCTCTCACTCTTGGCGGAATAACTTTTGTAGCTTTAATAAGAATCAGTAGGCTAAATATATTTAATTCATAGAGTGAAAACTAAGCCGTGTTTTATTTTTACATTTGAATATTCAGTTTCTGTTGTTAAATAAACCTAATGTAGGATAACCTAAAACCCTAAACCCTGAAACCCTAAACCCTGTGGTTTACACTGATGTTAAAATAACACTTCTTATGCGACAGTAAAACACTGATGTTCACTCTCAGAAGTTGTGGGGATGTTTTCTTGTCACAAAAAGAATGTGAAACATGCATGTAGGCTATATAATAGAGCATTTAATTTAATTTTACACACTTTAAGCATTATCATATCACATGTTGCATTATTTAATGAGTTATCACATTTTTCTTCAATATCGTCCAGCCCTAGCATATAATAGCCAACAAATCCCCTCAGTCTGCTGACACCAATGAAATGAGCTTTAAGTGTCAATTTACAGGCGATCTGAAAACATCAGCATAATAAATGAGGTGAAAACAGGAACTATTGTCATGAAATAAAGAGTGTTTTCAGCAGATGTGTTAATATTGATGAGCCTCAGACTATCAACACTCATTCAACAAGCCATTCAGGATCATCAGCAGATCATCTCACTTTATTCTGAGTGTTTGCTGTTAGAAACACAATATTTGAGTCAGGATACATGACAAAAGCCTGTAAAACTGCTCTACTGAATGAAAATATTGTAATTTCTCACAATAAGACATGGATAAAACATCAATAACACAAAAACAATCACTAATGACACTCATCTTCATCAACCACTACAGAGAAATAATTACAGCAGCATAATATGTCCACATTAAATTTGATCTTATGATATACATAAATCCCTATAAAGTAGTTAGATCATTAAAAAAACAACATTTTATATGCTCAGAAATTGAAAATGATCATAAAACTTTCAAAATAAATTGCACCACAAGCACTATTGTTCCAAGAGTAAAACGCTATTCATATTTATTAGTATTGCTTTAATGTCTCGTGTGGCTCATCTTAGGCTCAATGTAAAGCATTAGCAGTCTCTGTTCCAGTATGACACTTGAGATCGATTCACATTAATTCCCTCACAGATCTTAAACTTTGACCTTTGACTTGGCGAAACAATCACACAAACGAACACAACATTGCTCAGGTCTGAATGAACTCAACATATTCTCCTCATGCTCGCTGCTGCTGCACTAAATGTTTATTTCAGAAGGAAGACGCCAGAAAAGACGCACAAGTATCGCTGTGATCGATGAAAACAATACAGAAATGAGCCTGTCGCTTAATCAAACTGTATTGTGTGTGTGATGGTTGTGTAAATATGAGAAATGCCGACGCTGAAACTCATTTACATTTAGTCATTTAGCAGACACCTTTATCCAAAGCGATTTACAAATTAGGACTAAATTAAGCGAGTCATCGTGAAGAGGCAAAACCAATGCAAGAAGTGCTCAAAATACAACGTTCAGGCATTGTTCAGAGTAGCATAAGCCAGACACGAGAGGATTAAAGGAAAAGTAATTTATTTGCATGTTTTTATGAGGTTAAGTGCTCACGGAAGAGACGAGTTTCCAGCTGTGTTTTGAATGTTGTCTGGGATTCTGCGTTCCGGATGAGGGTGAGGAGATCATTCCACCAGCATGGAACCGTGAATGAGAAGGTTCTGGAGAGGGATTCACTTTCATCTCCTCTAGATTATCATTCCCCTCTACAGATGTTTCTGAAACACTTGTATCTGCAGTGTCGGTAGTAGTCACAACATCAACAGACAGAGAAGGTACAGGAGTCACATACGATTTCAATAAATTCACATTTTCTTTCGATGATCTGGTGTATTTAACCTGTTAAGCTGCAATCCCACTCATGAAAAATCCCCAGAAATTGCATACCCAAACTGAAACAGGACCCTTCATGAACCCTTTGCACTAAAAGCACAAGTATGATCTCACTTGAAAGCTGACACCTTTATTTATTATTGTAAATGGAGAATTAATTAATCATAATGAAAAAATAGTTATAAATAGCTTCAAAGTTTTGTAAAGTTATTTAGAAATTTATTTTTATGAAACATCTTCATGAACATAAAATTGAAGTTGGCATTGTACCAATCTAGAAATGCACTGCAGCTAAAGCCACATGTCTGACCATGTTATATTTAAAATCTGAAGATGATAAGTCTAAAACTAAACTGTATTTAGTTAAATGTTTTTCAAGATCATGTCATATGACTTTATTTTGATTAGACTCTAAAATGCAAACTGATGTTTATTGTCATCTTCTAAGCATCCAACATTCAGTCTATTGTCTCTATTGTTTTGTGGTGCAAACAAGCCCCATTCAGTCTCTGTCTCTCCTGCACACATTCACACCTCTTCAGCCTGGTTATGGCTCTAAATATGCATTTCTTTTGGCTGCATTATAAATACTAACAACTGACTATTCACACTGTTTCAATCCCTAATTTCTTTTATCAAAGTTCTCATTTCACATGAGATTTGAAACTGTATAAAATGCCCTTCTTGAATAAAGAAACATTTCAGTAAGCATTCCTATTTAGAAAAAAATCATAAAAGAATAACTGCTAGGTGGCAGGTGCACCTAGGGCGAGCTAGCATGTTAGCTTAGCACACCATCAATACACGACAATATATGAGATTAAAACCATGTTTGTGCTCCAAACTTACTTTATAACGCAAGTCAAGTGTTTTAAATAATCTTCTGTGATCTAATTTGGTTTCAGATAAAAAAATCAGACAGAAAATATATTATTTTATAGTATTCTGCACGATGATAAAGTCTATATCGATTAGCATTACATTATAAATATAATCTATTATTATGAAAATACCTGACATGTGTGCCATGTGCTCTCCTGTCTATTGTCTAGCCCCTCCCATCTTGTTACCTGATTATTGATTAATTTGCCCCACCTGCTTTTCTCGTTACCCTCTTTTGTTTGCTTCCCTATTTTGTTTGTCTCCCTGTGTTTGCAGTCCTGTGCTGGTTTGTTGTGTATGTTTCTTTGTTTTTCAAGTTCTTGTCTAATGCCTGTCTCGTCTAATGCTTTCCCTCTGGAGACCACATGATAATATCGGGCCTTAGAGTTGTGAACAATACCGCCTCGGGGAAGTGGAGTTTCCTCCCAAAATCAACCTCCATTTCCCATCCCTGGGCTGACGGCAGGAGATTCTGCCTGGCTTGGCTGTGGACGACAGGTCTTTGGCCCTCTTTCACAAAGGCGATGGTGCTCAGCATTGGCCTTTGGCTGGTTGTTTCTTCCTCCTTTCTTGCTCCAGGATATCTGCGTGCACTGCCAACACCTTGTCATGGCGCCACCTGTGTATCCCGTGTGTCAATGCAATCTTACACCCTGACAGAATGTGTGCCATTGTTTCTTTCCCACCACACAACCTGCAGAGTGGGTCCTCTCTCATCCCCCACCTGTGCAAATTGACTGGGGCTGGATGTCAATGGACAATGATAGGGCTGGAGCACTTGACGTTTGGGGAATTCATTAATTCTCTGGATCACCAAAGGAATCCTCCAGTTAGGGAGGCTGCTGTCATCCCAGAAGAGGCGGTTAGTTCCACACCATCTCACCCTCGCAAGCACAGGAGGAGGAAGGCTCCTGTTGCTTCCCTTAGCCCGGTGGTCCAGGAGGACCTGACTTCAGTGGTCCAAAGCCCGGTGGTCCTGGAGGACCCGACTTTGGTGGTCTCAAGCCCGGTGGTCAAGGAGGACCCAACTTTGGTGGTCCAGGAGAACCCGACTTCGGTGGTCTCAAGTCTGGTGGTCCAAGAGGACTTGACTTCGGTGGTCCCAGGCCTGGACACCGGTGTGGTGAACAATCGAGTCCGGTTGAAGAGGTGAGTCCGAGCTTAGGACTCAAGAAATCCGATTGGTTCAAAGCACGTTTTATGGGTAATAATCGTTTTAGTGCCTGGTTACAAATAATACGAAATCACTTTATTATAGTTAATTTAAATTTAATTTGACTTAATAATTTAAGTTTGTACTACGTTATAATGAGTAATTCATGTATTTTAACTTATATGTTTAATATACTAGTATTTAACCGAAGCTATATATTGTGAAATTAAACATTTCTCGTTGTTAGTGTGTTTTTTTATATAATAAATAAACAACATATTTGAGCTTCAAACAACTATATTCTTGACTGAGAAACTCTTAAATCTACATTTCGTGACACAATAACAGTCGTATTTTTAAATTTTGCAGTCTTTCTCCTCTGCTATTGACAAAGCTCGGACTCATCTCTTCAACCGGACTCGATTGTTCACCACACCGGCTCGGAAACAGGAACAGACACTGGCTCGGCGGTGACCATCTTGTCCGGACACACTGGCTCGGCGGTGACCATCTTGTCCGGACACACTGGCTCGGCAGCGGCCATCTTGTCGAGAGATACCGGCTCGGCAGACGTGATGTGAACAGTCTCTGGATCGGCAGACGTGACGTGAACAGTCTCTGGATCGGCAGACGTGACGTGAGGTGACTCAGGCTCGGCAGACCTGACGTGAAGAAACTCAGGGTTCTGTCACTTCTGTCTGGTTTGTATCTTGGTTTGGAAACAGAGCTCTGACACTCCCGGTTTGTCATGTGTTTGAGCACATGGCTTGTCATGTATTTCCTTGTGCCATGTGCTCTCCTGTCTATTGTCTAGCCCCTCTCATCTTGTTACCTGATTATTGATTAATTAACCCCACCTGCTTTTCTCGTTACCCTCTTTTGTTTGCTTCCCTATTTAGTCTCCCTGTGTTTGCTGGTCCTGTCTAATGCCTGTCTCGTTTTCCCCCCTCACGGGAAGATTTTGTTTGTAGTTGTGGTATTGCTTTTCATTTACTTAATAAATATTCCTTTTTGCACTTGAATCCTCGCTTCGCCATTTTTCCAGCCCGTGACACAGACAGTGAGCTAAGACAGTGGGCTAAGACAGTGGGCCTCCCTTTTGACACAACTTACCCCCCTCCTCCCCCCTCCCCCCGGGGTTTGGGGGGTTAGTGCGTGTACACATGGAGGGGGTGTGGAGGAGAGAGAAGCATGAAGAGGGAAGTTTGAATTATGGCCGACACACGACCAAAGAGAGGACGTTCTGATGAACAAATTGCAAAGAAGAGGGACAAGGATAAGGGACAAGGTTAAGGAATGCGCGAAGTATCGAATTTATATCGGAAAAGCCTTCGAAAGGTGAAAGAACTCCGCCGGCAGAAGGGATTCCAATCCGACATTCAGTTGTTCTGTTTTTGCTGGACAGGTAAATCCATTTTTCTTTCTAAACTGACGTTCATGTTCGCCAAACCAACACAAGGATGTAGTTAGCTAGAACTATGCAGTCAGTGTTAACTTTGGTGAATACAACATGTATGTTTCTAGCAGCTAGCGATCAATCTCTATTGTAAATGATCAAGCAAATTCACAGTAGGTGAAGATATGTGTGTATGATTGTTTTCACCCACTGTTTGTTATGAATTTGAATGCTCATTTATAGGCTATTGACAACTTTGACTAACTTTGACTAAATTTGTTTACGACGCTGCCGTTGTTTATGCTCACTGGGAAACGCGAAGCTAATGTTATCTTGCTATTATTGTGTCCTTGTATGGGAGCTATAGTTATAACCTCAGGTGGCGAAATGATTTTAAGAAAATGTTTCTCTTTTTCTGCATTCTGTTCTGCAATATATAAAAGCATTTATCTAACTTGGTGACATTACACATTGAATGAAGTATCAGTAAAACTTAACTTTGTTTGTAGTGACTACTTTGACTTTCCTTTATGCCGGGAGGGAGGAGACAGGATGAGGAGGAGGGAGGGTCTAGCTAGCCACCATTTTGTTTGACAACAATTCGAATGTCAACAAGAAGTTACGACTCCCGGCATCGCTTAGAGCACCTTTAACTAAATCACAGCCTTTGTGATTTCACAATAGCACTATGCTATATTATGATTGTAAATGGTTTTAATATATCGCGTAGCTTTAAAAAGGTGTAATAATGTGGTACATGGATTCTTCCATGTATTATACTTACGATACTTTGGCGGTTACTCGACACAGGTAAATTGCAATCGAGGATTTTTAAAAATCTAATACTCCACTTTAATCGAGGAATTGTGACAGCCCTAGTCTGCTATCAGACCAGCTCTTCTCTTCCATGGAGATGAAAAACCCATCTAAAGCACACAGATTTTAGAAACACTCCTGACACTGAAATGGATTCGTATTAACATTGTTTAAAAGCTTACTTTTCTAGTTGATCACTCAAAGATGCAACATTGCGATCTATATCCAGTGTTAGTTCAGTGTAATTGCCACTTGCTGAGCAACAAAATCTCTTCTGTGTAAGTTAGTCACAGTCAAATCACTCCATCTCCACCAGTGTTGCCAGATTGGAAATGTACAAGTATTGTACCAGAAGCTCAAAATGATCGTATTTGGAAGAAAATTATCATACACAAGTCAAATGTACAGAATACAGCCATTTATTGACCAACAACTTATGACACAACATGAAAATTATTAATGACCTAGTGAGTCTCGGGCTGTTTTGTCTTCTTCTGTTGATTATCATCATACTTCGGTATTTCATGATCACAGCAGAGAGAGACGAGATGAAGAGTTACAGGAACACAGCTGGAGAGTTTGATCAGACTAAATACTGCATATGTGGTTTCTCCACTGCATGGATCTTCATGTGTCGCTTCAGGTCACTTTTAACAGAGAAAGTCTTCCCACACTGATCACACGTGTGCGGCTTCTCTCTGCTGTGGATCCTCTCATGTGATCTCAGATTTGATGAGTGACTGAATCTCTTGTCACAGTGTGAACACTTGTAAGGTTTTTCTCCATTGTGGATCCTCTCATGTGATCTCAGATGTTCTGATCGACTGAATCTCTTGTCACAATGTGAACACGTGTGCGGCTTCTCTCCAGTGTGGATCATCTCATGTGTTTTCAGAGATGAAGACTGACTGAATCTCTTGTCACAGTGTGAACACCTATACGGTTTTTCTCCAGTGTGAATTCTCTGGTGCCGTTTTAAATCTCTCCCTGTAGTAAAAGTTTTCTCACACTCAAAGCACATGTACTCTCTTACATGTGTATGTGCTTTCTCATGTCTATGTAAAGTTGGCAGCCATGAAAAACCCTTTCCACACACAGAACATGAATGCGGCTTCTCCTTCATATGAACTGTCTGGTGTGACTTCAGGTGTGATGCCCAAATAAATTTTTTGCCGCACTGATCACATGAGAACGGCTTCTCTCCGGTGTGGATCATCATGTGAATATCAAGACTTTGTTTGTGCGTGAAACTCTTCCCACATTGATCACATGAGAACGGCTTCTCTCCGGTGTGGATCCTCATGTGAACATCAAGATTAGGTTTGCTTGTGAAACTCTTTCCACACTGATCACATGAGAACGGCTTCTCTCCGGTGTGGATCCTCATGTGTTGCTGAAGACTTGCCTTGGTTGTGAGACTCTTTCCACACTGAGTGCAGGTGAAAGATTTCTTGGCTCGTCTTTTCTTTAAAAATGTCTGTTTAGTCTTTGAGCGACTCAAAGGTTTTCCTCCAGGTTTGACATGATGTTCCTCCTCCACTTCACTCAGTTCTTCACTCTCCTCGCTCTCTTCCATCGGGTCTGAAATCAAAGAAAAAAATATTACATTTAATTTTCAGTACATCAAAATAATTTAAAGAGAGAAATATAAAGTGAAAGGACATGAAAGTGAGCCCTGATGTAATAGTAGAAAGTAGACAACTGCTATAAAATATTATGATAATTTGATGCCTTTTTATAAATTGATTATATGTCCTTGAAACTTTCCATGAATGAGGTAAATTTATCTTCCAATTATTATCTTTAAAACATTATAGGCATGAATCCCTTGTTACTTTAGCAAGAACTATTGAATATATTTGATCAATGACACAATTATCTAACATGATATTAACATTCAAATATACAATATTGCCATTTTTGACACCAACTTTGAGATTGATATTTATTTGACTAAAACCGTTTAAATTATTAATGGCCGTTCACACTAGACTTTTCCTTGCACTGACTTCCATTCATGCGCATGTGAAAGTGGGACACCAGAAACACAAGCTCAAGTGAATTACCCTGTGAGAAATAACACAAGCGTTTAGCATTCAAGTGGAGTGGGTTGTTTATTTTTACATTTTGAATTATTATTATTTGTTATTTGTTAAATTTATTTCCATCATTTCACGGCCGTTGCAGTGTCTGTAGAAACTTCACAAGCTCAAAGTGTAGAGTGGCCATAACTTTAACTGGCTTCAAATTAACTATTTGTATTAGCATTATCAGTGTCCTACATGTTTCACTCAACCCTGTTACTCCTGACATGATTTTCCACCTTTTAAAAACAGAGCATTTCGTGAAACTGTGACACACAGGAAGTGACATCATCTGGGCTCTTTCTACTGCATGATGGGAAGACAAGAATATAATCTCAATCCATTGTCTCAGTTTTTACACAAACTGTAGCATTGACTGTATTCATCAACCCTGTTACCAAAGTTACTGTAAGAAGAACCTCTATAACTATGAATAACTTGTATGATATTTGACAAATACAACTTTATCAGTAACTTGGTGTTTACTGACTATTCCTAAAAAAAATTGTGTAAACTAGGTTGAAAATGACTAAAATTCTGGTAACGTTGTTGCAAATTGGGAACCAGATATGAAATAAATGTAAAATAAAACAGTTAAAATAGTATTTAGCCTGATCTGATGTTGACAATCAATATAACAATGTCTCAAACCTCCCTTTACTGACCATTTGTTGAAGAAAACCCAGAACATTCTGTACCGTTTCATAGTTGAACTGTTTATCTAAATGTGATGAAGTGCTTGAATGTTTCTAACATGAATGTTCTTTAGCATCATGAATGAATGAAGAATAAACACCAACCTCTTTGTTCTTCAGGATCTTCAGTGTGTTTCATTCTGCAGGGTTCTGGATCACTCATGTTCTCACTGTCCTCTTTAATAAACTCAGTCTTTGCAGATTTCAGCTCTTCCTGATGCTCTGATGCTCGTCTTCACTTGCAGCTGATGGGAATTTACAGCATTTATTGGAGAATTGCAGTGGGAGGAGCTTCACTGATGTATTATTCCAGTGGGAGGAGCTTCACTGATGTATTATTCAAGTGGGAGGAGCTGATCTGCCAAAAAAATCAATTACCGAGTTTTTTTTATAATAAATGACACTAAGTATTTATGTCTGTTTATCTATTCATCGTACAGTAACTGATGCCAATTCATTAATTATTTTAAATTATTGTTATTGCCAATTCTAACATTATTCTGCTTCATTAAAATACAGGTATCTAGAAATAAAGAAAAGAATATAAATAATTCAAATTATTCCTAATATGAATACATGTTAAGAAAAACAGTTAAAATCATAAACACAGAAATAAAGGTACATATAGTAGCCAACAAATCCCCTCAGTCTGCTGACACCAATGAAATGAGCTTTAAGTGTCAATTTACAGGAGATCTGAAGACATCAGCATAATAAATGAGGTGAAAACAGGAACTATTGTCATGAAATAAAGAGTGTTTTCAGCAGATCTGTTAATATTGATGAGCCTCAGACTATCAACACTCATTCAACAAGCCATTCAGGACCATCAGCAGATCATCTCACTTTATTCTGAGTATTTGCTGTTAGAAACACATTATTTGAGTCAGGATACATGATAAAAGCCTGTAAAACTGCTCTAATGAAGAAAATATTGTAATTTCTCACAATATGACATGGATAAAACATCAATACCACAAAAACAATCACTAATGACACTCATCTTCATCAACCACTACAGAGAAATAATTACTGCAGCATAATATGCCCACATTACGTTTGATCTTATGATGTTGTAACAAACCTCAGAGAACAGCCCAACGGTGGTCAAAAACTCTCAACAGCCAGCCGGTTTGATCAAAAGGAGTTTACACTTTATTTCAGATAGAAAAGATAAAACTCATATTCACAGGCACAGATATAGATACGGAGAAGGGGAAGAGAAACACGGGAAGACCCGCAGGGCACATCACTTCATCTACACACAGTGAGTTTCACGCTTAATACGTCACACAGTGTTTTATACTCAACGTAACACCCCAGCCTGCACAGCACACAGTGGACACAAGTAAGGCGTGTTTTCTCCGTTCTCAAATCCCCGACATCCCGCCTTAACTCGCTGTCCGTTACACAATCACCAGTCCATACATACATACATATAATCGATTAAATACACTTCCCTCTCCCAGGGCAAAGAAGACCCATCCATATGGGGTGAATAGTGCAGGCAGCTTCCCGTATCCTCAGCCAAGGACGCTAATCCACCATCCAGGAGTGGCGTTTAAAGCATAAGTTCATTCATCAAGTCAGTGCGTCGTTCGCGTCAGAGAATTCTCATTCGCAGAGTCTCAGTGGCATGTGGGCGTCAGCCGAGCAGTCTTCCGAGGTAATTGGTAACTCTATAATAATCCCCCCCCCTTCTAAGTCCACTTTCTCACCCAAAGGCAGCTAACTAACTATCTTCATCTCCAGAGGACCTATTGTCCCCGAGAGACAGCCAAAACGTTCTCCCCAGGTCACCACCTCAGAGCCCAGCAAACCCGCTTGCCCCACGCCTCTTTTTTAACCCTCTGATGGTTTACGGGGTCTTTTAGACCCCAAATGACTTTTGCTCAAATTAAAAAAAAAATTCCCTTTGTCCAAATGGTATGAAACCTTCTACGGCTCTCAACACTTTCTAGATCTATATATAAAAAAAAAAATTGGAATGATATCTATTTTTATGTTAGCGTGACAAAATTTGTGACACTCGTGGTCTTCGGGGTCTCTAGAGACCCCACAATCAAAATAGACTAAATTCATCATCAAAATCAGAAACAACGCAGAACACATCGACAGAAATGGCACAAATAAAGTGGCACACTTCCACCAATGCAAAAAACATCCACAATGCTAAATTATATTGCTCACAACACGCGTACACACTAGGGCTGTCAACTTTAGTCGCTTAGTCGACTAATCGGTCGATGCCGTCTTGGTCGACTGACATTCTCATTGGTCGACCAGTCGCATCATTTTTTTTTTTTTTTTTCACCAATAAAGAAATTTTCATTGATTTACTCCTTGATATTTATTCCTTTATAAGCAGTTATATATTACTGTATTCTAAATATAATTAGCCTATGTTTTATCCCCAACTTTATGCTTTAATTTAGGCTATTTTGTAACAGCGCCACAGTTTAGCGCACCACGTAGAACACTCGGGAACCGCACCTGTGGCTGCACTGCTGCTTCGCGCTAGGAATATAGGTAGTAATCTCTATGTGTCTGTCTGTCCTTTTGCATTTTGATTATTTCGAGAACCGTTCATCCAATCGACTTCACAAGGGAGTGCAGTGTCGCATTTGGTGCAATATATACAGATGCGCGAGACGCGACACATTCAGAATTAATAGTAAACTACAGAACAGCGCGAGCGGGAAGCGGCGCACCTCACGCGAGCAGGGCGGCTATATTCTCCGAGAACGGACAATGCACTAGTGATATAAAACGCACACAGTCTGTTAATTAAGCAATACTTTTAAGGTAGTCTAATATTTTTCTGACTAACAAATTACTGACACAGTAAAGGGTAGATTTAAATAAAGAAAAACGAAATTTAAATAAAGAAAAACGAAATTTAAATAAAGAAAAAACGAAATTTAAATAAAGAAAAACGAAATTAAGTTAGCCTAAATTAAAAACGCATGCACGCATTTTCCGCGTGGCTCGAGCCGCGCCTGAGACGCTTGTCTCACGCAGGCAGTGTGCAAACTCCAACCTATTAACATGGGAGCCAAAATAAAAACAGACACCCAACGCAGCTGAGACTCTCACGCCAGCAGCCAGTGTGTCGCCGGCCTTATTCAAGCGCGAATGAGAACCGTTTCGCGGGCGATCCAAGGTGTCAATAAAACAAACAAACAAAAAAAGTTTTTTCGTTGTTGTTTTATAAATGCTCTGTGACAATTGTTTAATAAATGTTCAATCAAAATGCAAAACAGCGTCGACTAATCGTTGTGCAAGACAGGACTTTGGTCGACTAAGCATTTCTTTGGTTGACTACAGCCCTAGTACACACACACACACACACACATAGAGGAATACATTTTTGAGACTATAAAAACTGTTCTCTTATCATTTGTAAAATAAAATCATCCAAAATGCAGTACCACCACACAAATAAATTGGTGACACTGACACATTGAAAATGTGCACACTCACACACACACACACACACTTGTAAGGCTATACTGCCTTACACTACTGCCTGCAATGCATTGACGCATAAACACCTGCAGTGCACTATAAAAGAAGCTGTATGAGATGAAACCACCAATTATTGTTCCTCGTTGTTTGATTTTTTTCCCCCATTTACTGATTTTTTTTTACTAAATTTTATCTTTTTACTGCTTTATTTGCTCACTTGTTATTGCTGTTCAGTTCATGTAATGTAATGTAGGCCTACATTACATGCACTACATGCACATCAGTATATGTAATATGTTCATTTCTGTTCATTTTTGCTCTGTTACAGTTAGTAACTGAAATGTTGATTAAAATTGTAGAATTATATTAAAAATAGATGATTGAAATAAATGATAAAATCTTAAGACTCCAAAATTTCTCTTTGTAACATTTTGTTCAGGTTTGATTCTAATCATAATGTAACATTATTGAAAAACTGGGTTTTTTTCAGTACAAAAAAATGCTAAACTTTGACAAAAAATATTTTATTTTTGTTATAATTGTGATTTTATAATATTTAGATATGAATCCAACTGAATCCAACTTGTGAAAAGATATCTTTCAGGTAGTCAAATAGCAAATAGCATATAGTGGAGCTCTATAGCCATCTAGTGGTTAAAGTGATTTTTTTTTTTTTTTTTTAACTGCATTTTCCAAAAAATGGGTATAAATGTTACATTAAACCATTTAGAATTATCCATGTTATCCCCATGAATGAAAGTTAGAAACCTGGGTCTTTTATAAAGTGAATTTTACATCAAATGCTGTTTTTTTTTTTTTTTTGTAAAAAGCCTATTTAAATAAATATTTATTTATTCATTTATAGAAATTTAAAAGATATCATAAATCCTCCAAAAACTGCACAAATGTTGAGTAAAAACATTAACAAACAGAGTAAAATTACATTTGTAAAAAAAAACAAAAAAAACTATTATCTTGTTACAAAATTAAATGTTATTGTCTGGGGTCTCTGGAGACCCCAAAGACCACGAGTGTAGAAAGAAACGAAGACCATCAGAGGGTTAAAGTCCCTTTGTGTACTCCTTCCACATGTAAATGCCATCAAAGCAATCATGAGATCACCTAGTGACGACACACTACAATATACATAGGCTAAATCCCTAAAGAAGTAGTTAGAGCATTAAAAAAAATAACATTTTATATGCTCAGAAATTGAAAATGATCATAAAACTTTCAAAATAAAGAGCACCACAAGCACTATTGTTCTAAGAGTAAAACGCTATTCATATTTATTAGTATTGCTTTGTCTCACGTGGCTCGTCATAGGCTCAATGTAAAGCATTTAACAGTCTCTGTTCCAGTATGACACTTGAGATCGATTCACATTAATTCCCTTCACAGATCTTAAACTTTTGACGAAACAATCACACAAACGAACACAATATCGCTCAGGTCTGAATGAACTCAACATATTCTCCTCATGCTCGCTGCTGCTGCACTAAATGTTTATTTCAGAAGGAAGACGACAGAAAAGACGCACAAGTATCGCTGTGATCGATGAAAACAATACAGAAATGAGTCAGTCGCTTAATCAAACTGTATAAAGTGTGTGTGATGGTTGTGTAAATATGAGAAATACCGTGAACGGCTCTCCTCGCCTCAGAAGACTCGACGGTGAAACTCTCAATGACGGAAGAGAGACGGCGCGAGCGAGCGGTGACGTGATCGGCCGCCACCTGTAGGAGAGGGGGTTCAGCAACATTTGTTTTAAAGAACTGGGAGCTAAGCTTACAAATACAGTCGTTTTAGTAATGCTTATTTGATTATAGCTGGAGATTTTAATGAAACCCCTGACGATGCACAAGATAGATTTCCTATAAGAACTACCTCTAATTCACATGATAATATTATTTTATGGTTGTGTGGAAATCTTTCATGGGCAGATGCTTGGCGTTTCTTTAACTCTGGTTGTAGAGGCTTTACTTGGTCCAACAAATCTGGATCGCTTAAAGCTAGAATTTATATTTTTCTCATGTCTCATGTTATTTTGAAAGATGTCCATACTGTTAATCATCAATTTGCCCCGTTTACTGACCACATGTTAATTTCTTTGAATCTTGAACAATACATTTAGTTAAATAGAACAAGGGGTTACTGGAAATTGAACAATTGTCTTTTGGAAGACCCAATTTTAATGATAGTGTAATTCAACTGGCTAATTCTATGTTTGGTAGGCTAATACTGAAAGCGACCCTGGCTCTAGCTGGGAGTTTTTAAATTTAGAGTTAGAGACCTTGCTGTTAATAGAAGTAAGCAAATTAAAAGAGAAAAAAAAACATGAAAGAATTAGAACTCATTCATAGATTAAGTGTGTTAATGCAGAAGGAAAATCCCAGTAAAGAGGATGAGGTAGAAATGAGCACATGTCATTTGCAAATTGAAAATATGTACACAGAGATTGTTAAAGGTGCTTTTATACACTCTAGAGCAAAATGGATCGAGAAGGGTGAAAGAAGCACTAATTACTTTTTTGCTCTTGAAAAAAGAAATCGTAAAAAAGACATCTCTCTCTGCCTTAAACATTAATAGTGTTTTATGTGCAGATCCAGGAATGATTTCAACCTCTGTATACTCCTTTTATAAAAAAACTTTTCTTTTGAGTATTCATGATAAGATTTCAGGTATTAAGGATGACTTTAAGCAACTTTGTGATTCTGATATCTCTACAGGGGCGGTTTCTTCATTAGGGCAATTGGGCGACGCACCACCAAAGTGTGAAAGTGAAGGGACTTTTTCAATCACATTCATAATCTCATTCAACCACAGAGTTACGCTAGCCGTCACTGTATGTTCTGCCTCTGGATATAGTCCAATCAGCGTCATGTCACGTTCTGTGGAGTACCGCCTCTTTTTGGGCGATTTCACTCTGGCTGAGAATCGCCCAGAGTGTTCCCATAGACTTACATTCAAAGATGTTTTTTTTCGAACTGCAGGCACTGCAATGCATTCTCTATGGGTTCCGGGAGGGCTCGCACTAACGTGCTTTCGTCATCATACGTAAACTTCACTTGTGCAGCGATTGGTGGGAACAAACATACACTATTAAAAATCTTTAAGATTAAGTGACAAATAATATTTGAAACCAATTTTGAATTTGAACAACAAGAAAAAATGAAGCACTACTTTAATATCTTTATCAAATGTGATAAAAAATAAAATAAAATAAAAAAAAGAACGAGAGCGAGAGAGACTGTTGGGACATCTCGCGAGTTGAGGCGGTTGAGGCCAGTTGAACTTGAAGAACGTCATGGCGAACGCAGTTAACATTAATTCTATCGTGTCATTAAAAGAAACACCATTCAGCCGTCGTAGTAATCAGGATAAATTGTCAATTAAAGAGTTAGGGCCACCAAGACCAAATTTAAAAATAAAACAAGTATCTACAAAGGGCGGGAAATCATATAATAGAGGATTCTCGAGGAACTGGTATGAGCGGATAAAATGGCTAGCAGGTTGTGAAGCAGCTAATGCTTTATTCTGCTTCCCCTGCATTCTCTTCCATCCCGAGAACAGGACGGACATCGCATGGACAACGACAGGTGTCACCGATATGCATCATCTCTCGGAGAAGGTGAAAAAGCATGAAACGGCGAAGATGCATATGGACAGTTGCCTAAAATTGGCGGCTTTCGGGACGGTCAATATTGCCACACAGTTGGACGACAGTTACCGGATAGCTGTACGTCGTCACAATGACGAGGTTAGTAAGAACCGCCACATTCTAGGCCGTCTTATCGACTGCGTGAAGTTTTGTGGCCTGTTCGAATTAGCATTGAGGGGCAAAGATGAGAGCGAAGGCTCAAGCCACGCTGGCATTTTTCGTGGACTGGTCAACTTGGTAGCATCGCTAGACGAGGTGTTTGAGGAGCACTTGAAAACTGCCACAGTCTTTAAAGGTACATCAAAGACTGTACAAAATGAGCTGTTGGATTGCATGCTGTCAGTCATCAGGGAGCATATAATGGAAGAGGTGAAGTCAGCTAGATTCGTAGCAATTCAAGCAGATGAGACTACTGACGTTTCTACACAGACCCAGTTAGTGCTTGTGTTCAGATACATTGACAGGGACCATGCTGTGCAAGAACGTTTCTATGAGTTCATCCCTATCTTGAATACAACAGCCGAGTCGATTGCCAGTGTGATTCTGGAGAGGCTGAACAGTCTTTTCACTGATGACAAAGCTAAACTCATCGCGCAAGCATACGACGGGGCAAGTGTGATGAGGGGAGAGCGGGCTGGTGTGCAGCAAAAGGTGCGTGAACATTATGAAAATGCACATTATGTGCATTGCTATGCACACCAGCTGAATTTGATCATGCAGCAAGCTACATCTCAAACTCCAGCAGTTAGAGTATTCTTTTCTGATCTGAGTGGCATTACCAGCTTTTTTACCCGGTCACCAAAACGCACTACTATTCTCGACGAGATTGTTGCACGAAGGCTGCCAAGAGCCTCATCCACAAGATGGAACTTTAATAGCAGAATCGTGAACACTGTATACGAGAACCTAGATGACCTTATAGAGTGTTTCAGATCTATTGCGACTGACAGCTCATTTGATAGCAACACGGTGAGGGAGGCATCTGGCTTCCTGAGGATGCTGCAAGATGAAGACTTTCAGTTTTTTCTGCATCTGTTTCATCAAATCATGCCTCACGTTGACATGATGTACCAGCAGCTGCAGAAGAAGAACATTGATGCAGTCTTCATCAAACAAGCCCTCCAGAACTTCACAATGAAAGTGCAGTCCATCAGGTAAGATCATATAATATTGTTCATACCTTCTCAATATAGGACCATGTCATTTATGTATTTAACATATTATGTTTTCAAATATTATTTATTTACATAAAATGTATGCTATATGGTAACAAGATTTAGACACTTAAAAGTGGGGAACTAATTTAATCCTCTGCATCTTTAGAAATTGTAATTACCTTGTCTGTAACAAAGTTTAGCTAGCAATTTTTATATCTTTTGAGCTATTCTGAGAAAATATATCTAAAACAGACTATTTGTGTTGCTTCTGTTTTTCTAAGACATGAATAAGTATTGTCAATGACATGAGATTATTCATAAAAACACTGTTGATCTATCTGTGTTCAGGGACCAGAGCTCATTTCAGGAGCAGGAGCAAGTAGCAACAGGAACAACAAGATCTAGGAGGGCCTTGGGAGAAGAAGAAAAGCAGAGGCTGTCCAAAGAGGTATTTATTGCTGACCATTTAAATACTCCAAAATAGTGTTGGAAAATCTCACTTTGTTTTTACAATCAGTTTAGGAAAGGATGGTAGCAGTCTTTTTTACTCCTAGCATTGTACTTTGAATCGTTGACGTGTAGGATAAAGATTGTGTTGGTGTTCGAATGGAATGTACAAATTTCAGTCAACAATATTATTTGTCGCCATCTAGTGGAATCTTTAATAAAATAAACTATCTGAGTTGATTGAAAATACATTTACTGGTCAAAAACCCTTGTCAAATTCCATTTGAGCTTGAATTATGGTAAAATGTTAATTAACGTAATAACACACACACACACACACACACACACACACACACACACACACACACACACACACACACAAATCATCGCTGTCGGACAGAAGCCTTGTATGTCCAAAACTGTTACTTTTCAGGAAACGAAAGAAAACCTGTTTTTTCCCCAAAATAATTTCCAAGCTCTTTTAATGCTTTTCATTGGTTAAATATTTGTAAAACACATTGAAAGATGTAAAGGGTGACCAATAATAGCATTAATGTTTGAAAATATATGGAGATATAAAATATGGATTCTGCCTGATACATTGTTGCTGTCGGGATGGAAACCTTGTATCTCCATATTTATATTATAATAAAAAAATTATTTTATAACTAAAATAAATGTATTTATTTTGTCAGGTCTGCGACACAATCTTGGTCCACACCAAAGAAAGGTTCTCCTTTACCGACCACCTTGTAAGTGCCACGCTGCTACAAGGAGAGATGTTTCAACAGCATGGCCATACATTCCCTGTTGAGGCTCTGAACATCACTGTCAGGGCATACCCTATGTTAAATAAGGCGAAGCTGAAGACTGAACTGTCTCTCATTTACGAGAGTCCAGAATTCAAGGGCTGCTGTGGTGCACTGGCACTGTACCAGGTTTTGCTGAAGTACAACCTCCAGGATACTTTTTCAGAGACTGTTGCTCTGTTGAACATCCTCATAACCACTCCCATGACAACTGCTGAAGCTGAGAGGTGTTTCTCAACCTTGAAGAGAATCAAGACATTCCTGAGAAATGTAATGGGACAGGAACGTCTGAATGCACTGGCTATGCTTTCCATGGAGAGGGAACTAGTCAGGAACATGCCTGCTTTCAATGAGAGAGTAATTGATCACTTTGCTACTTTGAAAGAGAGAAGAGCAAAATTTCAGTATAAGTAAGCAGTGTAATAAGCGAGTAATGTGACGTAAGCAGTGTAATAATAGTGAGTAGTATTGTAAATAGTGAGTAATGTGCAGGGTCCGTACGGGTGCTTGATCCTTGAAAGTGCTTGAATTTTGATGTGTTTAAGGTTTGAAAAGTGCATAGCTAAAAGTAGTGTAAATAGTGAGTTATGGGATTTCAGTTGTTTTTTTTATTAAATTGAAATTGGAGTAAACGTTTTTGGAAATTCGCATCCTGGTTGGGCTTTGTTTGAATTGATTTTGACTTGCTGCCGAATTGTTAACACTCATAGAAACAAAAAAGGAGATTAATATTAATGAAAAAAAGTGACTTGAAATAAAAGTAGTGAAGTTGCCTTTACATGCTTAAGCTGTTAATTTATCCATTGCATGGGTGGACCTTATCCTTATCAATCATCCAAACATTTGCCCCTCCTGAGAGATTTTGCAGGAGCCGCCACTGTATCTCTATAGTTGAAATGGAGGATGCACTGAAATCTATGAAGAGGGGAAAATCTCCAGGTACTGATGGCTTGTCTGTTGAATTTTATTTACATTTTTGGGACATCTTAAAGCAACCTCTACATAGTTTGTTTAAAGACTGTATTAAAAAAGGAGAGATGACTCCCTCAATGAAGCAGGGTCTTATTTCCTTGATCCCCAAAACTGATAAAGACCCGCTTTTAATTGAAAACCGGAGACCTATATCACTGTTAAATGTCGATTATAAATTACTTGCTTTAATTTTGGAAGTTCGTTTAAAATCTGGCCTTAATAGTATAATTGGCGAAACACAAAATGGATTTATGAATCCAACATAAGATTAGTTCTTGAACTTATTGATTATTCATAGAATATTGATTCAGAAGCTATTATAATGTTTTGGGATTTTTATAAAGCATTTGACTCTTTAGAACACCAATTTTTGCTTAAATCTCTTAGTCTTTTTGGTTTTGGATGTACATTTATCAATATGGTTAATAATAACATTAACTCTTCAGTTTTGGTTGGCTTTCAGGAGTGCGCCAAGGTTGCCCCATTTCCCCATTTCTTTTTCTGCTAGCTGTTGAATTGTTATCAATTGTTATTTTACAAAATCCCAGTTTAGAAGGTATTTCAATTTTTGGTAAAGAATTTATATCTGAACTAGCTGATGATACAACTATATTTCTTAAAGACCACAGTCAAATTCCCCTGTGTATCAATATTATTCATTCTTTCTCCGAAGCTTCAGGCTTATATTTAAATGTATCAAAGCGTAATGAGACATGGTTGGGGCACTACAAGTCCCATCAGCCCTAGCGCTATATAAGGAAGTAGTGAGGTTTGTTCGCTCTCTTGCTTCCTGTCTTTGACTGATTTGGATGATTGGATGTCACGGCACATCTAAAACTTCAACTGATGGTAGGTGGAAAGATTAGTTTGCTCTCTCGCTTCCTCTGTTGCATTGATTGTGAGTCATGTGTGAATAATGTTGCGGCAGATTTATCACTTCAGAAGAAGAGTAGCGGACGAGTAGTGATGGCCAAATGAAGCGTTTCGAAGCATTATTGCTTTCTCATACAATTGTGTCGAAAATGGTTCATTACTCAAAGCTTCATTCAGATAGAAATTGCAGCACCATCTCATGGTGAAGTAAATGTAATGCAACAAAGCTGTCAACCATAAAATGCAAGTAACGTCCTGTTTATTACGTGTTTTTACCGAGGCGATCAAAGCTGAAACAGTGTTAGTGCTGTGAAACTCATTTATGCAGGTGAATTTTACACATACTGATGAATTCCATGTGTTCACCTTGATAATAAAACATTAAGCATGATGTGTGTGTGTGTAATTATTTCTTTAGACAAGGACAGAAGATCAGACCAGCTTAAAAAAAGTTGGAAACCATCACAGAAATTCTAATGATTTGTATTAAAATACCAATAGGAACCATTGGCTTTTACCATTTAAACCACTACAGAATTATTTTTTGTAGTGTGTTTGGGACATATTTCATTAGGATTTAATGCCCCCACCAATACAACCCAACACAAATCAGTAGAGACCCACAGAGACCACTATAATTCCCATTACAACCAATAAAATTCCCATGAAAACCATTCAATCCAATAGAATTTCTGTAATGGTTTCTATAGTTTTTTTTTAGCAGGGCAGTATTATGTGTGAAAGCTTTATCTTGTTTAGCTGTGGGAAGCAGAACTCTATAACTTGTTAACTGGTGGGACTGATATTTTTGTATGTTGAAAAGGATGTGCTTGTGTAACTACTACAACCCACGGTGTTGCCATGGTTTGGCATCACTTTTATAAGAAATACAGCCGCCAGGTTTCAAACCTGTCAACACTGGATTGGGCTGTCAAAGCAGTCAGGTGGTTCACAGGTGGTTCTCAGGTGGTTCTCAAAAAGGCCCAGCAGAGACTGTACTTCCTTCGCCAGCTGAAGAAGTTCAATCTGCCACAGGAGCTGCTGATCCAGTTCTACTCAGCCGTCATTGAGTCTGTTTTAAGCACTTCCATCACTGTCTGGTTTGGTTCAGCTACCAAATCGGACATCAGGAGACTACAACGGACAGTCCGGACTGCAGAGAGGATTATTGGTGCCCCCCTGCCAACCCTCCAGGACCTGTACTCTTCCAGAGTGAGGAAGAGAGCAGGTAAAATCATCACAGACTCCACTCACCCTGGACACCCCCTGTTTAAACTGTTACCGTCAGGACGGCGACACAGATCACTGGCCACAAGAACTTCCAGGCACAGGAACAGTTTCTTTCCACAGGCCATTTCCCTTCTGAACACTTAACATGCCCCCCAAAGCATATAAATAAAATCCATTGTTATACTGCTCATTAGCCTAACTTATACATATATCTATTTGTTAAATTCTGTTTATAGTAATATCCATCTGTATATTATGCTCACATTCTGTTTATAGTAACAGCCATCTGTATATATATTCATAGTACATATCTATCTGTAAAATTCTGTTTATAGTAACAGCCATCTGTATATTATATTCAGTACATATCTATCTGTAAGCATTCTGTTTATAGTAATAGCCATCTGTATATTATTATATTCAGTACATATCTAGCTGTAAACTCTGTTCACAGTAATAGTTATCTGTATATTATATTCATAGGACAATCTATCTGTAAATTTTTGTTTATAATAGTATTCAACTCTATATTTATTCAGTACATATCCATGTTCTGCACTTATGGAACCACTGTATATCCTGCACTTGCTGCTATTGCACTTCTGGTTAGACCTAAACTGCATTTCGTTGCCTTGTACCTGTACTTGTGTAATGACAATAAAGTTGAATCTAATCTAATCTAATCTAATCTAATATGCCTGTAAGTGCAATACTCCCACTGTCTAGTGCAATAAACTCAGGTGATATTTATATCTATATTATTCATACTACTCAAAATACTGTAAATATGTTTATAATCTGTAACATGCGCTAGACTCCCACTGTCTAGTGTAATATTCTCTAATTCAGGTGATATTTATATTATTCATACTACTCAAAATACTGTAAATATGTTCATAATCTGTAAATGTTTATTCAGACTAAACCCAACTGTGACCCTACTTTTTTACTTTTATACTATTTTTATTTATTTTTTATATATTTTCATTCTTAGAATTTGTATTACTATGTTCTTGTTGTATTTGTATTTGTATATGTGCACTGGAAGCTTCAGTACCAAGAAAAATTCCTTGTGGGTGCAAGCACACTTGGCAATAAAGCTCTTTCTGATTCTGATTCTGATTCTGATTCGGCGCGCTGCACTCTCTGCTCAATGTTCTGCTCTGTGTTTGCGCTGCGCGATCTGCTCTGTCGTTAACGCCCCAAACGCTCGAATCATGTACGGATCACGCACTGGAAAAGCAAAGTCCGCTCAAATAACGTGAAATTTCTCAGTAGTAGACTTCTGTTTGCTGAGCTGGTATAGCCATGCTGGACAACAATGGTAAAATGACCTGCTCTGATCACATGCTCTGGTAATAATAGCTTTGTAGGACTATATTTTATTTTGATAATTAGTAAAAAAAATAAATAATTTAAATTGATTATGTTGATTGATTATTGAAAAAGATTAATATATTGATATATTGATGTTTAATATTATTTTAATATAGGGCTATTTTCTGTTCCTTTTTTTTTTACCTGTGTTGTTTAATTTAATTAGGTGATTCTAAGTATAAATATTGATGATTACAAGCTTTGGGGAATTGCAATTAATTGCAATTAATTACAGCAAATTGTGCAATTAATTAGTTTTTTTTTTTTTTTTTTTTATTAATAAATATTTCAACTATACAAAACAGTGAATGGTCAGATATGCTGTATTTGTGATAGATTTGCATATCAAATTTGAAAAGGTACCCAACACTGCCTGGCTGTGGATATTCATAGCTATCTTGGTATCGAAAGCCTTTTTTATGCTGCTCAATCGTAGTTTGTTTTTGTGACAATTGTATTGGTGAATGATATTCCTCATGAGAAACAGATGAGTTGACGGTAAAGCCATGTTTAAGAAGTACAACAGTTTTTCATTTTTGCAAACAGCTGTTCTGCTACTTGACTATTGACTATTCCAGCAAGTTGCGAGACCAGGCAAAGCATCATGGGCATCCTTTGTGTTATCTTCGTGGAAACGATCGTACAGAGCATAATGCTCTGCTGAACCAGTTATGGGATGGCTATCACAGTCTGGGACCACTTTCTTGCAATTCAACCAAGGAAGTGACACCTTTAGTTTCCTATCTTTGGCAAGTGCTATGTTTTCTGCAGTTGGGGCCTTTAACCGTCCTTCAAATGGTTAGAAGGGCAACCTTTGTGGTTCTCTCAGAATCATGTGTGTTGATAGTCCACGTGCGAAGTCATATATTACAATATTTGGCATGTATTTCCAAGAAAGGAGCATGTCTGTGAAGTCACGTGGGCTTTCAGCTCTAATGTTGCACTTTATACTGTATACAATGCCACACAGGTACATAATCACAGCCCAACCGCAGAAATGAACAGACTGTAAAAAGACAACCCTTGTTTATCCAACTAAAAAGTTTTTCTTCCTCACTGATATGTGTATGTGAAATCACTTTTCAGAAATTCAAAGAATAACACCATTTGAAGTTATTCCACCCAGTGAAAAATCTTGACAATAATAGTATCTTACACATACAGTACACTGTGACATTTTGATTACCTGATGCAGCCCAAATCTTTTGAAAGAAAGACCTTGTTGTACGTGTGCCTTGACTTCAATTCATTGGACAGTCTCAGGAGGAGGTCATTTTGCGATCCAGAGGAATCCAACCCCCACTCTCTGCATAATTTCCTAACCACTTGAACCTGTCAAATAAAATAAAATATGTGAGGATCTGCATGTTTTCAGGTAAAATAATGGCCTGTAAATCACTCTAAAAAGGACAAATATAATTAACTGTATTTTTACCTTCTGCTTGTACAGCTCCTCTGTTCAGGTGGTCTTCAGAGACTGTAATTTCACAGACCTCAGCTGGTTTTGCCGGGCGGACTTTTTCAAATTCCATATTGAGGACACTGTTTGACCGGCGTGTATTTCTGCCCATCCACGACACCCAAAAATGGAAAGTTGGCATCTATAAACAAGATGTTTTAGTTTGTTAATTAGTTTGTCACACAATTCTTCAGTCATTGAAAAAGATGTTACATGTTGACAAAATAATCTTGGCTTGCATTACTTGTTACAAATCCTCGACTGATCCTTTGCATTGAAAGTGCTTCCCAAAAATGCTCCATGTCAACCTCTCCATTAAAGTCCTTTGGAGGTTGTGCAAGGTCACTTACTAAAGAAATGATGTGAAAAAACATTACACAAATAGTAAATTCAGAAAGTAACCTGGTGTGCGTTTCCCAAAAGCATTGTTAGTGAACTATGGTCGTAAGTACCATTGAGCTCAATTAGTAATGACAGAACTTGCGACCATAGGTCTGTAATTGAATCTAAATCAGTCCATTCCATGGAAAAAATATGTACCTGACAAATGGAAGGGTCCCTTTTGATGGAGGTCCATGATGACCACTGGTGGATGATCACCACAATTTACACAGGAATACTGATAGTCATGATCAGTGAGTGCTTCAAAATAAAGATACCCATGTAGAACTGTATTAGCTGAGGGAAACTTTACCCCTGAAGTCAATTCTACATATTCTACCACTCTGCTCACTGCAGTATGCACCTAAGGGAGAAACATTATAGTGAGAATGCAGAAAATGTTCTGTTTAAATTTCATATATTTACCCTTTTAAAAGATTAATTCATAGATTATATTTAAATTAAATATGGTATAACAGTTCCTTATGGTTAAGCATAAAGAGAGATCAAGCACTATCCGGTCATTAAAATTGTGTAGGCCATCTTTCCACTCTTGGTAACGGTAGAAGGTTCCGCTTTGATGGCAAGATTTACAGTACGTAGAGATGTCTAGAAATCAGAAGTTTCAACAATATTCTCAGTACGGTTTACAATACATTCAATGATTAATGAAAGCACAGCAAATCTACCACAGTGGATTGTCATAAGATATAGTTTCACTGACCTACCTTCAACAATACGCGAGTTGGTGAGGATGTTGGCCTTATTTGTCTTGTTGGCCTTATTACAATGAAGATTGTGTCACTCATAGGTACATTGTCAAGGCACTGCTGGCACATCATCTCCAGTGGAATGAGGTGCCTTGGGTATTCTTTTGCCAATAATGGATGCCGTAAATGTTCTGGCAGAACAGCAGGTAATTTTTTGAACTTCAAAATATACTCAACCTTGGCTTTGAACTTTTGGTCATCTTTTGGAGGATATGGAATGTTACCCAGCTCAACCTCATCATGACGGCCTCCATCCTCTGTTGATGTTTGAAATTCCACCTCCTCAGTGCACCGGACTTTCCTGAACAGTCATGATCTAAGAGTACTCTAAGAGTAGGTGAGCTTCATGCCCTCTCGGTGAGTCCACAGTGTCTCAGATGGGGGCCTCAGATGAGTACAATCAGGTTACACTCTGGCCGAATCCAGCTTTCCGACCTAAAGTGTTGTCTGATCGCTTTGTGAACCAACCCATTCAGCTTGCGACGTTTAATCAAGAGGCTTCCCAGACAACTGCGTGTCCAGTGAAAGAGCATTGCGACAGTATGTGTTGAAGACTGCTTCATGGCGTATCACTGATCAGCTGTTTGTCCGTTTTGATGCCTGTCAGAGAGGCTCACCCTTGTCAAAGCAAAGGTTGTCTCATTGGGTGGTGGATACCATTGTACAGGTATATGATTCGGCTGGTCAGACAGTTCCAGCATCTATAAAATGCCATTCAACCCAGTCAGTGGCTACTTCTTGGGCAGCACTACGTGGAGTGGCCCTTTCTGTAATATGTGCTTCTACATGGACGTCACCTTGCACGTTCACAAGATTCTACAGGATCAATGTGGCCCCTATTCCTTTGGTCAGTTCTGCTGTGTTAGCGGACAGTATCAAGGTGAGTGGCCCTCGTGACTTGGTTGTATTCGTCTTCCACTCTGTTCGGCTGTCTCTGGCGGTCTGTAACAATGAAATAGAACGCCGGTTACTGATGTAACCTTGGTTCTATGAATAGTGGAAGACCGCCAGAGTCTCTGGTCACTCGGATTGAGAGAATAACTGCAGAGAACGACCGTGACATGAACGGAGTGGATATAGCTTCCGACACGTTATCGGTCAGGGTCACAGGTGACAAATCAATGCAAGATTTTCGATATGGCTCGCAAGACGCGACTCCTTCCACTATGTTCGACCGTCTTTGGCGGTCTTCCACTATTCATAGAGCCATGGTTACACCAGTAACCGGCATTCTGTGGACTCAGGGGTCCTGAGCTGCAGTAGGCAACCAGTTACTTATAGTGCAGCGTTTTACATGGCGTCCCGACTGCATATAGCTACACAATACGAAGTGACCGTTCGAAAGAGAACTACTGGGTTACTATCGTAACCTCAGTTCCCTGAGAGTAGGGATGAGTATTGCGTAGCCGGCTGCACTATAGTAACCTGGCGAGTTGTCGCTTCAGTCGTTTAAACCTGCTAAAATGGCTTTTATTCGGGGACTAATATAGGCTGATAAAGACAATTAGGAAAAATAAACTACTGACACTGAAATGGATTCATATTAACCTTAATTAACCATATTAAAAGCTTACTTTTCTAATTGATCACTTAAAGATGCGACATTGTGATCTATATCCAGTGTTAGTTCAGTGTAATTGCCACGTGCTGAGCAACAAAATCTCTTCTGTGTAAGTTAGTCACAGTCAAATCACTCCATCTCCACCAGTGTTGCCAGTTTGGAAATGTCCAAGCATTGTACAAGAAGCTCAAAATGATCATATTTGGAAGAAAATTATCATACACAAGTCAAACGTACAGAATACAGCTATTTATTGGCCAACAACTTTTTGACACAACATGAAAATGACTTTTTTGCTAAAATATCAACCACAGCTTGGAAAAAACTGGCCTAAGCGAAAAAAAGAACTCTTTGCTTTTTTTTTTTTTTTACTTGTTTCTTGCAAAACATACAGAGATGACATGTTAATGATACACAACTTTGTATACAATATACAAAAAGAACATTAACTTGTGCTCATGAGAGAGTCATTCTCCACGATGATTGACCGAGAAGAAATAACGTGAGATGAGATGAAAGACATGCGTATCTCCACGTTCAGGTTCTTCTCACGGTAGACGTAGAATCCACAGCTAGATCAATGAGTATAGAAGCCCTATGATTACAACCACCATCATTTGAAGTGTCACACAATTCTGAGATTGTTTTCATTATTTATCGTAAATTGAACAGAGGTCAAAATTATCGTACAAATACGATAATTATCGTACGTCTGGCAACACTGATCTCCACTTATAGCTGGTCTGTGGTGATGGTTTTAATAACCGTGAGTCTCGGGCTTGTTTGTCTTCTGTTGATTATCATCATACTTCGGTATTTCATGATCACAGCAGAGAGAGACGAGATGAAGAGTTACAGGAACACAGCTGAAGAGTTTGATCAAACTAAATACTGCATATGTGGTTTCTCCACTGAATGGATCTTCATGTGTCGCTTCAGATGACTTTTAATAGAGAAACTCTTCCCACACTGATCACACGTGTGCGGCTTCTCTCCAGTGTGGATCCTCTCATGTCTTTTCATATTTGATGAGTCACTGAATCTCTTGTCACAGTGTGAACACTTGTAAGGTTTTTCTCCAGTGTGGATCATCTCATGTGTTTTCAGATTTGATGAGTCACTGAATCTCTTGTCACAGTGTGAACACTTGTGATGTTTTTCTCCAGTGTGAATTCTCTGGTGCCGTTTTAAATCTACCCCTGTAGTAAAAGTCTTCTCACACTCAAAGCACATGTACTCTCTCACTCCAGTGTGGATTTTCTCATGTCTATGTAAAGTTGGCAGAAGTGAAAAACTCTTTCCACACACAGAACATGAATGCGGCTTCTCCTTCGTATGAACTGTCAGGTGTCTCTTCAGTTGTGATGCCCTAAGAAATATTTTGCCGCACTGATCACATGAGAACGGCTTCACTCCGGTGTGAACTCTCCTATGCACATTTAGACTAGTTTTGTATGTGAAACTCTTTCCACACTGATCACATGTGAACGGCTTCTCTCCGGTGTGGATCCTCATGTGTTGCCCAAGACTATGTTTGGTTGTGAGACTCTTTCCACACTGAGTGCAGGTGAAAGATTTATTGTCTTTTCTTTTCATTAAAAATGTCTGTTTAGTCTTTGAGCGACTCAAAGGTTTTTCTCCAGGTTGGAAATGATGTTCCTCCTTCACTTCACTCAGTTCTTCACTCTCCTCGCTCTCTTCCATCAGGTCTGACAGGAAAGTAAAAATTATTCATTTAATTTTCATCAAAATAATTGAAAGAGAGAAATATAAAGTGAAAGGACATGATGTAATAGTAGAAAGTAGACAACGGTTATAAAATATTACGGTAATTTGATGCCTTTTTATAAATTGATTATATGTCCTTGAAACTTTCCATGAATGAAGTAAATGTATCTTCCAAATATTATTTAAAACTTTATAGGCACGAATCCCATGTTTCTTTTGCAAGAACTATTAAATGTATTTGATCAATGACACAATTATCTAACATGATATTAACATTAAAACACACAAATATTGCCATTTTTGACACCAACTTTGAGATTGATATTTATTTGACTAAAACCGTTTTAATTATTAATGGCCGTTCACACTAGACTTTTCCTTGCACTGACTTCCATTCATGCGCATGTGAAAGTGGGACACCAGAAACACAAGCTCAAGTGAATTACCCTGTGAGAAATAACACAAGCGTTTAGCATTCAAGTGGAGTGGATTGTTTATTTAAAATTTTTGAATTATTATTATTTGTTGTATGTTAAATTTATGTTTGTAAAAAAAGCTGCCACAGAATGTGACGTCATTTCACATGTTAGGCTCAAAAGTGTAGTGTGTAGAGTGGCCATAGTGAAACAACCCTTTTACTCCTGACATGATTTTCCGGTAACACTTTACGGTAAGAGTACATGAATTATCATGAATTCATGTATAAATTCATGCATGAATTATGCATTCATTCATGCATTAATATCTCATGAATCATCAGGAACTAACACGAGTTCAACATTTTTCATTCATGACTTCATGGATGTACAACACCTTAATTAAAACATTAACTAAGAGGAGTACATCATCATGAATTATGATTTATTACGCATGATCATGATGTTTTCTTTGTTCACAGTTATGCCACCATCACATTGTTCATCAGTGTTTCAAAGGACCTATAGTCAACACTTTAGTTGAGGGGCCACACACATGATGAAGTCATTGATAGATAATGCTTAGTTAATGAAAGTATGTTGACTTAAACTATGTTGAAAATGACTGAACTTCTGGTAATGTTGTTGCAAATTGGGAACCAGATATAAAATAAATGTAAAATAAAACAGTTAAAATAGAATTTAGCTTGATCTGATGTTGACAATCAATATAACAATGTCTCAAACCACCCTTTACTGACCATTTGTTGAAGAAAACCCAGAACATTCTGTACCGTTTCATAGTTGAACTGTTTATCTAAATGTGATGAAGTGCTTGAATGTTTCTAACATGAATGTTCTTCAGCATCATGAATGAATGAAGAATAAACACCAACCTCTTTGTTCTTCAGGATCTTCAGTGTGTTTCATTCTGCAGGGTTCTGGATCACTCCTGTTCCCTCTGTCCTCTTTAATAAACTCAGTCTTTGCAGATTTCAGCTCTTCCTGATGCTCTGATGCTCGTCTTCACTTGTAGCTGATGGGAATTTACAGCATTTATTGGAGAATCGCAGTGGGAGGAGCTTCACTGATGATGTATTCCATTGGGAGGAGCTGATCTGCCAAAAAAATCTATAATAAATAATAATTTTATTTTTCAATAATAAATGACACTTCTAAGCATTTATGTCTGTCTATCTATTCATCGTACAGTAATTGATGCCAGTTCATTGATTATTTTTAATTATTTTTATTGCTAATCCTAACATTATTCTGCTTCTTCATTAAAATACAGGTATCTAGAAATAAAGAAAAGAATATAAATAATTTAAATTATTCCTAATATGAATACATGTTAAGAAAAACAGTTAAAATCATAAACACAAAAATAAAGGTACATATAGTAGCCAACAAATCCCCTCAGTCTGCTGACACCAATGAAATGAGCTTTACGTCAATTTACAGGAGATCTGAAGACATCAGCATAATAAATGAGGTGAAAACAGGAACTATTGTCATGAAATAAAGAGTGTTTTCAGCAGATCTGTTAATATTGATGAGCCTCAGACTATCAACACTCATTCAACAAGCCATTCAGGATCATCAGCAGATCATCTCACTTTATTCTGAGTGTTTGCTGTTATAAACACATTATTTGAGTCAGGATACATGACAAAAGCCTGTAAAACTACTCTACTGAATGAAAATACTGTAATTTCTCACAATATGACATGGATAAAACATCAATACCACAAAAACAATCACTAATGACACTCATCTTCATCAACCACTACAGAGAAATAACTACAGCAGCATAATATGTCCAAATTAAGTTTGATCTCATAAAACCCTATAAAGTAGTTAGATCATTAAAAAAATAACATTTTATACGCTAGGAAACTGAAAAGTATCATAAAACTTTTAAACTCTATTCATATTTATTAAAGAGTCAAACGCTATTCATATTTATTAGTATTGCTTTAATGTCTCACGTGGCTCATCTTAGGCTCAATGTAAAGCATTTAGCAGTCTCTGTTCCAGTATGACACTTGAGATCGATTCACATTAATTCCCTTCACAGATCTTAAACTTTGACTTTTGACTTGACGAGACAATCACACAAACGAACACAACATTGCTCAGGTCTGAATGAACTCAACATATTCTCCTCATGCTCGCTGCTGCTGCACTAAATGTTTATTTCAGAAGGAAGACGCCAGAAAAGAAGCACAAGTATCGCTGTGATCGATGAAAACAATACAGAAATGAGCCTGTCGCTTAATCAAACTGTATAAAGTGTGTGTGATGGTTGAGTAAATGTGAGAAATACCGTGAACTGCTCTCCTCACCTCTGAAGACTCGACGCTGAAACTCGTTCACATTTAGTCATTTAGCAGATGCCTTTATCCAAAGCGACTTCCAAATTAGGACTAAATTAAGCGAGTCATCGTAAAGAGGCAAAAACAACGCAAGAAGTGCTCAAAATACAACGTTCAGGCATTGTTCAGAGTAGCATAAGCCAGACACCAGAGGATTAAAGGAAAAGTTATTTATTTGCATGTTTTAAGTGCTCACGGAAAAGACGAGTTTCCAGCTGTGTTTTGAATGTTGTCTGGGATTCTGCGTTCCGGATTAGGGTGAGGAGATCATTCCACCAGCATGGAACCGTGAATGAGAAGGTTCTGGAGAGGGATTCACTTTCATCTTGTGGTGAGATCTGGTATTGCTCTCACGTTCCTGATTAACCCCTAGTATCACTGTGTCTAGGTGATCTTTTGCTGTCAGGTCAGAATAGGAATTATTCCCTCAACTTGCTTGTTATCATTTATACCAGTAAATCTAGGTGTAGTCCCTACACTCCCAAGGAAACAATAATAAACATTACTAACCAGACATATGAATTAAATTCATGCTTACCTTCCAGCCGAATCGCTCTTGGAACCCTTGTTATCTTCGATTAATAAGGATTAATGTATTGCTCTGTCTTTTGCTCTTAGAACTGTTTGTAAAAGCTGAAGTAAGACTTAACAGTGATTGTCTTTAGAAATAAAAATTTATTTATACAAAAGATTAAAACACTGGTAGTACAAAAATTAATACTTGTAGCAAATCAAAAAGTAAATGTTACAAGATATAAAACTTCAGCTTATTCAATCTCAACAGGGCAGTCCTGTATGAGTGAATATTACAAAGACTAATTACCTTATCATCAGTTCAAGCAATTTCGAGTAAATATGAACTCGTTCTCATCCGAGATTTATCAAGTTACAATATTACAGCAGAGCAGTGCAAACCAAAAGAAATTCAGCCAGGATTATACTAGAAGAGATCTGATTCCTCTCTAGGGATGCAATCCGACATCTAAATAAAAAATGCAGCCCCTAACAGTAAAAATGCAGTCATATTTATACGGAACTGGGTTACATTGTTCCAATACAGTTTCTTGTTTTTTTTCCAGAGGAACTCAGTCTCATGACAGAGTCTTGCGACATCAACCGTCCATTGTCTCTGAGGGGGTTTTTGGTAACATTGCTGTTTCCCGTATATGGGCATTCTTGCGTCCTTTCCGTCCTCTGCGCTTTGGGCTTCCATGTATGTGTGTGCGTGCATATGTATCTGGAAGTGTGTTTGTACGTTCAAAATACCTATTAAAATTCACAAATCCTGCCACACCCCCTCCTGGACATTCAAAAGCACTTTCATTTCCAATTCTCCTGTCATTCCCAACACGTTGCTTTCTAATAAAATCCCTTGGGTAAATCACATCCAGTTTATCAATTTTAACCTTAAAAACATATACCATATAGGCATTACGAAATCCATGCAACACTAATGAAACCTATACATTAATTCATTTTCCCGATGGAAGAAACCCATCGTCACTCTTCCGTGCTGGGTCAACAGACTCTCGAAGCTCCTGCGGAACCACCGCTGGGACACAGGTTTCCACCTGAACGAGTCCCGATGTCTCGGGGCCTGATCCAATTTTACCAGATCCTCTGGGTAAAGAGCCAGCTCGGAACCACTGTCCTCCAAGCTCTCGTCCAACACCCTCAGCTCCCACCGGGCTTGTGTCAGACGCCACAGACAGATCTAGTAGATCAAGTACATAAACAATCTGGCCGTTATAACGCGCCTGTTTAGTACAGAACCCCGGAACAACTTTATTATTCCATAGATAGGTTTGAATGTCAACACAGCACGTAGTCCTGGTCACACGTTCCCTGTGCCCAATTAGTAATTCAACTGCTTCATCTAAATTGATGATCAGCCATTTCATCGCAATGATAAATTTCATTGCTTCATAGGTTAAGTAATTAGTGCAGCCTGGATCCGTAAAATTAGCCCCTCGATCATAAAAAGCAAAAAGTCTTCATTTCGGCCATGTAATAACCCTTGGAAAGTATACAAGATTGACATAAGTTTTAAACTCAAAGCAACCCCGTTTGTGCTTCAGTTTTCAACGGGTAACATTTAACCTTCAGACAGTCATAACACATCAACTTATGTTTATAACAGGCAAATACAGTAACCCAAAGTTCCCAAAAACAAAAATTGCCATCAACTGTAATTCCTAAGTCAAATCTCATTTTTTTGTTATTCATAAAAAAGAAAGAAAAGAAAATAAACTATAATAAATCAAAACATTAAAAATTATCATCAATTTCATACTAGCAGCAGTTTGTTGTTTCCTTTCCTTCCAAATATATATATATATATATATATTTTAAACAAATCAAAAAGATAGTAAGATAGAGAAAGGGAACATAAAACAATAATTATCAAACCTTCTATGTCCTCCAATAGGAAGGCTGTTTCTGTCATTTAGACAATTGTTGGAAGCCAGGGGGCCCTCCCGACTTACAACAATGTCATTGACTTTGACATATCAAATCTCATGCCGAAAGATCGTTTATAAAAACTTGTTTGTTAACTTGGGTTTAAAAATTTGTAATTAAATCAACATTAAACAAAAACAACCCAACATCAAAAGTGAATAAAGAGGGGGTAAAAAATATATATTTAAAAAATCAAAAATTAAAAATGTCAATTGACAATATATATTTCCCTTCTTTTTTTTTCTTTTTTTTTTTCAGTTTGTCCATTACAATCATAATAAAATGCCAACAAAATCATAATTATGTTTCGTTTTCTTTTGACTCCACCATCAATCACAAAAATACAACAAATGAAACAAAATAGTGATCAATCAATTGTTTCAAAATAGAACAAAGTAAACAAATCCCTTCAAATTCTATATGACCACTGTTTTGTCACTGTTTACTTTTTTGTACTTTAATAATACAATAATCTATTTCAGAAAAAAAATCAAAAATCTGAAACGCAAAGGAATAATCATTTATATCCAGAAAAAATAGCAAGAAATAATAACTTTGGTTCATTCACATTTACGGAAGTCCCCGCCATCATTAAGATAATGAAATACAGCACTGCCAAGTTTCCACTAATGGTCTTAAGGCTGTATGTCGTCAATAATTTAAAATAATCAAAAACATCTAGGAACACAAGTTCCAAACCAGCATATTTGAGCCAAAACATTTCAATATAGCACTGTGCAAAATTATACACAGCGATGGCCACGGAAAATATCATTACTTCGATAATTCCTCATTCGCCAAATAATCTTATTTGCGCACTCCTCAACAGCTAAGACACTAAATTCAGTAATAACGAATAATCGTTCAATACATTATACTGGCCAAGGCTTAAACACATCAAAACTATTTGTTCGGGCATGCGAATGGTTAATATTCCAGATATCCAATAAGAAATCAACCGTAAATTTATAGAGATAATACACACTATCTCCTTTTGGCGGTTCATCCCAATGCCATGTAGAATTGGTGCCATTGCCTGCCAACGTCTTCAGCTGTTGTTGCGCCCAAAGTTTATCAAGGGATTACACTTCGATCCTTTCCCCATTACCAACTTTGTCTTCAAATGTCCGTTACCTTGCCACGCCATGTGACCCCCTTATAGCCCCTGTCGCTATAATAGGTCACACCTCCGTTTCTGACTCACTGTCAGTTAGTGGAAGCGAGGCCTTCCTGTTCTTCACTGAACCAAACACATCCGAAAGTTTCTTGCAAACCAGCCCCATTTTGGACGATTTAATAATCATTACCTTTATTACAATTATTGCTATGATAATTGTTAGGCAGATTATACCCATTTTTAGAAAATACCAAGATTATACTATTAGGTCCCAAACAGAAACCGCAAACTCTCTCACGTTATCTACGACCCATAAAATAGCTTTTACTGTATCTCCAATTAACGTAAAAAAGATCCCACACATTTGGTTTAGTAGTTGCGAATTGTAATCCGATACGTTAATTAACGTCGGTGCCGCCGAAATTCCTTTTGAGAAAATTGTCGACCGGAAAGAAAAAATCCTTTCAATTCAGATTCGCTATCAACTATCCTGATTAGAGAACATTTATACTGTCATAATTTGATTCTTTGCAATTAACATTAATGGAGCATCACTAGTTATTGAACTAATGTCACTCCATTCTTCACTGCTGCCAACCTTCTTTGATCCTATTCTCCTTAGATTTTTTTTTTTTCAAAATACATGTTCCTTATCATACATCCAAGTAATATTCTGACTTTCCATAAGTCAAACATCTCAGAGCTTCAATATTGCTCCTCAGCCGGAAACCACAAATATTTGATTTCCTCATCTCCTCAGAATCAAACCTGCCCCAAACCAAAATTCCATCAACTCGACTTAAATCTTTTCACGTTCATTATCTAAATTCTCTGGCCTCAAGCTGTTTCTTTGAAAACGGACTAGATGATCTAACATCACATTTTAAAGAGGCCATCATTACCTTATAATTACCATACCTTTGTTCCGATTGTTTCAACATTGGTAAATAATACTTGGTACTCTAAAATCCATGAGCTAAATTGTGACTATTTAGACCTATAGTTTAGTTCTTCTTATACGAGATTGAGATTTGGAATATATCCTCATTAGCTCTATTCAAATTAAACAACCTGCATGTTACCTTACGATTACTGGTTCTATCCAACCCCATCGCAAAGACCCTTTATTAATCGCATCACTATGGTTCTTCCAGATGCCTTGATTAGTATGGGTAACTCGGACAACACTAGACCAGCCCATACAATACAAAACAATAGCCGATCTACATTGCTGTTCAGTTATATTTTTTAAACATAGTCAATAATACCTGAATGATTCGCTAGCTCCAAAGACAAACCTGGCCGGGGTGCATAAGTTAAGGTTATTTGATGAAGTCTAATTCCACCTACTCCGTTGGCCCACAAGCTGTCATTGATAGTCCATGTCGTACGTTTGCCTTCTGCTTTCACCATGTCATTATCTGGGTCCTGTAATCCCATCCATTCATGCCATAGCTTAATAATATTAGCACCATGCCCCTCGAAAATTTTATCATCCCAAATCGAGGTATCATTCAAGTAACAAACCCATGCGGATGCTGTTTCATAAGCAGACATACAATGCTTGTCAATGTCTCGACATTTCTTGTGATTTTCACACATTTCAATGGGCATAATCAGTTTTTCACATGTCACCCATTCTAATTCCACATAAGCTGGTTTAGGTCTATTTTTGTATACACCTATTATCAATACATATGGGTTTAGGCCCTTAGGCCAATAACCTTATTGCACTGGGTTCCGGTTATCCATATTATCCAATGTATTCTTACTAATTATATACTTCGAGCCTGACGAGGCTGATCTTCCACTCCGCCTACCGCTCTTTCTTTTATCGTCTATTGACAGGGCAATTGATTTTTAAAAACTACCCTTGCCCAGCCAAGATCTCTTTACCATTGGGACAATTTGTTTAGTTAAACAATCCCAATCATCCATTTTTGAGATCCGTAGCAATGGAGTATTCCATAATCGATATATGGCCATAGTAGACGTCAAATTAAAAACATCCGAAAGATTATACTTAAGGCCCTGTAATTTGATGTGCGTCCGATTATATCCTTTTAAGTAATTCCATTGTAACCTAGTTTTATTATTAACAATCTTGTTTCCATAAATACTAGGCACCATTGTGGCACTAATACGTTTAATACCTGTGCAGTTCCAAAATGACTTATCTATATCCTTTATAAATCCTTTAAACATATTCTTTGTCATTTTTGGTCCATATTTAGTACCATCAAAATTCACCGTCTGTTTATAACAGATTTTTCTTACAACTTTCTCAACAACAGAACAGGAGGCTACTCCTACCTCATTTGTTTGATTCTCTACTGTGATGCCAAATCCAACTATAAAGAGACATACTACCAGAACCATCAATAGGGCCAACAGTAACAGTGCTTCACTCCGGTCATGAAGCAATTCCTGATACTTCCCCTTTAGTCCGGTTCCTCTTTTCACCATCCTGTTTCTGAAAAACACAAACAGATATAGATGCACAAAAACCTCCTAAGCTTTCCCTATCTGATCTATAATCCATGCGGTCATTCTGCTCAGTTTGTTAGGTTTTCTGATAATTGTCCTTTCAACTTTGACCCCCTCTATTGATTTGCCTATACTTAGGTAATCAGAGGTCATGGTGATAGAAACTTTCACCTGCCGTAATTCACTTGTCCTATGTGAATCTAGCTTGACTTTTATTCTTTCTGTCCCTGAGAATGTCTGTTGTGACCTTGCTCTGACAGTCAGTGAGGTTTCCCGTACAAAATGACTTTATTCTCTAGCCATGTATATCGGATATCCCTCCTGAAAATACATTTTTGTCATCAATTCAACAAATAAGTCATGCACATTTAACTCTTTATACATTTCTTCCTCTTTAAACTGAATTGAGTAACCATTGTCATATAATGGATCCCTCACAACCTTTTTCCAAAGGTGTAAATCAGTATTTCTCTGCAGTGTTTTATCCAAAACACTGTCTTTCAACATTGGACCAGAGTCCAATGGCATCGGGCCACCTGAGCTTAGCAGCCTTCCCCACAGAAAGGCTTTCTCGCTATCACAGACTAAAGCCAGGGGATTTATGTCCCATTTACACATAAGTTTATCATCAATTAAGCAGCCTAGACTTGTTTCAGTTTTTCTAGACTGCCAAATTTCTTTCAAACTTGTAATTTTTAACAATCATTTTCTGATCATTAACTTACACCTAGGGCACTTACTTAGTTGCCCTTCCCAGTTAACACAGAACGTTCCCCTAATGTTATTTTTTGGTTATTTTTTTGGGAACCAAATACTTACGTTAGGGGAACGTTCTTTTTTGGTTTTATTTTTATGTAACAATAAAATAACGTTCCCAGAACGTTGCTGGGTGGTTACCATAAAAAAATAACGTTCTGGGAACCATAAACTAACATTCTGAGAATGTTCTGGGTACCAAAAACTAACGTTATGGGAACTAAAAATTGTTAGCTGGGTTGGTTGTCTAGAGTGCATCTACACTCTTGACCTCTAAGACTGTACTTTATCTTACAGTCTATGCAAGCTTTACAACCACAATTCCCCGTGGTTAATTCATATTTCCAGACCGCCCAGCGCTGTCTGGTTAATCGGCACAATCCACAAATGCTTAAATCTCCGATCGAACATGATCCAACGGACCTGTCGACACAAAACCATTTTGGTAAATATTGTCATTTGACTCCTGAGCCAATGCTGACTTACTCGGACCTCCCTCAGTCCTTCCCAGAGGAGCTGACAAATCTCCTGTTTGCCACAGATCACACAGTCAGTAGGTTTCCTACGGATTGTTGCAGTTCCTGCTTCACAATCCTTATATCATATCTTCACTAAGAAAGAGTCACTAAAGTCTTTACACACTACAACAGTGCCCTCTGCTGGACACTTAGCGTCTGACTGGAAACTTACTTTTGGTCTGTATACCTTATTCATCGTGAATATTAATCTTTGCTCCCCACAAGATTCCTAATTGACCAAATTCGCTTCAAGGCGAACGGTTGTGCTTGAAGTTAATTCAACTAGGCCTACTTTTTTGGTTCTCGTTTTACCTCGAAAACGTACTTGTTTTTGTCTTAATATAACTAAAACCTGTTTTGCCCTTTCGACTTAGGGCTTTTGCTTTTGTCGGTCGATTTAGGAATTTGATTAGTCTTCGATGAGTTCATACACTTTAAGTAACCTATCCCGATCCCCTAGATTTTGATTTTTCAAAAAAATCTGTCCTTAAACAAAGGTATTGCACGTACAACCAATCCGCTACTCTGTATTTATCCACTACTTGGATGGTCGGTGTTCAACCGCCTTAATTAAAATAATACCCTGCTTTTTTGCAAAAGGTCTCCACTTCATGACCAGTTAAGTTATGTCTGTTATCGCCTCGAACTCATTCGTGCGAACCCTGCTATGTTATCAACCTCTTAAGGCTGTTCAGGACAACAGTAGCCTACCTGTCGCCTGTTAAAATGGGTAGATCTCTATAAAGGTAGAGCAGTTATCCACAATAACTAGGAAGTAAGCGTTTTTTCTTTTTTGTTTTAGAACAAAACTAGTCTAGCGAAATCTGAGCTTATTTCAACGTTCTATTTCTCAGTTTTGATTTTTCCCATAATCAATATAAATACTGGTTATAACCTTCCTACAATCAGGGCAATTTAACTTAATTTTCTGATCATTAGTTTTTAAGTTCTGAATATGTAAGCCCATCTGCTGACAATATTTCGCAACATACGTCGTTGGAGGGTGAAACAGTTTATCATGCAGTTTCTTCAGTAAGTCCCCCTCGCTCTGTTTAGTGATCGCTCGTATGCGGTTGTATTGGTCAAATTCCTTGTTCCCAACTGCCGCAGGCGTTGTCCTGTATTCTGTGGCTAGACTTATGCAATACTTTCGGTTTCACAACCTTGTAATTTTCGCTTATGCTCCTCCACAGTTCCACCTGACGGTTTGCCTTTAGCGTTATAGAAACTATTCTGTTCCCACCTATCCAGGTGTCCAACCAATCATAGATAAACAAAACCGCTGTCCGTTATTAACAAACAGTCCATGTGGTTATTTTCTTTAATAAATAACAATGCCTTCGCTACCGCTGTGACTTCAGCTTCCTGTGCACTTTTGTCATCTTCTATCTTCCTTTTTCTCTGTGCATAATTTTACCTCTCTGCTTAACAAGGAAGCCCCACCATGTTTGTCCTTTATCTGAACTTCCGTCAGTAAAGTAGCACAAATGTGCTTGATTTATTACGGTCTTTTTCTCCTTTTTAGGAGTTTTATCATGTCTAAATTCTATCTGATTGTCACAGATTAGCCTAATTTAGTCCATTTAGACCAGGTAAAAGTGTGAATGCGCTTATTTTCATTCACTAAATTATTTTGCTAATAATTCTATTCCTTCACGTTTAGCAATGACTATCACTAATTTTTCTGCAGCCAATGATTTAATAATCAGCAAATTTCTAGCTACCATAGCTAATATTTCTACAGGTGACACATTTTCCTGTCTTTTTTGGTTATCTGTTTGTTTTATCATTATCAGTATCTTTTTCCTTAATTTATTTAATTAGAATGTTATCATTTAGACGCATCAAAGTTGTGCTGTCAACTATACACTGCAATCCTTCCCAGGAATATCTATCTCTGGTCACTGATTTCATTTTATTACTGAAACCATAATCATTATATTAACCTTCAAATTTTATCGCTCCGTTAGGAACTTTCGTTACAACCTTTTCTAGGTTATCTAACATAATTTTTATTCCTTTTTATTGGACATATAATCCTTATTTTTTGTCTCCCCATGTCAGAGGCAGTGGGATTATACTTCCCTACTTCTAGTTTTCGGTTCTGCTATTTAGTTTCGTTTGTTTATGTGGGCTTGTTTCTGCTCTTCAGTCAGTTTTGCCCATTCTTTAGGCTCTATAAATTTAGTTCCTTTTCCGGTCTTCTTAGCTGGCCTAACCTGGGGTTTTAACTTTTTCTATAAAGTTTCAGGATGCTCATTCCTAACTGTCCTAGCCTCATTTTTATCCTTCTGATAGGCAGTTTCCCGTTTCATCCTATCCCCCTCTATTGGTTTATTTTGGCCTAAGCTTTCTCTGGTCCTATTACTTCTAACCGTTTCCCTGTCATATAGGTCCGCTAAACTAGACATTTCTGACCAGTTGGTAACTGTGGCTAGCCTTTTAAGTCTAGCTAACTCTCCTCCATTTGTCCACCCTTGGGTGGCTTTCTCGAAAAGACATGGCCATCAGCCTCTGGTTTTAACCACTTCTGTCTTTTTCCTGAATTCAGTCTCCTTATCTATACCTATCCCTTTGGAGTGGAATGCATTAAGGTTTTCTAGTTTCATGGATATTCCTGTATGATATTTAATCATTAGTCTTACCAGGCTAGTTGAGGCACCTAGGGTTTTCCCCAGATCAGCCACCATTTTTGCCTTAATCATATTGTTATCTTTTGCCCCTTTGAATTTCATATTTTGTAGGAGCTGGATGACTGTAAAACTGTCTTCCTTAATCTGTCTAGCTGGACCGCGCCTAGGTTTAGAGACCACTTTTTCTTCATATTCAAATTCTGACTGTGTCCTCTCCTTTTTAACTGACAAGGGCTTCTTAGAGCGCCTGCTTTCTTTTCTCTTTATCAGAGTCTGAGGTGTATGAGCTGGAGGAAGAATTAGAAGGTTCCCCTCCCTTTTTCAACCTCTCGTCTATACTCTTTCCTTGCTAGATCTCTGTTACTAAAAGGGGAAGGTGATACTTCCTTTTTCTTTTAGGTGACTTAGCTTTCTGCGGTTTTCTTGGAACTCTACCCTTATTGATGGGAGGAAACCTTGCTATGCGTGGCCTCCCATAATTTCCACAAGCCTTTCATCATTGGTACATATCTAATAAAATATAACACAATGTGTTTTGCATTTGATCTAGCTGTTCTGCTAACATGTGACATTTTACTTTTTTGCTGGTTCCCGGCATATTCAGGATATCATTAGCAGTAAGTTCATAAACAAACTGCATTACTTTCTGCTCTGGCCCCTTGAGTGCTGTTGAATGTGAATTCACTGAATTAAGCACTTGACCAGTGCAAGTTAGAAATGTTCTACCTCCCCTGGTATTATTTTCTCTTTTATGCGAGCTGTTTTTCCATTCTTTAGACGGGCTTCCAGATTTTGTTAGCACTATCTCTGCGAGGTATTTTCTCGTCTTCTGTATTTTCTGAGCCGAAACTATGATCAGGCTCTCTAATTATCTGCACTTTGGGTTTATTATCGTTTAACTCTCTCCCTGTTGAAGCTTTGTATGATCTAAACCCTGTCTCTCTTATTTCCCCTGATATTTCCCCTGTCATCAGGGATCTGAACCCGGTTACAACATCTTTTTTGTTTAGGAATCGTTCCCGTTTCTAAGAGCATTTTTTCATAGTTTTTATCTATTTGACCATAGTCACATCCTGAGGCCCCTTCCATTTCAGTGTACTCTGAAGGGGTGGGGGATTCAACTGTGATCAGAGCTTCCTGATCAGTAACGCCGTTTCTAGTTACTCTTATGTCTATTCCTTAAACAATTGGTACGGTGGTATCACTGTCCCCAATTTCTACAGTAACCTTTTTACTTCGACTTTTACTGCTAACGACTTGGACTAATTTACTTAATCCAGCTTCATTAGAGGTGTATAAAGTATCGTCAGTAGCCAGTAGTTCTTCATTGCCTACTTGCCCTGCGTTTTTTTAACGTCTTGTTTAGTTGATCTTGTGGGAGCAAAATGATATCAGTTATTCTCTCCATGACTGTGTGAATCTGGCTTCTCCTCTGAGGATTTTGGCAACTATCTCTTTATATGAGGTTTCTAAATGGGTACTCTGTGGTCCCACAGAGCTGCCTTCGAGATCTCTTGTTACCTCTGTCGTGCCTAACCATAGAACCTTATCTCAGGCGTCCCCGTGATACTTTCTATGGTTAGGAGGAAGTATCTGTTCCTGTAACTTCCTCAAAGCACTATGGAGACATTATTTTGCATTTGGATTTAGCCGTCGTCTTAGTACTTAAACTATTATTCCCTTAGGTTCTTGTGGGTATTATTGGGCAATTAGAAATTGACCCAATCCCGGACGAGCCCCCATGTGGTGAGATCTGGTATTGCTCTCACGTTCCTGATTAACCCCTAGTATCACTGTGTCTAGGTGATCTTTTGCTGTCAGGTCAGAATAGGAATTATTCCCTCAACTTGCTTGTTATCATTTATACCAGTAAATCTATGTGTAGTCCCTACACTCCCAAGGAAACAATAATAAACATTACTAACCAGACATATGAATTAAATTCATGCTTACCTTCCAGCCGAATCGCTCTTGGAACCCTTGTTATCTTCGATTAATAAGGATTAATGTATTGCTCTGTCTTTTGCTCTTAGAACTGTTTGTAAAAGCTGAAGTAAGACTTAACAGTGATTGTCTTTAGAAATAAAAATTTATTTATACAAAAGATTAAAACACTGGTCTAAAGATTAGAACACTGGCAAATCAAAAAGTAAATGTTACAAGATATAAAACTTCAGCTTATTTCAATCTCAACAGGGCAGTCCTGTATGAGTGAATATTACAAAGACTAATTACCTTATCAGCAGTTCAAGCAATTTCGAGTAAATATGAACTCGTTCTCATCCGAGATTTATCAAGTTACAATATTACAGCAGAGCAGTGCAAACCAAAAGAAATTCAGCCAGGATTATACTAGAAGAGATCTGATTCCTCTCTAGGGATGCAATCCGACATCTAAATAAAAAATGCAGCCCCTAACAGTAAAAATGCAGTAATATTTATACGGAACTGGGTTAAATTGTTCCAATACAGTTTCTTGGGTTTTTTCCAGAGGAACTCAGTCTCATGACAGAGTCTTGCGACATCAACCGTCCATTGTCTCTGAGGGGGTTTTTGGTAACATTGCTGTTTCCCGTATATGGGAATTCTTGCGTCCTTTCCGTCCTCTGCGCTTTGGGCTTCCATGTATGTGTGTGCGTGCATATGTATCTGGAAGTGTGTTTGTACGTTCAAAATACCTATTAAAATTCACAAATCCTGCCACAATCTCCTCTAGACTATCATTCACCTCTACAGATGTTTCTGAAACACTTGGATCTGCAGTTTCGGTAGTTGTCACAACATCAACAGACAGAGAAGGTACAGGAGTCACATAAGATTTCAATAAATTAACATGACAAACCTTTATTTTCTTTCGACGATCTGGTGTATTTAATAAATAGTTGTTATTCGGAAAACACTTCGCAATCGAAAAAGGTCCAGCAAACCAAGCCTGAAAAGAACTAGTCAAAACAGGTAACAACGCCAGCACTTGATCACCTGCTTGAAAGTGTCTAGACTTGACTTTGCGATCAAACAACCTCTGCATCTTTCGCTGAGACTTGGCTAACTTTCGTAGAGCAATAGCTCTAGCTTCGTAGAGTCGATAACGGAAACTACTCACATAGTCTAAAACATTCTCAGGAGGGTCAAAAGTTGTCCACTCATCTGCCAGGACAGCAATAGGGCCCCTAAAAGTGTGTCCAAACACGAACTCACAAGGGCTAAAACCTATGCTCTCCTGTACAACCTCACGAATAGCTAGCAACATCCAAGGAAGTCCTTCCTCCTAGTCACAGTCAAGTTCGACACAATACGACCTCAAAACTGATGGAATCTTTCCAGACCTTTCTTCTTCCAGACTTTGAGGGTGATAAGCACTTAAGATATTATGTTTAACTTTAAGTTGACCTTAGAGAAGTTTCGGCACATAAAATTCGAGCTCTGGTCTCAGACTGAATGGTTTTTGGAATGCCAAAAATAGACATGAAACTTGTTAAAGCCTTTAAAATAGCTTTAGAAGAAATTGATCTCAGAGGATAAGCTGCAGAGTAACATGTAGTCTGACACATTACAGTGAGTAAATAAGCATGTCCAACCTTAGATCGTGATAAAGGACCAACGCAATCAATAGTCAAGTGTGCAAAAGGAGTGGTAACTGCAGCAATAGGCTGTAAAGGAGTCAATGGAACTTTTTGATTTGGCTTTCCGGTCATTTGACAAGTATAGCAGGACCGTATATAGTTAATCACATCTCGCTTACATCTAGGTCAATAAAATTTCCTTAGAACTCTTTCATAGGTCTGTCGTACCCCCATATGACCAGCCATGCCCTGGTCTGATAGCTGTAGGAGGTCTTGACGGAAATTAAATGGAACCACGATTTGGATCCTAGGATCGAGTGAAAAGTCAGAGCTCATAGGTTGCTGTCTATGAAGCAATCCATGTTGAAGAAAATAGAAGGGAGATGAAGTCTTGTCTCTTGCTTCATGAGCTAAAGAGAAGAATTCTTGAAGAGTATCATCCGCCTGCTGTGCTTTGATAAGGTCATCTCAAGTCACAATATAAATGGAAATAAAGAACAAGACGTGCTAACATGGTCATCACAGATAAATGGACTTTCTGACATAGAATCAGACTTGTCAGTCTTATGGTCATCAACAGCATGTGACTCATGAACAGGGATCACATCTTCCACATCCGTACACACAGTACAAGGTTCTGGCTGAGAGGAAGTTTCAGAAAAGGTATTCAGTCATTGGTCTGACCTGGCCTGTTAATGCTACAGGAATGAATGGTTACTGAGTAAACCTTCCAAGTCTTTTTTATACAAGGACATTTTTCATCTATATACTGTTTGAATTTTCTGTTATTCTGTTCATTATATTGGGAAAGGTGATACTCAAAATGTTTTTAAACAGTCATTGGTGGGCCAAGAGTTGCAAAAGGTTGAGAAAACCCTATAGGCAGGCACTAAGAAAACCCTATAGGCAGGCACTAACGACTACTTTTGTAGTCTAATCAGGGTTCTGTCACTTCTGTCTGGTTTGTATCTTGGTTTGGTGACAGAGCTCTGACACTACCGGTTTGTCATGTGTTTGTGTATAGTCTGGTTTGTTGTGAGCACATGGCTTGTCATGTATTTCCTTGTGCCATGTGGTCTCCTGTCTATTGTCTAACCCCTCCCATCTTGTTACCTGATTATTGGTTTATTTGCCCCACCTGCTTTTCTCGTTACCCTCTTTTGAATGCTTCCCTATTTACTCTCCCCGTGTTTGCAGTCCTGTGCTGTTTAATTTGTTTAATTATGCCCTTGATGAGCCCATCAACGTCTGGACAATGATAGGGCTGGAGCACTTGATGTTTGGGGAATTCATTAATTCTCTGGATCACCAAAATAATCCTCCAGTTAGGGAGGCTGCAGTCATCCCAGAAGAGGCGTTTATTTCCACACCATCTCACCCTCGCAAGTGCAGGAGGAGGAAGGCTCCTGTTGCTTCCCTTAGCCTGGTGATCCAGGAGGACCTGACTTCAGTGGTCCCAAGCCCGGTGGTCCTGGAGGACCCGACTTAGGTGGTACCAAGCACGGTGGCCCAGGAGAACCCGACTTCGGTGGTCCCAAGCCCGGTGGTCCAGGAGAACCCGACTTTGGTGGTCCCAAGCCCGGTGGTCTAGGAGAACCCGACTTCGGTGGTCCCAATCCAGTCTCCCTGTCGCAGCCCCAGTGGTGGCTGAAGAGGCAGTGGCACCACGCTCTCGTAAACGGAGGAGAAGGAAGGCATCCTCCGTCCCACAGGGCCTGGAAGCCACACCAAAGCTCCTGGCCCTGCCGGCTCCGCCCATGCTACCCGTAAAGCCTAAATCTCTTCACAGCATGCTTGTCGAGCCTGAGTTTCCTCACGTCAGGTCTGCCGAGCCTGAATCACCTCACGTCACGTCTGCCGATCCAGAGACTGTTCACGTCACGACTGCCGATCCAGAGACTGTTCACATCACGCTTGCCGAGCCAGTGTCTCCGGACAAGATGGCCACTCCCGAGCCAGTGTCTCCGGACAAGATGGCTGCCCCCGAGCCAGTGTCTCCGGAAAAGATGGCTGCCGCCCAGCCAGTGTCTGTTCCTGAGCCGGTGTGTGGGCCTGTTCTTGAGCATAACTCCACAGCTGCCCTCAAGAAAATTTTGAGAGGGGGCAATGGGTCCTTTGAACTGTCATCTCCACCCTGGCCAGCCGAAGGGTTGTCTCCGCCCTAGCCACCCGAACTGTCTGGTCAACCCTGGCCCCCTGCTCCGCCCTTGACGCCTGCTCCACCCTGGCCCACAGCCAGGAATCCTGACCTGCCTGAGACTCCCTGGCTCCCCTCCCTCCCCTCATTATCTCTTTGTTTTGATCTTCCTGTCTTGTTTGTTGTCTTTTGGTCTTGTATTGTCATGTTCCTGTCTGGTTTTGGTTTCCCTTTGAGGGCGGGGGGGTAGTGTCAGGGTTCTGTCACTTCTGTCTGGTTTGTATCCTGGTTTGGTGACAGAGCTCTGACACTCCCGGTTTGTCATGTGTTTGTGTATAGTCTGGTTTGTTGTGAGCACATGGCTTGTCATGTATTTCCTTGTGCCATGTGCTCTCCAGTCTATTGTCTAGCCCCTCCCATCTTGTTACCTGATTATTGATTAATTTGCCCCACCTGCTTTTCTCGTTACCCCCTTTTGTTTGCTTCCCTATTTAGTCGCCCTGTGTTTGCAGTCCTGTACTGGTTTGTTGTGTATGTTCCCTTGTGTTTCAATTTCCTGTCTAATGTCTGTCTCGTTCCAGATCCAAGACCTCCCAACTTACATATACCTAAACCTACCCATCTCCACCCCCTGATCTCTAAACCCACCCCTAAATCTACCAATCTCCACCCCTTAGATCTGGATCCAACTCCGCCCCCTGGATCTCGTGTACTGCAGTGAAAACCATCTCAAAAAACCTGAAGTGTAATACATGGAAAAATTCACTCTGTATTTTGGCGGTTACTTGGTAACACAGGTCAATTGCAATCGAGGTTTTTTTTAAATCTAATAATCCATTTTAATCGAGGAATCGTGACAGCCCTAGTCTGCTATTAGAACAGCTCTTCTCTTCCATGGAAATGAAAAAGCCATCTAAAACACACACTTTTTAAAACAGCAAGGATAAAGACAATTAGGAAAAATAAACTACTGACACTGAAATGGATTTGTATTAACCTTGTTTATTAGCTTACTTTTCTAGTTGATCACTCAAAGATGTGACATTGCAATCTAAATCCAGTGTTAGTTCAGTGTAATTGCCACTTGCTGAGCAACAAAATCTTTTCTGTGTAATGGTGCGTTCACATCGGACGCGAATAGAGCATCAAGCGTGAGTGATTTCAATGTTTTTAAAAAGTCAATGCAATGATGATTTCAAAAAGTCAATGCAAAGATGCGTTACGCGCGTAAAAATTCCTGCGGTGCGAATTGAGCGTCTGGCGCGTAAAGTGCGAATGATTTTATGTAGTGATATTTGTGCATTCACACGTTTGACGCGAATTCGCGTCTGACGCCCGAGTTGAAAAATCTGAACTTCTGCGTCAATTTGCGCCGCCTTAACCAATCAGGAGCCTGCTTGCTGCTGTCACGTGGTGAAGTAAAAACAAAGTAAATCTATTATCACATAAAAACTTAATTTCAACATACAAGACATTCATTTTGTATTGAATGCTATTTATTCCTTATCTAAATCCAGATTATATGAAACATTATTATTCTAATGTAAAGACAACCAATACACTTTAGTGTATAAGAATAGTTTGTGTCTGGACAGTGTTGTGTGAGAAAAAAAAAAAAACACAGGACAGGTGTTACTTTTGGAGGCTGGCTCCATTTATCATCAATACAAAAATAAATGACAGATTATGTGGGTGAGGGTGCGGGTGATCCTCGCTCCGATGCGGGACAACAGGTCCTCAAACTGGGCGCAGTACTGGCGGAAGCACCGCTGATAGCGGCCGTCATCCAGGCGCAGCTCCTGGAGCAAATGGTGAAACTCGACAAACTCTGTAGGGTCTCGGTGGACCCAAATACGGCGACGATGATCCCTACGCCGCTGTTCTGCTCTCCAGAGCAAATACAGAGCGGTGACTCTGTCGATAAATGATCGATTAACATCAATCAGACATCTTGTAAAAAGATGGCTGCCAACGGGTTTCGTAAATTTAGCTTCAAACTTTTGTATTGACGCGCGTAAAAACGAATGGACATAAAGTGGTCAAGTGTATAACTAGATGCGGCAGGTTGCAAATTTGACGCGCTATTCGAGTCCGGTGTGAACGCACAGTAAGTTAGTCACAGTCAAATCACTCCATCTCCACCAGTGTTTCCAGGTTGGAAATGTCTAAGTATTGTACCAGAAGCTCAAAAATGATCATATTTGGAAGAAAATTATTGTACACAAGTCAAACGTACAGAATACAGCTATTTATTGACCAACAACTTTTTGACACGACATGAAAATGACTTTTTTGCTAAAATATCAACCACAGCTTGGAAAAAAAACTGACCTAAGCGGAAGGAACTCTTTACTTTTTTATTTACTTTTTTCTTCTTCTTGCAAAACATACAGAGATGACATGTTAATGATACACAACTTTGTATACAATATACAAAAAGAACATTAACTTGTGCTCATGAGAGAGTCATTCTCCACGATGATTGACCGAGAAGAAATAACGTGAGATGAGATGAAAGACATGCGTATCTCCACGTTCAGGTTCTTCTGACGGTAGACGTTGTAGCAACAATGACAATGACATCCGGCCAGATCGTCTGAATTAGCGAATCCTGCTTGTTTCTCTCATGCTAAAAACACATATGAGCATATACATATTCGTTTTCAGAAAGCTTTGAATAATGTGGCTTGGTAGCATGTCTCCAAGTTTGCAAGCAGACCACGGGTTAATGTTTACCACGACTTAATGAAATCAACGAACAGGTCCATGTTGTTTCTCAAACTATCATGTGCTGCGACAACAATTCCCTTACTGTGTCTAACGTTTTTTCTTTGTGTACTGAAGGAAAATGACAAAACTGGCTCCATTCAGTTGTCTAGGACCACTAGCAAAATTCTACGACGCCTCAGGCTGATAAGTGTTTGCATACAATACTACCTTTGTCTCTGAGACTGCCATTTCCAATTAAACCCCCAACCCCTCATGTGGTACGCGTACCACGGGATGCAACAGACACACACACACAATCATGCACAAACACACGCACCTCTCCAGCTAACGGAGTGGAATTCCGATAGCAGAATGCAGTAATACCTCTCTCTTTTACCCTGCTCTCTCGCTCTGATCTTCTCCTCCCAACGCAACCAGCTGGACAGGCCTTGCCTTGGCCTCTGGGACGCATGCCCCGCGTCATGTAGAAGCTGCCGTCCTTTGCAACTAAGTTCATATTCGCCTTTCCCTCCATACGGGAAATGATCTAAATTTTCTCTGTAACCTTAAATTCAATCGAGCCTTTACATCGTCTTGCGAGACGACACCGGAAGACGACGCTAGACGCAAACTTTTCCAGCACCACACTGAAAGAGCACAGAATCTTGCAAGTATCTCTCTCTAAAAAGCTGATTTCAGGTGTCTAGCTCGTAGGTCTGTGAATTAAGTTACCCTCTTTTCTCTTCTCTCTATATCCTTCTTTCTTTCATTTCATTCATTCTGATCACGTTATGTCTTATGTTCTTGTTTGGTTAAATGTTTGTTTGTTTTATTGTTTGCATTTTTACGTACGTTTATATTTGTAGCTCATATAATCTCTAGTTTTACATTTATTAAAATCCATTTATACTTTTACTGTCTCTGTGTTTGAAAACCCCACCTTATAAAGTCAATGAAATAAAATATCTTATTAAGCTACAAGCTCGATATTATAGATTACCTTGATTAGTTTTTAATTCATAAACTCAGAAAGTTTGATGTTCGTGGCCAGAAGATAAACTTTCTTGGAGTTTGTAAACAGGGATACCCCTTCTTAACTGTGATAATCTTACATTTATTCGCTGGACGAATGACTGATGACCAGACCAGTTACGGAACAAAGTAATCTCGATAATTGATAAAGTAAATGTTCATGCGATTTATGAATTATTATGACCATGAGTTATGATTATTAATATTTCCAAAATTCCCTATATCCTTGAGCTAATTCGCATTTACCCAGAGTCGTTTACGTTACAACGTAGAATCCACAGCTAGATCAATGAGTATAGAAGCCCTATGATTACAACCACCATCATTTGAAGTGTCACACAATTCTGAAATTATCGTACATTATGGGATTTTTTTCATTATTGATCTTAAAATCGAACAGAGGTCTGAATTATCGTACAAATACGATAATTATCGTATGTCTGGCAACACTGATCTCCACTTATAGCTGGTGTGTGGTGATGGTTTTAATAACCGTGAATCTCGGGCTGGTTTGTCTTCTTCTGTTGATTATCATCATACTGTGGTATTTCATGATCACAGCAGAGAGAAACGAGATGAAGAGTTACAGGAACACAGCTGAAGAGTTTGATCAAACTAAATACTGCATATGTGGTTTCTCCACTGCATGGATCTTCATGTGTCGCTTCAGGTCACATTTAATAGAGAAACTCTTTCCACACTGATCACACGTGTGCGGCTTCTCTCCAGTGTGGATCCTCTCATGTGTTTTCAGATTTGATGACTGACTGAATCTCTTGTCACAGTGTGAACACTTGTAAGGTTTTTCTCCAGTGTGGATCATCTCATGTGTTTTCATATTTTCTGCCCGACTGAATCTCTTGTCACAGTGTGAACACTTGTAAGGTTTTTCTCCAGTGTGGATCATCTCATGTGTTTTCATATTTTCTGACCGACTGAATCTCTTGTCACAGTGTGAACACTTGTAAGGTTTTTCTCCAGTGTGGATCATCTCATGTGTTTTCAGATATGAAGACTGACTGAATCTCTTGTTACAGTGTGAACACTTGTAAGGTTTTTCTCCAGTGTGGATCCTCTGGTGCCGATTTAAATCTATCCCTGTAGTAAAAGTCTTCTCACACTCAAAGCACATGTACTCTCTCACACCAGTGTGAATTTTCTCATGTCTATGTAAAGTTGGCAGCCATGAAAAACCCTTTCCACACACAGAACATGAATGCGCCTTCTCCTTCATATGAACTGTCAGGTGTCTCTTCAGGCCTGATGCCCTAAGAAATGTTTTGCCACATTGATCACATGTGAACGTCTTCTCTCCAGTGTGAACTCTCCTATGCACATCAAGATCATATTTGATTGTGAAACTCTTCCCGCATTGATCACATGAGAACGGCTTCTCTCCGGTGTGGATCATCATGTGACGCTGAAGACTTTGTTTGGTTGTGAAACTGTTTCCACACTGAGTGCAGGTGAAAGATTTCTTGGCTCTTCTTTTCTTTAAAAATGTCTGTTTAGTCTTTGAGCGACTCAAAGGTTTTTCTTCAGGTTTGACATGATGTTCCTCCTCCACTTCACTCAGTTCTTCTCTCTCCTCCTTCACTTCACTCAGTTCTTCACTCTCCTCCTTCACTTCACTCAGTTCTTCTCTCTCCTCCTTCACTTCACTCAGTTCTTCACTCTCCTCCTTCACTTCACTCAGTTCTTCACTCTCCTCCTTCACTTCACTCAGTTTTCCACTCTCCTTGCTCTCTTCCATCAGGTCTGACATGTAAGAGAAATTATTCATTTCATTTTCAGTACATCAAAATAATTTAAAGAGAGAAATATAAAGTGAAAAGACATGAAAGTGAGCATGAGTATATTAAATATATTTGATCAATGACACAATTATCTAACATGATATTAACCCTTGTATGGTGTTCGGGTCTTTTGGACCCGGTTTCATTTTTTATCAAAAGAAAAATGATACAATTAATTATTTTTTCAAACTGAGACTCATTGGCCTTGGCTCATTTTCTGTGAGGAATATATATCAGAACACATTTTCAATGAAAACCCACTGTACACCCCCCCTACACATTTATATTACACACAGGATGTTCGGGTCCACTGGACCCGGGGCTAATAAAAGTGTGGAAATTGTAGGTCCTGTGTGTACCTTTACTATGTCCTACTCCTGTCAGGGCCTGCTGTTAGTGTGTGTATGTTCTTGTATATGGTTTATGAGGACACAAATGTGTATAATGACATGGGTATTACAACGTAAACATGGTTTATGACGACATCTGTGTCCTCATACTAAAACATACTAAATGGTGTTTTTTGAAATTCAAAAAATGCCAAAAGTTTTCTGTGATGGGTAGGGTTAGTGTAGGGGGATCGATTATACAGTTTGTACATTAGAAAAACCATAATGCCTATGGAGAGTGACCAGGGCCGGAGTGGGGCCACTTTTCAGCCCTGGAGTTCAGGCCCAAGACCGGCCCACTTTTTTCATTGTGGAATTCCAAATTAGCACTTTTTCCAATTTGGATAAATGAAGCAACAGTTCAGCTGTTACTATTGTGTAGTTTGTATTAATACCATAGTTCAACAAATAATGTAAAGGTTAAATAATAATTCACTTAGACTTTATAAGAAGCAATTGCGACTTTATATCACACAATTCTGACTATATCTCGCAATTCTGAATTTCTGACTTTAAAAGAAGCAATTGCAACTTTATTTCACGCAGTTCTGACTTTATATCTTGCAATTTCTGACTATAAAAAGCAATTGCGACTTTAATTCACACAATTCTGACTTTATAACACGCAATTGCGACTTTATATCTCACAATTTTGACCATCTCGCAATGCTGACTTTATAACACGCAATTGCAACTTTATTTCAGGCAATTCTGACTTTATATCTCGCAATTCTGACTTTATAACACGCAATTGCGACTTAATATCACGCAATTCTGACCATCTCGCAATGCTGACTTTATAACACGCAATTGCAACTTTATTTCAGGCAATTCTGACTTTATATCTCGCAATTCTGACTTTATAACACGCAATTGAGACTTTATTTCACGCAATTCTGATGTATTCCGAGATGTAAACTCGCAATTGTGAGATAAAAAGTCGCAATTATCTTTTAAAATGTTTTATTCTGTGGCGGAAACAAGCTTCCATACCTCCTGGCCTCTTCCTCCCATCCATCCTCCCTGACGCGTACCGTTACGGTAGGGCCGGCCCAGCTATCGGTAGGCGCCGGCGATGCCGCGGGCCCGCGGCCGCGGTAGCCTACCTAAAACGTTTTGGAAAAGACGGGCTATGGACCCAACCAACTCTATAGTAGGGGAGGGGAGAACTCCCTCACATGGTACAACCCATGCAGAGGCTGCGCGCTGCAGTGTCAGAAGGCGGAACGTGTAATGTTACTAACGTGACATTGAAATGTGAAACAAAAAAAAATCCTTGACCGGCCCAAAAGTGAAGCGGCCCACCGGGAATTCTCCCGATTCTCCCGATTACCCAATCCGGGCCTGAGAGTGACCGTACACCACATATCCAAATGAGTGAGTGTGTGAGTGAAATGAAATGAACTCTGAACTCTGTGTGTGTGGGTGTGTGTTTTGTGTGTGTGTGTGTGCATGAGTGTGTGTGTGCGTGCGTGTGAGAGAGAGATTGTGTGTAAGTGTGAAAGAGTGCAGAAGTGAGTTTTGTGTTTCTACTCCTGCCATTCCCACACGAGGTTGCAATTCTTAAATGTGATCTAACAAAGGTAAAGAGAAAATATTAACCATATATGCTGTTTATATTGCTTGTAATTGGGATGAAGTAAACATCTGTTGAGTATTTTAAAATAAAATTTTTGATTGTGTTGAATTAAAAACCCAAAAATGCAGCGGGTCCACCAGACCCACGAACACTGGCTGAGAAAAATAAATATGAACACCAGACACTGCAACGGCCGTGAAATGACGTCACATTCTGTGGCAGCTTTTTTACAAACACAAGTTCAACTTACAACAAATAATAATAATTAAAATTTAAAAATAACCAATCCACTCCACTTGAATGCTAAACGCTTGTGTTATTTCTCACAGGGTAATTCACTTGTGCTTGTGTTTCTGGTGTCCCACTTTCACATGCGCATGAATGGAAGTCAGTGCAAGGAAAAGTCTAGTGTGAACGGCCATTAATAATTAAAACGGTTTTAGTCAAATAAATATCAATCTCAAAGTTGATGTCAAAAATGGCAGTATTGTGTATTATAATGTTAACCCTTGTGTGTAGAAACTTCACAAGCTCAAAGTGTAGAGTGGCCATAACTTTAACTGGCTTTAAATTAACTATTTGTATTATCTTTATCTGTGTCCTACATGTTTCACTCAACCCTGTTACTCCTGACATGATTTTCCTCCTTTTAAAAACAGAGCATTTCGTAAAAATGTGACACACAGGAAGTGACATAATCTGGGCTCTTTCTACTGCATGATGGGAAGACAAGAAAATAATCTCAATCCATTGTCTCAGTTTTTACACAAACTGTAGCATTGACTGTATTCATCAACCCTGTTACCAAAGTTACTGTAAGAAGAACCTCTATAACTATGAATAACTTGTATGATATTTGACAAATACAACTTTATCAGTAACTTGGTGTTTACTGACTATTCCTAAAAAAATAAAATTGTAAACTATGTTGAAAATGACTAAACTTCTGGCAATGTTGTTGCAAATTGGGAACCAGATATGAAATAAATGTAAAACAAAACAGTTAAAATAGTATTTAGCTTGATCTGATGTTGACAATCAATATAACAATGTCTCAAACCTCCCTTTACTGACCATTTGTTGAAGAAAACCCAGAACATTCTGTACCGTTTCATAGTTCAACTGTTTATCTAAATGTGATGAAGTGCTTGAATGTTTCTAACATGAATGTTCTTCGGCATCATGAATGAATGAGGAATAAACACCAACCTCTTTGTTCTTCAGGATCTTCTTCAGTGTGTTTCATTCTGCAGGGTTCTGGATCACTCATGTTCTCACTGTCCTCTTTAATAAACTCAGTCTTTGCAGATTTCAGCTCTTCCTGATGCTCTGATGCTCGTCTTCACTTGTAGCTGATGGGAATTTACAGCATTTATTGGAGAATCGCAGAGGGAGGAGCTTCACTGATGATGTATTCCAGTGTGGGAGGAGCTTCACTGATGATGTATTCCATTGGGAAGAGCTGATCTGCCAAAAAAAATCAATAATAAATAATAATAATTGTATTTTTTTAATAATAAATGACACTTCTAAGCATTTATGTCTGTCTATCTATAAATCGTACAGTAATTGATGCCACTTCATTAATTCTTTTTAATTATTTTTATTGCTAATCCTAACATTATTCTGCTTCTTCATTAAAATACAGGTATCTAGAAATAAAGAAAAGAATATAAATAATTTAAATTATTCCTAATATGAATACATGTTAAGAAAAACAGTTAAAATCATAAACACAGAAATAAAGGTACATATAGTAGCCAACAAATCCCCTCAGTCTGCTGACACCAATGAAATGAGCTTTAAGTGTCAATTTACAGGAGATCTGAAGACATCAGCATAATAAATGAGGTGAAAACAGGAACTATTGTCATGAAATAAAGAGTGTTTTTAGCAGATCTGTTAATATTGATGAGCCTCAGACTATCAACACTCATTCAACAAGCCATTCAGGATCATCAGCAGATCATCTCACTTTATTCTGAGTGTTTGCTGTTAGAAACACATTATTTGAGTCAGGATACGTGATAAAAGCCTGTAAAACTGCTCTACTGAAGAAAATATTGTAATTTCTCACAATATGACATGGATAAAACATCAATAACACAAAAACAATCACTAATGACACTCATCTTCATCAACCACTACAGATAAATAATTACAGCAGCATAATATGTCCACATTAAGTTTGATCTTATGATATACATAAATCCCTATAAAGTAGCATTAAAAAAAAAAACATTTTATATGCGCAGAAACTGAAAATTATCATAAAACTTTTACAAATAAAGAGCACCACAAGCACTATTGTTCCAAGAGTAAAACGCGATTCATATTTATTAGTATTGCTTTAATGTCTCACGTGGCTCATCTTAGGCTCAATGTAAAGCATTTAGCAGTCTCTGTTCCAGTATGACACTTGAGATCGATTCACATTAATTCCCTTCACAGATCTTAAACTTTGACTTTTGACTTGACGAAACAATCACAGAAACGAACACAACATCGCTCAGGTCTGAATGAACTCCACATATTCTCCTCATGCTCGCTGCTGCTGCACTAAATGTTTATTTCAGAAGGAAGACGCCAGAAAAGACGCTCAAGTATCGCTGTGATCGATGAAAACAATACAGAAATGAGCCTGTCGCTTAATCAAACTGTATAAAGTGTGTGTGATGGTTGTGTAAATATGAGAAATACCGTGAACTGCTCTCCTCACCTCAGAAGACTCGACGCTGAAACTCTCAATGACGGAAGAGAGACGGCGCGAGCGAGCGGTGACGTCATCGGCCGCCAACTGTAGGAGAGGGGGTTCAGCAACAATTGTTTTTAAGAACTGGGAGCTAACTAAGCTTACAACTTAATCAAATAAGCATTACTAAAAGTATAAGTATACAAAGTCGTTTTAGTAATGCTTATTTGATTATAGCTGGAGATTTTAATGAAACCCCTGACGATGCACAAGATAGATTTCCTATAAGAACTACCTCTAATTCACATGATAATATTATTTTATGGTTGTGTGGAAATCTTTCAGTGGCAGATGCTTGGCGTTTCTTTAACTCTGGTTGTAGAGGCTTTACTTGGTCCAACAAATCTGGATCGCTTAAAGCTAGAATTGATCTTTTTCTCATTTCTCATGTCCATAATCATCAATTTGCCCCGTTTACTGACCACATGTTCATTTCTTTGAATCTTGCACAATACAGTAAGTAAATAGAACAAGGGGTTACTGGAAATTGAACAGTTGTCTTTTGGAAGACGCCAATTTTAATGATAGTGTAATTCAACTGGCTAATTCTATGTTTAGTAATACTGAAAGTGACCCTGGCTCTAGCTGGGAGTTTTTTTTTTAATTTAGAGTTAGAGACCTTGCTGTTAATAGAAGTAAGCAAATTAAAAGAGAATTTTTTTTTATGGATAAGTGGTATGATAGAGGTATTGTTTTTGTTTTGGATTTATTTAAAAATGATGGCAGTGTACTGGAATATGAGGAATTTATGACTTTGTATAATTTTCCTCTGCCTGCTAGAACTTTCAATTCTGTCATCAAAGCTTTGTCTCCAAGTAATGTGCATTTATTTAAAACAGACCTTTTCTTTAATGAGAGAAAAACAATTATGGCCAAACTTTTATTGGATGGAGTTAGCCTTATTGATAAAAAAAAATGTAATAGTAAACTTATAAAGCTATTGTTACATTACACAGTTTACACACCCCCTCGATGTAAATTTTTCTGGAATAATTTTTTTGACAGTATTCACTGGAAGAGGGCGTCGTTACTCCCAGAGAAATATTGTATGTCCAATAAAACTAGAGAGATACACTTTAAGATTCTTCATAATGTTTACACAACCAACTCACAAATTGCCTCTTCTGTTGATCTGTCTGACCTGTGTGTATTTTGCAAAGTTGAGGAAGAAACTTTGCTTCATTTATTCGACCACTGTAATCAGGTTAAGCCTCTTTGGGAGAGCTTGGGGTGTTATCTTTCTCACTTTATCAAATGTGATTTTAACTTTTCATTGAAGGATATATTTCTCTATTTTTCTGGGAGTGACTATGCTATTGATAGTGTTGTTCATTTCTTTGTGTTGCATTATACATTTTTTATTCACAAACACAAATTTCTCAAGACTTTGCCTAGATTTGATGTCTTTATTGCTGAGATTTCCCTTATTGTAAAATCTCTTAAACTCATTGATAACAGTAAGAACAACAAGTTTCTTAAGAACTATGTACGTTTTTTCTTACTTGTTGAGGAGTCAGTTATTGTTTTTCTTTTTATTTATTTTTTATTTTATTTATTTTTCTTTTTTTTGTTAATGTATTCAATGCAGTGCTGTCACTTCTTTGTAAAATAATTAATGATAATAAAAATAAATAAAAAAATAATAGGGTTCAGCAACAGTACCTGTCAATTTATTTTATTTATTTATTTGTTTATTTGACAGGGACATTGCACAACAAATGTGTTGCACAGATCAGAGATAGCTACAAGCTAATTTTCGTCTGTAGTCCCTGGGCAGAGGCAAAGTGACAGCAGGTTAATACAGTGGACAATGAGCATTCCCACTGATGAGTCCATTCACAATACAAAATACAGATAAAACACCTACAAAAGGATCATCTCAACAAACATGCAATTACAATACCTTTACAACTATTTACAGTTCCCTTTTAAATTTACCTTCTGACATTTTTAACAATACCCCAATTAACCAGTTTTGTGCTAATGATCACAAATCTGACCGTCTTTCAACCACTTCTTTAGGTTAAGTTTAAACTGTTGCAAGGTGCTACTCCCTCGCACAGTTAAAGGCAACAAGTTCCACATCCCTGCAGCTTTCACAGAGAAGCAATTCTGTCCAAAGGTAGAAGACCAATCAATCCAGACGTCAGCTGCCGCTAATAACCGGAAGTCGGAGGTGGATGCCCCTTTTAGCCAGGCAAATAAGTTATTATATCAATATAAAATTTTAGTACTTATTTAAATAAAATACTGCTATTAGTAATTATTTTATATTATATGATTAAAAAGTTTTATCCAATATAGGGAGCTAGAGTGCGACCAAATTTTGTAAGGGTGCGACAAATTTTTTTCCTAGGTCGCACCGGTGCACCTCCACGAACTAAGCGTTTGTTCTCCTCTGACGGAACTCACACTCATGGGAACTCACACTCTTCTCTCACGCTTAATGAGTGACGACGGATGACAGAATTAAACATTCAAAGTAGCCTGGTTACACTTAAAGGCAGGGTAGGTAGGATTTAAAAAAAAAAAAAAACATCCCAAATTTGTTTAAACTGTCTTTATATACCAATACATAATCAAAATTTAAGTACTCTGAAAAAGAGAGTATAAAAATCGAGTGTCTGTAGACCTCTCACGACTGTTGTAAACACAGCTCATTATTTCCATTCACTCCCACCCCCTCCCTTCTGAGCTCCTTCCAAAGCCACGCCCCCAAAACACATGAACGCGCGACGCCAAACGCTCAGGCTCAGCTGGAACAAGACGCATTTATTACCTGAGACGAGTGGAGAGGAACGAGCGCAGTGCATGCAGTGACATCATGTCAGAATCACATGTAATAAAATACCTAACTTTATCACTATGAATATAAACATAAGATTTCTTTTAGTACTCACTATCAAGCTAGCATATCGATAAAGTTTAAAATATATCCTACTTTGTTTGATTCGGTAACGAGCTATATTTATAAGGCAAAGCTAAAAACAGGTTGTATTGATACATGTTTTTCCATTACCATCAGTTACACTGTGATGAAGGTGAATTTCGTGTAAGATTCATAACATATACGGTGTTTTGCGAGTTTCCATGATGAAAACATTGTTGACTCTAATGAGGACTACACTCCAGAGACAAGTACCGCTTCGTCGGTTCAAGGACAGGTCCGGGGTCGAGGGCGAAGCAGAGGAGGTCGTTCAAGAGTGCAGCCAACCAGGGTCCGAGGAAGTAGTTTTTGCCTTGTTTGCCTTCGCTGACTGCATATGCAGGTGCTTTGAATTTTGAATGCTCTTTCTCTGCCATAATTTTACTCTTCGTAGGTTCCGCGCCTCCCTTGCACTCCTCAAATCAAACGGGTGTGCGCGCATATGGGCATATCTTGTAGCAACAGTGGTGGTAGCCATGGTTGCGAGGGTGAGTGACAGTCGCCCAAACCAATCAATTGTTTCGTCCCGAATGGAAATAATGAGCTGTGTTTATTGCAGATTAAAAGGTCTACAGTCACTCGATTTTTATACTCTCTTTTTCAGAGCGCTTACATTTTAATTATGTATTGGTATCAGAGATGCTCACAAGTCTCTGAGCTAGAGTCCAAGTCAAGTCTCAAGTCTCTGAGCTAGAGTCCAAGTCAAGTCTCAAGTCTTTGAGCTAGAGTCCAAGTCAAGTCTCAAGTCTCTGAGCTAGAGTCCAAGTCAAGTCTCAAGTCTTTGAGCTAGAGTCCAAGTCAAGTCTCAAGTCTCTTGTCGTTATAATAAGTGTTGCATCACGTACAGCGACCCATCCAGGCTGCTTAGAACACTGCATAGCTATATATAAGGAATTCAAAGCATGTAATATGTTATTATGACTCCTTTATTTATTAGCATACAGTATCAGCTTTGATTTTGGTATATAATCAGTCTAAACAGGCTATTGCAACATGACAAAAACTGAATTTTATTAGGTTTAGTGGCAACATGTTAGAATGTTAACATGGTACAATTTCTGGTAAGCTACGTTTTGTTATTATTGCTTGACACAAATTTCACGATTTCAATTAAATTAAATTCTTGTGATTTGATTAAATATTTGGATAAATATTAGGTACACAATATAGGTGTTAATTTTTCTCCAGAAAAAAAAAAATCTCACCTATTATGTAAACATAGCTACAGATCAGCTGGTAGTATTACTTAAGGTTAAAAAATAACTCAAATTAAATATAATGCGTTTTTTTTTTTAATTATAATAACAACTTTAGTAAAAGTAAAATAAAATACGTCAAGTAAAAATATAATAAATACGTAATATAGTAGCCTACACAAATTTAGCAAAATACTCTCTATAGCTCTTTTTTTCTAGCCAACTAACCTGCTATAGTCCATATTATGGTCATTAAATGGTTTTCCTGAGGTAAATGTTATGTGACATAATTGTTCTCCCCTTTCCGCGGATGAAAAACACTGATTGATCGATATGTATGAGGATTGAATATACATTTCGGTAAGTTGTACTGTATCTTTCAACAGTGTTCGTGTTTATTTACTATTAGCTAGTAGAAAGGGTCGGTTCACGTGCCGTTAGGGATCTGTCACGTCACATTTACAAGCGCCAAAACGGTATTTATTGTTTGAATTAAGACAGAATCTAAGAGCTGAGTAATGAAGTAAGTAACAACCTGAGTAAGTAACCTACTCTGTCTAGTCTGTCGGTCTCCGTGTCCTCTTTGCTTCGCGATTTTTTTTGTGCGTGAGAAAATGGATGTGTGGCGTGAGAGTGTGAAAAGTGTCAATCGCGTGAGTCTCACAGTGAATGCGTGACAGTTGGCAGCTCTGTTGAAGTTTTTAAACCCTAAGTTTACGATGAATGGCACAGCAGCCAGCGGCTGGTGCAGTTGACGTGTTGTCCTCTCATGTGTGGACGCGCGCAGCAGATAGTACTTCACGTGTTACAGGTTATAGGTAACGGAGGGTGGGGAATAACAGCGAGCTCATCAGACATTTCCAAAAAAGAAACATTGTTCACGAGTCCCGCAGCTCGAGTCCGAGTCGAGTCTGAAGTCTTTCGAGGATGAGTCTCAAGTCAAGTCTGAAGTCACTGTGTGTGCGACTTAAGTCGCACTCGAGTCCGAGTCTCAAACTGGAATCCCCATCTCTGATTGGTATATAAAGACAGTTTAAACAAATTTGAAAAAAAGTTTTTTATAAAAATCCTACCTACCCTACCTTTAAGGCCAAAGATTATAAAAATAATATATTGAGGTAAAACCATTAAAAACTATAGTCGCATTCTGTCTAGCGCAACTTCTTCCCTTCGCAGCATTACGCTGTTATTTCTCTAAAACTCAAACCTAACGACAGAATCTGCACGATTGGTGATTGTTGTAAAATGCAGTCTAGCTACTGTTGCTAACTTGCGGGACGTGTTAAATAATTAAAAGAGCTATTAAAAGCACAAAAATCTGCGCAAGAGATGCTGTTCGCAAGGCGGCACGCGCTCCAAAACTGACCAAGACAAGCAAATTATAGCCTACTTTGGGTTTCATGTGCGCGTCTAAACGATCGAATGTACACAAAAGTATGTCAAAATGACCGGCTCGGAGATTCACTAAAAACAGTTAATGTCTTAAATGGACGTAGTTATGGAAATAGTTGGGAGAATATGGTGCATCAGATCAGTAGCAGATCTGCACTCGGTCTTAAAGGGGCCGCAGTCTAATGAACATGTGGACGATTGCTCCAAATAAAAAAAGTATTTACCTACACCTTATTCTTGTTTAAAATCATTTACATAATATGAATGTATATAGAGCGTGATAAAAAGGTGACCTTGAAATTATGGCGTTAAAGGTGACGCGAGCCGAGGAAAAATTGCAATATAAATCAAGTAACGAAGATCATAGACATAGTACAAAAAAAAAAAAAACATTAAGCAAAAAAACATTAAGCTGCACTTGAAAATATGAATTTGTACTTGTATAAATATAATTTATGAATGAGTGTACATGTTTGTTAAATAATGAAATCTATACATACAGAGAGTAAATACATTTTTTTTTTAATAGGTGCGGATGACACGCAGCAAAATATAATATATAGCATATTATAAATATAATATATAAATTATGATTTTGTACGTGTATAAATATCATTTATGAATGAGTGTATATGTTTGTTAAATAATTAAATACATACAGAAAGAAATGCCTATGTAATCATGTTGTATTTATTAAATATATATTCTTGATACATATTAAATATACAACATTTAAACTTAAATAGGCTAATGAAAGTCCTGTCTAAAAGAAGAAGAAAAAAAATAACTTTGTCTCATCAATTACCTTTATTTAAAATCATATTTTGCTATCATTTAAGTTCAGTTTTACATTTTTAATACATTCTTGTCTTTGTTTAATGAAGCAGCTGTAACTGTTGAAACCAATATTATCCGTTTGCAGTCCCGGAGGCCGCATTTTCAGGACCCCAGTTCTAGGACGGCATTTCTAGGACCCTAGTTTTTTGTGACAGCGCCACCTTCCGAATAGGAGAACTGCAGTCCCAGGAACGCATTTCCAGGACCCTAGTTTTGGAGGACTGAAAAAAGTGCCACCAAGGCAGTATTTCCCATAAATATACATATAAGGCTAGATGTCTTAAGGCGGAGTTTCGAACGGCATCACACCAGCAGCCATCTTGTCACAGGGGAGCTTTCTGGCGAGCACTGTGGTATCTTAAGTAAGGTGAGTGATCAGCACGAACACAAATCCTCCTATCTCGCTGTAATCTTGACGGATTTACAAATGGTTTGGTTTCTTACAAACATTATTAACGTTGCTATAATTCTGGAGGCTTGAACATGTTTAAATACATATTATTATATTTATTGATAAGTATGCAGTGTCATAACTACATCTCTGACGTTTATAACAAAGCAACCCGTTTGAAAATCGGTAGAAAATTGAGCAAGTTAGTATTGTTAATGAACTATGGTCGTACTCAATTAGTAATGACAGAACTTGCGACCGTAGGTCTGTAATTGAATCTAAATCAGTCCATTCCATGAACAAAAATGTACCTGTACATTTTAAAAGTACACACTTAAATGTTTATAAAGGTATATGGCTCATAAATCTGTGACAAGTATTCGCTGAGTTTTGTTTCAGTTTATAGACGTGCTCAAGAAAAAAAAGTTCACCATGACGGAGAGGCAGAACGCACACCCTGTTTAGTTTCTTTATTTTACAAAAGCACAATGTTTTGATTTGATTGTAAGTGGACACATACAAAAGTAGAAATATCACAGATTCTTTTTTTATATTTCTTTTTTCTGTATGACCATAAATGACGGAGAAATTTAAGTTTATAGTGCTACAATGTGAAGAAAATCCAGCAAAACGCGCCGGCGCGTTTGCCGACCACAGAGGGTTAAGTGTTTCCTCACTAAGTACAGGAGAGGAGACATAGGATGTGCAGTAAGTTAATGATTTAAGGTGTACACATTGATGTGCTTTCAACCCACTTCTCCATGCCAACTCCATGTTCACCTGGCACTCACCTGGCAGAGGTGTAGTTGCCCCGTGAAAAGATTTGTGAACAGTATAAACTCCATACTCTGGATCTATGCATTCACTTGGAAGGTGTGAACATGCTGTAATGCCCTTATGTTTTCCTATGTGTTTCCTTTCTATGTGCCTTTTAAAATTGATTCTGTTCATGCTAAGCTGGCAGATGGGACAATTTTTACGCAGTACTTGCTTCACACGGACCCTTTGTATTTGCGTACGCTGGGTGGCTGGCACAGTGAAGGTTGTTGGAGCTGGGACGGGGGAAGTACTTGGAGCTGGGACGGTAGAAGTGCTTGAAGCTGGGACGGTAGACGTGCTTGGAGCTGGGACGTTGGAAGTACTTATAAGCCAGCAGCCATATCACCCTTTAGCCCAAGACTGGTTGCCCACTGAAGCTAAGCAGGGCTGAGCCTGGGTAGTATCTGGATGGGAGACCTCCTGGGAAAAACCAGGTTGCTGCTGGAAGAGGTGTTAGTGAGGCCAGTAGGGGGTGCTCACCCTGTGGTCTGTGTGGGTCCTAATGCCCCAGTATAGTGACGGGGACACTATACTGCCAAAAGAGCACTGTCCTTCGGATGAGATGTAAAACCAAGGTCCTGACTCTCTGTGGTCATTAAAAAACCCAGGATGTCCTTCGAAAAAGATTAGGGGTGTAATCCCGGCATCCTGGCCAAATTTGCCCCTTGGCCTCTGTCTATCATGGCCTCCTAATCACCCTTATATACTGATTGGCTTCATCGCTCTGTCTCCTCTCCACCAGTAAGCTGGTGTGTGGTGGGTGTTCTGGCGCAATATGGCTGCCGTCGCATCATCCAAGTGGATGCTGCACATTGGTGGTGGTTGAGGAGATTCCCCCTTCTATGTAAAGCGCTTTGAGGTCTCAGAAAAAGCGCTATATAAATGTAACAAATTATTATTATTAATTACTTGGAGCTGGGACGGTGGAAGTACTTGGAGCTGGGACGGTGGAAGTACTTGGAGCTGAGATGGTGGAAGTACTTAGTACTTGGAGCTGGGACGGTGGAAGTACTTGGAGCTGGGACGGTGGAAGTACTTGGAGCTGGGACGGTGGAAGTACTTGGAGCTGAGATGGTGGAAGTACTTAGTACTTGGAGCTGGGACGGTGGAAGTACTTGGAGCTGGGACGGTGGAAGTACTTGGAGCTGGGACGGTGGAAGTACTTGGAGCTGGGATGGTGGAAGTACTTGGAGCTGGGAAGGTGGAAGTACTTGGAGCTGGAATGGTGGAAGTGCTTGGAGCTGGGACAGTGGGAGTACTTGGAGCTGGGACGGTGGAAGTACTTGGAGCTGGGAAGGTGGAACACAGTGGTGTTTTTAATCAATCACCAAGGGGGCACGAGGTCTCTACCTTGCCTTCGACTTTCACGAGTGCTGCTTTTGTGGGCAAACCAGCACTTCCTGTTGATCAGAGTGGCACACATTCCCGGTCACTGCAACAGTGTGGCAGACTCACTCTCACGATCGGGTTCGAAGTCAGAGGACTGGTGTCTGCACAAGGCGGTAGTTCAGTCAGTTTGGGGACTTTATGGGACCGCAGCAGTCAACCTCTTTGCCAGCAGAAAGACAAAACATTGTCCGCTGTGGTTCGTGGAACAGGAGGAGCAGGGATCACTAGGCCAGGATGTCCTGGCCCACGACTGGCCAGACCTCCTCCTCTATGCTTTCCCTCCAATTTCAAGATTTTTCAAGATCCAAATAGCTTTATTGGCATGGTGAAAGAAATCTTTACATTGCCAAAGCATTCATAACACTATACAAAAAAAAAAAAAAATAATAATAATAATAATAATAATAATACAAAGAAAATAGAAATTACATGAAAATAAACATAGCAATAAAAATGTCAAATTTTCTAATATTTATACAGTTGGTAGCTCTGTCCTGCTGGAGGCTCTTTTGTCGTGACAGGACCTCACGTACCGGGCAGCCAGGGTTGAGCTCGCTGGGCTTTCTCCAAGCAGGAGTGGGAGTTTGTCCATATTTGATTTCTGATGAAAGTCTTTCTGGTGGGTTGTGCAAAGGGGATAGAAAGTGTCCCTAATGTTTGTATAATTGGGGCAGGAAGTAAAGTGTAGCTCTGTTTCCACTTGACTCTCTGAGCAGTGAGGGCACAGTCGCTCTTCCCTCGGCAGCCAGCTCTGTCTGTGTCTGCCTGTCTCTATGCTCAAACTGTGTTCACTGAGTCTGTACATGCTCAGGACTCTCCTCAGTTTAGGGTCGCTCACTCTACTCAGGTATCCTGCCAATTCATATCTTCTGTTTAGGGCCAAATAGCATTCCAATTTACTCTGTTTGTTTGTTGCGTCTGACCAGTGTTTGAGGTATTTTTCTTTTTGTGTTTTAATTATTTGGTTTGGTCTGGCTATGTTTTTATTGTCAGTTTGTGACGTCAGCTCTAAGACCAGTTGGCCGAGGGCGTTTCTCTCTGGCTTCAGCTCTTGGTGGGTCAGGGCTTTGTGATGGAGGGTCTGTTCATTGCTATTTTTTAAGTGGGCATGGAATTTAATGGCTCTTTTTTGAATGGTTATCACAAGGGGGTATAATCCTAATTCTGCTCTACAGACATTGTTTGGGGTTTTGCGCTGAACTCGTAGCAAGATTTTGCACAGCTCGGTCTGCAGAGTCTCTATTCGGTGTTTGTCCCATTTAGTGAACTCTTGGTCTGTGAGTGGACCCCAGACTTCACACCCGTACAGCGCGATGGGCTCGATTACTGTTTTGATTATTTTTAGCCAGATTCTGATTGGGATGTCAATTTGGATATTTCTCTTAATAGCGTAAATAGCTCTCCGTGCCTTGTCTCTCAAGTCGTTTACAGCTTTTTTTAAATTTCCTGTGTTGTTAATATTTATGCCAAGGTAAGTGTAGTCCTGCGTGTGTTCGAGGAGCATGTTGTACAATGTAAAACTATGATGTTGGTCTTGACGGCTGGGTCTTTTTTGGAAAATCATTATTTTTGTCTTTTTGGGGTTAACTGACAGGGCCCATGACTGACAGAAGTTGTGCAGGAGGTCTAGATGCTGCTGTAGACCCTCTCTAGTGGGAGACAGCAGCACCAGATCATCAGCAAACAGAGGGCACTTGACTTCAGTGTCCAGTAGAGTAAGGCCAGGTGCTGCAGACTGACCCAGAGCTCTCGCTAGCTCATTTATGTAGATATTGAACAGCGTGGGACTTAAGCTGCAGCCCTGTCTCACTCCACGACTCTGAGGGAGGAATTCTATGTGTTTGTTACCAATTTTAACTGCAAATTTGTTGTTTGTGTACATTGATTTGATGATGTCATATGTTTTTCCTCCGATGCCGCACTGGATTAAAGCAGCACTCAGTAGCTTCGGGATTTCTACGCTGTATTCTAGCTTTTTGCTCGAAGGTTTCTCTCTAGAGCTCCCCCCACAGCTTCGGAATAGATATTTGACAACACTGTTGTAAAAACTCGTTGGTGATTCTCAGACACCAGAGGCTAGTAGATCAACGACATCAAAGCAGATGGGACATTCTTTAAAACATCTTCTTCATTCAGGTTCGGACAGCGTGAGGGAGTGCAATAATGACAGCATTTTAGCAGATTTCTTTTGGCCGTAAAGCAGTTGTTTACATCGCGAGACCTGATATCACGCGATACTTCCTGACGCGGCGGCCGGTGGCCCGCCGCCCCAAAGTTGCAAGTGCATATTTTCCGCTCACGGGCACCAGGGGGGTGCGAAATGACCACCATTCAACCCGAAATAAGTATTATAACCATTCCAGTGACTCCGAAGCTGTTCAGTTAAGGTAAAAAAGTTACTTAGTTCACCTTTTTTGAAGTCAACAAAGCATGAGAAAATTTTACTTTTGTTTTGGTTGATTTGCTTGTCAATTAAGGTATGGAGAGTGTATATATGGTCTGATGTGCGATATTTAGGTTGGAAGCCAATTTCACATTTGCTCAGGACATTTCTGTCTCTGAGGAAATGTGCTAGTCTGCCGTTTAGGATGTTGCAGAAGAGTTTGCCTAGGTTGCTGTTTACACATATACCACGGTAATTATTAGGGTCAAATCTGTCTCTGTTTTTATGGATTGGGGTAATAAGACCTTTGTTCCAGATGTTGGGGAATATACATAAACTCAGGATGATATTGAAGAGCTTGAGAATGGCTAATTTGAATTTGTGGTCTGTGTATTTAATCATTTTATTTAGGATGCCATCGACACCACAGGCTTTTTGCAATTTCAGGGTTTGTATCTTGTCTAATAGTTCAGCTAGTGTCATTGGAGAGTCTAAGGGGTTCTGGTAGTCTTTGATGGTTGATTCTAAAACCCTTAGTTTGTCATACAGGGCATTTTGTTCCTGATTTTTGTTTATATCACTACAGAGGTTGGAGAAGTGGTTTGTCCAAACATCTCCATTCTGGACAGCTAGTTCTTGATGGTAAGTTTTGTTTAGTGTGTTCCAATGTTTCCAGAAGTGGTCGGATTCTAAGGATTCTTCAATTTCCCTGAGCTGACTTTTGGAATTTGGAATTTCCAATTCCACTTCTCTGGCCTGTGCTGAGGCGTGTGCAGGTGAGACAACACAGGCTTATTCTAGTGGCACCCTGCTGGTCAGCGAGACCATGGTTCAGTCTGCTGTTGGCCCTTACGTAAATGGAAGATCTTTGTTTCATGGTGTACAGATCGGTCTGTTAACCCAGTCACTTGCTCCATCAGTTCAGTGTTGGAATTCTTACAACATTTATTGGACACTGGGCGCTCCCCAGCGACTCTAAGGGTATTCGTGGCGGATTTGTCAGCACATCGGAACCCCTTTGGGGGGGATGTCGTAAAAATTGGTGGTGGCTTTCCTTAAGGGAGCAGTACATCTTAATCCACCGGCACGGATAATGCATACCCAGTGGGATGCATTATGAACCACTTGAACAAGCTGATATTAGTAGTCTTTCGATGAAGACTGCTTTTCTCTTGACTATAACGTCAACCAGAAGAGTAGGTGAGCTTCATGCCCACTCGGTGAGTCCACAGTGTCTCAGATGTGGGCCTCAGATGAGTACAATCAGGTTACACTCTGGCTGAATCCAGCTTTCCGACCTAAAGTGTTGTCTGATCGCTTTGTGAACCAACCCATTCAGCTTGCGACGTTTAATCAAGAGGCTTCCCAGACAACTGTGTGTCCAGTGAGAGCATTGCGACAGTATGTGTTGAAGACTACTTCATGACATACCACTGATCAGCTGTTTGTCTGTTTTAATGCCTGTAAGAGAGGCTCACCCTAGTCAAAGCAAAGGTTGTCTCATTGGGTGGTGGATACCATTGTACAGGTATATGATTCGGCTGGTCAGACAGTTACAGCATCTATTAAATGCCATTCAACCCAGTCAGTGGCTACTTCTTGGGCAGCACCACGTGGGATGCCCCTTTCTGAAATATGTGCTTCTACATGGACGTCACCTTGCACGTTCACAAGATTCTACAGGATCAATGTGGCCCCTATTCCTTTGGTCAGTTCTGCTGTGTTAGCGGACAGTATCAAGGTGAGTGGCCCTCGTGACTTGGTTGTATTCGTCTTCCACTCTGTTCGGCTGTCTCTGGCGGTCTGTAACAATGAAATAGAACGCTGGTTACTGATGTAACCTTGGTTCTATGAATATGAACTGCAGAGAACGACCGTGACTTGAACGGAGTGGATATAGCTTCCGACACGTCATCGGTCAGGGTCACAGGTTACAAATCAATGCGAGATTTTCGATATGGCTCGCAAGACGCGACTCCTTCCACTATGTTCGACCATCTCTGGTGGTCTTCCACTATTCATAGAACCAAGGTTACACCAGTAACCGGCATTCTGTGAACTCAGGGGTCCTGAGCTGCAGTAGGCAACCAGTTACTTATAGTGCAGCGTTTTGCATGGCGTCCCGACTGCGTATAGCTACACAATACGAAGTGACCGTTCGAAAGAGAACTACTCGGTTACTATCGTAACCTCAGTTCCCTGAGAGTAGGGAACGAGTATTGCGTAGCCGGCTGCACTATAGTAACCTGGCGAGTTCTCGCTTCAGTCGTTTAAACCTGCTAAAATGGCTTTTATTCGGGGACTAATATGGGCTGATAAAGACAATTAGGAAAAATAAACTACTGACACTGAAATGGATTCATATTAACCTTAATTAACCATATTAAAAGCTTACTTTTCTAGTTGATCACTTAAAGATGTGACATTGCGATCTATATCCAGTGTTAGTTCAGTGTAATTGCCACGTGCTGAGCAACAAAATCTCTTCTGTGTAAGTTAGTCACAGTCAAATCACTCCATCTCCACCAGTGTTGCCAGATTGGAAATGTCCGAGCATTGTACCAGAAGCTCAAAATGATCATATTTGGAAGAAAATTATCGTACACAAGTCAAACGTACAGAATACAGCTATTTATTGACCAACAACTTTTTGACACGACATGAAAATGACTTTTTTGCTAAAATATCAACCGCGGCTTGGAAAAAAACTGGCCTAAGCGCCGCGGAAAGAACTCTTTACTTTTTTTTTTACTTTTTTATTCTTCTTGCAAAACATAAAGAGATGACATGTTAATGATACACCACTTTGTATACAATATACAAAAAGAACATTAACTTTAACATTAACTTGTGCTCATGAGAGAGTGATTCTCCACGATGATTGGCCGAGAAGAAATAACGTGAGATGAGATGAAATGGTAAATAAAAATGGTAAATGGTAAATGGACTGCATTTATATAGCGCTTTCATAGACCTATGGCCACCAAAGCGCTTTACATAGCCTCACATTCACCCATTCACTCACTCATTCATACACCGACGGCGGTGTCAGCCATGCAAGGCGCCAGCCAGCTCGTCAGGAGCAGCTGGGGTTAGGTGTCTTGCTCATGGACACCTCGACACTTGGTCAGGTGGAACCGGGGATTGAACCACCAACCTTTCGGTTTGTAGACAACCTACATGAACCACTGGGCCACTGCCGCCCCGCCATGCAGCCGAAAGACATGCGTATCTCCACGTTCAGGTTCTTCTCACGGCAGATGTAGAATCCACAGCTAGATCAATGAGTATAGAAGCCCTATGATTACAACCACCATCATTTGAAGTGTCACACAATTCTGAAATTATCGTACATTATGGGATTTTTTTCATTATTGATCGTAAATCGAACAGAGGTCAAAATTATCATACAAATACGATAATTATAGTACGTCTGGCAACACTGATCTCCACTTATAGCTGGTCTGTGGTAATAGTTTTAATACCCGTGAGTCTCGGGCTGTTTTGTCTTCTTCTGTTGATTATCATCATACTGCGGTATTTCATGATCACAGCAGAGAGAGACGAGATGTAGAGTTACAGGAACACAGCTGAAGAGTTTTGATCAAACTAAATACTGCATATGTGGTTTCTCCACTGCATGGATCTTCATGTGTCGCTTCAGATGACTTTTAATAGAGAAACTCTTCCCACACTGATCACACGTGTGCGGCTTCTCTCCAGTGTGGATCATCTCATGTGTTTTCAAAGATGATGAGTGACTGAATCTCTTGTCACAGTGTGAACACTTGTAAGGTTTTTCTCCAGTGTGAATTCTCTGGTGCCGTTTTAAATCTATCCGTCTATTAAAAGTCTTCTCACACTCAAAGCACATGTACTCTCTCACACCAGTGTGTATTTTCTCATGTCTATGTAAATATGGCAGAAGTGAAAAACTCTTTCCACACACAGAACATGAATGTGGCTTCTCCTTCATATGAACTCTCAGGTGTGTCTTCAGGTTTAATGTCCTAAGAAATGTTTTGCTGCACTGATCACATGTGAACGGCTTTTCTCCAGTATGAACTCTCCTATGCACATCAAGATTAGATTTGTGTGTGAAACTCTTCCCGCACTGATCACATGTGAACGGCTTCTCTCCAGTGTGAACTCTCATGTGAATCTGAAGACTTTGTTTGTATGGGAATCTCTTTCCACACTGATCACATGTGTGTGGTTTCTCTCCAGTGTGAACTCTCATGTGAATCTGAAGACTTTGTTTGTATGGGAATCTCTTTCCACACTGATCACATGTGTGTGGTTTCTCTCCAGTGTGGATTTTCATGTGCTGTCTAAGATTTGGTTTTTGTGTGAAACTCTTCCCGCATTGATCACATGTGAACAGCTTCTCTCCAGTGTGAACTCTCATGTGAATGTCAAGACTACATTTGCTTGTGAAACTCTTCCCACACTGAGTGCAGGTGAAAGATTTCTTGGCTCTTCTTTTCTTTAAAAATGTCTTTTTAGTCTTTGAGCGACTCAAAGGTTTTTCTCCAGGTTTGACATGATGTTCCTCCTCCACTTCACTCAGTTCTTCACTCTCCTCCTCCACTTCACTCAGTTCTTCACTCTCCTCCTTCACTTCACTCAGTTCTTCACTCTCCTCCTTCACTTCACTCAGTTCTTCTCTCTCCTCCTCCACTTCACTCAGTTCTTCACTCTCCTCCTCCACTTCACTCAGTTCTTCACTCTCCTCCTTCACTTCACTCAGTTCTTCTCTCTCCTCCTTCACTTCACTCAGTTCTTCTCTCTCCTCCTCCACTTCACTCAGTTCTTCACTCTCCTCCTTCACTTCACTCAGTTCTTCACTCTCCTCCTTCACTTCACTCAGTTCTTCTCTCTCCTCCTTCACTTCACTCAGTTCTTCACTCTCCTCCTTCACTTCACTCAGTTCTTCACTCTCCTCCTCCACTTCACTCAGTTCTTCACTCTCCTCACTCTCTTCCATCAGGTCTGAAATGAAAGAAAAAAGTTTGATTGCATTTTCTAAGGATGCACTGAATGTTCGGCCACCGAAATTATTTGGCTGAAAATATCAACAACAGCACTTTCAGTGTTCGGTCGAATAAGTGAAAAGACAAATTGTATTTTAATAAATTTTAGGCTTTTCCAAAACCCTAATTTTTAATAAAAATTTGTAGGGTTTTTGTAGAATAAATTTTACCAAACAATGACGCTTTTGATGACGCGATCAAATGGCAACCAGCATAGAGTGAATTATGAATCCAGCAAACATGTCGTTTTAGAATCTCAGAGAAAGACGCAAAAATGGCCGTTTGCAGACACTGTTCTGCTGAACTGTTGAAGGGTGCAACTGCAAAATGGCTACAAAGGCTACAGCACTATTTAGTGAAATTCAAGTCAACGCAAAGATCAAGTCAGAGATGTGTGTGTTTAACAAGGATCTTCAAAAAGAGTATCAAGTTATAAATTATGCATAGTAAGTTGTGAAAAATAACTCTAATGTTGTATCGGGCTGAAGGACGCCCACCAGAAGCGACAGCGCGCAATCCCGAATTCACTTTTCTTTGTGCCTGAATGGTGAAATACTGACACACAGGTGTCAGTCAAACTGCCCATCATGTGGAGTATCTCACGTAAATACAGTCGGTTATGGTTTAACCACTCGGTGAAAACCGTATATGTGTCAGTTAGTCAGTATACTGTATTACCGGTAGATCCAAGCATTTGGTCTTAAAATTACAGCAGCCTTAAATACCTGTTTGTGTCATATTCATGTTAATCAAACAACAACAGATGCACTTTTTTGTTGTAAGCATACAAACGTTACATTCCGTCAGCAGTTAGTTATAGGCCTAATATAAGCGAAAAACCCCGTTCGGTATTCGGCCATCGGCCAAGTCTTTCATTATTTTCGGCTTCGACAAAAATGTTTCATTTCGGTGCATCCCTAGCATTTTCAGCAAATCAAACAATTCAAAGAGAGAAATATGAAGTGAAAGGTCATAAAAGTGAGCCCTGATGTAATCACTTTTTACATTTTGTATTTTTGCCTGTTTATAAATTAATTATACGTCCCAATTACTAATGACTTACTTCTAGCTTCTGACCAAGGCTATATCTCTATATTAGTTTTACTTGATCTTTGTGCTGCGTTCGACACTATAGATCATAAAATACTCTTAGATCGATTACAAAACTACACTGGGTATTCAATGACAGGCATTACGGTGGTTTAGATCGTATCTATCAGGCCGTTACCATTTTGTGTACTTAAATGAGGAAGAATCTAAAATAATGTCAGTAAATTATGGAGTGCCTCAAGGCTCTGTGTTCGGCCCCCTGCTATTTTCAATATATATGCTGCCACTTGGTAATATTATTAAGAAAACATGGAATTAATTTTCCACTGTTATGCCGATGACACTCAGTTATATATTTCATCACGACCAGAAAAATTCTCTAAATTGTATAACTTAACTGAATGTGTTAAAGATATAAAATATTGGATGACCTGTAATTTTATTCTATGAATTCAGCTAAGACAGAGGTATTACTTATTGGACCAAAAACCTGTACACAGTATTTCGTAGAATACAATTAGCATTTGGAAGGATGTCCTGTAACTCCATCCTCTACAGTTAAAGACCTGGGCTGCGTTTCCAGATAACGATGGATCTTAGCACTTACGAGGATTTTCTACGAGCGACTTTACGAACGTTCGTGTTCATTTCACGTGCGTTTCACAAAAATGCACTTAGATTAGATTAGATTAGATTAGATTCAACTTTATTGTCATTACACAAGTACAGGTACAAGGGCAACGAAATGCAATTTAGGACCGACCTGAAGTTAGTAAGAATACAGCATAACATGAGGAGAGTTGAGGAGAAAAAAAGGCAACCCCCAGACTATGCTCCAATAGGGAGTACAGTTTGGGGACAGTAAAAACACCTCAGCACATTTGCACATAATCAGTACACAACATGAACACACAAGACTTGCAACATGGGAGGGGAGAGGGGGTTGGAGGTAACCCAGCACAGGCAAGCAGCCATCCGGTCCTGCAGCTATTTCGGCGCTGGTCACAGACCCGCCTGTCAGACTGGTGGTACAAAGCGTCGAAGGCGTGGGATGGGGGCTGGGGGTTGGTGATTGCATATCTGTATCTATGTAAGAGTTTCTGTATGTGTGGGCCGGAAGAGTCGCTACGCCTGGCATCCCAATCTAGGTGCCTCAGTCCGCAGGATGTCATAGCGAAACACAGCAGTTGCCATGGAGACAACCTTGATCAGGTCCCAGACAGAGTCAACAATCAGCAGGTGTCAGTGTGGAGTCGGGGAAGGAACGCAAGAGCGTCTCTTTGCAGTGCTCTCTCCAGAGGGAGTTGTTGTTCCAGCAGCGGCCTCGGCCAAGGCCAGTGCTGATAGAGGGGGGCCGAAAGCAGATAAGATTGTGGTTGTTTGGTCTTGGGACGAGTAGCCGCATTCCAATTTACACAGCTCCTGGTCCGTTTGGGTCTCCGAAACGATCCATTTGCCTTTGCAAAGCTGTGAGCTTCTCCATGATGTTATCCATATTGTGGTTCATAGTCACAGTCTGAGTGCCAACAGCTCTGCCCACTGCTTCAATCATGACGGGCAGCCTTGTGGGGCTTTGGACAGCTGTCACCGTCTTCTTAATTCCTCGATAAACCAGGGCAATGCCTAATCCAAACAGCAGAAAACCTGTTATCATGGTTCCGAATAGGTAGATATCTTCAACGTCCTCCACGGAAAGAGCCGCCAGACACACGACCCGCCACTTCTCCCACGCGTCCATCGTGTAGCCAGCTGCGAACGTTCCGGCAGGGCAGTCAGGTTCCCCCGAACCCAAGCTTCTCGTCGAGAAGATGGTGTCAATTGCGTTGAGAGACCAGTTGATCAAATCCATAATTTCTTAGTTTGGAGAGCAGTGCGGAGAGAGTCTCTCAAAGTACAAGACAGTAGACGAGATGAGAGGAGCAAAGCAGGGAAGATAAGGGAGAGGAGGGTAGGAAAATGCGACCGCCTTCGTTGAGAGCCAAAGCAAGATATTGCTAGAAAACTGACTGCAACAAGGGGCATAAAAAGATCAGGGAAGGAGGTCAGGAAGAAGTGGCAGGACTTGCTAAAAGGCAAATGGGCACTGCAGAGGACAACATTTAATAAAACAGGTGGTGGGCCCAATGAGTCCTCCCTTTTCACAGCAGAGGAAGAAAAGGCCTTGTCATTTATTTATTTATTTATTTATGAACATTTATTAGAGGATAAACCCCATGAGATGAAACATCTCGTTTTCATGGGGGTCCTCATTTGGCACAAGTGCTTCAGATGGCATTTGTGGTGGTATTGAATTCCATGGAGGAGTAGGGGTAACTCAACCTGAGCCTGAGTCAGGTCCTTCATGCTCAGAGGAACAATACGTTTCATCTGCCATCTCCAAGCACATCTCCTAGTCCTCCAAACAACCCTCCCAGGCCTCAGCCTCCATCTTCTGTTGTCCAGACTGCAGCCACACACCTCAGCAGTTTGAGAATCTTTGTAGTTGTAGTCAGGACATATGAGAGTGTCCTTATAGGGAGGAATAAGATGAAGAGGTGGTGGAGGAGGTCAAATATGGCATGATGGGGCCACATGATGGCCAACCAAGAAATGCTCAATACATGGTACAAGTCATTGACAGATTTTTTTTAGTTCAACCCTATTTTTCCCAGCCTTTGAAGCATGTCATCTTTTATAAAAAAAAATTGTTCATTCATTTAATTGAGATTAAAATGATTGGATTAAATTATTTATATTTTTTTGTTTTTGTTTTCTGCCCTTTTTAATTATTTAATTTAGAAATTCATTTAAACAAAAAACGAGTAATAAAGTGTACAATAACCTTAAAGTACAATCAAAACCTTATAATTACATTTCTTCTTCTACACGTCTTCTTACGAGGCACTTAGGGATTTACGATTACTCCAGAGCACTCGTAGATCTACGATGATTTTTAAGTGCTACTTAAGTTACGATGCTTTTGGGAAACAGACCGTAATTATTAAGATCAGTCGTACGATCGTTTTTACGATCTACTTAGGCTTACGATGCTTTTGGGAAACACAGCCCTGGGCGTTATATTAGACAGCAACTTATCTTTCCACCTCAGAAACATCTCTAAACTCTGGAATATGCTTCTGTTCCTGATGCAGAAAAGTTAGTTCATGCTTTCATGACCTCTAGACTAGATTACTGTAATGGAGTAAATATGCATTTCCTTTATGTACAGTAGAGGGTGCCGCTCAAACAAACCTTTCATTAACGTGAAATGAACACGCACGTTCGTAAAGTCGCTCGTAGAAAATCCTCGTAAGTGCTAAGATCCATCATTATCTGGAAACGCAGCCCAGGTCTTTAACTGTAGAGAATGGAGTTACAGGACATCCTTCCAAATGCTAATTGTATTCTACTAGATTCTGTGTACAGGTTTTTGGTCCAATAAGTAATACCTCTGTCTTAGCTGAATTCATAGAATCAAATTACAGGTCATCCAATATTTTATATCTTTAACACATTCAGTTAAGTTATACAATTTAGAGAATTTTTCTGGTCGTGATGAAATATATAACTGAGTGTCATCGGCATAACAGTGGAAAATGAATTCCATGTTTTCTTCATAATATTACCAAGTGGCAGCATATATATTGAAAATAGCAGAGGGCCGAACACAGAGCCTTGAGGCACTCCATAATTTACTGACATTATCTTAGACTTTTCCTCATTTAAGTACACAAAATGGTAACGGCCTGATAGATACGATCTAAACCACCGTAATGCCTGTCCTTGAATACCAGTGTAATTTTGTAATCGATCTAAGAGTATTTTATGATCTATAGTGTTGAACGCAACACAAAGATCAAGTTAACGAGTATAGAGATATAGCCTTGGTCAGAAGCTAGAAGTAAGTCATTAGTAATTGTAACGAGTGCAGTTTCTGTGCTGTGATGTGGCTTAAATCCAGACTGAAATTTTTCATATATATAATTATTTTGCAAAAAAGAGCCTAATTGAGCGGACACAACTTTTTCTAGTATTTTAGACGTAAATGGAAGATTTGAAATGTAATGAGAAATACAATAAAATAATATTTATAAAATATTATATACATTTTATCAAATAAATAATACTATAAATGGCTTTTGCTCAAATTATGATTACAACCCTGTCAGCCATTCTGGAAAGTTCATTTACTTGATAGTTTGCTGTTTACTGCTTCAATAATAATAAAAATAATAATGTAAAATATATACACTGTATATAAACACAATGTTGTAATCTACATTAGAAAATGTTCGACATTTTGCTAAAATAGTAGCAAAAAAAGGTGAACCAGATATAAAATAAGTGTAAATTAAGGGAGATAATTTGACCTGATATTAACAATCAATGTGAAAGTTTCTCCAACCTCCCTCTACTGACCATTTGTTGAAAACCTGTAACCATTTCATAGTTGAACTGTTTATCTAAATGTGATGAAGTGCTTGAATGTTTCTAACATGAATGTTCTTCAGCATCATGAATGAATGAAGAATAAACACCAACCTCTTTGTTCTTCAGGATCTTCAGTGTGTTTCATTCTGCAGGGTTCTGGATCACTCATGTTCTCACTGTCCTCTTTAATAAACTCAGTCTTTGCAGATTTCAGCTCTTCCTGATGCTCTGATGCTCATCTTCACTTGTAGACTGATGGGAATTTACAGCATTTATTGGGAAATTACTGTGGGAGGAGATTCACTGATGATGTGCTGCAGTGGGAGGAGCTTCGCTGATGATGTGACTGCAGTGGGAGGAGCTTCACTGATGGTGTGATTACAGTGGGAGGAGCTTCACTGATGATGTGATTGCTGTGGGAGGAGCTTATCTGCCAAAATCAAAAATCAGTTAGTGAGATTTTTTAACTAAATGACACATCTGTAAAATCGTGTAAATCATGTCTGTCTGTCTGTCTGTCTATCATAAAGTTACTGATGCTCATTCAACTCAGAACCCCAAAAATTATTCTCCTTCTTCATTCAAATATTGTTGTGGAGTCTGTCATTGCAATTTAAAGTCAATATTGAAGTCTTGGGGTTTTGGAGTACACCTCAAAGGTAATCAATACATTCCATATACTTTTATTTTAAGCAGTGAACATGAGACTAAGGAATTCACCATCTATGTGCATTTCCATCCATTCCAGTCGCATGCTTTGCTTCTCTTATGCTCCTGCCCTGAGTCAGATATAATAGTATAATGGATAAAGTATATAGTATAAAGTATAATAGATTTCACTTAATCCAGTTAATAACCAATACAGATATTCTACAATATGCAGAAATAAAGATAAACATTAATATATTAATGTAAATTCTTCCAAATACAAATAATGATAAGAAAAACAGTTAAACTCAGAAATAAATGTACATATAGTAGCCAACAAATCCCCTCAGTCTGCTTACACCAATGAAATGAGCTTTAAGTGTCAATTTACAGGAGATCTGAAGACATCAGCATAATAAATGAGGTGAAAACAGGAACTATTGTCATGAAATAAAGAGATCTGTTAATATTGATGAGCCTCAGACTATCAACACTCATTCAACAAGCCATTCAGGATCATCAGCAGATCATCTCACTTTATTCTGAGTGTTTGCTGTTAGAAACACATTATTTGAGTCAGGATACATGATCAATACAATCTGGTGCACTTTGAGAGCTGGGAATTAAAAGCTTCAACCCATTAACTGTGCACATTGAACAAAGAAAAAGCATTGACTTGCACCTGGACATTAAAGAGGGAGAAAAGTCTACATTACATTATCACTGGTGCTTATGGTTTATATAAGTATTCCTATGATGTAAATCCATATAGCCTATAAATGTACTGTATAAATGAAAAAGAATATTTTACATTACACAATAGTATAGGAAAATTACAATACTTTTGTCCTAATTTCTTCACTTGCAAGAAATAAATCCTTGAGCTTTTATTTTGGAGAAAACACCAGATCACCATGCTGATCACGTGAGCACTTCTCTTTAAATCACGCAGCACAAACAGAATACCTATATCATATAGGCTACTTAATTAAAGTCTTGTGCTGTTTTATAAAGGCACAAAGCCATATCACGGTTTTGATTTTAGTTCCCTGGCAAAATATAACGCTAGAGACCTTTATGCTAAGCTATACATTTTATATCTCATGTGTTGGGAAAAGGGAAAAGAGTATTTTTTCCGCCTTTTGCCGGAAAAAAGACTCATTCTTGCGACTCTGATGTACATTTTTGGAAAACCCAATCAATAGTTTTTAGTCATGGATCCAATCACTCAGCAGGTGTTGCTATTCTCTTTAACAAATTTAAAGGTGATGTTTTGGAAACTATTCGTTCAGAAAATGGAAGATAGTTAATAATGTCTCTCAGATTGGATAATTCTATTTTATTCATTTGCCATGTCTATGGTTTCAAAATTCGAGTACATAATCTAGAAACGTTTAAGAACATTTGTGAAATATTAACAGATCTAAAAAAAGAAATAGAAAGTAGGGTATATAATTATAGTGGTGACTTTAACGATGCTCCGGATTACTCAGTTGACCGTTTTCCGCCCATAGTTCACCAACCTCAGACTTATTTTATTTTATAACTGACAAGTTACGTAAGGAATAATTGACGACAGGCCGTTGAATTATTAGAAAAATAATGCACCACCTAAAGTGTGTCCCCAGTTATTAATGCAGTTATGAGAGAGAGAGATGCTGCAATAATGAGACAGAAAAGCATGTGCGTCAATATTATTATTTATTTATTAATTCAATTCCTTTTAATTCATTCGAATTCATTCTTTTTTTCTATTATTGACAGATGACAGACTAGCCAAATAAATGGAAACACAAAGCCCTTTTAACAAGTAGGCCTATCAATAATTATTTATTTGTTATATTATCTGCAATAATAATCCGTGCTGCAGGACTATCCATTTATTGAGCCTATATTCAGTTTAATTTTCTATTGATTATAGATAGGACTATATACTTTATTTATTCAAATTAAACTGCATGTTTCCATTGATTGTGAAGCTAGACATTGAAAATTCCAGATCAAGCGCATGCGGCTAAATGTTTTTTTCTTATGAATTGTATCCTATTTTCCGATATTACCGTTAACTACGCGAAGTGATATGGAACTGTAATGCGGTCAAGACCTGCCTGGAACTACTTTAGCTGTGCGTTTCCCTGAAAATAATGCACACCTTAGAACGTTCGTCAACCAATCAGATTCAAGCATTCAACGGCCCTGTAGTATAAAAGTTACTGATGCATGGATATATTTGAACCCTCATTTTTATGATTACACGTGGAATAAGTCCTCTCTTTCTTTAATATCAAGAACAGACTTCTGGCTGATTCCTCATGACTTAACCCTCTGAGGTTGGCGCGGGCGCGTTTTGCTGGATTTTCTTCACATTGTAGAACTATAAACTTAAATTACTCCGTCATTTATGGTCATACAGAAAAAAGAAATATAAAAAAATAATCTGTGATATTTCTACTTTTGTATGTGTCCACTTACAATCAAATCAAAACATTGTGCTTTTGTAAAATAAAGAAAATAAACAGGGTGTGCGTTCTGCCTCTCCGTCGCGGTGAACTTTTTTTTCTTGAGCACGTCTATAAACTGAAACAAAACTCAGCGAATACTTGTCACACATTTATGAGCCATATACCTTTATAAACATTTAAGTGTGTACTTTTAAATGATCGGATTCAAACTGAAAACAAATATTCTCTGTTTTTTGCATAAGTAATTTGTATAAAACCAACAAGATTATTATTTATAGATAATTATTTTTAATTTGAACACGCCCACTCGTGCAAAAGAGATTGACATGCAAATCTCCACATGGAACGCGAACGCGCTCATTACCTCAAAAACAAAACACCAAAACACTTCACAAGTCTCTGCTTTTCGTCGAGTTTGAAAGACGCGCCGTGAGCTTACGTTGGATTTACCTCAGAAGAAGAAGAACGCGATTTAAAGACAAGAAAGATGTAAGGTAAGAAATTCTTACATATTAGTTTGTTATTGTTGCATAAATTTCACATTTCAGTTGAACTGTTGCTAGATATATGGTGAATATTATAATATTTAGACCCGTGTTTACTGTTACTGTGTTTGTGGATATCTGCTCAAATGTAGATATGTATATGGTAACCATTATGTTTTATATTTTGGATCACAATCACGTTTGAAAAGCACCAAACAACTTCATGTTTTTACTATTATCTCATTTCATATCATCATAACGAATGGAAACATTTGAAGTAACATGATAATCAATATATTTTTCTCTAGCTTAGTTGTTACTGAAATATTTTGGAAGATTTATAGGCTGTGTCTCTGTACATGAACATGGTAAAGTGAAAATCAAACACCTTGGAAATGAAAGGTATGTACAATGTTTTTAGGAATGGCACAAAGGTCTCTGTCTTTGGATCACTGTTTTCAATGAGTGCTTTTTTGTCATTTGTTGTGTATCTTTGGATTATGTTGTGTTGTAAATAAATCCAAAAAATCTTAAAGCCATTCTTTTTTAAACCTCCTCATTCTTTGTGCAAGGTTGGTTAGAATGATAGGGCCTGATAGCTCCTAATAGGGCCGTTAGGGGAGGGTCTTTGTCTTTCTCAGGTGTGAAAAGCCTTACATATTAATGAGCTCCCGCATAAAGCTTTTTCACACAAAACACGTTTAAATTTTTTTAAATCAATATATTGTCTTATCTGAATGAGCAGTCAGGGTGATTTTCACATAGTTTTAGAGCAAATATTCTAGGCTACGTCATACAATTTTCAAAAGTCTTGTGAAGAAATAATCAGTATGGGTTTCATGGCCTTATTTCAGTGACAATTTTTTATTTATTTTTTTCACAAACCACGCATAAATGTCATTATCTCAAAACAACAAACTTTTACACACATGCTGCTGATATATTATTGTAGCAGAGTTTGTGCTGAATACAGTGTAATTAGACTTTAGCCATGAAAATGTCACAAGTAACAGAAATAAGCACAAATGTCAGAGCATGTCAGAACACCTCCAGGGCCCAGAAAACAGCTCAGACCCCAGAGGGTTAATTCACTATATATCAGAAACAAAAATTGCTTGTGCTCCTCTATTAGACCACAATTTGATATCGATTTCTTTTGATGGGTATTTGAATAAAGGTAATATGATACGTGGATACTGGAAATTAAATAACAATTGCTTTCTGATAAGAATTTTGTGAACCAAGTTAAATTGTTAAGCAAATATTTTTGAAGCCAAAATTTTAAGTTGTATACAACAGTGGGAACTATTTAAATTTAAAGTCAAGGAAATGGCTATGAGAAGAGGTAAAGAGTTTTAGAAAAACAAATTTAGAAAGATTACGGATGTAAGACTGGAAAACTGGAAGAACTGGAAGAGAGGGCAACTCTCTGAGGGAACAAAGGAAATTAACATTTGAACTCTCTCTTGTGAAGGTAGCACCATCATTCGAGACGCAAGTCTCACCTCAGAATATGAGTATTATAAAGAGCCAGGATATTTTTTGATATAACTCCGAATCTTGTATTTGTCTGAAAGAAGAATGTCATACACACCTAGGATGAGTTGAGGGCGAGTAAATCATGGGCTAATTTTCCTTTTTGGGTGAACTATCCCTTTAAAATGCTTTCTCAATGGATCTGCCAGTGCTGTGTAGTAATGTTGTTTCGTGATCAAGATCTCGTATTGCTCCGAGCGGATAAACTATTTTCGCTGCGCATCTCAAACGAGTAGCGTGGTTTCATTCTGCTTTCGTTTGCTGTGTGATGTTTCTCGTATGCGGCAGAAATGGCAGCTCTCTCTTATAAAAGTAGCAAAATGTGACCATTTAGTCGCAGTCTAGAGCCCTGTATAGTGCTGTATTTCTGCTTTACATTAGCGCTACCTACTGTCAGAGAGCAAAATTTTTTTGTTTTTTTTGCATTGACCAGAAACTAGTTTTGCAAACACTCAAGTGGCTGAAGAACTTCAGAATGTCTGAAGAAACATGTATGCACTTGTGCAACAAACTGCGTCCAGCGATGTAGAGATGGGACACAAACTTCTGAGTGTGTGTGTACCTCTAAAGATGAGAGTAGCCATTGCACTGTGGAAGCTTGCAACCGGCTCTGAGTACAGAAGACTGAGAGACTTTTGAGACCGTCCACACTGTGGGAGTTGGCAAGCCATGGAAACCACATACCAGCTAACACCAAAAACATTGGTGGGGTGAATGTTGGTTACTACATCCTAGGGGACTCTGCCTATCCCTTGCAGAACTGGCTCTTAAAACCATTCATTGACACCAGACGGCTGACTGGAACAGCGGGTCTACAACATGAACATTTCCAGAGCATGTGTAGTGGTTGAAAATGCTTTTGGTAGATTGAAAGGAAGATGGCGTTGCCTTATTAAAAGAAGTGACTGTGCAGTTGACCTTGTGAAATGTACGGTGCTGACATGCTGTGCTCTACATAAACTCTGTGAGAGTCATGGAGAGGCCTATGAGAGTGCATGGGATTCACCTTCAGCAGGAGAGCCTGTTTTTTTGAAAACATTATTTCTGAAAGTTTTCTGAACGTTCAAAACTGAACGTTTTTTTTTTTTTTTACGTATTAAGAACTTTTTTCTTGGTGTATGTGAACGTTACAGGGACATTCCATTTATATAATTTTGGAAATGTTGTGAAAACATTATTTTTGAATGTTTTCTGGACTTTCACATCACCCTGAACGGATGGCCCACCCATCACTGGGCTTACACACAGACACTCAAGTATTGCTAACTAACCTGAAGGAAATCACGGAGAACCTGCTAACTCCTGGCTCAGCCGGGACTCGAACCAGGGACCTTCTCGCTGCGAGGTGATAGTGCTACTGTGCTGCCCTGTTTCTATACTCCTCAATGGATCGAGTCCAGACCGAACTTCCCGACCAAAAAATGTTGTGGGCGGGGTTCGGGCTGGCACCCAGGCTAACGAAAATGTATTTTAACTCTATAAACATAAGAACATTCCAGAAACATTATTTCAGGAAAGTTTTTTTACTAACATTTACATAACTTTAACATAACGTTAATGAAAGTTATGGGAACGTTCCCTGTTAGCTGTGTGGATCCTCTCATGTGTTTTCAGAGATGATGACTGATTGAATCTCTTGTCACAGTGTGAACACTTGTAAGGTTTTTCTCCAGTGTGGATCCTCTCATGTGTTTTCAGATCTGCTGATCGACTGAATCTCTTGTCACAGTGTGAACACTTGTAAGGTTTTTCTCCAGTGTGAATTCTCTGATGCAGTTTTAAACAGTTCGCTGTTGTAAAAGTCTTCTCACACTCAAAGCACATGTACTCTCTTACACCAGTGTGAGTTTTCTCATGTCTATGTAAATGTTGCCGCAGTGAAAAACTCTTTCCACACACAGAACATGAATGCGGCTTCTCCTTCATATGAACACCCAGGTGTGTCTTCAGGTCTGACGATCTAAGAAATGTTTTGCCACACTGATCACAGGTGTGCGACTTCTCTCTGCTGTGAATCCTCTCGTGTGTTTTCAGAGATGATGAGTGACTGAATCTCTTGTCACAGTGTGGACACTTGTAAGGTTTTTCTCCAGTGTGTATCCTCTCATGTGATCTCAGATGTGCTGACAGACTGAATCTCTTGTCACAGTGTGAACACTTGTAAGGTTTTTCTCCAGTGTGGATCATCTCATGTCTTTTCAGATGTTCTGATCGACTGAATCTCTTGTCACAGTGTGAACACTTGTAAGGTTTTTCTCCAGTGTGGATCCTCTCATGTGTTTTCAGATGTTCTGACAGACTGAATATCTTGTCACAGTGTGAACACTTGTAAGGTTTTTCTCCAGTGTGGATCATCTCATGTCTTTTCAGATGTTCTGATCGACTGAATCTCTTGTCACAGTGTGAACACTTGTAAGGTTTTTCTCCAGTGTGAATTCTCTGGTGCAGTTTTAAACAGTTCGCTGTAGTAAAACTCTTCTTACACTCAAAGCACATGTACTCTCTTACACCAGTGTGAATTTTCTCATGTCCATGTAAATATTGCAGAAGTGAAAACCTTTTTCCACACACAGAACATGAATGCGGCTTCTCCTTCGTATGAACTGTCAGGTGTTTCTTCAGGGCTGATGACCTAAGAAATGCTCTGCCGCATTGATCACATGTGAACGTCTTCTCTCCGGTGTGAACTCTGATGTGACATTTAAGATGATGTTTAATTGAGAAATGCTTCCCACATTGATCACATGAGAACGGCTTCTCTCCAGTGTGAACTCTCCTATGTGCATCAAGACTATGTTTGTGTGTGAAACTCTTGCTGCATTGATCACATGTGAACGGCTTCTCTCCAGTGTGGATCCTCATGTGACGCTCAAGACTTTGTTTGGTTGTGAGACTCTTCCCACACTGAGTGCAGGTTGTAGATTGCTTGGCTCTTCTTTTCTTTAAAAATGTCTGTTTAGCTATTGAGCGACTCAGAGGTTTTTCTCCAGGTTTGACATGATGTTCCTCCTCCACTTCACTCAGTTCTTCACTCTCCTCCTTCACTTCACTCAGTTCTTCATTCTCCTCCTCCACTTCACTCAGTTCTTCACTCTCCTCCTCCACTTCACTCAGTTCTTCACTCTCCTCCTTCACTTCACTCAGTTCTTCATTCTCCTCCTTCACTTCACTCAGTTCTTCACTCTCCTCCACTTCACTCAGTTCTTCATTCTCCTCCTCCACTTTACTCAGTTCTTCACTCTCCACCTTCACTTCATTTAGTTCTTCACTCTCCACCTTCACTTCACTCGGTTCTTCACTCTCCTCCTTCACTTCACTCAGTTCTTCACTCTCCTCCTTCACTTCACTCGGTTCTTCACTCTCCACCTTCACTTCACTCAGTTCTTCACTCTCCTCCTTCACTTCACTCGGTTCTTCTCTCTCCTCCTTCACTTCACTTGGTTCTTCGCTCTCCTCCTTCACTTCACTTGGTTCTTCGCTCTCCTCCTTCACTTCACTTGGTTCTTCACTCTCCTCCTTCACTTCACTCAGTTTTTCTCTCTCCACCTTCACTTCACTCAGTTCTTCACTCTCCACCTTCACTTCACTCAGTTCATTCTCCTCCTCCACTTCACTCAGTTCTTCACTCTCCTCCTTCACTTCACTCAGTTCTTCACTCTTCTCGATCTCATCCATCAGTTCTGACAGGAAAGAAAAAAAGTTTAATTTAATTTTCAGTACATCAAAATAACTCAGAGGGAAATATAAAGTGTAAGAACATGAAAGTGAGCCCTGATATAATAGTAGAAAGTAGACAAATGTTATAAAATAATATGATAATTTGATGTCTTTTTACAAATTGATTATATGTCCTTGAAACTTTCCATGAACGAGGTAAATTTATCTTCCAATAATTGCAGACCAGAACAGAGAGGAAATAGGGCTTAAGCTGGACAGGATCACGTTCTTCACGGACAGTAAGGTTGTGTTGGGATATATAAGTAATGAATCTCGAAGGTTCTACGCATATGTGAATAACCGCGTGCAGCGCATCAGACAGTCCAGCCATCCGAGTCAGTGTAGATATGTAGCCACAGAAAACAATCCAGCCGTTCTCGGCTCAAGATCCGTGCCTGCAAGCCAGTTGCAAGGAACCAGTTGGTTGATGGGACCAGGATTTTTGTTGGAACCTGAGAAGTCGTCATCGGACATTATGGCATTTGAACTGGTTAATCCAGACTCAGACGTGGAACTTCACCCAAAGGTCGCAGCGCTTTCGACAAAGGTCTCAGGAGAACAACTGGATACGAAGCATTTTGAACGCTTTTCGTCATGGAGTCGACTGACAAGAGCTGTAGCTCGACTGTTACATGTGGCACAAAGCCTCCACAAACCAGCACATGACGCAGAATGTGTTGGATGGCACTACTGCAAGAAAGGCGTTACAAGTGCTGAGTAAACTAAGGCAGAACACGTCATCATAAAGAGTGTGCAACGCAAGGTTTACGCAGAAGAGATGACATGCTTTGAAAGGAAACAAGACTTACCTGGTAGTAATCCTCTAAAGAAGTTGCATCCTGTGAGGGACAAAAAGGGTCTGCTGCGTGTAGGAGGATGCATCATCCATTCAAACCTACCTGCAGATGAGACTCATCCCATCCTTATCCCTGGCAAGCATCATCTTGCTGTGTTACTTATTCGCCATCACCACGAACAGATCAAACACCAGGGAAGGCAATTCACAGAAGGCGCTGTGCTGTTGGAACAACAACTCCCTCGGAAGAGCACTGCAGTGAGACGCTCTTGCGTTCCTTCCCCCACTCCCCACTGACACCTGCTGATTGTTGACTCTGTCTGGGATCTGATCAAGGTTGACTCCATGGCAACTGCTGTGTATCGCTATGACAATCCTGCGGACTGAGGCACCTAGATTATGATGCCAGGCGTAGCGACTCTCCAGGCCTACACATACACGAACTCTTACATATATACAGATATGCAATAACCCTCCCCACTCCCCATACCTCGCCTTCAACGCTTTGTACCACCAGTCTGACAGGCGGGTCTGTGACCAGCGCTGAGAATGGCTGCAGGACCGGATGGCTGCTTGCCTGTGCTGGGTTACCTCCATTCCCCACTCCCCTCCCCTGTTGCAAGTCTTGTGTGTTCATGTTGTAGAGTGTACTGATTATGTGCTAATGTTGCTGAGGTGTTTTTTTACTGTTCCCAAACTGTACTCCTTACAGGAGCATAGTCTGGGGGTTACCTTTTTTTCTCCTCACCTCTCCTCATGTCATTCTGTATTTTTCTCCTCAATCGTAATTTCCCCATTGTGGGACAAATAAAGGTTTCTTTCTTCTTCTTCTTAATGTAGAGGTGATTGAGTCGATGACTGCTTCAAGCAGCATAAATGCCCTCCGCAAGTTTTTCTCGATCAGGGGACCAGCAAAGCAGATTAGGTCAGATCGCAGGACAAATTTTGTTGGTGCTTCCAACAAGTTAAAGCTTGCCACAGACGCTCAAGAGGACAGTGTCAATGCATACCTAGTCCGTCAAAAATGCACATGGGTCTTTAATCCCCCGCATGCGTCTAACATGGGAGGCAGTTGGGAGCGCATGATAGGAACGGCACGGCGTATGCTGGATTCAATGTTGCTCCAAGAAAGGAGATCGAAGATTACCCATGAAGTCCTGTGCACATTGATGGCAGAGGGTATGGCCATAATTAACTCTAGACCATTGATACCAGTCTCCTCAGACCTGGAAGCACCTCTGATACTTACTCCAGCAATGCTGCTTACGCATAAGATTGGGACTCCAACAATCCTGGGAACTTCTCGGATACCAATCTATTGAAACATGAATGGAAGAAAGTTCAGGCGTTACTCAGACACGTTCTGGGTAAGATGGAGGCTGGAGTACTTGAATACACTTCAGAGCAGACAAAAGTGGCATACCAAGAAGTCAAATCTCAAGGATGGGGACATAGTGCTGCTAAAGCAGTGTTCTTCAACCCTGCTCCTGAAGGACCCCCAACACTGCATGTTTTCTTTGTCTCCCTAATCAAACACACCTGATTCAATTCATCAGCTCATTATCATACGGGTTAATGAGCTTATGAGTTGAATCAAGTGTGTTTGATTAGGGAGACAAAGAAAACGTGTAGTGTTGGGGGTCCTTCAGGAGCAGGGTTGAAGAACAATGTGCTAAAGGACAAACAAGCAAGGCATGAATGGTCAATGGGAGTAATAGCAAATGCCTTTCAGAGTAATGATGGGCTAGTTAGCAAAGTGGAAGTAAAAGTGGCCTCCCACCAACCCCCCAGGACTTATCTAAGACCAGTCTCTGAGGTTGTTCTACTCTTGGAGTCAGAGGTGAAATGTTAAAGTATATATGGCATCCTACAGATGCCAGGCGGGGAGTGTGGTGTAATTAAGAAGTTACAAAAGACTGTTTATTGTAGAATACCTTTATTTTGAAGGTGTGAGTTTTATTTTGTAATTTGGTTTTCTTGTGGGTGGGATCATTTCCTGTTGTGCTGCAGTTGTGGTCATGTTGAAGAAGCACATGTTATAGTTAATGCCATCTCTATCCATCCATCTTTTGTTCGGTAATGGGGTAGCCTACATTTTTTTTGTTTTGTGCTGAATTTATGTATTTGTTTACTTACATGTATCTTAAGACATTTTGAAGGTGCAACCTGTAAAGGGGAAAAGATACTTTATTTATTAATTAATGGTAATATAGAAAATACTTACCTGAATTTTGTTATGTGTTTTTTATTTCAGTTTTACCTTTTCTTCATTAAAATTAGCCTACCTGCCAAGTACAACACATCGCCTGTTTATTGGAGGAAAACTTTTTGAAGGAACAAGTTTAGCTTGCTGTTTCATGTCAGATGAGAACAGTATATGTGGCCTTACTATCTTTATACCCGCCTCCCCAGTAGGTGTTATTATGCCATTGGCTAAACCGGGCCCAAAGGAAACCCTAGCAGATCAGAGCAGAGAGTGGAAAATAAAAACTGATGGCGGGAGTAGAGACAAGCGAGGAAAATGACAAAAGCGAACAAATTGTGGCTTAACCCTCTGGGGACCAAAAACGCGCCTGCGCGTTTTGCTCGTTTTTTTTTTTAGCAATGAAAAATAAACACAAAATGCTCTGTTAATTTTGATCTTTAATTTTCGTGTTATACATCAATCGCCTCTCCAGTAATGGCCCATTGACACGCATATAGGCTTATTGCACGCGTCTAAAATTATTTACATCAGTTATTCATTATAGACTAATGCTACTATAGTTATATTTATGTAACAATATTCTTCAACTTTTTTAAAAGGAATGTAGCTTTATCACTACCTCCGCCTGCAACTCGGAGTGCGCTTAGCAACACAGTCAGAAATCAGAAAGAGTAAGTACATATTTACCAACTGCCTTTACTTTTGTTTATTTTCCTCACATTTGATTTGCTTAGAGCCCGCATCAACGGGGCATAAGCATTTACTGTGAGATACCTGCCTTTACTTTTGTTTTTACAAAATTACAATAAAACAGATTGAAAAACAAAACATTTGAATCTCCTCATTCTTTGTTAAGGCTGCCTCACTTGATGGCCCATTAGCACTTGGGGGAGCGTCTATGTCACACCCCTGGTCTGAATCTCATTAATATTGATGACCCATTACCACTCCCACGCATAAACCTCTTCTGACAAAAAAAACTGTTTTACAATGTTTAAATCAATGTAGTGTTTTATGGGAAAAATTAGGCAGGATGATTTTCACATAATTTTGAAGCTAGAATTCAAAGGGACAACATCCATTAGTCAAAAGTCTTGTGGACACATATTTAATATGTGTTTTGTGTTCTTAAATCAGCAACTTTCATTTTAATTTTTTCCAATAACCACGCATAAACATTATTCTCTTAAAAATACAAACATCTACATACACGTTGCTCGCATATTATGGTAGCCCTGTTTGTGCTATATAGAGTGAATTTACACCTTTGCCATTAACATGTTTATAAATAACTGAAAAAAGCACAAATGTCAGAGCATGTCAGAACATCTCAACGACCCCAAAAACAGCTTGGTCCCCAGAGGGTTAATAGAACTGTACGTCTGAAATATGGCAATATTTTGGCTTCAAGAGAGAAGATCGAGAGGAAAAAACGTCGAGAGGAAAAAAAACTAATCTCTATAGTCATCTGGAACGCAACCACCGGGAGCTAGTGAAGACTTCAAAAAGTGTCAGTCCAAACCTACCAAAACTGTTAACGAAATGTCAAGTAATGCCCACTCACGGGACACTGTAATTCACAAAAGTTCATTATTTGCATACTTTAGGGTCAATGACGTGGCGTGTCAATTCTGGTGTCCAAAGCATATTCATAATATTAAAAATGTATACATTTTTAAATGCACGTCATTAAGTGACTCAACTTCCCCCTCTTTAATTACTCATGTGAGAATTTATTATAAATAATTAATCTTTAAGGAACTATTGAGCTCAAAAGTCCCAAAATGTAATTCCGGGTAACTGTCCCCGCTTAAAATCTGAATACAAAAATACGACAATAATGTAAAAAATATAAATAAAAGTTTTTAAAATCTACTTGGGCATAATTGTATTGATGTTTTCAATGATACCTACACATATAGTGATAATACTAAGCTTATTTAAATTTTTATGACAGAAAGACTTTTGTCTCCAAATTGTGATTTCTCTAATGTCAGTCCTGGATAACAGACATCAATGACCATTTTACACCATAATCCATTTTTGTATGTCATGTGACATAATATTGTATCAAAAAGAAGACCCTGAAGGAGCACCAGAACATGTGCAAAGATCAGGAAAAGTCTCTTAAAATGTTGATATTTTAACCTTTTCGGTCACTGGTGCACTTTGTAGCAATATCATGTGTCCTTTTTTGGATAACACTAATAAAACATTTAGCCTATAATGTTTTTATATTAAAAAACTATCTATTTGATCTAAAAGATTACCGTAAGTGATGATAGCTAAGTTGTAGTTTTCCATAGGTGGTTAAGTTAGTGCCTGATTATAAAGAAAAAAAAAATTGTTTTGTCATTCCTGGATAACAACATGTCATTCTTGGATAACAGAAAACCTCTGCCAGGACATGTAATCCGTTATCCAGAATGACATAATCTAGTTTTTAATTAACATTTGTAAACTTTTAGGCATAGGTATTGTAGTTATATTATTAACATTAACATTATTTACATAATTGTATGTTTTTTGCCATATTTTTGCTGTCATCTTGATTTCATATGATTCAATGAGTCACATGGGTCATTATCATTGAATTGAATTTTGTAATGTTAATGGTCAAATCATGAATAATGTAATCATATTTATTAATACATCAACATTTTATTAAAGCTTTAGTATAGGTGTTTTAAGGTCAATTCTGTCCTTCCAGATGCCTCTGTCTAATAAAGAGAGGAAGAGACGGTTCAGAGCCAGGATAAATGCAGATGCAAAAGCTAGGGCTGAGTATCTTAGAAAAAAGAGAGCAAGTTATTATAGTGATGACTTAGTGGAATGATAATGTATCAGTAACAAGCAAACCTGAAATATTAATCAAAATAGGTTCGCACTCCTATAAACATTCCTACAAACTAAACGCATAATACGCATGTGCACGCCATCAGCGTTCTCACAGGTTCGCATTTTTAAAGTTTGCGCAGAGAGAACTTAAGGGTTTTCTGTTAGAACGGTGTTGTGTTAGCGGCCCCTAATTTAATAACTAATGATCTTTGCGACGGAAGTGAATCAATCAAAACTAACTTTATCTGGACAATAACTTTATTCTAGAGCTGCTGTAAAGCCAAAACAATCTATGTTACTTTAATTTCCTATTATCACTGTAAAGCTGCTTTGAAACAATCCATATTGTTAAAAGCGCTATATAAATGAAGGTGACTTGACTTGACTCATTTGCAATAAGCCTAAGGTCCCTATCTTGCACACAGCGTAATTGACTTTGTACACCGACGCATGTATCATTCCTATTTTGCACCCAACGCACAACAGACTTTTCCCTCAACAGTCTGTAAATTAGCTGTCCCAGGGGCGGTTCAGCGAAAAGAGGAGGCGTGTTCTGGCGCAAACGTTCCTTGGTGCTATTTTGCAGTTTCAGAAAACGTTATTCAGATGCTATTTTAAGGGCGCATGCTTGGCCATAATGTAGCGTGTGCACAACGCGCATACACTTTGCTTCTCTCATCTACTCAGACGCAGCAGTTCCCATTTTCGAAAACCATACATAATTACAAGGAAAAATATTCCACATGAGGGAAATCATTGTGGTGTCCATGAAGATGTGAAAAAATAGGCATAAATCTAGCTTACACATTTACCCAAATTATTATACACCCGTTTAACCGAAGCAAATTTGGGTGGGTTTCTCCATCCCCAATGTCACTTCTCTGTGTTTTACGGCCCTGACGAGAACGTCGATCTCCTCGGCTGTGAACTGCTCCTGGAGCGCGCCTGGCAAATCCGCCATTATAATAGCAATCCGCCATGGAACAAGCGCGCCTGCTCTTAAAGGGAATGTGAGATGATGCTCTGATTGGTTTATTTCACGTTATGCCCAAACCACACCTATGAGTATGTAGCTACTTCAGACCAACCCATTTTAGATTTGCGTCGGGCGCAAAAGTAATTTATCCCGCCGGTATAATAGCAACAGCGCCCAAGATCCGCCTACAAAGTTACTTGCGTTTCACGCTTGATACTTGCGTTTTAGATCGTTAAAATAGGGCCCTAAATGTTTTAGCTGTATAATGTGTTGGACTATACCCTTGGCCATTGTTTATTAAGCATTATAATTTTACAGATTTACTGTAAATTTTACAGATTTTGAAATCATTAAAAACTTGTCAGTAGAGATGCACCGATTACAATTTTCTTGGCCGATTCCGATTTCCGATTTTTCATTGAGTTTGACCTGCCGATACCGATTTTAGCCGATTCCGATTTCATTTTTTTCTAACCACTTTACAGAATTTACTTTAATAGAACATTTTACATTTTGCATAGAACATTTTTTTAACAGATAATCGCTATAAAATAGAACTATATAAATTACTCCTGGTGTGGGAAATTCACACACATCTAATGGCGCTTTTCCACTGCATGGTACGGCACGGTTCGGCTCGGTACGGTTCGACTCGGCGCGGAACGGTTCGGCTCGCTTCGCTTTTCCACTGCGTGGTACGACTCGACTCGGTACGGCACGGTTCGGTTCGCTTTAGCTCGGTTGCTTTTCCATTGCAGTTAGTACCGCTTCAAAATGGGTGAGACTGATCGTTATAGTTGCCGCCTCTACTGCCATGACATCATCGTAAACGCGCCACATTTCAAACGCACAACACAGGGGATGGTGCTCTTGATTCTCGGCATGTGGATGGTTTTAAATTAAATTAAACGTTCTTATAATGGTTTACTATATGGAAGGAAAATTCTTAACGTGTAATTAAACGTTGCGTTCATATTCTGGCCTCATCTGATTTTTTGTACATAGCATAGCCTACTTTATGATTTTAGTATCATAATGATTAATAAATGCACGCACAATTATCCGTGAACTTGATTTGAACAAATGCCTTTCAACTCGTGTGTGCAAAATTCAGAATTAAATGAATGTGCAGCAATCTTTACAAGAGAGTCTATGCGTAATGTAGCCTACTGTTTTAAACTACTGCCATTAAAAAAGCGCATTTAATGTTGTTATGTTATTTTTTCCATCTGCCTATGTTGATTATGAAAAGTGAACAGCAGGAGACGAGTAGAGAGACATGGAGCGAGTCAGACATAATTTTGACCACTTCATTAAGTTTTGTTCACTTTGTTTTCTTTAAAGTGAATTTCGTTTTGTATAAATTGTATCTTAATTTTAATAATTTTTTCATCAAACAATTGCCTGGATTGAATAAGATGCAAAATAGACAATTTAACCATTGAGGCGCCCGAGCGGTCACTTGCATTGTACGTTAACTGGAGCGCATCTCATCCTCAAATACACAAAGCTTGAAATGTCTTTAAACGAAATAATTCAAAACAAAAAGAAATAGGCTACTCTCTTATGTAATCCATTATGTGCATTTCTCTCTATAGGCGCGTTTACCACGAATATGGCGATCGTCAACTTCATCTTTGCCATGCACAGACACTGACAGAAAACACTATTTTATAAATAAAAATCACACACGTTTTAATAAAATTAAAACTTTAATTGTGATCATTAAAATAATTGAATATTAAATAATTTGTGGCCAATTTTTGCTCATTTATTAATAGTAGGCTATATATAGGCTATATATAGGCCTAATTTTATTAAATTGAACAAGCGCAAAATTCAGCATTCAATCAAATATTCAAAAAGACTTAATAATAATAATGTTATTTCAACATAATATCTCGTTATTTCGACATAATGTGCGTGCAACAAGCAAGATGTGCGTTTGTAAATCCGGGGACGCGTGCACTGATTTTTATTTATAAAATAGTGTTTTCTGTCAGTGTCTGGCAAAGATGTTGACGATCGCCATATTCGCAGTAAACGCGCTTATAGAGAGAAATAACATTATTATTACGTCTTTTTGAATATTTGATTGAATGCTGAATTTTGCGCTTGTTCAATTTAATAAAATTAAAACTTTAATTGTGATCATTAAAATAATTGAATATTAAATATTTTGTGGCCAAGTTTTTCTCATTTATTAATTATATATATATATATATATATATATATATATATATATATATATATATATAAACACACACATATGTGTGTGTGTGCCCTCAGCACATGCGTTAAAAATTATCCGGCGCCGCTCCTGACTGCAAGAAACAGTTTACAAGAAACTTTTTAACTGCAAGACACTACAGTTGGCTGTTGTCTACTGGCTATTTAAATCTAGCGGGTTTGTCTCGTGCGTGCATGGTCTCGTGTCGCAAATACAATGACACTGGTAGTGACGATTCTGTCTGACCAATCAGTGATCTTCAGTGTTTTCACGTCACATTTTAGTACCGGTACGGTACGCTTGGAACCTCAACAGAGGTGGTACCATTTAAAGCGAGCCGAAGCGAGCCGTACCGTACCGTACCATGCAGTGGAAATGCGCCATAAGCGTGCCGTACCGAACCGAGCCGTACCGTACCATGCAGTGGAAAAGCGCCAAAGCGTGCCGTACCGAACCGAGCCGTACCGTACCATGCAGTGGAAAAGCGCCATAAAGTGCAGTGTTATGGAAGAACCATTTCCTTATTTTCATATCCAATATCCAACTAAAAAAATTTATATATTTAGCAAACTAAACTTCTATATGAAAACAGGGAAAACAGGTAATGGCAATAAAATAATATATATAAATAAATTTATATATATAGCCCATGTCTATATGAAATCCCAAATTGATTATATTAATTGTGATTAAAATGTTATTTTCCGAGTACTAATTGTTTGTTGAGCTCCAATTATGGAAATCAGTATATGCCAACAATAGTAGAAATGTAATTAATTGAAAAATTCATTACGTGTATTGAATTACATACAGAACACACTTTTGAAATTTTTGCCTTTTTTTTTTTTTTTTTCACATTTTAAATCCTTATCCATCATTCACCCTTTAAAGCCTTGCCGGTTAAACATTTCATTCATGTGCTGATGCGCTGTTCTAGTGTGCACTTTCCTGAGCGCATACACCCGAAGCGCAGGAACTAACAGCCTGTCAAACAGCGCCTGAATACTGGACTAAGTTATCTTTAGAGTCTCTTTGCGCTAATACTGTCAAATACACACAAGGTTTACATAAACAGAGTTGGTTATGTCTAAAGTGAAAGCAAAGATTTGAGAGAATCTAGTGCTTGTGTTATATGCGTGTATATTAAATGTGTCGCGTGCCGGTCTTAAAGCGACAGTAGCCTAAGTAAACATGTTGCCGCTTGTCCTTAAAGGGATAGTTCACCAGAAAATGAACATTTTGTAATTATTTACTCTCTAATGTTGTTCCAAACCTGTATTATTTTATTTCTTGTGCTGAACACAAAAGAAGATATTTTGAAGAATGTGGGTAACCAAACAGTTGCTGTAACGGTACACGTATTCGTATTGAACCGTTCGGTACGAGGCTTTCGGTTCGGTGTTCGGTACGCATTTTCAAACCGAACGGTTCGTTGGACCATTTTTCCTGCCGACCAAAATTTCGTTATTTCAAATGTAGGCGCGTTGAGCGTGGCAAGCGCGCTCATAAAGTAAGAGACAAAAATGTTAATATGGCAAAAATGTTGTGGCGCGACCACAACGTTGTCCAACATCAAATGGCAAACGTAATGTAAGCAGAACGAAACTGAGCTACTCGTTATTGTGTGGTTGACGGACCATTTATCAGTTTGGACCAAAGCAGCGCAAGCCAATCTTGATCAAGCGACACTGTTACTACACCGCGCTAAGAGATCCAGTAAAGAAATCATTTAAATTCGCCACTTAAGTAATAACATTGCTGCGAGATCTAGTGAGAAACATTCACATGCGCTGATCAAGCAGCGCTGACGTGATTACCATGAAGAAACATTGTGCCATGGATTTACTGTAGTAGCCTAACACTAACTGCAACCATGGAAGTTTGACAGGAATAGTAGGCTATAATGCTTTCAAGTAACATTACGTTGGTTTTATTTTGACATTATGATTAAAATTGCTGCCCTCAAATGTTAATCTGAACTAAAAATAGACCTTTGTTTATAACTACTACAATATTAGGCTACATTTCATTTTTTCCAAGGAACTGTTTTTGTCTATTATAGCTCCATCATTGCTCAAAAAAAATAAAAATAAAATAAAATCATACTTTTATTATGTTAGTTTTAATAAAAAAAAATTTATAATAAAAAAAAAATTCTCTGGCATTTCTTTCTTTTCGCTGTATCGAAAACGTACTGAACCGTGACACAAGTGTATCATATCGTATTGTGAACCGTTACACCCCTACTTGTCAGGTATTGTTCATAAAAACAAGCATTAGATGAATAGTTGGCGTTTAAACTGTTATGTTTCATCCATCCCACCCCTGTGGAACGATTGAAACAAAGCACAACTACCGTTCAAAGTAAAGTTTTACTTAAATCGTTCTATATTTGAACCGAATAACACATGATGAACTCATAATGTGAGTTCAGGTTGTTGATCAAAAAAGAAAAAAAAAAACCTATCTGTAACCTTTTTAGAAAACGACGTTTATCTGAAAAGTGTTTCAACTGTCCAAGCTCTCCCCCACTATTGTTCCAAGAGTAAAACGCTATTCATATTTTTTAGTATTGCTTTAATGTCTCACGCGGCTCATAATAGGCTCAATGTAAAGCATTTAGCAGTCTCTGTTCCAGTACGGCACTTGAGATCGATTCACATTAATTCCCTTCACAGATCTTAAACTTTGACTTTTGACTTGACGAAACAATCACAGAAACGAACTCAACATCGCTCAGGTCTGAATGAACTCAACATATTCTCCTCATGCTCGCTGCTGCTGCACTAAATGTTTATTTCAGAAGGAAGACGCCAGAAAAGACGCACAAGTATCGCTGTGATCGATGAAAACAATACAGAAATGAACCTGTCGCTTAATCAAACTGTATAAAGTGTGTGTGATGGTTGAGTAAATATGAGAAATACCGTGAACTGCTCTCCTCACCTCAGTAGACTCGACACTGAAACTCAATGTTGACGGAAGAGACGGCGCGAGCGAGCGGTGACGTCATCGGCCGCCGACTGTAGATGATCGGAGACGCGCCTATGGCAAGCCTATTAGTATTAAATACTCCTGGCTGTACTAGTATGGCAAGCCGTTTTAGCATTAAATACTCCTTCCTGTACTAGTCATAAATCAGTTTTGACTAGTCATAATTCGAGTTCCAGATAGCTCTTCTGCAATTTTGACTCGTTGTAATTGCAATTAAGATATCTACAATGTGATTGTGACTAGTCATAATATGCATTGAAGATATCTACAATGTTAATTTGACTAGTTATAATATACATTACAGATATCTACAATGCTTTTATGACTAGTCATATTCTTCCATTGACTTCAATTGGAAAATATTTTCAGATATCTACAAATGAGTTTTGACTAGTAGAAATTGTAAATAAACATATAAAAAATACATTTCCACTGGGATTTCTAATTAGAGATATCTCAAATTATAATTTGCACTAGTGCAATTAAATTAGAGATATCTCTAATTTAATCGCCACTAGTGCAAATTATAATTTGAGATATCTCTAACTGGGTTTTGTCTAGACATAATCAAAGTGGAGATATATTTAATTCATCGTTTTTTTTAAGATATCCAAAAATACATATGTAGATATCTTTAAGTAATTTATTACTAGTCAAATTACAGTTGTAGATATCTTGAACTGGATTTTTGACTAGGCAAAACTTAATTAGAGATATCTTGAATTGGAACTCGTCCTAGTCAAAACTCATTTAAAGATATCTTCAATTTAATTATAGATATCTCAGTCTGCTTTTTGACTAGGAGGATCTTTCTTTGGAGATATCTGCATTCAACTTTGTGACTAGGAAGAATTTCAGTGTGCAGATATCTTGAATGAACATTCTGACTAGTCGGAATTATTTTATAGATATCCTAATTGTGTACTCAAACCACCCCTTTGCTAAGCCCCGCCTTTTCTAACCATTTTGTCTTCGAGGAGCACGCCAAAAAAGCTCAGAACGGCCTGACCTGGTTTTCAGGTAATAAAATTACTGTAAAAGTAACTGTGTATGTTATTAACACTGGAATAGTAACTGCATTGTTTGCAAATCACGGGATTGTTTTGCGTTATCAATGAACCATTTTCTAAGGTAATATAGTTGTCAGAGACACCGTCGGAATCATCTCATTAGCCCCATAATAATTTACGTTTATGTTTTTCATTTTGTCGTAATGTTTGATCAATTGTAATATCAAACGTTAGTCATTACATGTCAGTGGAAATGTCTTCGGATTTCGTGTAGGAACATAAACGAGTAAGTTATTTATTGTAGCGTTTTGACCAATGCTAATAAAATAGCTATCTTGTTTGGCTCCAAACAGAAAAACAAAATCTGGATATTTTAGGCAATATTGAATTCCTGGCCAAGATGCGTTTGAGAAAACATATGTTTACGTTATGTTCTTTTTTCTAAAAGTTTTAAGCCAGTTACAAATTCTAACTTAGTTCTTTATTCAAATTAAAAATGTTTTTTTTAGAACAATGTGTATAAAGGACAAGATCCTTTTAACCAAACAGTACTGAGTAATAAAAGTACTGAAAAGCTCGAGTACATGTCATTTGTGGTAAATAATATAATATGATTTAGGAACAAGAGGAATCAGTGATTGTTTAAAAGTGTTTTGTGTTTTGTCCAGGCCACTGAGGATGCAGAAAATGAAATCCCAAACACAGTCATGGGGATTGTACAGAAGACATAGGAGTTGTGATCGAGGGCATTAAGGTTTTGCGCAACCTAGACTGCGTGATCCTGGCATTCATCATGCTGTTCGGTCTCATTTATGCTCTTGATCTTCATTTTCCTGACAACCTCAAGTACACCTTCAAGTTTATCCAGAAAATCCTAATGAACTTGGATGGACATAGGCTGAATCCAAAGATCCAGCAACTTAAAATCAAGCTGTTTGCATGAGATGTGCACTTTTTTTGAGAACACAATGAGAATTATTTGAAAATACATTGTTGTATATGGAGTCATTAACATACTTATGCACGCACACACACACAGCACACTTTTTTTTTTTTTTTTAAACACTCTTACATGTTTTTCTTACATGCTTTTTGTGTGTATTTCTAGTTAGTCGTTCTTGTCTTTAGGGATAGTTCACCCAAAAATGAAAATTCTGTCATCATTTACTGATCCTGGGGTTGTTCCAAACCTGTATTAATGTCTTTGTTCTGTTGAACACAAAGGAAGATGTGTTAAAGAATATGGGAAACTGAACAGTTCTGGGCCACCATTGACTTTCATAGTTGTTGTTTTTTCTTCCTACTATGGAAGTCAATGGTGGCCCAGAACTGTTCAGTTTCCCATTATTCTTTAACACATCTTCCTTTGTGTTCAACAGAACAAAGACATTTGTACATGTTTGGAAAAAGGCTTTAAAATGTGTACTTGCATTTTTCTAAGTACTTTTCACATTAAATAACTATTGCACTATTGAGTTTTAAATAAAAACATCTCGATCAAGATTTGTCTCTTGTCTCTATGGGGTACAAAAGAAGTATTTCCTAATTGATGTTTCAATTAAATGTTCTAATTTAAGTTTAAGAAGCATAAAACTAATCTAAACTTTTGGATCAAAATTGAGTTGGACCAACTCATTTAAGTTGACAAAATTGAGTTGGACCAACTCACTTAAGTTGGTCAAAATTTTGTTGGACCAACTTAATTACATTTCATTGCATGAAATTACATTTCATCCACATTGAGTGTGGATGAGGTTGGAGATCATACATTGAGGGAGCAACTAATCAAGGTACGGAGATGTTTGAGAATTTAAATAATTGTTTAAAGATGCTATATGATGCTATTATTAAAGATCATTATTTTGTGTATTTGGAAAATGTGTTGACATGCTTCAACGTTAAAAAAACAAACATTATTTTTCATATGCAGTGCATTATTTTAGCTCCTCTATGCCCAGCCTCTCTCAAATGTGGCGTTTTCTACAAAGCCCCTCCTTCCATCTGCTGACCCAGTGCATTGTGATTGACCAAACACCCACAAGTGTGTGTCAGAAATGTAATGCCCCTTACCATAATTGTGAGCTACAGCTTTCAAAGTACATATAAAAACAGTTAATGGGTACATGTTGCTCAGCTCTGCTTGAGCAGGCATCAGTGTCATACAGAACACAGGGCATCTAGTGCTGCTTTTCCACCATCAGGCCGAACGGTTCTCTTTGCTTAACAGTTTCATTCTGTGCTGATACAGATGATTTTTCCTCTTTTTTTTTCTCCATCAGGTCACCTGATGGAGTTTTTTCGGTTCCTTGCCACTGTTGCCTTTGGCTTGCTCAGTTGGGGATATTTAATTTAATTAATCAATCAACAATACTATTGATCAGCATTACCAAACGTGGACGTTTTCCACTAGAAACAAACATTGATGTATTATTTTAATTTAATACTGTGAAGCTGCTTTGATGCAATCTGTATTGTGAAAAGCGCTATATAAATAAACTTGACTTGACTTGACTTGACTTCCTCACAATTGTAAAATTGCTTTTTTCGCAACTGTTTTAGATACAGGAAGCAACAACTGTTCAGGAGGCAAAGTGTGTCATTGCAGAAGCAGCAGGCAGCTTAAGTATCATTGGTGCCTTGAGATATATATCACACCTGACAGAAAGGAACTCTCTTTTCCAGTCAGCTGCAGAGTTCTTTGTGAATGGGAGACTGCGAGCTGCCTTGGACCAGTAAGTGATTTAAAGGGTTAGTCTGCCCAAATATTGAAATTCTGTTGTTAATTATTCACCCTCATGGGTTTCCACACCCCAGGACTTTAGTTAACTTCCAGAACACAAATAAAGATACTACCATGCTAACATCTCCTGAGAGTTGTCATGATAGAACACCTTTTGTGTTGAGAACATACAGTATATGAAGGTCTTACGGGTTAACCTGAGTAATTAATGACAGAATTGAATTTTTTTTTTGGGTGAAGTAAACTTTTAAGCCTTTCCTTTTTGACAACATAACTATCATCAGCTTTGAAACTTCCATGGACTGTTATGTTTGCTATGTTTGTTATGCAGGTTTTCAGAAGGGTTGCAAACTCTCGGTTTGCTAGAAGAGATGCAGAAATATCCTAGCCTGGCAAGCCAGACCTACATCAAGATGTTTAGTCTGGCAACTCACCCTAGACATGCTCACTCCGAGGGGCGAGATAAACGGCTGTCTTTCAAATTCCCTCTGCACGCAATAGGACAGCGCTTCAACCAACCAGAGCGTTTTCCCAACAGCGGAGCTTAGTTGATAGATTCAACTTTTGCCATATCTGGCCGGCAAAACGACGAACACATCTTCCTTTTTTTAAGAATGACTTAAGTGCCGTTCTTTGCTCTTTTCTCAAAGAAAAACTTATCTCCAAGTCCTCCAGAGTCGCGGACAAAGCCGATTCGAAAGACTGTTCTCCAGCAGCAGCCGTCATTCTTTGTTTTCAAGTCGCAGGCAGGTAACCGTCGCAACTCTGTCGTCATATGTTAAGCCCGCCCCGCCTACTATATAAGCGACGTGATTGGCCTGACCCAATTTAGGTTTTTGCAGTTCGAAAGTCTATGGAGAGTTGCTAGACTGCCCTGGCTGCAAAATATATTTTGCTGCCGCTAGGGTGCGTCTAGATTTCTAGGCTAGAAATATCCTGCACTTTTTTATGACATGTTCGTCAATGAGCAGAGGCCCCTTCAAGCAAAGGACCTCTGCAGTCTTTTTTATGTGAACTTTTCCCCACAAGGCAGCAACAGAAGAGCAAAGGAAAACCAGACCATATGCTACTGGAGGGATTGGTTGATCAATGTTAAAGGTATGCCATGTAAAAAAAAAAAAAAAAAATCTAAATGTTTAAAATTTCTACAGTATAATGAGTGAATACTATTTTCCAAATTGTGTTTGTGCCTTGTCCTGAATCACTACAATTACAGTAAATTTTTATATTCAGACTGTTTCATTATGAGCAGGACACATGCAGTTAAATTAATAGCTAGAATGCTAACGCTACTTTAGCTTTTACTTCTCTTGTAAAGTGACAAATACTTCTTTTTTTTTTTGTAATCAGACAAAATATAGAAACCATGCAGCTAGATGTAGTCATAATTAGACAGGCTGGCTATAATGGAGTTTGCCACTGGAGCCTCCACAGTGCCACCTCTGGGTTTCCCCCACCGCCCAGAAATAGAGTTCCTCCATCAAGACAGGACAATCTTTCCAGAGGCCAATACTTGCCTCATTATACTATGACTGCCGATACACACAGAATATGAAATGTTCAAGACCTACATGACAGAGGGAATAATGCAGAGCCCATATTTTGCTGTTGCCTGAAATGCTTTAAGCTTAAAGTCTGCGTGAACCGGAAGTTGCAAACGACACAGTACTGGCACAGTTGTCGGTGTTGCAATTTAGGTATGTGATTAGTCGTGAATGTCCATCGATTGCACCATGAATCACAAAGCCCCATCTAAAAGTAAAAATAAATATTATAGGTAGTACAGTGTGAAGAACAAAGAGGTCCTACAGGTCCCACTTTTTCACAGATCCCAGGTTTATGTTATGCAGGATGTCACAAAAGACACTTTAAATGCAATTGTGAACAAATCAACCTTTACAACAGGGCTCACAAATAATCAAGACCTGTTTGGAATTTTCTTTTTTTTAACATGAATAAATGATGAAAAAAGCAGGGTCTAATAATCAAGAAATGAGGAAGTGTAGGGCCAACATAAGGACAACTGGAATATTAGGGACTGAATATTAGGGTATGAAGTCAGAAGTCTGGCATGGGCTTAATTGGTACTTTAGAGTTCAAAGGTGCAGCACGCACATCCAAAACAATAAAGCTGGGTGCTGGACAGACAAGTAATAGCAAAGATGAACAATGAGTCCGCACACCAGAGAATGCTCCAACTTGGTGAGCAACTATTAAATTGCTAAGGAGCATTCTCTGGTGTGCGGACTCATTGTTCATCTTAATTGGTACTTTGGCACCATTTAAGCCCGCATGTGTTCCAAAGAAGCCCACATCATCATTGATTCACAAAATATAAAAAATTAAGAGATTTTAAAGAAGTAAAACATCAATATATTTATTTAGTGACAGGGAAGTATTAAAAAAAAATCATTTTGCTAATGTTTGATTAGATATTGCATTTTTTTTTTCACAGCTGTTTTTCTATTATATGTGACCCTGCCTGTGAAAACCCAGCTAAAGTCATTTTTTTGTGATTCAATGTTTTCTACATAAAATCATCCTACACAATGTAAAGAACATTCTGTGAAAATATAACCTTGATATCTTTAATATTGACTGAGTAAGGCCATGTCAAAGATTTGCTAAAATTCGGGCTCAGAAAATCATATTTTTGAGAAATTCCAATTTAAAAAGAGGTTATTTGTTTTTTGTGTGCCACAGGAGCTTGATCGTAGCAACAATTACCATGTCAATTCAATGGAATGATTTGTATAACTTTATTAGTAAAATGTAATATCAGTGAAAAAAATGTCAATAATATATCAATTAAATAACTTAAACATTTATCATTCTCTTACTGGCCCACGGTGTAACATTGAGTAAATCTGGAGTAAAAAAAAAATAAATAATACAATTTCAAGGGATAGTTTACCCAAAAACTACAATTCTATCATCATTTACTCACACACAAAACCGGTTAAATCATAATTTGGGCCTATAGGAAGCAGCTATTTTCCGTTCCTGCTCATACTTCGGTGTCGCCATATCAGATGTCAAAACAACGCCATCCAGCAAATAACACGTAGCAGGCCAAAAACGTCCGTAAAATAAGTTTAATATTACTGGCAGAATACTGAGCTACAAAACAAATAAGCAGTTCTTAAAATATTGGCTATGACAAGAAAAAATCACCTCAGACATCTAAACGCGGCTGACGCGGCTAAACATCTCCTTTCATTTCATTGTGACCTGATTACCGCTGGGCTCGCGGATTGATATTAAAGTCCGTTTTTACTCTTTCTAATAGAAAAGACATAGAAAAGACGTTCCTGAACCGAATGATATAAGAATCAGCAGTGTTGTTGCGCGAAATAAACCCAGAGGCGATTGAAATCAATGTTTAGGAAGCCCACGTCCGTTTTTTTTTTTTTTCGCAAAAGTATAACGTAGTGTCAATAAAATCATTAATTTCAGTATTTATCATGTTATAAATGAAAATGTAAGTATTGCATCTCAAAACCATTGGTATAATCTATCATTTACAGCAATAAACACACATGGCCTATTTTTGTCATTTTTATGGCTATGACTACTTTGACGCTCGTTAACTCATAATGCGATTCTGCGACTTTAGCCGGGGTTTCACAGGCGGGGTCACATATTCTTTGCTTGTGCCATCTTTTACCACTCACTCCAGTGGAAATATTGTGTAAAATGAGAAAAAAATATTTTAAAATGTTTATTATTTTTTATAGTTATATTATGCAATGTTTTCAAATGCATATAATCATTTAAGCTAGTTAACATAGTAAAAGTCGTTTAATTGTGTTTGAAGTGATGTCGCACCACAGGACATCCCGTCACACCACCGGACGAAATGAGACACTGTATGAACATTTATGGTGAAATTTATTGAATATTTTTGTAACAAACAAATTCATTTGCATCTCTATTTGGACATTAATGAAAATGCAACATATCAGTACAATCGTATTACTTAAGTGTATGAATTTGAACTAAAAACATAGGAAACAAGACATACTGAATAATTAACATTTTGGAGGCGTCAAATCAGACCCAGTCATAAAGACCATTCATTCCTATTTTTAACTTAAAATGCTAAACAAATATCTTGTTTCTCAGGAGAAAGTCATTAAAATCATGCTAAAATAATTAAAAGCATGTTAAAATCATCAATTCAGCTCTTTGAACAAAGATTCCATTGAACAAGAGAAATTTGACTTCATCCTGTGCTAACCTTTCCCTGTACCTCCTTGTCCTTTCTTTGCTCATGCCTAAAAACTGACAAAAATCACTTTAAAAACAATGATCAGTGACTGTTAACATACACATACAACAAACAAATGAAGACAGATATATATATATATTTATGTTTAATATATGTATAATATAGGTATATTGTATATAATATTTTGCAATATTTGTTTAATATATATATATATATAGAGAGAGTGAGAGAGAGACAGAGATATATTTATATTTATGTTTAATATTGCAAAGATAACAGACGAGAATCTAGCTAGACATCTGACTTAATTATGTCACACTACAGGACGGGCTGTCACACCACAGGACTCTTTCACCTTTGCAGCCATTTTGAGTAATTGCAATACAAGACTGACCTTGGGCATTACCGTAACTGAATAAGTTCATTGTTTAAAACCTGAATCTGATTCTTTTTTAAAAATATTTTTATTTTTTCTCGAACTAGATCAGTCTAGATCAGTCACACCACAGGACTATCAAAAATGGACACGTTCATGGTCTGACAGAAATTATGAAATATATCAAATTAACTAGATGTACCGCATGGCGGTACAAAATATGACCGCCGCTCAGGCCTGCACTGGCTTTCCACAAAAATAAATGACGTGGAGCAATTTGGCTGTATTGCGTGTTTATGTATATACCTAAAAAAAGTAGTAGTATGTGCATGTCTGTCTGTGTTTGTGTGTATGTGTGTGTGTTTGTGTGTGTGTGTCTGTGCATGTGGATTTGTATGTGTGTGTATGGGTGTGTGTCTGTGCGTGTGGATGTCAGTGTGTGTGCATGCTTGCGTTTGTTTGTATTCCTGCATGTGTGTGTGTGTGTGTGACAGTATCATCCTAAACCAGCAACCCTTCGCTCAACAGCACCATCTACAGGCCGATGAGTGTACAGTCACTAAATGTGCACATAAATTAATTTATTTTATACACCCCCATGGATGAAATTCTACGAAACTTAGCATACCCCCAGAGGATGTCAAGTTAATCATACACATGAAATATGGTGCAGTTCTGAACATCTCCACTGAAGATAGGGGCGATTAAAGCAGAATAATATTGCATTTTCATTTTTTATGGGAGGGGCGCAAATCACAAATGAGTGATTATGGGCTAGGTTGATGTGGGCCCTTAAGACCAACATACCATAAAAATGTCTTCATCCTCGGTGCCACGGTTCAGGTAGTTATTTAGGAAAAACTGCATTTTTTGGGTTTGGGTGGGCCCAGCGCGGGGGGGGAGTGGCCCCCGGGGACCAAACGAAATTTTTCCGTAAAAGTCTAGTGGGGCTACATGCCCACCAAATTTCATGTTCCCCGGTGTTTCGGTGTCCCTGGTATCGTTGACGGAAAATTCAGTAGATTGACAAAAAAAAAAAAAAAAACTTTGACAATCCCTATATGACCGCTTTCGCTAGCGGCGGTCATAATAAGAGATTAACACTCACATTTTAACCTCCTTAGCACATCCAAACATCTGGGGGACTTCCTGGTAGGGGTCTTGACTAAAGGACCCCTATGGCTGTCCATGTAACTGCCGGTAAAAAAATCTGACTGTTCACTGTCATCCGATCCAGGGCCTCCGGAAAAGATGGCCGAGTCATTGTCTCTGGACAAGATGGCCGAGTCAATGTCTCCGGACAAGATGGCAGCCACCAAGCCTGTGTCTCCAGACAAGATGGCAGCCACCAAGCCTGTGTCTCCAGACAAGATGGCCGAGTCAGTGTCTCCGGACAAGATGGCCGAGTCAGTGTCTCCGGACAAGATGGACATCGCCGAGCCGGTGTCTGTTCCTCTTTCTGAGCCGGTGTCTGTTCCCGGCCCTGTCATTCTGAGCAACCTTGCACAAAGAATGAGGAAATTTAAAAAATAATGGATTTTTGATTGTTTGGATTTATTTACAACACAACATAATCCAAAGATACACAACAAATGACAAAAAAGCACTTATTGAACACACTGATCCAAAGACAGTGACCTTTGTGCCATTCCTAAAAACATTGTACATACCTTTCATTTCCAAGGTGTTTGATTTTCACTTTACCATGTTCATGTACAGAGACTCGTGTGAATGTTGAAGTCAGCAGGACTCAGTGGCATCTGGGCCCTGAAAGAAAAGAAAAAAAGTGAACATACTGATATCAAGAGAAAGGCCTGCACGATTTTGGGAATACATTTTAGATTTTTCAGCTCAGACCCCAGAGGGTTAATGTCATGAAGATGATTTGTGTTATAAATCACTAGTTTGGTCATGAAACAATGTAAATCTGGTGAGCATCAGCATGTTCTTCAGCATGATGAATGAATGAGAAATCAAGAATAAACACCAACCTCTTTGTTCTTCAGTGTGTTTCATTCTGCAGGTTCTGGATCACTGGCGTTCTCTCTGTCCACTCCTTCCAGATGCTTTCTGGCAGTTCTGCTAAAAACAAACATGCTTCATTTCTAACAGACATGATGCGAGAGGAATAATTAATATTTCAGAATCTGAACTAGGCTAATCACGTTTAAAAAAAATAGTGATCAACTCTTGGCCTTCTTGATACGTTCAGGATGCTGTGCTGTCCAAGTACCCGCTTAAAATAGAACTGACACCCGACCCGCAACCGAAATAAAATCAGTTTAGACTATCACATTATAGACACACTTACAAAAATGTTTATTGCCAGGCCATTCAGAAGTTATTACACGACCATTAATAAAAAAAACATTTGTATTCTGCCTTTCAGCTGATAAAAATGCTTTGTTCTTTAGTCCCTTCCAGAAAGCACCATTATATCACAATGTAACATTACATGTCTTAATTTGACATGTCATTTAAATTCAACATCACTGAGCCCAAAGGCAGCAGCATCATGCAGATAACTATTTTTGAAACAGTTCTGACCAAGTCCAATTAAAATCCAACAAAATAAATGATGAACTAATAAAATATAAAACATGAAATTAGATCATTGACATGTCTTATAAACCAAAAACTTTCATATTTTTTAGAAAGTATGTGAATCAAAACAACCACAGCTGGCAACAAGTTGATAAATTCTGTTAAATTTTTATTTTAATTGACCGAACTATCCATTTGTTTTCTGACAGGGAACACATGGAACGAATCACCGCTCCACATTTTGATTGACAGCCGTCAAAACCTACTAGTGACCGTGTTTACTCCTTTACTTTATACCATTGGATAGGATTTAAAAGAAGGCGGTTGTATTTGTAGCCTACTTCTGAGGAAGCGCTGATAAATATAGGTGAAAAACTATGCCGCAAAAATAATAAAGAAAATGCTTTCTTAAAAAGGCAAAAGAAAGCATGCACGTTTTCTTAATATGATCATTAAAAACCGACAGACTGATGAAAATGCGGGACATTTTCTCAATATGCGACGTGCGGGACAAGGGGTGAAAATGCTGTGCTGTACAACGCAATGCGGGACGGGTGGTCACCCTACATACAGTCAATAGCCTAACAACGTACTCATCTGGATTGAAGCAGCAAACATTCAGTGTAAAAGTGTGCGTTAACAATGTGTGTCAGAACAGATAACACCATGCGGGTTTTGAACATTTGCTCAACTGTCTAATAAAGTACATGCAAGACGTCTCGGTCAAGTCAAAGTTTGCGGCATCTTGAAAACACCACGGCGATATTGATCCTCGTTTTAGTTCTCCTTTTGTCCCAAAGTCTGCTTGCCATGGTCCATAATGTTTAAATGAAACAACTCCATGAGCGTGCCGCTAGACGTAACGCAGTTGTCGCCATGGTTACTATGGCAGTACGAGCGGAAACCAGGGATAACGCGGATATTATGTCATTGACAGGCGACAAGTGAACATGGACGAGCCATTATTAGGGTTTAAAGCACGAAGTGCTAAAACTTTTGCATTTGGACGGCTATAACATGGTCATTTAGAAAATGGGCGTGGCAAAATTCACTCAAAAGCCTATAAATCCTAAACGAAAACTCAGAACTTAATGAAAATTGGTGAGCATATGTGAAATAACATTGTAAACCAGCATGCACAATTTTATGAAGATCGGACCATAGGTGGCACTATAACTGTTAAAAAAGCTTTGAAAACCATATATTTCCTATGTTAAATTGGCTGGAAATGGTTTTTTCCATGTATGACGTCAGTGGTTAAATGGTTGCCAAATAAAACTTAGTCTTTTTATGCATATGTGCTTAAAGGCCTTAAATGCTTGAACCCCGATAAATGCTGCTTGCAGCTTTGATTTAAAATTGGAATTTCTCTGAAATTAAAAATGTTTGGGAACTTTTGGGATACTGGAAGTACACAACTGCAGGAAATATCACACTTTGCAAGTGATTTGTGGTTATTTTATTACAAAAATCTTACATATTCTAGCTTTAAACACCTTACAAGAAAACTAAGACTTTTTTTGCATTTTGATTCCCTGTTAACTATACTAACAAACTGTCAGAATAATATACCCATTTGTTGACATTTAGCGAGAAACCTTATTTCAAAAATAAATATGTCAGAGGTTATGTCTACCTTGAACAATAAGGGTGTCCTCCCTTGAGATCTAGCCACACCCTCCAGTGTCATATTGCATCAACCTAAACCATTGTATCATTTAAAGAAATAGTGTATCTTTAATTAAAGACCATTGTCATGCTCTGAAAGTGTTAACCCATTGAGCACAGTAAATCAAACTAAACGGCCCACTTTGCCTGCATTCACCCTACATTTATTTTTAAGAGTGCATTTACTATTGGAAGCTTTGGCCAAAAAGCCTCTGAAAAGACCAAGAAAAAAAACATGGGAATGTTCAGGTTATGAAATATACTTTAATGTAGGACACATACAAATACACAAGGAAAATCATGATTATCCCATTTGAATCTGCCCTTCCACCATACCCGACTCCCTCATCTTTGACTCTCAGTGCCTTCCACCACATGTTTTCTTGGGGGGCACTTCAGTCTTCTGCCACAGACTTGGAGTAGTAATACCAATCACACCGAGAGCAATTATCGGTCCAGCATTCCCACTGAGTTTACTCTCCTCATCTGAACCCATTCCCAGATCATCCTCCTTCTCATGAACCGCCACCGCACGTCCCAGAATGGAATAAGGCCCAAAGAGCTTGGCGTCTGGAAGCGTCAGGAACTGCCTTATAACTCCTTTCTCGGAAGCAAAGTTGCCCAGGTCTCCAGGATGATGAGGGTGGTCAACGCCGTTTGGATTATAATGAGGACCAACAGTGATGCTGCCTTGACTGAGGTCTCCATACTGATGGATGTGCATGGCACGCTCTTGACGATCGATGGCAGGCAAACCACGGAGGTTGATTTTCACTTCTAAATCTCCATTGGGGAAGACCTGCTTGAAGAGGATTTGCCCAAAGATCTTTGGCTGGTTACGTGGCAAATTGGGGCTGGGAGTTACTTCACAAGTGGCATAGATGGTGTTGTCGAACTCCACGACTTCCGGCTGTGGAGCTTCGGCAGGCAAACAAACTGGAGGTTTGTGGAACTCTCCTCCTTGTATATGCAGCACCAGCAATATCAGAGGGAATATTAGGATGATTTTCTCCATGTTGAACTTTAAAGCCTACAATGAAAAGTGGATTCAGTGAAATCATGCCATTTGGTTTAAGAACGTAATATTTTTGATAAAGGGTCAAAGCTTTGTTGCAGGGAGCTTTGAGAATGGAAGTTGCATTAGGTAAAAATAGCACAACCAGATTAGTTTGCAATGGAAAAACCATACAAGAACCCAGACAGCAACCAGATCCGGCCCACATCTGGGCCGTGTGTAATCCAGGTGTACCAGATGGGGGCCGACACCATGTTGCTGTCAAGAAAACTCTAATTTTTGAATTGCTATGTACCCTTGTGAAAATAATAAAAAAAAAAATTAGCTTATTGGTATTGGATGTGTACCTGCAGTATCTTGAAAGTACAATAATAATAATAATAATAATAATAATAATAATAATAAATAAAAACTTGCAGATAACACTGATGAATTATAAAAAGCCACTTAAGTGTACACAGGTACACTTTCATAAGCGTCACACCTGCCAGCCAAAGTTGCTATGATACAAACCAATGACATACAGGTGGATGTAATCACACTAAAATGAGTCCAGGCAAAGGTTCATGGAAATGGAAAAGGTCTAGGGAGAAGTGCCCTCTGGTGGCCATGATAGGGCTTCTGCTGGCAGGAGTGACATTAAGTACATGTACACTAAAAAGTAAAGCCAAACTAAGAGTTTTACTTTAAAGTACATTATGTTTTAAAAATCTTTTTGTTGTGCTTTAAAGTACACTTAATTTGATCTGTTGTAGCCTACATGTTATTCAATATTAAATATAAAGTTAAGATTTTCTGATTCTGATATTTTTCACAACAACAGGTAAAATAAAAGACAAAATCTATACATTTGCTTAAACTAAACTTTTTTTAGTTGTACTAAATCAAGTCAGTTGATGGAGAAAATGGAATGGAGAAAAAACGAAACAAGCCTAAAACAGCAAAGGTGCACTACCGTACAGCTGAAAAGTCGTCCTCAATCCGTGTGGAGCCTGAATATTGCAGTCACAAAAATACTACAACGCTTAATCCGTGTGCAGTCCTGACCTGGGGTTGAGAGAATGTTCCTTTTGGCTGCTCTTATAGGAACTCATGTTGAGCTACAAGTTAACCATGATAGTCTGTTAGTCACTAATTAAGTTCACCTGTGTTTCATTTAGTTCCCTTTGTTTGTTTGCCTGTTTATATATAGCACTCAGGCCACATAGCCGGGTATTTAGAGAAACGAATATTTCTCCCCCTTCGTTTTCAAAAATAACATCGTGCACACAACATCGTTTTCAAAAAAAGTTGTTGTTTACATCAACCCGCATAAATACAATGGGCGGCAGTGTAGGGAGAAGGATAAAGCCATGCAAGCCAATCAGAATCCTCAAAATCGACAACAACGAATAGCACGAGCGACTTCCTGTTCCTTTCAAAACAACAGACATGGCGCGAGATTCGTTTGTGCGGACAGACAGCGAAGCAAATGCAAAAAGGCCAAAAGCGTTTGCACAAAAGTAAAAATGAGTACCACTTTAACAGCATCCATGATCAAATAGTAGCCAAACAAACTCTAAACATAGGCCGCTCACATGACGTAAGCATTTTCTGGCGCATAATGTGACGTTTGAGAACCTAAAACCCCGTTTCTCCCAGTTGACACGGCAACACATAACCGGCGGTTTCAGAAATCTCCACTTTGGCCGGAGTTTTTAGAAATAATCGTTTTCTGGGATAAAAACGGCGTTTTCGTGTAAATGACAGGCCAAAACGCAGGGAAATATCTGCGTTTTCCCATCGTGTAAACGGGGCCTCAGTTTATTCAGTTCTTTGTCTTGAATTGCACAATGTGTTCTCCAGTGTTTTGTGTTTATTAAAAGAAGTACTGCTATAGTTTTTTTTTACGATTGTGTAAGGACCACCCATTGGCCCAACGACAGAATCCAACGGCCTGGCGAAGGTTTAAAGCGTGTATGTCTTTTCAGCGCTCCAGTGAAGTTCACTTAATTTATTGGAATTTAGTTTTAGTAGTACTTTAGCTCTACGTTTAATATGACTCCAATTTCAAATGATAATCAAATTTAGATCATATTTCTGATTAGAAAATAATCATAAATATTGATTAAGAATTAATTTTGATCTTTGATTATTCTGATTATCCCATACTTTCAATTATTCGTTCATTACGGACCTAGTGTCGCTTTGAGACGTCACGTCGCGACTGCGCGCTCACGATCACAAACTAGCCAGTCCTGAAATAGTCAGAGGGTGCAGTGCAAGTATTTTACCCTATGCAGCCGCTACTACAGACCCATAGGTGTAATTTTTTATAATATTTGCAGCGTACAACATGCTAAGTCAGGAGATAGTCAGAAATCAGAAGGTCTTTCTAAGATGTGCCCCATGGTCCATTCAAAGTGCCTTCAGTTTGATCGATCCTGGACAAAGATTTGCGGAAACACCAGACTACACAGTAATCTACTAAAATGAATGATTTCTAAAACTTCTGAATAATTCAAGATGTAACATTTATTTGTCAGGTAAAAATGTATCATGCCAATTACAGAGGTAAATTATTAAAAGCCAATTCAGAAAATACATGACATCATTTACTCAAAGATGACTCTAAAAGTTAGTAATGTTTTCCTGACAAAGACACAGTAATGTGTCAGGGCTTTCCAACTGAAAAGCACTGAAACATCACTATGGGGGATGATCCTGGTAAAGAGTCCCAATGATTGCTCTGTCCCCTCACCTTAAATACCAGACCAGAACAACAGGGGTTATACAAATGTTGTTTAGAGTTGTTTGGGCCAATCCATGTACCCCAGGGGGGTAGCACCTGGTTTCTTGAGATATCGTAAAGAGATATCAGCCAGAGAGGAGAAACAGGATTCTCCTAAGTTCTCAATCTTTCTCATTAAACCAATGACTGCAATGAAATTAAGACCATTTTACCAATCGCACTGAGACCCTTAAAATGATACCAAACATGAAAAGGAAAAAACAACAAATTCACAAGATACACCATATGCGATATATAGACATTCTTAATTTAACTTTCAGTGACTTGAGGAGGGAGAAGAGGAGGGAGAGGGGGGATGAGTTGAAGTCAAACAAAGGGACAAGGAGATAAGTTTGGGCAGGACAAGGTTCTGTGCTGTCTTTGCTATCTGCTGTCCAGGGGGCATTTTATGGCGTTATTGCAGGGTGAGTTTTGTTTTAGCAGGAAAATCAGTTCTTACAATTGCTATGACAGATTTTTCAATACTTTTAACAATTTTCCAAAACTCTTAACACAGTTAGCACTACATCCGTCTCTGTCAGGGTTATTATAGTTTTGCATTTTTCATTAGTTTTTATTTTTAACTATTATTGTTAAAATAACTATTTTTGAAACAGTTCTGACCAAGTCCAATTAAAATCCAACAAAATAAATAATGAACTAATAAAATATAAAACATGAAATTAGATCATTGACATGTCTTATAAACCAAAATCTTTCATATTTTTTAGAAAGTATGTGAATCAAAACAACCACAGCTGGCAACAAGTTGATAAATTCTGTTAAATTTGTATTTTAATTGACCGAATTATCCATTTGTTTTCTGACAGTGAACACATGGAACGAATCACTGCTCCACATTTTGATTGACAGCCGTCAAAACCTACTAGTGACCATGTTTACTCCTTTACTTTCAACCATTGGATAGGATTTAAAAGAAGGCGGTTGTATTTGTAGCCTACTTCTGAGGAAGCGCTGTTAAATATAGGTGAAAAACTATGCCGCAAAAATAATAAAGAAAATGCTTTCTTAAAAAGGCAAAAGAAAGCATGCACGTTTTCTTAATATGATCATTAAAAACCGACAGACTGATGAAAATGCGGGACATTTTCTCAATATGCGACGTGCGGGACAAGGGGTGAAAATGCTGTGCGGTACAACGCAATGCGGGACGGGTGGTCACCCTACATACAGTCAATAGCCTAACAACGTACTCATCTGGATTGAAGCAGCAAACATTCAGTGTAAAAGTGTGCTTTAACAATGTGTGTCAGAACAGATAACACCATGCGGGTTTTGAACATTTGCTCAACTGTCTAATAAAGTACATGCAAGACGTCTCTGTCAAGTCAAAGTTTGCGGCATCTTGAAAACACCACGCCGATATTGATCCTCGTTTTAGTTCTCCTTTTGTCCCAAAGTCTGCTTGCCATGGTCCATAATGTTTGAATGAAACAACTCCATGAGCGTGCCGCTAGACGTAACGCAGTTGTCGCCATGGTTACTATGGCAGTACGAGCGGAAACCAGGGATAACGCGGATATTATGTCATTGACAGGCGACAAGTGAACATGGACGAGCCATTATTAGGGGTTAAAGCACGAAGTGCTAAAACTTTTGCATTTGGACGGCTATAACACGGTCATTTAGAAAATGGGCGTGGCAAAATTCACTCGAAAGCCTATAAATCCTAAACGAAAACTCAGAACTTAATGAAAATTGGTGAGCATATGTGAAATAACATTGTAAACCAGCATGCACAATTTTAGTGAGATCGGACCATAGGTGGCGCTATAACTGTTAAAAAAGCTTTGAAAACCATATATTTCCTGTGTTAAATTGGCTGGAAATGGTCTTTTCCATGTATGACGTCAGTGGTTAAATGGTTGCCAAATAAAACTTAGTCTTTTTATGCATATGTGCTTAAAGGCCTTAAATGCTTGAACCCCGATAAATGCTGCTTGCAGCTTTGATTTAAAATTGGAATTTCTCTGAAATTAAAAATCTTTGGGAACTTTTGGATACTGGAAGTACACAACTGCAGAAAATATATCACACGTTGCAAGTGATTTTTGGTTATTTTATTACAAAAATCTTACATATTCTAGCTTTAAACACCTTACAAGAAAACCAAGAAATTTTTTTGCATTTTGATTCCCTGTTAACTGTACTAACAAACTGTCAGAATAATATACCCATTTGTTGACATTTAGCGAGAAACCTTATAATTTCGAAAACACAATCTTACGTCAGAGGTTATGTCTACCTTGAACAATAAAGGTGTCCTCCCTTGAGATCTAGCCACACCCTCCAGTGTCATATTGCATCAACCTAAACCATTGTATCACTTAAAGAAATAGTGTATCTTTAATTAAAGGCCATTGTCATGCTCTGAAAGTGTTAACCCATTGAGCACAGTAAATCAAACTAAACAGCCCACTTTGCCTGCATTCACCCTACATTTATTTTTAAGAGTGCATTTACTATTGGAAGCTTTGGCCAAAAAGCCTCTGAAAAGACCAAGAAAAAAAACATGGGAATGTTCAGGTTATGAAATATACTTTAATGTAGGACACATACAAAGAATACACAAGGAAAATCATGATTATCCCATTTGAATCTGCCCTTCCACCATATCCGACTCCCTCATCTTTGACTCTCAGTGCCTTCCTCCACATGTTTTCTTGGGGGGCACTTCAGTCTTCTGCCACAGACTTGGAGTAGTAATACCAATCACACCGAGAGCAATTATCGGTCCAGCATTCCCACTGAGTTTACTCTCCTCATCTGAACCCATTCCCAGATCATCCTCCTTCTCATGAACCGCCACCGCACGTCCCAGAATGGAATAAGGCCCAAAGAGCTTGGCGTCTGGAAGCGTCAGGAACTGCCTTATAACTCCTTTCTCGGAAGCAAAGTTGCCCAGGTCTCCAGGATGATGAGGGTGGTCAACGCCGTTTGGATTATAATGAGGACCAACAGTGATGCTGCCTTGACTGAGGTCTCCATACTGATGGATGTGCATGGCACGCTCTTGACGATCGATGGCAGGCAAACCACGGAGGTTGATTTTCACTTCTAAATCTCCATTGGGGAAGACCTGCTTGAAGAGGATTTGCCCAAAGATCTTTGGCTGGTTACGTGGCAAATTGGGGCTGGGAGTTACTTCACAAGTGGCATAGATGGTGTTGTCGAACTCCACGACTTCCGGCTGTGGAGCTTCGGCAGGCAAACAAACTGGAGGTTTGTGGAACTCTCCTCCTTGTATATGCAGCACCAGCAATATCAGAGGGAATATTAGGATGATTTTCTCCATGTTGATCTTTAAAGCCTACAATGAAAAGTGGATTCAGTGAAATCATGCCATTTGGTTTAAGAACGTAATATTTTTGATAAAGGGTCAAAGCTTTGTTGCAGGGAGCTTTGAGAATGGAAGTTGCATTAGGTAAAAATAGCACAACCAGATTAGTTTGCAATGGAAAAACCATACAAGAACCCAGACAGCAACCAGATCCGGCCCACATCTGGGCCGTGTGTAATCCAGGTGTACCAGATGGGGGCCGACACCATGTTGCGGTCTAGAAAACTCTTGAATTTTTTAATTGCTATGTACCTTTGTGAAAATAATAAAATAAAAAATTAGCTTATTGGTATTGGATGTGTATCTGTAGTATCTTGAAAGTACAATAATAATAATAAATAAAACTTGCAGATAATAACACTGATGAATTATAAAAAGCCACTTAAGTGTACACACGTAGACTTTCATAAGCGTCACACCTGCCAGCCAAAGTTCCTATGATACAAACCAATGACATACAGGTGGATGTAATCACACTAAAATGAGTCCAGGCAAAGGTTCATGGAAATGGAAAAGGTCTAGGGAGAAGTGCCCTCTGGTGGCCATGATAGGGCTTCTGCTGGCAGGAGTGACATTAAGTACATGTACACTTGTACACAGTTGATGGAGAAAATGGAATGGAGAAAAAAAAAAACAAGCCTTAAACAGCAAAGGTGCACTACCGTACAGCTGAAAAGTCGTCCTCAATCCGTGTGGAGCCTGAATATTGCAGTCACAAAAATACTACAACGCTTAATCCGTGTGCAGTCCTGACCTAGGGTTGAGAGAATGTTCCTTTTGGCTGCTCTTATAGGAACTCATGTTGAGCTACAAGTTAACCATGATAGTCTGTTAGTCACTAATTAAGTTCACCTGTGTTTCATTTAGCTCCCTTTGTTTGCCTGATTATATATAGCATTCAGGCCACATAGCCGGGTATTTAGAGAAACGAATATTTCTCCCCCTTCGTTTTCAAAAATAACATCGTGCACACAACATCGTTTTCAAAAAAAGTTGTCGTTTACATCAACCCGCATAAATACAATGAGCGGCAGTGTAGGGAGAAGGATAAAGCCATGCAAGCCAATCAGAATCCTCAAAATCGACAACAACGAATAGCACGAGCGACTTCCTGTTCCTTTCAAAACAACAGACATGGCGCGAGATTCATTTGTGCGGACAGACAGCGAAGCAAATGCAAACAGGCCAAAAGCGTTTGCACAAAAGTAAAAATGAGTACCACTTTAACAGCATCCATGATCAAATAGTAGCCAAACAAACTCTAAACATAGGGCGCTCACATGACGTAAGCATTTTCTGGCGCATAATGTGACGTTTGAGAACCTAAAACCCCGTTTCTCCCAGTTGACACGGCAACACATAACCGGCGGTTTCAGAAATCTCCACTTTGGCCGGAGTTTTTAGAAATAATCGTTTTCTGGGATAAAAACGGCGTTTTCGTGTAAATGACAGGCCAAAACGCAGGGAAATATCTGCGTTTTCCCATCGTGTAAACGGGGCCTCAGTTTATTCAGTTCTTTGTCTTGAATTGCACAATGTGTTCTCCAGTGTTTTGTGTTTATTAAAAGAAGTACTGCTATAGTTTTTTTTTACGATTGTGTAAGGACCACCCATTGGCCCAACGACAGAATCCAACGGCCTGGCGAAGGTTTAAAGCGTGTATGTCTTTTCAGCGCTCCAGTGAAGTTCACTTAATTTATTGGAATTTAGTTTTAGTAGTACTTTAGTTCTACGTTTAATCTGACTGATAATCAAATGATAATCAAATTTAGATCATATTTCTGATTAGAAAATAATCATAAATATTGATTAAGAATTAATTTTGATATTTGATTATTCTGATTATCCCATACTTTCAATTATTCGTTCATTACGGACCTAGTGTCGCTTTGAGACGTCACGTCGCGACTGCGTGCTCACGATCACAAACTAGCCAGTCCTGAAATAGTCAGAGGGTGCAGTGCAAGTATTTTACCCTATGCAGCCGCTACTACAGACCCATAGGTGTAATTTTTTATAATATTTGCAGCGTACAACATGCTAAGTCAGGAGATAGTCAGAAATCAGAAGGTCTTTCTAAGATGTGCCCCATGGTCCATTCAAAGTGCCTTCAGTTTGATCTATCCTGGACAAAGATTTGCGGAAACACCAGACTACACATTAATCTACTAAAATGAATGATTTCTAAAACTTCAGAATAATTCAAGATGTAACATTTATTTGTCAGGTAAAAATGTATCATGCCAATTACAGAAGTAAATTATTAAAAGCCAATTCAGAAAATACATGACATCATTTACTCAAAGATGACTCTAAAAGTAAGTAATGTTTTCCTGACAAAGACACAGTAATGTGTCAGGGCTTTCCAACTGAAAAGCACTGAAACATCACTATGGGGGATGATCCTGGTAAAGAGTCCCAATGATTGCTCTGTCCCCTCACCTTAAATACCAGACCAGAACAACAGGGGTTATACAAATGTTGTTTAGAGTTGTTTGGGCCAATCCATGTACCCCAGGGGGGTAGCACCTGGTTTCTTGAGATATCGTAAAGAGATATCAGCCAGAGAGGAGAAACAGGATTCTCCTAAGTTCTCAATCTTTCTCATTAAACCAGTGACTGCAATGAAATTAAGAACATTTTACCAATCTCACTGAGACCCTTAAAATGATACCAAACATGAAAAGGAAAAAACAACACATTCACAAGATACACCATATGCGATATATAGACATTCTTAATTTAACTTTCAGTGACTTGAGGAGGGAGAAGAGGAGGGAGAGGGGGGATGAGTTGAAGTCAAACAAAGGGACAAGGAGATAAGTTTGGGCAGGACAAGGTTATGTGCTCTGTCTTTGCTATCTGCTGTCCAGGGGGCATTTTATGGCGTTATTGCAGGGTGAGTTTTGTTTTAGCAGGAAAATCAGTTCTTACAATTGCTATGACAGATTTTTCAATACTTTTAACAATTTTCCAAAACTCTTAACACAGTTAGCACTACATCCGTCTCTGTCAGGGTTATTATAGTTTTGCATTTTTCATTAGTTTTTATTTTTATTTCGGTTTGACTTTTTGTTTTCAAATTCAGTTTAGTTTTAATTAGTTTTTAAAGTGGGTTTGCTAGTTTAGTTTTTATTTTTTGAAAATGCTTAGTTTTAGTTTAGTTTTTATTCGGTTTAGTGTTAGTTTTTTTTTTGTAATTTGGGTTATTTGTCAGGAACAAGATTCAAAAAGTTCACCCTATACTAAATTTACCCTATACAGTAGGGTGACCACCATCAAACAAACCAAATGTGGGACGATTATACGTTTGTGTTGGACAATGTTGGACATGTTAACAACACTAAAACATAACCTGAAACTGTTATTTAATGCTAATCTAACTTAATAAAAAAACCATTTGTATTCTGCCTTTCAACTGATAAAAATGCTTTGTTCTTTAGTCCCTTCCAGAAAACACCATTATATCACAATGTAACATTACATGTCTTAATTTGACATGTCATTTAAATTCAACATCACTGAGCCCAAAGGCAGCAGCATCATGCAGATAACTATTTTTGAAACAGTTCTGACCAAGTCCAATTAAAATCCAACAAAATAAATAATGAACTAATAAAATATTAAACATGAAATTAGATCATTGACATGTCTTATAAACCAAAAACTTTCATATTTTTTAGAAAGTATGTGAATCAAAACAACCACAGCTGGCAACAAGTTGATAAATTCTGTTAAATTTTTATTTTAATTGACCGAATTATCCATTTGTTTTCTGACAGGGAACACATGGAACGAATCACCGCTCCACATTTTGATTGACAGCCGTCAAAACCTACTAGTGACCGTGTTTACTCCTTTACTTTCAACCATTGGATAGGATTTAAAAGAAGGCGGTTGTATTTGTAGCCTACTTCTGAGGAAGCGCTGTTAAATATAGGTGAAAAACTATGCCGCAAAAATAATAAAGAAAATGCTTTCTTAAAAAGGCAAAAGAAAGCATGCACGTTTTCTTAATATGATCATTAAAAACCGACAGACTGATGAAAATGCGGGACATTTTCTCAATATGCGACGTGCGGGACAAGGGGTGAAAATGCTGTGCGGTACAACGCAATGCGGGACGGGTGGTCACCCTACATACAGTCAATAGCCTAACAACGTACTCATCTGGATTGAAGCAGCAAACATTCAGTGTAAAAGTGTGCTTTAACAATGTGTGTCAGCAGTGGTGTAGTGGTAAAAAAAGAGGTGGGTAAACTATCAATTCTGGTGGACCACGACGTGGTCACCCGGTAAGGTGGGCCACTCCCTACCGGTGTATGTGTATCCTCAGTAGCGGTTTTAGGCACGGGCGAACCGGGCTGTCGCCCGGGGCGGCATTTTTGGGGGGGCGGCGCCGCCGGCACAAAAAAATAAAATAATAAAAAAAACAAATCTGCGCCGCGAAGCGATTTTCTATTATCTATCATTTCACTGTGTGGGGAATTGGCAAATTTGCGCCCCCTGCAGCTGCAGACGCCCCTGCTTGCTGAGAAGATGCCGCGCACATAAGCTGTTTGTTTGAGAAGGGGAAAGGGGAGGGGGCGCGGAGGCGCGGATGACAGTTCACCTCTGGGTCTCTCCCAAATGGAACGGACAAGGGGGGGGGATCCATATAGTTATCAAAGTCAGTCACACCTCGACTTTCTTCCAAATAACGCACATTTTCATTCATAATATTATAAATACAGGCCTCTATATTTCCTGCACATTTTTGTCTTTCTGAATGGTCTGAATAAAAATAGGTAATACAAAACAATTTACTTGGTCACCACCACCAAGGTGAATTGGTTTAGTCTTGACTTCTGGTCGTGACTCGTGAGTGACAGTTGGTTGATTGTCGATGTCGAGTGCCAAATAAGAGATGGACAAGAAAGGTCAAAGCCATCAGGTGTCCAATTTAGAAACGAGTGAAAGATAAAGGTATGCAACTATGTTTTCTCTGTGTGATTACGGTATCCATGTCATGAATGAAGGGGCAATATTAATTGGTGGGTATAACTCTTATTTGTTATCCTTTTTGCTATGATTCTTGCTATGCTTAACAATAATTCGGTTTTAACTCAAACACGAGATCTAATTTCACCATAATGTGCTTTGCAACAAAACTGTGACAAGTTCAGTTATTACACTGCAAAAAATGCTTTTCTTAATTAGTATTTTTGTCTTGTTTCCAGTCCAAATATCAAACATTTCTTAAATAAAGATGCATAACGTTAACAAAGTGGTAAAATGACATAAGATATTAAGTCTTGGTTTCTGGGGAAATAATTTTATTTATTTTTTTTCAGAAAACAAGACTTAATATCTTAAAATTGAGTGAAACACTTAAACGCTCGAAGGGGGTCTCGCCCAGGGTGTAATTCAATGTAGAACCGCCACTGTGTATCCTGATGACATCGCTATAGGCTATCATTTGATGGTACTACCAAGGGTATCACTGGTTGCTCCCTCATCATAGGTCACACAATCACTATTCAATTCATGCATTAATCTAAGTTCTTGTTAAAGAGACTCAAAAAGGTATAATATGGTTGAAATCTATAAAGTTCACTAAATGACAAAACAGAGAGAACAAAAATATTTAAGAGAGATCGAGAGGGAGGCTTATATCCAGGGCTTTCAATGCAATGCACTTGTGCATAATGATTAGGGATTTGGGATTATTTTCATAGTTGATTAATCTGTTGAATATTTCTTCGATTAATTGATTAGTTGTTTGTTCTATCAGAAAAATGTGGATCAGTGTTTCCCTGTAGAGGGAAAAGTCTTTAACCTGGTGCAGGCTTGATTCCCTCTGAATCTCTTGTACAGTTGGGTTTTGACATGCTCCCTACATTAAACCAGCTGCCTGTAATGAATTAAAAAAAATCACCTTTTTTTGCATCGTTTTAATGATTTCCTGTTGCTGCGCCTGCAATCAAGTTTCATTCTCGCGCAGCTTAGTAACTTCACGAGCGAGTGTTTTCTGCTCCGTGTGTGCGCCGTTCTCTTTGTTCCGTGTATGTGTGTGTGTGTCTGCGCGCTGCGCTCTCTGCTCCGTGTTTGCGCGCTGCGCGTTCTGCTCAGTCCTTAACGGCCCAAATGCTCGAATCATGTGCCGATCGGCGATCACGCACTGGAAAAGCAAAGTCCGCTCAAATAACGTGAAATTTAGAGGTGGATAAACGCAATGTAGAGGTGGATAAACGCACTTTGGAGGTGGGCAAACGCTATTTCCAAATTTTGGGAGGTGCGTAAACGGCGTTTACGTGCGTTTAGCCTCCACTACATCCCTGTGTGTCAGAACAGAAAACACCATGCGGGTTTTGAACATTTGCTCAACTGTCTAATAAAGTACATGCAAGACGTCTCTGTCAAGTCAAAGTTTGCGGCATCTTGAAAACACCACGCCGATATTGATCCTCGTTTTAGTTCTCCTTTTGTCCCAAAGTCTGCTTGCCATGGTCCATAATGTTTGAATGAAACAACTCCATGAGCGTGCCGCTAGACGTAACGCAGTTGTCGCCATGGTTACTATGGCAGTACGAGCGGAAACCAGGGATAACGCGGATATTATGTCATTGACAGGCGACAAGTGAACATGGACGAGCCATTATTAGGGGTTAAAGCACGAAGTGCTAAAACTTTTGCATTTGGACAGCTATAACACGGTCATTTAGAAAATGAACAAAATTATTTTTTTCTCTGCCAAAAATAAACACATTTTGGCAGAGAAGCTCATCACACGCTTCCACCTCAATCACCAACTCATCCTGTGGATTATAGATTTCCTCACCAACAGATCACAGAGGGTGTTGGTGAACCACACCTTATCCGACAACCTCTTCACCTCCACGGGCTCTCCACAAGGTTGTGTCCTCTCTCCACTTCTCTTCATCCTCTACACTGATGATTGTAGATCCACCCAGCCAAATTGCCACTGTGTGAAATTTGCTGATGACACAGTCCTCCTGTCTCTGCTTTCCAGTAATACACAACATCACAGCCCAGTCCTGCAGGACTTTTTAGTTTGGTGCGAAAAGTCTTGTCTCGAGCTGAACATAGATAAAACTAAGGACATGATTGTAACCTTTTCACCCAAACAGAGACAGTTAGCTGAGGCTGTCACCACTATCATCCAGCAGGAGCCAGTGAAGATAGTGGAGACATATAAATACCTGGGATCAACTTTTGACAACCTGCTAAGGTTTTCCACTAACACAGAGGAGATCCTTAAAAAGTGTCATCAGAGACAATATCTACTTAGGAAGCTGAAGTCATTTGGGGTTAACAAAGTCATTCTTAACACATTCTAGTATGCTTTTATTGAAAATGTAATAACCTTCTCAATCATTAGCTGGTTTCACTCCATCACCTTGCAAAACAGAAACCGCCTGTTGAGTGTGGTTAAGGTCTGTTCAAAAATCATTGACCAGCCCGTCCGAACTCTCACTGCCTTATGTGACCAACAGACTGTAAAGGTGGCACGCAGGATTATTAATGACCCCTCTCACATCCTGTTTTCGGAGTTTGAGTGGCTACCCTCGGGATGTAGACTACGTTGTCCACTTTGTCGGACACAGAGGAAAGCAACCTTCATCCCGAGGGCTGTCCAGCTTATGAACGTTAACAGGAAGAAATTATTTTTATCTGCTTTTTTTTTTGCATTCTGATTTTATGTATGATGATATGTGGTATGTAGTGTGTGGTGTGCAGTGTGCCTGTGTAAGCTACTGTAATGTGCCCTTTTAAATTTCCCCCTGGGGACAAATAAAGTGCTTTGAATTGAATTGAATTGAAATGGGCGTGGCAAAATTCACTCGAAAGCCTATAAATCCTAAACAAAAACTCAGAACTTAATAAAAATTGGTGAGCATATGTGAAATAACATTGTAAACAAGCATGCACAATTTTATGGAGATCGGACCATAGGTGGCGCTATAACTGTTAAAAAAGCTTTGAAAACCATATATTTCCTATGTTAAATTGGCTGGAAATGGTCTTTTCCATGTATGACATCAGTGGTTAAATGGTTGCCAAAAAACAACTTAGTCTTTTTATGCATTTGTGCTTAAAGGCCTTACATGCTTGAACCCCGATAAATGCTGCTTGCAGCTTTGATTTAAAATTGGAATTTCTCTGAAATTAAAAATCTTTGGGAACTTTTGGGATACTGGAAGTACACAACTGCAGGAAATATATCACACTTTGCAAGTGATTTTTGGTTATTTTATTACAAAAATCTTACATAATCTAGCTTTAAACACCTTACAAGAAAACCAAGACATTTTTTTGCATTTTGATTCCCTGTTAACTGTACTAACAAACTGTCAGAATAATATACCCATTTGTTGACATTTAGCGAGAAACCTTATAATTTCGAAAATACAATCTTATGTCAGAGGTTATGTCTACCTTGAACAATAAAGGTGTCCTCCCTTGAGATCTAGCCACACCCTCCAGTGTCATATTGCATCAACCTAAACCATTGTATCATTTGAAGAAATAGTGTATCTTTAATTAAAGGCCATTGTCATGCTCTGAAAGTGTTAACCCATTGAGCACAGTAAATCAAACTAAACGGCCCACTTTGCCTGCATTCACCCTACATTTATTTTTAAGAGTGCATTTACTATTGGAAGCTTTGGCCAAAAAGCCTCTGAAAAGACCAAGAAAAAAACCATGGGAATGTTCAGGTTATGAAATATACTTTAATGTAGGACACATACAAAGAATACACAAGGAAAAATCATGATTATCCCATTTGAATCTGGCCTTCCACCATATCCGACTCCCTCATCTTTGACTCTCAGTGCCTTCCTCCACATGTTTTCTTGGGGGGCACTTCAGTCTTCTGCCACAGACTTGGAGTAGTAATACCAATCACACCGAGAGCAATTATCGGTCCAGCATTCCCACTGAGTTTACTCTCCTCATCTGAACCCATTCCCAGATCATCCTCCTTCTCATGAACCACCACCGCACGTCCCAGAATGGAATAAGGCCCAAAGAGCTTGGCGTCTGGAAGCGTCAGGAACTGCCTTATAACTCCTTTCTCGGAAGTGTAAGAATTGATAAATTAGGAAATTCCAAACAGTCTGTTTTGGGGGTGACCAGGCCCTGAGAGGACAAAAGGACCTCTCTGGAGATTAGCATTTGAACTGGCTCTCATGCATCATCGAGACGAAAGTCTCACCTCCGAGTCATCTAATCTACATCCTTTTCCCTCTCCCCTCACCCCTGTCTCTCATGCTCAGATGATCAGCTGAAATCACCCAAGAAAATGTATAGTTTAATGTGAATGATTATCACAGAGTATTTTCATGTTTGGTATCATTTAAAATGTCATAGTGCGACTGGTACAGATATCTCATATCCAGATAGATAAAACAAAAGGTAATAAGGTTTTTAAGAGCTTATGGATAACTGATTTACAAAGGAAGGTGGTCTCTAAGCAAATGGTCCCACACCCCCATGAAGATGCGACCACTGCATGCAAATTTCTATTGTTACATGTTTCCAGGTAAAAGGTTTGTCTATTTAAGGAATTGCAGCAGGGAGATCGAGGCCTTTTTCTGTACTTCAGATCGGTCCGTGAGGCTGAGAGAGATAGATCTCTCAGCCTCACGTATTTCTTAAAGTTGGGTATGCATCTTCTCTCTATTCCAGAGCATTTGATGTTTTGTATCGATTATCTTTGAATTGATTATGAAATTGGCATGATACATTTACCTGACATAATAAATCCTTACATGTGATTATTCTAACTGATCTTGACATCGTTCATTTAATGGTTAAAAGTGAATGAGGCACAGATATTATTAAAACCTTTCATTTTATGGAGTCAGATGAATTAACGAGTAAATACATATGATTAATGTATTACATTTAACCACCAATACTTCGCATGAGGAAAGGACAGAGCACGTGAGACCTTCCCTGTGTTATTGGAAAACCTCCATTGGACCAATTTCACGGGCCTTACAGAAGCAAAGTTGCCCAGGTCTCCAGGATGATGAGGGTGGTCAACGCCATTTGGATTATAATGAGGACCAACAGTGATGCTGCCTTGACTGAGGTCTCCATACTGATGGATGTGCATGGCACGCTCTTGACGATCGATGGCAGGCAAACCACGGAGGTTGATTTTCACTTCTAAATCTCCATTGGGGAAGACCTGCTTGAAGAGGATTTGCCCAAAGATCTTTGGCTGGTTACGTGGCAAATTGGGGCTGGGAGTTACTTCACAAGTGGCATAGATGGTGTTGTCGAACTCCACGACTTCCGGCTGTGGAGCTTCGGCAGGCAAACAAACTGGAGGTTTGTGGAACTCTCCTCCTTGTATATGCAGCACCAGCAATATCAGAGGGAATATTAGGATGATTTTCTCCATGTTGATCTTTAAAGCCTACAATGAAAAGTGGATTCAGTGAAATCATGCCATTTGGTTTAAGAACGTAATATTTTTGATAAAGGGTCAAAGCTTTGTTGCAGGGAGCTTTGAGAATGGAAGTTGCATTAGGTAAAAATAGCACAACCAGATTAGTTTGCAATGGAAAAACCATACAAGAACCCAGACAGCAACCAGATCCGGCCCACATCTGGGCCGTGTGTAATCCAGGTGTACCAGATGGGGGCCGACACCATGTTGCTGTCAAGAAAACTCTATAATTTTTGAATTGCTATGTACCCTTGTGAAAATAATAAAATAAAAAATTAGCTTATTGGTATTGGATGTGTACCTGTAGTATCTTGAAAGTACAATAATAATAATAATAATAATAATAATAATAATAAAACAACTTGCAGATAACACTGATGAATTATAAAAAGCCACTTAAGTGTACACACGTACACTTTCATAAGCGTCACACCTGCCAGCCAAAGTTCCTATGATACAAACCAATGACATACAGGTGGATGTAATCACACTAAAATGAGTCCAGGCAAAGGTTCATGGAAATGGAAAAGGTCTAGGGAGAAGTGCCCTCTGGTGGCCATGATAGGGCTTCTGCTGGCAGGAGTGACATTAAGTACATGTACACTTAAAAAAAAAAAAAAAAAAAAAAAAGCCAAACTAAGAGTTTTCCTTAAAAGTACATTATGTTTTAAAAATCTTTTTGTTGTGCTTTAAAGTACACTTAATTTGATCTGTTGTAGCCTACATGTTATTCAATATTAAATATAAAGTTAAGATTTTTTGATTCTGATATTTTTCACAAGGACAGGTAAAATAAAAGACAATATCTATACTTTTGCTTAAACTAAACTTTTTTTAGTTGTACTAAATCAAGTCAGTTGATGGAGAAAATGGAATGGAGAAAAAACAAAACAAGCCTAAAACAGCAAAGGTGCACTACCGTACAGCTGAAAAGTCATCCTCAATCCGTGTGGAGCCTGAATATTGCAGTCACAAAAATACTACAACGCTTAATCCGTGTGCAGTCCTGACCTGGGGTTGAGAGAATGTTCCTTTTGGCTGCTCTTATAGGAACTCATGTTGAGCTACAAGTTAACCATGATAGTCTGTTAGTCACTAATTAAGTTCACCTGTGTTTCATTTAGCTCCCTTTGTTTGCCTGTGTATACTATTAACACATTTCTCGTTGCTTTAACACAAAATGCATACAATTGACACAAATTTAAAATGCTTGAACTTCTTTTACACACAAGCTCAAACAAGACCAAAACAATGGATTTTTACTGCCAAATTTACCGATGCTTTAACAATGTGTGTCAGAACAGATAACACCATGTTCTGAACCTAACAGGCTAAAGTCAAGGTAAACAGCTGTTTATATTGTGAATTGAAACACAAATATATCCCCTGTATTTTATCCTATTGTTACTGAGAAACAATTATGCAATAATATAAATCACAGCTGATTCCCATCTAGGAAACACACTCAGGTGTTGAGTTTCTTTCAATCGCATGACCATATGGTATACGGTAACCGTACATTCTATAAAGCACTCTGAGATGGGTCTTTTTTTATTGAATTTCTGCAGCAAAAGACCTACAGTAAACCCAACAAAACAAAAATGTAGAGAGGCTTCAAAAGAAACTGCAGTGCAAAACACAATCTATGATCAATACAATATACTGGCTGTTGTATAAGGGCAGACCTGACACGTATACAATAATGCAGTTTCTGTAATTCCATCTGATGTTAGTGTTTTTATGACATTGTGCTATGATTGACTAAATCTTCCTGTTGGACGGCTATGTTACATATGTTAGTGTTTTGAAAAATGATTTGATTTTGAGACATGTTTGCAGTGTTTTGGTAGGCATAGTGTATTATTGTATTTAGAAAATTAGTGTTGGAGTTTAGTTTACAGTGTGTGATTTTGAGCATGAAATTAACTGTTTTGCCAGTTGTGTGTTGTAGGTGTGTTGGTGCGTTAAGAGTTTAGGAAAGTTGTTAAAAGTACTGAAAAAACTGTACTTGTCTTTGAAGGCAGAAGTAAACATTTCTGAGGGAATGATTCTTCTATGGCATCGATGTTAAAATCCCCTTTTAGTAGATTGAATGCAGGTAAGGTGGGACACTTGTCATTTAGATAGATACAGTACCTAGATGTTTATTTCTTTTTATTACTTTTGTTAACTTTAAGGTCCGACTTTAATATTTCATTTTGAATACAGTTGATATGTGTTATTTGCAAGGTATATACCAATAAACATTTTGAGATCATGCACTCCAGACAAATTTCTTTTCAGGTAATGTGACCCATCCCTAATTTATCAAAAATGATCCTGGATCTTAAAAACACATGATTTATTAACACATCACACAAACATATTCCACAGCATATTTAACAGACCCAAAATCACATAGATAGGCTATGATGAGTAATACTCATCAATTCACTCAATGCATGTGTAAAGTTCAAAACAACTAGAACATGTTGTGTTGACATGAAATTTTATGAAATTTGAATATCAGATATCTTAATGAACTCTACAACATATTACAAATGGAACTACAACACATGCAACAACAAATAGGCTAACAAAAATTCAATAAGAGGAACATTTTAAATGGTAAACATATTGTAAAACTTTTTTTCTGTCTGTTTTCTCTAAACACTGTAGATGAACTTAAATTGTGTCCATATTTTAAAGCGTTATATTCTGCATCTACATTTTAATAATAATAATAATACTACTTTGTTACATTTATATAGCGCTTTTCTGGGTACTCAAAGCGCTTTACATGGAAGGGGTATTATCCTCAACCACCACCAATGTGCAGCATCCACCTGGATGATGCGACGGCAGCCATATTGGGCCAGAACGCCCACCACACACCAGCTTACTGGTGGAGAGGAGACAGTGATGAAGCCAATCAGTATATGGGGATAATTAGGAGGCCATGATGGACAGAGGCCAAGGGGCAAATTTGGCCAGGATGCCGGGGTTACACCCCTACTCTTTTTCGAAGGACATCCTGGGATTTTTAATGACCACAGAGAGTCAGGACCTCGGTTTCACGTCTCATTGGAAGGATGGTGCTCTTTGACAGTATAGTGTCCCGATCACTACACTGGAGCGTTAGGTCCCACATAGACCATGGGTGAGCACCCCCTGCTGGCCTCACTAACACCTCTTCCAGCAGCAACCTGGTTTTCTCAGGAGGTCTCCATCCAGGTACTAACCAGGCTTGCTAACCTCTTACAATAACAAAGGTGTAGGTTGATGACTCATAAGCGGAATTATGGAACTTGTCGTCATTGCCAATGAGAGACAGATATCAGAGCCACATGCGAGTCCCGCGGATATAAAGGAATAAGGACATTTCATTCTACCGATCTACCCGCAAGTGCTGAATTAATACTCACAAATACCCCTTTTCCACCAGCATGAACCAGGTGCCAGTTCAGAGCCAGAGCTACAGTATTGCCAGTCCGGAGTTGGTTCGTCTGACGAGCTCTCTAAGATCCGGTTTGCCTTTCCACAAGATCACTGTATACATCTCATGTTGCCCAGCAACGCTAGCGTGGCAGCGCCAAACACAAACACACCAGGCTTGTTCGAAATGGTTCGGCTTCTCGCAGACCGATCGGCTCATGACATCAAAGCACGATGCATCTCGAACAAGCCTTCCATCAACAATGGAGGTCGTTGCGTTACTATTGATGCTCATGGCTTTGCGAACCTACATCGGCATCCAAACACGGCGAATCCAACGTGTCTGTGCAGCTCGCCGTAAGTTGCATAGACGGAGATTACAATCAAGCTGCTATTAGCTCGATTAGCTGCTGTTTGAAAAATGGCGGTCACGAGTTTCTGTTCGTCTTGTTGGTCACGGTAACCCCGCCCCCAGCCCCTGACGCAAGCGGTTCTTACTTCTAGACCAGCAATGTTTTGGTGCTACTTAAGAACCACTTTTCCTGGTTCAGAGCTGGTACTTTGGGTGTCGAAAAACAAAGAACCCATTTGAAACTAGGCTCTAGCTCTGAACCAGCACCAGCACTGCCTTGGTGGAAAAGGGTTAACAAGTCAGTTTATTTGGTGAATTAAACTTGTGAGGTAACGCAGCGCTGTTTCACTTGGTCTACACCAGGGGTGTCCAAACTCAGTCCTGGAGGGCCACTGTCCTGCAGAGTTTAGCTCCAACCCCAAATAAACACACCTGAACCAGATAATCAAGGCAACGCAGCGCTGTTTCACTTGGTCTACACTATCACACTAAACTGCATTTGAGTGTGTTGAAAGTTATAATGTTATTCTATGCTTTTGTTTGTCTGTATGAGACTAGCAGTAAGCTAGATCAACATTAGAATAACATACAGATCATATTCTAACATTTCATCATGTTGAGCTATATGACAGTTTTATGTACATTTGCTCAACTGTCTAATAAAACACATGCAAGACGCCTCTGTCAAGTCGAAGTTTACGGCATCTCAAAAAAACACCACGCCGATATTGATCCTCGTTTTAGTTCTCCTTTTGTCCCAAAGTCTGCTTGCCATGGTCCATAATGTTTGAACGAAAGTGAACATGGACGAGCCATTATTAGGGGTTCAAGCACAAAGTGCTAAAACTTTTAAACTTTTACATTTGGACGGCTACAACAGGGTCATTTATAAAATGGGCGTGGCAAAATTCACTCGAAAGCCTATAAATCCTAAACGAAAACTCAGAACTTAACGAAAATTGGTGAGCATATGTGAAATAACATTGTAAACAAGCATGCACAATTTTATGGAGATCGGACCATAGGTGGCGCTATAACTGTTAAAAAGCTTTGAAAACCATATATTTCCTTTGTTAAATTGTCTGGAAATGGTCTTTTCCATGTATGATGTCAGTGGTTAAATGGTTGCCTGCTTGAACACCGATAAATGCTGCTTGCAGCTTTAATTTAAAATGGGAATTTCTCTGAAATTAAAAATCTTTGGGAACTTTTGGGATACTGGAAGTACACAACTGCAGGAAATATATCACACTTTGCAAGTGATTTTTGGTTATTTTATTACAAAACTCTTACATATTCTAGCTTTAAACACCTTACAAGAAAACCAAGACTTTTTTTGCATTTTGATTCCCTGTTAACTGTACTAACAAACTGTCAGAATAATATACCCATTTGTTGACATTTAGCGAGAAACCTTAGAATTTCAAAAATAAAATCTTATGTCAGAGGTTATGTCTACCTTGAACAATAAGGGTGTCCTCCCTTGAGATCTATCCACACCCTCCAGTGTCATATTGCATCAACCAAAACCATTGTATCATTTAAAGAAATAATGTATCTTTAATTAAAGGCCATTGTCATGCTCTGAAAGTGTTAACCTATTGAGCACAGTAAATCAAACTAAACGGCCCACTTTGCCTGCATTCACCCTACATTTATTTTTAAGAGTGCATTTACTATTGGAAGCTTTGGCCAAAAAGCCTCTGAAAAGACCAAGAAAAAAAAACATGGGAATGTTCAGGTTATGAAATATACTTTAATGTAGGACACATACAAAGAATACACAAGGAAAATCATGATGATCCCATTTGAATCTGGCCTTCCACCATAGCCGACTCCCTCATCTTTGACTCTCAGTGCCTTCCTCCACATGTTTTCTTGGGGGGCACTTCAGTCTTCTGCCACAGACTTGGAGTAGTAATACCAATCACACCGAGAGCAATTATCGGTCCAGCATTCCCACTGAGTTTACTCTCCTCATCTGAACCCATTCCCAGATCATCCTCCTTCTCATGAACCACCACCGCACGTCCCAGAATGGAATAAGGCCCAAAGAGCTTGGCGTCTGGAAGCATCAGGAACTGCCTTATAACTCCTTTCTCGGAAGCAAAGTTGCCCAGGTCTCCAGGATGATGAGGGTGGTCAACGCCATTTGGATTATAATGAGGACCAACAGTGATGCTGCCTTGACTGAGGTCTCCATACTGATGGATGTGCATGGCACGCTCTTGACGATCGATGGCAGGCAAACCACGGAGGTTGATTTTCACTTCTAAATCTCCATTGGGGAAGACCTGCTTGAAGAGGATTTGCCCAAAGATCTTTGGCTGGTTACGTGGCAAATTGGGGCTGGGAGTTACTTCACAAGTGGCATAGATGGTGTTGTCGAACTCCACGACTTCCGGCTGTGGAGCTTCGGCAGGCAAACAAACTGGAGGTTTGTGGAACTCTCCTCCTTGTATATGCAGCACCAGCAATATCAGAGGGAATATTAGGATGATTTTCTCCATGTTGATCTTTAAAGCCTACAATGAAAAGTGGATTCAGTGAAATCATGCCATTTGGTTTAAGAACGTAATATTTTTGATAAAGGGTCAAAGCTTTGTTGCAGGGAGCTTTGAGAATGGAAGTTGCATTAGGTAAAAATAGCACAACCAGATTAGTTTGCAATGGAAAAACCATACAAGAACCCAGACAGCAACCAGATCCGGCCCACATCTGGGCCGTGTGTAATCCAGGTGTACCAGATGGGGGCCGACACCATGTTGCGGTCTAGAAAACTCTTGAATTTTTGAATTGCTATGTACCTTTGTGAAAATAATAAAATAAAAAATTAGCTTATTGGTATTGGATGTGTATCTGTAGTATCTTGAAAGTACAATAATAATAATAAATAAAACTTGCAGATAATAACACTGATGAATTATAAAAAGCCACTTAAGTGTACACACGTAGACTTTCATAAGCGTCACACCTGCCAGCCAAAGTTCCTATGATACAAACCAATGACATACAGGTGGATGTAATCACACTAAAATGAGTCCAGGCAAAGGTTCATGGAAATGGAAAAGGTCTAGGGAGAAGTGCCCTCTGGTGGCCATGATAGGGCTTCTGCTGGCAGGAGTGACATTAAGTACATGTACACTTGTACACAGTTGATGGAGAAAATGGAATGGAGAAAAAAAAAAACAAGCCTTAAACAGCAAAGGTGCACTACCGTACAGCTGAAAAGTCGTCCTCAATCCGTGTGGAGCCTGAATATTGCAGTCACAAAAATACTACAACGCTTAATCCGTGTGCAGTCCTGACCTAGGGTTGAGAGAATGTTCCTTTTGGCTGCTCTTATAGGAACTCATGTTGAGCTACAAGTTAACCATGATAGTCTGTTAGTCACTAATTAAGTTCACCTGTGTTTCATTTAGCTCCCTTTGTTTGCCTGATTATATATAGCATTCAGGCCACATAGCCGGGTATTTAGAGAAACGAATATTTCTCCCCCTTCGTTTTCAAAAATAACATCGTGCACACAACATCGTTTTCAAAAAAAGTTGTCGTTTACATCAACCCGCATAAATACAATGAGCGGCAGTGTAGGGAGAAGGATAAAGCCATGCAAGCCAATCAGAATCCTCAAAATCGACAACAACGAATAGCACGAGCGACTTCCTGTTCCTTTCAAAACAACAGACATGGCGCGAGATTCATTTGTGCGGACAGACAGCGAAGCAAATGCAAACAGGCCAAAAGCGTTTGCACAAAAGTAAAAATGAGTACCACTTTAACAGCATCCATGATCAAATAGTAGCCAAACAAACTCTAAACATAGGGCGCTCACATGACGTAAGCATTTTCTGGCGCATAATGTGACGTTTGAGAACCTAAAACCCCGTTTCTCCCAGTTGACACGGCAACACATAACCGGCGGTTTCAGAAATCTCCACTTTGGCCGGAGTTTTTAGAAATAATCGTTTTCTGGGATAAAAACGGCGTTTTCGTGTAAATGACAGGCCAAAACGCAGGGAAATATCTGCGTTTTCCCATCGTGTAAACGGGGCCTCAGTTTATTCAGTTCTTTGTCTTGAATTGCACAATGTGTTCTCCAGTGTTTTGTGTTTATTAAAAGAAGTACTGCTATAGTTTTTTTTTACGATTGTGTAAGGACCACCCATTGGCCCAACGACAGAATCCAACGGCCTGGCGAAGGTTTAAAGCGTGTATGTCTTTTCAGCGCTCCAGTGAAGTTCACTTAATTTATTGGAATTTAGTTTTAGTAGTACTTTAGTTCTACGTTTAATCTGACTGATAATCAAATGATAATCAAATTTAGATCATATTTCTGATTAGAAAATAATCATAAATATTGATTAAGAATTAATTTTGATATTTGATTATTCTGATTATCCCATACTTTCAATTATTCGTTCATTACGGACCTAGTGTCGCTTTGAGACGTCACGTCGCGACTGCGTGCTCACGATCACAAACTAGCCAGTCCTGAAATAGTCAGAGGGTGCAGTGCAAGTATTTTACCCTATGCAGCCGCTACTACAGACCCATAGGTGTAATTTTTTATAATATTTGCAGCGTACAACATGCTAAGTCAGGAGATAGTCAGAAATCAGAAGGTCTTTCTAAGATGTGCCCCATGGTCCATTCAAAGTGCCTTCAGTTTGATCTATCCTGGACAAAGATTTGCGGAAACACCAGACTACACATTAATCTACTAAAATGAATGATTTCTAAAACTTCAGAATAATTCAAGATGTAACATTTATTTGTCAGGTAAAAATGTATCATGCCAATTACAGAAGTAAATTATTAAAAGCCAATTCAGAAAATACATGACATCATTTACTCAAAGATGACTCTAAAAGTAAGTAATGTTTTCCTGACAAAGACACAGTAATGTGTCAGGGCTTTCCAACTGAAAAGCACTGAAACATCACTATGGGGGATGATCCTGGTAAAGAGTCCCAATGATTGCTCTGTCCCCTCACCTTAAATACCAGACCAGAACAACAGGGGTTATACAAATGTTGTTTAGAGTTGTTTGGGCCAATCCATGTACCCCAGGGGGGTAGCACCTGGTTTCTTGAGATATCGTAAAGAGATATCAGCCAGAGAGGAGAAACAGGATTCTCCTAAGTTCTCAATCTTTCTCATTAAACCAGTGACTGCAATGAAATTAAGAACATTTTACCAATCTCACTGAGACCCTTAAAATGATACCAAACATGAAAAGGAAAAAACAACACATTCACAAGATACACCATATGCGATATATAGACATTCTTAATTTAACTTTCAGTGACTTGAGGAGGGAGAAGAGGAGGGAGAGGGGGGATGAGTTGAAGTCAAACAAAGGGACAAGGAGATAAGTTTGGGCAGGACAAGGTTATGTGCTCTGTCTTTGCTATCTGCTGTCCAGGGGGCATTTTATGGCGTTATTGCAGGGTGAGTTTTGTTTTAGCAGGAAAATCAGTTCTTACAATTGCTATGACAGATTTTTCAATACTTTTAACAATTTTCCAAAACTCTTAACACAGTTAGCACTACATCCGTCTCTGTCAGGGTTATTATAGTTTTGCATTTTTCATTAGTTTTTATTTTTATTTCGGTTTGACTTTTTGTTTTCAAATTCAGTTTAGTTTTAATTAGTTTTTAAAGTGGGTTTGCTAGTTTAGTTTTTATTTTTTGAAAATGCTTAGTTTTAGTTTAGTTTTTATTCGGTTTAGTGTTAGTTTTTTTTTTGTAATTTGGGTTATTTGTCAGGAACAAGATTCAAAAAGTTCACCCTATACTAAATTTACCCTATACAGTAGGGTGACCACCATCAAACAAACCAAATGTGGGACGATTATACGTTTGTGTTGGACAATGTTGGACATGTTAACAACACTAAAACATAACCTGAAACTGTTATTTAATGCTAATCTAACTTAATAAAAAAACCATTTGTATTCTGCCTTTCAACTGATAAAAATGCTTTGTTCTTTAGTCCCTTCCAGAAAACACCATTATATCACAATGTAACATTACATGTCTTAATTTGACATGTCATTTAAATTCAACATCACTGAGCCCAAAGGCAGCAGCATCATGCAGATAACTATTTTTGAAACAGTTCTGACCAAGTCCAATTAAAATCCAACAAAATAAATAATGAACTAATAAAATATTAAACATGAAATTAGATCATTGACATGTCTTATAAACCAAAAACTTTCATATTTTTTAGAAAGTATGTGAATCAAAACAACCACAGCTGGCAACAAGTTGATAAATTCTGTTAAATTTTTATTTTAATTGACCGAATTATCCATTTGTTTTCTGACAGGGAACACATGGAACGAATCACCGCTCCACATTTTGATTGACAGCCGTCAAAACCTACTAGTGACCGTGTTTACTCCTTTACTTTCAACCATTGGATAGGATTTAAAAGAAGGCGGTTGTATTTGTAGCCTACTTCTGAGGAAGCGCTGTTAAATATAGGTGAAAAACTATGCCGCAAAAATAATAAAGAAAATGCTTTCTTAAAAAGGCAAAAGAAAGCATGCACGTTTTCTTAATATGATCATTAAAAACCGACAGACTGATGAAAATGCGGGACATTTTCTCAATATGCGACGTGCGGGACAAGGGGTGAAAATGCTGTGCGGTACAACGCAATGCGGGACGGGTGGTCACCCTACATACAGTCAATAGCCTAACAACGTACTCATCTGGATTGAAGCAGCAAACATTCAGTGTAAAAGTGTGCTTTAACAATGTGTGTCAGCAGTGGTGTAGTGGTAAAAAAAGAGGTGGGTAAACTATCAATTCTGGTGGACCACGACGTGGTCACCCGGTAAGGTGGGCCACTCCCTACCGGTGTATGTGTATCCTCAGTAGCGGTTTTAGGCACGGGCGAACCGGGCTGTCGCCCGGGGCGGCATTTTTGGGGGGGCGGCGCCGCCGGCACAAAAAAATAAAATAATAAAAAAAACAAATCTGCGCCGCGAAGCGATTTTCTATTATCTATCATTTCACTGTGTGGGGAATTGGCAAATTTGCGCCCCCTGCAGCTGCAGACGCCCCTGCTTGCTGAGAAGATGCCGCGCACATAAGCTGTTTGTTTGAGAAGGGGAAAGGGGAGGGGGCGCGGAGGCGCGGATGACAGTTCACCTCTGGGTCTCTCCCAAATGGAACGGACAAGGGGGGGGGATCCATATAGTTATCAAAGTCAGTCACACCTCGACTTTCTTCCAAATAACGCACATTTTCATTCATAATATTATAAATACAGGCCTCTATATTTCCTGCACATTTTTGTCTTTCTGAATGGTCTGAATAAAAATAGGTAATACAAAACAATTTACTTGGTCACCACCACCAAGGTGAATTGGTTTAGTCTTGACTTCTGGTCGTGACTCGTGAGTGACAGTTGGTTGATTGTCGATGTCGAGTGCCAAATAAGAGATGGACAAGAAAGGTCAAAGCCATCAGGTGTCCAATTTAGAAACGAGTGAAAGATAAAGGTATGCAACTATGTTTTCTCTGTGTGATTACGGTATCCATGTCATGAATGAAGGGGCAATATTAATTGGTGGGTATAACTCTTATTTGTTATCCTTTTTGCTATGATTCTTGCTATGCTTAACAATAATTCGGTTTTAACTCAAACACGAGATCTAATTTCACCATAATGTGCTTTGCAACAAAACTGTGACAAGTTCAGTTATTACACTGCAAAAAATGCTTTTCTTAATTAGTATTTTTGTCTTGTTTCCAGTCCAAATATCAAACATTTCTTAAATAAAGATGCATAACGTTAACAAAGTGGTAAAATGACATAAGATATTAAGTCTTGGTTTCTGGGGAAATAATTTTTTTTTTTTTTTTTCAGAAAACAAGACTTAATATCTTAAAATTGAGTGAAACACTTAAAATTGAGTTTTTGCTTAAAACAAGCAAAACATGATGATCTGCCAATGGGGTAAGAACACCCCCCCCCCCCCCCAATTAAAATTAAGGGGGGGGGGGGGGGGGGGGCGCTCGAAGGGGGTCTCGCCCAGGGTGTAATTCAATGTAGAACCGCCACTGTGTATCCTGATGACATCGCTATAGGCTATCATTTGATGGTACTACCAAGGGTATCACTGGTTGCTCCCTCATCATAGGTCACACAATCACTATTCAATTCATGCATTAATCTAAGTTCTTGTTAAAGAGACTCAAAAAGGTATAATATGGTTGAAATCTATAAAGTTCACTAAATGACAAAACAGAGAGAACAAAAATATTTAAGAGAGATCGAGAGGGAGGCTTATATCCAGGGCTTTCAATGCAATGCACTTGTGCATAATGATTAGGGATTTGGGATTATTTTCATAGTTGATTAATCTGTTGAATATTTCTTCGATTAATTGATTAGTTGTTTGTTCTATCAGAAAAATGTGGATCAGTGTTTCCCTGTAGAGGGAAAAGTCTTTAACCTGGTGCAGGCTTGATTCCCTCTGAATCTCTTGTACAGTTGGGTTTTGACATGCTCCCTACATTAAACCAGCTGCCTGTAATGAATTAAAAAAAATCACCTTTTTTTGCATCGTTTTAATGATTTCCTGTTGCTGCGCCTGCAATCAAGTTTCATTCTCGCGCAGCTTAGTAACTTCACGAGCGAGTGTTTTCTGCTCCGTGTGTGCGCCGTTCTCTTTGTTCCGTGTATGTGTGTGTGTGTCTGCGCGCTGCGCTCTCTGCTCCGTGTTTGCGCGCTGCGCGTTCTGCTCAGTCCTTAACGGCCCAAATGCTCGAATCATGTGCCGATCGGCGATCACGCACTGGAAAAGCAAAGTCCGCTCAAATAACGTGAAATTTAGAGGTGGATAAACGCAATGTAGAGGTGGATAAACGCACTTTGGAGGTGGGCAAACGCTATTTCCAAATTTTGGGAGGTGCGTAAACGGCGTTTACGTGCGTTTAGCCTCCACTACATCCCTGTGTGTCAGAACAGAAAACACCATGCGGGTTTTGAACATTTGCTCAACTGTCTAATAAAGTACATGCAAGACGTCTCTGTCAAGTCAAAGTTTGCGGCATCTTGAAAACACCACGCCGATATTGATCCTCGTTTTAGTTCTCCTTTTGTCCCAAAGTCTGCTTGCCATGGTCCATAATGTTTGAATGAAACAACTCCATGAGCGTGCCGCTAGACGTAACGCAGTTGTCGCCATGGTTACTATGGCAGTACGAGCGGAAACCAGGGATAACGCGGATATTATGTCATTGACAGGCGACAAGTGAACATGGACGAGCCATTATTAGGGGTTAAAGCACGAAGTGCTAAAACTTTTGCATTTGGACAGCTATAACACGGTCATTTAGAAAATGAACAAAATTATTTTTTTCTCTGCCAAAAATAAACACATTTTGGCAGAGAAGCTCATCACACGCTTCCACCTCAATCACCAACTCATCCTGTGGATTATAGATTTCCTCACCAACAGATCACAGAGGGTGTTGGTGAACCACACCTTATCCGACAACCTCTTCACCTCCACGGGCTCTCCACAAGGTTGTGTCCTCTCTCCACTTCTCTTCATCCTCTACACTGATGATTGTAGATCCACCCAGCCAAATTGCCACTGTGTGAAATTTGCTGATGACACAGTCCTCCTGTCTCTGCTTTCCAGTAATACACAACATCACAGCCCAGTCCTGCAGGACTTTTTAGTTTGGTGCGAAAAGTCTTGTCTCGAGCTGAACATAGATAAAACTAAGGACATGATTGTAACCTTTTCACCCAAACAGAGACAGTTAGCTGAGGCTGTCACCACTATCATCCAGCAGGAGCCAGTGAAGATAGTGGAGACATATAAATACCTGGGATCAACTTTTGACAACCTGCTAAGGTTTTCCACTAACACAGAGGAGATCCTTAAAAAGTGTCATCAGAGACAATATCTACTTAGGAAGCTGAAGTCATTTGGGGTTAACAAAGTCATTCTTAACACATTCTAGTATGCTTTTATTGAAAATGTAATAACCTTCTCAATCATTAGCTGGTTTCACTCCATCACCTTGCAAAACAGAAACCGCCTGTTGAGTGTGGTTAAGGTCTGTTCAAAAATCATTGACCAGCCCGTCCGAACTCTCACTGCCTTATGTGACCAACAGACTGTAAAGGTGGCACGCAGGATTATTAATGACCCCTCTCACATCCTGTTTTCGGAGTTTGAGTGGCTACCCTCGGGATGTAGACTACGTTGTCCACTTTGTCGGACACAGAGGAAAGCAACCTTCATCCCGAGGGCTGTCCAGCTTATGAACGTTAACAGGAAGAAATTATTTTTATCTGCTTTTTTTTTTGCATTCTGATTTTATGTATGATGATATGTGGTATGTAGTGTGTGGTGTGCAGTGTGCCTGTGTAAGCTACTGTAATGTGCCCTTTTAAATTTCCCCCTGGGGACAAATAAAGTGCTTTGAATTGAATTGAATTGAAATGGGCGTGGCAAAATTCACTCGAAAGCCTATAAATCCTAAACAAAAACTCAGAACTTAATAAAAATTGGTGAGCATATGTGAAATAACATTGTAAACAAGCATGCACAATTTTATGGAGATCGGACCATAGGTGGCGCTATAACTGTTAAAAAAGCTTTGAAAACCATATATTTCCTATGTTAAATTGGCTGGAAATGGTCTTTTCCATGTATGACATCAGTGGTTAAATGGTTGCCAAAAAACAACTTAGTCTTTTTATGCATTTGTGCTTAAAGGCCTTACATGCTTGAACCCCGATAAATGCTGCTTGCAGCTTTGATTTAAAATTGGAATTTCTCTGAAATTAAAAATCTTTGGGAACTTTTGGGATACTGGAAGTACACAACTGCAGGAAATATATCACACTTTGCAAGTGATTTTTGGTTATTTTATTACAAAAATCTTACATAATCTAGCTTTAAACACCTTACAAGAAAACCAAGACATTTTTTTGCATTTTGATTCCCTGTTAACTGTACTAACAAACTGTCAGAATAATATACCCATTTGTTGACATTTAGCGAGAAACCTTATAATTTCGAAAATACAATCTTATGTCAGAGGTTATGTCTACCTTGAACAATAAAGGTGTCCTCCCTTGAGATCTAGCCACACCCTCCAGTGTCATATTGCATCAACCTAAACCATTGTATCATTTGAAGAAATAGTGTATCTTTAATTAAAGGCCATTGTCATGCTCTGAAAGTGTTAACCCATTGAGCACAGTAAATCAAACTAAACGGCCCACTTTGCCTGCATTCACCCTACATTTATTTTTAAGAGTGCATTTACTATTGGAAGCTTTGGCCAAAAAGCCTCTGAAAAGACCAAGAAAAAAACCATGGGAATGTTCAGGTTATGAAATATACTTTAATGTAGGACACATACAAAGAATACACAAGGAAAAATCATGATTATCCCATTTGAATCTGGCCTTCCACCATATCCGACTCCCTCATCTTTGACTCTCAGTGCCTTCCTCCACATGTTTTCTTGGGGGGCACTTCAGTCTTCTGCCACAGACTTGGAGTAGTAATACCAATCACACCGAGAGCAATTATCGGTCCAGCATTCCCACTGAGTTTACTCTCCTCATCTGAACCCATTCCCAGATCATCCTCCTTCTCATGAACCACCACCGCACGTCCCAGAATGGAATAAGGCCCAAAGAGCTTGGCGTCTGGAAGCGTCAGGAACTGCCTTATAACTCCTTTCTCGGAAGTGTAAGAATTGATAAATTAGGAAATTCCAAACAGTCTGTTTTGGGGGTGACCAGGCCCTGAGAGGACAAAAGGACCTCTCTGGAGATTAGCATTTGAACTGGCTCTCATGCATCATCGAGACGAAAGTCTCACCTCCGAGTCATCTAATCTACATCCTTTTCCCTCTCCCCTCACCCCTGTCTCTCATGCTCAGATGATCAGCTGAAATCACCCAAGAAAATGTATAGTTTAATGTGAATGATTATCACAGAGTATTTTCATGTTTGGTATCATTTAAAATGTCATAGTGCGACTGGTACAGATATCTCATATCCAGATAGATAAAACAAAAGGTAATAAGGTTTTTAAGAGCTTATGGATAACTGATTTACAAAGGAAGGTGGTCTCTAAGCAAATGGTCCCACACCCCCATGAAGATGCGACCACTGCATGCAAATTTCTATTGTTACATGTTTCCAGGTAAAAGGTTTGTCTATTTAAGGAATTGCAGCAGGGAGATCGAGGCCTTTTTCTGTACTTCAGATCGGTCCGTGAGGCTGAGAGAGATAGATCTCTCAGCCTCACGTATTTCTTAAAGTTGGGTTTGCATCTTCTCTCTATTCCAGAGCATTTGATGTTTTGTATCGATTATCTTTGAATTGATTATGAAATTGGCATGATACATTTACCTGACATAATAAATCCTTACATGTGATTATTCTAACTGATCTTGACATCGTTCATTTAATGGTTAAAAGTGAATGAGGCACAGATATTATTAAAACCTTTCATTTTATGGAGTCAGATGAATTAACGAGTAAATACATATGATTAATGTATTACATTTAACCACCAATACTTCGCATGAGGAAAGGACAGAGCACGTGAGACCTTCCCTGTGTTATTGGAAAACCTCCATTGGACCAATTTCACGGGCCTTACAGAAGCAAAGTTGCCCAGGTCTCCAGGATGATGAGGGTGGTCAACGCCATTTGGATTATGAGGACCAACAGTGATGCTGCCTTGACTGAGGTCTCCATACTGATGGATGTGCATGGCACGCTCTTGACGATCGATGGCAGGCAAACCACGGAGGTTGATTTTCACTTCTAAATCTCCATTGGGGAAGACCTGCTTGAAGAGGATTTGCCCAAAGATCTTTGGCTGGTTACGTGGCAAATTGGGGCTGGGAGTTACTTCACAAGTGGCATAGATGGTGTTGTCGAACTCCACGACTTCCGGCTGTGGAGCTTCGGCAGGCAAACAAACTGGAGGTTTGTGGAACTCTCCTCCTTGTATATGCAGCACCAGCAATATCAGAGGGAATATTAGGATGATTTTCTCCATGTTGATCTTTAAAGCCTACAATGAAAAGTGGATTCAGTGAAATCATGCCATTTGGTTTAAGAACGTAATATTTTTGATAAAGGGTCAAAGCTTTGTTGCAGGGAGCTTTGAGAATGGAAGTTGCATTAGGTAAAAATAGCACAACCAGATTAGTTTGCAATGGAAAAACCATACAAGAACCCAGACAGCAACCAGATCCGGCCCACATCTGGGCCGTGTGTAATCCAGGTGTACCAGATGGGGGCCGACACCATGTTGCTGTCAAGAAAACTCTATAATTTTTGAATTGCTATGTACCCTTGTGAAAATAATAAAATAAAAAATTAGCTTATTGGTATTGGATGTGTACCTGTAGTATCTTGAAAGTACAATAATAATAATAATAATAATAATAATAATAATAATAAAACAACTTGCAGATAACACTGATGAATTATAAAAAGCCACTTAAGTGTACACACGTACACTTTCATAAGCGTCACACCTGCCAGCCAAAGTTCCTATGATACAAACCAATGACATACAGGTGGATGTAATCACACTAAAATGAGTCCAGGCAAAGGTTCATGGAAATGGAAAAGGTCTAGGGAGAAGTGCCCTCTGGTGGCCATGATAGGGCTTCTGCTGGCAGGAGTGACATTAAGTACATGTACACTTAAAAAAAAAAAAAAAAAAAAAAAGCCAAACTAAGAGTTTTCCTTAAAAGTACATTATGTTTTAAAAATCTTTTTGTTGTGCTTTAAAGTACACTTAATTTGATCTGTTGTAGCCTACATGTTATTCAATATTAAATATAAAGTTAAGATTTTTTGATTCTGATATTTTTCACAAGGACAGGTAAAATAAAAGACAATATCTATACTTTTGCTTAAACTAAACTTTTTTTAGTTGTACTAAATCAAGTCAGTTGATGGAGAAAATGGAATGGAGAAAAAACAAAACAAGCCTAAAACAGCAAAGGTGCACTACCGTACAGCTGAAAAGTCATCCTCAATCCGTGTGGAGCCTGAATATTGCAGTCACAAAAATACTACAACGCTTAATCCGTGTGCAGTCCTGACCTGGGGTTGAGAGAATGTTCCTTTTGGCTGCTCTTATAGGAACTCATGTTGAGCTACAAGTTAACCATGATAGTCTGTTAGTCACTAATTAAGTTCACCTGTGTTTCATTTAGCTCCCTTTGTTTGCCTGTGTATACTATTAACACATTTCTCGTTGCTTTAACACAAAATGCATACAATTGACACAAATTTAAAATGCTTGAACTTCTTTTACACACAAGCTCAAACAAGACCAAAACAATGGATTTTTACTGCCAAATTTACCGATGCTTTAACAATGTGTGTCAGAACAGATAACACCATGTTCTGAACCTAACAGGCTAAAGTCAAGGTAAACAGCTGTTTATATTGTGAATTGAAACACAAATATATCCCCTGTATTTTATCCTATTGTTACTGAGAAACAATTATGCAATAATATAAATCACAGCTGATTCCCATCTAGGAAACACACTCAGGTGTTGAGTTTCTTTCAATCGCATGACCATATGGTATACGGTAACCGTACATTCTATAAAGCACTCTGAGATGGGTCTTTTTTTATTGAATTTCTGCAGCAAAAGACCTACAGTAAACCCAACAAAACAAAAATGTAGAGAGGCTTCAAAAGAAACTGCAGTGCAAAACACAATCTATGATCAATACAATATACTGGCTGTTGTATAAGGGCAGACCTGACACGTATACAATAATGCAGTTTCTGTAATTCCATCTGATGTTAGTGTTTTTATGACATTGTGCTATGATTGACTAAATCTTCCTGTTGGACGGCTATGTTACATATGTTAGTGTTTTGAAAAATGATTTGATTTTGAGACATGTTTGCAGTGTTTTGGTAGGCATAGTGTATTATTGTATTTAGAAAATTAGTGTTGGAGTTTAGTTTACAGTGTGTGATTTTGAGCATGAAATTAACTGTTTTGCCAGTTGTGTGTTGTAGGTGTGTTGGTGCGTTAAGAGTTTAGGAAAGTTGTTAAAAGTACTGAAAAAACTGTACTTGTCTTTGAAGGCAGAAGTAAACATTTCTGAGGGAATGATTCTTCTATGGCATCGATGTTAAAATCCCCTTTTAGTAGATTGAATGCAGGTAAGGTGGGACACTTGTCATTTAGATAGATACAGTACCTAGATGTTTATTTCTTTTTATTACTTTTGTTAACTTTAAGGTCCGACTTTAATATTTCATTTTGAATACAGTTGATATGTGTTATTTGCAAGGTATATACCAATAAACATTTTGAGATCATGCACTCCAGACAAATTTCTTTTCAGGTAATGTGACCCATCCCTAATTTATCAAAAATGATCCTGGATCTTAAAAACACATGATTTATTAACACATCACACAAACATATTCCACAGCATATTTAACAGACCCAAAATCACATAGATAGGCTATGATGAGTAATACTCATCAATTCACTCAATGCATGTGTAAAGTTCAAAACAACTAGAACATGTTGTGTTGACATGAAATTTTATGAAATTTGAATATCAGATATCTTAATGAACTCTACAACATATTACAAATGGAACTACAACACATGCAACAACAAATAGGCTAACAAAAATTCAATAAGAGGAACATTTTAAATGGTAAACATATTGTAAAACTTTTTTTCTGTCTGTTTTCTCTAAACACTGTAGATGAACTTAAATTGTGTCCATATTTTAAAGCGTTATATTCTGCATCTACATTTTAATAATAATAATAATACTACTTTGTTACATTTATATAGCGCTTTTCTGGGTACTCAAAGCGCTTTACATGGAAGGGGGAATATCCTCAACCACCACCAATGTGCAGCATCCACCTGGATGATGCGACGGCAGCCATATTGGGCCAGAACGCCCACCACACACCAGCTTACTGGTGGAGAGGAGACAGTGATGAAGCCAATCAGTATATGGGGATAATTAGGAGGCCATGATGGACAGAGGCCAAGGGGCAAATTTGGCCAGGATGCCGGGGTTACACCCCTACTCTTTTTCGAAGGACATCCTGGGATTTTTAATGACCACAGAGAGTCAGGACCTCGGTTTCACGTCTCATTGGAAGGATGGTGCTCTTTGACAGTATAGTGTCCCGATCACTACACTGGAGCGTTAGGTCCCACATAGACCATGGGTGAGCACCCCCTGCTGGCCTCACTAACACCTCTTCCAGCAGCAACCTGGTTTTCTCAGGAGGTCTCCATCCAGGTACTAACCAGGCTTGCTAACCTCTTACAATAACAAAGGTGTAGGTTGATGACTCATAAGCGGAATTATGGAACTTGTCGTCATTGCCAATGAGAGACAGATATCAGAGCCACATGCGAGTCCCGCGGATATAAAGGAATAAGGACATTTCATTCTACCGATCTACCCGCAAGTGCTGAATTAATACTCACAAATACCCCTTTTCCACCAGCATGAACCAGGTGCCAGTTCAGAGCCAGAGCTACAGTATTGCCAGTCCGGAGTTGGTTCGTCTGACGAGCTCTCTAAGATCCGGTTTGCCTTTCCACAAGATCACTGTATACATCTCATGTTGCCCAGCAACGCTAGCGTGGCAGCGCCAAACACAAACACACCAGGCTTGTTCGAAATGGTTCGGCTTCTCGCAGACCGATCGGCTCATGACATCAAAGCACGATGCATCTCGAACAAGCCTTCCATCAACAATGGAGGTCGTTGCGTTACTATTGATGCTCATGGCTTTGCGAACCTACATCGGCATCCAAACACGGCGAATCCAACGTGTCTGTGCAGCTCGCCGTAAGTTGCATAGACGGAGATTACAATCAAGCTGCTATTAGCTCGATTAGCTGCTGTTTGAAAAATGGCGGTCACGAGTTTCTGTTCGTCTTGTTGGTCACGGTAACCCCGCCCCCAGCCCCTGACGCAAGCGGTTCTTACTTCTAGACCAGCAATGTTTTGGTGCTACTTAAGAACCCCTTTTCCTGGTTCAGAGCTGGTACTTTGGGTGTCGAAAAACAAAGAACCCATTTGAAACTAGGCTCTAGCTCTGAACCAGCACCAGCACTGCCTTGGTGGAAAAGGGTTAACAAGTCAGTTTATTTGGTGAATTAAACTTGTGAGGTAACGCAGCGCTGTTTCACTTGGTCTACACCAGGGGTGTCCAAACTCAGTCCTGGAGGGCCACTGTCCTGCAGAGTTTAGCTCCAACCCCAAATAAACACACCTGAACCAGATAATCAAGGCAACGCAGCGCTGTTTCACTTGGTCTACACTATCACACTAAACTGCATTTGAGTGTGTTGAAAGTTATAATGTTATTCTATGCTTTTGTTTGTCTGTATGAGACTAGCAGTAAGCTAGATCAACATTAGAATAACATACAGATCATATTCTAACATTTCATCATGTTGAGCTATATGACAGTTTTATGTACATTTGCTCAACTGTCTAATAAAACACATGCAAGACGCCTCTGTCAAGTCGAAGTTTACGGCATCTCAAAAAAACACCACGCCGATATTGATCCTCGTTTTAGTTCTCCTTTTGTCCCAAAGTCTGCTTGCCATGGTCCATAATGTTTGAACGAAAGTGAACATGGACGAGCCATTATTAGGGGTTCAAGCACAAAGTGCTAAAACTTTTAAACTTTTACATTTGGACGGCTACAACAGGGTCATTTATAAAATGGGCGTGGCAAAATTCACTCGAAAGCCTATAAATCCTAAACGAAAACTCAGAACTTAACGAAAATTGGTGAGCATATGTGAAATAACATTGTAAACAAGCATGCACAATTTTATGGAGATCGGACCATAGGTGGCGCTATAACTGTTAAAAAGCTTTGAAAACCATATATTTCCTTTGTTAAATTGTCTGGAAATGGTCTTTTCCATGTATGATGTCAGTGGTTAAATGGTTGCCTGCTTGAACACCGATAAATGCTGCTTGCAGCTTTAATTTAAAATGGGAATTTCTCTGAAATTAAAAATCTTTGGGAACTTTTGGGATACTGGAAGTACACAACTGCAGGAAATATATCACACTTTGCAAGTGATTTTTGGTTATTTTATTACAAAACTCTTACATATTCTAGCTTTAAACACCTTACAAGAAAACCAAGACTTTTTTTGCATTTTGATTCCCTGTTAACTGTACTAACAAACTGTCAGAATAATATACCCATTTGTTGACATTTAGCGAGAAACCTTAGAATTTCAAAAATAAAATCTTATGTCAGAGGTTATGTCTACCTTGAACAATAAGGGTGTCCTCCCTTGAGATCTAGCCACACCCTCCAGTGTCATATTGCATCAACCAAAACCATTGTATCATTTAAAGAAATAATGTATCTTTAATTAAAGGCCATTGTCATGCTCTGAAAGTGTTAACCTATTGAGCACAGTAAATCAAACTAAACGGCCCACTTTGCCTGCATTCACCCTACATTTATTTTTAAGAGTGCATTTACTATTGGAAGCTTTGGCCAAAAAGCCTCTGAAAAGACCAAGAAAAAAAAACATGGGAATGTTCAGGTTATGAAATATACTTTAATGTAGGACACATACAAAGAATACACAAGGAAAATCATGATGATCCCATTTGAATCTGGCCTTCCACCATAGCCGACTCCCTCATCTTTGACTCTCAGTGCCTTCCTCCACATGTTTTCTTGGGGGGCACTTCAGTCTTCTGCCACAGACTTGGAGTAGTAATACCAATCACACCGAGAGCAATTATCGGTCCAGCATTCCCACTGAGTTTACTCTCCTCATCTGAACCCATTCCCAGATCATCCTCCTTCTCATGAACCACCACCGCACGTCCCAGAATGGAATAAGGCCCAAAGAGCTTGGCGTCTGGAAGCATCAGGAACTGCCTTATAACTCCTTTCTCGGAAGCAAAGTTGCCCAGGTCTCCAGGATGATGAGGGTGGTCAACGCCATTTGGATTATAATGAGGACCAACAGTGATGCTGCCTTGACTGAGGTCTCCATACTGATGGATGTGCATGGCACGCTCTTGACGATCGATGGCAGGCAAACCACGGAGGTTGATTTTCACTTCTAAATCTCCATTGGGGAAGACCTGCTTGAAGAGGATTTGCCCAAAGATCTTTGGCTGGTTACGTGGCAAATTGGGGCTGGGAGTTACTTCACAAGTGGCATAGATGGTGTTGTCGAACTCCACGACTTCCGGCTGTGGAGCTTCGGCAGGCAAGCAAACTGGAGGTTTGTGGAACTCTCCTCCTTGTATATGCAGCACCAGCAATATCAGAGGGAATATTAGGATGATTTTCTCCATGTTGATCTTTAAAGCCTACAATGAAAAGTGGATTCAGTGAAATCATGCCATTTGGTTTAAGAACGTAATATTTTTGATAAAGGGTCAAAGCTTTGTTGCAGGGAGCTTTGAGAATGGAAGTTGCATTAGGTAAAAATAGCACAACCAGATTAGTTTGCAATGGAAAAACCATACAAGAACCCAGACAGCAACCAGATCCGGCCCACATCTGGGCCGTGTGTAATCCAGGTGTACCAGATGGGGGCCGACACCATGTTGCGGTCTAGAAAACTCTTGAATTGCTATGTACCCTTGTGAAAATAATAAAATAAAAAATTAGCTTATTGGTATTGGATGTGTACCTGTAGTATCTTGAAAGTACAATAATAAGAATAATAATAATAATAAAACAACTTGCAGATAATAACACTGATGAATTATAAAAAGCCACTTAAGTGTACACACGTAGACTTTCATAAGCGTCACACCTGCCAGCCAAAGTTCCTATGATACAAACCAATGACATACAGGTGGATGTAATCACACTAAAATGAGTCCAGGCAAAGGTTCATGGAAATGGAAAAGGTCTAGGGAGAAGTGCCCTCTGGTGGCCATGATAGGGCTTCTGCTGGCAGGAGTGACATTAAGTACATGTACACTTAAAAAAAAAAAAAAAAAAAAAGTAATGCCAAACTAAGAGTTTTACTTTAAAGTACATTATGTTTTAAAAATCTTTTTGTTGTGCTTTAAAGTACACTTAATTTGATCTGTTGTAGCCTACATGTTATTCAATATTAAATATAAAGTTAAGATTTTCTGATTCTGATATTTTTCACAAGGACAAGTAAAATAAAAGACAATATCTATACTTTTGCTTAAACTAAACTTTTTTTAGTTGTACTAAATCAAGTCAGTTGATGGAGAAAATGGAATGGAGAAAAAACAAAACAAGCCTAAAACAGCAAAGGTGCACTACCGTACAGCTGAAAAGTCGTCCTCAATCCGTGTGGAGCCTGAATATTGCAGTCACAAAAATACTACAACGCTTAATCCGTGTGCAGTCCTGACCTGGGGTTGAGAGAATGTTCCTTTTGGCTGCTCTTATAGGAACTCATGTTGAGCTACAAGTTAACCATGATAGTCTGTTAGTCACTAATTAAGTTCACCTGTGTTTCATTTAGCTCCCTTTGTTTGCCTGTTTATATATAGCACTCAGGCCACATAGCCGGGTATTTAGAGAAACGAATATTTCTCCCCCTTCGTTTTCAAAAATAACATTGTGCACACAACATCGTTTTCAAAAAAAGTTGTCGTTTACATCAACCCGCATAAATACAATGGGCGGCAGTGTAGGGAGAAGGATAAAGCCATGCAAGCCAATCAGAATCCTCAAAATCGACAACAACGAATAGCACGAGCGACTTCCTGTAACTTTCAAAACAACAGACATGGCGCGAGATTCGTTTGTGCGGACAGACAGCGAAGCAAATGCAAACAGGCCAAAAGCGTTTGCACAAAAGTAAAAATGAGTACCACTTTAACAGCATCCATGATCAAATAGTAGCCAAACAAACTCTAAACATAGGGCGCTCACATGACGTAAGCATTTTCTGGCGCATAATGTGACGTTTGAGAACCTAAAACCCCGTTTCTCCCAGTTGACACGGCAACACATAACCGGCGGTTTCAGAAATCTCCACTTTGGCCGGAGTTTTTAGAAATAATCGTTTTCTGGGATAAAAACGGCGTTTTCGTGTAAATGACAGGCCAAAACGCAGGGAAATATCTGCTTTTTCCCATCGTGTAAACGGGGCCTCAGTTTATTCAGTTCTTTGTCTTGAATTGCACAATGTGTTCTCCAGTGTTTTGTGTTTATTAAAAGAAGTACTGCTATAGTTTTTTTTTACGATTGTGTAAGGACCACCCATTGGCCCAACGACAGAATCCAACGGCCTGGCGAAGGTTTAAAGCGTGTATGTCTTTTCAGCGCTCCAGTGAAGTTCACTTAATTTATTGGAATTTAGTTTTAGTAGTACTTTAGCTCTACGTTTAATCTGACTGATAATCAAATGATAATCAAATTTAGATCATATTTCTGATTAGAAAATAATCATAAATATTGATTAAGAATTAATTTTGATATTTGATTATTCTGATTATCCCATACTTTCAATTATTCGTTCATTACGGACCTAGTGTCGCTTTGAGACGTCACGTCGCGACTGCGTGCTCACGATCACAAACTAGCCAGTCCTGAAATAGTCAGAGGGTGCAGTGCAAGTATTTTACCCTATGCAGCCGCTACTACAGACCCATAGGTGTAATTTTTTATAATATTTGCAGCGTACAACATGCTAAGTCAGGAGATAGTCAGAAATCAGAAGGTCTTTCTAAGATGTGCCCCATGGTCCATTCAAAGTGCCTTCAGTTTGATCTATCCTGGACAAAGATTTGCGGAAACACCAGACTACACATTAATCTACTAAAATGAATGATTTCTAAAACTTCAGAATAATTCAAGATGTAACATTTATTTGTCAGGTAAAAATGTATCATGCCAATTACAGAAGTAAATTATTAAAAGCCAATTCAGAAAATACATGACATCATTTACTCAAAGATGACTCTAAAAGTAAGTAATGTTTTCCTGACAAAGACACAGTAATGTGTCAGGGCTTTCCAACTGAAAAGCACTGAAACATCACTATGGGGGATGATCCTGGTAAAGAGTCCCAATGATTGCTCTGTCCCCTCACCTTAAATACCAGACCAGAACAACAGGGGTTATACAAATGTTGTTTAGAGTTGTTTGGGCCAATCCATGTACCCCAGGGGGGTAGCACCTGGTTTCTTGAGATATCGTAAAGAGATATCAGCCAGAGAGGAGAAACAGGATTCTCCTAAGTTCTCAATCTTTCTCATTAAACCAGTGACTGCAATGAAATTAAGACCATTTTACCAATCTCACTGAGACCCTTAAAATGATACCAAACATGAAAAGGAAAAAACAACACATTCACAAGATACACCATATGCGATATATAGACATTCTTAATTTAACTTTCAGTGACTTGAGGAGGGAGAAGAGGAGGGAGAGGGGGGATGAGTTGAAGTCAAACAAAGGGACAAGGAGATAAGTTTGGGCAGGACAAGGTTCTGTGCTCTGTCTTTGCTATCTGCTGTCCAGGGGGCATTTTATGGCGTTATTGCAGGGTGAGTTTTGTTTTAGCAGGAAAATCAGTTCTTACAATTGCTATGACAGATTTTTCAATACTTTTAACAATTTTCCAAAACTCTTAACACAGTTAGCACTACATCCATCTCTGTCAGGGTTATTATAGTTTTGCATTTTTCATTAGTTTTTATTTTTATTTCGGTTTGACTTTTTGTTTTCAAATTCAGTTTAGTTTTAATTAGTTTTTAAAGTGGGTTTGCTAGTTTAGTTTTTATTTTTTGAAAATGCTTAGTTTTAGTTTAGTTTTTATTCGTTTTAGTGTTAGTTTTTTTTTGTAATTTGGGTTATTTGTCAGGAACAAGATTCAAAAAGTTCACCCTATACTAAATTTACCCTATACAGTAGGGTGACCACCATCAAACAAACCAAATGTGGGACGATTATACGTTTGTGTTGGACAATGTTGGACATGTTACCAACACTAAAACATAACCTGAAACTGTTATTTAATGCTAATCTAACTTAATAAAAAAAACATTTGTATTCTGCCTTTCAACTGATAAAAATGCTTTGTTCTTTAGTCCCTTCCAGAAAACACCATTATATCACAATGTAACATTACATGTCTTAATTTGACATGTCATTTAAATTCAACATCACTGAGCCCAAAGGCAGCAGCATCATGCAGATAACTATTTTTGAAACAGTTCTGACCAAGTCCAATTAAAATCCAACAAAATAAATAATGAACTAATAAAATATTAAACATGAAATTAGATCATTGACATGTCTTATAAACCAAAAACTTTCATATTTTTTAGAAAGTATGTGAATCAAAACAACCACAGCTGGCAACAAGTTGATAAATTCTGTTAAATTTTTATTTTAATTGACCGTATTATCCATTTGTTTTCTGACAGGGAACACATGGAACGAATCACCGCTCCACATTTTGATTGACAGCCGTCAAAACCTACTAGTGACCGTGTTTACTCCTTTACTTTCAACCATTGGATAGGATTTAAAAGAAGGCGGTTGTATTTGTAGCCTACTTCTGAGGAAGCGCTGTTAAATATAGGTGAAAAACTATGCCGCAAAAATAATAAAGAAAATGCTTTCTTAAAAAGGCAAAAGAAAGCATGCACGTTTTCTTAATATGATCATTAAAAACCGACAGACTGATGAAAATGCGGGACATTTTCTCAATATGCGACGTGCGGGACAAGGGGTGAAAATGCTGTGCGGTACAACGCAATGCGGGACGGGTGGTCACCCTACATACAGTCAATAGCCTAACAACGTACTCATCTGGATTGAAGCAGCAAACATTCAGTGTAAAAGTGTGCTTTAACAATGTGTGTCAGCAGTGGTGTAGTGGTAAAAAAAGAGGTGGGTAAACTATCAATTCTGGTGGACCACGACGTGGTCACCCGGTAAGGTGGGCCACTCCCTACCGGTGTATGTGTATCCTCAGTAGCGGTTTTAGGCACGGGCGAACCGGGCAATCGCCCGGGGCGGCATTTTTGGGGGGGGCGGCGCCGCCGGCACAAAAAAATAAAATAATAAAAAAAAAAAAATCTGCGCCGCGAAGCGATTTTCTATTATCTATCATTTCACTGTGTGGGGAATTGGCAAATTTGCGCCCCCTGCAGCTGCAGACGCCCCTGCTTGCTGAGAAGATGCCGCGCACATAAGCTGTTTGTTTGAGAAGGGGAAAGGGGAGGGGGCGCGGAGGCGCGGGCGCGGATGACAGTTCACCTCTGGGTCTCTCCCAAATGGAACGGACAAGGGGGGGGGATCCATATAGTTATCAAAGTCAGTCACACCTCGACTTTCTTCCAAATAACGCACATTTTCATTCATAATATTATAAATACAGGCCTCTATATTTCCTGCACATTTTTGTCTTTCTGAATGGTCTGAATAAAAATAGGTAATACAAAACAATTTACTTGGTCACCACCACCAAGGTGAATTGGTTTAGTCTTGACTTCTGGTCGTGACTCGTGAGTGACAGTTGGTTGATTGTCGATGTCGAGTGCCAAATAAGAGATGGACAAGAAAGGTCAAAGCCATCAGGTGTCCAATTTAGAAACGAGTGAAAGATAAAGGTATGCAACTATGTTTTCTCTGTGTGATTACGGTATCCATGTCATGAATGAAGGGGCAATATTAATTGGTGGGTATAACTCTTATTTGTTATCCTTTTTGCTATGATTCTTGCTATGCTTAACAATAATTCGGTTTTAACTCAAACACGAGATCTAATTTCACCATAATGTGCTTTGCAACAAAACTGTGACAAGTTCAGTTATTACACTGCAAAAAATGCTTTTCTTAATTAGTATTTTTGTCTTGTTTCCAGTCCAAATATCAAACATTTCTTAAATAAAGATGCATAACGTTAACAAAGTGGTAAAATGACATAAGATATTAAGTCTTGGTTTCTGGGGAAATATTTTTTTTTTTTTTTTTTTCAGAAAACAAGACTTAATATCTTAAAATTGAGTGAAACACTTAAAATTGAGTTTTTGCTTAAAACAAGCAAAACATGATGATCTGCCAATGGGGTAAGAACACCCCCCCCCCCCAATTAAAATTAAGGGGGGGGGGGGGGGGGGGGCGCTCGAAGGGGGTCTCGCCCAGGGTGTAATTCAATGTAGAACCGCCACTGTGTATCCTGATGACATCGCTATAGGCTATCATTTGATGGTACTACCAAGGGTATCACTGGTTGCTCCCTCATCATAGGTCACACAATCACTATTCAATTCATGCATTAATCTAAGTTCTTGTTAAAGAGACTCAAAAAGGTATAATATGGTTGAAATCTATAAAGTTCACTAAATGACAAAACAGAGAGAACAAAAATATTTAAGAGAGATCGAGAGGGAGGCTTATATCCAGGGCTTTCAATGCAATGCACTTGTGCATAATGATTAGGGATTTGGGATTATTTTCATAGTTGATTAATCTGTTGAATATTTCTTCGATTAATTGATTAGTTGTTTGTTCTATCAGAAAAATGTGGATCAGTGTTTCCCTGTAGAGGGAAAAGTCTTTAACCTGGTGCAGGCTTGATTCCCTCTGAATCTCTTGTACAGTTGGGTTTTGACATGCTCCCTACATTAAACCAGCTGCCTGTAATGAATTAAAAAAAAATCACCTTTTTTTGCATCGTTTTAATGATTTCCTGTTGCTGCGCCTGCAATCAAGTTTCATTCTCGCGCAGCTTAGTAACTTCACGAGCGAGTGTTTTCTGCTCCGTGTGTGCGCCGTTCTCTTTGTTCCGTGTGTGTGTGTGTGTGTGTGTGTGTGTGTCTGCGCGCTGCGCTCTCTGCTCCGTGTTTGCGCGCTGCGCGTTCTGCTCAGTCCTTAACGGCTCGAATCATGTGCCGATCGGCGATCACGCACTGGAAAAGCAAAGTCCGCTCAAATAACGTGAAATTTAGAGGTGGATAAACGCAATGTAGAGGTGGATAAACGCACTTTGGAGGTGGGCAAACGCTATTTCCAAATTTTGGGAGGTGCGTAAACGGCGTTTACGTGCGTTTAGCCTCCACTACATCCCTGTGTGTCAGAACAGAAAACACCATGCGGGTTTTGAACATTTGCTCAACTGTCTAATAAAGTACATGCAAGACGTCTCTGTCAAGTCAAAGTTTGCGGCATCTTGAAAACACCACGCCGATATTGATCCTCGTTTTAGTTCTCCTTTTGTCCCAAAGTCTGCTTGCCATGGTCCATAATGTTTGAACGAAAGTGAACATGGACTAGCCATTATTAGGGGTTCAAGCACAAAGTGCTAAAACTTTTGAACTTTTACATTTGGACGGCTACAACAGGGTCATTTAGAAAATGGGCGTGGCAAAATTCACTCGAAAGCCTATAAATCCTAAACGAAAACTCAGAACTTAACGGAAATTGGTGAGCATATGTGAAATAACATTGTAAACAAGCATGCACAATTTTATGGAGATCGGACAATAGGTGGCGCTATAACTGTTAAAAAGCTTTGAAAACCATATATTTCCTTTGTTAAATTGGCTGGAAATGGTCTTTTCCATGTATGATGTCAGTGGTTAAATGGTTGCCTGCTTGAACACCGATAAATGCTGCTTGCAGCTTTAATTTAAAATGGGAATTTCTCTGAAATTAAAAATCTTTGGGAACTTTTGGGATACTGGAAGTACACAACTGCAGGAAATATATCACACTTTGCAAGTGATTTTTGGTTATTTTATTACAAAACTCTTACATATTCTAGCTTTAAACACCTTACAAGAAAACCAAGACTTTTTTTGCATTTTGATTCCCTGTTAACTGTACTAACAAACTGTCAGAATAATATACCCATTTGTTGACATTTAGCGAGAAACCTTATAATGTCGAAAATAAAATCTTATGTCAGAGGTTATGTCTACCTTGAACAATAAGGGTGTCCTCCCTTGAGATCTAGCCACACCCTCCAGTGTCATATTGCATCTACCAAAACCATTGTATCATTTAAAGAAATAGTGTATCTTTAATTAAAGGCCATTGTCATGCTCTGAAAGTGTTAACCCATTGAGCACAGGAAATCAAACTAAACGGCCCACTTTGCCTGCATTCACCCTACAATTATTTTTAAGAGTGCATTTACTATTGGAAGCTTTGGCCAAAAAGCCTCTGAAAAGACCAAGAAAAAAAACATGGGAATGTTCAGGTTATGAAATATACTTTAATGTAGGACACATACAAAGAATACACAAGGAAAATCATGATTATCCCATTTGAATCTGCCCTTCCACCATACCCGACTCCCTCATCTTTGACTCTCAGTGCCTTCCTCCACATGTTTTCTTGGGGGGCACTTCAGTCTTCTGCCACAGACTTGGAGTAGTAATACCAATCACACCGAGAGCAATTCTCTCTCCAGCATTCCCACTGAGTTTACTCTCCTCATCTGAACCCATTCCCAGATCATCCTCCTTCTCATGAACCACCACCGCACGTCCCAGAATGGAATAAGGCCCAAAGAGCTTGGCGTCTGGAAGCGTCAGGAACTGCCTTATAACTCCTTTCTCGGAAGCAAAGTTGCCCAGGTCTCCAGGATGATGAGGGTGGTCAACGCCGTTTGGATTATAATGAGGACCAACAGTGATGCTGCCTTGACTGAGGTCTCCATACTGATGGATGTGCATCGCACGCTCTTGACGATCGATGGCAGGCAAACCACGGAGGTTGATTTTCACTTCTAAATCTCCATCGGGGAAGACCTGCTTGAAGAGGATTTGCCCAAAGATCTTTGGCTGGTTACGTGGCAAATTGGGGCTGGGAGTTACTTCACAAATGGCATAGATGGTGTTGTCGAACTCCACGACTTCCGGCTGTGGAGCTTCGGCAGGCAAACAAACTGGAGGTTTGTGGAACTCTCCTCCTTTTATATGCAGCACCAGCAATATCAGAGGGAATATTAGGATGATTTTCTCCATGTTGATCTTTAAAGCCTACAATGAAAAGTGGATTCAGTGAAATCATGCCATTTGGTTTAAGAACGTAATATTTTTGATAAAGGGTCAAAGCTTTGTTGCAGGGAGCTTTGAGAATGGAAGCTGCATTGGTATTGGATGTGTATCTGTAGTATATTGAAAGTACAATAATAATAATAATAATAATAAATAAAAACTTGCAGATAACACTGATGAATTATAAAAAGCCACTTAAGTGTACACACGTACACTTTCATAAGCGTCACACCTGCCAGCCAAAGTTCCTATGATACAAACCAATGACATACAGGTTAATGTAATCACACTAATATGAGTCCAGGCAAAGGTTCATGGAAATGGAAAAGGTCTAGGGAGAAGTGCCCTATGGTGGCCATGATAGGGCTTCTGCTGGCAGGAGTGACATTAAGTACATGTACACTAAAAAAAAAAAAAAAAAAAAAAGCCAAACTAAGAGTTTTACTTTAAAGTACATTGTTTTAAAAATCTTTTTGTTGTGCTTTAAAGTACACTTAATTTGATCTGTTGTAGCCTACATGTTATTCAATATTAAATATAAAGTTAAGATTTTTTGATTCTGATATTTTTCACAAGGACAGGTAAAATAAAAGACAATATCTATACTTTTGCTTAAACTAAACTTTTTTTAGTTGTACTAAATCAAGTCAGTTAATGGAGAAAAAACAAAACAAGCCTAAAACAGCAAAGGTGCACTACCGTACAGCTGAAAAGTCGTCCTCAATCCGTGTGGAGCCTGAATATTACAGTCACAAAAATACTACAACGCTTAATCCGTGTGCAGTCCTGACCTGGGGTTGAGAGAATGTTCCTTTTGGCTGCTCTTATAGGAACTCATGTTGAGCTACAAGTTAACCATGATAGTCTGTTAGTCACTAATTAAGTTCACCTGTGTTTCATTTAGCTCCCTTTGTTTGCCTGTTTATATATAGCACTCAGGCCACATAGCCGGGTATTTAGAGAAACGAATATTTCTCCCCCTTCGTTTTCAAAAATAACATTGTGCACACAACATCGTTTTCAAAAAAAGTTGTCGTTTACATCAACCCGCATAAATACAATGGGCGGCAGTGTAGGGAGAAGGATAAAGCCATGCAAGCCAATCAGAATCCTCAAAATCGACAACAACGAATAGCACGAGCGACTTCCTGTTCCTTTCAAAACAACAGACATGGCGCGAGATTCATTTGTGCGGACAGACAGCGAAGCAAATGCAAACAGGCCAAAAGCGTTTGCACAAAAGTAAAAATGAGTACCACTTTAACAGCATCCATGATCAAATAGTAGCCAAACAAACTCTAAACATAGGGCGCTCACATGACGTAAGCATTTTCTGGCGCATAATGTGACGTTTGAGAACCTAAAACCCCGTTTCTCCCAGTTGACACGGCAACACATAACCGGCGGTTTCAGAAATCTCCACTTTGGCCGGAGTTTTTAGAAATAATCGTTTTCTGGGATAAAAACGGCGTTTTCGTGTAAATGACAGGCCAAAACGCAGGGAAATATCTGCTTTTTCCCATCGTGTAAACGGGGCCTCAGTTTATTCAGTTCTTTGTCTTGAATTGCACAATGTGTTCTCCAGTGTTTTGTGTTTATTAAAAGAAGTACTGCTATAGTTTTTTTTTACGATTGTGTAAGGACCACCCATTGGCCCAACGACAGAATCCAACGGCCTGGCGAAGGTTTAAAGCGTGTATGTCTTTTCAGCGCTCCAGTGAAGTTCACTTAATTTATTGGAATTTAGTTTTAGTAGTACTTTAGTTCTACGTTTAATCTGACTGATAATCAAATGATAATCAAATTTAGATCATATTTCTGATTAGAAAATAATCATAAATATTGATTAAGAATTAATTTTGATATTTGATTATTCTGATTATCCCATACTTTCAATTATTCGTTCATTACGGACCTAGTGTCGCTTTGAGACGTCACGTCGCGACTGCGTGCTCACGATCACAAACTAGCCAGTCCTGAAATAGTCAGAGGGTGCAGTGCAAGTATTTTACCCTATGCAGCCGCTACTACAGACCCATAGGTGTAATTTTTTATAATATTTGCAGCGTACAACATGCTAAGTCAGGAGATAGTCAGAAATCAGAAGGTCTTTCTAAGATGTGCCCCATGGTCCATTCAAAGTGCCTTCAGTTTGATCTATCCTGGACAAAGATTTGCGGAAACACCAGACTACACATTAATCTACTAAAATGAATGATTTCTAAAACTTCAGAATAATTCAAGATGTAACATTTATTTGTCAGGTAAAAATGTAGCATGCCAATTACAGAAGTAAATTATTAAAAGCCAATTCAGAAAATACATGACATCATTTACTCAAAGATGACTCTAAAAGTAAGTAATGTTTTCCTGACAAAGACACAGTAATGTGTCAGGGCTTTCCAACTGAAAAGCACTGAAACATCACTATGGGGGATGATCCTGGTAAAGAGTCCCAATGATTGCTCTGTCCCCTCACCTTAAAGGGGCATTATGCAAGTCTGAGTGTTTTTTCTCTACGAGCTCCCCCTAGTGTCTGGTAGTATAATGCTTTCAAACACTCTGTCGTAAAAACGAACTGTTGTCCCTCCCCCCTCGCCACGAGCAACCCAGCTGATCAGCTGTCAACCTAGCTGAGCAGAGGAACCGGCTATTTCAAAACCAGTTATGTCTACCGAGGCAAGTAAAGCAATACTTTCTTTCCAACTGATGGCGATTTTTTTATTTATTGTGTTGTCATGCATACTAGTATTTTTACCGGGAACGAACGATATGAACGAGGCGAACTATTGCTTTCGTGTTTGTTTGTTTGTTTGTTTGTTTGTTTTTGGGCGAATGGGCATGAGCATAAAAAAAATATATATATCGGAGGCTAATATTTGTCTAAAGTTATATTAGCAAGGTCTATAAGTTCATCTGGTAGAATGATGGTTTACCTTTGCTTGTCTAAGAAAACACCAGAACGTTTTTTCTAGCTCGATCATGATATGTGCAACATTTTGCGCGTCTGATATTGTCTACTATCAGACGCGTTGACTTAGTGACATAAAATAAAAGTGTAAGTTACACAAATAAAACCGACAGAGGAACGGCCACACAACTACAGAAATCAAACGTGTTTGCTAATGACAATGCCTAACATCAAAGTTATAGTATCTAGCGTAATGTTACTAGTAAGCCCCTAACAGACAGCGATCATAATAAAAACCTTTACAGACAATAGCAAACATCCTGAGGTCGCAATTACTTGAAATTTAAATATTAAACACAGTTTATTCCAAAGATACTTAACTTACAAGTGCAACAGCAGGATCAGCATCCGTTTTGCAGGCTTCTGTTTCTCTCAGTTCTCACCATTCTGAAAAAGCCGGTCCGATATATTTACTCGAGTCTGACTTCTTGCTCGGTCAGTCTCCCGTTTCCTCTTTCGTTGGTCCTCCGAAAATGATTTCCTAGCTTTCTGCTTCTTTTTTACAGGCTCAGCCTCAGCCATAACTCAATCTATCGTTGCCCTTTGCTTATAGCTAGCCCGCCGGTGTTTGAATAGGGGCGTGTACGTGTGCAGTGCCGTCAAGCAATTCGTTACATCGCGAGACCTGATATCACGCGATACTTCCTGACACCGACCCGCGTCCCAAAGTTGCAAGTGAGTTTTTTCCGCTCTCGGGCACCAGGGGGGTGCGAAACCACCACCATTCAACCCGAAATGAGTAATATAACCATTCCACTGACTCCGAAGCTGTTCAGTTAAGGTTAAAAAGCTACCTAGTGTCCCTTTAAATACCAGACCAGAACAACAGGGGTTATACAAATGTTGTTTAGAGTTGTTTGGGCCAATCCATGTACCCCAGGGGGGTAGCACCTGGTTTCTTGAGATATCGTAAAGAGATATCAGCCAGAGAGGAGAAACAGGATTCTCCTAAGTTCTCAATCTTTCTCATTAAACCAATGACTGCAATGAAATTAAGACCATTTTACCAATCGCACTGAGACCCTTAAAATGATACCAAACATGAAAAGGAAAAAACAACACATTCACAAGATACACCATATGCGATATATAGACATTCTTAATTTAACTTTCAGTGACTTGAGGAGGGAGAAGAGGAGGGAGAGGGGGGATGAGTTGAAGTCAAACAAAGGGACAAGGAGATAAGTTTGGGCAGGACAAGGTTCTGTGCTGTCTTTGCTATCTGCTGTCCAGGGGGCATTTTATGGCGTTATTGCAGGGTGAGTTTTGTTTTAGCAGGAAAATCAGTTCTTACAATTGCTATGACAGATTTTTCAATACTTTTAACAATTTTCCAAAACTCTTAACACAGTTAGCACTACATCCATCTCTGTCAGGGTTATTATAGTTTTGCATTTTTCATTAGTTTTTATTTTTATTTCGGTTTGACTTTTTGTTTTCAAATTCAGTTTAGTTTTAATTAGTTTTTAAAGTGGGTTTGCTAGTTTAGTTTTTATTTTTTGAAAATGCTTAGTTTTAGTTTAGTTTTTATTCGTTTTAGTGTTAGTTTTTTTTTTTTGTAATTTGGGTTATTTGTCAGGAACAAGATTCAAAAAGTTCACCCTATACTAAATTTACCCTATACAGTAGGGTGACCACCATCAAACAAACCAAATGTGGGATGATTATACGTTTGTGTTGGACAATGTTGGACATGTTACCAACACTAAAACATAACCTGAAACTGTTATTTAATGCTAATGTAAGGACCATCCATTAGCCCAATGACGGAATCCAACGGCCTGGCGAAGGTTTAAAGCGTGTATGTCTTTTCAGCGCTCCAGTGATGTTCACTTAATTTATTGGAACTTAGTTTTAGTATTACTTTAGCTCTATGCGTAATCTGACTCCAATTTCAAATGATAATCAAATTTAGATCGTATTTCTGATTAGAAAATAATCATAAATATTGATTATGAATTAATTTAGATCTTTGATTATTCTGATTATCCCATACTTTCAATTATTCGTTCATTACGGACCTAGTGTCGCTTTGAGACGTCACGTCGCGACTGCGCGCTCACGATCACAAACTAGCCAGTCCTGAAATAGTCAGAGGGTGCAGTGCAAATATTTTACCCTATGCAGCCGCGCACTACAGACCCATAGGCGTATTTTTTTATAATATTTGCAGCGTACAACATGCTAAGTCAGGAGATAGTCAGAAATCAGAAGGTCTTTCTAAGATGTGCCCCATGGTCCATTCAAAGTGCCTCCAGTTTGATCTATTCTGGACAAAGTTTGCGGAAACACCAGACTACACATTAATCTACTGGAAATAATGATTTCAGAAGAATGCAGAATAAATCAAGATGTAACATTTATTTGTCAGGTAAAAATGTATCATGCCAATTACAGAAGTACATTATTAAAAGCCAATTCAAAAATATATGACATCATTTACTCAAAGATGACTCTAAAAGTAAGCAATGTTTTCCTGACAAAGACACAGTAATGTGTCAGGGCTTTCCAACCGGAAAGCACTGAAACATCACTATGGGGGATGATCCTGGTAAAAGAGTCCCAAAGATTGCTCTGTCCCCTCACCTTAAATACCAGACCAGAACAACAGGGGTTAAACAAATGTTGTTTAGAGTTGTTTGGGCCAATCCATGTACCCGAGGGGGGTAGCACCTGGTTTCTTGGGATATCGTAAAGAGATATCAGCCAGAGAGGAGAAACAGGATTCTCCTAAGTTCTCAATCTTTCTCATTAAACCAATGACTGCAATGAAATTAAGACCATTTTACCAATCGCACTGCGACACTTAAAATGATACCAAACATGAAAAGGAAAAACAACATATTCACAAGATACACCATATGTGTTATATAGACATTCTTTTTTTTTTTTTTTTTTTTTTTTTTTTACTTTATTTTTCTACTTTTTTTTCAAACAGATAGAACAACATCAACAAACATTTATAATACAAGTGCACATCTCTACTGAGTACATATACACATACATGGACATACACTGGTCACCAAGAAGAGAACTTATATTATATTCCAGATCACATGATTCACTCAAATTCTGCAATACTGTTTTGTTAAGGGTTAAACTGCCAACTCTATCCATTCGTTAGAAGTCAAAAATGATTTTCATCTCTTTTCAACCATTTCTGCCAATGTGATACCATACTTTCAGTTTGTTTTCTTAACAAAAAAGTCAGAGATTCCATATTGTACACATCCGTTACAATCTCTTGCCATTCAAACATTGATGGGGGATCTTCTTTGAGCCATTTCCTTGTAATGGCTTTCTTACTGGCTGCTAGTAGTATATTAGAAAGATAAGTATCCTCTTTTGTCATATCTAAAGGGATGATGCCCAAGTACATAGTTTTAAAGTCACATTCCAGATTCATCCCCATTATTGCATTCATTTCTCTATTTAAATCCTGCCAATAAGTATGAATTTTGTTACAATCCCAAAAGATGTGAAAATGGTCTGCCAGTACATTTCCACATTTTCTCCAGCATTCACCTATATAGACATTCTTAATGAACTTTCAGTGCCTTGAGGAGGGAGAGGGGGATGAGTTGAAGTCAAACAAAGGGACAAGGAGATAAGTTTGGGCAGGACAAGGTTCTGTGCTCTGTCTTTGCTATCTGCTGTCCAGGGTGCATTTTATGGCTTTATTGCAGGGTGCGTTTTGTTTTAGCAGGAAAATCAGTTCTTACAGACGGCCCCTGGCCCCTTGGGACAGATTTAGATCAGGCCTAAGGGGACATGTTTTGGACATTTTCCTGTTTCCACATTTTCAGTGTTATTCTCTGAGTGTTCATAGGGCTGACCACTGTAGTTTGCAGTGTTAGTCGATTGGTGCAGGAATCCAGTCACCTGAAATAACAGCATTAAGAAAGGTTGAACATTAAAATGAAAGCATGGCAGAATGTGTGGATGCTGCAGCAGCTGGACAGGGTGTCACATGACCCTCTTGGCCGGGTTTTCTTCCACCTGCACCTAGTTGCGGTGGTTTTCAGTCTGTAGAATGATCTCGTTGAATCAAGTCTGTTTGCGTTGGTCAGCATGATCAGAAAGTGTCATTGGAAAGTGTCATAACGCTTTGCGGAAACATCTTTGTCCTCCCTAGGATGTTTTAACTGACCCTTTGAGAAGTCCTCGGTCACCTTCAAGCAGAAGGTTTCCTTTGCCGGGTAGATCAGTAGTCCATAGTTGAAGGAATCATTTACTGATGACGCTCCATTGCGTGTGAGACACCTGAACAACTTCTGAATGACCATGCAATAATTGAACACTGATGTATTTGTGGTTATTGTAAGATGATGAAAAAGTTATTGGATAAACACAAGAACACAGATAACAAAACATGATGTACTCAAAAATGTGAAACCCAAAAGACAAAGGTGCGAGTGGTAAATATGGTCTCTTTTTCAGAATCATATATTTAATGAACAGGTGTAATTTGATCACCAAATTCTTCACTACCGCAGTGATCTGGTAGTGGAATTTAGACTTGGTCTGGATAATCAAGGAAGGGTAACAGAAAGTCACCATAACTAGTATATTTAGCAGTATGCATCATTAGAGTATATCACATAATTAAACATGGAAATACACAATTTCATAATTATAAAATTGTCTACATTAGTTGTTATAAGTGCAAATCATTAATGAAACCTAAGGTTTTAATAGATTCAATTAGAAAATTAAATGTATAGAAACAGAGATTTAAATTCTCTGGTTTATCTTTGTAATTATCCTCTGTGCATTTGATGTACAGGCTAGGTCACACTCAATAATGCAGGTCTGACTGGGAATCGTTTAGTTGACAGATAGAAATGCCTGCATTTTAGATTTAGCTGTTTTGATATTGCCATTAGTCATTTGTTGGAAACTAGGGGGCCCTCCTGGTTTTCAACAATTGCCAACGACTGGACATAATAAATATTTTGTCCAAAGACCAGTTGTATTAATGGGTCTCAATTAGATTTTTTATGCGGATTTAAATCAATTGATGTGTGACCACAGCCATGCATGTCCTATGCACAGCACAGTATTTACATACAGGAAGTTGACAAGACTGTAATGCTGAAAAGAAATTATTAAAATAATTTCCCTTGTCCTATATGTATGAAGGTGAATGATGTATTGCATGATGTGAATAATTTTGGCCTGGATAGTCTTATGATCTATGCCAGGTAGAGATGTTCTAAGATTGCCATAGTGATGGTGTGTATTGTGTATGTTTGTGTATAGGAGATGGGTGGTGTTTTATCCTACCATAATTTGTGTTGCATAATTTAGTTCCGGTGCTACACCGGGAGGCCACATACAGGAGCTGCTTCTGTAGTGTTGTGAGGTGTGAGCGGCCCCTTGAAGTTTCTCCACCCCCATCTCCTAATGTAACGCTGTGTGTCCTGCTTAAGGCAGGCAGAACCAGACCCTTGTGGAATCTGGTTCTAAAGAAAGTCATTTGTCAGCCTGTAAGGAAATAGACCTAGAGAGGAAAACACAGTTTAATCTTGAGACTTTATACAAATTGCATTAAGATAGATGGTCGATCTCAATATTTATTTGATTGCCTTTGCCAGACAGTTGTTACTGATGGCTTTGATCTGTTAAGATTTTACGCCATTAGAAGATAATTTGTTTTTGTTTACAAAGACATGTATCATTATCATGATCAAAGAAAAGGTCAATTAAACAGTGATAATGGTCAGATCTCACTGCTATTGCAGTTAAACTCATACAGTCTGCTGTGTTGTGAGCATTAAGACCCTCAGGTCTGCTGGGGGAATCTCTTTACATGATGCTGTTTATTTACACTAGCCAGATCTGTGTTTAGAGCAATTAGATCACCAGGTGTGGTGCTGCGCTTGTTTGTTTGGCCTTTGGAATTTATGGTGTTATTCAAACTCTTGACCATTTGGATCTCTGTGGTCCATAAAGACTGTCGATTTTCTGCCTGATATTTACAATTCACACAACTGTTCTTACATGTCCAGTAAAATACCTTCCCTGATCAGATTCCATGTGAGCTAAAGCTCCCATGAGGAGTTTGTTAACCCTTGCACCACTCGTTTGTGGTTTTGTTGCAAGAGAAAATTTAAATTTGTACCTCCCCTTGTTACTGGGTTAAATCTCTGTTAGATCAAAATAAAATCATCCTGTGGATTTGGATGGATATTCAGGACATGGCAATCAGGTTGACCATTTTAGTTGGTATATACTGAGCATTGTAATTTCTCTCATTAAAGATTCTTACACAAATAGAAGGTAAAGAAGTTCTTTCTGATTCATTCTTCCTTTCAGTTTCCTTTCTTACCAATACTTTCTCTAACCATCTATTATCTCATTCCTCCCAACACTAGTGTTCCTTCTTCTTGTTCCCTACATACACGTACCATCTTTCTACATTCTGATTCTTTTAATTCTCATTAAACATTCTTTTCTCTTCTAACCCAATGCTGAATCATCACGAGATTAAAGCCATTCTTGGCCATTACAATATAATATATATTACAATCTGGTCATAATATAAATTATATTTTATAAAATTGTATAAATCAAACCAATTTTATTTACTGGTCTCGGGGGTTTCTACTGAGTAATTTGTCCAAACTGACTTGTTATCTTCTCACTGATCTTTTAGAAGGTGATTGGCCCTGCAGCTCCAGCTGTGCTGGCATTAGCATTGTGTACACAGCAACAACCAAACTGGAAACCAGTTACAGCTGCTTTGATGCTGTGAACATTCAATGGACTGCAGGCATTGAGAAACATGGGTCAAATCATTGCTCAATTTAAAGATTTTTGTGACTACAATTTAGAATTGGACACAATTATCTTGTTTTAGGCTGAGATGTTATCAGTTGCATTCTTTTAAGAATCTTCTTTGAATGTGAAATAAAGGTTGGGCAAACAGGTCTCATGGAGGGCGCCAAGATTGTTTTATGGTTTGTTACTTTTGTCAGTCTCTTTTGAGACCTCGAAAACATACAAGAATGCAGTGATTGTAAAGTCTGTTAAAAGACCAAATTAAAAGCTATGTTTTATAAGACTGAGCCTTAAATGGTGTTGTTTAAACCATATATGGGACATCAGTCATGAACTTTTTGACACTTATTGAAAGATTTTCAAAGAACAATGATTACTTTGATGTAATTCATATTGGTCTTTGTCTAAATTATCTCATGAGACAAGGACAAGCTATGCATGTCCTCTGACAGTATCAGGCCTGGTTACAAGCCTCTAGTAGCCTAATACAATAATTGTCATTATATGCATCAGTTTTAAAATTTGCGTATTTTTCCAAATTTCAGCCTCTAGGACTTCTGCATAGCAGCTGTTCTCTAGGACTGAGATCATTTTCTCAGATCATTTCTTTTGAAATGTTCTAATTTAATTACACTGTTTTGTCCAACTTTACATTTCACACACAAAGGATTCAAGTGAGACAGTTTTCCTTGTTATCTTTTAGCTCATCAAATCACAAGATTTTTTCACAAGTTAACGTGACCATTTTCTTATTTCCATTATTACAATGTTGTTGCAACAAAACAAATAATTAAATGTAACAACATTATTTACCTCAGAATTTTAGTTTTTAGTTTTCAACCCTCTGTTGAGTACCAGAATAAAATTTGGATGATGTTATCCCAATTTAGGTTTCATCACTTGTTGCATAGACAAACAAGGAGGTATTTAAAGTTAAAGCAAGGGATATCTTTTCTCATCTACCCTGCCGCTATCGTGTCCCTGATATGTGGTTGTATCTAATTCTCAAGCCCCACCGGATTTTGCGGTCTCCGGTCTAACTGGGTATGCCGACCCATTCTATAAATGTGTCTATATGAGGTGTGTCTGAATTTTCCCTCAACACTTCTAAAAGGCAAAAGAGAATTGACTTACCAAACGGCTGAAGAAAGAGAAGGACATCTTATTTCTCTTACTTGTTGCAAGTCCCAATATTTCACTGAAAAGACACTCGCAACCTGGAGAATCACGTCGAGGTCACCACTTTGTAAGGACCATCCATTAGCCCAATGACGGAATCCAACGGCCTGGCGAAGGTTTAAAGCGTGTATGTCTTTTCAGCGCTCCAGTGATGTTCACTTAATTTATTGGAACTTAGTTTTAGTATTACTTTAGCTCTATGCGTAATCTGACTCCAATTTCAAATGATAATCAAATTTAGATCGTATTTCTGATTAGAAAATAATCATAAATATTGATCTATATATATATATTATCATTGATTATTCTGATTATCCCATACTTTCAATTATTCGTTCATTACGGACCTAGTGTCGCTTTGAGACGTCACGTCGCGACTGCGCGCTCACGATCACAAACTAGCCAGTCCTGAAATAGTCAGAGGGTGCAGTGCAAATATTTTACCCTATGCAGCCGCTACTACAGACCCATAGGTGTATTTTTTTATAATATTTGCAGCGTACAACATGCTAAGTCAGGGAATAGTCAGAAATCAGGAGGTCTATCTAAGATGTGCCCCATGGTCCATTCAAAGTGCCTCCAGTTTGATCTATTCTGGACAAAGTTTGCGGAAACACCAGACTACACATTAATCTACTGGAAATAATGATTTCAGAAGAATGCAGAATAAATCAAGATGTAACATTTATTTGTCAGGTAAAAATATATCATGCCAATTACAGAAGTAAATTATTAAAAGCCAATTCAAAAATATATGACATCATTTACTCAAAGATGACTCTAAAAGTAAGCAATGTTTTCCTGACAAAGACACAGTAATGTGTCAGGGCTTTCCAACCGGAAAGCACTGAAACATCACTATGGGGGATGATCCTGGTAAAAGAGTCCCAAAGATTGCTCTGTCCCCTCACCTTAAATACCAGACCAGAACAACAAGGGTTAAACAAATGTTGTTTAGAGTTGTTTGGGCCAATCCATGTACCCGAGGGGGGTAGCACCTGGTTTCTTGGGATATCGTAAAGAGATATCAGCCAGAGAGATACAGGATTATCCTAAGTTCTCAATCTTTCTCATTAAACCAATGACTGCAATGAAATTAAGACCATTTTACCAATCGCACTGCGACACTTAAAATGATACCAAACATGAAAAGGAAAAACAACATATTCACAAGATACACCATATGTGTTATATAGACATTCTTAATGAACTTTCAGTGCCTTGAGGAGGGAGAGGGGGGATGAGTTGAAGTCAAACAAGGGGACAAGGAGATAAGTTTGGGCAGGACAAGGTTCTGTGCTCTGTCTTTGCTATCTGCTGTCCAGGGTGCATTTTATGGCTTTATTGCAGGGTGCGTTTTGTTTTAGCAGGAAAATCAGTTCTTACACTAATCTAACTTAATAAAAAAAACATTTGTATTCTGCCTTTCAACTGATAAAAATGCTTTGTTCTTTAGTCCCTTCCAGAAAACACCATTATATCACAATGTAACATTACATGTCTTAATTTGACATCACTGAGCCCAAAGGCAGCAGCATCATGCAGATAACTATTTTTGAAACAGTTCTGACCAAGTCCAATTAAAATCCAACAAAATAAATAATGAACTAATAAAATATTAAACATGAAATTAGATCATTGACATGTCTTACAAACCAAAAACTTTCATATTTTTTAGAAAGTATGTGAATCAAAACAACCACAGCTGGCAACAAGTTGATAAATTCTGTTAAATTTTTATTTTAATTGACCGAATTATCCATTTGTTTTCTGACAGGGAACACATGGAACGAATCACCGCTCCACATTTTGATTGACAGCCGTCAAAACCTACTAGTGACCGTGTTTACTCCTTTACTTTCAACCATTGGATAGGATTTAAAAGAAGGCGGTTGTATTTGTAGCCTACTTCTGAGGAAGCGCTGTTAAATATAGGTGAAAAACTATGCCGCAAAAATAATAAAGAAAATGCTTTCTTAAAAAGGCAAAAGAAAGCATGCACGTTTTCTTAATATGATCATTAAAAACCGACAGACTGATGAAAATGCGGGACATTTTCTCAATATGCGACGTGCGGGACAAGGGGTGAAAATGCTGTGCGGTACAACGCAATGCGGGACGGGTGGTCACCCTACATACAGTCAATAGCCTAACAACGTACTCATCTGGATTGAAGCAGCAAACATTCAGTGTAAAAGTGTGCTTTAACAATGTGTGTCAGCAGTGGTGTAGTGGTAAAAAAAGAGGTGGGTAAACTATCAATTCTGGTGGACCACGACGTGGTCACCCGGTAAGGTGGGCCACTCCCTACCGGTGTATGTGTATCCTCAGTAGCGGTTTTAGGCACGGGCGAACCGGGCAATCGCCCGGGGCGGCATTTTTGGGGGGGCGGCGCCGCCGGCACAAAAAAATAAAATAATAAAAAAAAAATAATCTGCGCCGCGAAGCGATTTTCTATTATCTATCATTTCACTGTGTGGGGAATTGGCAAATTTGCGCCCCCTGCAGCTGCAGACGCCCCTGCTTGCTGAGAAGATGCCGCGCACATAAGCTGTTTGTTTGAGAAGGGGAAAGGGGAGGGGGCGCGGAGGCGCGGGCGCGGATGACAGTTCACCTCTGGGTCTCTCCCAAATGGAACGGACAAGGGGGGGGGGGGATCCATATAGTTATCAAAGTCAGTCACACCTCGACTTTCTTCCAAATAACGCACATTTTCATTCATAATATTATAAATACAGGCCTCTATATTTCCTGCACATTTTTGTCTTTCTGAATGGTCTGAATAAAAATAGGTAATACAAAACAATTTACTTGGTCACCACCACCAAGGTGAATTGGTTTAGTCTTGACTTCTGGTCGTGACTCGTGAGTGACAGTTGGTTGATTGTCGATGTCGAGTGCCAAATAAGAGATGGACAAGAAAGGTCAAAGCCATCAGGTGTCCAATTTAGAAACGAGTGAAAGATAAAGGTATGCAACTATGTTTTCTCTGTGTGATTACGGTATCCATGTCATGAATGAAGGGGCAATATTAATTGGTGGGTATAACTCTTATTTGTTATCCTTTTTGCTATGATTCTTGCTATGCTTAACAATAATTCGGTTTTAACTCAAACACGAGATCTAATTTCACCATAATGTGCTTTGCAACAAAACTGTGACAAGTTCAGTTATTACACTGCAAAAAATGCTTTTCTTAATTAGTATTTTTGTCTTGTTTCCAGTCCAAATATCAAACATTTCTTAAATAAAGATGCATAACATTAACAAAGTGGTAAAATGACATAAGATATTAAGTCTTGGTTTCTGGGGAAATAATATATATTTTTTTTTTTCCAGAAAACAAGACTTAATATCTTAAAATTGAGTGAAACACTTAAAATTGAGTTTTTGCTTAAAACAAGCAAAACATGATGATCTGCCAATGGGGTAAGAACACCCCCCCCCCCCAATTAAAATTAAGGGGGGGGGGGGGGGGGGGGGGCGCTCGAAGGGGGTCTCGCCCAGGGTGTAATTCAATGTAGAACCGCCACTGTGTATCCTGATGACATCGCTATAGGCTATCATTTGATGGTACTACCAAGGGTATCACTGGTTGCTCCCTCATCATAGGTCACACAATCACTATTCAATTCATGCATTAATCCAAGTTCGGTAACACTTTATTTTACGGTGCCCTTGATACAGAGTAATTACTTAATTAATTACTTAGTAATAGACTTTGTAATAACATGTAACAAAATGTACTTAACATGTAACTAAGTTATGGAACAGCCTATACTTACAGATTGTAATTACACATATGTAATAGGCAGCTACTGTTACACATGTGTAACAAGCCGAGTCTGTTACATATTACATACACATTACTTGTATGTAACATAAAGTAAAGTGTATCAAGATTGTACTAAAGTGCACTTCCTGTGTATCTACAAATGGTATCCATCTGAATTAACCCACTAGTTCATAGCTTAAATACATGCATTAGCTTCCTAATTACATTGCAATTACAAAATATTACACAGGTATAAGCTACGTAAAATAAAGTGTATCAAGAATGTACTTAAGTGTACTTTGTGTATACATACCTTATCCATCTCTGCCTTAGTTTGATTTAACTCACTAGTTCACAGCATAAATGCATGCAGTAGTATCCTAATTACATTGTAATTACATAATATTACACAGGTATAAGCTATGTAAAATAAAGTGTATCAAGAATGTACTTAAGTGTACTTTGTGTATACATACCTTATCCATCTCTGCCTTAGTTTGATTTAACTCACTAGTTCACAGCTTAAATGCATGCAGTAGTTTCCTTATTACATTGTAATTACATAATATTACACAGGTATAAGCTACGTAAAATAAAGTGTATCAAGAATGTACTTAAGTGTACTTCATGTGAATCTATAAACCTCATCCAACTCGGCTTGTTACACATGTGTAACAGTAGCTGCCTATTACATGTGTGTAATTACAATCTGTAAGTACAGGCTGTTCCATAACTTAGTTACATGTTAAGTACATTTTGTTACATGTTATTACAACGTCTATTACTAAGTACCTAATTAAGTAATTACTCTGTATCAAGGCCACCGTAAAATAAAGTGTTACCCTAAGTTCTTGTTAAAGAGACTCAAAAAGGTATAATATGGTTGAAATCTATAAAGTTCACTAAATGACAAAACAGAGAGAACAAAAATATTTAAGAGAGATCGAGAGGGAGGCTTATATCCAGGGCTTTCAATGCAATGCACTTGTGCATAATGATTAGGGATTTGGGATTATTTTCATAGTTGATTAATCTGTTGAATATTTCTTCGATTAATTGATTAGTTGTTTGTTCTATCAGAAAAATGTGGATCAGTGTTTCCCTGTAGAGGGAAAAGTCTTTAACCTGGTGCAGGCTTGATTCCCTCTGAATCTCTTGTACAGTTGGGTTTTGACATGCTCCCTACATTAAACCAGCTGCCTGTAATGAATTAAAAAAAAATCACCTTTTTTTGCATCGTTTTAATGATTTCCTGTTGCTGCGCCTGCAATCAAGTTTCATTCTCGCGCAGCTTAGTAACTTCACGAGCGAGTGTTTTCTGCTCCGTGTGTGCGCCGTTCTCTTTGTTCCGTGTGTGTGTGTGTGTGTCTGCGCGCTGCGCTCTCTGCTCCGTGTTTGCGCGCTGCGCGTTCTGCTCAGTCCTTAACGGCCCAAATGCTCGAATCATGTGCCGATCGGCGATCACGCACTGGAAAAGCAAAGTCCGCTCAAATAACGTGAAATTTAGAGGTGGATAAACGCAATGTAGAGGTGGATAAACGCACTTTGGAGGTGGGCAAACGCTATTTCCAAATTTTGGGAGGTGCGTAAACGGCGTTTACGTGCGTTTAGCCTCCACTACATCCCTGTGTGTCAGAACAGAAAACACCATGCGGGTTTTGAACATTTGCTCAACTGTCTAATAAAGTACATGCAAGACGTCTCTGTCAAGTCAAAGTTTGCGGCATCTTGAAAACACCACGCCGATATTGATCCTCGTTTTAGTTCTCCTTTTGTCCCAAAGTCTGCTTGCCATGGTCCATAATGTTTGAATGAAACAACTCCATGAGCGTGCCGCTAGACGTAACGCAGTTGTCGCCATGGTTACTATGGCAGTACGAGCGGAAACCAGGGATAACGCGGATATTATGTCATTGACAGGCGACAAGTGAACATGGACGAGCCATTATTAGGGGTTAAAGCACGAAGTGCTAAAACTTTTGCATTTGGACAGCTATAACACGGTCATTTAGAAAATGAACAAAATTATTTTTTTCTCTGCCAAAAATAAACACATTTTGGCAGAGAAGCTCATCACACGCTTCCACCTCAATCACCAACTCATCCTGTGGATTATAGATTTCCTCACCAACAGATCACAGAGGGTGTTGGTGAACCACACCTTATCCGACAACCTCTTCACCTCCACGGGCTCTCCACAAGGTTGTGTCCTCTCTCCACTTCTCTTCATCCTCTACACTGATGACTGTAGATCCACCCAGCCAAATTGCCACTGTGTGAAATTTGCTGATGACACAGTCCTCCTGTCTCTGCTTTCCAGTAATACACAACATCACAGCCCAGTCCTGCAGGACTTTTTAGTTTGGTGCGAAAAGTCTTGTCTCGAGCTGAACATAGATAAAACTAAGGACATGATTGTAACCTTTTCACCCAAACAGAGACAGTTAGCTGAGGCTGTCACCACTATCATCCAGCAGGAGCCAGTGAAGATAGTGGAGACATATAAATACCTGGGATCAACTTTTGACAACCTGCTAAGGTTTTCCACTAACACAGAGGAGATCCTTAAAAAGTGTCATCAGAGACAATATCTACTTAGGAAGCTGAAGTCATTTGGGGTTAACAAAGTCATTCTTAACACATTCTAGTATGCTTTTATTGAAAATGTAATAACCTTCTCAATCATTAGCTGGTTTCACTCCATCACCTTGCAAAACAGAAACCGCCTGTTGAGTGTGGTTAAGGTCTGTTCAAAAATCATTGACCAGCCCGTCCGAACTCTCACTGCCTTATGTGACCAACAGACTGTAAAGGTGGCACGCAGGATTATTAATGACCCCTCTCACATCCTGTTTTCGGAGTTTGAGTGGCTACCCTCGGGATGTAGACTACGTTGTCCGCTTTGTCGGACACAGAGGAGGAAAGCAACCTTCATCCCGAGGGCTGTCCAGCTTATGAACGTTAACAGGAAGAAATTATTTTTATCTGCTTTTTTTTTTGCATTCTGATTTTATGTATGATGATATGTGGTATGTAGTGTGTGGTGTGCAGTGTGCCTGTGTAAGCTACTGTAATGTGCCCTTTTAAATTTCCCCCTGGGGACAAATAAAGTGCTTTGAATTGAATTGAATTGAATTGAAATGGGCGTGGCAAAATTCACTCGAAAGCCTATAAATCCTAAACAAAAACTCAGAACTTAATAAAAATTGGTGAGCATATGTGAAATAACATTGTAAACAAGCATGCACAATTTTATGGAGATCGGACCATAGGTGGCGCTATAACTGTTAAAAAAGCTTTGAAAACCATACATTTCCTATGTTAAATTGGCTGGAAATGGTCTTTTCCATGTATGACATCAGTGGTTAAATGGTTGCCAAAAAACAACTTAGTCTTTTTATGCATTTGTGCTTAAAGGCCTTACATGCTTGAACCCCGATAAATGCTGCTTGCAGCTTTGATTTAAAATTGGAATTTCTCTGAAATTAAAAATCTTTGGGAACTTTTGGGATACTGGAAGTACACAACTGCAGGAAATATATCACACTTTGCAAGTGATTTTTGGTTATTTTATTACAAAAATCTTACATAATCTAGCTTTAAACACCTTACAAGAAAACCAAGACATTTTTTTGCATTTTGATTCCCTGTTAACTGTACTAACAAACTATCAGAATAATATACCCATTTGTTGACATTTAGCGAGAAACCTTATAATTTCGAAAATACAATCTTATGTCAGAGGTTATGTCTACCTTGAACAATAAAGGTGTCCTCCCTTGAGATCTAGCCACACCCTCCAGTGTCATATTGCATCAACCTAAACCATTGTATCATTTGAAGAAATAGTGTATCTTTAATTAAAGGCCATTGTCATGCTCTGAAAGTGTTAACCCATTGAGCACAGTAAATCAAACTAAACGGCCCACTTTGCCTGCATTCACCCTACATTTATTTTTAAGAGTGCATTTACTATTGGAAGCTTTGGCCAAAAAGCCTCTGAAAAGACCAAGAAAAAAAACATGGGAATGTTCAGGTTATGAAATATACTTTAATGTAGGACACATACAAAGAATACACAAGGAAAAATCATGATTATCCCATTTGAATCTGGCCTTCCACCATATCCGACTCCCTCATCTTTGACTCTCAGTGCCTTCCTCCACATGTTTTCTTGGGGGGCACTTCAGTCTTCTGCCACAGACTTGGAGTAGTAATACCAATCACACCGAGAGCAATTATCGGTCCAGCATTCCCACTGAGTTTACTCTCCTCATCTGAACCCATTCCCAGATCATCCTCCTTCTCATGAACCACCACCGCACGTCCCAGAATGGAATAAGGCCCAAAGAGCTTGGCGTCTGGAAGCGTCAGGAACTGCCTTATAACTCCTTTCTCGGAAGCAAAGTTGCCCAGGTCTCCAGGATGATGAGGGTGGTCAACGCCATTTGGATTATAATGAGGACCAACAGTGATGCTGCCTTGACTGAGGTCTCCATACTGATGGATGTGCATGGCACGCTCTTGACGATCGATGGCAGGCAAACCACGGAGGTTGATTTTCACTTCTAAATCTCCATTGGGGAAGACCTGCTTGAAGAGGATTTGCCCAAAGATCTTTGGCTGGTTACGTGGCAAATTGGGGCTGGGAGTTACTTCACAAGTGGCATAGATGGTGTTGTCGAACTCCACGACTTCCGGCTGTGGAGCTTCGGCAGGCAAACAAACTGGAGGTTTGTGGAACTCTCCTCCTTGTATATGCAGCACCAGCAATATCAGAGGGAATATTAGGATGATTTTCTCCATGTTGATCTTTAAAGCCTACAATGAAAAGTGGATTCAGTGAAATCATGCCATTTGGTTTAAGAACGTAATATTTTTGATAAAGGGTCAAAGCTTTGTTGCAGGGAGCTTTGAGAATGGAAGTTGCATTAGGTAAAAATAGCACAACCAGATTAGTTTGCAATGGAAAAACCATACAAGAACCCAGACAGCAACCAGATCCGGCCCACATCTGGGCCGTGTGTAATCCAGGTGTACCAGATGGGGGCCGACACCATGTTGCTGTCAAGAAAACTCTATAATTTTTGAATTGCTATGTACCCTTGTGAAAATAATAAAATAAAAAATTAGCTTATTGGTATTGGATGTGTACCTGTAGTATCTTGAAAGTACAATAATAATAATAATAATAATAATAATAATAAATAAAACTTGCAGATAATAACACTGATGAATTATAAAAAGCCACTTAAGTGTACACACGTACACTTTCATAAGCGTCACACCTGCCAGCCAAAGTTCCTATGATACAAACCAATGACATACAGGTGGATGTAATCACACTAAAATGAGTCCAGGCAAAGGTTCATGGAAATGGAAAAGGTCTAGGGAGAAGTGCCCTCTGGTGGCCATGATAGGGCTTCTGCTGGCAGGAGTGACATTAAGTACATGTACACTTAAAAAAAATAAAAAAAAATAATGCCAAACTAAGAGTTTTACTTTAAAGTACATTATGTTTTAAAAATCTTTTTGTTGTGCTTTAAAGTACACTTAATTTGATCTGTTGTAGCCTACATGTTATTCAATATTAAATATAAAGTTAAGATTTTTTGAGTCTGATATTTTTCACAAGGACAGGTCAAATAAAAGACAATATCTATACTTTTGCTTAAACTAAACTTTTTTTAGTTGTACTAAATCAAGTCAGTTGATGGAGAAAATGGAATGGAGAAAAAACAAAACAAGCCTAAAACAGCAAAGGTGCACTACCGTACAGCTGAAAAGTCGTCCTCAATCCGTGTGGAGCCTGAATATTGCAGTCACAAAAATACTACAACGCTTAATCCGTGTGCAGTCCTGACCTGGGGTTGAGAGAATGTTCCTTTTGGCTGCTCTTATAGGAACTCATGTTGAGCTACAAGTTAACCATGATAGTCTGTTAGTCACTAATTAAGTTCACCTGTGTTTCATTTAGCTCCCTTTGTTTGCCTGTGTATACTATTAACACATTTCTCGTTGCTTTAACACAAAATGCATACAATTGACACAAATTTAAAATGCTTGAACTTCTTTTACACACAAGCTCAAACAAAACCAAAACAATGGATTTTTACTGCCAAATTTACCGATGCTTTAACAATGTGTGTCAGAACAGATAACACTATGTTCTGAACCTAACAGGCTAAAGTCAAGGTAAACAGCTGTTTATATTGTGAATTGAAACACAAATATATCCCCTGTATTTTATCCTATTGTTACTGAGAAACAATTATGCAATAATATAAATCACAGCTGATTCCCATCTAGGAAACACACTCAGGTGTTGAGTTTCTTTCAATCGCATGACCATATGGTATACGGTAACCGTACATTCTATAAAGCACTCTGAGATGGGTCTTTTTTTATTGAATTTCTGCAGCAAAAGACCTACAGTAAACCCAACAAAACAAAAATGTAGAGAGGCTTCAAAAGAAACTGCAGTGCAAAACACAATCTATGATCAATACAATATACTGGCTGTTGTATAAGGGCAGACCTGACACGTATACAATAATGCAGTTTCTGTAATTCCATCTGATGTTAGTGTTTTTATGACATTGTGCTATGATTGACTAAATCTTCCTGTTGGACGGCTATGTTACATATGTTAGTGTTTTGAAAAATGATTTGATTTTGAGACATGTTTGCAGTGTTTTGGTAGGCATAGTGTATTATTGTATTTAGAAAATTAGTGTTGGAGTTTAGTTTACAGTGTGTGATTTTGAGCATGAAATGAACTGTTTTGCCAATTGTGTGTTGTAGGTGTGTTGGTGCGTTAAGAGTTTAGGAAAGTTGTTAAAAGTACTGAAAAAACTGTACTTGTCTTTGAAGGCAGAAGTAAACATTTCTGAGGGAATGATTCTTCTATGGCATCGATGTTAAAATCCCCTTTTAGTAGATTGAATGCTGGTAAGGTGGGACACTTGTCATTTAGATAGATACAGTACCTAGATGTTTATTTCTTTTTATTACTTTTGTTAACTTTAAGGTCCGACTTTAATATTTCATTTTGAATACAGTTGATATGTGTTATTTGCAAGGTATATACCAATAAACATTTTGAGATCATGCACTCCAGACAAATTTCTTTTCAGGTAATGTGACCCATCCCTAATTTATCAAAAATGATCCTGGATCTTAAAAACACATGATTTATTAACACATCACACAAACATATTCCACAGCATATTTAACAGACCCAAAAGCACATAGATAGGCTATGATGAGTAATACTCATCAATTCACTCAATGCATGTGTAAAGTTCAAAACAACTAGAACATGTTGTGTTGACATGAAATTTTATGAAATTTGAATATCAGATATCTTAATGAACTCTACAACATATTACAAATGGAACTACAACACATGCAACAACAAATAGGCTAACAAAAATTCAATAAGAGGAACATTTTAAATGGTAAACATATTGTAAAACTTTTTTTCTGTCTGTTTTCTCTAAACACTGTAGATGAACTTAAATTGTGTCCATATTTTAAAGCGTTATATTCTGCATCTACATTTTAATAATAATAATAATAATACTTTGTTACATTTATATAGCGCTTTTCTGGGTACTCAAAGCGCTTTACATGGAAGGGGGAATATCCTCAACCACCACCAATGTGCAGCATCCACCTGGATGATGCGACGGCAGCCATATTGGGCCAGAACGCCCACCACACACCAGCTTACTGGTGGAGAGGAGACAGTGATGAAGCCAATCAATATATGGGGATAATTAGGAGGCCATGATGGACAGAGGCCAAGGGGCAAATTTGGCCAGGATGCCGGGGTTACACCCCTACTCTTTTTCGAAGGACATCCTGGGATTTTTAATGACCACAGAGAGTCAGGACCTCGGTTTAACGTCTCATTGGAAGGATGGTGCTCTTTGACAGTATAGTGTCCCGATCACTACACTGGAGCGTTAGGTCCCACATAGACCATGGGTGAGCACCCCCTGCTGGCCTCACTAACACCTCTTCCAGCAGCAACCTGGTTTTCTCAGGAGGTCTCCCATCCAGGTACTAACCAGGCTTGCTAACCTCTTACAATAACAAAGGTGTAGGTTGATGACGCATAAGCGGAATTATGGAACTTGTCGTCATTGCCAATGAGAGACAGATATCAGAGCCACATGCGAGTCCCGCGGATAAAAAAGGAATAAGGACATTTCATTCTACCGATCTACCCGCAAGTGCTGAATTAATACTCACAAATACCCCTTTTCCACCAGCATGAACCAGGTGCCAGTTCAGAGCCAGAGCTACAGTATTGCCAGTCCGGAGTTGGTTCGTCTGACGAGCTCTCTAAGATCTGGTTTGCCTTTCCACAAGATCACTGTATACATCTCATGTTGCCCAGCAACGCTAGCATGGCAGCGCCAAACACAAACACACCAGGCTTGTTCGAAATGGTTCGGCTTCTCGCAGACCGATCGGCTCATGACATCAAAGCACGATGCATCTCGAACAAGCCTTCCATCACCAATGGAGGTCGTTGCGTTACTATTGATGCTCATGGCTTTGCGAACCTACATCGGCATCCAAACACGGCGAATCCAACGTGTCTGTGCAGCTCGCCGTAACTTGCATAGACGGAGATTACAATCAAGCTGCTATTAGCTCGATTAGCTGCTGTTTGAAAAATGGCGGTCACAAGTTTCTGTTCGTCTTGTTGGTCACGGTAACCCCGCCCCCAGCCCCTGATGCAAGCGGTTCTTACTTCTAGACCAGCAATGTTTTGGTGCTACTTAAGAACCACTTTTCCTGGTTCAGAGCTGGTACTTTGGGTGTCGAAAAACAAAGAACCCATTTGAAACTAGGCTCTAGCTCTGAACCAGCACCAGCACTGCCTTGGTGGAAAAGGGTTAACAAGTCAGTTTATTTGGTGAATTAAACTTGTGAGGTAACGCAGCGCTGTTTCACTTGGTCTACACTATCACACTAAACTGCATTTGAGTGTGTTGAAAGATATAATGTTATTCTATGCTTTTGTTTGTCTGTATGAGACTAGCAGTAAGCTAGATCAACATTAGAATAACATACAGATCATATTCTAACATTTCATCATGTTGAGCTATATGACAGTTTTATGTACATTTGCTCAACTGTCTAATAAAATACATGCAAGACGCCTCTGTCAAGTCGAAGTTTACGGCATCTCAAAAAAACACCACGCCGATATTGATCCTCGTTTTAGTTCTCCTTTTGTCCCAAAGTCTGCTTGCCATGGTCCATAATGTTTGAACGAAAGTGAACATGGACGAGCCATTATTAGGGGTTCAAGCACAAAGTGCTAAAACTTTTGAACTTTTACATTTGGACGGCTACAACTGGGTCATTTAGAAAATGGGCGTGGCAAAATTCACTCGAAAGCCTATAAATCCTAAACGAAAACTCAGAACTTAACGAAAATTGGTGAGCATATGTGAAATAACATTGTAAACAAGCATGCACAATTTTATGGAGATCGGACCATAGGTGGCGCTATAACTGTTAAAAAGCTTTGAAAACCATATATTTCCTTTGTTAAATTGGCTGGAAATGGTCTTTTCCATGTATGATGTCAGTGGTTAAATGGTTGCCTGCTTGAACACCGATAAATGCTGCTTGCAGCTTTAATTTAAAATGGGAATTTCTCTGAAATTAAAAATCTTTGGGAACTTTTGGGATACTGGAAGTACACAACTGCAGGAAATATATCACACTTTGCAAGTGATTTTTGGTTATTTTATTACAAAACTCTTACATATTCTAGCTTTAAACACCTTACAAGAAAACCAAGACTTTTTTTGCATTTTGATTCCCTGTTAACTGTACTAACAAACTGTCAGAATAATATACCCATTTGTTGACATTTAGCGAGAAACCTTAGAATTTAAAAAATAAAATCTTATGTCAGAGGTTATGTCTACCGTGAACAATAAAGGTGTCCTCCCTTGAGATCTAGCCACACCCTCCAGTGTCATATTGCATCAACCAAAACCATTGTATCATTTAAAGAAATAGTGTATCTTTAATTAAAGGCCATTGTCATGCTCTGAAAGTGTTAACCTATTGAGCACAGTAAATCAAACTAAACGGCCCACTTTGCCTGCATTCACCCTACATTTATTTTTAAGAGTGCATTTACTATTGGAAGCTTTGGCCAAAAAGCCTCTGAAAAGACCAAGAAAAAAAACATGGGAATGTTCAGGTTATGAAATATACTTTAATGTAGGACACATACAAAGAATACACAAGGAAAATCATGATGATCCCATTTGAATCTGGCCTTCCACCATAGCCGACTCCCTCATCTTTGACTCTCAGTGCCTTCCTCCACATGTTTTCTTGGGGGGCACTTCAGTCTTCTGCCACAGACTTGGAGTAGTAATACCAATCACACCGAGAGCAATTCTCTCTCCAGCATTCCCACTGAGTTTACTCTCCTCATCTGAACCCATTCCCAGATCATCCTCCTTCTCATGAACCGCCACCGCACGTCCCAGAATGGAATAAGGCCCAAAGAGCTTGGCGTCTGGAAGCGTCAGGAACTGCCTTATAACTCCTTTCTCGGAAGCAAAGTTGCCCAGGTCTCCAGGATGATGAGGGTGGTCAACGCCGTTTGGATTATAATGAGGACCAACAGTGATGCTGCCTTGACTGAGGTCTCCATACTGATGGATGTGCATGGCACGCTCTTGGCGATCGATGGCAGGCAAACCACGGAGGTTGATTTTCACTTCTAAATCTCCATTGGGGAAGACCTGCTTGAAGAGGATTTGCCCAAAGATCTTTGGCTGGTTACGTGGCAAATTGGGGCTGGGAGTTACTTCACAAGTGGCATAGATGGTGTTGTCGAACTCCACGACTTCCGGCTGTGGAGCTTCGGCAGGCAAACAAACTGGAGGTTTGTGGAACTCTCCTCCTTGTATATGCAGCACCAGCAATATCAGAGGGAATATTAGGATGATTTTCTCCATGTTGATCTTTAAAGCCTACAATGAAAAGTGGATTCAGTGAAATCATGCCATTTGGTTTAAGAACGTAATATTTTTGATAAAGGGTCAAAGCTTTGTTGCAGGGAGCTTTGAGAATGGAAGTTGCATTAGGTAAAAATAGCACAACCAGATTAGTTTGCAATGGAAAAACTATACAAGAACCCAGACAGCAACCAGATCCGGCCCACATCTGGGCCGTGTGTAATCCAGGTGTACCAGATGGGGGCCGACACCATGTTGCGGTCTAGAAAACTCTATAATTTTTGAATTGCTATGTACCCTTGTGAAAATAATAAAATAAAGAATTAGCTTATTGGTATTGGATGTGTACCTGTAGTATCTTGAAAGTACAATAATAATAATAATAATAATAATAATAATAATAATAATAATAATAATAATAAATAAATCTTGCAGATAACAGAATTATAAAAAGCCACTTAAGTGTACACACGTACACTTTCATAAGCATCACACCTGCCAGCCAAAGTTCCTATGATACAAACCAATGACATACAGGTGGATGTAGTCACACTAAAATGAGTCCAGGCAAAGGTTCATGGAAATGGAAAAGGTCTAGGGAGAAGTGCCCTCTGGTGGCCATGATAGGGCTTCTGCTGGCAGGAGTGACATTAAGTACATGTACACTTAAAAAAAAAAAAAAAAAAAAAAAAGCCAAACTAAGAGTTTTCCTTAAAAGTACATTATGTTTTAAAAATCTTTTTGTTGTGCTTTAAAGTACACTTAATTTGATCTGTTGTAGCCTACATGTTATTCAATATTAAATATAAAGTTAAGATTTTTTGATTCTGATATTTTTCACAAGGACAGGTAAAATAAAAGACAATATCTATACTTTTGCTTAAACTAAACTTTTTTTAGTTGTACTAAATCAAGTCAGTTAATGGAGAAAAAACAAAACAAGCCTAAAACAGCAAAGGTGCACTACCGTACAGCTGAAAAGTCGTCCTCAATCCGTGTGGAGCCTGAATATTACAGTCACAAAAATACTACAACGCTTAATCCGTGTGCAGTCCTGACCTGGGGTTGAGAGAATGTTCCTTTTGGCTGCTCTTATAGGAACTCATGTTGAGCTACAAGTTAACCATGATAGTCTGTTAGTCACTAATTAAGTTCACCTGTGTTTCATTTAGCTCCCTTTGTTTGCCTGTTTATATATAGCACTCAGGCCACATAGCCGGGTATTTAGAGAAACGAATATTTCTCCCCCTTCGTTTTCAAAAATAACATTGTGCACACAACATCGTTTTCAAAAAAAGTTGTCGTTTACATCAACCCGCATAAATACAATGGGCGGCAGTGTAGGGAGAAGGATAAAGCCATGCAAGCCAATCAGAATCCTCAAAATCGACAACAACGAATAGCACGAGCGACTTCCTGTTCCTTTCAAAACAACAGACATGGCGCGAGATTCATTTGTGCGGACAGACAGCGAAGCAAATGCAAACAGGCCAAAAGCGTTTGCACAAAAGTAAAAATGAGTACCACTTTAACAGCATCCATGATCAAATAGTAGCCAAACAAACTCTAAACATAGGGCGCTCACATGACGTAAGCATTTTCTGGCGCATAATGTGACGTTTGAGAACCTAAAACCCCGTTTCTCCCAGTTGACACGGCAACACATAACCGACGGTTTCAGAAATCTCCACTTTTTTTCAGAAAACTCCACGCCGGAGTTTTTAGAAATAATCGTTTTCTGGGATAAAAATGGCGTTTTCGTGTAAATGACAGGCCAAAACGCAGGGAAATATCTGCGTTTTCCCATCGTGTAAACGGGGCCTCAGTTTATTCAGTTATTTGTCTTGAATTGCACAATGTGTTCTCCAGTGTTTTGTGTTTATTAAAAGAAGTACTGCTATAGTTTTTTTTTACGATTGTGTAAGGACCACCCATTGGCCCAACGACAGAATCCTACGGCCTGGCGAAGGTTTAAAGCGTGTATGTCTTTTCAGCGCTCCAGTGAAGTTCACTTAACTTATTGGAATTTAGTTTTAGTAGTACTTTAGCTCTACGTTTAATCTGACTCCAATTTCAAATGATAATCAAATTTAGATCATATTTCTGATTAGAAAATAATCATAAATATTGATTAAGAATTAATTTAGATCTTTGATTATTCTGATTATCCCATACTTTCAATTATTCGTTCATTACGGACCTAGTGTCGCTTTGAGACGTCACGTCGCGACTGCGCGCTCACGATCACAAACTAGCCAGTCCTGAAATAGTCAGAGGGTGCAGTGCAAGTATTTTACCCTATGCAGCCGCTACTACAGACCCATAGGTGTAATTTTTTATAATATTTGCAGCGTACAACATGCTAAGTCAGGAGATAGTCAGAAATCAGAAGGTCTTTCTAAGATGTGCCCCATGGTCCATTCAAAGTGCCTTCAGTTTGATCTATCCTGGACAAAGATTTGTGGAAACACCAGACTACACATTAATCTACTAAAATGAATGATTTCTAAAACTTCAGAATAATTCAAGATGTAACATTTATTTGTCAGGTAAAAATGTATCATGCCAATTACAGAAGTAAATTATTAAAAGCCAATTCAGAAAATACATGACATCATTTACTCAAAGATGACTCTAAAAGTAAGTAATGTTTTCCTGACAAAGACACAGTAATGTGTCAGGGCTTTCCAACTGAAAAGCACTGAAACATCACTATGGGGGATGATCCTGGTAAAGAGTCCCAATGATTGCTCTGTCCCCTCACCTTAAATACCAGACCAGAACAACAGGGGTTATACAAATGTTGTTTAGAGTTGTTTGGGCCAATCCATGTACCCCAGGGGGGTAGCACCTGGTTTCTTGAGATATCGTAAAGAGATATCAGCCAGAGAGGAGAAACAGGATTCTCCTAAGTTCTCAATCTTTCTCATTAAACCAATGACTGCAATGAAATTAAGACCATTTTACCAATCGCACTGAGACCCTTAAAATGATACCAAACATGAAAGGAAAAAACAACACATTCACAAGATACACCATATGCGATATATAGACATTCTTAATTTAACTTTCAGTGACTTGAGGAGGGAGAAGAGGAGGGAGAGGGGGGATGAGTTGAAGTCAAACAAAGGGACAAGGAGATAAGTTTGGGCAGGACAAGGTTATGTGCTCTGTCTTTGCTATCTGCTGTCCAGGGGGCATTTTATGGCGTTATTGCAGGGTGAGTTTTGTTTTAGCAGGAAAATCAGTTCTTACAATTGCTATGACAGATTTTTCAATACTTTTAACAATTTTCCAAAACTCTTAACACAGTTAGCACTACATCCATCTCTGTCAGGGTTATTATAGTTTTGCATTTTTCATTAGTTTTTATTTTTATTTCGTTTTGACTTTTTGTTTTCAAATTCAGTTTAGTTTTAATTAGTTTTTAAAGTGGGTTTGCTAGTTTAGTTTTTATTTTTTGAAAATGCTTAGTTTTAGTTTAGTTTTTATTCGGTTTAGTGTTAGTTTTAGTCTTTTTTTTTTTTTTGTAATTTGGGTTATTTGTCAGGAGCAAGATTCAAAAAGTTCACCCTATACTAAATTTACCCTATACAGTAGGGTGACCACCATCAAACAAACCAAATGTGGGACGATTATACGTTTGTGTGGGACAATGTTGGACATGTTACCAACACTAAAACATAACCTGAAACTGTTATTTAATGCTTATCTAACTTAATAAAAAAAAACATTTGTATTCTGCCTTTCAGCTGATAAAAATGCTTTGTTCTTTAGTCCCTTCCAGAAAACACCATTATATCACAATGTAACATTACATGTCTTAATTTGACATGTCATTTAAATTCAACATCACTGAGCCCAAAGACAGCAGCATCATGCAGATAACTATTTTTGAAACAGTTCTGACCAAGTCCAATTAAAATCCAACAAAATAAATAATGAACTAATAAAATATTAAACATGAAATTAGATCATTGACATGTCTTATAAACCAAAAACTTTCATATTTTTTAGAAAGTATGTGAATCAAAACAACCACAGCTGGCAACAAGTTGATAAATTCTGTTAAATTTTTATTTTAATTGACCGAATTATCCATTTGTTTTCTGACAGGGAACACATGGAACGAATCACCGCTCCACATTTTGATTGACAGCCGTCAAAACCTACTAGTGACCGTGTTTACTCCTTTACTTTCAACCATTGGATAGGATTTAAAAGAAGGCGGTTGTATTTGTAGCCTACTTCTGAGGAAGCGCTGTTAAATATAGGTGAAAAACTATGCCGCAAAAATAATAAAGAAAATGCTTTCTTAAAAAGGCAAAAGAAAGCATGCACGTTTTCTTAATATGATCATTAAAAACCGACAGACTGATGAAAATGCGGGACATTTTCTCAATATGCGACGTGCGGGACAAGGGGTGAAAATGCTGTGCGGTACAACGCAATGCGGGACGGGTGGTCACCCTACATACAGTCAATAGCCTAACAACGTACTCATCTGGATTGAAGCAGCAAACATTCAGTGTAAAAGTGTGCTTTAACAATGTGTGTCAGAACAGATAACACCATGCGGGTTTTGAACATTTGCTCAACTGTCTAATAAAGTACATGCAAGACGTCTCTGTCAAGTCAAAGTTTGCGGCATCTTGAAAACACCACGCCGATATTGATCCTCGTTTTAGTTCTCCTTTTGTCCCAAAGTCTGCTTGCCATGGTCCATAATGTTTGAATGAAACAACTCCATGAGCGTGCCGCTAGACGTAACACAGTTGTCGCCATGGTTACTATGGCAGTACGAGCGGAAACCAGGGATAACGCGGATATTATGTCATTGACAGGCGACAAGTGAACATGGACGAGCCATTATTAGGGGTTAAAGCACGAAGTGCTAAAACTTTTGCATTTGGACGGCTATAACACGGTCATTTAGAAAATGGGCGTGGCAAAATTCACTCGAAAGCCTATAAATCCTAACCGAAAACTCAGAACTTAATGAAAATTGGTGAGCATATGTGAAATAACATTGTAAACCAGCATGCACAATTTTATGGAGATCGGACCATAGGTGGTGCTATAACTGTTAAAAAAGCTTTGAAAACCATATATTTCCTGTGTTAAATTGGCTGGAAATGGTCTTTTCCATGTATGACGTCAGTGGTTAAATGGTTGCCAAATAAAACTTAGTCTTTTTATGCATATGTGCTTAAAGGCCTTACATGCTTGAACCCCGATAAATGCTGCTTGCAGCTTTGATTTAAAATTGGAATTTCTCTGAAATTAAAAATCTTTGGGAACTTTTGGGATACTGGAAGTACACAACTGCAGGAAACATATCACACGTTGCAAGTGATTTTTGGTTATTTTATTACAAAAATCTTACATATTCTAGCTTTAAACACCTTACAAGAAAACCAAGACATTTTTTGCATTTTGATTCCCTGTTAACTGTACTAACAAACTGTCAGAATAATATACCCATTTGTTGACATTTAGCGAGAAACCTTATAATTTCGAAAATACAATCTTATGTCAGAGGTTATGTCTACCTTGAACAATAAAGGTGTCCTCCCTTGAGATCTAGCCACACCCTCCAGTGTCATATTGCATCAACCTAAACCATTGTATCATTTAAAGAAATAGTGTATCTTTAATTAAAGACCATTGTCATGCTCTGAAAGTGTTAACCCATTGATCACAGTAAATCAAACTAAACAGCCCACTTTGCCTGCATTCACCCAACATTTATTTTTAAGAGTGCATTTACTATTGGAAGCTTTGGCCAAAAAGCCTCTGAAAAGACCAAGAAAAAAAACATGGGAATGTTCAGGTTATGAAATATACTTTAATGTAGGACACATACAAAGAATACACAAGGAAAATCATGATTATCCCATTTGAATCTGCCCTTCCACCATATCCGACTCCCTCATCTTTGACTCTCAGTGCCTTCCTCCACATGTTTTCTTGGGGGGCACTTCAGTCTTCTGCCACAGACTTGGAGTAGTAATACCAATCACACCGAGAGCAATTATCGGTCCAGCATTCCCACTGAGTTTACTCTCCTCATCTGAACCCATTCCCAGATCATCCTCCTTCTCATGAACCGCCACCGCACGTCCCAGAATGGAATAAGGCCCAAAGAGCTTGGCGTCTGGAAGCGTCAGGAACTGCCTTATAACTCCTTTCTCGGAAGCAAAGTTGCCCAGGTCTCCAGGATGATGAGGGTGGTCAACGCCGTTTGGATTATAATGAGGACCAACAGTGATGCTGCCTTGACTGAGGTCTCCATACTGATGGATGTGCATGGCACGCTCTTGGCGATCGATGGCAGGCAAACCACGGAGGTTGATTTTCACTTCTAAATCTCCATTGGGGAAGACCTGCTTGAAGAGGATTTGCCCAAAGATCTTTGGCTGGTTACGTGGCAAATTGGGGCTGGGAGTTACTTCACAAGTGGCATAGATGGTGTTGTCGAACTCCACGACTTCCGGCTGTGGAGCTTCGGCAGGCAAACAAACTGGAGGTTTGTGGAACTCTCCTCCTTGTATATGCAGCACCAGCAATATCAGAGGGAATATTAGGATGATTTTCTCCATGTTGATCTTTAAAGCCTACAATGAAAAGTGGATTCAGTGAAATCATGCCATTTGGTTTAAGAACGTAATATTTTTGATAAAGGGTCAAAGCTTTGTTGCAGGGAGCTTTGAGAATGGAAGTTGCATTAGGTAAAAATAGCACAACCAGATTAGTTTGCAATGGAAAAACCATACAAGAACCCAGACAGCAACCAGATCCGGCCCACATCTGGGCCGTGTGTAATCCAGGTGTACCAGATGGGGGCCGACACCATGTTGCGGTCTAGAAAACTCTTGAATTGCTATGTACCCTTGTGAAAATAATAAAATAAAAAATTAGCTTATTGGCATTGGATGTGTATCTGTAGTATCTTGAAAGTACAATAATAATAATAATAATAATAATAATAATAATAATAATAATAATAAATAAAACTTGCAGATAATAACACTGATGAATTATAAAAAGCCACTTAAGTGTACACACGTAGACTTTCATAAGCGTCACACCTGCCAGCCAAAGTTTCTATGATACAAACCAATGACATACAGGTGGATGTAATCACACTAAAATGAGTCCAGGCAAAGGTTCATGGAAATGGAAAAGGTCTAGGGAGAAGTGCCCTCTGGTGGCCATGATAGGGCTTCTGCTGGCAGGAGTGACATTAAGTACATGTACACTTTAAAAAAAAAAAAATAATACCAAACTAAGAGTTTTACTTTAAAGTACATTATGTTTTAAAAATCTTTTTGTTGTGCTTTAAAGTACACTTAATTTGATCTGTTGTAGCCTACATGTTATTCAATATTAAATATAAAGTTAAGATTTTCTGATTCTGATATTTTTCACAAGGACAGGTAAAATAAAAGACAAAATCTATACTTTTGCTTAAACTTAACTTTTTTTAGTTGTACTAAATCAAGTCAGTTGATGGAGAAAATGGAATGGAGAAAAAACAAAACAAGCCTAAAACAGCAAAGGTGCACTACCGTACAGCTGAAAAGTCGTCCTCAATCCGTGTGGAGCCTGAATATTGCAGTCACAAAAATACTACAACGCTTAATCCGTGTGCAGTCCTGACCTGGGGTTGAGAGAATGTTCCTTTTGGCTGCTCTTATAGGAACTCATGTTGAGCTACAAGTTAACCATGATAGTCTGTTAGTCACTAATTAAGTTCACCTGTGTTTCATTTAGCTCCCTTTGTATGCCTGTTTATATATAGCACTCAGGCCACATAGCCAGGTATTTAGAGAAACGAATATTTCTCCCCCTTCGTTTTCAAAAATAACATCGTGCACACAACATCGTTTTCAAAAAAAGTTGTCGTTTACATCAACCCGCATAAATACAATGGGCGGCAGTGTAGGGAGAAGGATAAAGCCATGCAAGCCAATCAGAATCCTCAAAATTGACAACAACGAATAGCACGAGCGACTTCCTGTAACTTTCAAAACAACAGACATGGCGCGAGATTCATTTGTGCGGACAGACAGCGAAGCAAATGCAAACAGGCCAAAAGCGTTTGCACAAAAGTAAAAATGAGTACCACTTTAACAGCATCCATGATCAAATAGTAGCCAAACAAACTCTAAACATAGGGCGCTCACATGACGTAAGCATTTTCTGGCGCATAATGTGACGTTTGAGAACCTAAAACCCCGTTTCTCCCAGTTGACACGGCAACACATAACCGGCGGTTTCAGAAATCTCCACTTTGGCCGGAGTTTTTTAGAAATAATCGTTTTCTGGGATAAAAACGGCGTTTTCGTGTAAATAACAGGCCAAAACGCAGGGAAATATCTGCGTTTTCCCATCGTGTAAACGGGGCCTCAGTTTATTCAGTTCTTTGTCTTGAATTGCACAATGTGTTCTCCAGTGTTTTGTGTTTATTAAAAGAAGTACTGCTATAGTTTTTTTTTACGATTGTGTAAGGACCACCCATTGGCCCAACGACAGAATCCAACGGCCTGGCGAAGGTTTAAAGCGTGTATGTCTTTTCAGCGCTCCAGTGAAGTTCACTTAATTTATTGGAATTTAGTTTTAGTAGTACTTTAGCTCTACGTTTAATCTGACTCCAATTTCAAATGATAATCAAATTTAGATCATATTTCTGATTAGAAAATAATCATAAATATTGATTAAGAATTAATTTTGATCTTGAATTATTCTGATTATCCCATACTTTCAATTATTCGTTCATTACGGACCTAGTGTCGCTTTGAGACGTCACGTCGCGACTGCGCGCTCACGATCACAAACTAGCCAGTCCTGAAATAGTCAGAGGGTGCAGTGCAAGTATTTTACCCTATGCAGCCGCTACTACAGACCCATAGGTGTAATTTTTTATAATATTTGCAGCGTACAACATGCTAAGTCAGGAGATAGTCAGAAATCAGAAGGTCTTTCTAAGATGTGCCCCATGGTCCATTCAAAGTGCCTTCAGTTTGATCTATCCTGGACAAAGATTTGCGGAAACACCAGACTACACATTAATCTACTAAAATGAATGATTTCTAAAACTTCTGAATAATTCAAGATGTAACATTTATTTGTCAGGTAAAAATGTATCATGCCAATTACAGAAGTAAATTATTAAAAGCCAATTCAGAAAATACATGACATCATTTACTCAAAGATGACTCTAAAAGTAAGTAATGTTTTCCTGACAAAGACACAGTAATGTGTCAGGGCTTTCCAACTGAAAAGCACTGAAACATCACTATGGGGGATGATCCTGGTAAAGAGTCCCAATGATTGCTCTGTCCCCTCACCTTAAATACCAGACCAGAACAACAGGGGTTATACAAATGTTGTTTAGAGTTGTTTGGGCCAATCCATGTACCCCAGGGGGGTAGCACCTGGTTTCTTGAGATATCGTAAAGAGATATCAGCCAGAGAGGAGAAACAGGATTCTCCTAAGTTCTCAATCTTTCTCATTAAACCAATGACTGCAATGAAATTAAGACCATTTTACCAATCGCACTGAGACCCTTAAAATGATACCAAACATGAAAAGGAAAAAACAACACATTCACAAGATACACCATATGCGATATATAGACATTCTTAATTTAACTTTCAGTGACTTGAGGAGGGAGAAGAGGAGGGAGAGGGGGGATGAGTTGAAGTCAAACAAAGGGACAACGAGATAAGTTTGGGCAGGACAAGGTTCTGTGCTGTCTTTGCTATCTGCTGTCCAGGGGGCATTTTATGGCGTTATTGCAGGGTGAGTTTTGTTTTAGCAGGAAAATCAGTTCTTACAATTGCTATGACAGATTTTTCAATACTTTTAACAATTTTCCAAAACTCTTAACACAGTTAGCACTACATCCGTCTCTGTCAGGGTTATTATAGTTTTGCATTGTTCATTAGTTTTTATTTTTAACTATTATTGTTAAAATAACTATTTTTGAAACAGTTCTAACCAAGTCCAATTAAAATCCAACAAAATAAATAATGAACTAATAAAATATAAAACATGAAATTAGATCATTGACATGTCTTATAAACCAAAATCTTTCATATTTTTTAGAAAGTATGTGAATCAAAACAACCACAGCTGGCAACAAGTTGATAAATTCTGTTAAATTTGTATTTTAATTGACCGAATTATCCATTTGTTTTCTGACAGGGAACACATGGAACGAATCACTGCTCCACATTTTGATTGACAGCCGTCAAAACCTACTAGTGACCGTGTTTACTCCTTTACTTTCAACCATTGGATAGGATTTAAAAGAAGGCGGTTGTATTTGTAGCCTACTTCTGAGGAAGCGCTGTTAAATATAGGTGAAAAACTTTGCCGCAAAAATAATAAAGAAAATGCTTTCTTAAAAAGGCAAAAGAAAGCATGCACGTTTTCTTAATATGATTATTAAAAACCGACAGACTGATGAAAATGCGGGACATTTTCTCAATATGCGACGTGCGGGACAAGGGGTGAAAATGCTGTGCGGTACAACGCAATGCGGGACGGGTGGTCACCCTACATACAGTCAATAGCCTAACAACGTACTCATCTGGATTGAAGCAGCAAACATTCAGTGTAAAAGTGTGCTTTAACAATGTGTGTCAGAACAGATAACACCATGCGGGTTTTGAACATTTGCTCAACTGTCTAATAAAGTACATGCAAGACGTCTCTGTCAAGTCAAAGTTTGCGGCATCTTGAAAACACCACGCCGATATTGATCCTCGTTTTAGTTCTCCTTTTGTCCCAAAGTCTGCTTGCCATGGTCCATAATGTTTGAATGAAACAACTCCATGAGCGTGCCGCTAGACGTAACACAGTTGTCGCCATGGTTACTATGGCAGTACGAGCGGAAACCAGGGATAACGCGGATATTATGTCATTGACAGGCGACAAGTGAACATGGACGAGCCATTATTACGGGTTAAAGCACGAAGTGCTAAAACTTTTGCATTTGGACGGCTATAACACGGTCATTTAGAAAATGGGCGTGGCAAAATTCACTCGAAAGCCTATAAATCCTAAACGAAAACTCAGAACTTAATGAAAATTGGTGAGCATATGTGAAATAACATTGTAAACCAGCATGCACAATTTTAGTGAGATCGGACCATAGGTGGCGCTATAACTGTTAAAAAAGCTTTGAAAACCATATATTTCCTGTGTTAAATTGGCTGGAAATGGTCTTTTCCATGTATGACGTCAGTGGTTAAATGGTTGCCAAATAAAACTTAGTCTTTTTATGCATTTGTGCTTAAAGGCCTTAAATGCTTGAACCCCGATAAATGCTGCTTGCAGCTTTGATTTAAAATTGGAATTTCTCTGAAATTAAAAATCTTTGGGAACTTTTGGATACTGGAAGTACACAACTGCAGAAAATATATCACACGTTGCAAGTGATTTTTGGTTATTTTATTACAAAAATCTTACATATTCTAGCTTTAAACACCTTACAAGAAAACCAAGACATTTTTTTGCATTTTGATTCCCTGTTAACTGTACTAACAAACTGTCAGAATAATATACCCATTTGTTGACATTTAGCGAGAAACCTTATAATTTCGAAAACACAATCTTACGTCAGAGGTTATGTCTACCTTGAACAATAAAGGTGTCCTCCCTTGAGATCTAGCCACACCCTCCAGTGTCATATTGCATCAACCTAAACCATTGTATCATTTGAAGAAATAGTGTATCTTTAATTAAAGACCATTGTCATGCTCTGAAAGTGTTAACCCATTGAGCACAGTAAATCAAACTAAACAGCCCACTTTGCCTGCATTCACCCAACATTTATTTTTAAGAGTGCATTTACTATTGGAAGCTTTGGCCAAAAAGCCTCTGAAAAGACCAAGAAAAAAAAACATGGGAATGTTCAGGTTATGAAATATACTTTAATGTAGGACACATACAAAGAATACACAAGGAAAATCATGATTATCCCATTTGAATCTGCCCTTCCACCATATCCGACTCCCTCATCTTTGACTCTCAGTGCCTTCCTCCACATGTTTTCTTGGGGGGCACTTCAGTCTTCTGCCACAGACTTGGAGTAGTAATACCAATCACACCGAGAGCAATTATCGGTCCAGCATTCCCACTGAGTTTACTCTCCTCATCTGAACCCATTCCCAGATCATCCTCCTTCTCATGAACCGCCACCGCACGTCCCAGAATGGAATAAGGCCCAAAGAGCTTGGCGTCTGGAAGCGTCAGGAACTGCCTTATAACTCCTTTCTCGGAAGCAAAGTTGCCCAGGTCTCCAGGATGATGAGGGTGGTCAACGCCGTTTGGATTATAATGAGGACCAACAGTGATGCTGCCTTGACTGAGGTCTCCATACTGATGGATGTGCATGGCACGCTCTTGACGATCGATGGCAGGCAAACCACGGAGGTTGATTTTCACTTCTAAATCTCCATTGGGGAAGACCTGCTTGAAGAGGATTTGCCCAAAGATCTTTGGCTGGTTACGTGGCAAATTGGGGCTGGGAGTTACTTCACAAGTGGCATAGATGGTGTTGTCGAACTCCACGACTTCCGGCTGTGGAGCTTCGGCAGGCAAACAAACTGGAGGTTTGTGGAACTCTCCTCCTTGTATATGCAGCACCAGCAATATCAGAGGGAATATTAGGATGATTTTCTCCATGTTGATCTTTAAAGCCTACAATGAAAAGTGGATTCAGTGAAATCATGCCATTTGGTTTAAGAACGTAATATTTTTGATAAAGGGTCAAAGCTTTGTTGCAGGGAGCTTTGAGAATGGAAGTTGCATTAGGTAAAAATAGCCCAACCAGATTAGTTTGCAATGGAAAAACCATACAAGAACCCAGACAGCAACCAGATCCGGCCCACATCTGGGTCGTGTGTAATCCAGGTGTACCAGATGGGGGCCGACACCATGTTGCGGTCTAGAAAACTCTTGAATTATTGAATTGCTATGTACCCTTGTGAAAATAATAAAATAAAAAATCAGCTTATTGGTATTGGATGTGTACCTGTAGTATCTTGAAAGTACAATAATAATAATAATAATAATAATAATAAAACTGATGAATTATAAAAAGCCACTTGAGTGTACACACGTACACTTTCATAAGCGTCACACCTGCCAGCCAAAGTTCCTATGATACAAACCAATGACATACAGGTGGATGTAATCACACTAAAATGAGTCCAGGCAAAGGTTTATGGAAATGGAAAAGGTCTAGGGAGAAGTGCCCTCTGGTGGCCATGATAGGGCTTCTGCTGGCAGGAGTGACATTAAGTACATGTACACTTAAAAAAAAAAAAAAAAAAAAAAAAAGCCAAACTAAGAGTTTTCCTTAAAAGTACATTATGTTTTAAAAATCTTTTTGTTGTGCTTTAAAGTACACTTAATTTGATCTGTTGTAGCCTACATGTTATTCAATATTAAATATAAAGTTAAGATTTTTTGATTCTGATATTTTTCACAAGGACAGGTAAAATAAAAGACAATATCTATACTTTTGCTTAAACTAAACTTTTTTTAGTTGTACTAAATCAAGTCAGTTGATGGAGAAAATGGAATGGAGAAAAAACAAAACAAGCCTAAAACAGCAAAGGTGCACTACCGTACAGCTGAAAAGTCGTCCTCAATCCGTGTGGAGCCTGAATATTACAGTCACAAAAATACTACAACGCTTAATCCGTGTGCAGTCCTGACCTGGGGTTGAGAGAATGTTCCTTTTGGCTGCTCTTATAGGAACTCATGTTGAGCTACAAGTTAACCATGATAGTCTGTTAGTCACTAATTAAGTTCACCTGTGTTTCATTTAGCTCCCTTTGTTTGCCTGTGTATACTATTAACACATTTCTCGTTGTTTTAACACAAAATGCATACAATTGACACAAATTTAAAATGCTTGAACTTCTTTTACACACAAGCTCAAACAAGACCAAAACAATGGATTTTTACTGCCAAATTTACCGATGCTTTAACAATGTGTGTCAGAACAGATAACACCATGTTCTGAACCTAACAGGCTAAAGTCAAGGTAAACAGCTGTTTATATTGTGAATTGAAACACAAATATATCCCCTGTATTTTATCCTATTGTTACTGAGAAACAATTATGCAATAATATAAATCACAGCTGATTCCCATCTAGGAAACACACTCAGGTGTTGAGTTTCTTTCAATCGCATGACCATATGGTATACGGTAACCGTACATTCTATAAAGCACTCTGAGATGGGTCTTTTTTTATTGAATTTCTGCAGCAAAAGACCTACAGTAAACCCAACAAAACTAAAATGTAGAGAGGCTTCAAAAGAAACTGCAGTGCAAAACACAATCTATGATCAATACAATATACTGGCTGTTGTATAAGGGCAGACCTGACACGTATACAATAATGCAATTTCTGTAATTCCATCTGATGTTAGTGTTTTTATGACATTGTGCTATGATTGACTAAATCTTCCTGTTGGACGGCTATGTTACATATGTTAGTGTTTTGAAAAATGATTTGATTTTGAGACATGTTTGCAGTGTTTTGGTAGGCATAGTGTATTATTGTATTTAGAAAATTAGTGTTGGAGTTTAGTTTACAGTGTGTGATTTTGAGCATGAAATTAACTGTTTTGCCAATTGTGTGTTGTAGGTGTGTTGGTGCGTTAAGAGTTTAGGAAAGTTGTTAAAAGTACTGAAAAAACTGTACTTGTCTTTGAAGGCAGAAGTAAACATTTCTGAGGGAATGATTCTTCTATGGCATCGATGTTAAAATCCCCTTTTAGTAGATTGAATGCAGGTAAGGTGGGACACTTGTCATTTAGATAGATACAGTACCTAGATGTTTATTTCTTTTTATTACTTTTGTTAACTTTAAGGTCCGACTTTAATATTTCATTTTGAATACAGTTGATATGTGTTATTTGCAAGGTATATACCAATAAACATTTTGAGATCATGCACTCCAGACAAATTTCTTTTCAGGTAATGTGACCCATCCCTAATTTATCAAAAATGATCCTGGATCTTAAAAACACATGATTTATTAACACATCACACAAACATATTCCACAGCATATTTAACAGACCCAAAAGCACATAGATAGGCTATGATGAGTAATACTCATCAGTTCACTCAATGCATGTGTAAAGTTCAAAACAACTAGAACATGTTGTGTTGACATGAAATTTTATGAAATTTGAATATCAGATATCTTAATGAACTCTACAACATATTACAAATGGAACTACAACACATGCAACAACAAATAGGCTAACAAAAATTCAATAAGAGGAACATTTTAAATGGTAAACATATTGTAAAACTTTTTTTCTGTCTGTTTTCTCCAAACACTGTAGATGAACTTAAATTGTGTCCATATTTTAAAGCGTTATATTCTGCATCTACATTTTAATAATAATAATAATAATAATAATAATAATAATAATTTGTTACATTTATATAGCGCTTTTCTGGGTACTCAAAGCGCTTTACATGGAAGGGGGGAATATCCTCAACCACCACCAATGTGCAGCATCCACCTGGATGATGCGACGGCAGCCATATTGGGCCAGAACGCCCACCACACACCAGCTTACTGGTGGAGAGGAGACAGTGATGAAGCCAATCAGTGTATGGGGATAATTAGGAGGCCATGATGGACAGAGGCCAAGGGGCAAATTTGGCCAGGATGCCGGGGTTACACCCCTACTCTTTTTCGAAGGACATCCTGGGATTTTTAATGACCACAGAGAGTCAGGACCTCGGTTTCACGTCTCATTGGAAGGATGGTGCTCTTTGACAGTATAGTGTCCCGATCACTACACTGGAGCGTTAGGTCCCACATAGACCATGGGTGAGCACCCCCTGCTGGCCTCACTAACACCTCTTCCAGCAGCAACCTGGTTTTCTCAGGAGGTCTCCCATCCAGGTACTAACCAGGCTTGCTAACCTCTTACAATAACAAAGGTGTAGGTTGATGACGCATAGGCGGAATTATGGAACTTGTCGTCATTGCCAATGAGAGACAGATATCAGAGCCACATGCGAGTCCCGCGGATATAAAGGAATAAGGACATTTCATTCTACCGATCTACCCGCAAGTGCTGAATTAATACTCACAAATACCCCTTTTCCACCAGCATGAACCAGGTGCCAGTTCAGAGCCAGAGCTACAGTATTGCCAGTCCGGAGTTGGTTCGTCTGACGAGCTCTCTAAGATCCGGTTTGCCTTTCCACAAGATCACTGTATACATCTCATGTTGCCCAGCAACGCTAGCGTGGCAGCGCCAAACACAAACACACCAGGCTTGTTCGAAATGGTTCGGCTTCTCGCAGACCGATCGGCTCATGACATCAAAGCACGATGCATCTCGAACAAGCCTTCCATCAACAATGGAGGTCGTTGCGTTACTATTGATGCTCATGGCTTTGCGAACCTACATCGGCATCCAAACACGGCGAATCCAACGTGTCTGTGCAGCTCGCCGTAACTTGCATAGACGGAGATTACAATCAAGCTGCTATTAGCTCGATTAGCTGCTGTTTGAAAAATGGCGGTCACGAGTTTCTGTTCGTCTTGTTGGTCACGGTAACCCCGCCCCCAGCCCCTGACGCAAGCGGTTCTTACTTCTAGACCAGCAATGTTTTGGTGCTACTTAAGAACCACTTTTCCTGGTTCAGAGCTGGTACTTTGGGTGTCGAAAAACAAAGAACCCATTTGAAACTAGGCTCTAGCTCTGAACCAGCACCAGCACTGCCTTGGTGGAAAAGGGTTAACAAGTCAGTTTATTTGGTGAATTAAACTTGTGAGGTAACGCAGCGCTGTTTCACTTGGTCTACACTATCACACTAAACTGCTTTTGAGTGTGTTGAAAGTTATAATGTTATTATATGCGTTTGTTTGTCTGTATGAGACTAGCAGTAAGCTAGATCAACATTAGAATAACATACAGATCATATTCTAACATTTCATCATGTTGAGCTATATGACAGTTTTATGTACATTTGCTCAACTGTCTAATAAAATACATGCAAGACGCCTCTGTCAAGTCGAAGTTTACGGCATCTCGAAAACACCACGCCGATATTGATCCTCGTTTTAGTTCTCCTTTTGTCCCAAAGTCTGCTTGCCATGGTCCATAATGTTTGAACGAAAGTGAACATGGACGAGCCATTATTAGGGGTTCAAGCACAAAGTGCTAAAACTTTTGAACTTTTACATTTGGACGGCTACAACAGGGTCATTTAGAAAATGGGCGTGGCAAAATTCACTCGAAAGCCTATAAATCCTAAACGAAAACTCAGAACTTAACGAAAATTGGTGAGCATATGTGAAATAACATTGTAAACAAGCATGCACAATTTTATGGAGATCGGACCATAGGTGGCACTATAACTGTTAAAAAGCTTTGAAAACCATACATTTCCTTTGTTAAATTGGCTGGAAATGGTCTTTTCCATGTATGATGTCAGTGGTTAAATGGTTGCCTGCTTGAACCCCGATAAATGCTGCTTGCAGCTTTAATTTAAAATGGGAATTTCTCTGAAATTAAAAATCTTTGGGAACTTTTGGGATACTGGAAGTACACAACTGCAGGAAATATATCACACTTTGCAAGTGATTTTTGGTTATTTTATTACAAAACTCTTACATATTCTAGCTTTAAACACCTTACAAGAAAACCAAGACTTTTTTTGCATTTTGATTCCCTGTTAACTATACTAACAAACTGTCAGAATAATATACCCATTTGTTGACATTTAGCGAGAAACCTTATAATTTCGAAAATACAATCTTATGTCAGAGGTTATGTCTACCTTGAACAATAAGGGTGTCCTCCCTTGAGATCTAGCCACACCCTCCAGTGTCATATTGCATCAACCAAAACCATTGTATCATTTAAAGAAATAGTGTATCTTTAATTAAAGGCCATTGTCATGCTCTGAAAGTGTTAACCTATTGAGCACAGTAAATCAAACTAAACGGCCCACTTTGCCTGCATTCACCCTACATTTATTTTTAAGAGTGCATTTACTATTGGAAGCTTTGGCCAAAAAGCCTCTGAAAAGACCAAGAAAAAAAAACATGGGAATGTTCAGGTTATGAAATATACTTTAATGTAGGACACATACAAAGAATACACAAGGAAAATCATGATGATCCCATTTGAATCTGCCCTTCCACCATATCCGACTCCCTCATCTTCGACTCTCAGTGCCTTCCTCCACATGTTTTCTTGGGGGGCACTTCAGTCTTCTGCCACAGGCTTGGAGTAGTAATACCAATCACACCGAGAGCAATTCTCTCTCCAGCATTCCCACTGAGTTTACTCTCCTCATCTGAACCCATTCCCAGATCATCCTCCTTCTCATGAACCACCACCGCACGTCCCAGAATGGAATAAGGCCCAAAGAGCTTGGCGTCTGGAAGCGTCAGGAACTGCCTTATAACTCCTTTCTCGGAAGCAAAGTTGCCCAGGTCTCCAGGATGATGAGGGTGGTCAACGCCGTTTGGATTATAATGAGGACCAACAGTGATGCTGCCTTGACTGAGGTCTCCATACTGATGGATGTGCATGGCACGCTCTTGACGATCGATGGCAGGCAAACCACGGAGGTTGATTTTCACTTCTAAATCTCCATTGGGGAAGACCTGCTTGAAGAGGATTTGCCCAAAGATCTTTGGCTGGTTACGTGGCAAATTGGGGCTGGGAGTTACTTCACAAGTGGCATAGATGGTGTTGTCGAACTCCACGACTTCCGGCTGTGGAGCTTCGGCAGGCAAACAAACTGGAGGTTTGTGGAACTCTCCTCCTTGTATATGCAGCACCAGCAATATCAGAGGGAATATTAGGATGATTTTCTCCATGTTGAACTTTAAAGCCTACAATGAAAAGTGGATTCAGTGAAATCATGCCATTTGGTTTAAGAACGTAATATTTTTGATAAAGGGTCAAAGCTTTGTTGCAGGGAGCTTTGAGAATGGAAGTTGCATTAGGTAAAAATAGCACAACCAGATTAGTTTGCAATGGAAAAACCATACAAGAACCCAGACAGCAACCAGATCCGGCCCACATCTGGGCCGTGTGTAATCCAGGTGTACCAGATGGGGGCCGACACCATGTTGCTGTCAAGAAAACTATAATTTTTTAATTGCTATGTACCCTTGTGAAAAAAATAAAATAAAAAATTAGCTTATTGGTATTGGATGTGTACCTGCAGTATCTTGAAAGTACAATAATAATAATAATAAATAAAAACCTTGCAGATAATAACACTGATGAATTATAAAAAGCCACTTAAGTGTACACACGTACACTTTCATAAGCGTCACACCTGCCAGCCAAAGTTCCTATGATACAAACCAATGACATACAGCTGGATGTAATCACACTAAAATGAGTCCAGGCAAAGGTTCATGGAAATGGAAAAGGTCTAGGGAGAAGTGCCCTCTGGTGGCCATGACAGGGCTTCTGCTGGCAGGAGTGACATTAAGTACATGTACACTAAAAAGTAAAGCCAAACTAAGAGTTTTACTTTAAAGTACATTATGTTTTAAAAATCTTTTTGTTGTGCTTTAAAGTACACTTAATTTGATCTGTTGTAGCCTACATGTTATTCAATATTAAATATAAAAAGTTAAGATTTTTTGATTCTGATATTTTTCACAAGGACAGGTAAAATAAAACACAATATCTATACTTTTGCTTAAACTAAACTTTTTTTAGTTGTACTAAATCAAGTCAGTTGATGGAGAAAATGGAATGGAGAAAAAACAAAACAAGCCTAAAACAGCAAAGGTGCACTACCGTACAGCTGAAAAGTCGTCCTCAATCCGTGTGGAGCCTGAATATTACAGTCACAAAAATACTACAACGCTTAATTGGCTGGAAATGGTCTTTTCCATGTATGACGTCAGTGGTTAAATGGTTGCCAAATAAAACTTAGTCTTTTTATGCATTTGTGCTTAAAGGCCTTAAATGCTTGAACCCCGATAAATGCTGCTTGCAGCTTTGATTTAAAATTGGAATTTCTCTGAAATTAAAAATCTTTGGGAACTTTTGGGATACTGGAAGTACACAACTGCAGAAAATATATCACACGTTGCAAGTGATTTTTGGTTATTTTATTACAAAAATCTTACATATTCTAGCTTTAAACACCTTACAAGAAAACCAAGACATTTTTTTGCATTTTGATTCCCTGTTAACTGTACTAACAAACTGTCAGAATAATATACCCATTTGTTGACATAGCGAGTTGACTTAGCGAGAAACCTTATAATTTCAAAAACACAATCTTACGTCAGAGGTTATGTCTACCTTGAACAATAAAGGTGTCCTCCCTTGAGATCTAGCCACACCCTCCAGTGTCATATTGCATCAACCTAAACCATTGTATCATTTAAAGAAATAGTGTATCTTTAATTAAAGGCCATTGTCATGCTCTGAAAGTGTTAACCCATTGAGCACAGTAAATCAAACTAAACAGCCCACTTTGCCTGCATTCACCCTACATTTATTTTTAAGAGTGCATTTACTATTGGAAGCTTTGGCCAAAAAGCCTCTGAAAAGACCAAGAAAAAAAACATGGGAATGTTCAGGTTATGAAATATACTTTAATGTAGGACACATACAAAGAATACACAAGGAAAATCATGATTATCCCATTTGAATCTGGCCTTCCACCATATCCGACTCCCTCATCTTTGACTCTCAGTGCCTTCCTCCACATGTTTTCTTGGGGGGCACTTCAGTCTTCTGCCACAGACTTGGAGTAGTAATACCAATCACACCGAGAGCAATTATCGGTCCAGCATTCCCACTGAGTTTACTCTCCTCATCTGAACCCATTCCCAGATCATCCTCCTTCTCATGAACCGCCACCGCACGTCCCAGAATGGAATAAGGCCCAAAGAGCTTGGCATCTGGAAGCGTCAGGAACTGCCTTATAACTCCTTTCTCGGAAGCAAAGTTGCCCAGGTCTCCAGGATGATGAGGGTGGTCAACGCCGTTTGGATTATAATGAGGACCAACAGTGATGCTGCCTTGACTGAGGTCTCCATACTGATGGATGTGCATGGCACGCTCTTGACGATCGATGGCAGGCAAACCACGGAGGTTGATTTTCACTTCTAAATCTCCATTGGGGAAGACCTGCTTGAAGAGGATTTGCCCAAAGATCTTTGGCTGGTTACGTGGCAAATTGGGGCTGGGAGTTACTTCACAAATGGCATAGATGGTGTTGTCGAACTCCACGACTTCCGGCTGTGGAGCTTCGGCAGGCAAACAAACTGGAGGTTTGTGGAACTCTCCTCCTTGTATATGCAGCACCAGCAATATCAGAGGGAATATTAGGATGATTTTCTCCATGTTGATCTTTAAAGCCTACAATGAAAAGTGGATTCAGTGAAATCATGCCATTTGGTTTAAGAACGTAATATTTTTGATAAAAGGTCAAAGCTTTGTTGCAGGGAGCTTTGAGAATGGAAGTTGCATTAGATAAAAATAGCACAACCAAATTAGTTTGCAATGGAAAAACCATACAAGAACCCAGACAGCAACCAGATCCGGCCCACATCTGGGCTGTGTATAATCCAGGTGTACCAGATGGGGGCCGACACCATGTTGCTGTCAAGAAAACTATAATTTTTGAATTGCTATGTACCCTTGTGAAAATAATAAAAATAAAAAAAATAGCTTATTGGTATTGGATGTGTACCTGTAGTATCTTGAAAGTACAATAATAATAATAATAATAAATAAAAACTTGCAGATAATAACACTGATGAATTATAAAAAGCCACTTAAGTGTACACATGTACACTTTCATAAGCGTCACACCTGCCAGCCAAAGTTCCTATGATACAAACCAATGACATACAGGTGGATGTAATCACACTAAAATGAGTCCAGGCAAAGGTTCATGGAAATGGAAAAGGTCTAGGGAGAAGTGCCCTCTGGTGGCCATGATAGGGCTTCTGCTGGCAGGAGTGACATTAAGTACATGTACACTTTAAAAAAAACAAATAATGCCAAACTAAGAGTTTTACTTTAAAGTACATTATGTTTTAAAAAAATTGTTGTGCTTTAAAGTACACTTAATTTGATCTGTTGTAGCCTACATGTTATTCAATATTAAATATAAAGTTAAGATTTTTTGATTCTGATATTTTTCACAAGGACAGGTAAAATAAAAGACAATATCTATACTTTTGCTTAAACTAAACTTTTTTTAGTTGTACTAAATCAAGTCAGTTGATGGAGAAAATGGAATGGAGAAAAAACAAAACAAGCCTAAAACAGCAAAGGTGCACTACCGTACAGCTGAAAAGTCGTCCTCAATCCGTGTGGAGCCTGAATATTACAGTCACAAAAATACTACAACGCTTAATCCGTGTGCAGTCCTGACCTGGGGTTGAGAGAATGTTCCTTTTGGCTGCTCTTATAGGAACTCATGTTGAGCTACAAGTTAACCATGATAGTCTGTTAGTCACTAATTAAGTTCACCTGTGTTTCATTTAGCTCCCTTTGTTTGCCTGTGTATACTATTAACACATTTCTCGTTGCTTTAACACAAAATGCATACAATTGACACACATTTAAAATGCTTGAACTTCTTTTACACACAAGCTCAAACAAGACCAAAACAATGGATTTTTACTGCCAAATTTACTGATGCTTTAACAATGTGTGTCAGAACAGATAACACCATGTTCTGAACCTAACAGGCTAAAGTCAAGGTAAACAGCTGTTTATATTGTGAATTGAAACACAAATATATCCCCTGTATTTTATCCTATTGTTACTGAGAAACAATTATGCAATAATATAAATCACAGCTGATTCCCATCTAGGAAACACACTCAGGTGTTGAGTTTCTTTCAATCGCATGACCATATGGTATACGGTAACCGTACATTCTATAAAGCACTCTGAGATGGGTCTTTTTTTATTGAATTTCTGCAGCAAAAGACCTACAGTAAACCCAACAAAACAAAAATGTAGAGAGGCTTCAAAAGAAACTGCAGTGCAAAACACAATCTATGATCAATACAATATACTGGCTGTTGTATAAGGGCAGACCTGACACGTATACAATAATGCAGTTTCTGTAATTCCATCTGATGTTAGTGTTTTTATGACATTGTGCTATGATTGACTAAATCTTCCTGTTGGACGGCTATAATACATATGTTAGTGTTTTGAAAAATGATTTGATTTTGAGACATGTTTGCAGTGTTTTGGTAGGCATAGTGTATTATTGTATTTAGAAAATTAGTGTTGGAGTTTAGTTTACAGTGTGTGATTTTGAGCATGAAATTAACTGTTTTGCCAATTGTGTGTTGTAGGTGTGTTGGTGCGTTAAGAGTTTAGGAAAGTTGTTAAAAGTACTGAAAAAACTGTACTTGTCTTTGAAGGCAGAAGTAAACATTTCTGAGGGAATGATTCTTCTATGGCATCGATGTTAAAATCCCCTTTTAGTAGATTGAATGCAGGTAAGGTGGGACACTTGTCATTTAGATAGATACAGTACCTAGATGTTTATTTCTTTTTATTACTTTTGTTAACTTTAAGGTCCGACTTTAATATTTCATTTTGAATACAGTTGATATGTGTTATTTGCAAGGTATATACCAATAAACATTTTGAGATCATGCACTCCAGACAAATTTCTTTTCAGGTAATGTGACCCATCCCTAATTTATCAAAAATGATCCTGGATCTTAAAAACACATGATTTATTAACACATCACACAAACATATTCCACAGCATATTTAACAGACCCAAAAGCACATAGATAGGCTATGATGAGTAATACTCATCAGTTCACTCAATGCATGTGTAAAGTTCAAAACAACTAGAACATGTTGTGTTGACATGAAATTTTATGAAATTTGAATATCAGATATCTTAATGAACTCTACAACATATTACAAATGGAACTACAACACATGCAACAACAAATAGGCTAACAAAAATTCAATAAGAGGAACATTTTAAATGGTAAACATATTGTAAAACTTTTTTTCTGTCTGTTTTCTCCAAACACTGTAGATGAACTTAAATTGTGTCCATATTTTAAAGCGTTATATTCTGCATCTACATTTTAATAATAATAATAATAATAATAATAATAATAATAATAATTCGTTACATTTATATAGCGCTTTTCTAGGTACTCAAAGCGCTTTACATGGAAGGGGGAATATCCTCAACCACCACCAATGTGCAGCATCCACCTGGATGATGCGACGGCAGCCATATTGGGCCAGAACGCCCACCACACACCAGCTTACTGGTGGAGAGGAGACAGTGATGAAGCCAATCAGTATATGGGGATAATTAGGAGGCCATGATGGACAGAGGCCAAGGGGCAAATTTGGCCAGGATGCCGGGGTTACACCCCTACTCTTTTTCGAAGGACATCCTGGGATTTTTAATGACCACAGAGAGTCAGGACCTCGGTTTCACGTCTCATTGGAAGGATGGTGCTCTTTGACAGTATAGTGTCCCGATCACTACACTGGAGCGTTAGGTCCCACATAGACCATGGGTGAGCACCCCCTGCTGGCCTCACTAACACCTCTTCCAGCAGCAACCTGGTTTTCTCAGGAGGTCTCCCATCCAGGTACTAACCAGGCTTGCTAACCTCTTACAATAACAAAGGTGTAGGTTGATGACGCATAGGCGGAATTATGGAACTTGTCGTCATTGCCAATGAGAGACAGATATCAGAGCCACATGCGAGTCCCGCGGATATAAAGGAATAAGGACATTTCATTCTACCGATCTACCCGCAAGTGCTGAATTAATACTCACAAATACCCCTTTTCCACCAGCATGAACCAGGTGCCAGTTCAGAGCCAGAGCTACAGTATTGCCAGTCCGGAGTTGGTTCGTCTGACGAGCTCTCTAAGATCCGGTTTGCCTTTCCACAAGATCACTGTATACATCTCATGTTGCCCAGCAACGCTAGCGTGGCAGCGCCAAACACAAACACACCAGGCTTGTTCGAAATGGTTCGGCTTCTCGCAGACCGATCGGCTCATGACATCAAAGCACGATGCATCTCGAACAAGCCTTCCATCAACAATGGAGGTCGTTGCGTTACTATTGATGCTCATGGCTTTGCGAACCTACATCGGCATCCAAACACGGCGAATCCAACGTGTCTGTGCAGCTCGCCCTAACTTGCATAGACGGAGATTACAATCAAGCTGCTATTAGCTCGATTAGCTGCTGTTTGAAAAATGGCGGTCACGAGTTTCTGTTCGTCTTGTTGGTCACGGTAACCCCGCCCCCAGCCCCTGACGCAAGCGGTTCTTACTTCTAGACCAGCAATGTTTTGGTGCTACTTAAGAACCACTTTTCCTGGTTCAGAGCTGGTACTTTGGGTGTCGAAAAACAAAGAACCCATTTGAAACTAGCTCTGAACCAGCACCAGCACTGCCTTGGTGGAAAAGGGTTAACAAGTCAGTTTATTTGGTGAATTAAACTTGTGAGGTAACGCAGCGCTGTTTCACTTGGTCTACACTATCACACTAAACTGCTTTTGAGTGTGTTGAAAGTTATAATGTTATTATATGCGTTTGTTTGTCTGTATGAGACTAGCAGTAAGCTAGATCAACATTAGAATAACATACAGATCATATTCTAACATTTCATCATGTTGAGCTATATGACATTGATTAGTTTTATGTACATTTGCTCAACTGTCTAATAAAGTACATGCAAGACGTCTCTGTCAAGTCGAAGTTTGCGGCATCTCGAAAACACCACGCCGATATTGATCCTCGTTTTAGTTCTCCTTTTGTCCCAAAGTCTGCTTGCCATGGTCCATAATGTTTGAACGAAAGTGAACATGGACGAGCCATTATTAGGGGTTCAAGCACAAAGTGCTAAAACTTTTGAACTTTTACATTTGGACGGCTACAACAGGGTCATTTAGAAAATGGGCGTGGCAAAATTCACTCGAAAGCCTATAAATCCTAAACGAAAACTCAGAACTTAACGAAAATTGGTGAGCATATGTGAAATAACATTGTAAACAAGCATGCACAATTTTATGGAGATCGGACCATAGGTGGCACTATAACTGTTAAAAAGCTTTGAAAACCATACATTTCCTTTGTTAAATTGGCTGGAAATGGTCTTTTCCATGTATGATGTCAGTGGTTAAATGGTTGCCTGCTTGAACCCCAATAAATGCTGCTTGCAGCTTTAATTTAAAATGGGAATTTCTCTGAAATTAAAAATCTTTGGGAACTTTTGGGATACTGGAAGTACACAACTGCAGGAAATATATCACACTTTGCAAGTGATTTTTGGTTATTTTATTACAAAACTCTTACATATTCTAGCTTTAAACACCTTACAAGAAAACCAAGACTTTTTTTGCATTTTGATTCCCTGTTAACTATACTAACAAACTGTCAGAATAATATACCCATTTGTTGACATTTAGCGAGAAACCTTATAATTTCGAAAATAAAATCGTATGTCAGAGGTTATGTCTACCTTGAACAATAAAGGTGTCCTCCCTTGAGATCTAGCCACACCCTCCAGTGTCATATTGCATCAACCAAAACCATTGTATCATTTAAAGAAATAGTGTATCTTTAATTAAAGGCCATTGTCATGCTCTGAAAGTGTTAACCCATTGAGCACAGTAAATCAAACTAAACGGCCCACTTTGCCTGCATTCACCCAACATTTATTTTTAAGAGTGCATTTACTATTGGAAGCTTTGGCCAAAAAGCCTCTGAAAAGACCAAGAAAAAAAAACATGGGAATGTTCAGGTTATGAAATATACTTTAATGTAGGACACATACAAAGAATACACAAGGAAAATCATGATGATCCCATTTGAATCTGCCCTTCCACCATATCCGACTCCCTCATCTTCGACTCTCAGTGCCTTCCTCCACATGTTTTCTTGGGGGGCACTTCAGTCTTCTGCCACAGGCTTGGAGTAGTAATACCAATCACACCGAGAGCAATTCTCTCTCCAGCATTCCCACTGAGTTTACTCTCCTCATCTGAACCCATTCCCAGATCATCCTCCTTCTCATGAACCACCACCGCACGTCCCAGAATGGAATAAGGCCCAAAGAGCTTGGCATCTGGAAGCGTCAGGAACTGCCTTATAACTCCTTTCTCGGAAGCAAAGTTGCCCAGGTCTCCAGGATGATGAGGGTGGTCAACGCCGTTTGGATTATAATGAGGACCAACAGTGATGCTGCCTTGACTGAGGTCTCCATACTGATGGATGTGCATGGCACGCTCTTGACGATCGATGGCAGGCAAACCACGGAGGTTGATTTTCACTTCTAAATCTCCATTGGGGAAGACCTGCTTGAAGAGGATTTGCCCAAAGATCTTTGGCTGGTTACGTGGCAAATTGGGGCTGGGAGTTACTTCACAAGTGGCATAGATGGTGTTGTCGAACTCCACGACTTCCGGCTGTGGAGCTTCGGCAGGCAAACAAACTGGAGGTTTGTGGAACTCTCCTCCTTGTATATGCAGCACCAGCAATATCAGAGGGAATATTAGGATGATTTTCTCCATGTTGATCTTTAAAGCCTACAATGAAAAGTGGATTCAGTGAAATCATGCCATTTGGTTTAAGAACGTAATATTTTTGATAAAAGGTCAAAGCTTTGTTGCAGGGAGCTTTGAGAATGGAAGTTGCATTAGGTAAAAATAGCACAACCAGATTAGTTTGCAATGGAAAAACCATACAAGAACCCAGACAGCAACCAGATCCGGCCCACATCTGGGCCGTGTGTAATCCAGGTGTACCAGATGTGGGCCGACACCATGTTGCTGTCAAGAAAACTATAATTTTTGAATTGCTATGTACCCTTGTGAAAATAATAAAATAAAAAATTAGCTTATTGGTATTGGATGTGTACCTGCAGTATCTTGAAAGTACAATAATAATAATAAATAAAAACTTGCAGATAATAACACTGATGAATTATAAAAAGCCACTTAAGTGTACACACGTACACTTTCAGAAGCGTCACACCTGCCAGCCAAAGTTCCTATGATACAAACCAATGACATACAGGTGGATGTAATCACACTAAAATGAGTCCAGGCAAAGGTTCATGGAAATGGAAAAGGTCTAGGGAGAAGTGCCCTCTGGTGGCCATGATAGGGCTTCTGCTGGCAGGAGTGACATTAAGTACATGTACACTAAAAAGTAAAGCCAAACTAAGAGTTTTACTTTAAAGTACATTATGTTTTAAAAATCTTTTTGTTGTGCTTTAAAGTACACTTAATTTGATCTGTTGTAGCCTACATGTTATTCAATATTAAATATAAAGTTAAGATTTTTTGATTCTGATATTTTTCACAAGGACAGGTAAAATAAAAGACAATATCTATACTTTTGCTTAAACTAAACTTTTTTTAGTTGTACTAAATCAAGTCAGTTGATGGAGAAAATGGAATGGAGAAAAAACAAAACAAGCCTAAAACAGCAAAGGTGCACTACCGTACAGCTGAAAAGTCGTCCTCAATCCGTGTGGAGCCTGAATATTGCAGTCACAAAAATACTACAACGCTTAATCCGTGTGCAGTCCTGACCTGGGGTTGAGAGAATGTTCCTTTTGGCTGCTCTTATAGGAACTCATGTTGAGCTACAAGTTAACCATGATAGTCTGTTAGTCACTAATTAAGTTCACCTGTGTTTCATTTAGCTCCCTTTGTTTGCCTGTTTATATATAGCACTCAGGCCACATAGCCGGGTATTTAGAGAAACGAATATTTCTCCCCCTTCGTTTTCAAAAATAACATCGTGCACACAACATCGTTTTCAAAAAAAGTTGTTGTTTACATCAACCCGCATAAATACAATGGGCGGCAGTGTAGGGAGAAGGATAAAGCCATGCAAGCCAATCAGAATCCTCAAAATCGACAACAACGAATAGCACAAGCGACTTCCTGTTCCTTTCAAAACAACAGACATGGCGCGAGATTCGTTTGTGCGGACAGACAGCGAAGCAAATGCAAACAGGCCAAAAGCGTTTGCACAAAAGTAAAAATGAGTACCACTTTAACAGCATCCATGATCAAATAGTAGCCAAACAAACTCTAAACATAGGCCGCTCACATGACGTAAGCATTTTCTGGCGCATAATGTGACGTTTGAGAACCTAAAACCCCGTTTCTCCCAGTTGACACGGCAACACATAACCGGCGGTTTCAGAAATCTCCACTTTGGCCGGAGTTTTTAGAAATAATCGTTTTCTGGGATAAAAACGGCGTTTTCGTGTAAATGACAGGCCAAAACGCAGGGAAATATCTGCGTTTTCCCATCGTGTAAACGGGGCCTCAGTTTATTCAGTTCTTTGTCTTGAATTGCACAATGTGTTCTCCAGTGTTTTGTGTTTATTAAAAGAAGTACTGCTATAGTTTTTTTTTACGATTGTGTAAGGACCACCCATTGGCCCAACGACAGAATCCAACGGCCTGGCGAAGGTTTAAAGCGTGTATGTCTTTTCAGCGCTCCAGTGAAGTTCACTTAATTTATTGGAATTTAGTTTTAGTAGTACTTTAGCTCTACGTTTAATCTGACTCCAATTTCAAATGATAATCAAATTTAGATCATATTTCTGATTAGAAAATAATCATAAATATTGATTAAGAATTAATTTTGATCTTTGATTATTCTGATTATCCCATACTTTCAATTATTCGTTCATTACGGACCTAGTGTCGCTTTGAGACGTCACGTCGCGACTGCGCGCTCACGATCACAAACTAGCCAGTCCTGAAATAGTCAGAGGGTGCAGTGCAAGTATTTTACCCTATGCAGCCGCTACTACAGACCCATAGGTGTAATTTTTTATAATATTTGCAGCGTACAACATGCTAAGTCAGGAGATAGTCAGAAATCAGAAGGTCTTTCTAAGATGTGCCCCATGGTCCATTCAAAGTGCCTTCAGTTTGATCTATCCTGGACAAAGATTTGCGGAAACACCAGACTACACATTAATCTACTAAAATTAATGATTTCTAAAACTTCTGAATAATTCAAGATGTAACATTTATTTGTCAGGTAAAAATGTATCATGCCAATTACAGAAGTAAATTATTAAAAGCCAATTCAGAAAATACATGACATCATTTACTCAAAGATGACTCTAAAAGTAAGTAATGTTTTCCTGACAAAGACACAGTAATGTGTCAGGGCTTTCCAACTGAAAAGTCAAGTCAAGTCAAGTATATTTGTATAGCGCTTTTCACAATACAGATTGTATCAAAGCAGCTTCACAGTATTAAATTAAAATAATACAACAAGGTTTGTTTCTAGTGGAATTTATTGATAAAATCAAATTAGATATCCCCAGAATATCCCCAACTGAGCAAGCCAAAGGCAACAGTGGCAAGGAACCGAAAAACTCCATCAAGTGACCTAATAGTGTCCTAAAACTCCATCAGGTGACCCAATGGAGAAAAAAAAACCTTGGGAGAACCCAGGCTCAGTCGGGGGCCAGTTCTCCTCTGGCGTTTATTAACTAGAGGCCGGATTGTAATTTGAACTGTAAGATTAAAAATATTATATGAATGCCTGGCTGAAGAGATGCGACTTTAATCTAGTTTTAAACTGGGAGAGCGAGTCTGAGCAACGAACAGTATCAGGAAGGCTATTCCAGAGTTTTGGAGCTAAATGTGAAAATGCTCTCCCTCCTTTGGTGGTTCTGGATATCCTAGGTATGACCAAAAGCCTTGAATTTAGTGATCTTAAAGAGCGCGATGGATTATAGGGCGATAGAAGATCCGTTAAATAGACTGGAGCTAAGCCGTTTAGGGCTTTATAAGTCAGTAGCAATACCTTGTAATTAATACGGAACTTTATAGGTAACCAATGCAGTGATGATAAAATCGGTGTTATATGATCATATTTTCTTGATCTAGTAAGAACTCTAGCGGCGGCATTTTGGACTAACTGTAGCTTGTTAATTGAGGATGCAGGACAACCGGCTAATAAAGCATTACAGTAATCTAGTCTCGAGGTCATGAATGCATGAACTAACTTTTCTGCATCAGAAACTGAAAAGCACTGAAACATCACTATGGGGGATGATCCTGGTAAAGAGTCCCAATGATTGCTCTGTCCCCTCACCTTAAATACCAGACCAGAACAACAGGGGTTATACAAATGTTGTTTAGAGTTGTTTGGGCCAATCCATGTACCCCAGGGGGGTAGCACCTGGTTTCTTGAGATATCGTAAAGAGATATCAGCCAGAGAGGAGAAACAGGATTCTCCTAAGTTCTCAATCTTTCTCATTAAACCAATGACTGCAATGAAATTAAGACCATTTTACCAATCGCACTGAGACCCTTAAAATGATACCAAACATGAAAGGAAAAAACAACACATTCACAAGATACACCATATGCGATATATAGACATTCTTAATTTAACTTTCAGTGACTTGAGGAGGGAGAAGAGGAGGGAGAGGGGGGATGAGTTGAAGTCAAACAAAGGGACAAGGAGATAAGTTTGGGCAGGACAAGGTTCTGTGCTGTCTTTGCTATCTGCTGTCCAGGGGGCATTTTATGGCGTTATTGCAGGGTGAGTTTTGTTTTAGCAGGAAAATCAGTTCTTACAATTGCTATGACAGATTTTTCAATACTTTTAACAATTTTCCAAAACTCTTAACACAGTTAGCACTACATCCGTCTCTGTCAGGGTTATTATAGTTTTGCATTTTTCATTAGTTTTTATTTTTAACTATTATTGTTAAAATAACTATTTTTGAAACAGTTCTGACCAAGTCCAATTAAAATCCAACAAAATAAATAATGAACTAATAAAATATAAAACATGAAATTAGATCATTGACATGTCTTATAAACCAAAATCTTTCATATTTTTTAGAAAGTATGTGAATCAAAACAACCACAGCTGGCAACAAGTTGATAAATTCTGTTAAATTTGTATTTTAATTGACCGAATTATCCATTTGTTTTCTGACAGGGAACACATGGAACGAATCACTGCTCCACATTTTGATTGACAGCCGTCAAAACCTACTAGTGACCATGTTTACTCCTTTACTTTCAACCATTGGATAGGATTTAAAAGAAGGCGGTTGTATTTGTAGCCTACTTCTGAGGAAGCGCTGTTAAATATAGGTGAAAAACTATGCCGCAAAAATAATAAAGAAAATGCTTTCTTAAAAAGGCAAAAGAAAGCATGCACGTTTTCTTAATATGATCATTAAAAACCGACAGACTGATGAAAATGCGGGACATTTTCTCAATATGCGACGTGCGGGACAAGGGGTGAAAATGCTGTGCGGTACAACGCAATGCGGGACGGGTGGTCACCCTACATACAGTCAATAGCCTAACAACGTACTCATCTGGATTGAAGCAGCAAACATTCAGTGTAAAAGTGTGCTTTAACAATGTGTGTCAGAACAGATAACACCATGCGGGTTTTGAACATTTGCTCAACTGTCTAATAAAGTACATGCAAGACGTCTCTGTCAAGTCAAAGTTTGCGGCATCTTGAAAACACCACGCCGATATTGATCCTCGTTTTAGTTCTCCTTTTGTCCCAAAGTCTGCTTGCCATGGTCCATAATGTTTGAATGAAACAACTCCATGAGCATGCCGCTAGACGTAACGCAGTTGTCGCCATGGTTACTATGGCAGTACGAGCGGAAACCAGGGATAACGCGGATATTATGTCATTGACAGGCGACAAGTGAACATGGACGAGCCATTATTAGGGGTTAAAGCACGAAGTGCTAAAACTTTTGCATTTGGACGGCTATAACACGGTCATTTAGAAAATGGGCGTGGCAAAATTCACTCGAAAGCCTATAAATCCTAAACGAAAACTCAGAACTTAATGAAAATTGGTGAGCATATGTGAAATAACATTGTAAACCAGCATGCACAATTTTAGTGAGATCGGACCATAGGTGGCGCTATAACTGTTAAAAAAGCTTTGAAAACCATATATTTCCTGTGTTGAATTGGCTGGAAATGGTCTTTTCCATGTATGACGTCAGTGGTTAAATGGTTGCCAAATAAAACTTAGTCTTTTTATGCATATGTGCTTAAAGGCCTTAAATGCTTGAACCCCGATAAATGCTGCTTGCAGCTTTGATTTAAAATTGGAATTTCTCTGAAATTAAAAATCTTTGGGAACTTTTGGATACTGGAAGTACACAACTGCAGGAAATATATCACACGTTGCAAGTGATTTTTGGTTATTTTATTACAAAAATCTTACATATTCTAGCTTTAAACACCTTACAAGAAAACCAAGACATTTTTTTGCATTTTGATTCCCTGTTAACTGTACTAACAAACTGTCAGAATAATATACCCATTTGTTGACATTTAGCGAGAAACCTTATAATTTCGAAAACACAATCTTATGTCACAGGTTATGTCTACCTTGAACAATAAAGGTGTCCTCCCTTGAGATCTAGCCACACCCTCCAGTGTCATATTGCATCAACCTAAACCATTGTATCATTTGAAGAAATAGTGTATCTTTAATTAAAGGCCATTGTCATGCTCTGAAAGTGTTAACCCATTGAGCACAGTAAATCAAACTAAACGGCCCACTTTGCCTGCATTCACCCAACATTTATTTTTAAGAGTGCATTTACTATTGGAAGCTTTGGCCAAAAAGCCTCTGAAAAGACCAAGAAAAAAAACATGGGAATGTTCAGGTTATGAAATATACTTTAATGTAGGACACATACAAAGAATACACAAGGAAAATCATGATTATCCCATTTGAATCTGGCCTTCCACCATATCCGACTCCCTCATCTTTGACTCTCAGTGCCTTCCTCCACATGTTTTCTTGGGGGGCACTTCAGTCTTCTGCCACAGACTTGGAGTAGTAATACCAATCACACCGAGAGCAATTATCGGTCCAGCATTCCCACTGAGTTTACTCTCCTCATCTGAACCCATTCCCAGATCATCCTCCTTCTCATGAACCGCCACCGCACGTCCCAGAATGGAATAAGGCCCAAAGAGCTTGGCGTCTGGAAGCGTCAGGAACTGCCTTATAACTCCTTTCTCGGAAGCAAAGTTGCCCAGGTCTCCAGGATGATGAGGGTGGTCAACGCCGTTTGGATTATAATGAGGACCAACAGTGATGCTGCCTTGACTGAGGTCTCCATACTGATGGATGTGCATGGCACGCTCTTGACGATCGATGGCAGGCAAACCACGGAGGTTGATTTTCACTTCTAAATCTCCATTGGGGAAGACGTGCTTGAAGAGGATTTGCCCAAAGATCTTTGGCTGGTTACGTGGCAAATTGGGGCTGGGAGTTACTTCACAAGTGGCATAGATGGTGTTGTCGAACTCCACGACTTCCGGCTGTGGAGCTTCGGCAGGCAAACAAACTGGAGGTTTGTGGAACTCTCCTCCTTGTATATGCAGCACCAGCAATATCAGAGGGAATATTAGGATGATTTTCTCCATGTTGATCTTTAAAGCCTACAATGAAAAGTGGATTCAGTGAAATCATGCCATTTGGTTTAAGAACGTAATATTTTTGATAAAAGGTCAAAGCTTTGTTGCAGGGAGCTTTGAGAATGGAAGTTGCATTAGATAAAAATAGCACAACCAGATTAGTTTGCAATGGAAAAACCATACAAGAACCCAGACAGCAACCAGATCCGGCCCACATCTGGGCCGTGTATAATCCAGGTGTACCAGATGGGGACCGACACCATGTTGCTGTCAAGAAAACTATAATTTTTGAATTGCTATGTACCCTTGTGAAAATAATAAAAATAAAAAAATTAGCTTATTGGTATTGGATGTGTACCTGTAGTATCTTGAAAGTACAATAATAATAATAATAATAATAAATAAAAACTTGCAGATAATAACACTGATGAATTATAAAAAGCCACTTAAGTGTACACACGTACACTTTCATAAGCGTCACACCTGCCAGCCAAAGTTCCTATGATACAAACCAATGACATACAGGTGGATGTAATCACACTAAAATGAGTCCAGGCAAAGGTTCATGGAAATGGAAAAGGTCTAGGGAGAAGTGCCCTCTGGTGGCCATGATAGGGCTTCTGCTGGCAGGAGTGACATTAAGTACATGTACACTTTAAAAAAAACAAATAATGCCAAACTAAGAGTTTTACTTTAAAGTACATTATGTTTTAAAAAAAAATTGTTGTGCTTTAAAGTACACTTAATTTGATCTGTTGTAGCCTACATGTTATTCAATATTAAATATAAAGTTAAAGATTTTTTGATTCTGATATTTTTCACAAGGACAGGTAAAATAAAAGACAATATCTATACTTTTGCTTAAACTAAACTTTTTTTAGTTGTACTAAATCAAGTCAGTTGATGGAGAAAATGGAATGGAGAAAAAACAAAACAAGCCTAAAACAGCAAAGGTGCACTACCGTACAGCTGAAAAGTCGTCCTCAATCCGTGTGGAGCCTGAATATTGCAGTCACAAAAATACTACAACGCTTAATCCGTGTGCAGTCCTGACCTGGGGTTGAGAGAATGTTCCTTTTGGCTGCTCTTATAGGAACTCATGTTGAGCTACAAGTTAACCATGATAGTCTGTTAGTCACTAATTAAGTTCACCTGTGTTTCATTTAGCTCCCTTTGTTTGCCTGTTTATATATAGCACTCAGTTTATTCAGTTCTTTGTCTTGCATTGCACAATGTGTTCTCCAGTGTTTTGTGTTTATTAAAAGAAGTACTGCTATAGTTTTTTTTTATGATTGCTATGACAGATTTTTCAATACTTTTAACAATTTTCCAAAACTCTTAACACAGTTAGCACTACATCCGTCAGGGTTATTATAGTTTTGCATTTTTCATTAGTTTTTATTTTTATTTTTATTTCGTTTTGACTTTTTGTTTTCAAATTCAGTTTAGTTTTAATTAGTTTTTAAAGTGGGTTTGCTAGTTTAGTTTTTATTTTTTGAAAATGCTTAGTTTTAGTTTAGTTTTTATTCGTTTTAGTGTTAGTGTTAGTTTTAGTCTTTTTTTTTTTTTTTGTAATTTGGGTTATTTGCCAGGAACAAGATTCAAAAAGTTCACCCTATACTAAATGTACCCTATACAGTAGGGTGACCACCATCAAACAAACCAAATGTGGGACGATTATACGTTTGTGTGGGACAATGTTGGACATGTTACCAACACTAAAACATAACCTGAAACTGTTATTTAATGCTTATCTAACTTAAGTTTAAATGTTGTATATTTAATATGTTTAAAGAATATATATTTAATAAATATGATTACATAGGCATTTCTTTCTGTATGTATTTAATTATTTAACAAACATATACACTCATTCATAAATTATATTTATATATGTACAAAATCATAATTTATATATTATATTTATAATATGCTATATATTATATTTCGCTGCGTGTAATCAGCACTAATTACCCCCCCCCCCCCCCCCCCCCCCAAAAAAAACCCCACAACTGTAACAAATGATTTAGCCTTTGTTGCTTCAAAGAAAAATAATGCCTTTTTGAATTCACCTTATAGGACTACAATAAAACGAGGTTGATCGCGAATTAAAGCGCCCTGTATCTGCTGCTCACTCGCATTCGTTTCTTGCTGGCATGAACGCGTTTCGTCAACTGTTCATGTTTAAATAAGACCAGATTGTTGACATTCATACACACTGCTCAAACATTCTAAAACTGCGAAACCAGTTGAAACAACTGGCATTGAACACTCCGATTGAATTTTGTTTATGAAAAACCTTTAAATACATTAGCTACAATATTTATAATTTAATAAAGATAGGGCCTATTTGGACAGAGATTTATCCTGAAATGAATTTTGCCTTTGCCTGTTCTCATTATTTAAGTTTATGTTTTTAATAAATATACAATATGATTACATCTAGGCATTTATTTCTGTATGTATAGATTTCATTAGTTAACAAACATGTACACTCATTCATAAATTATATTTATACACATACAAATTCATATTTTCAAGTGCAGCTTAATGTTAATGCTTTTTTGTATTATGTCTATGATCTTCGTTACTTGATTTATATTGCAGGGCTCCAGACTAACTTTTTGCCTTGGTTGCACTGGTGCGCCTAACTTATTTAAAATAATGCTAATCAAACTAGCTTTTAGGCTAACTGAAATAAAACCATGCCAATCTCTAGGTATGGTGAATGCTATGTGATGATGTGGGGCTATTTTAATTCCAAAGGCCAAGGGAACTTTATCAGGATGCATAGTATCCTGGATCCATGAAGTAACTGGCCTTTAAAAATAAAAATCTGCCTGCCTATATGGGAATTTAACATAGGGGTGTACTAACTTATGCACCATGTATTTTAAGGAAGAACATTTATTTATTTACGATACATTATTCATTCACAAAGAAAATTGGTGTCCTTAAAGGTTGGATTTTTCCTAATTTTTTAAATTAAGGCATTAAGTTCAATTTCCAAAATATGATTTTTTATTCCTCTTTTTAGTCAACTTTAGCATGGGTGTATTAACTTATGCATTGCACTGTACATTCATATAATGTAAATGATTTTAAACAAGAATAAGGTGTAGGTAAATACTTTTTTTATTTGAAGCACAATTTTACTGTATATAAAAATTATTTTATTTTTTGTATTATTTTTTTTTACAATGTTTAAAGTGTTTCACTGAGCTGCCAAACTAACTATTTTGAGTCTCTAGCTCAGGCGCGGTATAGGCTCTACCTCCGTCTCTGAGTCGGATGCCATCTCAGACGAAGGACCAGGGCTTGGCATCTTACCAGGGACTGGGGAGACTGGTGGCTGAAGTATCTCATGTCTGGGCTGTTGTCGGAGGATTGGGGAGTAGGGTTTTAACGGTATTCCTACTCTTACCGATACTGCTTATCGATCCGGTACTACTGTATTTTTATCGGTTCTTTTTGTTTTATATATATATATATATATATATATATATATATATATATTAAACAAAGATAAACAACAGATAAACAAAAGATAAACAATTAAACAAAGATACACATATAGGCCTACACAGTGCTTTAATTTCAGGAAGGTCTACTAACATTACTCTTCAGGTATGGTCTAAAAAGAAATCTAATAAAGTAATAAAATGTAAATAACTCTGCATAATTTATCATAAATAGATTAATGCTTATTAAAGCTGAAATTATTCTTTCAAGTGCAGTAATGGCGCAATTGTCCGCATGTTTATTAGACTGCGGCCCCTTTAAGACCGAGTGCAGATCTGATACTGATCTGATGCACCATATTCTCCCAACTATTTCCATAACTACGTCCATTTAAGACATTAACTGTTTTTAGTGAATCTCCAAGCCGGTCATTTTGACATACTTTTGTGTACATTTGATCATTTAGACGCGCACATGAAACCCAAAGTAGGCTATAATTTGCTTGTCTCGGTCTCGGTTTCGGAGCGCGTTCCGCCTTGCGAACAGCATCTCTTGCGCAGATTTTTGTGCTTTTAATAGCTCTTTTAATTATTTAAAGGTCCCGTTTTTCGTGTGTTTTTGAAGCTTTGATTGTGTTTACAGTGTGCAATATAACGTGTTCATGTTTCGCGTGTAAAAAAACACAGTATTTTTCACACAATTTACTTAAGTGCTTTACAACTATAGAACAAAAAGAGTTAAATAAACTTATCACTTCATCTAAAACAACAACATGTTTATTAGATCCTATACCAACTAAACTACTGAAAGAAGTGTTACCTATAGTGGAAGAGCCTCTTCTCAATATTAACTCATCTTTATCTTTAGGTCATGTTCCAAGAACATTTAAATTGGCAGTTATAAAACCACTCATTAAGAAACCACAATTAGATCATAATAACCTAGCAAATTATAGACCCATTTCAAATCTTCCATTTATGTCTAAAATATTAGAAAAAGTTGTGTCCGCTCAACTGGGCTCTTTCTTGCAAGAAAATGACATCTATGAAAAGTTTCAGTCAGGATTCAGGCCGCACCATAGCACTGAAACTGCGCTCGTTAAAATCACAAATGATTTACTTTTAGCTTCTGACCAAGGCTGTATCTCAATACTAGTTTTACTTGATCTTAGTGCTGCGTTCGATACTATAGATCACACAATACTCTTAGATCAACTACAAAATTATACTGGTGTTCAAGGACAAGCATTAAGCTGGTTCAAATCATACTTATCTGACCGCTACCATTTTGTCTATTTAAATCTATCATAACTTCAGTAAACTATGGAGTGCCGCAGGGATCTGTGTTGGGCCCTCTATTATTCTCTATATATGCTGCCACTTGGAAATATTATAAGGAAACATGGAATTAGTTTCCATTGTTATGCTGATGACACTCAAATATATATTTCATCACGGGCGGATGAAAACGCTAAATTATCCAAATTGACAGAGTGTGTTAAAGGTTTAAAAGATTGGATGACGTGTCATTTTCTTTTATTAAATCCAGACAAAACAGAGGTAATACTTATCGGTTCAAAAAACTGCCCACAGAACCTCTTACAATACAACTTTAATTTTGAAGGATGTCCTGTTACTTTATCCACTACAGTAAAAGACCTGGGTATTATACTAGACCGCAACTTGTCTTTCAAAAATCATATTTCATATGTTAAAAGAACAGCCTTTTTCCACCTTAGAAACATTGCTAAGCTACGTAATATGCTATCAATTTCTGATGCAGAAAAGTTAGTTCATGCATTCATGACCTCGAGACTAGATTTGTCATGGAATGGTAAACAAGAGTCGAGGATACAAATGCAGAGTTAGTTTATTAGTGACAAGCAGGCACGGTACACACACAAAAACTCAGGAACTCCAGGAAACAAGAAACACGGACAGTCAATCTGGCGGCCAGGGCGGAGACGACCCCTCGGACGGCCACGGCGGAGACGACCCCTCGGGCGGCCAAGGCACAGGAACAGATACCGGCTCAGGAACTGGAACAGACACCACCGGCTCAGGGACTAGAACAGACACCACTGGCTCAGGGACTAGAACAGACACCACCGGCTCAGGGACTGGAACAGACACCACCGGCTCAGGGACTGGAACAGACACAGTCACCGGCTCAGAAACAGACACAGGCACCGGCTCAGAAACAGACACAGGCACCACCGGCTCAGGTTCAGGAACAAACCCCACCGGCTCAGGTTCAGGAACAGACCCCACCGGCTCAGGAACTGGAACAGACACCGGCTCAGGCACAGGAACAGACACCGGCTCGGCGGCGGCCATCTAGTCCGGAGACACAGGCTCGGCGGCGGCCATCTTGTCCGGAGACACAGGCTCGGCGGCGGCCATCTTGTCCGGAGACACAGGCTCGGCGGCGGCCGGCAGGGTGAGCAGCTTGGACGGGGCCGGCAGGGTGAGCTGCTCGAGGACGGCCTCCAGGATGACAGCGGGCTGTTCGGGGACAACCTCCGAGACGACAGCGGGCTGCTCGAGGACGACCTCCTGGACGACTGCGGACTGCACGGGCGTGGCCTCCGGGATGACAGCGGGCTGTTCAGGCACGACCTCTGGAACAATAGTCTCGGCAGAAAGAGACTCTGGCCTGGCGGGCTGTGGAATTGATAGCGCTGAGACCCGTGAAATTCCCAGGCTATCGGCTGTTCGGACAGATGCCAGCGGCTGATCGGCCAGCTTGGATATCAGTCCACTCCACCCTTGGACGGGTCCAATGGAGGCAGCCATGCTGGCTGATGAGGCAGTCCATGGAGGGTCTCGCTTTGCGGCCGACAGAGACACTGGCTCGGCAGTGGCCATCTTCTCCGGAGACACAGGTGCAGGGTCCGCCCTCCCGTCAGGAAACGCAGATGTGGACTCAGTCATCCTGTCAGAAAAAACTAACCGGTCTGACGTAATCCACCGGCTATGTCTCCGCAGATAATTAGTGAACCCCCAGAAGTCCAGAGTCTCCAGCCCCATCATCTCACAGCGAGGTAATGGGTTATCAAGGCAATTATTAAAAAGGTATTTTAGTGCCGCCTCATTGTATCCCATACCTCTTGAGAGAGTCCAAAAAAAATTGAGCTAGTCCACCCACCGACTGTCCCTGTTGGCGTAAAGCCATTAAATTACTGAGTCGTCCCCTCCTCTCTTTGGTGGTAGGGGGACAGATTCGGAAACCCGTACTGCTGGATCCTTGCATGACGGAGTCCTTCTGTCACAAACTCACACACAGGAAACAGGGGATCCAATCACAGTATGTTTATTAGGGAAAATCCATACTCACAACTAGTCCAGGCAAGGGTCAAAATCCAAATGAGGCAATCCAAAAACACAAAACAATAAACAGGCAAAAACAGAGCAAAGAAGTGGTGTAACAATAACAAGGACTCCATGACACATACTAAAACAGACAGGGTTATATACACAGGGAAATAACAATGCTAATGGGGAACAGGCTGAGTGCAATGATCAGTGATAAGGGACAGCTGAGTGCAATGAAAAGACAAGGATCATGGGGAATGTAGTTCAAGAGTGTGATGGACACCGTGGGGAAGGAGGACATCTAGTGGTGACCCAAGGAACATAAACCAGACACTGTGACAAGATTACTGTAATGCTTTATTAGCCGGTTGTCCTGCATCCTCAATAAACAAGCTACAGTTAGTCCAAAATGCAGCCGCTAGAATTCTTACTAGATCAAGAAAATATGATCATATAACACCGATTTTATCATCACTACATTGGTTACCTATAAAGTTCTGTATTATTTACAATGTATTGCTACTGATTTATAAAGCCCTAAACGGCTTAGCTCCAGTCTATTTAACGGATCTTCTATCGCCCTATAATCCATCGCGCTCTTTAAGATCACTAAATTCGAGGCTTTTGGTCATACCTAGGATATCCAGATCCACCAAAGGAGGGAAAGCATTTTCACATTTAGCTCCAAAACTCTGGAATAGCCTTCCTGATACTGTTCGTTGCTCAGACTCGCTCTCCCAGTTTAAAACTAGATTAAAGACGCATCTCTTCAGCCAGGCATTCATATAATATTTTTAATCTTACAGTTCAAACTACAATCCGGCCTCTAGTTCATAAACGCCAGAGGAGAACTGGCCCCCGACTGAGCCTGGGTTCTCCCAAGGTTTTTTTTTTTTCCATTAGGTCACCTGATGGAGTTTCAGGTCACCATTAGGTCACTTGATGGAGTTTTTTCGGTTCCTTGCCACTGTTGCCTTTGGCTTGCTCAGGGATATTTAATTTAATTTTATCAATCAATAAATTCCACTAGAAACAAACCTTGTTGTATTATTTTAATTTAATACTGTGAAGCTGCTTTGATACAATATGTATTGTGAAAAGCGCTATACAAATATACTTGACTTGACTTGACTTGACTAAGAACGGGCTGATTACTTCCTTGTTCTATGAAGTCCCTCCTTCAGAAATACGTAACGAGTTCTGATTGCGCCAGCGATTCCTGTGTTGTGATTCGACAGCAGCTTAGCGCACATTGCCCGGAAAGGTCACACCTTTGTACTGAAAATGTGTTCGTCTGAAAAAAGATTGACATATGCATCTCAAACGGCTTGAGGGTGAGTAAATCATGGGTTAAATATCATTTTTGGCCGAACTATCCCTTTAAGGCCAGATTTTAAACGAACTGCCAAAATTAAAGCAAGTAATTTATAATCGACATTTAACAGTGATATAGGTCTCCAGTTTTCAATTAAAAGCGAGTCTTTGTCAGTTTTGGGGATCAAGGAAATAAGACCCTGCTTCATTGAGGGAGTTATCTCTCCTTTTTTAATACAGTCTTTAAACAAACTATGTAGAGGTTGCTTTAAGATGTCCCAAAAATGTAAATAAAATTCAACAGACAAGCCATCAGTACCTGGAGATTTTCCCCTCTTCATAGATTTCAGTGCATCCTCCATTTCAACTATAGAGATATCAGAATCACAAAGTTGCTTAAAGTCATCCTTAATACCTGAAATCTTATCATGAATACTCAAAAGAAAATCAGTATACATTTTTTTATAAAAGGAGTATACAAAGGTTGAAATCATTCCTGGATCTGCACATAAAACACTATTAATGTTTAAGGCAGAGAGAGCGAGATGTCTTTTTACGATTTCTTTTTTCATCCATTTTACGATCCATTTTGCTCTAGAGTGTATAAAAACACCTTTAACAATCTCTGTGTACATATTTTCAATTTGCAAATGACATGTGCTCATTTCTACCTCATCCTCTTTACTGGGATTTTCCTTCTGCATTAACACGCTTAATCTATGAATGAGTTCTAATTCTTTAATGTTTTTTTCTCTTTTAATTTGCTTACTTCTACACTGTAAAAAGTGAACAGTTGGATCAACTTAAAAAAATTACTTCAATTGGTAACACCTAAAGAAATTAAGTTTTCTCAACTTAAATTATCACATTTTATCGGCCAAGGCCAATTGATGATTAACAGTATGGACATCTTTCAAAATAGCATGAGAAATGAGAAAAAAGATAAATTCTAGCTTTAAGCAATCCAGATTTGTTGGACCAAGTAAAGCCTCTACAACCAGAGTTAAAGAAACGCCAAGCAACTGCCACTGAAAGATTTCCACACCATAAAATAATATTATCATGTGAATTAGAGGTAGTTCTTATAGGAAATCTATCTTGTGCATTGTCAGGGGTTTCATTAAAATATCCAGCTATAATCAAATAAGCAATACTAAAACGACTGTATACTTGTAAGCTTAGCTCCCAGTTCTTTAAAACAAATGTTGCTGAACCCCCTCTCCTACAGGTGGCGGCCGATGACGTCACCGCTCGCTCGCGCCGTCCCTCTCCCCTTATTGAGAGTTTCAGCGTCGAGTCTTCTGAGGTGAGGAGAGCAGTTCACTGTATTTCTCATATTTACACAACCATCACACACACTTTATACAGTTTGATTAAGCGACAGGCTCATTTCTGTATTGTTTTCATCGATCACAGCGATACTTGTGCGTCTTTTCTGGCGTCTTCCTTCTGAAATAAACATTTAGTGCAGCAGCAGCGATCATGAGGAGAATATGTTGAGTTCATTCAGACCTGAGCGATGGTGTGTTCGTTTCATAGACTGTAAAAAAATATGGACGTAGTGTCCGTGACGTCACCCGTAGGTTTCTGAAGAGCATTTTTGAAGCCTAAAGTGGGCGGAGCCGGCCGTCGCCATCTTGGCCTTGCGTCACTCCCGGATAACAGAAAATAGGCAAACAGGCGGGGCGTGAGTGGAGCTGAGGAGCCTGGCTATCTGAAATCACCTAGCTCGACGTGATCGAGTTAGCTGATGATGTAAAGCCAATTAAACGTTCCTATTTTTGCCCTTCGAAATATTATAATAGTTAAAAGGCATGGCTACAAGTGAGACTGTGTATTACTTCGAGAGTGTTTGTGTGTGACAGTGATTTATGTGCATACATGTCCGTCACTCTTTCATGGTCCGTCAGCGCGGCATCGCTCAAGTTCGTAGAGAGCTTATTCAGTCCATTTTAAATTCTGATTTTGGCCGTCTCTCAAATGGGTTAAACCATAGATATATTGCCTTTGAAGTGCAAGTAAATGCGCTAGAAAATCCGCGCTCATTCATGGATGTGCATTTATTGCACGGACGGAGAAAGTGCCGACGCCTGCAGGATTTCATCTGATGAAACAAGCATATTATAATCCATCTGTTCCGTGAGAGCAGAACGAACGAGTATTTATTGACGTTTTAAATTTGAAAACCCCAAAAAGCAACGAAATTGTCAGACATCCATTAGTGCATGTTCACAGAGGAAAACAACTGAAATACAGCGCTGGTTGTTCTCTCGAATGATAACGACGGAATCCAAAGACGTGGGCTTTGTGCCCAAGTATTAAATTGTATGAATTAATCCCGAAAAAAAGCACAAACACTGCAGAGATGGCAAGTTCAGCAGCTAACATTTGCTGAGGTGAAGTGACGGCTAGTAACAGCAGACAAACGGCTAGCACTGACAGCGGCAATCCATCTGTCATTCAAGTGGCCACTGGCCACACCCTTAAATTTAAATATTAATCAACTAAACGGACGAGTTATAAAATAATTCACCCCCCTCACAGTTGTTATGAAGGGCAAAATTAGCTGTATAGACCAAAGCCACATAGAGATCCAGGCTGTAAACATATTTTTTTCTGCTGTAAAGTTGGTAATTTTAACATGGGGGAGATACAGATTTGACTCACTTCTGCAGCCAGGCCAAGCGGCCAGTCAATGAATTGCAGTTTAACTCACTTCCGTGTTGGTTTCAAGAGAGAGACGGGGAGGCTGCCGCTTGGTTCGTTTCTGTGATTGTTTCGTCAAGTCAAAAGTCAAAGTTTAAGATCTGTGAAGGGAATTAATGTGAATCGATCTCAAGTGTCATACTGGAACAGAGACTGCTAAATGCTTTACATTGAGCCTAAGATGAGCCACGCGAGACATTAAAGCAATACTGATAAATATGAATAGCGTTTTACTCTTGGAACAATAGTGCTTGTGATGCTCTTTATTTGTAAAAGTTTTATGATCATTTTCAGTTTCTGTGCATATAAAATGTTTTTTTTTTTTTTATGATCTAACTACTTTATAGGGATTTATGTAACGTTATATCATAAGATCAAACTTAATGTGGACATATTATGCTGCTGTTTATTTCTCTGTAATGGTTGATGAAGATGAGTGTCATTAGTGATTGTTTTTGTGTTGTTGATGTTTTATCCATGTCATATTGTGAGAAATTACAATATTTTCTTTCAGTAGAGCAGTTTTACAGGCTTTTATCACGTATCCTGACTCAAATAATGTGTTTCTAACAGCAAACACTCAGAATAAAGTGAGATGATCTGCTGATGGTCCTGAATGGCTTGTTGAATGAGTGTTGATAGTCTGAGGCTCATCAATATTAACAGATCTGCTGAAAACACTCTTTATTTCATGACAATAGTTCCTGTTTTCACCTCATTTATTATGCTGATGTCTTCAGATCTCCTGTAAATTGACACTTAAAGCTCATTTCATTGGTGTCAGCAGACTGAGGGGATTTGTTGGCTATTATATGCTAGGGCTGCACGATATTGAAGAAAAACCCGATAACTCATTAAATAATGCAACATGCAATACGATAATGCTTAAAGTGTGTAAAATTAAATTACAGCAGCCAGCAGCCATATCACCCTGTAGCCCAAGACTGGTTGCCCACTGAAGCTAAGCAGGGCTGAGCTTGGTTAGTACCTGGATGGGAGACCTCCTAGGAAAACCAGGTTGCTGCTGGAAGAGGTGTTAGTGAGGCCAGCAGGGGGTGCTCCCCCTGTGGTCTGTGTGGGTCCTAATGCCCCAGTATAGTGACGGGGACACTATACTGCCAAAAGAGCACCGTCCTTCGGATGAGACGTTAAACCGAGGTCCTGACTCTCTGTGGTCATTAAAAATCCCAGGATGTCCTTCGAAAAAGAGTAGGGGTGTAACCCCGGCATCCTGGCCAAATTTGCCCCTTGGCCTCTGTCCATCATGGCCTCCTAATTATCCCCATATACTGATTGGCTTCATCACTGTCTCCTCTCCACCAGTAAGCTGGTGTGTGGTGGGCGTTCTGGCCCAATATGGCTGCCGTCGCATCATCCAAGTGGATGCTGCACATTGGTGGTGGTTGAGGAGATTCCCCCCTTCTATGTATAGCGCTTTGAGGTCTCAGAAAAAGCGCTATATAAATGTAACAAATTATTATTATTATTATTATAAATTAAATGCTCTATTATATAGCCTACATGCGTGTTTCACATTCTTTTTGTGACAAGAAAACATCCCTACAACTTCTGAGAGTGAACATCAGTGTTTTACTGTCGCATAAGAAGTGTTATTTTAACATCAGTGTAAACCACAGGGTTTAGGGTTTTAGGCTATCCTACATTAGGTTTATTTAACAACAGAATGATCAGAACAGTATATATCGTGATATACATTTGCGATATTTCGATAATCTCAATATATTGTGCAGCCCTACTATATGCATGTTTATTTCTGTGTTTATGATTTTAACTGTTTTTCTTACCATTATTTATTCTTGGAAGAATTCAAATGATTTATATAATTTTCTTTATTTCTAGATAGCTGTATTTTAATGAAGAAGCAGAATAGTGTTAGGATTAGCCATACAAATTATTAAAAATAAATAATGAATTGGCATATAATTGATATTTTTTATTTTGGCAGATCAGCTCCTCCCACACTGGAATACATCATCAGTGAAGCTCCTCCCACTGTAATACATCATCAGCGAAGCTCCTCCCACTGCAATCACATCATCAGTGAAGCTCCGCCCACAGTAATTCCCCAATAAATGCTGTAAATTCCCATCAGCTGCAAGTGAAGACGAGCATCAGAGCATCAGGAAGAGCTGAAATCTGTTATAAGCTTGGGTCACTCTGTAATCACTCTATTTTCTATAAATAAAGAATCTCACAACCGCATGCTTCTCAGTGCTTCCACTTTACTTCAATGTGTTCGCGCATCTCATATGACGTCACATACACAGTTAACCATATATGGTCTGATGGGTCTGTCACATCCTTCTAACAATATATAACATATTGTAACATCCTTTTTTTTTACTGTGGTCACTGTATGCAATCAAACTTGTGACCATAAAACAACAATATAACACCATATACTCAAAGTAACTCTTCTGTGTCACAATAACAATTAAACAGATTTAAACTAAATCTTTCAAGTGTGTTGGTCTCTTGACTATTCTGCCACATCTGGTTGTCACAACACTGTTGCTGTTATCTGAATCTTGTGTGCGTGTGTGTGTGTCTCTGGTACTGTCTGTGAATGTCCCTCATCCCGATGAATCTTCTGATTAGACTGTTCCATCTTGACATGCATGTTTTGTGTTTCTGTTCTCTGTGGTCCTCCAGGCACAGTCCTGAGATGCTTCCGTGCTTTGTTTAGTGGTCTTGGGTCAATACAAATTCTTAATTTTCCACTTGGTTTCTTCACCACCACCATGCTGCTAATCCAATCCGTGCTCTTTTCCACCTGAGCTATGATGCCTCTCTCTGCCAGGCTTCCTAGTTCATCTTTTAGATGCTTCATTAGTGCCACCGGAACTCTCCGCTTTGGAAGCCTCACCGGTTTAACTTCAGGATCCACCTCGAGGTTGTATTTCCCTTCCAGGCATCCATCTCCCTCATATACATCAGCATACTCTCGTTGTATGTCTCTCTTGTCCCACGTTTCCTTTTCTCTGCAACTCTCTGTGGTAACGATATCATCAATTGCCATAATGTTTTCATGCCGTATTCTTACCAGATCCATTGCTTGCACAGCCTTGTTTCCTAGCAGGGGCACTGATGAGCTTTCCTCCACTACGATGAACTCCAGACGATAAAGTTTTCTGTTTCTGGGGTTTCTTATTTTTATTCTGCACTTCCCTATGGGTCTCAAGGTGCTCTTGTTATACATGACCAGAATCTGTTCAGTCCATTCCAGCGTCAGCTCGCCGTCAGCCGGCAGAGCCGCTCTCAGCGTCTTACACAGTTCTCTTCCTGTTTCTCCGATTAGATATTGGAAAACTTTTACCTTCGTTTTGTTGTCCGCGTCTGTAAGCAAATCCATGTACAGGGAAAACTCCTCTTCCCACGCTTTCCAAGCTTTGGGTATGCACGTAGCATTCCAGTCAAAATTTGCTGGCAGTTTCAATCCGAACGCACCCTCCATGATCGGCCCTCGTCTCTCGCAGTTGCTTTTCTCGATAGCAAACTTAACTTAATCTTCCACTTTTATCTCGTACTTTACCGCTGCCACCATGTTATAAGCTTGGGTCACTCTGTAATCACTCTATTTTCTATAAATAAAGAATCTCACAACCGCATGCTTCTCAGTGCTTCCACTTTACTTCAATGTGTTCGCGCATCTCATATGACGTCACATACACAGTTAACCATATATGGTCTGATGGTCTGTCACATCCTTCTAACAGTATATAACATATTGTAACAAAATCTGCAAAGACTGAGTTTATTAAAGAGGACAGAGAGAACATGAGTGATCCAGAACCCTGCAGAATGAAACACACTGAAGATCCTGAAGAACAAAGAGGTTGGTGTTTATTCTTCATTCATTCATGATGCTGAAGAACATTCATGTTAGAAACATTCAAGCACTTCATCACTCTTAGATAAACAGTTCAACTATGAAATGGTTACAGATTTTCAACAAATGGTCAGTAGAGGGAGGTTGGAGAAACTTTCACATTGATTGTCAACATCAGGTCAAATTATCTCCCTTAATTTACACTTATTTTATATCTGGTTCACCTTTTTTTGCTACTATTTTAGCAAAATGTTGGACATTTTCTAATGTAGATTACAACATTGGGTTTATATACAGTGTATATATTTTACATTATTATTATTTTTATTATTTTTGAAGCTGCAAACTATCAAGTAAATTAACTTTCCAGAATGGCTGACAGGGCTGTAATCACAATTTGAGCAAAAGCCATTTTATAGTATTATTTATTTTATAAATTTTATATAATATTTTATAAATATTATTTTATTGTATTTCTCATAGGATTTCAAATCTTCCATTTACGTCTAAAATACTAGAAAAAGTTGTGTCCGCTCAATTAGGTTTTTTTTTGCAAAATAATGATATATATGAAAAATTTCAGTCTGTATTTAGGCCACATCACAGCACAGAAACTGCACTCGTTACAATTACTAATGACTTACTTCTAGCTTCTGACCAAGGCTGTATCTCTATACTAGTTTTACTTGATCTCTTTGTGCTGCGTTCAACACTATAGATCATAAAATACTCTTAGATCGATTACAAAATTACACTGGTGGTCTTTAATCTGCAAATTCATTTGGATCTAATTGTGATTTCTTATAAAGATAAAGATAAAGATTGGATTAGATAAAGACGAGTTCCCCTTTAACATAGGATAATAATGTATTTTATTTTATTTATGCATCAATTGTTAAAAGCGCTATATAAATAAAAGTGTCTTGACTTACCTAACGTATCAGTTAAAAAAAAATAAAAAATAATATATATATATATATATATATATATATATATATATATATATATATATATATATATATCAAAGTGCCATGGTAGGTCAAATTAACTTTACTTAACATTTTCTTATATTGAAAATGTTAATTTCCTGTCATCGCTTTGAATATCTGAAAGCCAGGTTTTTGCTAATATGTGTCATTATTAGCAGAACACATTTTTGGGAAATTTATTTTGGTGCAGGATGATGTTTTCCCCTCTTTTCATCAGTTTTTTTAGTTTATGTGGCTGTTTTACATCATGTTTGACATTCCCATTGTGTTTTAAAGCGGTAAATTCTCAATAGCACATTTTAAATTTTTATAATTCACTATATTAAATTACACAAATATACATTATGTACTTAATCACATTTTGTTAACCAATGTCTTTACTGCTGACCTTCAATGATCTAATTCAACCATACTAATAAGCAAAATTGCTTTATATTAGATTTAGAAATAAGAGTGTTGAACCTCCTTCTCCTGTATCCTATTGTTCTTTAATCCAGAACGGCAGCAGCTGAAAGGTTTGTTTGAGTGGCGCCCTCTACTGTACATTAAAGGAAATGCATATTTACTCCATTACAGTAATCTAGTCTAGAGGTCACGACAACATGAACTAACTTTTGCATCAGAAACAGAAGCATATTCCAGAGTTTAGCGACGTTTCTAAGGTGGAAAGATAAGTTGCTGTCTAATATAACGCCCAGGTCTTTAACTGTAGAGGATGGAGTTACAGGACATCCTTCCAAATGCTAATTGTATTCTACGAGATTCTGTGTACTGGTTTTTGGTCCAATAAGTAATACCTCTGTCTTAGCTGAATTTAATAGAATAAAATTACAGGTCATCCAATATTTTATATCTTTAACACGTTCTGTTAAGTTAGACAATTTAGAGAATTTATCTGGTCGTGATGAAATATATAACTGAGTATCATCGGCCTAACAGTGGAAAATTTATTTCATGTTTTCTTAATAATATTACCAAGTGGCAGCATATATATTGAAAACAGCAGAGGGCCGAACACAGAGCCTTGAGGCACTCCATAATTTACTGACATTATCTTTGATTTTTCCTCAATTTAACAAAATGGAAACGGCCTGATATATACGATCATATATATATATATATATATATATATATATATATATATATATATATACGAAACCACTGTGATGCCTGTCCTTGAATACCAGTGTAATTTTGTAATCAATCTAAAAGTATTTTATGATCTATAGTGTCGAACGCAGCGCAAAGATCAAGTAAAACTAATACAGAGATATAGCCTTGGTCAGAAGCTAGAAGTAAGTCATTAGTAATTGGGACGTATAATTAATTTATAAACAGGCAAAAATACAAAATGTAAAAAGTGATTATATCAGGGCTCACTTTTATGACCTTTCACTTCATATTTCTCTCTTTGAATTGTTTGATTTGCTGAAAATGCTAGGGATGCACTAGCCTGGTTAAAACCAGACCATTCTCAGTAGTTATGGTCTGGCAAAGCTCCTTTAATAACTCATTTCCAAAGGGGCGTCACCAACGGACGTTGCTCAAATGCCTCTGGGCGCAATTGGATAGACCTAAAACTCATCAACTGAGGTTTAACTCAAACTAAGACCAATCAGAGATCGTCATTTGTAAAGCCATATGCTGCGTCACAATTCGCCTATGCTATGTTACACTATGCCATATGTACTCTTTTTCTGAAGAAAATATATTTACTTTTGAATGTGTAGCAAAAAAGTAGGCAACTTTGGGACATACTACTTCGTCATCTTTATCGGACGGATCTGTCGCGTGCGTCCTGTCACGTAAACTGCCCTGTCAATCATCTTGTCACAGTTAAAATCCTCTATTAAATCTAATTTTATTTCCTACCGTTTCGGAGAGAAATGTAGTAGCACGTTCATCTGTCAGTGGGTCTTTCATGGAGACTGTCCTCATGTGTTTGCAATTTGAAATCACCAACAGACGTCGGAGTGGACGTCGCTCAAATGCCTCTGGGCGCAATTGGATAGGCTAGACCTAAAACCAATCAGAGCGATCGTCATGTGTAAAGCCCGCCTCAACGTTTCTGATTGGTGCTGCGATTCCTCGGCATGGGGAAATGGACTTGAATGAGCTCTTTGCCAGACTAACTTGCAGAGCAAATCTAAATTTGCCGGAAGTTGTCTGGGTTTTCCCAGGCTAGGGATGCACAGAAATGAAAATTCTTGGTCGAAGCTGAAGCCAAAAATAATGAAAGACTTTGCCGATGGGCAAAGAGGGTTTACCGAACAGGATTTTTCGCTTATATTAGGCCTATAACTGCTGACGGAATGTAACGTTTGTATGCTTACAACAAAAAAGTGCATCTTTTGTTGTTTGATTAACATGAATATGACACAGACAGGTATTTAAGGCTGCTGTAATTTTAAGACCAAATGCTTGGATCTACCGGTAATACAGTATACTGACTAACTGACACATATACGGTTTTCACCGAGTGGTTAAACCATAACCGACTGTATTTACGCGAGATACTCCACATGATGGGCAGTTTGACTGACACCTGTGTGTCAGTATTTCCCTGGACATGGAAACTAGCTCTAGGGACGTTGAACGTCACCTCTCTGGCGGGGAAGGAGCCTGAGATTGTGCGTGAGGTTCAGAGGTTCCGATTAGAGATAGTCAGGATCACCTCCACGCACGGCTCGGACACTGGAACCACACTCCTTGAGAGAGGATGGACTCTTCACCACTCTGGAGTTGCCCATGGTGAGAGGCGGCGGGCTGGTGTGGGTTTGCTTGTAGAGTTCACCCCAATGAACGAGAGGGTCGCTTCCCTTTGCCTTAGGTCTCTCACTGTTGTGTGTGCCTACGGGCCGAACGGCAGTGTAGAGTACCCGAAACATGTTTGAAGAAATGAAACATGAGAGAAATGAAACATGTTTGTTTTTAGCAGAACTGCCAAAAAGCATCTGGAAGGAGTGGACAGAGAGAACGCCAGTGATCCAGAACCTGCAGAATGAAACATCATGATACTGAAGAACAAAGAGGTTGGTGTTTATTCTTGATTTCTCATTCATTCATCATGCTGAAGAACATGCTGATGCTCACCAGATTTACATTGTTTCATGACCAAACTAGTGATTTATAACACACATCATCTTCATGACATTAACCCTCTGGGGTCTGAGCTGAAAAATCTAAAATGTATTCCCAAAATCGTGCAGGCCTTTCTCTTGATATCAGTATGTTCACTTTTTTTCTTTTCTTTCAGGGCCCAGATGCCACTGAGTCCTGCTGACTTCAACATTCACAGTACATGTCTCTGTACATGAACATGGTAAAGTGAAAATCAAACACCTTGGAAATGAAAGGTATGTACAATGTTTTTAGGAATGGCACAAAGGTCTCTTTCTTTGGATCATTGTTATCAATAAGTGTTTTTTTGTTGTGTATCTTTGGATTATGTTGTAAATAAATCCAAACAATTTTAAAAGCCATTCTTTTTTAAATCTCCTCATTCTTTGTGCAAGGTTGGTCAGAATGATGGGCCCTGATAAGCTCCTAATAGGGCCATTAGGGAGTGTCTTTGTCTTTCTCAGGTGTGGAAAGCTTGCATATTAATGAGATGATCCTTCCCTTTGCATATTGCTTTTTCACACAAAACACGTCGTAAAAATTTTAAATCAATATATTGTCTTCTCTGAATGAGCAGTCAGGGTGATTTTCACATAGTTTTAGAGCAAATATTCTAGGCTACGTCATAAAATTTTCAAAAGTCTTGTGAAGAAATAATAAGTATGGGTTTCATGACCTTATTTCAGTGAGAATTTTTTTTTTGTATTTTCACAAACCACGCATAAATGTCATTATCTCAAAACTACAAACTTTAACACACATGCTGTTGATATATTATTGTAGCAGAGTTTGTGCTGAATACAGTGTAATAAGACTTTAGCCATGAAAATGTCACAAGTAACAGAAATAAGCACAAATGTCAGAGCATGTCAGAACACCTCCAGGGCCCAGAAAACAGCTCAGACCCCAGAGGGTTAAATAGGCTAATGAAAGTCCTGTCTAAAAGAAGAAGAAGAAAAAGAACTTTGTCTCATCAATTACCTTTATTTAAAATCATATTTTGCTATCATTTAAGTTCAGTTTTACATTTTTAATACATTCTTGTCTTTGTTTAATGAAGCAGCTGTAACTGTTGAAACCAATATTATCCGTTTGCAGTCCCGGAGGCCGCATTTTCAGGACCCCAGTTCTAGGACCGCATTTCTAGGACCCTAGTTTTTTGTGACAGCGCCACCTTCCGAGTCAGAGAACCGCATTCCCAGGAACAGTTTGAGCAACTGAGCAAGCATTGTTAGTGAACTATGGTCGTAAGTACTATTGAGCTCAATTAGTAATGACAGAACTTGCGACCGTAGGTCTGTAATTTAATCTAAATCAGTCCATTCCATGAAAAAAAAATTACCTGACAAATGGAAGGGTCCCTTTTTATGGAGGTCCATGATGACCACTGGTGGATGATCACCACAATTTACACAGGAATACTGATAGTCATGATCAGTGAGTGCTTCAAAATAAAGATACCCATGTAGAACTGTATTAGCTGAGGGAAACTTTACCCCTGAAGTCAATTCTACATATTCTACCACTCTGCTCACTGCAGTATGCACCTAAGGGAGAAACATTATAGTGAAAATACAGAAAATTTAAATTTCATATATTTACCCTTTTAAAAGATTAATTCATAAAAAAAAAATAAAAAAAAAAAATACCTGTGGCATGTTCCTTATGGTTAAGCATAAAGAGAGATCAAGCACTATCCGGTCATTAAAATTGTGTAGGCCATCTTTCCACTCTTGGTAAAGGTAGAAGGTTCCGCTTTGATGGCAAGATTTACAGTACATAGAGATGTCTTGAAATCAGAAGTTTCAACAATATTTTCCGTACGGTTTACAACACATTCAATGATTAATGAAAGCATAGCAAATCTACCACAGTGGATTGTCATAAGATATAGTTTCATTGACCTACCTTCAACAATACGCGAGTTGGTGAGGATGTTGGCCTTATTTGTAATGAGGATTGTGTCACTCATAGGTACATTGCCAGGGCACTGCTGGCACATCATCTCCAGTGGAATGAGGTGCCTTGGGTATTTTTTTTCCAATAATGGATGCCGTAAATGTTCTGGCAGAACAGCAGGTAATTTTTTGAACTTCAAAATATACTCAACCTTGGCTTTGAACTTTTGGTCATCTTTTGGAGGATATGGAATGTTACCCAGCTCAACCTCATCATGACGGCCTCCATCGGCCTCCATTCCACCTCCTCAGTGCACCGGACTTTCCTGAACAGCTCATGGTGAGTCTGAAATAAGTGCCATTTTGCAATGTACTTGTGTTGGCATGATCTCTTCGTCATTGCACAAGGACAGTGCCACAAATTCTTTTTTGTGTCATATGACACCATGACTCTTCCTAAACGACTGTAATATAAACAGTCGGCTCATAAACGGATATGTATTTTTTGGACTGAGGGATTCCAATTTGGGAGTATACAGACAGAGGCATATGGTTTGCATTTGCAAGGTTTTGCAGATCAAGGCAGACCGTCTTTTTATCCTTGCCAAACCACCGGCTGTTCACCATCCCATTAAGTGTTCCCTCACTAAGTACAGGAGAGGAGACATAGCATGTGCAGTTAATGATTTAAGGTGTACACATTGATGTGCTTTCAACCTACTTCTCCATGCCAACTCCATGTTCACCTGGCACTCAGCAGATTCACAGAAAAACACGTTGATTTTCCCCCCAGACTTTATTTTGAACGTGCAGAGGTGTAGTTGCCCCGTGAAAAGATTTGTGAACAGTATAAACTCCATTCTCTGGATCTATGCATTCACTTGGAAGGTGTGAACATGCTGTAATGCCCTTATGTTTTCCTGTGTGTTTCCTTTCTATGTGCCTTTTTAAATTGATTCTGTTCATGCTAAGCTGGCAGATGGGACAATTTTTACGCAGTACTAGCTTCACACGGACCCTTTGTATTTGCGTACTCTGGGTGGCTGGCACAGTGAAGGTTGTTGGAGCTGGGACGGTGGAAGTACTTGGAGCTGGGATGGTGGAAGTACTTGGAGCTGGAACGGTGGAAGTACTTGGAGCTGGGATGGTGGAAGTACTTGGAGCTGGGACGGTGGAAATACTTGGAGCTGGGACGGTGGAAGTACTTGGTGCTGGGATGGTGGAAGTACTTGGAGCTGGGACGGTGGAAGTACTTGGAGCTGGGACGGTGGAAGTACTTGGAGCTGGGATGGTGGAAGTACTCGGAGCTGGGATGGTGGGAGTACTTGGATGGTGGAAGTACTTGAAGCTGGGATGGTGGAAGTACTTGGAGCTGGGATGGTGGAAGTACTTGGTACTTGGAGCTGGGACGGTAGAAGTACTTGGAGCTGGGACGGTAGACGTGCTTGGAGCTGGGACGGTGGAAGTACTTGGAGCTGGGACGGTGGAAGTACTTGGAGCTGGGACGGTGGAAGTACTTGGAGCTGGGACGGTGGAAGTACTTGGAGCTGGGACGGTGGAAGTACTTGGATCTGGGATGGTGGAAGTACTTGGAGCTGGGATGGTGGAAGTACTTGGAGCTGGGATGGTGGAAGTACTTGGAGCTGGGATGGTGGAAGTACTTGGAGCTGGGACGGTGGAAGTACTTGGAGCTGGGACGGTGGAAGTACTTGGAGCTGGGACGGTGGAAGTACTTGGAGCTGGGATGGTGGAAGTACTCGGAGCTGGGATGGTGGGAGTACTTGGATGGTGGAAGTACTTGAAGCTGGGATGGTGGAAGTACTTGGAGCTGGGATGGTGGAAGTACTTGGTACTTGGAGCTGGGACGGTGGAAGTACTTGGAGCTGGGACGGTGGAAGTACTTGGAGCTGGGACGGTGGAAGTACTTGGAGCTGGGACGGTGGAAGTACTTGGAGCTGGGACGGTGGAAGTACTTGGATCTGGGATGGTGGAAGTACTTGGAGCTGGGATGGTGGAAGTACTTGGAGCTGGGATGGTGGAAGTACTTGGAGCTGGGACGGTGGAAGTACTTGGAGCTGGGACGGTGGAAGTACTTGGAGCTGGGACGGTGGAAGTACTTGGAGCTGGGACGGTGGAAGTACTTGGAGCTGGGACGGTGGAAGTACTTGGAGCTGGGACGGTGGAAGTACTTGGAGCTGGAATGGTGGAAGTACTTGGAGCTGGAATGGTGGAAGTACTTGGAGCTGGGACGGTGGAACACAGTGGTGTTTTTAATCAATCACCAAGGGGGCACGAGGTCTCTACCTTGCCTTCGACTTTCACGAGTGCTGCTTTTGTGGGCAAACCAGCACTTCCTGTTGATCAGAGTGGCACACATTCCCGGTCACTGCAACAGTGTGGCAGACTCACTCTCTCGATCGGGTTCGACTTGACTTAACTAGACTTGGTTGTATTCGTCTTCCACTCTGTTCGGCTGTCTCTGGCGGTCTGTAACAATGAAATAGAACGCCGGTTACTGATGTAACCTTGGTTCTATGAATAGTGGAAGACCGCCAGAGTCTCTGGTCACTCGGATTGAGAGAATGACTGCAGAGAACGACCGTGACATGAACGGAGTGGATATAGCTTCCGACACGTCATCGGTCAGGGTCACAAATCAATGCGAGATTTTCGATATGGCTCGCAAGACGCGACTCCTTCCACTATGTTCGACCATCTCTGGCGGTCTTCCACTATTCATAGAACCAAGGTTACACCAGTAACCAGCGTTCTGTGAACTCAGGGGTCCTGAGCTGCAGTAGGCAACCAGTTACTTATAGTGCAGCGTTTTGCATGGCGTCCCGACTGCATATAGCTACGCAATACGAAGTGACCATTCGAAAGAGAACTACTCGGTTACTATCGTAACCTCAGTTCCCTGAGAGTAGGGAACGAGTATTGCGTAGCCGGCTGCACTATAGTAACCTGGCAAGTTGTCGCTTCAGTCGTTTAAACCTGCTAAAATGGCTTTTATTTGGGGACTAATATAGGCTGATAAAGACAATTAGGAAAAATAAACTACTGACACTGAAATGAATTCATATTAACCTTAATTAACCATATTAAAAGCGTACTTTTCTAGTAGATCACTTAAAGATGCGACATTGCGATCTATATCCAGTGTTAGTTCAGTGTAATTGCCACGTGCTGAGCAATAAAATCTCTTCTGTGTAAGTTAGTCACAGTCAAATCACTCCATCTCCACCAGTGTTGCCAGATTGGAAATGTCCAAGCATTGTACCAGAAGCTCAAAATGATCATATTTGGAAGAAAATTATCGTACACAAGTCAAACGTACAGAATACAGCTATTTATTGGCCAACAACTTTTTGACACGACATGAAAATTACTTTTTTGCTAAAATATCAACCTCGGCTTGGAAAAAAACTGGCCTAAGCGCCGTGGAAAGAACTCTTTACTTTTTTTTTAACTTTTTTATTCTTCTTGCAAAACATAAAGAGATGACATGTTAATGATACACAACTTTGTATACAATATACAAAAAGAACATTAACCTGTGCTCATTAGAGAGTCATTCTCCACGATGATTGGCCGAGAAGATATGAGATGAGATGAGATGAAAGACATGCGTATCTCCACGTTTAGGTTCTTCTCACGGTAGACGTAGAATCCACAGCTAGATCAATGAGAATAGAAGCCCTATGATTACAACCACCATCATTTGAAGTGTCACACAATTCTGAAATTATCGTACATTATGGGATTTTTTCATTATTGATCGTAAATCGAACAGAGGTCAAAATTATCGTACAAATACGATAATTATCGTACGTCTAGCAACACTGATCTCCACTTATAGCTGGTGTGTGGTGATGGTTTTACTAACCGTGAGTCTCGGGCTGGTTTGTCTTCTTCTGTTGATTATCATCATACTGCGGTATTTCATGATCACAGCAGAGAGAGACGAGATGTAGAGTTACAGGAACACAGCTGAAGAGTTTGATCAAACTAAATACTGCATATGTGGTTTCTCCACTGCATGGATCTTCATGTGTCGCTTCAGGTCACTTTTAAAAGAGAAACTCTTTCCACACTGATCACACGTGTGCGGCTTCTCTCCAGTGTGGATCCTCTCATGTGTTTTCATATTTGATGAGTCACTGAATCTCTTGTCACAGTGTGAACACTTGTAAGGTTTTTCTCCAGTGTGGATCATCTCATGTGTTTTCAGATTTGATGAGTCACTGAATCTCTTGTCACAGTGTGAACACTTGTAAGGTTTTTCTCCAGTGTGGATCATCTCATGTCTTTTCAGATTTGCTGACAGACTGAATCTCTTGTCACAGTGTGAACACTTGTAAGGTTTTTCTCCAGTGTGGATCCTCTGGTGCCGATTTAAATCTATCCCTGTAGTAAAAGTCTTCTCACACTCAAAGCACATGTACTCTCTCACAGCAGTGTGAATTTTCTCATGTCTATGTAAATACGGCAGCAGTGAAAAACTCTTTCCACACACAGAACATGAATGTGGCTTCTCCTTCGTATGAACTGTCAGGTGTTTCTTCAGGTCTGATGCACAAATAAATGTTTTGCCACATTGATCACATGACAATGGCTTCTCTCCGGTGTGGATCATTATGTGACGCTCAAGACTTTGTTTGGTTGAGAAACTCTTCCCGCATTGATCACATGAGAACGGCTTCTCTCCGGTGTGGATCCTCATGTGAAGCTCAAGACTTTGTTTGGTTGAGAAACTCTTCCCGCATTGATCACATGAGAACGGCTTCTCTCCGGTGTGGATCCTCATGTGTTGCTCAAGACTATGTTTGGTTGTGAGACGCTTTCCACACTGAGTGCAGGTGAAAGATTTCTTGGCTCTTCTTTTCTTTAAAAATGTCTGTTTAGTCTTTGAGCGACTCAAAGTTTTTTCTCCTGGTTTGACATGATGTTCCTCCTCCACTTCACTCAGTTTTTCACTCTCCTCCTTCACTTCACTCAGTTCTTCACTCTCCTCCTTCACTTCACTCAGTTCTTCACTCTCCTCCTTCACTTCTCTCAGTTCTTCACTCTCCTCGCTCTCTTCCATCAGGTCTAACATGAAAGATAAATTATTCATTTCATTTTCAGTACATCAAAATAATTTAAAGAGAGAAATATAAAGTGAAAATACATGAAAGTGAGCCCAGTTGAGTTTGTAAAAAAGCTGCCGCAGAATGTGACGTCATTTCACGACCGTTGCAGTGTCTGTAGAAACTTCACAAGCTCAAAGTGTAGAGTGGCCACACTTTAACTGGCTTTAACTATTTGTATTATCTTTATCTGTGTCCTACATGTTTCACTCAACCCTGTTACTCCTGACATGATTTTCCTCCTTTTAAAAACAGAGCATTTCTTAAAACTGTGACACACAGGAAGTGACATCATCTGGGCTCTTTCTGCAGCATGATGGGAAGACAAGAAAATAATAGGCTTGTTTGAGATGCGCCTTGCCTCGCCTGAAATGTATGCGAGAGTAGGCGGCTGCAGTGAGAGGAGGAGTGAAAAAAGCGCAGGCAAGCCGGACAGTTCTCTCTTCTCGCAGTGGATCAGACACTGGGAGATCAAAGATGGATATCGCGGGATTCACGCTCGTGCACAGTGTTGCTAATAAACTGGATGTAATTCAAGTTCTGTTGCTTTTATATGAAAATAAATAAATTGAACAAGACACCCAAAGTACTTGTTATTTAATTAATTCCATTCCAAATGCATGTTTATCAATCATTTTTTCTTTAATACAGACATAGGCTATGTGTTTTTTTTTAAATTTAATTGCATAACCCAAAGAGAACGCACTGTCAGATGTTTTGGGAATATTCACACATAACATATACACATAAAACATGATATCAGAGTTTTAAAATGAAACATTTTAAAAGAGAACAATACATCACGGTTGTTTAAACCAATGAGCATTAAGCTGTGTCGTCAGCAAGTTGCATCGTGCTTTTGATCAGCGCAGTCGGTGGAGAGCAACTGCGCGCGACTGCAGAATCCGACACGTGCGCCTTGCGCTCGCGAGAGTTTCAGATACACGTCATGATGACATCAGAGCAAGTCGGACCGCACTCGGACACATTTCTAACCAGCATGCATCTCGCGCTGATCACCAGTGATCGGTTCTGCGCAGATTTTGCTCATCTCAAACAAGCCTAATCTCAATTCATTGTCTCAGTTTTTACACAAACTGTAGCATTGACTGTATTCATCAACCGTGTTACCAAAGTTACTGTAAGAAGAATCTCTATAACTATGAATAACTTGTATGATATTTGACTAATACAACTTGATCAGTAACTTGGTGTTTACTGATTACTCCTAAAAATATATATTTTGTAAACTATGTTGAAAATGACTAAAATTCTGGCAATGTTGTTGCAAATTGGGAACCAGATATAAAATAAATGTAAAATAAAACAGTTAAATAGTATTTAGCTTGATCTGATGTTGACAATCAATATAAAAATGTCTCAAACCTCCCTTTACTGACCATTTGTTGAAGAAAACCCAGAACATTCTGTACCGTTTCATAGTTGAACTGTTTATCTAAATGTGATGAAGTGCTTGAATGTTTCTAACATGAATGTTCTTCAGCATCATGAATGAATGAAGAATAAACACCAACCTCTTTGTTCTTCAGGATCTTCAGTGTGTTTCATTCTGCAGGGTTCTGGATCACTCCTGTTCTCTCTGTCCTCTTTAATAAACTCAGTCTTTGCAGATTTCAGCTCTTCCTGATGCTCTGATGCTCGTCTTCACTTGTAGCTGATGGGAATTTACAGCATTTATTGCTGAATTACTGTGGGCGGAGCTTCACTGATGATGTGATTGCTGTGGGAGGAGCTTCACTGATGATGTGATTGCTGTGGGAGGAGCTTCACTGATGATGTGATTACAATTATTTAATCAATGCAAATATTCTACAACATGCAGAAATATAGAAAAGATTAATAACTTAATGTAAATTCTTCCAAATATAAATAATGGTAAGAAAAACAGTTAAAATCATAAACACAGAAATAAAGGTACATATAGTAGCCAACAAATCCCCTCAGTCTGCTGACACCAATGAAATGAGCTTTAAGTGTCAATTTACAGGAGATCTGAAGAGATCAGCATAATAAATGAGGTGAAAACAGGAACTATTGTCATGAAATAAAGAGTGTTTTCAGCAGATCTGTTAATATTGATGAGCCTCAGACTATCAACACTCATTCAACAAGCCATTCAGGATCATCAGCAGATCATCTCACTTTATTCTGAGTGTTTGCTGTTAGAAACACATTATTTGAGTCAGGATACATGACAAAAGCCTGTAAAACTACTCTACTGAAAGACAATACTGTTATTTCTGTAATTACAGCAGTATAATATGTCCAAATTAAGTTTGATCTTATGATAACTACATTAATCACTATAAAGTAGTTAGATCATTAAAATAATAACATTTTAAATGCGCAGAAACTGAAAATGATCATAAAACATTTCAAAATAAAGAGCACCACAAGCACTATTGTTCCCAGAGTAAAATGCTATTCATATTTATCAGTATTGCTTTAATGTCTCACGTGGCTCATCATAGGCTCAATGTAAAGCATTTAGGAGTCTCTGTTCCAGTATGACACTTGAGATCGGTTCACATTAATTCCCTTCACAGATCTCAAACTTTGACTTTTGACTTGGCGAAACAATCACACAAACGAACTCAACATCGCTCAGGTCTGAATGAACTCAACATATTCTCCTCATGCTCGCTGCTGCTGCACTAAATGTTTATTTCAGAAGGAAGACGCCAGAAAAGACGCACAAGTATCGCTGTGATCCATGAAAACAATACAGAAATGAGCCTGTTGCTTAATCAAACTGTATAAAGTGTGTGTGATGGTTGTGTAAATGTGAGAAATACCGTGAACTGCTCTCCTCACCTCAGAAGACTCGACGCTGAAACTCATTCACATTTAGTCATTTAGCAGACACCTTTATCCAAAGCGACTTACAAATTAGGACTAAATTAAGCGAGTCATCGTGAAAAGGGCAAAAACAACGCAAGAAGTGCTCAAAATACAACGTTTAGGCATTGTTCAGAGTAGCATAAGGTACTGGTTCATGAGTACCAGACACGAGAGGATTAAAGGAAAAGGAATTTATTTGCATGTTTTTATGAGGTTAAGTGCTCACGGAAGAGACGAGTTTCCAGCTGTGTTTTGAATGTTGTCAGGAATTCTGCGCTCCGGATGAGGGTGAGGAGATCATTCCACCAGCATGGAACCGTGAATGAGAAGGTTCTGGAGAGGGATTCACTTTCATCTCCTCTAGATTATCATTCACCTCTACAGATGTTTCTGAACCACTTGGATCTGCAGTTTCGGTAGTTGTCACAACATCAACAGACAGAGAAGGTACAGGACTCACATAAGATTTCAATAAATTAACATCACAAACCTTTATTTTCTTTCGACGATCTGGTGTATTTAATAAATAGTTGTTATTCGGAAAACACTTCACAATCGTATAAGGTCCAGCAAACCTAGCCTGAAAGGGACTAGTCAAAACAGGTAACAACACCAGCACTTGATCACCTGCTTGAAAGTGTCTGGACTTGACTTGATCAAACAGCTTCTGCATCTTTCCCAGAGACTTGGCTAACTTTCGTAGAGCAATAGATCTAGCTTCATCGAGTCGATAACGGAAATTGATTACTTAGTCTAAAACATTCTCAGGAGAGTCAAAAGTCATCCACTCATCTGCCAGGACAGCAATAGGGCCCCTAACAGTGTGTCCAAACACTAACTCACTAGGGCTAAAACCTATGCTCTCCTGTATAACATCACGAATAGCTAGCAACATCCAAGGAAGTCCTTCCTCCCAGTCACAGTCAAGTTCGACACAATAAGACCTCAAAACTCATGGAATCTTTCCAGACCTTTCCTCTTCCAGACTTTGAGGGTGATAAGCACTTGAGATATTATGTTTAACTTTAAGTTGACCTTAGAGAAGTTTCGGCACATAAAATTTGAGCCCTGGTCTCAGACTGAATGGTTTTTGGAATGCCAAAAATAGACATGAAACTTGTTAAAGCCTTTAAAATAGCTTTAGAAGTCATTGATCTCAGAGGATAAGCTGCAGGGTAACGTGTAGTCTGACATATTACAGTGAGTAAATAAGCATATCCAGCCTTAGATCGTGGTAAAGGACCAACGCAATCAATAGTCAAGTGTGCAAAAGGAGTGGTAACTGCAGCAATAGGCTGTAAAGGAGCCAATGGAACTTTTTGATTTGGCTTTCCGGTCATTTGACAAGTATAGCAGGGCCGTATATAGTTAATCACATCTCGCTTACATCTAGGCCAATAACATTTCCTAAGAACTCTCTCATAGGTCTTTCGTACGCCCATATGACCAGCCATTCCCTGGTGTGATAGCTGTTGGAGGTCTTGACGGAAATTAAGTGGAACCACGATTTGGATCCTAGGATCGAGTGAAAAGTCAGAGCTCATAGGTTGTTGTCTATGAAGCAATCCATCTTGAAGAAAATAGAAGGGAGATGAACTCTTGTCTCCTGCTTCATGAGCTAAAGAGAACAATTCTTGAAGAGTATCATCCGCCTGCTGTGCTTTGATAAGGTCATCTCGAGTCACACTATAAAGCGGAGATAAAGAACAAGACGTGTTAACATGGTCATCACAGATAAATTGACTTTCTGACATAGAATCAGACTTATCAGTCTTATGGTCATCAACAGCATGTGACTCATGAACAGGGATCACATCTTCCACATCCGTACACACAGTACAAGGTTCTGGCTGAGAGGAATTTCCAGAAATGGTATTTGCTCAGAACGCGCGGCTGCTATGACGGGAAAATATTGCGGTGTTGTTAAACAAATCCAAGAGCGAGCACCAGAAGCAAAGTGGACACACTGTTTCTTGCACAGGTAAAGTCTTGCAACAAAACATATGTCACCAGAACTGCATGAGGTCATGAACATTGCTGTGAAAACGGTTAACTATAAGAAGAAAAATGCTCTCAACTCAAAAGGTGTTTTGCAGCTCTGTGTGAACGACTTGATGCTGATCATTTGCAGCTCTTGTACCACAGTGAAATAAGGTGGCTTTCAAGATGATGTTTGCTCAATCGTGCTTTTGAACTGAGAAAAGAAGTGCACACATTTCTGGAAGAGCAACGCTCCCTCACTGATGATCATTTTTGTGCAAAACTGGCCTACTTATCTGATATATTTGATCAGTTAAATCAGCTGAATGTATCAATGCAAGGCAGAAACAGCACAGAGTTTTTGGTTTCAGACAAAATTGATGGATTCAAGGAAAAACTCATTATTGGGAATAAAAGAGTCAAGGATTATTACGCCCCGCCTCTAGGGGAATATAAAACACTACAGAGGCGCAATAAATAATTGGTTGGGTTGTGGAAAGGAATCCCAGCACGCATCACTCCGGTCGATAATCAACTACAAAAACACAGATGTAGCAGAAGATAATAAATTTATTGTAGAGTGATGAATGAAAAGAGCATCTCTTCAGGGTGTCCCAAAGGCCAAAACAACAAACAAACGAATAAACAAAGAAAAAGGAGAAACATAACTAACCTAATCGAATATCAAAAGAAAATACATTTAACTAACCTGACTCCCTGTCATAAACAGAGATCAAACGGTTTAGAAATAAATAAGGCAGGACACCCCTACACGCTCCACTCTATTAAGGTTTTAAACAGGACCAGTTCAGACATTACCACACGGTGTAGCTGGTGGCATGGACATAACAAACAATTCAGAAGATTATATACACATCTGGTCACTTAAACTATAGAAAATTATTAATACGAAGACAAGGTTGATCATCGGCCGGAGGAGGGATTCCGGAGCTCTCAACCCACGTGCGACCGGACCAAAGTGAGCTCCCAGACGAGTGCCAGCAGCGTCCTTATGAAGGCGACGCCCCAACTAGACGACCAATGGCCTTCTTACAGCTCCTCATGAGATCACCTGCTTGTAATCAAAAGGAAAACACGGAACAACAAAACGAATGAAAACAGCAATAAAACAATAAACAAAACACAGGTCGTAACACTCTCACACACAAAGAATCTACATACAATACAGTACAGTAGATTTACTCAGAATTGAACGACCTGGATAAGGCATCAGCCAACACGTTATCTTTGCCTTTCTTAAAGCGGATTTCCAAATTAAAATCCTGAACGAAGAGAGACCAGCGCATAATTCGTTGGTTTGAGTTCTTCATGCGAGATATAAAAACTAACGGGTTATGATCCGTATGTACAACCACCGGCATAGAACTAGAGCCAATATACACCTCAAAGTGTTGTAAGGCCATTAAAAAGGCTAACGCCTCCTTCTCAATGGTGCTGTAGTTTAGCTGATGTTTCAGGAATTTCTTTGAAAAATACCCAACAGGATGCTCTATCCCATTTTCATCATCCTGTAGAAGAACGGCACCGCCACCAGTAGCACTTGCATCCACATCTAGCTTAAATGCACATGAATAATTTGGAGCCGTCAAGACAGGACCACTACTCAAAAGGTTTTTAACAGAATCAAATGCAGTCTGGCATTCCTCAGTCCACTCAAAAACTTGTGATACACGAAGCAGATTTGTTAGAGGCAACACAACATCTGAAAAGTTTTTACAAAATCCCCGATAATAACCAGACATTCCTAGGAATCTCCTGAGTTCACGTTTCGTACGAGGCACTGCAAATTCGGTAATAGCTTGCACTTTCAAAGCAACAGGTCGAACCTGCCCTTGCCCCACCTGTTTCCCTAGGTAGGTAATTGTCGCTTTACCAAACTCACACTTAGACAAATTAAGAGTGAGAGATGCATCCAGTAAACGATTAAAAACAGTACTTAACGTGGTCAAGTGCTCATCCCATGTATTCGAATAAACAACAATATCATCGAGGTAAGCTTTACAGTTTGAAACCCCGCCCAGCACTTGACTCATCAAGCGCTGAAACGTAGCCGGAGCGTTGCGCAGTCCGAACGCCATCACCCTATAATTCAGGAAATCATCCGGAGTAACAAACGCAGATATTTCGGCCGCGCGCTCCGTCAGGGGAACTTGCCAGTACCCCTTTAGCATGTCGAGTTTCGTGACGAAGCGCGCAGACCCTACGTTATCAATACAATCCTCCATAAGCGGGAGGGGAAACGAATCTGGTTTTGTCACGGCATTTACTCTTCTATAATCCGTGCAGAACCGCTGTGTTCCGTCCGATTTCGGGACTAATAAGCAGGGTGAACTCCAGGCGCTGAAACTCGGAACTGCAAATCCATTTGCAACTAAATATTTCACCTCGGCCTCCATAACTTTACGTTTAACTGGATTCATTTTGTAAGCACGTTGCTTAATCGGTGAATGATCACCTACGTCAATATCATGCTTCAGTACTTGAGTGCGGGTAGGAACGTCTGAAAATAACCCCAAAGATGAATTAATCAGCTTTACTATATCAGTACGCTGAGAGTCAGATAAATGCGCCAGATGAGAGTTTAAATTCTCCAAAATCATGGAATTATCCAATCTGCCACCCAACATCAGGGTACTCTGTAGATGCAGTCCATCTTCATCAACATCACTGTCAGAAGCTATCACGATCGAGGCAACTGGAGTGATAACAGAGGTTTTTAACTCCATATCTTCCCCACGACTCACATACAGCTTCAGCATGTTTACATGACACACGCGAGTTTTTCTTTGCCGATCGGGAGTCCGAACAACATAATTCGTCTCATTCAGCTTCTTATCAATGACATACGGACCAGAAAATCTAGCCTGTAATGCAGCACCCTGGATTGGCAATAAAACCAAGACCCTGTCCCCCTCAGAGAACGAACGAAAAACAGCATTCTTGTCAAAACGCTTCTTCATTTTCACCTGGGTACTTTCCAATGCGGTCTGAGCCATTTTACAAGCGTTATGCAATCGCTCTCTAAAAGAACTGACATAGTCCAGTAAGTTACAATCCGATTGTTGCTCAGTCAGCCAGTTCTCTCTCAACATTTTGAGTGGGCCCCTTACCGTGTGTCCAAAAACTAATTCTGCAGGACTAAATCCTAATGACTCCTGAACACTTTCACGGACAGCAAACATAAGAAAAGGCAACCCCTCATCCCAGTCTTTCTCTGACTCGGCACAATATTTACCCAGCATGGACTTCAAGGTTTGGTGGAACCTTTCGAGAGCACCCTGGGACTCTGGGTGATAGGCACTAGATGTAATGTGCTTAATTTTCAGTTGGGACAGTACCTGTTTAAATAATCGTGACATAAAATTAGTCCCCTGATCCGTTTGGATCACCTGTGGAAAGCCAAAGGTAGAGAAGAACGTGATTAGGGCTTTCACCACAGCCTTCGCTTTTAATGAACGCAACGGGACTGCCTCCGGATAGCGAGTTGTCGCGCACATAAGCGTAAGCAGATAAACATGTCCAGATCTTGTTCGCGGTAACGGTCCAACACAGTCCAAGATTACTCGTGCAAAAGGCTCTCCCATGACAGGAATAGGTTTGAGTGGTGCAGGATGTATAATCTGGTTAGGTTTTCCTACGACCTGACACACGTGGCACGAGCGACAATACCGCGCAACATCAGATTTAATGCCAGGCCAGAAAAAAAAACGCAAAATGCGAGAATAGGTTTTAGTAATACCCAGATGTCCTGCTACATTATCATGGGCCACACTCAGAACTTGTTTTCGAAAGCATTTAGGCACAACCAGTTGAAAAACAATATCCCAACCTAAACCATCAGACCCAGCTGGAGTCCACTTTCTCTTTAACACCTCGTTGTCCCAAAAATAACCTATCGATTTATTTTCAATCTCCTTCAAATTAAACGCTCCATTCCTGCAGCGCAATAAAGTAGGGTCTTTTTTCTGTTCAGCAGAAATCACATCTTTATTAATGGACAACGACAGATCAGCTGATTCTAGTTCAGCACTACTAGTCGCGGACAGCGACTCGGGATCAGACAGCTCAGGTTGCACCGTGCGAACTTCACCTTTAACCTGGTCCTCAGCTGCCAAAAAGGTATCCGAAATATCAATCGACTCACCAAATTTACGCGCTTGAGCCCGCGTAACTACACACGCCGCAAACACTGAAGGAAACTCTGATGCCAACTCACCGGAAGTAACAGAATCATACATGGGATTTTCAATGACCTCGGGAAATGGGAGTACTTTCCCTCCAGCGAGATCATTACCTATAATTAAGGCCACGCCATTCACAGGTAACTTGTGCCGCACCGCCAATTTTACACAACCTGTTACTAAACCGGATCGAATGTACACATTATGTAACGGTACTTTCAACACCCCCAACTCAATTCCTTGAATGAGAACATCAGATCCACAATAACTTTTCTCAGAAAATGGCAACATGCTAGCCAGCACAAACGACTGATTGGCCCCTGTATCCCGCAACATAGTTACAGGAACTAAGTCTCGCTCAGATCCACTAAGAGAAATCATCCCCTGACACACAAAAGGATCATACGCGGCATCAATATTCGAACTAAATTGACTGCCAATTTTCTTAACAAAACCAACACTTTTGGCTGACTTCCCTTTATTTTTATTTTTCAGTGAAGGGCAATTCGCAATCAAATGACCAAGTCCGTGGCAGTAGAAACATTCACGGCCTTCAACTGGCATTGTTTGTTTAGGCAAACCTACTTTCGAAATTTTGGCGTTTTTCTCTGAGGACGGAGAATTAAATTCGCGACGTACAACAAACGCATTTTTATGAGTCAGAGTAAACTCATCTGCACAAACGGCAGCCTCGGCAAGAGTCAAAACTCTCTTTTCGTTCAAATAGACAACAACTCTGTCTGGCAACGAATTTTTAAAATCTTCAATCAAAATCAACTCACGGAGATTTTCAAAATTAACGACTCTGCTGGAATGACACCATCTATCAAAAAGCACAGTTTTTTCCCGTGCGTATTCCACATAAGTTTGAGAGGCATTTTTAACAAGTGCACGAAACTTCTGCCTATACGCCTCTGGCACTAATTCGTACGCCCTCAGTACCGCACTTTTCAGTTTATCATAGTCTAAACTATCACTCACAGATAGGGTAGAACAAACCTCTTGGGCTTTCCCAGTTAATTTACACTGTATCAAAAGAGACCAAACCTCTTTCGGCCAGCGCAACGCAGCAGCTATACGCTCAAATGCGCCAAAGTATGAATCTACCTCACTATCTCTAAATGTAGGCACTAAGGTTAGATGACGACTAACATCGAAATCTGTAGGGTGACTAGGAGCCACAGAAAAAGGCGCAGAGGGTGAGTGATAGTCAACACTAGTAGAGGGTACATCAAAAAGAGTCTTAACCGAACTGGAACGACGATCATCAGCATGCGTTTCTAGTTCGCACTGCCTAAAACGTAACAATTGAGTGGTGTGTTCCTGACGTTTTATTTCGAGATCTAATTGCTTTAACTGAATAGCTAGTTTTAAATCCTCCGAGTTTACACCACTAAGTGAGCGCAACACGGGATCTGAACTAGCAACATCAACGCCATCTTCATCAGTTACCTCAACGTTAGAACTAGAATGCAAAATACCCTGCTTAATCAGTCCAGCTTGAATTACGTCTCTCAGTTCCTTCTTTCTATCAGTTTTAACAATCGCAATATCATAGAAATCGGCGATTAAATATAAATCAATTTTCCGACAGGACTCCAAAACATCACGTGAAGGAGCCTGTCTAAACGCCTCAATACTAAATTCCATCGATTAACCTACCACTTCCCCACTACACATGAAAAAAACTGCCAATCAAAACAAAAAAAAATATATAAATGGTACTCACCAGCAAAGCCGAAAACGTCTCAATTTGGATCGGGCAAATTTCCAAATCAAACAAATAGAATTGGACGGACGAGCCCCCAATTATTACGCCCCGCCTCTAGGGGAATATAAAACACTACAGAGGCGCAATAAATAATTGGTTGGGTTGTGGAAAGGAATCCCAGCACGCATCACTCCGGTCGATAATCAACTACAAAAACACAGATGTAGCAGAAGATAATAAATTTATTGTAGAGTGATGAATGAAAAGAGCATCTCTTCAGGGTGTCCCAAAGGCCAAAACAACAAACAAACGAATAAACAAAGAAAAAGGAGAAACATAACTAACCTAATCGAATATCAAAAGAAAATACATTTAACTAACCTGACTCCCTGTCATAAACAGAGATCAAACGGTTTAGAAATAAATAAGGCAGGACACCCCTACACGCTCCACTCTATTAAGGTTTTAAACAGGACCAGTTCAGACATTACCACACGGTGTAGCTGGTGGCATGGACATAACAAACAATTCAGAAGATTATATACACATCTGGTCACTTAAACTATAGAAAATTATTAATACGAAGACAAGGTTGATCATCGGCCGGAGGAGGGATTCCGGAGCTCTCAACCCACGTGCGACCGGACCAAAGTGAGCTCCCAGACGAGTGCCAGCAGCGTCCTTATGAAGGCGACGCCCCAACTAGACGACCAATGGCCTTCTTACAGCTCCTCATGAGATCACCTGCTTGTAATCAAAAGGAAAACACGGAACAACAAAACGAATGAAAACAGCAATAAAACAATAAACAAAACACAGGTCGTAACAAGGAGGGACGATTTGACATGTTTCCACATCTGAGTGAAACTTTGGAAGCCTCTTCTCATGTGAACATATCAAGTGTTATAACCCAGCACTTGTCTCAGTTGTCTCAAAAGTTTGCTGACTACTTCCCAGAGGACCCTCAACATGGAAATGTTGGATTTGGACCCATTCTCTGTAGATACTGCTTCAGAAGACATGGCTCTGTCCACTGTGTTGGAAAATGAATGAATCAAACTATCAGCTGACAGTAGCCTAAAACTTTGCTTCATTTTGGTTACTGGCTGCAAGTGAATATCCCTCTCTGTCAAAGCGGGGAATCAGATTTCTATTGCCTTTCACCACCACATACTTATGTGAGTCAGGGTTCTCCACTGTGACTATCACAAAATCAAAAGCAAGGAGCAAACTGAAAGCTACTTTGGATGCTACACTCCGTGTCAGTCTCTCACCCATTTCACCAAGACTTGAAATGCTATTTCATGCATACTGAGTTTTTTACACTGTTAAAGAGTTGGATTCCCATGCTAAACATGGACAAAGTTTAAAAAATTAAATTGTACGTTTGAAGGGAGTATTTCTGTACCAAAAATGCTCCTTCCGGTTTGTCACAAGTTTCGGAAAGTTTTTTTCGAGTATGGCCCTGTGTGGTCAGATGGGGCGGAATTTCCTTATATGGGTCCTAAGGGCACTTCTCCTGGAAGGGCGTGCGCGCACCTGTAGACCAGAGCGAGAGAGCGAAAGCACAGCAGTACGCCCATCAAAGCGCTGTGCTTTGCTTTAGGGAAGTCAATGTCACCAAGTGGGTTTTTGGTTGCCAGGGCAAGACAACCCTGCACAGATTCCCAAAGAACCCGGCGTTAAGGGACCAGTGGATGGAGTTTGTTTTTCCAGAGAATCAACAGAGTTGTGTTCTTGTTTGTTTGTTACCTGCATTTCGACGATGATTGTTTTATAAACAAAGCCCAGTTCGACGCCGGATTTGCAGATCGTCTAATGCTTAAGGATGGAGCAGTCCCAACGATAAAGGTTCACGGTCATGTGTTGGAACCGCAGGCGGTGAGTAAAACTGCTTCTCTGCTTCAAATGTCTCTGTGTTGTTAGCTATCGGCGCATAAGCACAGCTTTAGCTCCGCCCGCACGGCACGCCTCCAGCCGCTCGTTTTTTTTCCGGAAAGACTTGGTACAGCCTATCTTTCTTTCATAAATGTAATAAAACTAAAGACTTTTTGGAGATATGAAGGATGCAGTAGTACTGTATAGGTACTCAAGATTAACATGAGATTGACTGAAACTGAGTGTTTCACCCCCCCTTTAAGTGGAATGTTTCTTTATTTCTTTGTTTCTGTATTCCGCAGGAGCTGAGTTTTCCTGGAAGCAGGCTAGTGGTGGTAGCTGCACGGCCTTCACCTTAATTAGGTGTTATTAGTGTTGTGTTATTTCTGATCACAATTTGTAGTGGAGTGTGATTTTTCAAACAAATTGTGTTTTCCTTGCCGTATGCAGCTATAGCTAGCCTGCTTTTCGGGGGCCTCAGCCCCTGCAGTGATCTACATTCCTTGTCGTCTTTTGTTTGTCTTTTTGTTTACGGATCAAGACAACTTATTGTGAGTTATTATTTGTTTAATTGTTTTCTTTAATAAAAATTGTTTGTTTAAATGTGAACTCAGGCCTCCTGCCTCTTCTGAGCAAACGGACTTGTGTTCCGTTTATTGAATTATTTCCCCGGTAATTCGGGGTGGCATAGTCACTATTAGACGAGCCACGTTTTGCTACACATGTAAACAATTAAAGCGTTGTTGTGGCGAGAGGGGAAAAAAAAGAGTGCATATTTAGCCTACATCGCAGGTGGCTTGGAAGAAGTGGGTAATGGTTAATCCATTTTGCAACACTGGAAGTAAGCAACAGTAATTTGTAGCTAGTTTGAACTACAAAACTTAAAGATCTCCCTTTTTTCTTTTTTTTTGAAAAGCCGCGAGTATCGATACATAAGTGCCATTCAAATCCACCATGGTTACCCCCGTTCGCGTTGCAGGAAGAGCAATTTGGTCAGTCAGCCGCTAGTGTCGCTGTAGAGCAAGTTACTCATACTAACTTTACACAGATGCCGACGTCTACCTCTTCCTGTTTATGGAGTCAGAGCGAGGAGATTAAAAAAAATGGCGGTGAAAATAAATCCAGCACCTTCATGCTTTAAAGCAGATGTGTGGGAGCACTTTGGGTTTAAAAAGAAGAAGGAAAGCGACGACTTAGACAGAAGCATCGTGGTTTGCAAGCTGTGTGAGACAAACATGAAACACTCTGGAAATACCACCAACCTACGATTGGTGGTTGTTCCCACAAGTTTCCATTTGCTTCACTATGGTCGCAGAAAATTACAAAGTCCATTGCTTACTTTATTTGTCAGGATTTTAGGCACATGGTGAACGCGATGGAATATCCTATTCCAACCCGCGAAGACCTCATCAAGGTTTGCATTCCCAGGCTGTATGCTCAGACAAGGGCACGCGTGCGACGGCTGGACCTTGCGAACAACTAAAGCATATGTCACCATCACGGCCCACTTTATCAATGAGGAATGGGAGCTCTTTACGTATGTTTTACAAACCAGGGAAATGCCCGAGAGCCACACCAGACACAACCTGGCAGAACGTCTGAGAGGGGAATCCCAGAAAAGGATCCAGTAATAGTCACTGACAATGCGTCAAATATGACAATCGCAGCTGAGAAGGCAGCATTCACACTTCATCTCAAATGATACGCTCACACACTAAATCTGGCTGCACAACGTGCCCTCAAAATCACAGCAGTCGCACGCCTGCTGGGAAGGGTGAGACGCAGGCTTCTACGACTACCAGAGCACAAGCTGATGACGGATGTGGTTACCAGGTTAGTGTTTGGAGCAACAACCGGCCATCTGCACAGCCCTGCTCTCGAGTGAAGTCAGGAAGACCGAGAAGGATCTGTGCACACTGACTGAGTCAGACGTGACAACAGCTGAAGAAGTAGTCATCGCGCTGAAGCCCATGAAGGAGGCTACACAGTACATGTCCAAGGAGAAGACCCCCTCACTGTCAGTTGTCGCACCCCTCCAGGACACACTGATCAACAGACTGAAACCGATCAAAGGTGAATCTGCAGTCATAAAAGAGATGAAGGCTGCCATGGCTGGAGATCTTCAGAAGAGGTACATTGACCTCAAGGCAACTCTTCATGCATGTTCAGCGATGGATCCAAGATTCAAAGAAAGACAGGAAGTTTATGATGGACTGATTGTAGAGGCTGCAAGACTGAGCATGCAGCCATAAGAGGTAAGGCAGTGATGGTACTGCTAGGTTTAACCTTTGGCCTTGTACCCTATCCGCCATCTCCTGGCGAGAGTAAGCATAGGCCTAAATAATGCATTGTTCAAAGTTTAAAAGGCAAATCATTAACAGGTTTAAAGGCATATTTTAAATATAGTAATTCAATTCAGTAATTTAGTCACTTTGGAGTGTGGATGAAGAGGGGACAGCAAATGCTCCTGCTGATGATGAGGGGATGTAAAGAAGACGCTCTAAAGAAGACGCTGTAGATGAAGCAGAGCAATTTATGGAAGGAGAGAGCAGTCAAGGTCAGTATCACCCATCATTATCCAGTGAAGCGCACTGTGTTGTCTGAACCTCTGTGTAGGAATTATGGAATGTGCATAACTATAAGTAATGCTTTTTTGTTTTTATTGTTTATTTATTTGAAGGCCAGCGTCCTCCACCCAGGAATCCAAGGCCGTCTTGTCCACTGGCTGCCCTTCTTGGTGAACGAAACAGTGGTGGTGCAGCACGACCCAAGACAAATACCCAAGAGGACGAGGCCAAGGAGCAGATGACTCGCTACAAGGAGGCAGATCTCCTGGAAGTGAAAGAAGATCCACTGGTCTGGTGGAAGGAGTACCCGTATCAGTATCCACTCTTGTCACAACTTGCTAAAAGGTACCTCTGTGTCCCTGGCACTAGTGTTTCCTCAGAGAGGGTCTTTTCCACCACCGGAGATATCATCACTGCTCAGAGAAGTGCACTTCTCCCAGAGCACGTTGATCAGATTCTATTCCTGAACAAAAATCTGAAGACAATGTAGATCACTTGGTCTGCAGTTATGTGGAGAGGAGAGTTTCTGTTTAGTGTTCACTTAAGGCCTTAAGCTACTCTGCTAAGATGGGTACACTTTTAAGTTGGCTTAAATGTTGCTCCTATGGACTTGAATTATTGGCTGCCATGATTTATTTTTCTTTTCTGCTGGCTAGACTGGCTACCTCACATACTTGTAGGCCTAAAGGCCTTAAACTACTCGGCTAAGACGGATACATTTTAAGTTAAATGTTTAAATGTTCTTCTTAGTGACTTGAATAGTTGGATGTTTTGGAAAAGCCATGGTACTATGTTTACTTACCTGGTGGCTAGACTGGCTACCTCATATGTTCAGTGTCAAGCTAGAAAAGCTGTCAAAGAAACTGTTCAGAACAGGTCACTTGCTGCACTTTTTAACTCCATTGTTAATTGCAATACTGCATTTTATTTACTTTTAAAAGGCTTGTAAGCTACAGTTTGCACTGTTTCAATAAATGGAACTAATTTTCTCAACACATCTTTGATTCATTTTGTCCAGTATTTGCAAGCTGTAGACTCTCTGTCCAGTCAGAGACATATACTTTGTAATTAATGTTTTTAGTTTTCAGTTCAATTAATTCAATCCAAGTAAATCGAACACTCACAAGATCTCACCAAAATCACTCTGTCCCCTTTAAATCTTTCAGAAAATTATGTAAGTGTATCGTATTACATCGAATCGTATCGAATGGTATCGTTGGCTGAATATCATGATATATATATCGTATCGTGAGCTGAATATCGTGTATCATATCGTGAGATTAGTGTATTGCTACAGCCCTACCCTCCAGTGTGTCCTAGGTCTTCCCCGGGGTCTCCTCCCGGTAGGACATGGCCGGAACATCTTCCCGGGAAGGCGTCCAGGAGACATTCGGAAAAGATGCCCGAGGCGCTGATTCCCACCCCAGCCGCTTCACACTTGGCTGCAAACCGTCCCAATGCATGCTGAAGGTCCTGGTCTGATGGGGCCAGCATGACAACATCATCCGCAGAAAGCAGAGATGAAATCGTGTGGTCCCCAAACCTGACACCCTCCAGCCCCTGGCTGAGCCTAGAAATTCTATCCATAAAAATTATGAACAGAACCGGTGACAAAGAGCAGCCCTGCAGTCCAACATGCACCGGGAACATGTCTGACTTACTGCTGGCAATGCGAACCAAGCTCCTGCTCCGGTCGTACAGGGACCGGATAGCCCTTAGCAAAGGGCCCCGAACCCCATACAGAGCACCCTCCACAATATGCCATGAAGGACACAGTCGAATGCCTTCTCCAAATCCACAAAGCACATGTGGATTGGTTGGGCAAACTCCTATGAACCCTCCAGCACCCTGGAGAGGGTATAGAGCTGGTCCAGTGTTCCACGACCGGGATGAAAACCGCACTGTTCCTCCTGAATCTGAGGTTCTACTATCGGCGGCATTCTCCTCTCCAGTACCCTGGCATAGACTTTCCCGGGGAGGCTGAGAAGTGTGATCCCCCTATAGTGTGAGCACACCCTCCGGTCCCCCTTCTTAAAAAGAATCAGGGTTCAAATCCACCCTGGTCTGCCAGTCCAAATGTACTGTCCCCGACCCCCACGCAATGTTGCAGAGGCGTGTCAGCCAAGACAGCCCACAGCATCCAGAGACTTGAGGTACTCGGGGCGGATCTCATCCACCCTCGATGCCTTGCCACCGAGGAGTTTATGACTGTTATTTACCGAGGTCAACAGCTGCCCACCTCCACTGAAAACAGCATTGGTAGGGCACTGCTTCCCTCTCATGAGGCGCCGGACGGCTTGCCAGGATCTCTTTGTGGCTGACCGGTAGTCCTTCTCCATGGCCTCACTGAACTCCTCCCATGCCCGATTTTTTGCCTCCACAACCACCCGGGCTGCAGTCTGCTTGGCCTGCCGGTACCCGTCAGCTGCCTCAGGAGTCCCGCCAGCCAGGCCCGATAGGACTCCTTGTTCAGCTTTACGGCATCCCTTACTTCTGGTGTCCACCACCGGGTTTGGGGTTTCCTCGACAGGCACCGGAGACCTTACGGCCACAGCTCAGAGTGGCCGCGTTGACAATGGAGGTGGAGAACATGGTCCACTCGGACTCAATATCTCCAGACTCCCTCGGGATCCGGTCGAAGCTCTGCCGGAGTTGGAAGTTGAAGATCTCTGTGACAGGGGATTCGGCCAAACGTTCCCAACAAACCCTCACAGTACGTTTGGGTCAGCCGAGTCTGTCCAGCTTCCTCCCCGCCATCGGATCGAACTCACCACCAGGTGGTGATCAGTTAACAGCTCCGCCCCTCTCTTCACTCGAGTGTCCAAGACATACGTTCGGCGGTCAGATGAAACGACCACAAAGTCGATCATTGACCTCCGGCCTAGGGTGTCCTGGTGCCATGTGCACTGATGCTTGAACATGGTGCTCGTTATGGACAAGCTGTAACTAGCACAGAACTCCAATAACAGAACACCACTCGGGTTCAGATCAGGGGGGCCGTTCGTCCCAATCACGCCCCTCCAGGTGTCACTGTCACTGCCCACGTGGGCGTTGAAGTCCCCCAGTAGAACGACGGAGTCCCCAGTCGGAGCACTTTCCAGCACCCCTCCCAGAGACCCCAAGAAGGCCAGGTACTCTGCAGTGCCGTTCAGACCCATCCCCGACCCGAAGGCGTGGGGAAGCGACCCTCTCGTTCACCGGGATGAACTCTATAAGCAAACCCACACCAGCCCGCCGCCTCTCACCATGGGCAACTCCAGAGTGGTGAAGAGTCCATCCTCTCTCAAGGAGTGTGGTTCCAGAGCCCAAGCCGTGCGAGGAGGTGATCCTGACTATCTCTAGTCGGAACCTCTGAACCTCATGCACAATCTCAGGCTCCTTCCCCACCAGAGAGGTGACGTTCAACGTCCCTAGAGCTAGTTTCCGTGTCCAGGGATCGGTTTGTCGAGGCCCCGCCTTCGACTGCCGCCCAATCTACTAAGAACCGGCCCCTTAGGGTCCCTCCTCCAGGTGGTGGGTCCACGAGAGCATGGCCCCATGTCGCTCCTTCGGGCTGAGCCCGGCGCCGTCAAGGTCCTCAAATTTATTTATGCTATATTATGATTGTAAATGGTTTTAATATATCACGTAGCCTTAGAAAAAGGTGTAATAAAGTGGTACATGGATTCTTCCAGGTATTATACTTCCGGTACTTTGGCGGTTACTCAACACAGGTAAATTGCAATCGAGGATTTTTTTAAATCTAATACTCCACTTTAATTGAGGAATCGTGACAGCCCTAGTCTGCTATCAGACCAGCTCTTCTCTTCCATGGTGATGAAAAAGCCATCTTAAGCACACAGATTTTAGAAACACACACACACACTTTTTAAAACAGCAAGGATAAAGACAATTAGGAAAAATAAACTACTGACACTGAAATAGATTCGTATTGGCCTTGATTAAAAGCTTACTTTTCTAGTTCATCACTCAAAGATGTGACATTGCGATCTAAATCCAGTGTTAGTTCAGAGTAATTGCCACATGCTGAGCAACAAAATCTCTTCTGTGTAAGTTAGTCAAAGTCAAATCACTCCATCTCCACCAGTGTTGCCAGGTTGGAAATGTCCAAGTATTATACCAGAAGCTCAAAATGATCATATTTGGAAGAAAATTATCGTAAACAATTCAAACTTACAGAATACAGCTATTTATTGACCAACAACTTTTTGACACAACATGAAAATGACTTTTTTTGCTAAAATATCAACCTCGGCTTGGAAAAAAACGGACCTAAGCGTAGGGCTAGGCGATATATCGCATGACATTGTTAGGTGCATCTCGTCAGTAAAGCCGGTGCCTTGATTAGTAGTAAATCGCCATCACCTGCTTTCAGATGGAGCGGCATTTACAACAGAGCCATAGTTAACTGACAAGCTGAGCCATATCGCATTAATTATCACAGGCGATACGTCATGCGATATATCGCCCAGCCCTACCTAAGCGGAAGGAACTCTCTTCTTTTTTAATTACTTTTTTCTTCTTCTTGCAAAACATACAGAGATGACATGTTAATGATACACAACTTTGTATACAATATACAAAAAGAACATTAACTTGTGCTCATGAGAGAGTCATTCTCCACGATGATTGGCCGAGAAGACATAACGTGAGATGAGATGAAAGACATGTGTATCACCACGTTCAGGTTCTTCTCACTGTAGACGTAGAATCCACAGCTAGATCAATGAGTATAGAAGCCCTAAGATTACAACCACCATCATTTGAAGTGTCACATAATTCTGAAATTATCATACATTATGGGATTTTTTTTATTATTATTGATCGTAAATCGAACAGAGGTCAAAATTATCGTATAAATACGATAATTATCGTACGTCTGGCAACACTGATCTCCACTTATAGCTGGTGTGTGGTGATGTTTTTAATAACAGTGAGTTTCGGGCTTGTTTGTCTTCTGTTGATTATCATCATACTGCGGTATTTCATGATCACAGCAGAGAGAGACGAGATGAAGAGTTACAGGAACACAGCTGAAGTTTGATCAAACTAAATACTGCATATGTGGTTTCTCCACTGCATGGATCTTCATGTGTAGCTTCAGGCGACTTTTAAAAGAGAAACTCTTCCCGCAGTGATCACACGTGTGCGGCTTCTCTCCAGTGTGGATCCTCTCATGTGATCTCAGATTTGATGACTGACTGAATCTCTTGTCACAGTGTGAACATTTGTAAGGTTTTTCTCCAGTGTGGATCCTCTCATGTTTTTTCAGAGATGAAGACTGACTAAATCTCTTGTCACAGTGTGAACACTTGTAAGGTTCTTCTCCAGTGTGGATCCTCTCATGTTTTTTCAGAGATGAATACTGACTGAATCTCTTGTCACAGTGTGAACACTTGTAAGGTTTTTCTCCAGTGTGGATCCTCTCATGTTTTTTCAGAGATGAAGACTGACTGAATCTCTTGTCACAGTGTGAACACTTGTGCGGCTTCTCTCCAGTGTGGATCCTCTCATGTCTTTTCAGATGTGCTGACAGACTGAATCTCTTGTCACAGTGTGAACACTTGTAAGGTTTTTCTCCAGTGTGAATTCTCTGGTGCCGTTTTAAATCTCTCCCTGAAGTAAAAGTCTTCTCACACTCAAAGCACATGTACTCTCTTACACCTGTGTGAATTTTCTGATGTTTATGTAAATATTGCAGCACTGAAAAACTCTTTCCACACACAGAACATGAATGCGGCTTCTCCTTCGTATGAACTGTCAGGTGTGACTTCAGGTGTGATGCCCTAAGAAATGTTTTGCCACATTGATCACATGTGAATGGCTTCTCTCCGGTGTGGATCCTCATGTGAAGCTCAAGACTTTGTTTGTATGGGAAACTCTTTACACATTGATCACATGAGAACGGCTTCTCTCCGGTGTGGATCCTCATGTGAATCTCAAGACTTCGTTTGGTTGAGAGACTCTTTCCACACTGAGTGCAGGTCAAAGATTTATTGGCTTGTCTTTTCTTTAAAAATGTCTTTTTAGTCTTTGAGCGACTCAATGGTTTTCCTCCAGGTTTGACATGATGTTCCTCCTTCACTTCACTCAGTTCTTCACTCTCCTCCTTCACTTCACTCAGTTCTTCACTCTCCTCCTCCACTTCACTCAGTTCTTCACTCTCCTCCTCCACTTCACTCGGTTCTTCACTCTCCTCCTCCACTTCACTCGGTTCTTCACTCTCCTCCTTCACTTCACTCAGTTCTTCACTCTCCTCCTTCACTTCACTCAGTTCTTCACTCTCCTCGCTCTCTTCCGTCAGGTCTGAAATGAAAGAAAAAAAGTTTGATTGCATTTTCTAAGGATGCACTGAATGTTCGGCTACCGAAATTATTTGGCTGAAAATATCAACAGCTGCACTTTCGGTATTCGGCCGAATAAGTGAAAAGACAGAATCAATTTTACCGAACAATGACCCTTTTGATGACGCGATCAAATGGCAACCAGCATAGAGTGAATTATGAATCCAGCAAACATGTCGACGGTGTGGAAGCATTTTAGAGTCTCAGAGAAAGATGCAAATATGGCCGTTTGCAGACACTGTTCTGCTGAACTGTCGAAGGGTGCATCTGCAAAAACTTAGGCTACAGCACTATTTAGTGAAAATATCATAAAATCCTGTAGCGTTTCGCTACTAAAAAGTAAACAGACGGATTCTTCCTCCTTCTAAGGAACTGCAGGGTTACTGTTATGGCCGTAACCCACGCCGTACAACATGAAGGGAGAGCTATAACGTGCTGTCTCTGCTGTTAAACTCACTCTGTCTTTCCGCTCCCAGCTCTCCACTCGCTCTAGTTACTTGACCCCACTAAAACCCTACCCCTTAAAGAACCAGGGACTAACAGATAGAACCACTTATGATTTGATTAACATTGTCGAACAACATAACACTAACTAACTAGCGTCTTCCATTTATACTGACATTACAATACTCTTAGATCGATTACAAAATTACACCGTTATTCAAGGACAGGCATCACGGTGGTTTAGATCGTATCTATCAGGCCGTTACCACTTTGTGTACTTAAATGAGGAAAAATCAAAGATAATGTCAGTAAATTATGGAGTGCCTCAAGGCTTGATTTGATTTGATTTATTTAATTATATCAAGAATGCCTTAAACATAAAACACAAGGCATCAAATACAATAGAGGATAAAAACACAATAAAGTCCAGGACTTATTTCCATTGTGGTCCTCAACACATAACATCAGGACAAGAGACTTGTGATAATCAATGACATAACATACTGTACAAACATTTTTCTTAAATAAGCAAAAATATAAGCGGTAACTGGCCCCTGGTTCTATTCCGCTACCCTCTCTAATAACCAGTCCTTGATCCTCTTTTTAAAAGAGTTCATGCTTGAAATCACTTTAATTTGCCGATCTAACTTGTTCCACTGAACTGCCCCTATATAGGCAAATGTTTCTTTCCCTAACACTGTCTTGAATGCATAAGGACAGAGGTCTGATATACTGCCACGAGTGTAAATAGTGTGTGTGTCCTTCACCTTAGTAATAAGACACAACAAATAATTTGGGACATTACCATACAATATTTTATGGGTCATGGTCAGTCTTGACATAATAAAACGCGACTCAACAGGAAGCCAGTTAAGCTCAACAAATTGTGACCTACCTATATGAAACCTATGGCCCATGTTTAGAATTACTCTTATTAATTTATTTTGTGCTGTTTGCAGCCTCCTTTTAATTCGTTTTGTTAGGCCTTCAAACCAGGAAGTGCGTGCATATTCAAACTGGTTTAAAATTAAGGCGTTAGCTAAAATGATCATTGTTGACCTATCTAAAAATGTCGAATTTCTGGCTAAAAACTTTGTAAGCCCAGTGACTTTACTCAGAACCTTATTGGCCAACTTCCTGCCATCTAAGTTGTTTTCTATGATGCAACCCAGGTATTTTAATGACGTTTTTGTACTGACCACAACATTTAAAATAATCCTAAATTCCGAGCATCTATTCAATTTGTATTTTGAGCCAAACAGAATGGCCTCTGTCTTTTCAAAATGTAGAGACAGCATATTGTCAATCAGCCAGTTGTTTTCAGAAGATAGCTCAGAGCTCAGGTTACTCTTGTAATAGAAATTTTTATTCCAGCCAGCATAATACAATACATGGTGTGGAAATATTTACTCTAGCCAGCTTATACCATACATGGTGTTAAATAAACTGCAAGTTGGATATCATCTTCTTCCTCATAGCTGAAGACGAGTTGACAAGGACATTTGCAGAACGAACAGTTTGTTCTTTCTAAAACGGATAAGCTCACTTGCACTAAGAGCAAAGGTGTTGATTTGGAAAATATATATTCAATTGTTTTAATGACATATGTGTGTAAGTGTGTGCGTATAACCATGGGGTGTTAGAATAAGTGTGATGAGTTTTGTGTATATAAGCTGGGCAAAAAGGAGAAGTCAGTGCGCTTCTCATATCAGACTCTGACTGATGTGTGAACGGCCTTTCTTGCAAGAAATAAAGATCTTTATAACTTTTGAAATTTCCAGCTGTCTTCCAATTATTGTTTAAAGTCTAGAAAGAATTTCCACAACACTCTCTAGAGTGGATTGTTGTTTATGAGACAATAAAAGTGCAGAGTCATCCACGTACAGAAATATTTCACATGAACAGGAGTCTGCCATATCATTTATATATGTTAAAAATAAGGACGGTCCGAGAATACTTCCTTGTGGAACTCCACATTCAACTATACAAGGGTCTGACAGTACTGCCCCTAAGACCACCAATTGTTCCGTCCCTGATAGGTAAGATCTAAACCATCTACAGGTGGCGCTGTCTGTCTGCCCCTAAGGCCTCAAGTTTGGCAATCAGTCTGTCATGGTTCACCGTATCAAATGCCCTTTGAAGATCCAATAACACCATTCCGCAGAGATTTCCATTATCTATTTCCCTGTGTATGATGTCAGATAAATAGAATAGGCATGATTCGGTAGAATGTGACTTCCTGAATCCGGATTGGAATTTAAACATGAAGTTGCTTTTATTCATGTATTCATTAAATTGCTCATTGACCAACCTTTCAAATATTTTTGATACTGTGCATAAAATAGAGACTGGTCTGTAGTTACCGGGATCATGGCTGTTTCCCTTTTTAAAAGGGGGGACTACCTTGGCCCTCTTGAGGTCATTAGGGAAAACACCAGTTTCAACAGACAGGTTAAGATGTATGGGGCTATTTGGGCAGCGGTATCTCGTAAAAACCGGGGAGATAACCCAGGTCCCTTAGAGCAGTCTAACTGTAATAGCCTTTTTTTTCATCTCCCCTACCTCAACCTTCTGTAAGGAAAATGAGTTTGGCAATGCTCCAAATTTATTGTAGAATGATTTCACCCTATCAATATTAAAAAACCCATAGGAAGGTTGAAGATTTGAGACCAGCTGCTCTGCTATAGAAGTGAAATAAATATTAAAATAACTAGCAACCTTTTTCTTATTGAAATTTAGGACACCCTTAATTGTTAGTCCTGTGCTTCTTGGTTTCCTAGTATTTGTCTTAGCGGCCCCCAATTCCTTTAAGGTCTTCCATAACTTTTTTGGGTTATCTTTATTATTTGATATATCATTCTTATAAGTGGGTTGATTTAGCATCTCTAATAAGTTCCAGAGTCTTATTTCTTGCTTGTTTATATAAAATAAAATCATCATGATTTTTAGTTCTATGAAAAATTTGAAGTGCTTTTTTCCCTGGTTTTAATAGCATCATGTATAACTTTGTCAAACCATGCACTAGAATGCTGTTTGACTCTGATCTGTCTAAGAGGGGTCACTTTGTTGATGACAACAGGGGACCAATCCACCTCATCAACCAGCATCCTCAAAGTTTCCTGAGAGTAATGTTTAAATGATCTAGATAGTACAGTCTTGTGAGAGTAAAAGTTTTTTTTTTTTTTTTTTTTACCAATGTTTCTTGTGAAAAAAAAAATATTATGGTCACTTATACCATAAGTAATAGTACCACTTTGAGATATTTTAGTTTTGTCTGATACTAAGATCAGATCTATAATACTCTCACACAAGTCTTACTTATTCTTGTGGATTGTTTTACCAGCTGTTCAAGACCAAAACAGTGACACAGTTCCTCCAGTATTTTGTCATAAGGATGGGCACAGCCTGACACATTTGTGTTCATATCCCCAATTAAAATCATCTCAGAGCTCATTTTGTTTGATAGTCTCAAGAGAACTTGTTCTAACTTATAAAAAGTAGAATGGCCTGGTGGTCTAGCAAGCCCCCAATAAAATGGGATACGTTTTTGGTAAACATATGTCCACATCCAAACAATCTCTAAATCACTAGCAATATAATTTCTACATAAAAGCCACTTCACATATACACAGACCCCGCCCACCTTTCTATTCCGGTCCTTCCTAACTATACAGTAATTATTAATGGCAATTTCCTCATCACTTATAGTTTCATCTAACCAACTTTCCATTAAACAGATAACCCCGATCTTTAATTGTTTCACCAATTGTCTTATTTCCTCAATTAGACTTCTAACATTAAGATGTAGGAAATGTAAACCTTTCTTACTAAAAGTTGATTTAAAGTCTGTGCCCTTATCCTCCGACGTCAGGCCATCCACTGCTTTGCTGTTCGAAGATGCTGTCATGTGCTTATTGTGATGGTCTTCACTACTCCGGGGCATATTCTCAGTACCATTACGATGGTGGGTACCGGAGATAGGAGACGACAAGACAGTAATGTTGTGAGTTTTCAGTACGACGTGTCATCAGAAGCACCGTCTCTGCCACATTGAAGAGCCCCGGAAAACGTGGACAACGAGGTCGCAGACCCCAACCCAAACCTCAGCCCTGGATTAATCAGCTGAGAGGCTAATTTGTTAGTTCACTGGTAGATCGACTGACAGGTGGAGCTAACTGAAGATGTTGTGCTGTGTGGCTAACAATAGAATCCATGTTAGTAGACAGCCAGGGATGTGGTCCCGGATTCAGCTCGATATCCCCCGCCAACAGCAGCATCACCGCTATCTGGGCGAGACCCTGGTTAGTTGAGTGTCTCGTGCCTTTGTCCAACGAGGACGGGGCGCTGGCATAGCCCTTTACCAGGAACTTTGAGTATAGTACATGTTGGCTTCTTGCCGGAGGTATAAACAAACACTCCTCCGCCCCCAAAGATAGGATTGTATGCCGTGTTTGAACAATTATCAAACATGCAATTATTACGGCAGTAACCATCCATCAATTATTCAACTGAGGAGATGTAGGTGATATGATACACCTCGTAGACTGTTTAAACTGCAGACACCTCTGCTGTCGTGCCTGGTCCGTGGCGGCCATCTTGGAATTGTGGCTCTGTGTTTGGCCCTCTGCTATCTTCAATATATATGCTGCCACTTGGTAATATTATTAAGAAAACATGAAATTAATTTTCCACTGTTATGCCGATGATACTCATTTATATATTTCATTACGACCAGATAAATTCTCTAAATTGTCTAACTTAACAGAATGTGTTAAAGATATAAAATATTGGATGACCTGTAATTTTATTCTATTAAATTCAGCTAAGACAGAGGTATTACTTATTGGACCAAAAACCAATACACAGAATCTCGTAGAATACAATTAGCATTTGGAAGGATGTCCTGTAACTCCATCCTCTACAGTTAAAGACCTGGGCGTTATTCTAGACAGCAACTTATCTTTCCAACTTAGAAACATTGCTAAACTCTGAAAGAAAAGTTAGTTCATGCTTTCATGACCTCTAGACTAGATTACTGTAATGGAGTAAAAATGCATTTTCTTTATGTACAGAAGAGGGCGCCACTCAAACAAACCTTTCAGCTGCTGCCGTTCTGGATTAAAGAACAATAGTATACAGGAGAAGGAGGTTCAACACTCTTATTTCTAAATCTAATCTAAAGCAATTTTGCTTATTAGTATTGTTGAATTAGATCATTGAAGGTCAGCAGCAAAGGCATTGGTTAACAAAATGAGATTAAGTACATACATAACGTATATTTGTGTCATTTAATATAGTGAATTATGAAATGATAAAAATCTGAAAGTCTGGGGGGAAAAAAAGTGCTATTTGAATTCTAGAATTTACCGCTTTAAAACACAATGGGAATGTCAAACATGATGTAAAACATCCACATAAACTAAAAAGACTGATGAAAAGAGGGGAAAACATCATCCTGCACCATCATAAATTTCCCCAAAATGTGTTCTGCTAATAATGACACATATTAGCAAAAACCTGGCTTTCAGATATTCAGAGAGATGACAGGAAATTTACATTTTCAATATAAGAAAATGTTAAGTAAAGTTAATTTGACCTACCATGGCACTTTGATTATTATTATTTTTTTTTTTTAAACTGATACGTTAGTTAAGTCAAGTCACTTTTATTTATATAGCGCTTTTAACAATAGGTGTATAAATAAAATAAAATACATTATATCCTATATTAACAACTGAACGCAAACTTGCCAATTACTTTATTGCAGTTATGTTATCAATGCATGTGTGGATGATACCACAAAAAAAAAAAAAATCTCATGAGTTGTGCTGGGACCCGCTAAACGGGAACACACTTCAACCCCCCAATGTTCAACCAAAACTACGCCTTTGACCTCCTCACTTTATTTTTCCTTTAAACATAGGGACAGGAGAGCTGTCAGCCGAAAATTTGAAAAAAGTTACTTAGATATTTTGTTGTAAATTGAAAAAGTAATGTGTTACTTTACTAGTTACTTGAAAAGTAATCTGATTACGTAACTCAAGTTACTTGTAATGAGTTTACCCCAACACTGCAAATGCCTGTGTGTGTGTGTGTGTTTGTATTGTCCATCTCAGGAGATCAAAGTATCTGAGGTTATTTCAGCCTTACACTGTTACTCCTAACATGATTTTCCTGATTTTAAAAACAGAGCATCTATAAAAACTGTGACACTCAGGAAGTGACATCATCTGGGCTCTTTCTACTGCATGATGGGAAGACAAGAAAATAATATCAATCCATTGTCTCAGTTTTTACACAAACTGTAGCATTGACTGTATTCATCAATCGTTACTGTAAGAAGAATAATCTATATAATTATGAATAACTTATGATATTTGACAAATACAACTTTATCAGTAACTTGGTGTTTACTGACTATTCCTAAAAAAAAGTAATTTTTTTTAAATTCATCAACCCTGTTACCAAAGTTACTGTAAGGAGAAAATAAGTGTATGTTGAGGGAGATAATTTGACCTGATGTTAACAATCAATGTGAAAGTTTCTCCAACCTCCCTCCACTGACCATTTGTTGAAAATCTGTAACCATTTTATTGTTGAACTGTTTATCTAAATGTGATGAAGTGCTTGAATGTTTCTAACATGAATGTTCTTCAGGATCATGAATGAATGAATGAAGAATAAACACCAACCTCTTTGTTCTTCAGGATCTTCAGTGTGTTTCATTCTGCAGGGTTCTGGATCACTCATGTTCTCTCTGTCCTCTTTAATAAACTCAGTCTTTGCAGATTTCAGCTCTTCCTGATGCTCTGATGCTCGTCTTCGTTTGTAGCTGATGGGAATTTACAGCATTTATTGGAGAATTACTGTGGGTGGAGCTTCACTGATGATGTGACTGTGGTGGGAGGAGCTTCACTGATGATGTCCTGCAGTGGGAGGAGCTTCGCTGATGATTTAATTGTGTGGGAGGAGCTTATCTGCCAAAATCAAAAATCAGTTATTGAGGGTTTTTTAACTAAATGACACATCTGTAAAATCGTGTACATCATGTCTGTCTGTCTATCATAAAGTTACTGATGCTCATTCCACTCAGAACCCCAAAATTATTCTCCTTCTTCATTAAAATATTGTTGTGGAGTCTGTCACTTATTAAATTCAATATTGAAGTCTTGGGTGCCAGAGAATAAACTTTACTATCCTTTTTTTTTTTTTATCTAACAAAGCAGAGTGCATTTGCAAAAGCAACTCGAGTCCAGTGTCAAACATATAAACACCTCAAAGGTAATCAATACATTCCATACACTTTTATTTTAAGCAGTGAACATGAGACTAAGGAATTCACCATCTGTGAGCATTTCCATCCATTCCAGTCGCATGCTTTGCTTCTCTTATGCTCCTGCCCTGAGACAGATATAAAAGTATAATGTCTTTGGATTAAGTGAAATCTATGAGAATATGATCAGTTAATAACCAATACAAATATTCTACAATATGCAGAAATAAAGAAAAACATTAATGTATTAATGTAAATTCTTCCAAATAAAAATAGAAAAAAGAAAAACAGTTAAACTCAGAAATAAAAGCTACATATAGTAATAATCAAATCCCCTCAGTCTGCTGACACCAATGAAATGAGCTTTAAGTGTCAATTTACAGGAGATCTGAAGACATCAGCATAATAAATGAGGTGAAAACAGGAACTATTGTCATGAAATAAAGAGTGTTTTCAGCAGATCTGTTAATATTGATGAGCCTCAGACTATCAACACTCATTCAACAAGCCATTCAGGACCATCAGCAGATCATCTCACTTTATTCTGAGTGTTTGCTGTTAGAAACACATTATTTGAGTCAGGATACATGACAAAAGCCTGTAAAACTGCTCTACTGAAAGAAAATACTGTTATTTTTCACCATCTGACACAAAAATATCAAACATATAACATTTTATTCACATAATAACATTGTCCTGTTGAACCCCCATTTTAATTTGGCATTAACAGTTTTACTGACTTAAAAACAGAAACAGAATATACCTATATTATACCTATAACCTATATTATACAGGCTACTTAATTAAAGTCTTGTGCTGTTTTATAAAGGCACAAAGCCATATCACGGTTTCGATTTTAGTTCGTTGGCAAAATATAACTCTAGGAACCTTTATGCTTGGCTATACATTTTATATCTCATGTTTTTGGGAAAGGGAGAAGAGCGAGTTCGGCAAAAGGTGGAAAAAAGCCTCATTCTTGTGGCTCTGATGTACATTTTTGGAAAACCCAATCAATAGATTTTAGTCATGGATCCAATAACTCAGGTGTTGCTATTCTCAGCAGGTGTTGCTATTCTCTTTAACAAATTTAAAGGTGATATTTTGGAAACTATTCTTTCAGAAAATGGAAGATAGTTAATAATGTCTCTCAGATTGGATAATTCTATTTTATTCATTTGCAATGTCTATGGTTTCAATATTGAAGTACATAATCTAGAAATGTTTAAGAACATTTGTGAAATATTAACAGATCTAAAAAAGAAATAGAAAGTAGGGTATATAATTATAGTGGTGACTTTAACGATGCTCCGGATTACTCAGTTGACCGTTTTCTGCCCAAAGTTAGTTCACCAACCTCAGACTCATTTTATTTTAGAACTGACAAGTTACAAGTTACTGATGTATGGAGATATTTGAACCCTCATTTTTATGATTACACGTGGAATAAGTCCTCTCTTTCTTTAATATCAAGAACAGACTTCTGGCTGATTCCTCAAGACTTAATTCTCTAGGCTTTTATGTTCAAACCGGTGTAAAGATGGCATGGAATGGAGCGCATGTGCAGAGTGGTGAGTGATATAAAGACAACAAGAGAATTAAGATCAGAATCAGATGAAATGCTGTTAGTGAAGGGAAATTCAAAGTCCTGATTGATTAGTGTAATGCTTTAGGTTCAATCCCAGCTAACAAGGACCCAACAAACACAGAACTTTCCCCTAACGTTCACATGTGGTTCCCATTTGGTTATTGTTTTGGGAACCCAATAAGAACGTTCTAGGAACATTCTCTGTAGGTTCTTTTTTTATAACCTGAAGAGAACTTTCAAGAACTTTTTTTTATAACCTAAAGAGAGCGTTCCCATAATGTTCACTAACGTTCTTTAAAAGTTATGTATAAATGTTAGGACAAAACGGTCTTAAAAAAAATACGTTTTCATAACATTTCCAAAAGGATAAAACTTTCTTAATACTTAAAAAATGGATGTTTGGAATGTCCAGAAAACATTCAGAAATAACGTTTTCATAACTTATTGGGAATGTTAGAACAACATTCTAAGAACATATTTTTGTTATCTGGGAATGTTGTTCTAAGAAAGTTTTCTCTCAATATTATGAGAGCATCAGACAAGAACAAATAACATCACAAGGACGTTCCAAAACTAAGAACGTTTTTCTCTCAACATTACGAAAATGTATTTTAACTCTATAAACATAAGAACGTAGAAACATTATTTCAGGAAAGTTTTTTTTTACTAACATTTACATAACTTTTACATAACGTTAGTGAAATTTATGGAAATGTTCCCTGTTAGCTGTGTGGATCCTCTTGTGTGTTTTCAGATTTGCTGACTGACTGAATCTCTTGTCACAGTGTGAACACTTGTAAGGTTTTTCTCCAGTGTGGATCCTCTCATGTGTTTTCAGAGATGATGGCTGACTGAATCTCTTGTCACAGTGTGAACACTTGTAAGGTTTTTCTCCAGTGTGAATTCTCTGGTGCCGTTTTAAACTGCCTGCTGTCCTAAAAGTCTTCTCACACTCAAAGCACATGTACTCTCTCACACCAGTGTGAGTTTTCTGATGTGTGTGTAAATGTTGCAGCAGTGAAAAACTCTTTCCACACACAGAACATGAATGCGGCTTCTCCTTCGTATGAACCATCAGGTGTGTCTTCAGTTCTGATGACCTAAGAAATGTTTTGCCACATTGATCACATGAGAACGGCTTCTCTCCGGTGTGGATCCTCATGTGAAGCTCAAGACTTTGTTTGTATGGGAAATTTTTCCCACATTGATCACATGAGAACGGCTTGTCTCCGGTGTGGATCCTCATGTGATCCTCAAGACTTTGTTTGTATGGGAAACTCTTTCCACACTGATCACATGAGAACGGCTTCACTCCGGTGTGAATCATCATGTGACTCTTAAGATTACCTTTGCATAAGAATCTCTTTCCACATTGATCACATGAGAACGGCTTCTCTCCGGTGTGGATCCTCATGTGAAGCTCAAGACTTTGTTTGTATGGGAAACTTTTCCCACATTGATCACATGAGAACGGCTTCTCTCCAGTGTGGATCCTCATGTGACACTCTAGACTATGTTTGGTTGTGAGACTCTTCCCACACTGAGTGCAGGTGAAAGATTTATTGGCTCTTCTTTTCTTTAAAAATGTCTGTTTAGTCTTTGAGCGACTCAAAGGTTTTTCCCCAAGTTTGACATGATGTTCCTCCTTCACTTCACTCAGTTCTTCACTCTCCTCCTCCACTTCACTCAGTTCTTCACTCTCCTCCTTCACTTCACTCGGTTCTTCACTCTCCTCCTTCACTTCACTCAGTTCTTCACTCTCCTCCTTCACTTCACTCAGTTCTTCACTCTCCTCCTTCACTTCACTCGGTTCTTCACTCTCCTCGCTGTCTTCCATCCGGTCTGACATGAAAGTAAAAATTATTCAATTCATTTTCAGTACATCAAAATAATTCAAAGAGAGAAATATAAAGTGAAAAGACATGAAAGTGATTATAGGCACGAATCCCATGTTTCTTTAGCAAGAACTATTAAATATATTTGATCAATGACAATTATCTAACATGATATTAACATTAAAATATACAATACTGCCATATTTTGACACCAACTTTGAGATTGATATTTATTTTGATAAAAACGTTTAAATTATTAATGATTTTAATGATAATAATTATTACATTTTGAATTATTATTATTTGTTATATGTTAAATTTATGTTAGTAAAAAAGCTGCCGCAGAATGTGACATCATTTCACGGCCATTGCAGTGTCTGTAGAAACTTCACAAGCTCAAAGTGTAGAGTGGCCACACTTTAACTGGCTTTAACTATTTGTATTATCTTTATCTGTGTCCTACATGTTTCACTCAACCCTGTTACTCCTGACATGATTTTCCTCCTTTTTAAAACAGCATTTCTTGAAACTGTGACACACAGGAAGTGACATCATCTGTGCTCTTTCTATTGCATGATGGGAAGACAAGAAAATCTGAATCTGTGATGTGTCTCAAAATGTTTTGAGATCCGCATAATCTGCGCAGAACTGATCACCGGTGTTATAAATGTGTCCGAGTGCGGTCCGCATGTCTGAAACTCTCGCGAGTGGATGTGTCGGATTCTGCAGTTGCTCTCCACCGACTGCGCTGATCAAAAGCACGATGGACTTGCTGATGACAAAGCTTAATGATCATTGGTTTAAACAACCGTGATGTATTGTTCTCTTTTTAACTGTTTAATTTTAAAACTCTGATCTCAAGTTTTTATATCATGTTTTTATGTGTATAAATTATGTTTTAGTATTCCCAAACTCTCTGACAGTGTGATCTATGGGTTATTTGTTGTCATATTTACAAATATTTATAGGCTATATATATATAAAACATGTCTGTGATTAGACTAAAAGGGACTGATAAGCACGTCTTTGGTATTGTTCATTATAATTATTTTCATATAAAAGCAACAGAACTTAAATTACATCCAGTTTATTAGCAACGCTGTGCACAAGCGTGAATCCCGCAAAATCCATCTTTGATCTTGCAGGTGTCAGATCCACTGACAGAAGAGAGATCTGTCCGGCTTGCCTGCACTTTTTTTCACTCCTCCTCTCCTCACTGCAGTGCCTACTCTCGCATACTATCCGCCCTAAATAGTCTTTTAGAAAATAGAATTAGTACATCCAAAATCGTAGTATGTTGGTTTCAAAGATACCCGGATGGTCTACTATTTCCGATGTGCAGATCGCGCGTTGGCCGAGGATTCGGTTAGAACTACAAAAACGAGTGAAAAGTGCTAAAAAACTACAGACATGGAGGACGCGCAAGTCCGGCGATTATGTAGAGATGTTTAGATAAAGGGGTTTGAGTGATTAATTATCAGTTTCTAACCTGACGAACATGTATTTATTCAATGTTGTCTACATTATTTTGTATCTGCAGCAGCATTGTGAACTTTTGTAAAGATACGTTTAGCCATTAACTTTTAAATGCAAATGTTCATAAACAATGGTAATAAACTATAGCCTGGGTTTTCCCCATGCTGCCTTGCGCGATTTTATTCATGCTGCTAGGACCAGATTTTCCCCTCAAAAAAAGGACCCAATCACAGCAAGCAGCAAGACGATGACGACGTCTATGCGACACACTGAAGCAGTTTGTTTATATCTATGGATCCAACATGGCATCAGATGCGAAGTTACCTTTCGATGCAGCCTTAGATAAGTAGTTTAGAACGCAAGTTTATTTCGTCTTCTTCCTCGTCGAATTTCTGTCGCTCTACATACGTCATCTGGTATAATTGAAACAATTGGCTATGAGCTACGTACAGGCGAATTTGATAGACATCAGTATTTCTTAAAACTGTGACACACAGGAAGTGACATCATCTAGGCTCTTTCTACTGCATGATGGGAAGACAAGAAATTAATCTCAATCCATTGTCTCAGTTTTTACACAAACTGTAGCATTGACTGTATTCATCAACCCTGTTACCAAAGTTACTTTAAAGCAGCGCTCAGTAAGACTGCGAGAAAACAGCCAGTTTTTTTCTCGAGCCCCCCCTACAGTTTCGGAGTATATATATTTTTGAGAAAACTGTCGTAAACTCGTTGTCAACTATTCCCCCTCCCATCTCGCTCAGGCCATGTGCATTTGTTTTCAGAGAAGCCGGCGAACAAACGGAGCCATGTCAACTGAAGTATGTATGATTCTCACAAGAATATCATATATATGTTGAGATAGTGTATATTTGTATAGTGGAGATAGTGTATATTTTTACAGTGTTGCCAAACGTAATCAGTAACATTATGGCAAAAACAATACTATAAGAAATATCTCCGCTATTTATTTATTTTTAGTTTAGACTATAGCTATAGCTACTTAGGTTATGCATTATCAAAATAAATGTTACACATTCTTTTATCATTTTGATGGTGATCCGAGTTGTCCATCATAACGATTGACCAAACAAAGTCAAACACGTAGCCTAGTTTGTTTATTTATTTTGCAAGAATACGTGTACTATGGTATAAGGCTATAATTTATTCGTTCAAAACGTTTGGTTTGAAATTTCATAAGTTGTATTGCTAGCTAGCATCCTAACATAGATCTGTGAACATGCAACATAACGTTACTAATTCTGAGGCAGACGGCAAGCTAAAGCATCATTTGAAGACTTTCATATCGATTTATAGGCGATCTCAGTAACAAAAATAAAACCTGATAGAGGAACGGACAAAACACTACAGAAAACAAACACGTTTGTTTACTAATGAAAATGCTAACATAAGTTACAGTATCTAGCGTACTAGTAAGCCCGTAACAGACAGCGACCATAATAAAAACCTAAACAGACAATAGCAAACATCCTGAGGTCACAATTACAAGAAATACAAACATTAAACACAGTTTATTCTAAAGATACAAGTGCAACAGCAAGAAGGGCAGGTCAGCATCGGTTTTGCCGGCTTCGGTTTCTTTCAGTTCTCTCCATTCTGAAAAAGCCGGTCCAATATTAACTCTAGTCTGACTTCACGCTCGGTCAGTCTCCCGTTTCCTCTTTCTTTGGTCCTCTGACAAAGATTTCCTAGCTTTCTGCTTCTTTTTTACATGTTCAGCCATTACGAAAACTTGAAGAACTCAATAGCGTTACCTTGTTCTTATAGCTAGCCGGATACTGGATGGATGGGGGCTTGTACGCGTGCAGTGCCGTAAAGCAATTCGTTACCTCGCGAGACCTGATATCACACGATACTTCCTAACACTGAGGCCGGCGGCCCGCCGGCCCAAAGTTGCAAGGGTGGTTTTGCGGCTCACAGGCACCAGGGGGGTGCGAGACGACCACCATTCAACCCGAAATCAGTAATATAACCATTACAATGACTCCAAAGCTGTTCGGTTAAGGTAAAAAAGTTACTTAGTTCACCTTTAAGAAGAATCTCTATAACTATGAATAACTTGTATGATATTTGTTTATGATGTTTACTGATTATTCCTAAAAAAAAAAAATTGTAAACTATATGTTGAAAATGACTAAACTTCTGGTAACATTGTTACAAAATGGGAAAATAAATGTAAAATAAAACAGTTAAAATAGTATTAGCTTGATCTGATGTTGACAATCAATATAAAAATGTCTCAAACCTCCCTTTACTGACCATTTGTTGAAGAAAAACCCAGAATATTCTGTACCGTTTCATAGTTGAACTGTTTATCTAAATGTGATGAAGTGCTTGAATGTTTCTAACATGAATGTTCTTCAGCATCATGAATGAATGAAGAATAAACACCAACCTCTTTGTTCTTCAGGATCTTCAGTGCGTTTCATTCTGCAGGGTTCTGGATCACTCATGTTCTCACTGTCCTCTTTAATAAACTCAGTCTTTGCAGATTTCAGCTCTTCCTGATGCTCTGATGCTCGTCTTCACTTGTAGCTGATGGGAATTTACAGCATTTATTTGAGAAATACTGTGGGCGGAGCTTCATTGATGATGTAAATGCAATGGGAGGAGCTTCACTGATGATGTGATTACAGTGGGAGGAGCTGATCTGGCAAAAAATATCAATTACCAGTTTTTTTTATATATATAAAAAATGACACTTCTAAGCATTTATGTCTGTCTATCTTTGTACAGTAACTGATGCAAATTCATTAATTATTTTTAATTATTTGTATTTCTAAACCTAACATTATTCTACTTCCTCATTAAAATACAGATAGGGCCTATCTAGTAATAAATAAAAGAAAATAAATAATTGAAATTATTCCTGATATAAATAAATGTTAAGAAAAACAATTAAAATCATAAACACAGAAATAAAGTGACATATAGTAGCCAACAAATCCCCTCAGTCTGCTGACACCAATGAAATGAGCTTTATGTGTAAATTTACAGGAGATCTGAAGACATCAGCATAATAAATGAGGTGAAAACAGGAACTATTGTCATGAAATAAAGAGTGTTTTCAGCAGATCTGTTAATATTGATGAGCCTCAGACTATCAACACTCATTCAACAAGCCATTCAGGGTCATCAGCAGATCATCTCACTTTATTCTGAGTGTTTGCTGTTAGAAACACATTATTTGAGTCAGGATACATGACAAAAGCCTGTAAAACTGCTCTACTGAAAGAAAATATTGTAATTTCTCAAAATAAGACATGGATAAAACATCAACAACACAAAAACAATCACTAATGACACTCATCTCCATCAACCACTACAGAGAAATAACTATAGCAGCATAATATGTCCACATTAAGTTTGATCTTATGATACACTAGCCTACATTGATCACTATAAAGTAGTTAGATCATTAAAAAACAAACATTTTATATGCGCAGAAACTGAAAATTATCATACAACTTTTACAATTAAAGAGCACCACAAGCACTATTGTTCCAAGAGTAAAACGCGATTCATATTTATTAGTATTATTGCTTTAATGTCTCGAAACAATCACACAAACGAACACAAACTCGCTCAGGTCTGAATGAACTCAACATATTCTCCTCATGCTCGCTGCTGCTGCACTAAATGTTTATTTCAGAAGGAAGACGCCAGAAAAGACGCACAAGTATCGCTGTGATCGATGAAAACACTACAGAAATGAGCCTGTCGCTTAATCAAACTGTATAAAGTGTGTGTGATGGTTGTATAAATGTGAGAAATACCGTGAACTGCTCTCCTCACCTCAGAAGACTCGACGCTGAAACTCTCAATGACGGAAGAGAGACGGCGCGAGCGAGCGGTGACGTCATCGGCCGCCAACTGTAGGAGAGGGGGTCCAGCAACAATTGTTTAAAGAACTGGGAGCTAAGCTTACAAGTATACAGTCGTTTTAGTAATACTTATTTGATTATATCTGGAGATTTTAATGAAACCCCTGACGATGCACAAGATAGATTTCCTATAAGAACTACCTCTAATTCACATGATTTGGTGTTGGCTTGGCATTTCTTTAACTCTGGTTGTAGAGGCTTTACTTGGTCCAACAAATCTGGATCGCTTAAAGCTAGAATTGATCTTTTTCTCATGTCTCATGCTGTTTTGAAAGATGTCCATAATCATCAATTTGCCCCGTTTACTGACCACATGTTAACCCTTTCATGCATGAATTATGATATCCTCAGTCAGGATTTTTTTCCTATGTGTTTTTATTGCTCTTAGGGCATGAAAAACAAGAATTGATTTTTATTTTGTTTTTTTACAAATGTTTCAAAGAGATCTTCAGATGTCCACTTGAGTGGACAGCATGCGTTTATGGTTTAAACTGAAGATATACTGTATTAAATAAGACAATAATCAAAAAGATAAAGTATGTGAATTTAACGAACTAATCAATACAATTATATCAAATCATATGAAAACTATAAAATATATAAAAAATATATAAATGCAAAATATTGCAAAGGCTTCATACATCTTCATACAAGTTGCACTTCGCGTATCTTTGATATCAGAACATGAGGACGTGATTCCATCAGAATTTTCTACAGTCTATCAAGGTACAACTGTGGAAACCACTCAGATGCTCCCTCCAGTGCACCAGAGTATGGAGATTTACCCTTATTAGCTGATAATTCTGATTATGTTCAAGATGGACATGCACATTTCTATCATAGCCCTCCTCTGAGAAAACCTAGCGATACGTTTTTTCAATCTCATCTGAAATGATCAGTGTTTGGGGTAATGCATTACAAGTAACATGCATAACGCATTCAGATTACTTTTTTTATGTTACAAGTAAAGTAATGTGTTACAAGTAACATGCATTACCTAATCAGATTACTTTTTGATCTAACAAGTAATTAACTACAAGTAATGTGCATTACCTAATCAGATTACTTTTTGATGTAACGAGTAAAGAAACACATTACAAGTAACATGCATTACGTAATCAGATTACTTTGTGATGTTATGAGTAAAGAAACGCATTACAATAACGCATATTACATAATCAGATTACTTTTTGATGTTATGAGTAAAGAAACGCATTACAAGTAACATGCATTATGTAATCAGATTACTTTTTGATGTTATGAGTAAAGAAACGCATTACAAGTAACATACATTACGTAATCAGATTACTTTTTGATGTTATGAGTAAAAAAGCGCATTACAATAACGTGCATTACGAAATCAGATTACTTTTTGATCTAACAAATAAAGTAATGCATTACAAGTGTCATACATATGTAATCACATGACTTTTTTCTATGTCAATGAAAATTACTTTCTAATAATACAAATACATTTATTTACAGTAAAAAAAGTCAATGCAGATTAAGTTTTTAAGTTTTAAATTTCAAAAACAATATTCACATTATAATTATGAATTGTAGCTGAAATATAGCAGTTGATGCATGACGTCCACTACAGTGGACATGTGATTAATCAGAGTTTTCTCTCAATCTAAAATCAAAACTTGGAAAATTTTACTGTGATATGACTCATTTGATATTGCTTGATGCTCCAATATTTTTTTTACCTACAAGAGTCTCCTAGATTAGAAGGAATGGGTGGATATTCCAGAGCAACTTGGCATGTCTGACTGACCCTTGGCCATCTTGGTTTGGAGGGGGAAAAAATCGAAACACAACAGCTTGCCACTTGGTTGCAATTTATTGTGATGCACAAGGGTCCAATGAAGAGATTGATGTGCAACTTTGCCATAAAAACCCGTGCAAATTCAAGAAAATGTATTTTTAAAGGAGAAGTTCACTTTTAAAATGAAAATTCTGTCATCATATACTCACCCTCATGTTGTTTCAAACCTGTATGAATTTCTTTCTTCTGCTGAACAGAAAGGAAGATATTTAGAAGATTATCAGTAACCAGACAGTTTTTGGGTCCCATTGACTTCCATAGTAGGAAAAAAATATACTATGGAAGTCAATGGGACCCAAAAACTGTCTGGTTACTGACATTCTTCTAAATATCTTCCTTTCTGTTCAGCATAAGAAAGAAATTCATACAGGTTTGAAACAACATGAGGGTGAGTATATGATGACAGAATTTTCATTTTATTAGCTCCTTTAATAGCTGTCCACTGTAGTGACCACTATGCGTGAAAGGGTTAATTTCTTTGAATCTTGCACAATACAGTAAGTAAATAGAACAAGGGGTTACTGGAAATTTAACAGTTGTCTTTTGGAAGACGCCAATTTTAATGATAGTGTAATTCAACTGGCTAATTCTATGTTTAGTAATACTTAACCCTCTGAGGTCTGAGCTGTTTTCTGGGCCCTGGAGGTGTTCTGACATGCTCTGACATTTGTGCTTATTTCTGTTACTTGTGACATTTTCATGGCTAAAGTCTAATTACACTGTATTCAGCACAAACTCTGCTACAATAATATATCAGCAGCATGTGTGTAAAAGTTTGTTGTTTTGAGATAATTGCATTTATGCGTGGTTTGTGAAAATACTAAAAAAAAAATTCTCACTGAAATAAGGTCATGAAACCCATACTGATTATTTCTTCACAAGACTTTTGAAAATTGTATGACGTAGCCTAGAATATTTGCTCTAAAACTGTGAAAATCACCCTGACTGCTCATTCAGAGAAGACAATATATTTGTCACGACCGCACAGAGAGAAAAGAGCACAGGATCCAAATGCAGTGTGGTGAGGCTTTATTTTCAGGGCAATCCAAAAATCAAGGTCCAAACACAGGCAGGGGTCGAAAATCCAGACAGGCAATATCAAAACAACAAACAGGCAAGGAAACCACGAGAACTGGAGTGGCGTGACATACAACATTGATCCACAAAGAACACAAGACAAACAGGGCATTAAATACATGCATGACGAGGGGAAAACGAGAGACAGCTGGTGATTACAATTACTAACACCTGGGTGTGATACACAGACAGGAATTGTGGGAGATGAAGTTCATGTGCATGACACCGTGGAGAAAAGGAGGACATCTAGTGGATACACGTGGAACACAACCAGACACTGTGACAATATTGATTTAAAAATTTTACGATGTGTTTTGTGTGAAAAAGCCTTATGCGGGACCTCATTAATATGTAAGCTTTTCTCACCTGAGAAAGACAAAGACCCTCCCCTAACGGCCCTATTAGGAGCTATCAGGGCCCTATCATTCTGAGCAACCTTGCACAATACTCTAAATGAGGAGATTTAAAAAAGAATGGCTTTTAAATTGTTTGGATTTATTTACAACACAACATAATCCAAAGATACAAAACAAATGACAAAAAAACACTCATTGAAAACAGTTATCCAAAGACAGAGACCTTTGTGCCATTCCTAAAAACATTGTACATACCTTTCATTTCCAAGGTGTTTGATTTTCACTTTACCATGTTCATGTACAGAGACTCATGTGAATGTTGAAGTCAGGAGGAGTGGCATCTGGGCCCTGAAAGAAAAAAAAAAGTGAACATACTGATATCAAGAGAAACTATAGGCCTGCACGATTTTGGGAATACATTTTAGATTTTTCTGGTTAAAAATGCTTTTTAAAATTCACAGAATACACACATACACACACGCATAAATGTTTCCAATAATAATGAACATCAGGTTTATTGTGCCTTGTAGGCAAAGGCTATGCGCAGTGCTGCATAAAATAATAATAACAATAACCATATTAGCAGCCTATAAATCTTCCAAAATATTTCAGTAACAACTAAGCTAGAGAAAAATATATTGATTATCATGTTACTTCAAATGTTTCCATTCGTTATGATGACATGAAATGAGATAATAGTAAAAACATGAAGCGCCGTTTGGTGCTTTTCAAACGCGATCCAAATATGATACATTCAAACGCGATCGCGATCCAAATATGATACATTCAAACGCGATCGCGATCCAAATATGATACATTCAAACGCGATCGCGCTCAAATATAAAACATTATGATTACCATATACATATCTACATTTGAGCAGATATCCACAAACAGTAACAGTAAACACGGGTCTAAATATTATAATATTCACCATATATCTAGCAACAAGTTCAACTGCAATGTGAAATTTATGCAACAATAACAAACTAATATGTAAGAATTTCTTACCTTACATCTTCCTTGTCTTCAAATCGCGTTCTTCTTCTTCTGAGGTAATTCCAATGTAAGCTCACGGCGCATATTTCAAACTGGACGAAAAGCAGAGACTTGTGAAGTGTTTTGGTGTTTTGTTTTTGAGGTAACGAGCGCGTCCCATGTGGAGATTTGCATGTGAATGTCTTTTGCGCGAGTGGGCGTGGCCAAATTAACTGTAATGAGCAAGCGTTTGAGAAGCTGGACATCTTGTTGGTTTTATACAAATTACTTAAACAGAGAATATTTGTTTTCAGTATGAATCCGATCATTTAAAAGTAGGACACTTAAGTGTTTATAAAGGTATATGGCTCATAAATGTGTGACAAGTATTGGCTGAGTTTTGTTTCAGTTTATAGACGTGCTCAAGAAAAAAAAGTTCACCGCGACGTTGAGGCAGAACGCACACCCTGTTTATTTTCTTTATTTTACAAAAGCACAATGTTTTGATTTGATTGTAAGTGGACGCCTACAAAAGTAAAAATATCACAGATTCTTTTTTTATATTTCTTTTTTCTGTATGACCATAAATGACGGAGTAATTTAAGTTTATAGTGCTACAATGTGAAGAAAATACCTCAGAGGGTTAATACTATTATCTGTTGATACTATTATCTCTTTGATACTATGTATTTTATTATAGAAACCAACAGTCAACGTAACCTCACGCATACCATGTTTGGTCTCTATAAATTGGTACTTTGAAGATCGAAATGATTGTGTACATGATATGCAGATAGCTGTGCAACATATTACTATTACAAGAATCTTTCTTAGTTTCATCATCAGACACCAATCCAGCGTGCCATTGCAAATGAGCACGCTTAGAACAAAGACTCACAAATCCTCCCCACAGAGGAAACTCCCGCTGAGAAATTCTCCCTTTCTTATTGGTTGAGCCAGCCCTGCAAGGTGTGACCTTTGTCAAGATTTGAAGGGCCTCTTAGCTAGCCCTTCTCTCTCTTCTCTGCTGGCCTCAACTGCTGCTCCTTCAAGTTGATACTGTGGGGGGACCAAGGGCCCAAGCATTATATTTTAATGTTAAAGGTTGTATCAGTGAGTTCAGGACTACATCAGGACTCAATTTCATGTCCTTTCACTTTATATTTCTCTCTTTGAATTATTTTGATGTTCTGAAAATTAAATTTAAGATTTTTTTTCTTTCATGTCAGACCTGATGGAAGAGAGCGAGGAGAGTGAAGAACTGAGTGAAGTGAAGGAGGAGAGTGAAGAACTGAGTGAAGGAGGAGAGTGAAGAACTGAGTGAAGTGAAGGAGGAGAGTGAAGAACTGAGTGAAGTGGAGGAGGAGAGTGAAGAACTGAGTGAAGTGAAGGAGGAGAGTGAAGAACTGAGTGAAGTGGAGGAGGAGAGTGAAGAACTGAGTGAAGTGACGGAGGAGAGTGAAGAACTGAGTGAAGAACTGAGTGAAGTGACGGAGGAGAGTGAAGAACTGAGTGAAGTGAAGGAGGAGGGTGAAGAACTGAGTGAAGTGAAGGAGGAGAGGGAAGAACTGAGTGAAGTGAAGGAGGAGAGTGAAGAACTGAGTGAAGTGAAGGAGGAGAAGGAGGAGAGTGAAGAATTGAGTGAAGTGAAGGAGAAGGAGGAGAGTGAAGAACTGAGTGAAGTGAAGGAGGAGAGTGAAGAACTGAGTGAAGTGAAGGAGGAGAAGGAGGAGTGAAGAACTGAGTGAAGTGGAGGAGGAGGGTGAAGAACTGAGTGAAGTGAAGGAGGAGAGTGAAGAACTGAGTGAAGTGAAGGAGGAGAGTGAAGAACTGAGTGAAGTGAAGGAGGAGAGTGAAGAACTGAGTGAAGTGAAGGAGGAGGGTGAAGAACTGAGTGAAGTGAAGGAGGAGAGTGAAGAACTGAGTGAAGTGAAGGAGGAGAAGGAGGAGAGTGAAGAACTGAGTGAAGTGAAGGAGGAGGGTGAAGAACTGAGTGAAGTGAAGGAGGAGAGTGAAGAACTGAGTGAAGTGAAGGAGGAGGGTGAAGAACTGAGTGAAGTGAAGGAGGAGAGTGAAGAACTGAGTGAAGTGAAGGAGGAGAAGGAGGAGAGTGAAGAACTGAGTGAAGTGAAGGAGGAGAGTGAAGAACTGAGTGAAGTGAAGGAGGAGAAGGAGGAGATTGAAGAACTGAGTGAAGTGAAGGAGGAGAAGGAGGAGAGTGAAGAACTGAGTGAAGTGAAGGAGGAGAGTGAAGAACTGAGTGAAGTGAAGGAGGAGAAGGAGGAGAGTGAAGAACTGAGTGAAGTGGAGGAGGAGAGTGAAGAACTGAGTGAAGGAGGAGAGTGAAGAACTGAGTGAAGTGAAGGAGGAGAGTGAAGAACTGAGTGAAGTGGAGGAGGAGAGTGAAGAACTGAGTGAAGTGAAGGAGGAGAGTGAAGAACTGAGTGAAGTGGAGGAGGAGAGTGAAGAACTGAGTGAAGTGACGGAGGAGAGTGAAGAACTGAGTGAAGAACTGAGTGAAGTGACGGAGGAGAGTGAAGAACTGAGTGAAGTGAAGGAGGAGGGTGAAGAACTGAGTGAAGTGAAGGAGGAGAGGGAAGAACTGAGTGAAGTGAAGGAGGAGAGTGAAGAACTGAGTGAAGTGAAGGAGGAGAAGGAGGAGAGTGAAGAATTGAGTGAAGTGAAGGAGAAGGAGGAGAGTGAAGAACTGAGTGAAGTGAAGGAGGAGAGTGAAGAACTGAGTGAAGTGAAGGAGGAGAAGGAGGAGAGTGAAGAACTGAGTGAAGTGGAGGAGGAGGGTGAAGAACTGAGTGAAGTGAAGGAGGAGAGTGAAGAACTGAGTGAAGTGAAGGAGGAGAGTGAAGAACTGAGTGAAGTGAAGGAGGAGAGTGAAGAACTGAGTGAAGTGAAGGAGGAGGGTGAAGAACTGAGTGAAGTGAAGGAGGAGAGTGAAGAACTGAGTGAAGTGAAGGAGGAGAAGGAGGAGAGTGAAGAACTGAGTGAAGTGAAGGAGGAGGGTGAAGAACTGAGTGAAGTGAAGGAGGAGAGTGAAGAACTGAGTGAAGTGAAGGAGGAGGGTGAAGAACTGAGTGAAGTGAAGGAGGAGAGTGAAGAACTGAGTGAAGTGAAGGAGGAGAAGGAGGAGAGTGAAGAACTGAGTGAAGTGAAGGAGGAGAGTGAAGAACTGAGTGAAGTGAAGGAGGAGAAGGAGGAGATTGAAGAACTGAGTGAAGTGAAGGAGGAGAAGGAGGAGAGTGAAGAACTGAGTGAAGTGAAGGAGGAGAGTGAAGAACTGAGTGAAGTGAAGGAGGAGAAGGAGGAGAGTGAAGAACTGAGTGAAGTGGAGGAGGAGAGTGAAGAACTGAGTGAAGTGGAGGAGGAGAGTGAAGAACTGAGTGATGTGAAGGAGGAGAGTGAAGTGAAGGAGGAGAGTGAAGAACTGAGTGAAGTGAAGGAGGAGAAGGAGGAGAGTGAAGAACTGAGTGAAGTGGAGGAGGAGAGTGAAGAACTGAGTGAAGTGAAGGAGGAGAAGGAGGAGAGTGAAGAACTGAGTGAAGTGAAGGAGGAGAGTGAAGAACTGAGTGAAGTGAAGGAGGAGAAGGAGGAGAGTGAAGAACTGAGTGAAGTGAAGGAGGAGAGTGAAGAACTGAGTGAAGTGAAGGAGGAGAGTGAAGAACTGAGTGAAGTGGACGAGGAGAGTGAAGAACTGAGTGAAGTGGAGGAGGAGAGTGAAGAACTGAGAGAAGTGAAGGAGGAGAGTGAAGAACTGAGTGAAGTGGAGGAGGAGAGTGAAGAACTGAGTGAAGTGAAGGAGGAGAGTGAAGAACTGAGTGAAGTGAAGGAGGAGAGACTGAGTGAAGTGGACGAGGAGAGTGAAGAACTGAGAGAAGTGAAGGAGGAGGGTGAAGAACTGAGTGAAGTGAAGGAGGAGAGTGAAGAACTGAGTGAAGTGAAGGAGGAGAAGGAGGAGTGAAGAACTGAGTGAAGTGGAGGAGGAGAGTGAAGAACTGAGTGAAGTGGAGGAGGAGAGTGAAGAACTGAGTGAAGTGAAGGAGGAGAGTGAAGAACTGAGTGAAGTGAAGGAGAAGGAGGAGAGTGAAGAACTGAGTGAAGTGAAGGAGGAGAGTGAAGAACTGAGTGAAGTGAAGGAGGAGAAGGAGGAGAGTGAAGAACTGAGTGAAGTGAAGGAGGAGGGTGAAGAACTGAGTGAAGTGAAGGAGGAGAGTGAAGAACTGAGTGAAGTGAAGGAGGAGAGTGAAGAACTGAGTGAAGTGAAGGAGGAGAGTGAAGAACTGAGTGAAGTGGAGGAGGAGAGTGAAGAACTGAGTGAAGTGAAGGAGGAGAGTGAAGAACTGAGTGAAGTGAAGGAGGAGAGTGAAGAACTGAGTGAAGTGAAGGAGGAGAGTGAAGAACTGAGTGAAGTGAAGGAGGAGAAGGAGGAGAGTGAAGAACTGAGTGAAGTGAAGGAGAAGGAGGAGAGTGAAGAACTGAGTGAAGTGAAGGAGGAGAGTGAAGAACTGAGTGAAGTGAAGGAGGAGAAGGAGGAGAGTGAAGAACTGAGTGAAGTGAAGGAGGAGAGTGAAGAACTGAGTGAAGTGAAGGAGGAGGGTGAAGAACTGAGTGAAGTGGAGGAGGAGAGTGAAGAACTGAGTGAAGTGAAGGAGGAGAGGGAAGAACTGAGTGAAGTGAAGGAGGAGAGTGAAGAACTGAGTGAAGTGAAGGAGGAGAGGGAAGAACTGAGTGAAGTGAAGGAGGAGAAGGAGGAGAGTGAAGAACTGAGTGAAGTGAAGGAGGAGAGTGAAGAACTGAGTGAAGTGAAGGAGGAGAGTGAAGGAGGAGAGTGAAGAACTGAGTGAAGTGAAGGAGGAGAGTGAAGAACTGAGTGAAGTGAAGGAGGAGAAGGAGGAGAGTGAAGAACTGAGTGAAGTGGAGGAGGAGAGTGAAGAACTGAGTGAAGTGGAGGAGGAGAGTGAAGAACAGAGTGAAGTGAAGGAGGAGAGTGAAGAACTGAGTGAAGTGAAGGAGGAGGGTGAAGAACTGAGTGAAGTGAAGGAGGAGAGCGAAGAACTGAGTGAAGTGAAGGAGGAGAAGGAGGAGAATGAAGAACTGAGTGAAGTGAAGGAGGAGAGTGAAGAACTGAGTGAAGTGAAGGAGGAGAGTGAAGAACTGAGTGAAGTGAAGGAGGAGACTGAAGAACTGAGTGAAGTGAAGGAGGAGAGTGAAGAACTGAGTGAAGTTAAGGAGGAGAGTGAAGAACTGAGTGAAGTGAAGGAGGAGAGTGAAGAACTGAGTGAAGTGAAGGAGGAGAGTGAAGAACTGAGTGAAGTGGAGGAGGAGAGTGAAGAACTGAGTGAAGTGAAGGAGGAGGGTGAAGAACTGAGTGAAGTGGAGGAGGAGAGTGAAGAACTGAGTGAAGTGGAGGAGGAGAGTGAAGAACTGAGTGAAGAACTGAGTGAAGTGAAGGAGGAGAGTGAAGAACTGAGTGAAGTGGAGGAGGAGAGTGAAGAACTGAGTGAAGTGAAGGAGGAGAAGGAGGAGAGTGAAGAACTGAGTGAAGTGAAGGAGGAGAAGGAGAGTGAAGAACTGAGTGAAGTGAAGGAGGAGAAGGAGGAGTGAAGAACTGAGTGAAGTGGAGGAGGAGAGTGAAGAACTGAGTGAAGGAGGAGAGTGAAGAACTGAGTGAAGTGAAGGAGGAGAGTGAAGAACTGAGTGAAGTGGAGGAGGAGAGTGAAGAACTGAGTGAAGTGAAGGAGGAGAGTGAAGAACTGAGTGAAGTGGAGGAGGAGAGTGAAGAACTGAGTGAAGTGACGGAGGAGAGTGAAGAACTGAGTGAAGTGAAGGAGGAGGGTGAAGAACTGAGTGAAGTGAAGGAGGAGAGGGAAGAACTGAGTGAAGTGAAGGAGGAGAGTGAAGAACTGAGTGAAGTGAAGGAGGAGAGTGAAGAACTGAGTGAAGTGAAGGAGGAGAGTGAAGAACTGAGTGAAGTGAAGGAGGAGAAGGAGGAGAGTGAAGAACTGAGTGAAGTGAAGGAGGAGAGTGAAGAACTGAGTGAAGTGAAGGAGGAGAGTGAAGGAGGAGAGTGAAGAACTGAGTGAAGTGAAGGAGGAGAGTGAAGAACTGAGTGAAGTGAAGGAGGAGAAGGAGGAGAGTGAAGAACTGAGTGAAGTGGAGGAGGAGAGTGAAGAACTGAGTGAAGGAGGAGAGTGAAGAACTGAGTGAAGTGGAGGAGGAGAGTGAAGAACAGAGTGAAGTGAAGGAGGAGAGTGAAGAACTGAGTGAAGTGAAGGAGGAGGGTGAAGAACTGAGTGAAGTGAAGGAGGAGAGCGAAGAACTGAGTGAAGTGAAGGAGGAGAGTGAAGAACTGAGTGAAGTGAAGGAGGAGAGTGAAGAACTGAGTGAAGTGAAGGAGGAGAGTGAAGAACTGAGTGAAGTGAAGGAGGAGACTGAAGAACTGAGTGAAGTGAAGGAGGAGAGTGAAGAACTGAGTGAAGTTAAGGAGGAGAGTGAAGAACTGAGTGAAGTGAAGGAGGAGAGTGAAGAACTGAGTGAAGTGAAGGAGGAGAGTGAAGAACTGAGTGAAGTGGAGGAGGAGAGTGAAGAACTGAGTGAAGTGAAGGAGGAGGGTGAAGAACTGAGTGAAGTGGAGGAGGAGAGTGAAGAACTGAGTGAAGTGGAGGAGGAGAGTGAAGAACTGAGTGAAGAACTGAGTGAAGTGAAGGAGGAGAGTGAAGAACTGAGTGAAGTGGAGGAGGAGAGTGAAGAACTGAGTGAAGTGAAGGAGGAGAAGGAGGAGAGTGAAGAACTGAGTGAAGTGAAGGAGGAGAGTGAAGAAATGAGTGAAGTGAAGGAGGAGAGTGAAGAACTGAGTGAAGTGAAGGAGGAGAGTGAAGAACTGAGTGAAGTGGAGGAGGAGAGTGAAGAACTGAGTGAAGTGAAGGAGGAGAGTAAAGAACTGAGTGAAGTGAAGGAGGAGAAGGAGGAGAGTGAAGAACTGAGTGAAGTGAAGGAGGAGAGTGAAGAACTGAGTGAAGTGAAGGAGGAGAAGGAGGAGAGTGAATAACTGAGTGAAGTGAAGGAGGAGAGTGAATAACTGAGTGAAGTGAAGGAGGAGAGTGAAGAACTGAGTGAAGTGGAGGAGGAGAGTGAAGAACTGAGTGAAGTGGAGGAGGAGAGTGAAGAACTGGAGGAGGAGAGTGAAGAACTGAGTGAAGTGGAGGAGGAGAGTGAAGAACTGAGAGAAGTGAAGGAGGAGAGTGAAGAACTGAGTGAAGTGAAGGAGGAGAGTGAAGAACTGAGTGAAGTGGAGGAGGAGAGTGAAGAACTGAGTGAAGTGAAGGAGGAGAGTGAAGAACTGAGTGAAGTGAAGGAGGAGAGTGAAGAACTGAGTGAAGTGGAGGAGGAGAGTGAAGAACTGAGTGAAGTGAAGGAGGAGAGTGAAGAACTGAGTGAAGTGGAGGAGGAGAGTGAAGAACTGAGTGAAGTGAAGGAGGAGAGTGAAGAACTGAGTGAAGTGAAGGAGGAGAGTGAAGAACTGAGTGAAGTGGAGGAGGAGAGTGAAGAACTGAGTGAAGTGAAGGAGGAGAGTGAAGAACTGAGTGAAGTGAAGGAGGAGAAGGAGGAGAGTGAAGAACTGAGTGAAGTGAAGGAGGAGAGTGAAGAACTGAGTGAAGTGAAGGAGGAGAAGGAGGAGAGTGAAGAACTGAGTGAAGTGAAGGAGGAGAGTTAAGAACTGAGTGAAGTGAAGGAGGAGAGTGAAGAACTGAGTGAAGTGGAGGAGGAGAGTGAAGAACTGAGTGAAGTGAAGGAGGAGAAGGAGAGTGAAGAACTGAGTGAAGTGAAGGAGGAGAAGGAGGAGAGTGAAGAACTGAGTGAAGTGGAGGAGGAGAGTGAAGAAATGAGTGAAGTGAAGGAGGAGAGTGAAGAACTGAGTGAAGTGAAGGAGGAGAGTGAAGAACTGAGTGAAGTGGAGGAGGAGAGTGAAGAACTGAGTGAAGTGAAGGAGGAGAGTGAAGAACTGAGTGAAGTGAAGGAGGAGAAGGAGGAGAGTGAAGAACTGAGTGAAGTGAAGGAGGAGAGTGAAGAACTGAGTGAAGTGAAGGAGGAGAAGGAGGAGAGTGAAGAACTGAGTGAAGTGAAGGAGGAGAGTGAAGAACTGAGTGAAGTGAAGGAGGAGAGTGAAGAACTGAGTGAAGTGGAGGAGGAGAGTGAAGAACTGAGTGAAGTGGAGGAGGAGAGTGAAGAACTGAGTGAAGTGGAGGAGGAGAGTGAAGAACTGAGAGAAGTGAAGGAGGAGAGTGAAGAACTGAGTGAAGTGAAGGAGGAGAGTGAAGAACTGAGTGAAGTGGAGGAGGAGAGTGAAGAACTGAGTGAAGTGAAGGAGGAGAGTGAAGAACTGAGTGAAGTGAAGGAGGAGAGTGAAGAACTGAGTGAAGTGGAGGAGGAGAGTGAAGAACTGAGTGAATTGAAGGAGGAGAGTGAAGAACTGAGTGAAGTGGATGAGGAGAGTGAAGAACTGAGTGAAGTGAAGGAGGAGAGTGAAGAACTGAGTGAAGTGAAGGAGGAGAGTGAAGAACTGAGTGAAGTGAAGGAGGAGAGTGAAGAACTGAGTGAAGTGAAGGAGGAGAAGGAGGAGAGTGAAGAACTGAGTGAAGTGAAGGAGGAGAGTGAAGAACTGAGTGAAGTGAAGGAGGAGAAGGAGGAGAGTGAAGAACTGAGTGAAGTGAAGGAGGAGAAGGAGGAGAGTGAAGAACTGAGTGAAGTGAAGGAGGAGAGTTAAGAACTGAGTGAAGTGAAGGAGGAGAGTGAAGAACTGAGTGAAGTGGAGGAGGAGAGTGAAGAACTGAGTGAAGTGGAGGAGGAGAGTGAAGAACTGAGTGAAGTGGACGAGGAGAGTGAAGAACTGAGAGAAGTGAAGGAGGAGAGTGAAGAACTGAGTGAAGTGAAGGAGGAGAGTGAAGAACTGAGTGAAGTGAAGGAGGAGAGTGAAGAACTGAGTGAAGTGGAGGAGGAGAGTGAAGAACTGAGTGAAGTGAAGGAGGAGAGTGAAGAACTGAGTGAAGTGGAGGAGGAGAGTGAAGAACTGAGTGAAGTGGAGGAGGAGAGTGATGAACTGAGTGAAGTGGAGGAGGAGAGTGAAGAACTGAGTGAAGTGGAGGAGGAGAGTGAAGAACTGAGTGAAGTGAAGGAGGAGAGTGAAGAACTGAGTGAAGTGGAGGAGGAGACTGAAGAACTGAGTGAAGTGAAGGAGGAGAGTGAAGAACTGAGTGAAGTGAAGGAGGAGAGTGAAGAACTGAGTGAAGTGAAGGAGGAGAGTGAAGAACTGAGTGAAGTTAAGGAGGAGAGTGAAGAACTGAGTGAAGGGAAGGAGGAGAGTGAAGAACTGAGTGAAGTGAAGGAGGAGAGTGAAGAACTGAGTGAAGTGAAGGAGGAGAGTGAAGAACTGAGTGAAGTGGAGGAGGAGAGTGAAGAACTGAGTGAAGTGAAGGAGGAGAGTGAAGAACTGAGTGAAGTGGAGGAGGAGAGTGAAGAACTGAGTGAAGTGGAGGAGGAGAGTGAAGAACTGAGTGAAGTGAAGGAGGAGAGTGAAGAACTGAGTGAAGTGAAGGAGGAGAGTGAAGAACTGAGTGAAGTGAAGGAGGAGAGTGAAGAACTGAGTGAAGTGGAGGAGGAGAGTGAAGAACTGAGTGAAGTGGAGGAGGAGACTGAAGAACTGAGTGAAGTGGAGGAGGAGAGTGAAGAACTGAGTGAAGTGAAGGAGGAGAGTGAAGAACTGAGTGAAGTGGAGGAGGAGACTGAAGAACTGAGTGAAGTGAAGGAGGAGAGTGAAGAACTGAGTGAAGTGGAGGAGGAGACTGAAGAACTGAGTGAAGTGGAGGAGGAGAGTGAAGAACTGAGTGAAGTGAAGGAGGAGAGTGAAGAACTGAGTGAAGTGAAGGAGGAGACTGAAGAACTGAGTGAAGTGAAGGAGGAGAGTGAAGAACTGAGTGAAGTTAAGGAGGAGAGTGAAGAACTGAGTGAAGTGAAGGAGGAACATCATGTCAAACCTAGAGAAAAAGAAAGTCGCTCAAAGACTAAAAAGAATTTTTTAAAGAAAAGAAGAGCCAAGAAATCTTTCACCTGCCCTCAGTGTAGAAAGAGTATGACAACCAAACAAAGTCTTGAATGTCACATGATGATCCACACCGGAGAGAAGCCGTTCTCATGTGATCAGTGCGGCAAAACATTTCTTAGTGCATCAGACCTGAAGAGACACCTGACAGTTCATATGAAGAAGAAGCCACATTCATGTTCTGTGTGTGGAAAGAGTTTTTCACTGCTGCTAACTTTACATAAACATGAGAAAACTCACACTGGTTTGAGAGAGTACATGTGCTTTGAGTGTGAGAAGACTTTTACTACAGCGGACTGTTTAAAACTGCACCAGAGAATTCACACTGGAGAAAAACCTTACAAGTGTTCACACTGTGACAAGAGATTCAGTCGATCAGAACATCTGAAAAGACATGAGATGATCCACACTGGAGAAAAACCTTACAAGTGTTCACACTGTGACAAGAGATGAGATTCAGTCTGTCAGCAGATAAAAAAACATGAGAGGATCCACACAGCTAACAGGGAACGTTTCCATAACTTTCACTAACGTTATGTAAAAGTTATTAAAAAAACTTTACTGAAATAATGTTTCTGGAACGTTCTTATGTTTATAGAGTTAAAATACATTTTCGTAACGTTGAGAAAAAAAAAAACGTTCTTAGTTTTGGAACGTCCTTGTGATGTATTTGTCCTTGGCTGATGTTCTCATAATATTGAGAGAAAATGTTCTTAGAACAACATTCCCAGATAACAAAAATATGTTCTTAGAACTTTTAAGTTTCATTAAGTTATGAAAACGTTATTTCTGAATGTTTTCTGGACATTCCAAACATCGTTTTTTTAAAGTATTAAGAAAGTTTTTTTCCTTGTTTATGTGAACGTTAGAAGAACATTCCATTCTATTAATCTGGAAATGTTATAAAATCGTAATTTTTTTTAAGACCGTTTTGTCCTAACATTTATACATAACTTTTAAAGAACGTTAGTGAACATTATGGGAACGCTCTCTTCAGGTTATAAAAAATGTTCTTGAAAGTTTTCTTCAGGTTATAAAAAAAGAACCTACAGAGAATGTTCCTAGAACGTTCTTATTTGGTTCCCAAAATAATAGCCAAATGGGAACCACATGGGAACGATAGGGGAAAGTTCTGTGTTTGTTGGGGTCCTTGTTAGCTGGGATTGAACCTAATGCATTACACTAATCAATCAGGACTTTAAATTTCCCTTCAGTAACAATTCTGATCTAAATTCTCTCATTGTCTTTATATCACTCACCACTCTGCGCATGCGCTCCATTCCATGCCATTTTTACAACGGTTTGAACATAAAAGGCTAAAAGTTTTAGAAATTTTCAGTGCATGTCTGTGTGAGTGCAAGCTGTTGAAGCTCCGCCCCTCTGTGCCGGGAGCAGCAGCTCATTTGCATTTAAAGGAACAGACACAAAACGGTGCGTTTTTGCTCACCCTCAAATATTTATCATTTTAACAAGCTATATAAAAATATCTGTGGGGTATTTTGAGCTAAAACTTCACATACACACTCTGGGGACATCAGAGACGTATTTTACATCTTGTGAAAAGGGCATTATACCACCCCTTTAAAAAATGTGACAAATCTAAAAAATGTGATGATACCAACCAGCATTTCCCTCTAGCATTCTGAGCAGATTCTTAAACACCTCTGATTGGCCACTGTGTTGACACATTCAACATATAGACAAACATCCAGCGTCTCCAGACAACCATTACACTCTCTTCAGGTCTCTCTTCAGCCTGAAGCATCACTGTAAAATTACAGAATTTGATTAATATACACCAAGCACAATTTTGTGGTGTTTTCTTTTTCTATTGTGCTGTTTTCCACATGTCTTGTTAGATTTGACTTGTCTAGTTGTATGTTTGAGTTCTAGTTGTGTTATTTTTTCCCTTGTGGTGGGGTTGTGTTTTTGGTTTAGAAAATGTATGTTTTACCCTTTATAATTCCATTGTTTGGACTGTGTACTTCCCAGAGACTCTTTACAAAATGATGTGTACTACTTCAGTAAAATGTGAATCTTAAAGTAAAGTCTTGTCTGTTATTTTTGTAATATTAATATTTAATGCACTTAGAAACTTTTATACTCTGGAAAAATGTGTCAACAGTTGTTGGTGCTTAAAACTCCTGTTACTTTGAAATCCAGACCTGTAGCTGTAAGAAATGAAATGCTTACATTTTATGAAATCATATAAACATAAATAGAAACAGGGCAGCACAGTAGCACTATCACCGCGAGACGGTCCCCGGTTCGAGTCCTGGGTGAGCCAAGAGTTAGCAAGTTCTCCGTGATTTCCTTCAGGTTAATTAGCGATACTCGAGTGTCTGTGTGTAAGCCGGGTGATGGGTGGGCCATCCGTTCAGGGTGATGTGAAAGTCCAGAAAACATTCAAAAATAACGTCTTCATAACATTTCCAAAATTATAGAACGGAATGTCCCTGTAACGTTTAGATACGCCAAGAAAAAAACCCGGATGTTTTGAACGTTCAGAAAACTTTCAGAAATAATGTTTTAAAAAAAACAGGCTCTCCTGCTGAAGGTGAATCCCATGCACTCTCATAGGCCTCTCCATGACTCTCACAGAGGTTATGTAGAGGACAGCATGTCAGCACCATAGATTTCACAAGGCCAACCGCACAGTCACTTCTTTTAATAAGGCAACGCCATCTTCCTTTCAATCTACCAAAAGCATTTTCAACTAGGGGTGCACGATTCAGAAAATGTCACGATTTGATTCAATATCAATTTTTAGGCTCAAGATTCGATTCGAAATCGATTTTCGATTCAAAAACGATTCTCGATTCAAAAAAACAATTCACAGTATGTAAATGTTAGGGGTGGGAATCTTTAGTCACCTCACGATCCGATCCAATTCCAGAATGATTCTTTATCTACTCCTCCCCCCTCCCCTCCCCTCCCTATTAATTCATTAGTTTACATAGGTAATTAAGTACTTTTAAAAAAAAAATACAAATAAAAAAAAAAAAACATTTAAAACAGTTGTATGTTAAGAATTTTAAACTAATATAACTTCAAAACATACAAGTAGCAAATAATAAAGAGGAGCATAGAAACATAAACAAACAAGTAGTGCTTTCAGTAGCCTATTTAAGATTATCTGAACGTTTTCCATTCAAGAACTGAGTGATTTTTCTTCATCTTTACTGTTGTTTTTTACATCATAGACTGCGGGAGATCTATTAAGCTGCATTCACGCACGGATCTCTTTTGAAATATAAGAAGTAAAGTGGTTTGTCCTGTCCGTTTAATCCCTTAAGACATAACTGGCTGTGTTTACGTTAATTTTGCACAAGTATATTAGCCTAAACCACTTACACGGAGTCGCACAGCCGCATGCGCGAGCAATCTACACAAACAAAACGTGCGTCAGCATTTGAAATTGAAAGCAGCCTCTGTTAGTGAGGTTCATATTTTAAATATATAAGTCCACTGCATTCCAAACCACATAAATGATGACTTCGTAGAGCATTTGTAAGGAAAATACCGAAAGGAGAGACAGCACGCTTCAAGTGTAACGTAACATCAAACAAAGCGCGCGTCTCTCACAGCGCATCCTGTGCAATGAAGCCGGTGAATGTCCTAGTAATTCGCTTCAACCTTTCCGAACTTATGAAAGATTATTTTACGGAAAGTTTGATTGGTGTATGTATGTGTGTGTGAGGAATTGGAAGAAAGCAGATTACGGGTGTTTCTAAAGCAAACTCAGCTCATCGCATATCTGGTTAAAAACTAAGCTCAGAATCGATTCTGAAATTCTCATTGAGAGAATCACGATGCATCGATGGATCGATTTTTTCTCCCACCCCTATTTTCAACCACTACACATGCTCTGGAAATGTTCATGTTGTAGACCCACTGTTCCGCTGTCAGCCGTCCTGTGTCAATGAATGGTTTTAAGAGCCAGTTCTGCAAGGGATAGGCAGAGTCTCCTAGGATGTAGTAGCCAGCATTCACCCCACCAATGTTTTTGGTTTTTGTTGGTATGTGGTTTCCATGGCTTGCCAACTCACACAGTGTGGACAGTCTCTTATATTTTGCTAACGAACTAAAATCGAAACTGTGATATGGCTTTGTGCCTTTATAAAACAGCACAAGACTTTAATTAAGTAGCCTATATGATATAGGTATTCTGTTTGTGCTTTGTGATTTAATGAGAAGTGCTCACGCGATCAGCATGGTCATCTGATGTTTTCTCCAAAATAAAAGCTCAAGGGTTTATTTCTTGCAAGTGAAGAAATTAGGACAAAAGTATTGTAATGTTCCTATATGTGGCCCTTGGGAGTTAAAACCCAGGAAATTATACCCAAAATATGGTCTGACTACACCACTCCCATTTATTGGACTGGGATGGGAGACCCAACTAGTACCCCAGAGTAAAGATGTACCCCACACTAATAATATTCAAGTGAATGAAACAATTGAAGGCTGATGTAACAAAAGCAAAATAGACATTATTTATTTGTGATCTTCAATCAGAGTGGTTAAAATATTTGCTTTGTATAGAAAGAACCATTAATGACAGTAATACATCAGAGGCATCTACATGAATTCTCGTAGACAAATATTCATATGAAAAACTACACTAAATAATGTTGGGCCGGACAACAGTGCTCAATGTTGACAGGGATCCACGTTTAATTCACCATGAGTACAAGGCTCCAAAGGAATTCAGCACACCAAAGACAGCAACCGAGGTTACACTGCATCAACCATAAAGTGCTTTGTTAGTACACACCAATTCTAATCACACCACACAGGTGGTCACCTTAATAAATTGAGCACTGAGCCCTGCCCACTAACTATGAGACCGCAAGCAATGCCCGCTTCAGACTAAGAACAAGTGCAGAAAGTGCTACTATGGTCAGCTGTATAGGAAGCTATCCAAATTGCACATACCACTGGCACTTCCCCATCCCAATATTTAATATTGCACACTGCCCAAATACAACAATTTGTCTTAATGGTAAAATGTCAATAATCAGAAGAACGTGACCTTAATCATAGAAGTTCACAGGCATGATATAACTGAATGATAAAAACATACAAAAGTTTCATACATGAGAAAACAGTGGCTGGATGTCCAAACAGAGTACACAACCTGCAAAGACGAGAGACAGTGTTCATTCACAAAAGGCTCCTAATGACCCTGTGTGCACTGAAGCACACAAACGCCGGAGCATGCGCACGGATGAAGGAACGCGCGGGGCCTGGTATAATGACGGGTTTTGGCTAGAAAAGCCAAGTTAGAAAAGCAGAGAGAGAGAGAGTTCCCAGCGAACATCAAATTTCGTTTTGTTTACACGCCCATTTGACGTTAAAACTCTGAAACGCTTCCGCGATTCAGTTACTGGTGACTGCACATGCACACACACTTCAACACGTGGGACGCCAGCACCTGGCTGCCTATGCTCACCTATAATCGCGGTTTCACTCCCCTCCGTTTCCTGTCTAAGCGGCCAACAATACGCAAGAACCCGCTCTTATGGACACCTCTACATTTAAGCCCTTGCTACTCGCTCCTGGGTCCTAAAGTCCCACTGGCTACATATACTATAGTGTAATGTAAAATATTCTTTTTCGTTTATAGAGTACATTTATAGGCTATATGGATTTACATCATAGGAATACTTATATAAACCATAAACACCAGTGATAATGTAATGTAGACTTGAGACTCTATATCATAACTAAAAAGATGTGTGAGCCCTCTTTAAAAGACACAACACAAGACAGTAAATCATTCACAAAATGTTCTGGAATGCATGTTAATTTCATGTTAATCAGTTCTTCGATAAATTAATGCACTTGATCTTATTGTTGTGTCTGTCTTTATCCTATAAAACCTGATGTATTATTCTTTTTGGTTGGGATTCTCTGAGAATTGTTAGAGGACTCTCCCGGCCGTGATTAATGCTTATTCTAAGGCATTGTCTGAAGTCTGTTTATTAGTGCTGCAGCAAGTTAGTTAGGTTAACAAGTTAGAGTTAGAACTCTGAGCAGGACGTCAATGAGTAGACGCGCTAGAGTATAGGATTAGAACTTGGGGCCAGGCGTCGACTGGAGAAAATGTACTTGCAGGGCATTTAGGTGTTAATAAAACCTTTCACCGTATAAGCAAGTACTTCTTTTGGCCAAAGTGCAAGTCCTCAATAGCGGAGTTTTGCAGAACTTGTGAGATATGTCAGAGGTCTGGCAAACCAAACCAGAAGGTCCCCGTTGCTCCTCTGCATCCAGTGCCAGTGATGGCTGAACCATTTGAACGGTTGATACTAGATTGCGTAGGTCCACTGCCTAAAACCAAAAGTGGTTACCAGTATGTGTTGACCATCATGTGCACCGCAACCAGGTTCCCTGAAGCAGTTCCCTTGCGCACAATTAAATCCCCTGCTGTGATTAAGGCTCTTGTAAAGTTTTGTACAACGTTTGGGTTACCCAAAGAGATCCAAACAGATCAAGGATCAAACTTTACCTCAAAGAAATTCAAGCAGATGTTAGTTGAAATGGGAGTGTCGCACCACATGTCAACTCCCTATCATCCTGAGTCGCAGGGGGCCCTGGAGCGGTATCATCAGACTTTAAAAGCCATGATTCGTGCATACTGTGTTGAAACTGGGAGAGAGTGGGATGAGGGGCTTCCTTTCCTTCTGTTTGCCACTCGTGAGTCTGTGCAGGAGTCAACTGGGTTTAGTCCTGCAGACCTTGTGTTTGGCCACACGGTTCGAGGCCCGATGAAAATGCTGAGTGAACAGCTGCTTTCTGAGAATCGTTCGCCTGTGTCAGTGTCAGAATATGTCAGTTCTTTCAAAGAACGCCTGCATTGTGCCTGGGACATGGCAAAAAGACATTTAAGTGATACCCAAGTAAAAATGAAGTCACGCTTCGACAAGAAAAGTGTTAACCGTAAGTTCAATCCTGGTGATCTTGTCCTAGTCCTTTTACCCGTTCCAGATTCTGTGTTTGGAGCAAAGTTTTCAGGCCCATATGCTATTGAAAGAAAACTGAGTGACACTGATTATGTAATTGCCACCCCAGACCGGAAAAGACGTAAACGCGTCTGTCACATAAATATGTTGAAAAGATATCTGAAACGTGGCGAGGAAACTTACAACGCTACTCCAAGTGTTACCCCTGTAGCTGCGGTCTCAACTGCCAGTTATTGTCTTGCCGAAGATGGCTTGATAGATAAAGTTCCTGTCAGCTCAAGTGGAAAAGTTAAAAATTCAGTGATTCTGCAAAACTTGCCTAATACTCTTCCCTATCTTACAGTCTGCCAACGTAAATAACTTCTGCAGCTGATAACCAAGTACCCTTCACTGTTTGCTGATGTACCAGGCAGAACTTCAGTGCTGACCCATGATATTGATGTGGGTGATTCTTTGCCAGTAAAACAGCATGCCTACAGAGTGAACCCAAATAAACGTGTAATAATGAAGGAGGAGGTGGAGTACATGATACGTCATGATATTTCCATGCCCAGTCAGAGCCCGTGGAGTTCCCCCTGTTTACTGGTGCCAAAGCCAGACTTATCTTTTCGATTCTGCACAGACTTTCGCAAGGTGAACAAAATCACCAAGGCAGACTCGTTCCCGTTGCCACGAATGGAGGATTGTGTAGACCGGGTGGGCTCCGCTAACTTTGTATCAAAATTAGACCTCCTTTAGGGCTACTGACAAGTCCCCCTAACTCCCCATGCCTCTGAAATTTCCGCATTTGTGACACCAGATCATTTCATGCAGTACACGTTTTAGCGTTTGTGATGCGAAATGCTCCCGCTACCTTTCAACACTTGATGCAGAGGGTCCTGGCAGGTGTCACGCATTGTGAGGTCTACATCGACGATGTTGTTGTCTATTCAAGCACATGGGAAGAGCATGTTAAAACACTTGAGAGTGTATTTGATAAGTTGGCTATGGCGTCACTAACTTTAAATGCTGCCAAATGTGAATTCGGAAAAGCAGCAGTCACTTATCTGGGAAAACAAGTGGGTCAGGGATGTGTGAGACCTGTAGTTGCCAAAGTGGAGGCTATCTTACAGTTCCCTACCCCCAGCAATAAGCGTGAGTTGCGGCGATTTCTCGGAATGGCTGGGTACTATCGAGGGTTTTGCAGAAACTTCTCTGCAGTAGTTTCTCCACTCACTGATCTCTTGAGTAGTAGCCGAAAGTTCATTTGGGATTGTGAATGTTCCCTAGCTTTTAATGCAGTGAAAGACCTGTTGTGTAACGCACCTGTGCTTCTAGCCCCCAACTTTGAAAAGTCATTCAAATTGCAAGTGGATGCTAGTGCCACGGGGGCAGGTGCAGTGTTATTACAGGAAGATGAACATGGTATTGATCATCCGGTGTCCTATTTCTCAAAGAAGTTTGTGTCCTATCAGAAGCAATATAGCACCATCGAGAAAGAAACTCTTGCTCTCTTAATTGCGCTTCAACACTTTGATGTTTACGTAGGAGGTAGTGCAACCCCTCTTCTTGTGTACACCGATCACAACCCCTTAACTTTCCTAGCCCAGATGTCTAACTCGAATCAATGCTTGATGCGGTGGGCATTAGTTGTTCAGGAGTATAATCTTGACATTCGTCATATGAAGGGCTCTGAAAATGTGATTGCCGATGCGCTGTCTAGGGCCGGTGGTACTGAAATTTAAGTGTTATACATGTTTTTTTTTTTTTTTTTTTTTCAAGTCGAAGGAGAAAAGAGAAAAAAAAAACTTAGTGGTGGGGGTGTTACGTCCATAGGGACATAAGTTATTCTGTCATATGATTTAATTAACAATTGTGTTTACTGTGTGTGTAGACTGGTCTTGTCTCTTTTTACTCCTCCTGCTCTCTCTGCTTGGCAGGCTAATGAGTGTCACCTGATTCCTGTTTTGAGCCTGTTAGCTGGAGTATAAAGGAACCGGCAGAGCTGCAGTCCAGTGAGGGAGGCTGAGGTGTTCCATCCTTGCAACTGCCATCTTCCAGTCCCAGTGTTGTAGTTTAAGCTCTGGTTTAAACTCTTGCCTAAGTGTTTGTTGATTGCTTCACCTATAGTGTTAATGTGAAGTTATTGAGATCTATCTCCGTGTTTGTTGATTGCTTCACCTATAGTGTTAACGTGAAGTTATTGAGAGTAGCAGAGTGTTTCAGTTTTATTTAGTTATTTATTAATTTTTGTAACTGCTTAAGTGGATGTGGAATATCTTTTTTTTTGTAGGGAGGTGGATGTCATTTATTTTAGAAATTACCCTTTTTCTCCTGTGTTTAAGTTAGGGAGGAAGTCAGGGAAGTATCTCTGTATTTTCTTTTTCTTTTCTTTTGATAGGTAAGTTATTTCATAAAACCTTAGCCAGAGGAATTTTTTTTGTTTGTTGTTTTGACCTTTCCCCTCCTGAAGCCTTAAGTATCTTCTCCACATTCTGTTAAATAAAATACCTCTGTTTGTTTGCTTTAACTGGTGTTACTGAGCTTTCTTGTGTATCAGCCCTGGGACTTGGAGACGGCAGTTCTCTCAGTCTCTCCCCACCGTTTATTTGTTACACCCCTTTCACCCCTAGACCTTTTTTTTTTTTAAAGGGGTACGTAACACTGGCAAGAAGTATTTGAGGGCGGGGTTTGGGGGGTTAGTGCGTGTACACATGAAGGGGGTCTGGAGGAGAGAGAAGCATGAAGAGGGAAGTTTGAATTATGGCCAACACACGACCAAAGAGACGACATTCTGATGAACAAATTGCAAAGAAGAGGGACAAGGATAAGGGACAAGGATAAAGAACGAGCAAAGTACCGAATTTACATCGGAAAAGCCTTCGAAAAGGTGGCGAGAACTCCGCCGGCAGAAGGGATTCCAATCCGACATTCAGTTGCTCTGTTTTTGCAGAACAGGTAAATCCATTTTACTTTCTAAACTGACGTTCATGTTCGCCAAACCAACACAAGGATGTAGTTAACTTTGGTGAATACAACATGTATGTTTGTAGGAGCTAGCGATCAATCTCTATTATAAATGATCAAGCAAATTCACAGTAGGGCGACCATATGTGTGTATGATTGTTTTCACCCACTGTTTGTTATGAATTTGAATGTTCATTTATAGGCTATTGACAACTTTGACTAAATTTGTTTACGACGCCGCCGTTGTTTATGCTCACTGGGAAACGCAAAGCTAACGTTATCTTGATATTATTGCGTCCTTGTATGGGAGCTATAGTTATAACCTCAGGTGGCGCAACGATTTTAAGAAAATGTTTCTCTTTTTCTGCATTCTGTTCTGCAAAAGCATTTATCTAACTTGGTGACGTTACACATTGAATGAAGTATCATTCAATGTGTTGTAATGTGTATCATTCAAACTTTGTTTGTAGTGACTACTTTGACTTTCCTTTATGCCGGAAGGGAGGGGAGGAGGGAGGAGACGGGATGAGGATGAGGAGGAGGGAGGGTCTAGCTAGCCTCCGTTTTGTTTGACAACAATTCGAACGTCAACAAGAAGTCATGACTCCCGGCATTGCTTAGAGCACCTTTAACTAAATCACAGCCTTTGTGATTTCACAATAGCACTATGCTATATTATGATTGTAAATGGTTTTAATATATCGCGTAGCTTTAAAAAGGTGTAATAATGTGGTACATGGATTCTTCCATGTATTATACTTACGGTACTTTGGCGGTTACTCGACACAGGTAAATTGCAATCGAGGATTTTTTAAAATCTAATACTCCACTTTAATCGAGGAATTGTGACAGCCCTAGTCTGCTATCAGACCAGCTCTTCTCTTCCATGGAGATGAAAAACCCATCTAAAGCACACAGATTTTAGAAACACTCCTGACACTGAAATGGATTCGTATTAACATTGTTTAAAAGCTTACTTTTCTAGTTGATCACTCAAAGATGCAACATTGCGATCTAAATCCAGTGTTAGTTCAGTGTAATTGCCACTTGCTGAGCAACAAAATCTCTTCTGTGTAAGTTAGTCACAGTCAAATCACTCCATCTCCACCAGTGTTGCCAGATTGGAAATGTCCAAGTATTGCACCAGAAGCTCAAAATGATCGTATTTGGAAGAAAATTATCGTACACAAGTCAAACGTACAGAATACAGCTATTTATTGACCAACCACTTTTTGACACGACATGAAAATGATTAATGACCTAGTGAGTCTCGGGCTTGTTTGTCTTCTGTTGATTATCATCATACTGCGGTATTTTTTCATGATCACAGCAGAGAGAGACGAGATGAAGAGTTACAGGAACACAGCTGAAGAGTTTGATCAAACTAAATACTGCATATGTGGTTTCTCCACTGCATGGATCTTCATGTGTTGCTTCAGGTCACTTTTAATAGAGAAACTCTTCCCACACTGATCACACGTGTGCAGCTTCTCTCCAGTGTGGATCCTCTCATGTCTTTTCAGATTTGATGAGTGACTGAATCTCTCGTCACAGTGTGAACACTTGTAAGGTTTTTCTCCAGTGTGGATCCTCTCATGTGATCTCAGATGTTCTGATCGACTGAATCTCTTGTCACAATGTGAACAAGTGTGTGGCTTCTCTCCAGTGTGGATCATCTCATGTGTTTTCAGAGATGATGGCTGACTGAATCTCTTGTCACAGTGTGAACACTTGTAAGGTTTTTCTCCAGTGTGAATTCTCTGGTGCCGTTTTAAATCTCTCCCTGTAGTAAAAGTCTTCTCACACTCAAAGCACATGTACTCTCTTACATGTGTATGTGCTTTCTCATGTCTATGTAAAGTTGGCAGCCATGAAAAACCCTTTCCACACACAGAACACGAATATGGCTTCTCCTTCATATGAACTGTCAGGTGTCTCTTCAGGTGTAATGCCCAAATAAATTTTTTGCCACACTGATCACATGAGAACGGCTTCTCTCCGGTGTGGATCCTCGTGTGAAACTCAAGACTTTGTTTGTATGGGAAACTTTTCCCACATTGATCACATGAGAACGGCTTCTCTCCAGTGTGGATCCTCATGTGAATCTCAAGACTTCCTTTGGTTGTGAAACTGTTTCCACACTGAGTGCAGGTGAAAGATTTCTTGGCTCTTCTTTTCTTTAAAAATGTCTGTTTAGTCTTTGAGCGACTCAAATGTTTTTCTCCAGGTTTGACATGATGTTCCTCCTCCACTTCACTCAGTTCTTCACTCTCCTCCTTCACTTCACTCAGTTCTTCACTCTCCTCCTCCACTTTACTCAGTTCTTCTCTCTCCTCCTTCACTTCACTCAGTTCTTCACTCTCCTCCTCCACTTCACTCAGTTCTTCACTCTCCTCCTTCACTTCACTCAGTTCTTCACTCTCCTCCTCCACTTTACTCAGTTCTTCTCTCTCCTCCTTCACTTCACTCAGTTCTTCACTCTCCTCCTCCACTTCACTCAGTTCTTCACTCTCCTCCTTCACTTCACTCAGTTCTTCTCTCTCCTCCTTCACTTCACTCAGTTCTTCACTCTCCTCCTCCACTTCACTCAGTTCTTCTCTCTCCTCCTTCACTTCACTCAGTTCTTCACTCTCCTCCTCCACTTCACTCAGTTCTTCACTCTCCTCCTCCACTTCACTCAGTTCTTCACTCTCCTCCTTCACTTCACTCAGTTCTTCACTCTCCTCCTTCACTTCACTCAGTTCTTCTCTCTCCTCCTTCACTTCACTCAGTTCTTCACTCTCCTCCTCCACTTCACTCAGTTCTTCTCTCTCCTCCTTCACTTCACTCAGTTCTTCTCTCTCCTCCTTCACTTCACTCAGTTCTTCACTCTCCTCCTCCACTTCACTCAGTTCTTCACTCTCCTCCTCCACTTCACTCAGTTCTTCTCTCTCCTCCTTCACTTCACTCAGTTCTTCACTCTCCTCCTTCACTTCACTCAGTTCTTCACTCTCCTCCTCCACTTTACTCAGTTCTTCTCTCTCCTCCTTCACTTCACTCAGTTCTTCTCTCTCCTCCTTCACTTCACTCAGTTCTTCACTCTCCTCCTCCACTTTACTCAGTTCTTCTCTCTCCTCCTTCACTTCACTCAGTTCTTCACTCTCCTCCTTCACTTCACTCAGTTCTTCACTCTCCTCCTCCACTTCACTCAGTTCTTCACTCTCCTCCTTCACTTCACTCAGTTCTTCTCTCTCCTCCTCCACTACACTCAGTTCTTCACTCTCCTCCTCCACTTCACTCAGTTCTTCACTCTCCTCCTTCACTTCACTCAGTTCTTCTCTCTCCTCCTTCACTTCACTCAGTTCTTCACTCTCCTCCTTCACTTCACTCAGTTCTTCTCTCTCCTCCTCCACTTCACTCAGTTCTTCACTCTCCTCCTTCACTTCACTCAGTTCTTCTCTCTCCTCCTTCACTTCACTCAGTTCTTCACTCTCCTCCTTCACTTCACTCAGTTCTTCACTCTCCTCCTCCACTTCACTCAGTTCTTCACTCTCCTCCTCCACTTCACTCAGTTCTTCACTCTCCTCCTCCACTTCACTCAGTTCTTCTCTCTCCTCCTTCACTTCCATCGGGTCTGAAATCAAAGAAAAAAATATTAATTTCATTTTCAGTACATCAAAATAATTTAAAGAGAGGAATATAAAGTGAAAGGACATGAAAGTGAGCCCTGATGTAATAGTAGAAAGTAGACAACTGTTATAAAATATTACGATAATTTGATGCCTTTTTATAAATTGATTATATGTCCTTGAAACTTTCCATTAATGAGGGAAATTCATCTTCCAATTATTATCTTTAAAGCATTATAGGCACGAATCCCTTGTTTCTTTAGCTATTAAATATATTTGATAAATGACACAATTATCTAACATGATATTAACATTAAAATATGCAATATGTGTCATATTTTGACACCAACTTTGAGATATTTATTTTACTAAACCGTTTTAATTATTAATGGCCGTTCACACTAGACTTTTCCTTGCACTGACTTCCATTCCTGCGCATGTGAAAGTGGGACACCAGAAACACAAGCTTAAGTGAATTACCCTGTGAGAAATAACACAAGCGTTTATTAGCATTACCCATGTCCTACATGTTTCACTCAACCCTGTTTCTTTTGACATGATTTTCCTCCTTTTAAAAACGTTTTCCTCCTTTCACATTTCTTAAAACTAGAGATGCACCGATTGATCGGTTAGTGACCGGAATTGATTTTCAGGTGCATGACCGGCATTCAAGTGGAGTGGATTGTTCATTTTTTAATTTTTTAATTATTATTATTTGTTATATGTTAAATTTATGTTTGTAAAAAAAACTGTTGCAGAATGTGACGTCATTTCACGACCGTTGCAGAGTCTGTAGAAACTTCACAAGCTCAAAGTGTAGAGTGGCCATAACTTTAACTGGCTTTAAATTAACTATATTTATTATCTTTATCTGTGTCCTACATGTTTCACTCAACCCTGTTACTCCTGACATGATTTTCCTCCTTTTAAAACAGAGCATTTCTTAAAACTGTGACACACAGGAAGTGACATCATCTGGGCTCTTTCTACTGCATGATGGGAAGACAAGAAAATAATCTCAATCCATTGTCTCAGTTTTTACACAAACTGTAGCATTGACTGAGTTCATCAACCCTGTTACCAAAGTTAATGTAAGAAGAATCTCTATAACTATGAATAACTTGTATGATATTTGACAAATACAATGTTATCAGTAACTTGGTGTTTACTGACTATTCCTAAAAATATATATTTTAAACTATGTTGAAAATGACTAAACTTCTGGTAATGTTGTTGCAAATTGGGAACCAGATATGAAATAAATGTAAAATAAAACAGTTAAAATAGTATTTAGCTTGATCTGATGTTGACAATCAGTATAAAATGTCTCAAACCTCCCTTTACTGACCATTTGTTGAAGAAAACCCAGAACATTCTGTACCGTTTCATAGTTGAACTGTTTATCTAAATGTGATGAAGTGCTTGAATGTTTCTAACATGAATGTTCTTCAGCATCATGAATGAATGAAGAATAAACACCAACCTCTTTGTTCTTCAGGATCTTCAGTGTGTTTCATTCTGCAGGGTTCTGGATCACTCATGTTCTCTCTGTCCTCTTTAATAAACTCAGTCTTTGCAGATTTCAGCTCTTCCTGATGCTCTGATGCTCGTTTTCACTTGTAGCTGATGGGAATTTACAGCATTTATTGGAGAATTGCAGTGGGAGGAGCTTCACTGATGATGTATTCCAGTGTGGGAGGAGCTTCACTGATGATGTATTCCAGCATTGGAGGAGCAAAAATATCAATTACCGAGTTTTTTTGTAATAATAAATGACACTTCTAAGCATTTATGTCTGTCTATCTATTCATCGTACAGTAATTGATGCCAGTTCATTAATTATTTTTAATTATTTTTATTGCTAATCCTAACATTATTCTGCTTCTTCATTAAAATACAGGTATCTAGAAATAAAGAAAAGAATATCAATAATTTAAATTTTTCCTAATATAAATAAATGTTAAGAAAAACAGTTAAAATCATAAACACAGAAATAAAGGTGCATATAGTAGCCAACAAATCCCCTCAGTCTGCTGACACCAATGAAATGAGCTTTAAGTGTCAATTTACAGGAGATCTGAAGACATCAGCATAATAAATGAGGTGAAAACAGGAACTATTGTCATGAAATAAAGAGTGTTTTCAGCAGATCTGTTAATATTGATGAGCCTCAGACTATCAACACTCATTCAACAAGCCATTCAGGACCATCAGCAGATCATCTCACTTTATTCTGAGTGTTTGCTGTTAGAAACACATTATTTGAGTCAGGATACATGACAAAAGCCTGTAAAACTGCTCTAATGAAGAAAATATTATTGTAATTTCTCACAATATGACATGGATAAAACATCAATAACACAAAAACAATCACTAATGACACTCATCTTCATCAACCACTACAGAGAAATAACTACAGCAGCATAATATGTCCACATTAAGTTTGATCTCATGATATACATAAAATCCTATAAAGTAGTTAGATCATTAAAAAAAATAGCATTATATCATATGCTAGGAAACTGAAAATTATCATAAAACTTTTAAACGCTATTCATATTTATTAGTATTGCTTTAATGTTTCACATGGCTCATCTTAGGCTCAATGTAAAGCATTTAGCAGTCTCTGTTCCAGTATGACACTTGAGATAGATTCACATTAATTCCCTTCACAGATCTTAAACTTTGACTTTTGACTTGACGAAACAATCACACAAACGAACACAACATCGCTCAGGTCTGAATGAACTCAACATATTCTCCTCATGCTCGCTGCTGCTGCACTAAATGTTTATTTCAGAAGGAAGACGCCAGAAAAGACGCACAAGTACCGCTGTGATCGATGAAAACAATACAGAAATGAGCCTGTCGCTTAATCAAAAAGTGTGTGTGATGGTTGTGTAAATATGAGAAAAACCGTGAACTGCTCTCCTCACCTCAGAAGACTCGACACTGAAATTCATTTACATTTAGTCATTTAGCAGACGCCTTTATCCAAAGCGACATTGTTCAGAGTAGCATAAGCCAGACACCAGAGGATTAAATGAAAAGTAATTCATTTGCATGTTTTTATGAGGTTAAGTGCTCACGGAAGAGACGAGTTTCCAGCTGTGTTTTGAATGTTGTCTGGGATTCTGCGTTCCGGATGAGGGTGAGGAGATCATTCCACCAGCTTGGAACCGTGAATGAGAATGTTCTGGAGAGGGATTCACTTTCATCTCCTCTAGATTATCATTCACCAGATGTTTCTGAAACACTTGGATCTGCAGTTTCGGTAGTTGTCACAGCGTCAACAGACAGAGAAGGTACAGGAGTCACATAAGATTTCAATAAATTAACATGACAAACCTTTAATTTCTTTCGACGATCTGGTGTATTTAATAAATAGTTGTTATTCGGAAAACACTTCGCAATTGTATAAGGTCCAGCAAACCTAGCCTGGAAAGGACTAGTCAAAACAGGTAACAACGCCAGCACTTGATCACCTGCTTGAAAGTGTCTGAACTTGACTTTGCGATCAAACAACCTCTGCATCTTTCCCTGAGACTTGGCTAACTTTCGTAGAGCAATAGCTCTAGCTTCGTAGAGTCGATAACGGAAACTGATTACTTAGTCTAAAACATTCTCAGGAGGGTCAAAAGTCGTCCACTCATCTGCCAGGACAGCAATAGGGCCCCTAACAGTGTGTCCAAACACTAACTCACTAGGGCTAAAACCTATGCTCTCCTGTACAACCTCACGAATAGCTAGCGACATCCAAGGAAGTCCTTCCTCCCAGTCACAGTCAAGCCCGACACAATAAGACCTCAAAACTGATGGAATCTTGCCAGACCTTTCCTCTTCCAGACTTTGAGGGTGATAAGCACTTGAGGTATTATGTTCAACTTTAAGTTGTCGCATGACCTTAGAGAAGTTTCGGCACATTCGAGCCCTGGTCTCAGACTCGATGGTTTTTGGAATGCCAATAATATACATTAAACTTGTTAAAGCCTTTAAAATAGCTTTAGAAGTAATTGATCTCAGAGGATAAGCTGCAGGGTAACGTGTAGTCTGACACACTACAGTGAGTAAATAAGCATGTCCAGTCTTAGATCGTGGTAAAGGACCAACGCAATCAATAGTCAAGTGTGCAAAATGAGTGGTAACTGCAGCAATAGGCTGTAAAGGAGCCAATGGAACTTTTTGATTTGGCTTTCTGGTCATTTGACAAGTATAGCAGGACCGTATATTGTTAATCACATCTCGCTTACATCTAGGCCAATACAATTTCCTTAGAACTCTCTCATAGGTCTTTCGTACCCCCATATGACCAGCCATGCCCTGGTGTGAAAGCTGTAGGAGGTCTTGACGGAAATTAAGAAGAACCACGATTTGGATCCTAGGATCGAGTGAAAAGTCAGAGCTCATAGGTTGTTGTCTATGAAGCAATCCATCTTGAAGAAAATAGAAGGGAGATAAAGCCTTGTCTCCTACTTCAGAGATAAAGAGAACAATTCTTGAAGAATCATCCGCCTGCTGTGCTTTGATAAGGTCATCTCGAGTCACACTATAAAGCAGAGAAAAAGAACAAGACGTGTTAATAATAATAATAATAATAATACATTTTATTTAAAAGCGCCTTATCAGGACACCCAAGGACACTGTACAAAGCAGATAAAAACATTAAAACAGTAAACAATAAAATTGGCAAGACAACATTGAGATGATATGGGTCAGGTGGAATATGACTGTCTGAACAAAAAAGTTTTGAGTTTGGATTTGAAGAGGTGAAATGAGTCGATGGTACGAAGGTCTGGAGGGAGGGAATTCCAGAGATGGGGAGCAGAGCGACTAAACGCCCTGCTCCCCATTGTGACAAGACGGGCAGGGGGGACAGAAAGCTGGCAGGTATGGGAGGATCGGAGTGAACGGGTCGGGATGTTTAAATGGAGGAGATCTGAGATGTATGGAGGAGCCATATTCTGAACTGCTTTGAAAGTAATGAGAAGTATTTTAAAGATGATCCTCTGTTTGATGGGAAGCCAGTGAAGTTGTTGCAAGATGGGAGTGATATGATGAGAGATGGGGATCCGAGTAATCAGGCGTGCAGCAGAGTTCTGTAGGAGCTGCAGCTTCTGGATCGACTTATTAGGGAGACCAAACAGTTGCAGTAATCTATCCGAGATGTGACAAGGCTGTGAACGAGGATGGCGGTGGTTTGGGGAGTGAGAGAGGGACGGAGACGGGAGATGTTACGCAGGTGGAAATAGGCGGACAGAGTGATGCTATTAATGTGAGAGTGGAAAGATAATGTGCTGTCGAGGACGACACCCAGACTCTTAATCTGAGGGGAGGGAAGGACAATTGAGTAATCAATGGCAATGGAAACTTTATTGGCTTTGGAGAGAGTATGAGGTGTGCCCACCAAGAGGACTTCAGTTTTTTAACTTTTAAGTTTGAGAAAATTGGATGAGAACCAAGAGTGGATTTCTTGGAGACAGAGGGTGAGAGAGGTTGGTGGGAGTAAAGAGGATGGTTTAGTAGAGAGGTAGAGCTGGGTGTTGTCCGCGTAGCAATGCAATTCAATGTTATGTTTACGGAGGATGTGACCAAGAGGGAGAATGTAGATGATAAAAAGGAGAGGCCCCAATACAGAGCCTTGGGGCACTCCAGCGGAGACGGGGAAGGTAACGTATTTCTGGGATTTGAGTTGTATGAATAATCTCAGTGATGAGAGGGGCAAGTGAAGAGCAACAGGATTTAACCAGGGTGGAGGGAAGTGGGTCGAGCTGGCATGTGTAAGGTTTAGATTTATGAATAATATCCGAAATGGCTTGAACGGAGGGAAGGTCGAAACTGGAAAAAGTAGTAGTTGGGGATGGATAAGGGGTGTTGAAGTTGCCTCCAGAAGCTGCAGCTCCAGATGAAGTCAGGTGTTTATGGATGTCAGTGATTTTGGAAACAAAGAAGGACATAAGTTTATTGCAGAAGTCCTGGGATTGCATATGGTAGGGAAGAGAGTCAGAAGGTTTTGTAATGGAGGTGAGAAGGAAAAACAGGGTTTTAGAATTGTGATGATTAGAGTGAATTAAATGAGAGTAGTAGGCAGATTTAGCTGAGGAGAGGGAGTGCTTATACAAAATGACATTGTCCTTGTACATATTGTTGTGAATGGTGAGTCCAGTTCTATTGGCAAAGTGTTCCAGCTGACGGCCCTGAGATTTCATAAGGCGTAGGGCGGGAGTGAACCAGGGTGCTGAGCGGGTGAAGGAGACTGATCTGAATCTCATAGGAGCATGGGTGTCCAGGAGAGTGTGAAGATTTTTGTTGTAGTAAGAAACTAATTCATCAGGTGAACAGCCGGCAGATACACTTGGAAAATTATTGATATCAGATGTAAAGGTGACAGTGTTAATGTCCTTGATATTCCGGAAGGAGATGGTGCGAGGGAGGGTCATTTTAGATAGCGGGAGGGTGATGTTAAAAGTAATGAGCATGTGGTCGGAAAAGGCAACAGAGTGAGTTTTACAGGCAGAGGGGATGACACCAGAACAACAGACTAAATCCAGTATGGATAACTCGGTAAAGGAGAACTCTGCAACTCTAGCGAACTCTAGTCACTTCTTCGCTGATTTTCCCTTTTGTTGTCGCATGTTTTCCCCACGAGCTCCCCCTATTGCTGTGTGGGGGGGGGGGGGGGTATATTTCACAAAACGGTCGTAAAAAACTAACTTGAAGAGTCAAGGAGGGACGATTTGACATGTTTCCACATCTGATTGAAACTTTGGAAGCCTCTTCTCATGTGAACATATCAAGTGTTATAACCCAGCACTTGTCTCAGTTGTCTCAAAAGTTTGCTGACTACTTCCCAGAGGACCCTCAACATGGAAACCTTTGGATTTGGACCCATTCTCTGTAGATACTGCTTCAGAAGACATGGCTCTGTCCACTGTGTTGGAAAATGAATGAATCAAACTATCAGCTGACAGTAGCCTAAAACTTTGCTTCATTTTGGTTACTGGCTGCAAGTGAATATCCCTCTCTGTCAAAGCGGGGAATCAGATTTCTATTACCTTTCACCACCACATACTTATGTGAGTCAGGGTTCTCCACTGTGACTATCACAAATCAAAAGCAAGGAGCAAACTGAAAGCTACTTTGGATGCTACTCTCCGTGTCAGTCTCTCACCCATTTCACCAAGACTTGATGTTATTATCTTTAAGAAGCATCTTCTTGTTATCTTCTGTTAGACTTCCTCATTTTTGGATGTGTGGGAAGGGGTATGAGTAACTAGTCCAGTTTTTCTCCAGTTGAATTGTAAAAAAAAAAAAAAAAAATCACGTTTGTTTAATATGTAAAATTGTTTTGAACAGTCATACTTACAGTATGTAAATTGGGGTTAATGAACTTTGTTGAACATTTCTGCTAATGCATATAGAGAATGTTCCCCTCTTGTGTGTCTGACCTGTTGTTACAGGTATGTTAGCCTGGATGTGGGGATGTATTATTAATAAGGGCTAATTTGTTAAAAGAGTGTTCCCCTTGTGTGCCTGACACAGTCATTGGTCTGACCTGCCCTGTTAATGCTACAGGAATGAATGGTTACTGAGTAAAACTGCCAAGTCTTTTTTATATAAGGACCGTTTTCATCTATATACTTTTTGAATTTTCTTTTATTCTGTGTTCATTTTATTGGGAAAGGTGGTCCTCATAATGTTTTTAAACAGTCATTGGTGTGCCATGAGTTGCAAAAGGTTGAGAAAACCTGTGCTATAGGGAAGGCACTAATGACTACTTTTGTATCGATTAATCTATTGACTGCACAACGTGCCCTCAAAATCACAGCAGGCGTGCGACTGGTTGGTGGTATCAGGGGGGCCATTTGTCCCAATCACGCCCCTCCAGGTGTCACTGTCGCTGCCCACGTGGGCGTTGAAGTCCCCCAGTAGAACGACGGAGTCCCCAGTCGGAGCACTTTCCAGCACCCCTCCCAGAGACCCCAAGAAGGCCAGGTACTCTGCAGTGCCGTTCAGACCCATCCCCGACCCGAAGGCGTGGGGAAGCGACCCTCTCGTTCACCGGGATGAACTCTATAAGCAACCCACACCATCCCGCCGCCTCTCACCATTTATTGACCAACAACTTTTTGACACAACATGAAAATGACTTTTTTTGCCAAAATATCAACATCGGCTTGGAAAAAAACTGACCTAAGCGTAGGGCTAGGCGATATATCGCATGACATTGTTAGGTGCATCTCGCCAGTAAAGCCGGTTCCTTGATTAGTAGTAAATCGCCATCACCTGCTTTCAGATGGAGCGGCATTTACAACACAGAGCCGTAGTTAACTGACAAGCTGAGCCATATCGCATTAATTATCGCAGGCGATACGTCATGCGATATATCGCCCAGCCCTACCTAAGCGGAAGGAACTCTTTACTTTTTTATTTACTTTTTTCTTCTTCTTGCAAAACATACAGAGATGACATGTTAATGATACACAACTTTGTATACAATATACAAAAAGAACATTAACTTGTGCTCATGAGAGAGTCATTCTCCACGATGATTGGCCGAGAAGACATAACGTGAGATCAGATGAAAGACATGCGTATCTCCACGTTCAGGTTCTTCTCACGGTAGATGTAGAATCCACAGCTAGATCAATGAGTATAGAAGCCCTATGATTACAACCACCATCATTTGAAGAGTCACATAATACTGAAATTATCATACACTATGGGATTTTTTTTATTATTATTGATCATAAATCGAACAGAGGTCAAATATATTGTACAAATACAATAATTATCGTACGTCTGGCAACACTGATCTCCACTTATAACTGGTGTGTGGTGATGGTTTTAATAACCGTGAGTCTCGGGCTGGTTTGTCTTCTGTTGATTATCATCATACTGCGGTATTTCATGATCACAGCAGAGAGAGACGAGATGAAGAGTTACAGGAACACAGCTGGAGAGTTTGATCAAACTAAATACTGCATATGTGTTTTCTCCACTGCATGGATCTTCATGTGTCGCTTCAGGTGACTTTTAATAGTGAAACTCTTCCCACACTGATCACACGTGTGTGGCTTCTCTCCAGTGTGGATCCTCTCATGTGATCTCAGATTTGATGACTGACTAAATCTCTTGTCACAGTGTGAACATTTGTAATGTTTTTCTCCAGTGTGGATCCTCTCATGTGTTTTCAGAGATGAAGACTGACTGAATCTCTTGTCACAGTGTGAACACTTGTAAGGTTTTTCTCCAGTGTGGATCCTCTCATGTTTTTTCAGAGATGAAGACTGACTGAATCTCTTGTCACAGTGTGAACACTTGTGCGGCTTCTCTCCAGTGTGGATCCTCTCATGTCTTTTCAGATGTGCTGACAGACTGAATCTCTTGTCACAGTGTGAACACTTGTAAGGTTTTTCTCCAGTGTGAATTCTCTGGTGCCGTTTTAAATCTCTCCCTGAAGTAAAAGTCTTCTCACACTCAAAGCACATGTACTCTCTTACACCAGTGTGTATTTTCTCATGTTTATGTAAATACAGCAGCAGTGAAAAACTCTTTCCACACACAGAACATGAATGTGGCTTCTCCTCCATATGAACTGTCAGGTGTGTCTTCAGGTGTGATGCCCTAAGAAATGTTTTGCCACACTGATCACATGTGAATGGCTTCTCTCCGGTGTGGATCCTCATGTGAAGCTCAAGACTTTGTTTGTATGGGAAACTCTTTCCACATTGATCACATGTGAACGGCTTCTCTCCTGTGTGGATCCTCATGTGAATCTCAAGACCTTGTTTAGTTGCGAGACTCTTCCCACACTGAGTGCAGGTCAAAGATTTATTGGCTTGTCTTTTCTTTAAAAATGTCTGTTTAGTCTTTGAGCGACTCAAAGGTTTTCCTCCAGGTTTGACATGATGTTCCTCCTTCACTTCACTCAGTTCTTCACTCTCCTCCTTCACTTCACTCAGTTCTTCACTCTCCTCCTTCACTTCACTCAGTTCTTCACTCTCCTCCTCCACTTCACTCAGTTCTTCACTCTCCTCGCTCTCTTCTATCAGGTCTGAAATGAAAGAAAAAAGTTTGATTGCATTTTCTAAGGATGCACTGAATGTTCGGCTGCCGAAATTATTTGGCTGAAAATATCAACAACGGCACTTTCGGTGTTCGGCCGAATAAGTGAAAAGACAGAATAAATTTTACCGAACAATGACCCTTTTGATGACGCGATCAAATGGCAACCAGCATAGAGTGAATTATGAATCCAGCAAACATGTCGACAGTGTGGAAGCATTTTAGAGTCTCAGAGAAAGATGCAAATATGGCCGTTTGCAGACACTGTTCTGCTGAACTGTCGAAGGGTGCATCTGCAAAAACTTAGGCTACAGCACTATTTAGTGAAAATATCATAAAATCCTGTAGCGTTTCGCTACTAAAAAGTAAACAGACAGATTATTCCTCCTTCTAAGGCTTTATTCAGGAACTGCAGGGTTACTGTTATGGCCGTAACCCATGAAGGGAGAGCTATAACGTGCTGTCTCTGCTGTTAAACTCACTCTGTCTTTCCGCTCCCAGCTCTCCACTCGCTCTAGTTACTTGACCCCACTAAAACCCTGCCCCTTAAAGAACCAGGGACTAACAGATAGAACCACTTATGATTTGATTAACATTGTCGAACAACATAACACTAACTAACTAGCGTCTTCCATTTATACTGACATTACAATACTCTTAGATCGATTACAAAATTACACCGGTATTCAAGGACAGGCATCACGGTGGTTTAGATCGGATCTATCAGGTCATTATCATTTTGTGTACTTAAATGAGGAAAAATCAAAGCAAAAATCAAAAGCAAAGATAATGTCAGTAAATTATGGAGTGCCTCAAGGCTTGATTTGATTTGATTTGATTTATTTAATTATATCAAGAATGCCTTAAACATAAAACACAAGGCATTAAATACAATAGAGGATAAAAACACAATAAAGTCCAGGACTTATTTCCATTGTGGTCCTCAACACATAACATCAGGACAAGAGACTTGTGATAATCAATGACATAACATACTGTACAAACATTTTTCTTAAATAAGCAAAAATATAAGCGGTAACTGGCCCCTGGTTCTATTCCGCTACCCTCTCTAATAACCAGTCCTTGATCCTCTTTTTAAAAGAGTTCATGCTTGAAATCACTTTAATTTGCCGATCCAACTTGTTCCACTGAACTGCCCCTATATAGGCAAATGTTTCTTTCCCTAACACTGTCTTGAATGCATAAGGACAGAGGTCTGATATACTGCCACGAGCAGAGGTGTCAAGTAACGAAGTACAAATACTTCGTTACCTTACTTAAGTAGAAATTTGGGGTATCTATACTTTACTGGAGTAATTATTTTTTACTTTTTTACTTTTTACTTCTACTCCTTACATTTTGACTCAATTATCTGTACTTTCAACTCCTTACATTCTAAAAATAGCCTCTTTACTCCTATTTAATTTCGGCTTGTTTTCATTCCGGCTTGTCGTCGTAAAAAAAAAAAAAAAAAAAGTTGGCCAATTACACAAACGGTTTAGATCTGAGTCCCGCCTCCTGAATACACATCGCTAAACTGATTGGCGGTGTGGTGTCTTTCTAACTTGTGAGAGGCAGTAGGCACATTTGGTTGTGCACAGCGGCAAAAGTCCTCCGAAGGAAACCTAGATGCGATAAACGAGGGAGAAATTGGGCCAAAGCGCGAGGGAGAAATCGGGGCAAATCGCGTCAAATATGAGAGAGAGAGAGAGAGAGATATTTTTTTCTTTACTTTTATACTTTAAGTAGTTTTGAAACAAGTACTCTTATACTTTTACTTGAGTAAAAAGCTTGAGTTGATACTTGAACTTCTACAGAAGTCTTTTTAAACCCTAGTATCTATACTTCTACCCGAGTACTGAATGTGAATACTTTTGACACCTCTGGCCACGAGTGTAAATAGTGTGTGTGTCCTTCACCTTAGTAATAAGACACAACAAATAATTTGGGACATAACCATACAATATTTTATGGGTCATGGTCAGTCTTGACATAATAAAACGCGACTCAACAGGAAGCCAGTTAAGCTCAACAAATTGTGACCTACCTATATGAGACCTATGGCCCATGTTTAGAATTACTCTTATTAATTTATTTTGTGCTGTTTGCAGCCTCCTTTTAAGTCGTTTTGTTAGGCCTTCAAACCAGGAAGTGCGTGCATATTCAAACTGGTTTAAAATTAAGGCGTTAACTAAAATGATCATTGTTGACCTATCTAAAAATGTAGAATTTCTGGCTAAAAACTTTGTAAGCCCAGTGACTTTACTCAGAACCTTATTGGCCATCTTCCTGCCATCTAAGTTGTTTTCTATGATGCAACCCAGGTATTTTAACCCCCAGAGGTCGGAGGTATCGCCGGCGATACCAGCTCGCTTTTTTTTTAGCAGTGTAAAAGAAACTCAAAAATACTCGGTTGACTTTGATTTTCCATTGGAGTTTCATACATCAATCGATTCTGTTAAATGTGTATTATTTTTGTGTATACTCACAATAAAAACAAAGTGTTGTGCTTTTTGCCAAATAAAGAAAAATAAACACGAAGCGAGTTCTGCCTCCTCTCTGTCAGTGTAGTCCATTCTGAAACGCGTCCGAAAATGAACCATAACTCAGTGAATACTCAGTCAAACAGGCATTCAGACATACAGGCATGAAGCTTGAATTCTCATCTTTTAAACGAAGTAATTTTTATAAAAAACAAATATTCACAGTTTATGTAATATGTATGCAAAGAGAGAGATGTCAGTCGTTCTCATCTCAGCTAATTACGTTATAATGTGCTCCGCCCACGGAGAGCACGCGCTATTCAAACGCAAATGTGAGGCGATCCAAACAAACCTGTAAAACGCCCATCAGCTGGATAACACACACCGCGAGTTCACTTTCAGACTTATGTACTTTACGATGCTGTGAGGAATAATACTGTCTTGATAATCCTGCAAAAATTTACCTCAGAAGTTCTGGAAGTATCATTTCGAGGAGCAAACGGATCCCGCTGAGGAATAGGTCAGTTCTGTTTGCTTTGTTCTAATCGGAATGAATGAACGCAAAGATGCGTGCTGTTGTGGAGCTACTACAGCTGGCAAAAATACTGTTTAAATATGAATCGCGTTACTATGAATGAATGAACGCAAAGATGCGTGCTGTTGTGGAGCTACTACAGCTGGCAAAAATACTGTTTTAATATGAATCGCGTTACTATGAATGAATGAACGCAAAGATGCGTGCTGTTGTGGAGCTACTACAGCTGGCAAAAATACTGTTTTAATATGAATCGCGTTACTATGAATGAATGAACGCAAAGATGCGTGCTGTTGTGGAGTTACTACAGCTGGCAAAAATACTGTTTTAATATGAATCGCGAATACAAAGAAAGATTACACTGGAAATATTGTTACAATTATAAATGTTGTTGTAATTGTATAACCTTAAAAAAAAAAATTATATATATATATATATATATATATATATATATATATATATATATATATATATATATATATATATAAGGATAGATGTAAACAAAATCTTAAAAGGTCATTATAAGCCTTATCTTTAAATAATTTTATTATGCTTTATTAGTGACACATTTGGGAAGAGAATATATTCCAAATCTGAAAATACAGTATGAGAACAATTAACTGCACAATTACTAGAAATGTTTACCTTGGATATTGTACAATTTGCAAGCAAAATTTGTGGAAAAAACAACAAACCAGTTATATATTGTCCTTGCATTCTTGTGGCTCATTCACACACCTGAATGAAAGGCTCATTACCTATGCAGCCTCATTATGCGGCCCCATTGACTCCATAGGTGTGAATCACGCCCACCCGCATATGGCCTTTCCAAACAAAAAGTGTTTTACAAGATTTAAATCAATGTATTGTGTTATGGGAATGATTAGGCAGGACGATTTTCACATAATTTTGAAGAAAAAATACTAGGCAACGACATCCATTAGTCAAAAGTCTTATTTACATATATTTAGAATGTGTTTTATGGCCTTATTTCAGAAACTTTAGTTTTTTGTTTTTTAAAAAACCATGCATAAACATTATTCTATCAAAAATACAAACATGTACATGCAAGTTGTTCACATATTATGGTAGCCCTGTTTGTGCTAAATAGAGTGAATTTACATCTTTGCCATTAATATGTTTATAAGCAACTGAAAAAAGCACAAATGTCAGGGCATGTCAGAACATCTCAAGGACCCCAAAAACCCCTCAGACTCCAGAGGGTTAATGATGTTTTTGTACTGACCACAACATTTAAAATAATCCTAAATTCCGAGCATCTATTCAATTTGTATTTTGAGCCAAACAGAATGGCCTCTGTCTTTTCAAAATGTAGAGACAGCATATTGTCAATCAGCCAGTTGTTTTCAGAAGATAGCTCAGAGCTCAGGTTACTCTTGTAATAGAAATTTTTATTCCAGCCAGCATAATACAATACATGGTGTGGAAATATTTACTCTAGCCAGCTTATACCATACATGGTGTTAAATAAACTGCAAGTTGGATATCATCTTCTTCCTCATAGCTGAAGACGAGTTGACAAGGACATTTGCAGAACGAACAGTTTGTTCTTTCTAAAACGGATAAGCTCACTTGCACTAAGAGCAAAGGTGTTGATTTGGAAAATATATATTCAGTTGTTTTAATGACGTGTGTAAGTGTGTGCGTATAACCATGGGGTGTTAGAATAAGTGTGATGAGTTTTGTGTATATAAGCTGGGCAAAAAGGAGAAGTCAGTGCGCTTCTCATATCAGACTCTGACTGATGTGTGAACGGCCTTTCTTGCAAGAAATAAAGATCTTTATAACTTTTGAAATTTCCAGCTGTCTTCCAATTATTGTTTAAAGTCTAGAAAGAATTTCCACAACACTCTCTAGAGTGGATTGTTGTTTATGAGACATTAAAAGTTCAGTCATCCACGTACAGAAATAATTCACATGAACAGGAGTCTGCCATATCATTTATATATGTTAAAAATAAGGACGGTCCGAGAATACTTCCTTGTGGAACTCCACATTCAACTATACAAGGGTCTGACAGTACTGCCCCTAAGACCACTAATTGTTCCGTCCCTGATACGTAAGATCTAAACATCATCTACAGGTGGCGCTGTCTGTCTGCCCCTAAGGCCTCAAGTTTGGCAAACAGTCTGTCATGGTTCACCGTATCAAATGCCTTTTGAAGATCCAATAAAACCATTCCGCAGAGATTTCCATTATCTATTTCCCTGTGTATTATGTCAGATAAATAGAGTAGGCATGATTCGGTAGAATGTGACTTCCTGAATCCGGATTGGAATTTAAACATGAAGTTGCTTTTATTCATGTATTCATTAAATTGCTCATTGACCAACCTTTCAAATATTTTTGATACTGTGCATAAAATAGAGACTGGTCTGTAGTTACCGGGATCATGGCTGTTTCCCTTTTTAAAAGGGGGGACTACCTTGGCCCTCTTGAGGTCATTAGGGAAAACACCAGTTTCAACAGACAGGTTAAGATCAGGTTAAGACACATTTGTGTTCATATCCCAGATTAAAATCATCTCAGAGCTCTTCTTGTTTGATAGTCTCAAGAGAACTTGTTCTAACTTATCATAAAAAGTAGAATGGCCTGGTGGTCTATAGAAAGCCCCCCAATAAAATGGGATTAGTTTTTGGTAAACATATGTCCATCCAAACAATCTCTAAATCACTAGCAATATCATTTCTACATAAAAGCCACTTCTGAGCCCACATATACACAGATCCCGCCCCCCTTTCTATTCCGGTCCTTCCTAACTATACAGTAATTATTAATGGCAATTTCCTCATCACTTATAGTTTCATCTAACCAACTTTCTGTTAAACAGATAACCCCGATCTTTAATTGTTTCACCAATTGTCTTATTTCCTCAATTTCAGGTAGTAGACTTCTAACATTAAGATGTAGGAAATGTAACCTTTCTTACTAAAAGTTGATTTAAAGTCTGTGCCCTTATCCTCCGACGTCAGGCCATCCACTGCTTTGCTGTTCAAAGATGCTGTCATGTGCTTATTGTGATGGTCTTCACTACTCTGGGGCATATTCTCAGTACCATTACGATGGTGGGTACCGGAGATAGGAGACGACAAGACAGTAATGTTGTGAGTTTCCAGTACGACGTGTCATCAGAAGCACCGTCTCTGCCACATTGAAGAGCCCCGGAAAACGTGGACAACGAGGCCGCAGACCCCAACCCAAACCTCAGCCCTGGATTAATCAGCTGAGAGGCTAAGTTTGTTAGTTAACTGGTAGATCCACTGACAGGTGGAGCTAACTGAAGATGTTGTGCTGTGTGGCTAACAATAGAATCCATGTTAGTAGACAGCCAGGGATGTGGTCCCGGATTCAGCTCGATATCCCCCACCAACAGCAGCATCACCACTATCTGGGCGAGACCCTGGTTAGTTGAGTGTCTCGTGCCTTTGTCCAACGAGGACGGGGCACTGACATAGCCCTTTACCAGGAACTTTGAGTATAGTACATGTTGGCTTCTTGCCGGAGGTATAAACAAACACTCCTCAGCCCCCAAAGATAGGATTGTATGCCGTGTTTGAACAATTATCAAACATGCAATTATTACGGCAGTAACCATCCATCAATTATTCAACTGAGTAGATGTAGGTGATATGATACACCTCGTAGACTGTTTAAACTGCAGACACCTCTGCTGTCGTGCCTGGTCCGTGGCGGCCATCTTGGAATTGTGGCTCTGTGTTCGGCCCTCTGCTATCTTCAATATATATGCTGCCACTTGGTAATATTATTAAGAAAACATGAAATTAATTTTCCACTGTTATGCCGATGATACTAATTTATATATTTCATTACGACCAGTTAAATTCTCTAAATTGTCTAACTTAACAGAATGTGTTAAAGATATAAAATATTGGAAGACCTGTAATTTTATTCTATTAAATTCAGCTAAGACAGAGGTATAACTTATTGGACCAAAAACCTGTACACAGAATCTCGTAGAATACAATTAGCATTTGGAAGGATGTCCTGTAACTCCATCCTCTACAGTTAAAGACCTGGGTGTTATATTAGACCGCAACTTATCTTTCCACCTCAGAAACATCGCTAAACTCTGGAATATGCTTCTGTTTCTGATGCAAAAGTTAGTTCATGCTTTCATGACCTCTAGACTAGATTACTGTAATGGAGTAAATATGCATTTTCTTTATGTACAGAAGAGGGCGCCGCTCAAACAAACCTTTCAGCCTTTCTGGATTAAAGAACAATAGGATTCAGGAGAAGAAGGTTCAACACTCTTACTTCTAAATCTAATCTAAAGCAATTATGCTTATTAGTATGGTTGAATTAGATCATTGAAGGTCAGCAGCAAAGGCATTGGTTAACAAAATAAGATTAAGTACATACATAATGTATATTTGTGTCATTTAATATAGTGAATTATGAAATGATAAAAATCTGAAAGTCTGGGAAAAAAATGTGCTATTTGAATTCTAGAATTTACCGCTTTAAAACACAATGGGAATGTCAAACATGATGTAAAACATCCACATAAACTAAAAAGACTGATGAAAAGAGGGGAAAACATCATCCTGCACCAACATAAATTTCCCCAAAATGTGTTCTGCTAATAATGACACATATTAGCAAAAACCTGGCTTTCAGATATTCAGAGAGATGACAGGAAATTTACATTTTCAATATAAGAAAATGTTAAGTAAAGTTAATTTGACCTACCATGGCACTTTGATTATTATTATTTATTTTTTTAAACTGATACGTTAGTTAAGTCAATTCACTTTTATTTATATAGCGCTTTTAACAATAGGTGCATAAATAAAATAAAATACATTATATCCTATATTAACCAGTGAACACTAACTTGCCAATTACTTTATTGCATTTATGTTATCAATGCATGTGTGGATGATACCACAAAAAACACAAATAAATCTCATGAGTTGCGCTGGGAGCCCGCTAAACGGGAACACACTTCAACCCCCCAATGTTCAACCAAAACTACGCCCTTGACCTCCTCACTTTATTTTTCCTTTAAACATAGGGACAGGAGAGCTGTCAGCCGAAAAATTGAAATTGAAAAAGTAATGTGTTACTTTACTAGTTACTTGAAAAGTAATCTGATTACCTAACTCAAGTTACTTGTAATGAGTTTCCCTAACACTGCAAATGCCAGTGTGTGTGTTTGTATCGTCCATCTCAGGAGATCAAAGTATCTGAGGTTATTTCAGCCTTACACTGCTACTTCTGACATGATTTTCCTGCTTTTAAAAACAGAGCATTTATAAAAACTGTGACACTCAGGAAGTGACATCATCTGGGCTCTTTCTACTGCATGATGGGAAGACAAGAAAATAATCTCAATCCATTGTCTCAGTTTTTACACAAACTGTAGCATTGACTGTATTCATCAACCCTGTTACCAAAGTTACTGTAAGAAGAATAATATATATAATTATGAATAACTTATGATATTTGACAAATACAACTTTATCAGTAACTTGGTGTTTACTGACTATTCCTAAAAAAATATATATTTTTTAATTCATCAACCCTGTCACCAAAGTTACTGTAAGAGGAATATAAGTGTAAATTAAGGGAGATAATTTGACCTGATGTTGACAATCAGTGTGAAAGTTTCTCCAACCTCCCTCTTCTGACCATTTGTTTAAAATCTGTAACCGTTTCATAGTTGAACTGTTTAAATCTAAATGTGATGAAGTGCTTGAATGTTTCTAACATGAATGTTCTTCAGCATCATGAATGAATGGAGAATAAACACCAACCTCTTTGTTCTTCAGGATCTTCAGTGTGTTTCATTCTGCAGGGTTCTGGATCACTCATGTTCTCACTGTCCTCTTTAATAAACTCAGTCTTTGCAGATTTCAGCTCTTCCTGATGCTCTGATGCTCGTCTTCACTTGTAGCTGATGGGAATTTACAGCATTTATAGGAGAATTACAATGGGAGGAGCTTCACTGATGATGTAATTAGGTGGGAGGAACTTATCTGCCAAAATCAAAAATAAGTTAGTGAGGTTTTTTTTTTTACTAAATGACACATCTGTAAAATCATGTACATGATGTCTGTCTGTCTATCATAAAGTTAATGATGCTCATTCAACTCAGAACCCCAAAATTATTCTCCTTCATTCAAATATTGTTGTGGAGTCTGTCACTTCATTAAAAATCAATATTGAAGTCTTGGGGTTTTGATGCCAGAGAATAAACTTTAATATCCAATATATATGTATATTTTTTTATCTAACAAAGCAGAGTGCATTTGCAAAAGCAACTCGAGTCCAGTATCGAACATATAAACACCTCAAAGGTAATCAATACATTACATATACTTTTATTTTAAGCAGTGAACATGAGACTAAGGAATTCACCATCTATGAGCATTTCCATCCATTCCAGTCGCAAGCTTTGCTTCTCTTATGCTCCTGCCCTGAGCCAGATATAAAAGTATAATGTCTTCGATAATATTATCACTTAATCCAGTTAATAACCAATACAAATATTCTACAATATGCAGAAATAAAGAAAAACATTAATATCTTAAATGTAAATTCTTCCAAATACAAATAATGATAAGAAAAACAGTTAAACTCAGAAATAAATGTGCATAAAGTAGCCAACAAGTACCCTCAGTCTGCTGACACCAATGAAATGAGCTTTAAGTGTCAATTTACAGGAGATCTGAAGACATCAGCATAATAAACGAGGTGAAAACAGGAACTATTGTCATGTAATAAAGAGTGTTTTCAGCAGATCTGTTAATATTGATGAGCCTCAGACTATCAACACTCATTCAACAAGCCATTCAGGATCATCAGCAGATCATCTCACTTTATTCTGAGTGTTTGCTGTTAGAAACACATTATTTGTGTCAGGATACATGATAAAAGCCTGTAAAACTGCTCTACTGAAAGACAATACTCTTATTTATCACAATATGACACAAAAAATCAAACAGATAACATTTTATTCACACTTATCTATAGTAATAACATTTTCCTGTTGAACCCACGTTTTAATTTGGCATTAACGGTTTCACTGACTTAAAAGGACTTTGTTGCACTATGCTGGAGGGAGTAAAGTTCATAAATGATCGTTCTTTCTCATAGGATTTTGTAAAACTACCGTAAAACTTCAAATAATAGCCGAGTCCCAAATAGACGCCTGTCTCTTGCCTGGTGTGACGACAGGTTTGGGTAAATAAAGGCCGGTCTCAAATAGAGGCCTGGTTTGTTTTTTAGTATCGGGTTGTATTTGATCTTCTAAAACCCGTCAGATCGTCTGTTCTATGTTTTGATTAGATTTCACGTGACAGACGCAACAGTTCATGAACGACTCATCACTATTCGCGGGCGCGTGCGTGTGTGTGAGGGAGAAAGAGGAGATAAAATATTTCATTAACTTCGGGATGTTATCCTTAGGTATGTGGCCTGAGAGTAGCTTCTGATGGAAGCGTGGATCACCTTATACATTGTTTCAAAGAGGGAGAGCCGTGCGCATCTGGGCGGGAGCTGTTAGTGCAAGCAAGGCAGGCAGAGTTAGCGGAGGCTGGAGAGGGAGAAGTGGAGGAGAGCGACGTGGAGGAGGAATTCGCCAATGAACTTGTAATTGAGGATCGGGGGGATGATGATAGTGATGAATAGAGTAATTTTCTATCACATGATTGCAGTTGTTTTACAGGGTAGCCTTCATTCTTTCTTGTTGATGTGTTTTGGTCAACAAGTTCATATGCTCGATGGATTTTAGCGGTAACTTGTGTTCTGCCCATTGCTGTCACATCGTCTCGTTTTTTATGTTTTTTTTTTTTTTTATGCTGCCAATAGCCAAAGACATTTCTTACATTAAATGATTTTGTTAAACACATTCGAATTAATTATAAATAAAACATAATATAATGTGGTAACCTCCTACTATCATGCTTGAACATCTCAACACTAAATTAAAGGCCTGTCTCTTATAGACGCCTGTCTCAAATACAAGCCGGTGCAGTTCGGCGATTTGGGTAAATAGAAGCCCGGGCTATTATTTGATGTTTTACGGTATATTGGGTGGACCTCTGTCCCTCTAGGGGGGTTCGGGGACATGCTCCCCCGCAAGAAGATTTTGTCATCAATCTGGAGCACTTTGAGAGCTGGAAATTAAGAGCTTCTACCCATTAACTGTGCACATTGAACAAAGAAAAAGCATTGACTTGTACCTGGACATTAAGGGCTCAAACATCTTTTTAGTTATGATATAGAGTCTCAAGTCTACATTACATTATCACTGGTGTTTATGATTTATATAAATATTCATATGACGTAATCCATATAGCCTATAAATGTACTGTATAAATGAAAAATAATATTTTACATTACACAATAGTATAAGAAAATTACAAGACTTTTGTCCTAATTTCTTCACTTGCAAGAAATAAACCCTTGAGCTTTTATTTTGGAGAAAACACCAGATCACCATGCTGATCTTCTCTTTAAATCACGCAGCACAAACATAATACCTATATCATATAGGCTACTTAAAGTATTGTGCTGTTTTATTAAGGCACAAAGCCATATCACGGTTTCGATTTTAGTTCGTTGGCAAAAATATAACTCTAGAGACCTTTAGGCTTGGCTATACATTTTATATCTCAGGTGTTGGGAAAAGGGAAAAGAACGAGTTCGGCAAAAGGCGGAAAAAAGACTCATTCTTGTGACTCTGATGTACATTTTTGGAAAACCCAATCAATAGTTTTTAGTCATGGATCCAATCACTCAGCAGGTGTTGCTATTCTCAGCAGGTGTTGCTATTCTCTTTAACAAATTTAAAGGTGATATTTTGGAAACTATTCTTTCAGAAAATGGAAGATAGTTAATAATGTCTCTCAGATTGGATAATTCTATTTTATTCATTTGCAATGTCTTTGGTTTAAAAATTCAAGTACATAATCTAGAAATGTTTAAGAACATTTGTGAAATACTAACAGATCTAAAAAAGAAATAGAAAGTAGGGTATATAATTATAGTAGTGACTTTAACGATGCTCCGGATTACTCAGTTGACCGTTTTCTGCCCAAAGTTAGTTCACCAACCTCAGACTCATTTTATTTCATAACTGACAAGTTACAAGTTACGTATGTATGGAGATATTTGAACCCAATGTATGGAGATATTTGAACCCTCATTTTTATGATTACACGTGGAATAAGTCCTCTCTTTCTTTAATATTAAGAACAGACTTCTGGCTGATTCCTCATGACTTAATTCACTATATATCAGAAACAAAAATGGCTTGTGTTCCTCTATTAGACCACAATTTGATATTCATTCATTCATTCATTCAGTACTTTTATTTCAAGCAAATAGTGTGACAAAAAAATACATAATAATAATAAGAATAATAATAGTAAGAATAATAACTTATACACTTATGCTTGAAATGGAGTGGGGAGAAGTAAAACTTATTGAACCCCACCCCAGTCTGTCAAAGAATACAAACAAAATAGCTGCTTCCTGCTTCAACTATCTCAAAGAGAGAAGGAAAAATAAAATTATATATATATATAAAATAAATAATAGTAATAATAATACCTCATTAAGAAACAGTATTATAGTTGCACATATGCAAAACCACACATACATACTATACATATTCATACAGATATTACCACAGGTAACAATGAATATCAAATACCAACAATGGTAGACGGAATACCACAAGGGTAAATAACAACTAATCCAACACTCCACACAACATGAATACAATCAAACCTCATTTTCATTGTAAAGGGACCAGACCTTTTGTTTGTAAAGACGTTTGAAAAGGCGAATGCTTTGACATTTCTTAAATTCAAGCCCCAAATTATTCCACAAAGTAACCCCACATACAGACATAGAAAAACTCCTCCTGGTGGAACCCGCCATTGGGAAAACAAAGTTCCCAAATCCTCTCAAACTGTACGACTGCTCTTTATGAGAAAACATGTTTTGAATGTTCACAGGGAATAAATAGTGATATGCTATAAACATGAACTGTGCATTATATAATTTTACGAGATCCTGCATTTTTAATAACTTTGATTTAAGAAAGAGAGGATTTGTGTGTTCAAAATAAGCAGCCTTGTGTATAATTCGTACAGCCCTTTTCTGTAGCAAAAAAAGTGATTGTATTACATTTTTGTAATTATTGCCCCATACCTCTACACAGTAGATTAGATATGGCTGTATTAAAGAACAATACAAGGTATGGAGTGCATTTTGATCAAGGATATGTTTAACTCTACTAATTATAGCAAGGCTTTTGGAGACTTTAGTAGTTATTTGTCTGATGTGGGCATCCCAACTTAAATTCTGGTCTATCGTTACACCTAAAATTTTTATTTCCTGAACATTTTCAATTTGAACTCCATCTATCTCAACCAGTTTCTGTGAAACGGCTTGATACTTTCCAAAAAACATCACTTTAGATTTATCTAGGTTTAAGGATAATTTGTTACTTTCCGTCCATTTTTTAAATTTACTTAGTTCTTTGTTTATAACACTAATAAGTCGCTCCAAACTGACGTTACTATAGAAAATGTTTGTATCGTCAGCAAACAATACACATTTAACCAACTGAGAAACAGTAAAAATATCATTAATGTACAAATTAAACAATTTGGGGCCCAGTACTGACCCCTGGGGGACACCACAAGCAATGTCACAACATCCAGAAGAAAGCACACCCATTTGGACATACTGTACTCTGTCGCTCAAATAACTTTTCACCCATTTCCCAGCCACCCCCCGTATTCCATATCGTTCTAATTTTTTAAGTAGTATATCATGGTTGATGGTGTCAAATGCTTTTTTGAGATCAATAAAAATTCCTATTGCATGTTTTTTATTTGTTAATGCCTTCGATATTTCTTCTGTAGCATCGATTATAGCCATTGAAGTGGATCTGTTGGGTCTGAACCCATATTGTCCTTCATTAATTAGCTTATGCTTATATATGAAATTTTCTAACCGTTTGTCAAAAACCAAGGATTTTCGAAAATTGGGGAAGAAGTGAAATGGGTCTGTAATTAGTAAAGTGATTCCTATTTCCATTTTTGAACAATGGTATGATCTTAGCAATTTTCATTTTTCTTGGCACACAGCCATTTTTAAGTGACAGGTTACAGATATGTGTTAGAGGCTTTATAATGCTTTTTATTATCTTTTTTATTAGTACCATATTGATTGAGTGACAGTCTGTGGATACCTTGTTTTTTTATTTTTGCACAATATTCATTATTTCACACTCACTGACAGAAGAGAGGAAAATAGTATGGTCGTTTCTTTCAGAGTTCAACTCCAATTCTTGATTTGGAATTTTGGCTGCTAAATCAGGGCCAACATTTACAAAAAAATTTTTGAAATCATTTACTAATTTATTCATGTCATAGTTTTCTCCATTAGAGTCAACAAAATATTCCGGGCAGGGCCGTGCAGAGACCTCTGGAGGGGCAGGTGCTCAAAGTATAAAAGGGGGTACATGGAACAAGGCTTTAAATAGGGCTGTGATCAAAATACAGTAACAGGGTTTTTCCTGGCTCAAAATGAGGCGGAGGTGGTAAAAATCCTAATAATGTATTTTAATAATAAGATAATTAAATTAGTATTTTTTTTGTAGATCATCATATAGCCTAATGTGTTTCCCACATTATTTATGTGGGTGGAGTTTGATATCTCTAGGGGGGTCCGGGGGCATGCACCCAACCCCCCCCCCCCCCCCCCCCTGGAAGAAAAATTTTTTGTACATTTTAAAGATAAATTCATTAATCTGGTGCACTTTGAGTCACCCAAATCCACTGTTAAAAATAAATAATCCACCCGCAAACCACCCATATTCTTTGATTTAGATATCTGCACTGAAGTAGGCTGATTTAAAATGAACATTTATTTAAAATAAAAGTTCTTCTTTTGGCAAAATTACATTTCCTTAATAGCCTAAACAGAGGCTTTACTCCCTTCAAGCTTAAATTGTCAATGTTTCATTACATCACTGTTTGAAAACACTAATTTTTTGTACCTTTTATAAAGGGCATTTTTCCCTAATTTTATTAAATGTATGCTCCATCTTTCATTTCAAATTCTCAAATTTGATCAATATATTCAATTAAAATAACTAGGCTGTTACCAATCAAATTAAACTGTATTGAATTAGATTATTTTAAATATTTTTGAATATACAAATAAGGAATGTTGAAAATAATGATACTTTATGAAACTAAACCGCCAGTAGGAGGCGGCAGGCGACCGTCTTAATGAGCGAGTCATTGAGTCATTCATTCAAACGATTCATTCAAACGGCTGATTTATTCAGAATGAGGCAGTTTATGAATGGGTAATTGAATCTGTGACTCAACCGATTCGTTCAAAATGCTGAATCATTCAGTAATGCAACAAGTGTTTCTGTGAGATGCGCGATGCTTCTGCTGTGATCTTTGTTTGGAACTCTTTTCGTTGCTGAAACAGAACAAAAATAGTCATTGCGTCTAAAATGTAAGTGACTTAATTTTAACTATTTGTTTATTGACCTGCTATGAAATCAGTCTCGGTTTTAATCTTGATGGCATTCAGGAAAACAGTTACTTCTATAGCCTAACGTTCCACACAGCAATTTAAACAACATCTCTGCATGCTCTCTTCACGTCGTCCTTGTAAAATAATTATAATAAGTAAACGAACATCAAAATCACTTCGCTGAGAATGAAACGCCACTTACCAGCAGCCGCAGATTTGAAGATATCCTCTGGTAGTGCGCATAGCCGCGCGAAATTAAAACAAAATGTGCATGCAGCGTGAGGAATGAGTTAGTCAGGTGAAGATCATCATGTGGGTCATTTTATTTACGGCTAAATTATTATTAATTAATTTTACTAATAGTTAGATTGGGCAGGCATCCACAAAAGGGCAAAAGGGCAAAAGGGCAAAAGGGCAAAAGGGCAAAAGGGCAAAAGGGCAAAAGGGCATCCCCCCCCCCCCCCCCCCCCCCCTGCACGTGCCTGATTCAGGGTAATCCGTTTTATTAAATCCTTGCTTAATGATACTATTTAATACTGCCCAGGTATTAAAAATTTAACAAACAATTTATAAAGGTTATTTTTCTTCTTACATGCATTCAGCAGGCCTTTGGAAATCCAAGGGCATTTTAGATTTCTTTTCGTTTTACTAAATACTCTGATGGGACAGTGCTTGTTGTACAAGGAAGTAAATATTTCTATAAAATTATTGTAAGCCACATCAGTCTGCATCTCTCCATAAATAGTGTTCCAATCTTGTGACCTTAATTCTTCATTAAACCCATTAATAGCTTCCTCAGTTTGTACTCGTCTATAATTCACATTGCAGGTTATATTACGTTTACTAACATTGCAGTCATATATAGTAAAGACTGGTAAGTGGTCGGTGATATCACAGATCAATAAACCATTAACAGTATTGTTTAAAAAGTTGTTAGTAAAGATGTTATCAATTAAAGTTGCACTGTGAGAGGTGATCCTACTGGACTTTGTGATTGATGGAAATAGGGACATACTGTACATCCTAGGTCAGGGGATCTCTGGATAATCCGTAATTCATTTGTAATTATAAAACGAAAATACCGTTTTTCTGTTTTTTGTTTCAAAACGAAAAACCAAATAACCGTTTTTGGTGTCAGAATCAAAAAACGAAAAACCAATTAAAAACGGCCCGTTTTTCATTTTTTGGCAATCATTTTATCGTAATTCCTTTTTGAACAAAGAATGAAGAGAGTCTTTGAACTTCAGTCAATTCGTTTTTCGTTTATAAACCAAAAACGGAAGTCACCCCTTTATTCGTTTTTTCAAAAAAAAAAAAACAACATTTCATGTTGTGAAGTGACAACATGAAACACTACTTTCAATATATGAAAAAAAAAACACCAGTAGTTGGTGGCAAGTCAGCCTGATAATGATTGAATACCAATTTACTCATTTAGGCTAACAATAAGCAGATTACATAATTATACCATGAAAAAAAAAAAAATTATATATATATATATATAAAGCATTTTGGAACTCTTCTTGGTGGAAATTGACAGCACGTTCAAAAAGAGATAATGCATCATGCTGCAGTAGCATTATGGTGCAAGTTGTGCGTCAACCAATGGGAGGCAACATCTACACAGTGCCCTAAATGCCACTCCGAAGAGTACAACATCACTGAGGCTGCGGGTCTCTCCAGTGCCCTGGACGCAACTAAAAATATTGTTTAATTTTCAATTCAGTGTTTCAATGAGTTTCAACTTTGGGGAGAATCCATTTCAGTCACGAGAGGACCAGGATGCTGTGGAGAGGCAGTTTTCTATGCAGTGTCCTGACATTTCATCTCTTTTTGAACGTGCTGTCAATTTCCACCAAGAAGAGTTCCAAAATGCTTTGAAAATCTTAAATGATCCTGTTCGAGTTCATGCTTAATACTTTGCCTTACTGTCCTCTGAATTAACACAAAGTAGTTATTAGTAAAAATGGGGGAAACTTGTGGAATCTTGTGGAAACTTGTGGAAACTCCTGTGGAATCAATAAATGTTCTTGATGGCATGCATTGTTTCTCGTTTTTATTGTTTGATTATACAGCCAGAACTGGACTTCCGTTTGGGTTCCACCAGTAAGTGATCCTGCCTTATATATATATATTTTTTATTTATATATATATCTTTTTTTTTTTTTTTTTTTTTTGCCACCAACTACTGGTGTTTTTTTTTCATATATTGAAAGTAGTGTTTCATGTTGTCACTTCACATTTAATAGCCTCTTAGAATGAAATTGCTATGCAAATTCACAGTGCCTCCTTTGAGCTGCATTAGACAGTGTGTAATGTACATCTAAATGCAGGGTCAGAAAAGCCTAAAGCCTCTTACGTTGTTGATTTATATTTCAAGCAACAATTCGAGATTTGCTCGCAATGTTTTTCTTACAAAAAACCTCATCATTCTGCAGGACAATTGTCTATTACAGTATACAACACAGATAGAAGGGTGCCAATAAATCTGTGGTGGATATACAAGACGCTTTAAGAAAAGTTTATTTCCATCACACTGTAAAGTGTTTTTAGATATTACAGTGCCCTCCACAATTATTGAACCCCCTGGTAAATATGATCAAAATTGGCTGTAAAAAATAAATCTGCATCGATTATCCTTGTGATCTTTCATTCAAAAAATGTGCAAAATTCTAACCTTTCATTGAAGTAAAAGAATTGAAAGTGGGGGGAAATCACATTATGAAATAAATGTTTTTCTCCAAAACATGTTGGCCACAATTATTGAAACCCCTAGAATTTTTTACGAGTAAAATATCTCTGAAGTATATTCCCATTAATATTTACCTTTTTTAGTACACCAGGGTGACTAGGAACATGAAACTGTCCAGCTATGACTTCGTGTTTCACAGGAGTTTAAATATGAGGAAACACAAAGGCCAAATCCCCTTAATCATCCATCACAATGAGTAAAACCACAGAATATAGTTCTGATGCGTAGCAAAAGATTGTTGAGCATCACAAACTAGAAAGTGGCTGTAAGACAATAGCTAAAGAATTGAAAATCCCCATTTTGACCATCAGGGCAATAATTAAGAAGTTATAACCAACTAAAGATGTTATGAATCTGCCAGGAAAAGGACGTGTGTCTATACTGTCTTAATGCACGGCGAGTATGAAAGTTTGAGTGGCCAAAGACTCTCCAAGGATCACAGATGGAGAATTGCAGAGATTAGTTGAGTCTTAGGGTCAGAAAGCCTAAAAAAAAAAATTATCAAACAACCCCTACATCCCCACATGTTGTTTGGGAGGGTTTAAAAAAAAACCTCCTCGCTCATCCAAAAACAAATTCCAGCAAATTTAATTGTCAGACACGACTGGATCTTCAAACAACACAGGGTTCTGTGGTCAGATGAGACTAAAACAGAGCTTTTTGGCAGCAAACACACTAGATGGGTTTGGTGAACACAAGGATAAAAAGTACCCCATGTGTACAATTTAATATACCATTGGATCTTTAATGTTGTGGGCATATTTTTCTGCTGGAGGTCCTGGACTTCTTGTTCAGATACATGGCATTGTGGATTCTATCAAATATCAACAGATAAAAAATCAAAACCTGACGCCTTCTGCTAGAAATCTTATAATATGCCGTGGTTGGATCTTCCATCAGGACAACGATCCAAAACAAACATCAAAATCAAAACAAAAATTTGTTGTGGAGCACAAAATGAAGCTTCTGCCATGACCGTCTCAGTCCCCTGACCTGATGAGTGGGCTGAACTGAAGAGGAGAAGCACCAACATGGATCTGGGAATCTGAAGGATCTGGAGAGATTCTGTATGGAGGAATGGTCTCTGATCTCTTGTCAGGTGTTCTCCAAACTCATCAGGCATTATAGAAGAAGACTCAGAGCTGTTATCTTGGCAAAAGGAGATTGCAAAAAGTATTTAATAAAAGGGTTTCAATAATTGTGGCCAACGTGTTTTGGAGAAAAACATTTATTTCATAATGTGATTTCCCCCCACTTTCAATTCTTTTACTTCAATGAAAGGTTAGAATTTTGCACATTTTTTGAATGAAAGATCACAAGGATAATCGATGCAGATTTATTTTTTACAGCCAATTTTGATCATATTTACCAGGGGGTTCAATAATTGTGGAGGGCACTGTACATATAGATTACATATACCAAAGATTTTACACATAAACTGGGTCAGCATACTGTTAATTACAGTTAGTACCATGGGAAGTATAGGGGTGCTGAGCGTGACCCCTGGCGTGGAGCCCATGAAGAAATATGGTTGGGGATAAAAGTTCACACAAACAAAACCAAGAAACTGTGGTGTTTTTCCTATAGGCATACATATTACGTGTGCTTGTTTTTATTTATGCTGTATTATAAAATACCCATATTATAACAAAGAAATAAAATATATTTGGAAGGCTCAGTTTGTGGTTCACAATTATTTGAATAAAAACAACAAAAACAATAAAACAAAGACAATGTCACTTATATTAAACACTTTTTTATTTATGTTTTTGTTAACAGAAGTTATCTTGCGCCTTTAATTGCCTCCGCTATCGTCCTGTCAATCATCTGTCTCATTCTTGCGGGTTGCGGCTATGATTACAGTTTCAGTAAAAATGTATTTCACCATCATCGGTACCCACCCTCAGCCGATTGGCATTACAGTATTTGCAATCACCATCCCGTGGCAAAACGGAGCGTCTAAAAGAAAAGTTCTGACTGCTGACTGAACATTGGTCTGTGAGCCTCTCCCGCTCGGCGCTGTCAAGCGCAGCTTCACCACACAGATTTAACTCCGCACAGCTAAATCAAACAGGCTGGTGGTAGACTAATAATTGATATTTCTGATGTAATGATTTCTGTGAAACGTGTAAAGTTGCACAGAAGAAAGCCCAATAGGACATGCCCTGTACAGTTTAAGAATCTGTAGCCATAGTAGAGGACTATTATTTTGATGAACAGACCTGAGCGACAACTGATGACGTCACATGATCAGACTTGCTTGACCAATCGGCGGAAGGGGGCGTGTCAGGCCGCCACATGTGGAAAACGAATTTTGAAGTCATTTATTCGTTTTTTGCCTGTGAACTAAAAAACGAAAAATCAAGCCGAAATCTCGTTTTTTCGTTTTTTTTGAAAAAACGAAAAAACGAATAAAGGGGTGAGTTCCGTTTTTGGTTTATAGACGAAAAACGAATTGACTGAAGTTCAAAGACTCTCTTCATTCTTTGTTCAAAAAGGAATTACGATAAAATGATCGCCAAAAAACGAAAAACGGGCCGTTTTTAATTGGTTTTTCGTTTTTTGATTCTGCCACCAAAAACGGTTATTTGGTTTTTCGTTTTGAAACAAAAAAACAGAAAAACGGTATTTTCGTTTTATAATTACAAACGAATTAAGGATTATCCAGAGATCCCCTGACCATCCTATCAACAAATTCACAGGTAGGTTTATGTTTGTTTGAGTTCAAAAGGTCAATATTGAAATCCCCACATAAAAATAAGGGCTTATTTGTAACTTCAGAAAACAGTTTCACCATGCATTCATTGAATAAGTCTACACTTGATCCAGGTGACCTATAGACAGAACTTATGATAATATTCTTTTGCTTTTCATTTTTTAATTCAATAGTTACACATTCCATCACATTATCAAGTGCTATTGACAAACTATTTACTATTGAAAACTGCATTGTTTTGTGGACGTACAATGCTACACCACCACCTGTTTTGTTTTGTCTATTGATGTAGTTGAGGTCATAGTCATTTATTTCGAAGTTGATTCCTTTGTCATCATTAAACCAAGTTTCGGATATTGCTATGACACTAAAGGATGAACAAATGACTCTAGATAATCGCGTATTTCACTGAAATTGGAGTACATACTTCGACTATTAAAATGGATAATAGACAGTTTACCCTTTGTAATCAAGTTAGTATTATACTGTGCATTAGTATAATACTTGCAATTAATATTGGCAAAAGAAAGAAAATTATTGTCCGGGTCAATGTCTGTCTCTGTGTCATGATTATTGTATTCTGTATATCTTAACATATTCAGGTCTAGCAGTTGGAGTTCATGGATTCTCTGCAATAGTTCAGTATTATTGTCCTTTGGATTGGACATACTGTAGTTATCATAGTTCAACTAAGTCAGAGGTTACCTTGATGTATTCACGTCGGAATATGCGTTGACTCTTTACGTTCATTGATACTCGTCCAGTTCCTCCAAATGTCTCACGGTGAGAATCTTGGCCTCCTCCGCTGAGCCATTCAACTTGATAAAGATTTTACAGTTGTTTACCCATGTGTGTTGGATTTTATGTTGTTTCTTGAGGTCTCTTGCTCAGAATCATCCTAATCTGCATGTCTTTCACACTTCCCCACTTTCTCCCTTTCATGCTGAGACCACCTGAAATTCACCCAAGAATCTATATGGTTTAATGTGAATTTCTATCATACAGTATTATACATGTTTGGTATAATTTGAAATGTCTCAGTGTGACAGGTACAAAGGTCTCATTCCCAAAGAAGTAAACCAAAAGGTAATAAGGTTTAAGACTTTAGAGATAACTGGCACACAAAGGAGGGTTGGTCTTTCAGGCAAATGGCATTCTGTTCCCAAAGGGTGTAAACTCTGAATGCAAATTCCTATTGTTAGCAGATGTTTCCATGAGAAATTATGAAGTATTACTCTCTAAAATAATTGTTTTGCATTTTGAAATATTTTGAAATGTAATTTATTCCTGTGATCAAAGCTGAATTTTTAGCATAATTATACTCTAGTCTTCAGAAATAATTATAATATGATGATTTGATGTTTAATTATCAGTTATTATTAATAATGTTTTTTTTAACAACAATTGTTTTTCGATGCAAAACGATTTTTCGATGAAAGTTCAAAACAACAGCAATTATTTGAAATAGGTATTATATATATATATATATATATATATATACACACATTCATATGTACACATATGTATATACATACACATACATACATGCACACTGTCATTGAAATCAAATGAATGTCTTGTTGAATAACATTTCTATTAATTTCTAAAAACATTTTTTTACAAATTACAGAATCTGCTGGAAACCCCATGTTAAACATGTATGAGCAAAAGTAGCACAGATAATTGGAGTAATGGGGAAAGCAAGGCATGTTTTGAAAGAGAAAGCACTTCATATGTTGTATAGTTCACCTGTGCCGTTGTCATGAACTGCTCTGAGACTCGAAGGTGAGATCCAAATGCAGCTTTTATTATGGGCAATCCAAAAGCGTAATCCACAGTACAGGCAATGGGTCAAAACACAGGTAGGCAGTCCAAACAAACAAACAAACAAACAAACAAACAAAACAGGCAAGGGTCAGAGGCAAGAGAGTAATCCACGGAACAGGCAAGAAAAAAACAAGAGACAGGAAACCAGGAAAAATGCTCAGAGATGCAGTGAAACTAACAAGTAATTTGAAAGTGATTGCAGTACCAGTTTTGGCCACAATCTTACATACGGCTTCTTTAAATGAGTTGTTGTAGAATGGGGCAACACCTTCAAAACCATACACATTAAGCACAACACAAAAGTAGGATATAATGAGCATACCAATTTACTGTATTTAAAATTACACACTTTAAAGTTTAAAGATCTGGTGGAATTTAAGACTGAACAAACAAACTATAAAGCAAAAAATAAAGGGGGGCTTTACATTTGACAGAATACTCGACCAAAGCTCAAAATTATGTGTATTTCGATGTGCGTTTGTGGAAGAGTCTGAACAAATAGATTAAACAAAGTGTAAATATGTTGCAATTTTAAAAAGGTTTATTTTTGAAAAGTACAGAAGTGTGAAGGGAAAGTGCAAATTCAACACATTGATTTTTGATTGTTTATCTATATGCTACAATATATAAAGTAGGGTGTAAATTGGTTTAGTATATTTGTATTATTTTAAATGACATGCCTGATTTTTCTTGTTTGATTGTGATGTGGTTTTGGTAAGTACCATCAGGACCTGATAAGGGCTTTTATCCCTTTTCCAACAGGTTGACATTTTGATTTGTTTATTTTGTTATTATATAATAACAAAATAAAAAATATATATTCATATACAATATATATAATATCATATATATATATATATATATATATATACATACATATCGTATATAACTCGTCTGTATTTATTTGTGTGTTTATTTCTTCTTTTAATAGTTTGAAATAAAGATTTTCATTCATTCAAATCCTCATATTAGAATGATTTCAGAAGGATCATGTGACACTGAAGAAATTCAATTCGTGATTTTATTTTTGAAATCATTCTTACTTTACAGCATTTTAACACAAGTGCCAGTACTTTTCACAGTACTGTAGCTTTGCAGGAAGGTTTCTTCAAGCATCTTGGAGATGTTCCCGCAGTTCTTCTGGATTTAGTTTGTCTCAGTTTCTTCTGTTTCTTCATGTAATCACATACAGACTCGATGATGGTTAGATCAGATCATCCTGGCTGTTTTCAGACCCCTTGTGCATACACAAATCTCACTGGATTATTATAATTAATGGCAAAAAGAATGTTTGGAAATGTAAACTAATATTTTCTACTGACACACTACAGCAAAAGATATAAAAAAGATATAAACAACTGATTTAAAACCATTTTTTCTTTTCAGGGGTATTATTACATTTACACCTTTCAAGAGCAGAATGCCAATTGCCTGGAGACCAACCGTCCTTTGTGTGCCTGTTATCTCTAATCTCCTAAAAACCTTATTACCTTTTGGGTTACTTCTTTGGGAATGATACCTTTGTACCAGTCGCACTGAGACATTTCAAGTGATACCAAACAGGTATGATAATTATTCACATTAAACCATATAGATTCTTGGGTGAATATCAGGTGGTCTCTAGCCTGGTTAAAACCAGACCATTCTCAGTAGTAACTGAGTTATGGTCTGGCAAAGCTTCATTAATAACTCATTTCCAAAGGGGCGTCACCAACGGACGTCGCTCAAATGCCTCTGGGCGCAACTGGATAGACCTAAAACAAATCAGAGCAATCGTCATTGTGTAAAGCCATTTGCTGTGTCCCAATTCACCTAAGTTACACTACTCCATAAAAGTACAGATGGTACTCAACCAGAATAATACTTTTACTGCCGCCATTCCCGCGGCGGTAAATTGCGGGTGTATTTGCAGCCTCTTACCTCTTACTAAGAGGCGCTACTGTTACGAACTTTTAAAGTCTAGGAAATGTACCGTAACATTTACATATCAACGTACTGCTGGATATGGAATGAGGTGGAAGAACATGACAGACAACTTTGAAAGAGAAAAATACTGGACGTTTATTCACACAAAAAGCCGAAGCCACTAGATCCAGTAAAATAACAATAGTAATAATGGGTACTATGTACAAGGTGAAAATGTAAACAAACAAAAAAAAAAATGGGAAAAGAACGAAAGCGGCGCCAAAGGAAAGAACAAAATAGAACAAAACAACCCTTAATCTAAACCTAATCTAACCAAAGCAAAATGTAGAAAATAAACCGAAATCTTCAGTGCATCTGGCACCGTAACTAACTATCTAACAAAACAGAACATACATTAAGTGGCGCTCACTCCTTACCTAGTGTGTCTAGACAATCATTTGCTACGTGTACAGTGTATATCGCGATATACTGGCCTGCGTTCTCTTCCCGCTGTCTCAGCTGTTAATCAGGGTCTCATAGCAAACGAAAAAAGAAAAGACAACACATCACAAATATCAAAGCACATAGCACACACCTCAGACGCGGGCAGGATACAAAAACTCGATTCGCTATAGGAAACTCATTGCGCTACAAAGAGCTCAAAACTCATTCCGCTACAAAGAGCTCAAAACTCATTCCGCTACAAAGAGCTCAATCCACCAAAGAAAACTCATTCCGCTACAAAGAGCTCAAAACTCATTCCGCTACAAAGAACTCAATCCACCAAAGAAAACTCATTCCGCTACAACGAGCTCAGTTCACGATCGAGAGAGAGAGCATGAATGAGGGGCGGCAGTGGCTCAGTGGTTCATGTAGATTGTCTACAAACCGGAAGGTTGGTGGTTCAATCCCCGGTTCCACCTGACCAAGTGTCGAGGTGCCCTTGAGCAAGACACCTAACCCCAGCTGCTCCCGACGAGCTGGATCGCCTTGCATGGCTGACACCGCCGTCGGTGTGTGAATGGGTGAATGTGAGGCAATATTGTAAAGCGCTTTGGTGGCCATTGGGTCTGTGAAAGCGCTATATAAATGCAGTCCATTTACCATTTACCATGAATGAATAGGTCGTTCTTTTGAAGTCATCTGGCAAACTCTGATTGGTTCCCAGACGTCGCCCTTAATGATGAAATGATGAGTGACGTACTGCTAGGCCAATCACAGCAGAGTGAAGACTAAAAACACAGAGAGAAGATAATGAACACCAATCATTCACACGTGCAAAGCACACTAGCGTGTCGCAAGTCTCTAGACTAAATAAAACAAAACCCACGTGGAACGTAACACCTCCCCCCTTAAGAATCAACTATATGAGATAAAATAAACATATAGTTGTTCAAATACTTACGCTCAAATACCACAATAGGCAACCCTAGATAGTGCGTCAGCGAACACATTCTCGACACCCTTCTTATGCTTAATCACTAAATTATAACCTTGTACAATCAGAGACCAGCGCATCAAGCGCTGATTCTGATTATACATGCGCGACAGAAATACTAACGGGTTGTGATCAGTGAACACAGTAACAGGAATATTACTCGAGCCGACATACACATCGAAGTACTGGAGAGCCATTAACAGTGCTAATGCTTCTTTTTCGATCGTTGAATAATTTAACTGATGTTGGTTAAATTTCCGCGAAAAATAACAGACCGGGTGATCGATCCCATCCTCACCGGTCTGAATCAAAACAGCTCCAGCGCCAACAGAACTCGCATCTACGTCGAGTTTAAAAGCAGAGTCAAATTTCGGTGCGGCTAAAACAGGTGCATTACACAGAAGATCCTTGATCGTACTAAAAGCATACTGACAATCTTCTGACCATCGAAACATACGGGATGGACTGAGAAGCGAAGTCAACGGATGTGCAACAGTTGAAAAATTCTTGCAAAAGCCACGATAATAGCCAGCCATCCCTAAGAATCGACGGAGCTCTCGTCGGGTGGTTGGAACAGGGAACTCGGCTATAGCCGTAACTTTAGCCTCTAAAGGGCGCACTTCACCTTGACCAACTTCCTTCCCAAGATACGTGATAGTGGCCTGTCCAAACTCGCATTTGGCTAAATTTAAAGTCAGTGAAGCTTTCTCAAGACGCTCAAAAACTGTGTGCAATGACGAAACGTGTTCTTCCCAGTCGGTCGAATAAACTACTAAATCATCTAAGTACGCATTGCACTTAGGTACTCCAGACAACACGAGATTAATGAGTCGCTGAAAGGTGGCCGGTGCGTTACGCATGCCGAAAGCCATTACGGAGTATTGGAGAAAACTATCAGGGGTGACAAATGCTGAAATGTCAGAAGCGCGACTTGTAAGAGGAACTTGCCAGTAACCTTTTAACAGGTCTAACTTACTGACATAACGCGCTGAACCGAGATTGTCGACGCAATCTTCCATGCGCGGCAAAGGGTAACAGTCGGGAACAGTCACGGCATTTATTTTCCGATAGTCAGTGCAGAATCGCGCAGTACCATCACTCTTCGGCACTAATAAGCATGGCGAACTCCAGGGACTCTTACTGAACTGAGCGAGACTATGCTCTAACAGATACTCCACCTCACTTCGCATTACATCTCGTTTCGCTGCATTTACACGGTACGCGTGCTGTTTAATCGGAGCAGCATCACCCACATTGATGTCGTGCTCCAGAACTGTAGTGCGAGAAGGTACATCATTAAACAAAGCAGGGAAACTGTTAATCAACTGCATAATATCACATCCTTGTTGTTCAGATAGATGAGATACATGAGATGGAAGATCAGATAATACCTCAGAATTCTTGAGTCGAGCACATTGTTGATGGGTATGACGTAAAACTATCCCATCATCCTCTGGATCGATGATCTCAGCAGCAGCACAAGCGAGCACAGGAGATGACACAGGAGATGACGCTGGAACAGTGATCTCTGTAGGTGAAACATTCTGGACAGCTTCTCTTTTGTGAAAAGACTTTAACATATTCACGTGACACACACGAGTCTTCCTTCTCCTATCTGGAGTTCCGATCACGTAATCTGTAGTACTAAGTTTTCTAACGACCTCGTATGGTCCAGAAAATCGTGCTGATAAAGCAGACCCTATCATAGGTAGCCGAACCAACACCGAATCGACCTCATTAAAGGAGAACTCCGGTCAATTTTAACATTGAGCTCATTTTTTTGTACATTTGGAGTGCTGTCAATACAGAGAACAACGACAAAAATCGGTGTTGCCTACACCGAGTTATTCTATTTTTAAAATTTGCAACCTGTTGACTTCAATGGGGCAAGTACTAAACCTGCTTTTAGCCTCTTAACATCCTTGATGTGTCATTACAAGTGCACAGAAAATGTGAGTGATTCCTTCTGAGTGAACACGAGTGGATCTGACTGCAGTAGATGTGAAAGATATGTATAAAAATGATGTTATTTAAGCCAGCGCAAATACCTGTTTACATCCTGTTTTTCGGTTGAAGTCCAAAGTAGTCGATTGCCGAGTTCACGCGCGTGATCATAGGTATTAAACCTATGCGTGTGAACTCTGCAATCGACTACTTTGGACTTCAACCGAAAAACAGGATGTAAACAAAGGTATTTGCGCTGGCTTAAATAACATCATTTTTATACATTTCTTTCACATCTACTGCAGTCAGACTCACTCGTGTTCACTCAGAAGGAATCACTCACATTTTCTGTGCACTTGTAATGACACATCAAGGATGTTAAGAGGCTAAAAGCAGGTTTAGTACTTGCCCCATTGAAGTCAACAGGGTGCAAATTTTAAAAATAGAATAACTCGGTGTAGGCAACACCGATTTTTGTCGTTGTTCTCTGTATTGACAGCACTCCAAATGTACAATAAAATGAGCTCAATGTTAAAATTGACCGGAGTTCTCCTTTAAAGGTACGCTGTACAGATTTACGATCGTAGTAATGTTTCATTTTTCCCTGTGCCACTTCAAGTGACTCTCTGGCCACAGAACAAGCTTGATGCAAACGCTCACGGAATTTACTCACATAATCCAGCACATTCATTTTCGGGCTAGACTCAACAGACAGCATCTCTTTGAGCATTTTCAAAGGACCTCTAACAGTGTGACCGAATACTAATTCAGCAGGACTGAATCCGAGACTTTCCTGAACTGCTTCTCTAATCGCAAATAAAAGTAATGGTACACCTTCATCCCACTCTTTACCTGTTTGCATACAGTATTTTCGAAGCATTGACTTTAACGTTTGATGGAAACGTTCGAGTGCCCCCTGGCTTTCAGCGTGATAGGCACTGGCGATCCTATGTGACACATTTAAACTGGACAACACTTGAGTAAAAATTTTTGATAAAAAGTTAGTGCCTTGATCTGTCTGCACAATTTTTGGTAAACCAAACGTAGAAAAAAATTTAACAAGTGCTCTAGTTACGACAGGTGCCGTAATCTTTCTCAAGGGAATCGCCTCAGGAAACCTGGTCGCGGTACACATCACCGTCAATAAAAATAGATTCCCAGTCTTAGATTTAGGTAATGGACCGACACAATCAACAATGACGTGCTCGAATGGTTCTCCAACCACCGGGATAGGAATGAGAGGAGCACACGGGATTACTTGGTTCGGCTTGCCAGTAATCTGACAAACGTGACAGGTGCGACAAAATTGTGTGACATCAGCTTTCATTCTGGGCCAAAAGAAGTGCGTTAAAACTCGATGATAAGTTTTCTTAATCCCTAAATGTCCTGCCAGATCATGATCGTGAGCTAACGACAAAATTTGTTGTCGGTAACATGAAGGAATCACAATCTGGTACACAGTACTCCACTCAGCATCATCTGCTATCTCCGAACACCACTTGCGCATCAGTAACCCGTTCTCAACAAAATATGCCGCTTTTCTCTCTCGAGCTTCCTCTGGGGAAACAACAGCAGCAAAACACTTCTGAAGACTTTTATCCTGCTTTTGAGCAACAATAATTCTCTCACGCGTCACATGCATTTTTTCACAAGAAATATCTTGAGCAAGCACATCTTCAGCAGCTTTACTCTCCTCAGGCAAAACATCATCAATAAAAACAGGTGCAATAAAAGATGCAGCTAAATCATCAGCATCTACTTTACGAGCTTGAGCCCGCGTAACTACACAAGTTGAAAAGGTTTCAGGATATGACTGTGATAATTCATCAGGCTGTATGGGTGCAACTGGATTGTCAAGGACTTCCAACAAAGGCATAATTCTCCCACCGGCTAAATCGTTGCCTAAGATAAATTGGACCCCACTCACAGGTAAGCGTTCACGAACAGCTACGTTCACAAAGCCCGTGCACAGTTCTGATTCCAAGTGAATTCGATGTAACGGAACCTGAACGAGACCCATCTCTATGCCCTGCACTAGGACATTACTGCTAGGGATGTCCCGATCAGGTTTTTTTGCCCTTGAGTCCGAGTCCGAGTCATTTGATTTTGAGTATCTGCCGATACCGAGTCCCGATCCGATACTTCTATAATACATAAAAAAAGAATAAAGAAGAGCGAAAAACAGATCCAGGATGTTCCTTATTTTTTATTTAATTCACCTTATTTTAACATTCAACAACTCTGTTAACAAACAGAGCAATTCTGTGAGGTAGCTTGAACAATCAAGTAATAAATAAATTCTTCACTTTTGGACTTAAGTGCAACAGTAAATATAAAAAAGTCTAAGATATAAACAAATAGCACCTCAACTTAAAATACCCGGTAGGCATGTAAACAAATAAAAAATAAAAGTGCCACAGTGTTTGCAAAGCCAGTAATGTGCTTTTAGGAACTGCACTCCTAACTCTTACGTCGGTTTCACACTGCACTGTTAGCAGAGCGTGCAGCGCGTATTTTTTTCGCCGCCCATGTTAACAGATTAAACTAGTCTTTAGCGCATTCACACCGCACAGAGGTGGCGCGGCAGTGCGTAGCAGAGCAGCAGTGCCGCGATCGTTTCGGCGCCGAGTCTAATTTTGCTGCGCCGCTTTTGCTGAATTAAAGTGACAATACATTGATCATGGCCAAAATACACCACAGTTTTATCCAAAAAGTGCATTGATGATATCTATTGTGTTTTAAACAGTCAATCAAATGACCAACAGCAATGTAAAAAAAAAAAAAATGTCCAAAAACAAACTTGTTGCCATAACAATAAAAACAAAGATGAACCAAAAGTTATATAAATGAAATTATTAATAAAATAAGCTTCTTGACAAGTCTTTTCTCTTAAATGTATTTGAAAACGAAAAAAAGCAATGCCAATTTATCCATTATAGAGTAGCTCTGTCTGTACACAACCCGCGGTTCAGCCGCGCGTGACAAACACTGCCAGTGTGAAAGCAAAACGCGCGTGTCCTGCTCCTGCTCACCATACGCACTGCTCCTGCGCTGCTTACGCGCGTGCAGTGTGAAACCGGCGTAACTCTGTGCCACTATAGATGTGTTAAAAAATAATGAGAATATATATACACATATATCCGAGTCCTGATCGGGAGGTAACGTCCGATTCCGATCGAGTCTGAAAACACGTGATCGGGCCCGATTTCCGATCACGTGATCGGATCGGGACATCCCTAATTACTGCCACAGAAGGTTTGTTCAGAGAACGGCAGTACATCTGCACTAATAAAGGACTGCATAGCCCCTGTATCACGGAGCATCTGAACTCGAATTCGTTCCTCAGGATTTCCCGTAACGGAAATTAACCCTTCCATCAGAAAAGGTGCATAACTGGAATCAGGCTTGTCATTACATTCGATCGTTTTAGTATCTCTCCGTTTCACAAAACCAGCACTCTTAGGTGCAGAACTCGACTGTTTTCGTTTCAGCACAATACAATCAGCGATTAAATGGCCAGGTTTGTGACAATAAAAACACTCTCGATCCTCCTTGGATTTAAAATGAACTGGTTTCGGTCGAGACGGACTACTCGAACTCACTTGGACAGCAGTCTTCTCAGAACGTACCGAAGTAAACACATTTTTATGCGTCAAGGAAAACTCATCTGCCAAGACAGAGGCTTGAGATAAAGACATGACTTTTTGTTCATTCAAGTAAACGACAACACGCTCAGGAATACAATTCTTAAATTCTTCTAAAAGAATAAGTTCTCGCATGTCTTTAAAATCAGTTACTTTGCTAGATGTGCACCACTTATCAAACAAAATTCCTTTCTCCCTTGCAAATTCAACAAAGGTCTGGCTAAAGTGTTTTTTGTGACTTCTAAAACGCTGTCTATAGGCTTCTGGTACAAGTTCATATGCACGCAAAATCGCAGCTTTTACAACCTCATAATTCACACTATCCGCTAAGGACAACGTAGCACAAACATCCTGAGCTTTACCGGTTAACTTGCACTGTAACAGCAACGGCCAAACCTCTTTAGGCCAATGTAGTGTAGATGCAATCCGCTCAAACACACTAAAATATGAATCGACTTCTGTCTCTCGAAACTGCGGCACCAGAGAAATATGTTTACTGACCTCAAAGGTTGTTCCCCCCAAGCCAGCACCAGCGGGCTGTACGGGTTGCGTAACTGGAACAACAGGTGTCACCTTGGCTGCACTCAATTCAAGTTCACACAGCTTAATCTGCGTCTCCGCCTCGATTTCGAGTCTGCGGACTTCAAGTTGAAACTCCATATCAGCCCGACGGACTTCTGCCCGTTCGCGTGACTCCATCTGGAGTCGCGCTATGCGAACTTTCAGTCGCGCATCACCTCCTGTAGACTCATCTGAGCCTGGCGAAAAAGGATCGAAGGGCGGCAAAACGGCTTTGACTTCAGAACCCTCCATCTCCGCCGTCTCGCTCTGCTCCTCCTCACCACCGCGACTGTCAGCACCAGAGAGAACTTCACCAACACCTGCAGGTAACACTAAAACACCTAGTTCCACCAACCTTTGGGACACAGTAGACCTAATCTCTTTTTTAAGCCGGTGCCTCGAAACAGTAATCTGGAAATGAGCAGCGATACGCAACAAATCATCTTTCCTACATTTACCTAACTGCTCAACCGTAGGTGCACTCACAAAGGTGTCTAAATCAAAGTCAGCCATACTTACTCCTGTCAGAATCACTAACCATATAATCAACCAGCCCATCCACTAATCACTGCCTCGCGAACACTAACTCTCTACAAAGAAAACACTGAACATGATCATTCCACCACTCACACCAGCAGTAATTAATATCTCGGGAAAAATATGAATATTCTCCCGGATGAGCCCCCATTTAATGTTACGAACTTTTAAAGTCTAGGAAATGTACCGTAACATTTACATATCAACGTACTGCTGGATATGGAATGAGGTGGAAGAACATGACAGACAACTTTGAAAGAGAAAAATACTGGACGTTTATTCACACAAAAAGCCGAAGCCACTAGATCCAGTAAAATAACAATAGTAATAATGGGTACTATGTACAAGGTGAAAATGTAAACAAACAAAAAAAAAATGGGAAAAGAACGAAAGCGGCGCCAAAGGAAAGAACAAAATAGAACAAAACAACCCTTAATCTAAACCTAATCTAACCAAAGCAAAATGTAGAAAATAAACCGAAATCTTTAGTGCATCTGGCACCGTAACTAACTATCTAACAAAACAGAACATACATTAAGTGGCGCTCACTCCTTACCTAGTGTGTCTAGACAATCATTTGCTACGTGTACAGTGTATATCGCGATATACTGGCCTGCGTTCTCTTCCCGCTGTCTCAGCTGTTAATCAGGGTCTCATAGCAAACGAAAAAAGAAAAGACAACACATCACAAATATCAAAGCACATAGCACACACCTCAGACGCGGGCAGGATACAAAAACTCGATTCGCTATAGGAAACTCATTGCGCTACAAAGAGCTCAAAACTCATTCCGCTACAAAGAGCTCAAAACTCATTCCGCTACAAAGAGCTCAATCCACCAAAGAAAACTCATTCCGCTACAAAGAGCTCAAAACTCATTCCGCTACAAAGAGCTCAAAACTCATTCCGCTACAAAGAGCTCAATCCACCAAAGAAAACTCATTCCGCTACAAAGAGCTCAAAACTCATTCCGCTACAAAGAACTCAATCCACCAAAGAAAACTCATTCCGCTACAACGAGCTCAGTTCACGATCGAGAGAGAGAGCATGAATGAATAGGTCGTTCTTTTGAAGTCATCTGGCAAACTCTGATTGGTTCCCAGACGTCACCCTTAATGATGAAATGATGAGTGACGTACTGCTAGGCCAATCACAGCAGAGTGAAGACTAAAAACACAGAGAGAAGATAATGAACACCAATCATTCACACGTGCAAAGCACACTAGCGTGTCGCAAGTCTCTAGACTAAATAAAACAAAACCCACGTGGAACGTAACAGCTACAATCACAGACTTTGCAAAGTGTCCGTTTATTCTCTCTGGGGCTGTTTACACCTGGCCACTTCATGCGTTTTCTCAGATCGGATAGCTATCCGATCGTGAAAAGACCAGGTGTAAATGCCCTCCGAAACGCATTCGAGACGGATTTGAATCCGATCGCTCAAACCACTTCAGGAGGTGGTCTGGGCCGCATTCCAGACGAAACTGGACAAGTGTAAATGCATCTGGTTGTTGAAACCACATATGTAAATTGTACTCCTCCCAAAAATGCTAAAATATAAACGTGTGAGAGCGTGTTATAGGCTATGTCATGTTATAGCCAGGTATGACGACGCTACTGGAACACGCGCGTCACCGCAGATGAGCAGCTGAGCATCTACATTAAGCCAACGTGCAAACTATCGCAAATCAAAGCGAAAGTAAGTCGCAGACGCTTAACACACAATCATCTTCATTAAAAGTAAAGAAACGAAGTGATCTTACCAGGGCTGTTGCCGCTCTCTCTTATTGCGGTGTTTGATTTTGAAATTTTAGCTGATGAACAATAAAATGCAGCTCATATCTGTTGCTTTCGTGACGTGCACTTCATTAAATCTGCATATAGCGCGGGAATTGAAGATCGGATTTAAATCCGTTTCGCAAAAACACATTTATGTGACCAGGTGTAAATGGAATCGTTTTGATAAATCAGATATCTATCCGATCTGAGAAAACGCATGAAGTGGCCAAGTGTAAACAGCCCCTCTGTTGTGTAAACTGCTCATTGAGAGCGTTTGAAAGCTGGTAGAAGAACAAATAACATCACAAGGACGTTCCAAAACTAAGAACGTTTTTCTCTCAACTTTACGAAAATGTATTTTAACCCTATAAACATAAGAAAGTTCCAGAAACATTATTTCAGGAAAGGTTTTTTTTACTAACATTTATATAACCTTTAACATAACGTTAGTGAAATTTATGGGAACGTTCCGTTAGCTGTGTGGATCCTCTCATGTGTTTTCAGAGATGATGACTGACTAAATCTCTTGTCACAGTATGAACACTTGTAAGGTTTTTCTCCAGTGTGAATTCTCCGGTGCTGTTTTAAACTGTCCGCTGTAGTAAAAGTCTTCCCACACTCAAAGCACATGTACTCTCTCACACCAGTATGTAGTTTCTCATGTGTATGTAAAGTTAGCAGCAGTGGAAAAACCCTTTCCACACACAGAACATGAATGTGGCTTCTCCTTCATATGAACTGTCAGGTGTCTCTTCAGGTCTGATGCCCATATAAATGTTTTGCTGCATTGATCACATGAGAACGGCTTCTCTCCGGTGTGAATTCTCCTATGCTTATCAAGATTAGGTTTGTGTGTGAAACTTTTCCCACATTGATCACATGAGAATAGCTTCTCTCTGGTGTGAATTCTCATGTGAAGCTCAAGACTCTTTCCACACTGAGTGCAGGTGAAATATTATAAGGAAACATGGAATTAGTTTCCATTGTTATGCTGATGACACTCAAATCTATATTTCATCACGGCCAGATGAAAACGCTCAATTATCCAAATTGACAGAGTGTGTAAAAGATATAAATGATTGGATGACGCGCAATTTTCTTTTATTAAATCCAGACAAGACAGAGGTACTACTTATCGGTTCAAAAAACCGCCCACAAAACCTCTCACACTACAACTTTAACATAGTAGGATGTCCTGTTACTTTATCCTCTACAGTAAAAGACCTGGGTGTTATACTAGACTGCAACCTGTCTTTTGAAAATCATATTTCATATGTTACAAGAACAGCCTTTTTCCACCTTAGAAACATTGCTAAGCTACGTAACAGGCTATCAGTTTCTGATGCAGAAAAGTTAGGTTCATGCATTCATGACCTCGAGACTAGATTACTGTAATGCTTTATTAGCTGGTTGTCCTGCATCCTCTATAAACAAGCTACAGTTAGTCCAAAATGCCGCCGCTAGAGTTCTTACTAGATCAAGAAAATTTGACCATATAACACCAATTTTATCATCACTGCATTGGTTACCTATAAAGTCCCGTATTAATTACAAGGTATTGCTACTGACTTATAAAGCCCTAAACGGCTTAGCTCCAGTCTATTTAACAGATCTTCTATCGCCCCCTATAATGCATCGCGCTCTTTAAGATCACTAAATTCAAGGCTTTTGGTCATACCTAGGATATCCATATCAACCAAAGGAGGGAGATCATTTTCACATTTAGCTCCAAAACTCTGGAATAGCCTTCCTGATACTGTTCGTTGCTCAGACTCGCTCTCCCAGTTTAAAACTAAATTAAATACGCATCTCTTCAGCCTGGCATTTATATAATATTTTTAATCTTACAGTTAAATCCGGTCTCTACTTCATAAACGCCAGAGGAGAACTGGCCCCCGACTGAGCCTGGGTTCTCCCAAGGTTTTTTTTTTTTCTCCATTAGGTCACCTGATGGAGTTTTTCAGTTCCTTGCCACTGTTGCCTTTGGCTTGCTCAGTTGGGGATACTTAATTTAATTAATCAATCAACAATACTATTGATCAGCATTACCAAACATGGACGTTTTACACTAGAAACTAACACTGATGTACTATTTTATTTAATACTGTGAAGCTGCTTTGATACAATCTGTATTGTGAAAAGCGCTATATAAATAAAGTTGACTTGACTTGACTTAATTAAAGGGATACTTCACCTCTGGGAAGATGAATGTGTATTTAAAATAGGTCATTTAAGTAGAAGAAATGTGAAGAAATTTTTGAATTTGGAGCTTTCTAGACTGAGAAAAGCCAGACAATGTATTTTTGGCTTATGTGGATGAAAGACAACAACTCCCAGAATGCACTTGCTTCGCTGCCTTAGGAGGCCACGCCTACCGGTAAGAGTGCGCCGTTGAAAACAACAAAACTAGCCTACGTGATGAGTTTGCGAGGGATTTAGAGATCGTCCAAAATGTCCGGGATTCGGCTTTTGCGTTCTACAGTCGCCATTCATTCATTGTGTTTACTGTGGCGAGCAGGACGAGGCTGACGGCCGCGGGAGAACAGCGCGAGGCCGGTGGCGTGATTACCGAGACGCGCCGGGTATCGCATCTCTCACGGAGGAGCGGGAATTTTTCTTAGCAATGGTAAAACGCACATCAACCGATCACTTGTTTAGCGTTTATGTAAACACTACATTCAAATTCACCAATCGGAATGAATTCAGTTGGATTGAAAGGTGTGCATGTAACCAATGAATGGCGACCACAGAAAGCAAAAGCTGAATCCCGGACATTTTGAACGATCTCGCCCGCAGGACAAGTCCGGGAAAAGGAGGATGGTTACTTACTCAGCTTTCTCCTACTATTCAGCTTTCTCCACAGAACAAGAGCCTGCTAGCTTAGCTTCCAAAGAAAGACGGCTGACACTGTGTACATTCTGAGTGAGATCCCACCCTGTATGGGCAGGCTGAAAACATGCAGAACAACGCCTTCTACTGGCTGTAGTCTTTAGCCTCTGGCCAGAAAATCCTCCGATGACGCAAAATGACGATTTTTGCGTCATCGGAGGATTTTTTCCAGACAAAAAATACATAAATCTCTCCTCTCAGGGGGATATGAGGGGGGAAAGCATGGTAATTTGAAAATACTACAGGTTTTCTACTAATACAAAGCTTAATGCTAAATCCTGAAGTAACCCTTTAACCATATTAAAAGCTTACTTTTCTAATTGATCACTTAAAGATGCGACATTGCGATCTAAATCCAGTGTTAGTTCAGTGTAATTGCCACGTGCTGAGCAACAAAATCTCTTCTGTGTAAGTTAGTCACAGTCAAATCACTCCATCTCCACCAGTGTTGCCAGTTTGGAAATGTCCAAGCATTGCACCAGAAGCTCAAAATGATCGTATTTGGAAGAAAATTATCATACACAAGTCAAGCGTACAGAATACAGCTATTTATTGACCAACAACTTTTTGACACGACATGAAAATGACTTTTTTGCTAAAATATCAACCTCAGCTTGGAAAAAAACTGGCCAAAGCGAAAAAAAGAACTCTTTGCTTTTTTTTTACTTTTTCCGGTAACACTTTATAATAACGTTCAGTTGTAAGTAATTTATAAGTGGTTAGTTAATGATGAACTAGTCATTTACAGAACATTCATAAATGAGTAGCAAGTGATATACTAACATTTAATGTATGTTTTGTAAATTCCGTTACAAGTCATTTACATGTGATTAGTTAATGATTAACTAATTATTTACGAAACATGACTATGCGTTCATAAATGATTAATAAGTGATATGTTAATTACTGGATGTATGTTTTGTAGATTCAGTTATAAGTAATTTACAATTGATTAGTTAATGATTAACTAGTAATATACAAAACGTGAATATGCATTTCATAAATGTTTTTTGTATATATATATGTAGCAATTAGAGGGTGCAAAAAGTGTTGTAATTGCCTTGAATACATATACAGATCATTTGTAGGTATATGTAACACATTTACAAGTGATGAATAGTTTACACTTTAGATTAGGGGATGCAGAAAGTGTTGTAAATCATTTACAACACTTTCTGCATCCCCTAATCTAAAGTGTAAACTATTCATCACTTGTAAATGATTTATTCATGCGTTTACACATCTATAACAGGTGTTGAACACTGTAGTGTGTACTGTAGTGTGCTGACTGGTGAGGGTATAGACAGCTTTCTTCTCTGAAACACATGGAGTCTTTAACCACTGTGCACCTTATGTCAGCAAAACATGCAAAAAAAATGTAACATAATTTATTAAACATTTATGAACGCATAGTCATGTTTAGTAAATGATTAGTTAATCATTAACTAATCAATTGTAAATGACTTATAACTGAATCTACAAAACATGTAATGAACATATCACTAATTAAAGGGGGGGTGAAATGCTATTTCATGCACACTGAGTTTTTACTCTGTTAAAGAGTTGGATTCCCATGCTAAACATGGACAAAGTTTCAAAAATTAAATTGTACGTCTGAAGGCGTGGGCGCGCGCGCACTCACTCGTAGACCAGAGCAAGAGAGCGAAAGCAGTACCTCATCAAAGCGCTGTGGTCGGCTTTTGGAAGTCAATGTCACCAAAGAAGTGTGTTTTTGGTTGCCAGGGCAAGACAACCCTGCACAGATTCCCCAAAAACCCAGCGTTAAGAAACCAGTGGATGGAGTTTGTTTTTTCAGACCATCAACGGAGTTGTGCAAGACTGTTTGTTCCCTGCATTTCGACGATGATTGTTTTATAAACAAAGCCCAGATCGACGGATTTGCAGATCGTCTAATGCTTAAGGATCGAGCAGTCACAATGAATGATAAAGGTTTGCGGTCGTGGTTGGAACCGGGCAGTGAGTAAAACTTCAAAAAGCTTCAAATGTCTCTGTGTTGTTAGCTCGGCGCGTTAGCACAGCTTTAGCTTCGCCCACACGGCCTGCCTCCAGCCGTTCGTGTTTTTCCGGAAATTTTCGGAACTGCCTATCTTTCTTTTATAAATATAATAAAACTAAATACTTTTTGGAGATATGAAGGATGCAATACTACTCTATAGGTACTCAAGATTAACAGGAGATGAGCATTTCACCCCCCTCCCCCCTTTAATAATTTATGAATAATTAGTCATGTTTTTAAATGATTAGTTAATCATTAACTAATCAATTGTAAATGACTTGTAACACAATTTACAAAACATACATAAAATGTTAGTATGTCACTTGCAACTCATTTATGAATGTTTTGTAAATGATTAGTTCATCATTAACTAACCACTTATAAATGACTTACAACTGAACATTATTATAAAGTGTTACCCTTTTTTCTTCTTCTTGCAAAACATACAGAGATGACATGTTAATGATACAGAACATTGTATAGAATATACAAAAAGAACATTAACTTGTGCTCATGAGAGAGTCATTCTCCATGATGATTGGCCGAGAAGACATAACGTGAGATGAGATGAAAGACATGCGTATCTCCACGTTCAGGTTCTTCTCACGGTAGACGTAGAATCCACAGCTAGATCAATGAGTATAGAAGCCCTATGATTACAACCACCATCATTTGAAGTGTCACACAATTCTGTAATTATCGTACATTATGGGATTTTTTTCAATATTGATCTTAAATCAGAGGTCAAAAATTATCGTACAAATATGATAATTATCGTACGTCTGGCAACACTGATCTCCACTTATAGCTGGTGTGTGGTGATGGTTTTAACAACCTTGAGTCTCGGGCTGGTTTGTCTTCTTCTGTTGATTATCATCATACTGCGGTATTTCATGATCACAGCAGAGAGAGACGAGATGAAGAGTTACAGGAACACAGCTGAAGAGTTTGATCAAACTAAATACCGCATATGTGGTTTCTCCACTGCATGGATCTTCATGTGTCGCTTCAGGTGACTTTTCATAGAGAAACTCTTCCCACACTGATCACACGTGTGCGGCTTCTCTCCAGTGTGGATCCTCTCATGTCTTTTCATATTTGATGAGTCACTGAATCTCTTGTCACAGTGTGAACACTTGTGATGTTTTTCTCCAGTGTGAATTCTCTGGTGCCGTTTTAAATCTATCCCTGTAGCAAAAGTCTTCTCACACTCAAAGCACATGTACTCTCTCACACCAGTGTGAATTTTCTCATGTCTATGTAAAGTTGGCAGCCATGAAAAACTCTTTCCACACACAGAACATGAATGCGGCTTCTCCTTCATATGAACTGTCAGGTGTCTCTTCAGTTGTGATGCCCTGAAAAATGTTTTGCCGCACTGATCACATGAGAACGGCTTTACTCCAGTGTGGATCCTCATGTGTTGCTCAAGACTTGCCTTGGTTGTGAGACTCTTTCCACACTGAGTGCAGGTGAAAGATTTCTTGGCTCGTCTTTTCTTTAAAAATGTCTGTTTAGTCTTTGAGAAACTCAAAGGTTTTCCTCCAGGTTTGACATGATGTTCCTCCTCCACTTCACTCAGTTCTTCACTCTCCTCCTCCACTTCACTCAGTTCCTCACTCTCCTCCTTCACTTCACTCAGTTCTTCACTCTCCTCCTTCACTCTCCTCCTTCACTTCACTTAGTTCTTCTCTCTCCTCCTTCACTTCACTCAGTTCTTCACTCTCCTCCTCCACTTCACTCAGTTCTTCACTCTCCTCCTTCACTTCACTCAGTTCTTCACTCTCCTCCTTCACTTCACTCAGTTCTTCACTCTCCTCCTTCACTTCACTCAGTTCTTCACTCTCCTCCTTTACTTCACTCAGTTCTTCACTCTCCTCCTTCACTTCACTCAGTTCTTCTCTCTCCTCCTTCACTTCTCTCAGTTCTTCACTCTCCTCCTTCACTTCCATCAGGTCTGAAATCAAAGAAAAAAATATTACATTTAATTTTCAGTACATCAAAATAATTAAAAGAGAGAAATATAAAGTGAAAGGACATGAAAGTGAGCCCTGATGTAATAGTAGAAAGACAACTGTTATAAAATATTATGATAATTTGATGCCTTTTTATAAATTGATTATATGTCCTTGAAACTTTCCATGAATGAGGAAAATTTATCTTCCAATTATTATTTAAAACATTATAGGCACGAATTCCTTGTTTCTTTAGCAAGCACTATTAAATATATTTGATCAATGACACAATTATCTAACATGATATTAACATTAAAATATACAATATTGCCATTTTTGACACCAACTTTGAGATTGATATTTATTTGACTAAAACCGTTTTAATTATTAATGGACGTTCACACTAGACTTTTCCTTGCACTGACTTCCATTCATGCGCATGTGAAAGTGGGACACCAGAAACACAAGCTCAAGTGAATTACCCTGTGAGAAATAACACAAGCGTTTAGCATTCAAGTGGAGTGGGTTGTTTATTTAAAATTTTTTAATTATTATTATTTGTTATATGTTAAATTTATGTTTGTAAAAAAAGCTGCCGCAGAATGTGACGTCATTTCACATGTTAGGCTCAAAAGCTCAAAGTGTAGAGTGGCCATAGTGAAACAACCCTGTTACTCCTGACATGATTTTCCGGTAACACTTCACGGTAAGGGTACATGAATTATCATGAATTCATGTATGAATTATTTACATGAATTATTCATGTATAAATTCATGCATGAAATATGCATTCATTCATGCATTAATATCTCATGAATCATCAGGAGCTAACACGAGTTCAACATTTTTCATTCATGACTTCATGGATGAACAACACCTTAATTAAAACATTAACTAAGAGGAGTACATCATCATGAATTATGATTTATTACGCATGATCATGATGTTTTCTTTGTTCACAGTTATGCCACCATCACATTGTTCATCAGTGTTTCAAAGGACCTAGTCAACACTTTAGTTGAGGGGCCACACACATGATGAAGTCATTGATAGATAATGCTTAGTTAATGATGACTACTGTATTTGAATGTCAACAGAATTTGTGTGCTATGAGCTGTGATTCTGTGGTCTATTTTGGGGTCTGTCCAATACAGTAGTCATCATTAACTAAGCATTATCTATCAATGACTTCATCATGTGTGTGGCCCCTCAACTAAAGTGTTGACTAGATCCTTTGAAACACTGATGAACAATGTGATATTAATGGTGGCATAACTGTGAACAAAGAAAACATCATGATCATGCGTAATAAATCATAATTCATGATGATGTTCTCCTCTTAGTTAATGTTTTAATTAAGGTGTTGTTCATCCATGTCAAGTCATGGATGAAAAACGTTGAACTCGTGTTAGTTCCTGATGATTCATGAGATATTAATGCATGAATGAATGCATGAATTTATACATGAATTCATGATAATTCATGTACCCTTACCGTAAAGTGTTACCGATTTTCCTCCTTTTAAAAACATATTTGACAAATACAACTTTATCAGTAACTTGGTGTTTACTGACTATTCCTAAAAAAAAAAAAATTGGTAAAGTTGTTGCAAATTGGGAACCAGATATAAAATAAATGTAAAATAAAACAGTTAAAATAGTATTTAGCTTGATCTGATGTTGACAATCAATATAAAAATGTCTCAAACCTCCCTTTACTAACCATTTGTTGAAGAAAAACCAGAACATTCTGTACCGTTTCATAGTTGAACTGTTTATCTAAATGTGATGAAGTGCTTGAATGTTTCTAACATGAATGTTCTTCAGCATCATGAATGAATGAAGAATAAACACCAACCTCTTTGTTCTTCAGGATCTTCAGTGTGTTTCATTCTGCAGGGTTCTGGATCACTCATGTTCTCTCTGTCCTCTTTAATAAACTCAGTCTTGGCAGATTTCAGCTCTTCCTGATGCTCTGATGCTCGTCTTCACTTGTAGCTGATGGGAATTTACAGCATTTATTGGAAAATCGCAGTGGGAGGAGCTTCACTGATGATGTATTCCAGTGTGGGAGGAGCTTCACTGATGATGTATTCCATTGGGAGGAGCTGATCTGCCAAAAAAAAATCAATAATAAATAATAATTTTATTTTTCCATAATAAATGACACTTCTAAGCATTTATGTCTGTCTATCTATTCATCGTACAGTAATTGGTGCCAGTTCATTAATTGTTTTTAATTATTTTTATTGCTAATCCTAACATTATTCTGCTTCTTCATTAAAATACAGATATCTAGAAATAAAGAAAATAATATAAAAAATTACAATTATTTCTAATATAAATAAATGTTAAGAAAAACAGTTAAAATCATAAACACAGAAATAAAGGTACATATAGTAGCCAACAAATCCCCTCAGTCTGCTGACACCAATGAAATTAGCTTTAAGTGTCAATTTACAGGAGATCTGAAGACATCAGCATAATAAATGAGGTGAAAACAGGAACTATTGTCATGAAATAAAGAGTGTTTTCAGCAGATCTGTTAATACTGATGAGCCTCAGACTATCAACACTCATTCAACAAGCCATTCAGGACCATCAGCAGATCATCTCACTTTATTCTGAGTGTTTGCTGTTAGAAACACATTATTTGAGTCAGGATACATGACAAAAGCCTGTAAAACTACTCTACTGAAAGAAAAAAAATTCTCACAATATGACATGGATAAAACATCAACAACACAAAAACAACCACTAATGACACTCATCTTAATCAACCACTACAGAGAAATAATTACAGCAGCATAATATGTCCACATTAAATTTGATCTTATGATATACATAAAACCCTATAAAGTAGTTATAAAGTATATTAAAAAAATAACATTTTATATGCACAGAAACTGAAAATTATCATAAAAATTTAACAAATAAAGAGCATCACAAATACTATTGTTCCAAGGGTAAAACGCTATTCATATTTATTAGTATTGCTTTAATGTCTCACGTGGCTCATCTTAGGCTCAGTGTAAAGCATTAGCAGTCTCTGTTCCAGTATGACACTTGAGATAGATTCACATTAATTCCCTCACAGATCTTAAACTTTGACTTTTGACTTGACGAAACAATCACACAAACGAACACAACATCGCTCAGGTCTGAATGAACTCAACATATTCTCCTCATGCTCGCTGCTGCTGCACTAAATGTTTATTTCAGAAGGAAGACGCCAGAGAAGACGCACAAGTATCGCTGTGATCGATGAAAACAATACAGAAATGAGTCTGTCGCTTAATCAAACTGTATAAAGTGTGTGTGATGGTTGTGTAAATATGACAAATGCCATGAACTGCTCTCCCCACCTCAGAAGACTCGACGCTGAAACTCATTTACATTTAGTCATTTAGCAGACGCCTTTATTCAAAGCGAAATTACAAATTAGGACTAAATTAAGCAAGTCATCGTGAAGAGGCAAAAACAACGCAAGAAGTGCTCAAAATACAACGTTCAGGCATTGTTCAGAGTAGCATAAGCCAGACAAGAGAGGATTAAAGGAAAAGGAATTTATTTGCATGTTTTTAAGAGGTTAAGTGCTCACGGAAGAGGCTAGTTTCCAGCTGTGTTTTGAATGTTGTCAGGAATTCTGCGCTCCGGATGAGGGTGAGGAGATCATTCCACCAGCATGGAACCGTGAATGAGAAGGTTCTGGAGAGGGATTCACTTTCATCTCCTCTAGATTATCATTCACCTCTACAGATGTTTCTGAAACACTTGGATCTGCAGTTTTGGTAGTTGTCACAACATCAACAGACAGAGAAGGTACAGGACTCACATAAGATTTCAATAAATTAACATGACAAACCTTTATTTTCTTTCGACGATTTGGTGTGTTTAATAAATAGTTGTTATTCGGAAAACACTTCACAATCGTATAAGGTCCAGCAAACCTAGTACTAGTCAAAACAGCTAACAACTCCAGCACTTGATCACCTGCTTGAAAGTGTCTGGACTTGACTTGATCAAACAACTTCTGCATCTTTCCCTGAGACTTGGCTAACTTTCTTAGAGCAATAGCTCTAGCTTTGTACAGTCGATAACGGAAACTGATCACTTAGTCTAAAACATTCTCAGGAGGGTCAAAAGTCATCCACTCATCTGCCAGGACAGCAATAGGGCCCCTAACAGTGTGTCCAAGCACTAACTCACTAGGGCTAAAACCTATAGCTAGCAACATCCAAGGAAGTCCTTCCTCCCAGTCACAGTCAAGTTCGACACAATAAGACCTCAAAACTCATGGAATCTTTACAGACCTTTCCTCTTCCAGACTTTGAGGGTGATAAGCATTTGAGATATTATGTTTAACTTTAAGTTGACGCCTGACCTTAGGGAAGTTTCGGCACATAAAATTCGAGCCCTGGTCTCAGACTGAATGGTTTTTGGAATGCCATAAATAGACATGAAACTTGTTAAAGCCTTTAAAATAGCTTTAGAAGTAATTGATCTCAGAGGATAAGCTGCAGGGTAACGTGTAGTCTGACACACTACAGTGAGTAAATAAGCATGTCCAGCCTAAGATCGTGGTAAAGTACTAACGCAATCAATAGTCAAGTGTGCAAAAGGAGTGGTAACTGCAGCAATAGGCTGTAAAGGAGCCAATGGAACTTTTTGATTTGGCTTTCTGGTCATTTGACAAGTATTGCAGGACCGTATATAGTTAATCACATCTTGCTTACATTTAGGCCAGTACAATTTCCTAAGAACTCTCTCATAGGTCTTTCGTACACCCATATGACCAGCCATGCCCTGGTGTGAAAGCTGTAGGAGGTCTTGACAGAAATTAAGTGGAACCATGATTTGGATCCTAGGATCAAGTGAAAACTCAGAGCTGATAGGTTGTTGTCTATGAAGCAGTCCATCTTGAAGAACATGAGATGAAGTCTTGTCTCCTGCTTCATGAGCTAAAGAGAACAATTCTTGAAGAGTTTCATTCGCCTGCTGTGCTTTGATAAGGTCATCTCGAGTCACACTATAAAGCGGAGATAAAGAACAAGACGTGTTAACGTGGTCATCACAGATAAATGGACTTTCTGACATAGAATCAGACTTATCAGTCTTATGGTCATCAACAGCATGTGACTCATGAACAGGGATCACATCTTCCACATCCGTACACACAGTACAAGGTTCTGGCTGAGAGGAAGTTTCAGAAATGGTATTCAGTCATTGGTCTAACCTGCCCTGTTAATGCTACAGGAATGAATAGTACTTAGTAAACCTGCCAAGTCTTTTTTATACAAGGACAGTTTATCTATATACTTTTTTAATTTTCTGTTATTCTGTGTTCATTATATTGGGAAAGGTGATCCTCAAAATGTTTTTAAACAGTCATTGGTGGGCCATGAGTTGCAAAAGGTTGAGAAAACCTGTGCTATAGGGCTGGTACTAACGACTACTTTTGTATCAATTAATCTATTGACTGATTTATCAATTAATCTAAACCAGGGGTTTTCAAAGTGTCAGAGTTCTGTCACTTCTGTCTGGTTTGTATCTTGGTTTGGTGACAGAGCTCTGACACTCCTGGTTTGTCATGTGTTTGTGTATAGCAGGGTTTCTCAAACTCGGTCCTGGAGGTCCACTGTCCTGCACAGTTTAGCTCCAACCCTGATCAAACACACCTAGCTGTGAGTTTCTAGTGATCCTGAAGACATTGATTAGCTTGTTCAGGTGTGTTTGATCAGGGTTGGAGCTAAACTGTGCAGGACAGTGGACCTCCAGGACCGAGTTTGAGAAACCCTGGTGTATAGTCTGGTTTGTTGTGAGCACAAGCCCGATGGCCCAGGAGAACCTGACTTCGGTGGTCCCAAGCCCGGTGGTCGAGGAGAACCTGACTTCGTTGGTCCCAAGCCCGGTGGTCCAGGAGAACCCAACTTCGGGGGTCCCAGGCCTGGTTGTCTTAGAGCAGTCCAGTCTCCCTGTTGTAGCCCCAGTGGTGGCTGAAGAGGCAGTGGCACCACGCTCTCGTAAATGGAGGAGGAGGAAGGTGTCCTCCGTCCCACAGGGCCTGGAAGCCACGCCAAAGCTCCTGGCCCTGCCGGCGCCGCCCAAGTTCCTGGCCCTGCCGGCTCCGCCCATGCTACCTGTCAAGCCTGAGTTTCTTCACGTCACATCTGCCGATCCAGAGACTGTTCACGTCACGTCTGCCGAGCCAGTGTCTCCGGACAAGATGGCCGCCCCCGAGCCAGTGTCTCCAGACAAGAGAGCCGGTGTGTGGGCCTGTTCCTGAGCATAACTCCACAGCTGCCCTCAAGAAAATTTTGGGAGGGGGCAATGGGTCCTTTGAACTGTCATCTCCGCCCTGGCCACCCGAACTGTCTGGTCAACCCTGGCCCCCTGCTCCACTCTGGCCGTCTGCACAGCCTGCTCCGCCCTTGATACCTGCTCCACCCTGGCCCGCAGCCAGGAATCCTGACCCACCTGAGTCTCCCTGGCTCCCCTCCCTCCCCTCCCCTCCCCTCCCCTCCCCTCCCCTCCCCTCCCCTCCCCTTGTTATCTCTGTGTTTTGATCTTCCTGTCTCATTTGTTGTCTTTTGGTCTTGTATTGTCATGTTCCTGTCTGGTTTTGGTGTCTCCCTCGTTAGGTACGCCAGGTGGTGTCCCTTTGAGGGGGGGGGGGGGGGGGGGGGGGGTATTGTCAGGGTTCTGTCACTTCTGTCTGGTTTGTATCCTGGTTTGGTGACAGAGCTCTGACACTCCCGGTTTGTCATGTGTTTGTGTATAGTCTGGTTTGTTGTGAGCACATGGCTTGCCATGTATTTTCTTGTGCCATGTGCTCTCCTGTCTATTGTCTAGTCCCTCCCATCTTGTTACCTGATTATGGATTAATTTTCCCCACCTGCTTTTCTCTTTAACCTCTTTTGTTTGCTTCCCTATTTAGTCTCCCTGTGTTTGCAGTCCTGTGTTGGTTCGTTGTGTATGTTCCCTTGTGTTTCAAGTTCCTGTCTAGTGCCTGTCTTGTTTTCCCCCCTCACGGGGAAGTTTTGTTAGTTTTGGTATTGCTTTTTATTTACTTAATAAATATTCCTTTTTGCACTTGAATCCTCGCTTCACCATTTTTCCAGCCCGTGACACAAAGTCTAAGACAGTGGGCCTCCCTTTTGACACAGTTTGTGTGGAGCAGCGTTTACTGTGAACGGATGGGAGGTCATTTTAACGTAATCTGCACGCATGTACAGGGATTTTTTTTTAAATCTAATACTCCACTTTAATCGAGGAATCGTGACAGCCCTAGTCTGCAATCAGATCAGCTCTTCTCTTCCATGGAGATGAAAAACCCATCTAAAGCACACAGATTTTAGAAACACAAACACTTTTTAAAACAGCAAGGATAAAGACAATTAGGAAAAATAAACTCCTGACACTGAAATGGATTCGTATTAACCTTGTTTAAAAGCTTACTTTTCTAGTTGATCACTCAAAGATGCGACATTGCGATCTAAATCCAGTGTTAGTTCAGTGTAATTGCCACGTGCTGAGCAACAAAATCTCTTCTGTGTAAGTTAGTCACAGTCAAATCACTCCATCTCCACCAGTGTTGCCAGATTGGAAATATCCAAGTATTGTACCAGAAGCTCAAAATGATCGCATTTGGAAGAAAATCATCGTACACAAGTCAAACGTACAGAATACAGCTATTTATTGGCCAACAACTTTTTGACATGACATGAAAATTACCTTTTTGCTAAAATATCAACCTCAGCTTGGAAAAAACTGGCCTAAGCACCGCGGAAGGAACTCTTTACTTTATTTTGTACTTTTTTATTCTTCTTGCAAAACATAAAGAGATGACATGTTAATGATACACAACTTTGTATACAATATACAAAAAGAACATTAACTTGTGCTCATGAGAGAGTCATTCTCCACAATGATTTGCCTAGAAGACATAACGTGAGATGAGATGAAAGATATGCGTATCTCCACGTTCAGGTTCTTCTCACGGTAGACGTAGAATCCACAGCTAGATCAATGAGTATAGAAGCCCTATGATTACAACCACCATCATTTGAAGTGTCACAATTCTGAAATTATCGTACATTTTTTTTCATTATTGATCGTGATAATTATCGTACGTCTGGCAACATTGATCTCCACTTACAGCTGGAGTGTGGTGATGGTTTTAATAACCGTGAGTCTCGGGCTGGTTTGTCTTCTTGTGTTGATTATCATCATACTGCGGTATTTCATGATCACAGCAGAGAGAGACGAGAAGAAGAGTTACAGGAACACAGCTGGAGAGTTTGATCAAACTAAATACTGCATATGTGGTTTCTCCACTGCATGGATCTTCATGTGTCGCTTCAGGTAATATTCAAAAGAGAAACTCTTCCCACACTGATCACACGTGTGCAGCTTCTTTCTGCTGTGGATCCTCTCATGCGTTCTCAGATTTGCTGACTGACTGAATCTCTTGTCACAGTGTGAACACTTGTAAGGTTTTTCTCCAGTGTGGATCCTCTCATGTTTTTTCAGATGTGATGGCTGACTGAATCTCTTGTCACAGTGTGAACACTTGTACGGTTTTTCTCCAGTGTGGATCCTCTCATGTTTTTTCAGATGTGATGGCTGACTGAATCTCTTGTCACAGTGTGAACACTTGTACGGTTTTTCTCCAGTGTGAATTCTCTGGTGCAGTTTTAAACCGTACGCTGTAATAAAAGTCTTCTCACACTCAAAGCAAATGTACTCTCTCACACCAGTGTGTGTTTTCTGATGTGTGTGTAAAGACTGCAGCACTGAAAAACTCTTTCCACACACAGAACATGAATGCGGCTTCTCATTCATATGAACTGCCAGGTGTGACTTCAGCTCTGATGCACTAATAAATGTTTTGCCACACTGATTACATGAGAACGGCTTCTCTCCGGTGTGGATCCTCATGTGACGCTCAAGGGATGATGATCGACTGAAACTCTTCCCACACTGATCACATGAGAACGGCTTCTCTCCGGTGTGGATCCTCATGTGTTGCTCAAGATTTCCTTTCTTTGTGAAACTGTTTCCACACTGAGTGCAGGTGAAAGATTTGTTATCTTTTCTTTTCTTTAAAAATTTATTTTTAGTCTCTGAACGACTCAAAAGTTTTTCTCCAGGTTGGACATGATGTTCCTCCTTCACTTCTCTCAGTTCTTCACTCTCCTCCTTCACTTCACTCAGTTCTTCACTCTCCTCCTTCACTTCACTCAGTTCTTCACTCTCCTCCTTCACTTCCATCAGGTCTGACATGAAAGAAAAATGTATTAAATTAAATTTTTAGTGCATCAAAACAATTCCAAGAGAGAAATATAAAGTGAAAGGACATGAAAGTGAGCCCTGATGTAATAGTAGAAAGTAGGGGTTTAACGGTTCACAAAATTCACGGTTCGGTTCAATACGATACACTTGTGTCACGTTTCGGTACGTTTTCGATACAGCAAAAATAAAAAAATGCCAGATAATTTTTTATTTTTTAAATTAAAACAAACATAATAAAGTATTTTATATATATATATATATATATATATATATATATATATATATATACACATACATACACACACAGTGTTGGGAAGGATACTTTCAAAATGTATTCCGTTACAGAATACAGAATACATGCCCAAAAATGTAATTTGTAACGTATTCCGTTACGTTACTCAATCTGAGTAACGTATTCTGAATACTTGGATTACTTCCACATTGAATTGCATTTTATAAATGTCGGACATCAAATCCTGCTTAATAAACAGGCCTCTATTCTTGTGGGGTGGGGGTGCGGTGATGCGGTGGTGACGCGTATGCCAATAAGCACCTAAAAGCTGTTACAAAGAACCGGCAAAAGTAATAATTATGAATATGTCAAATATAGAAAGGAGATATTTTAATTGTTTATTAAACAAGTGTTTTCTTTGTCAGTGTCGGCTACAAAGATGAAGTTGACGATGCTGACTCGCGATCTTCGCAGTAGTGAATGCGCCAGAGAGAAATGCACATTTCATACGGATTACATGCAGAGAGCAGTTCTTTCGTGTTGAATTGTTCTGTTTAAAAGTAGACATGTCTGTGAGGCAAGCAGGGCCTGCTACCTTATACGCTGAGCGCCCGTTTCACACATACTCCGTGTGCAGTGCGTATGCGCTGCGTGTTGTGGTGCGTATGTGGTACAGGAGCAGCATATAGTGCTTTCACATATGATGCTTTGCAGTGCGTAACTGATCCACTGATACCACAAACACATACACAATATTTGTATTTCAAATCCAGAAGTTTTCAGCAACTTTTATTTAAAAAAAGTTGTCACCGGTGCAATTTTCTTTGTAGCCTACACATATACACTCTTTAATAGACGTATTCAAGTTTAAACAATTTAAACAACGTATTAATCAATGCATTACTTTTATATAGATTAAGTTGTTCAAGCAAGTGGTAACATATTTAACATGTAGGCTATTAAAATCACAAACTTTTTAAATTAAAACTTAAAATTGACAAAAACAGCCGACTCTCGTGCCTTTTCTTTTGCATTTAAATTTTAATACAATAGGCTAAATCTTGCATGCCACAAATAACTTGTTTTTCAACCTCCATGAATCAGACGAGTGTTGTTCATTATTTCGCCTTGTTAAAGTAAACTGTAGGCCTAGTTTTCATTGTTTTACCCAGGTCTAAAAATAAAAAGATGACCAGGGGAAAAAAAGCAGTAGCCTAGGCCTATTTAATTAAATTAATTTATGATGGTATTACTACATTTTATTTAATTATATGCATTTATGGTGAAATTACTACATTTTCAGCTCAATCCATGTTTATTTTGACCATGAAACATGCGCTGTCACTTTAATTCAGCGTTTGCGGCACAGCAGAAATAGACTCGGTGCGGAAACGATCGCTGCACTCCTGTATATGCACCGCTCCTGGAACGGATAAATGGACAGCAGTGTGAAAGCTCTAACCTGTTAACATGGGTACGGGAGAGAAAAAAATACGCACCGCATACGCACTGCAAAAAGAGTAGGCTATGTGTGAAACGGGCGTTCATTTATGAGACCAGCTCCAGTTCACGCGCTGGCGCCTCCGTCATTATTGTCTGCTATATTTAATTCTTATTAAGTCCAGGCAATTGGTTGATGATATATTGATTAAAATTAAAATACAATTAATACAAAACGAAATTCACTTTAAAGAAAGGCTTTGTGCTTTCTGTTTGAGGTCTCTGTGAAAGTTTTAAAGCAGTCTTTTAGTGCCGCTTTCAGAGCGCTCACGTCTGTATAACGGAGAACTGACATGACCTTAACATTGTTTTTTTTTTCTCATAAATGCGAATACGAAAAATAAAATAAAATAAATATTTTATGTTCTGTGGAGAGCCAACCCTTATTCATCCGGTGAGTAGGCCTAGTATTACTTTTGGTTTGCGCAGTGTAATTCACAGATTGGCACCTAAAAGTTAAAGATTTTTTGTGTCACGCATGTTTTATTTCCCTCATATTAAATATAAAACGCATGTAGACCGATATTTTTCTAATGTCTGGACTCCTTTATTAAGGGAGTATGGATATATACAGACGTTTCACTATTGGTATAAATGCATTTTCTGAGAATTTATATTTCAAGTTTTGACTGCACGTATTGGAAAAAAAACGTAGGCCTATTTTAAGATGCTTCTTCAGGTTGAAGGTAGAGTTGGACGCTGAAAGGAGGTTGGTTGCTGGCAAGCAGAGGTTGCACTGTACAGTTATATTTCGTTCTCCCTTTTCTTTCTTTAATGTGAAATGCTGTTTGAATTTCCAAGATAGAAACGCATTCTTGCTCTGCTCTGTTGTTCCGGCTCCATCTCTACCTCTAGCTCCCGCTGCTCCTCTTCCGACTCCATGACTGATCACGCAAACCGCGCATTTTTTTTTCATATTGGGGTTTCTGGGAAATGTATGGAGTTGCCTTAATTTTTTTAGAGAGTGAATAAACTCGCGAAACAGATTAGTATCGTCATGTAATCCATTGATTTCAACAATGTCACTGTATTCTAAATACCAACTATTTAAATGGTAACTGTAACGGAATACAGTTACTCAAAATTTGTATTCTGAATACGTAACGCCGGTACATGTATTCCGTTACTCCCCAACACTGCATATATATATAATTTTTTTCACATAATTTTTTTAATTTATTATTTTTTTTTACTTTGAGCAATGGTGGAGCTATAATCGACTCTCCTTATGAGCATATAAAATAAGGCTCCTTGAAAAAAAAAATGTAGTCTAATATTGTAGTAGTTACAAACAAAATGTTTATTTTAGTTCAGATGAACATTTGAGGGCAATTTCATTCATAATGTCAAAATAAAACCGACGTAATGTTACTTGAAAAAATTATAGCCTACTATTCCATGGTGAATGTTGCTGATCTGTTGCTTTATTAGCAACACTGTGCACGAGCGTGAATCCCGTGAATCCCGCAAATCCCGTGATATCCATCTCTGATCTCACAGGTGTCAGATCCACTGCGAGAAGAGAGATCTGTCCAGCTTGCCTGCGCTTTTTTCACTCCTCCTCTCACTACTCCTACTCTCGACTACACTTCAGGCGAGGCAAGGCACATCTCAAACAAGCCTTTTCTCAATCCATTGTCTCAGTTTTTACACAAACTGTAGCATTGACTGTGTTCATCAACCCTGTTTCTAAAGTTACTGTAAGAAGAATCTCTATAACTATGAATACCTTGTATGATATTTGACAAATACAACTTTATCAGTAACTTGGTGTTTACAGTGTATTCCTGAAAATATATATTTTGTAAACTATGTTGAAAATGACAAAAATTCTGGTAATGTTGTTGCAAATTGGGAACTAGATATAAAATAAATGTAAAATAAAACAGTTAAAATAGTATGTTGCTTGATCTGATGTTGACAATCAATATAAAAATGTCTCAAACCTCCCTTTACTGACCATTTGTTGAAGAAAAACACAGAACATTCTGTACCATTTCATAGTTGAACTGTTTATCTAAATGTGATGAAGTGCTTGAATGTTTCTAACATGAATGTTCTTCAGCATCATGAATGAATGAAGAATAAACACCAACCTCTTTGTTCTTCAGGATCTTCAGTGTGTTTCATTCTGCAGGGTTCTGGATCACTCATGTTCTCACTGTCCTCTTTAATGAACTCAGTCTTTGCAGATTTCAGCTCTTCCTGATGCTCTGATGCTCGTTTTCACTTGCAGCTGATGGGAATTTACAGCATTTATTGGAGAATTACTGTGGGCGGAGCTTCACTGATGATGTGATTACAGTGGGAGGAGCTTCACTGGTGATGTGACTGCTTTGGCAGGAGCTTCACTGGTGATGTATTCCAGTGTGGGAGGAGCTGATCTGCCAAAATAAAAAATATCCATTATATGCCAATTCATTATTTATTTTTAATATTTTTTATTGCTTTTTAATATTTTAACATTATTCTGCTTCTTCATTAAAATACAGCTATCTAGAAATAAAGAAAATTATATAAATCATTTGAATTCTTCCAAGAATAAATAATGGTAAGAAAAAACGTTAAAATCATAAACACAGAAAAACATGCATATAGTAGGGCTGCACAATATATTGAGATTATCGAAATATCGCAAATGTATCACGATATATTCTGTTCTGATCATTCTGTTGTTAAATAAACCTAATGTAGGATAACCTAAAACCCTAAACCCTGTGGTTTACACTGATGTTAAAATAACACGTATTATGCGACAGTAAAACACTGATGTTCACTCTCAGAAGTTGTAGGGATGTTTTCTTGTCACAAAAAGAATGTGAAACATGCATGTAGGCTATATAATAGATAATTTAATTTCATTTTACACACTTTAAGCATTATTGTATCGCATGTTGCATTATTTAATGAGTTATCACGTTTTTCTTCAATATCGAGCAGCCCTAGCATATAATAGCCAACAAATCCCCTCAGTCTGCTGACACCAAAGAAATGAGCTTTAAGTGTCAATTCACAGGAGATCTGAAGACATCAGCATAATAAATGAGGTGAAAACAGGAACTATTGTCATGAAATAAAGAGTTTTCAGCAGATCTGTTAATATTGATGAGCCTCAGACTATCAACACTCATTCAACAAGCCATTCAGGATCATCAGCAGATCATCTCACTTTATTCTGAGTGTTTGCTGTTAGAAACACATTATTTGAGTCAGGATAAATGACAAAAGTCTGTAAAACTGCTCTACTGAAAGAAAATATTGTAATTTCGCACAATATGACATGGATAACACATCAATAAGAGAAAAACAATCACTAATGACACTCATCTTCATAAACCATTACCAGGGTTGGGGAGTAACGGAATACATGTAACTAGGGTTGGGAACCGAAAACCGGTTCTTATCCAGAACCGGTAGTGTTTTTTGAAAAATACCGGAACCGTGCGAAATTCCTAAGTTTCGGTTCCAAAAACGGTTCTGGGTCGATGTGTGGGCGAAGTGCTGGGAGCTTATCCTTCAGCGCCGTCTCACACTCACCTCATGAATATTAAAATAGTAATGAAAGCACTCGCGCTACTCATATACGTTTTGAGAGAGAGAGAGAGAGAGAGAGAGAGAGAGAGAGAGAGAGAGAGAGAGAGAGAGAGAGAGAGAGAGAGAGAGACGATCTCGATTCAAACACTCACGCGATCTTATTCCTAAATGACAAAAACTTCACACTGGAACATTCAAATCTTTTTTCGCTGTCGCTGAGAGCAGTTGTCAATATGAAACAGCTTTACTCTCACAATCTTTTCAACAACACAGTATCGGTATTTCGGTGTTACAAATATTCAAATGATCACAGAAGTACTGAAATAAAAGTTTATAGTTCGAGAATAAACACTGATATCTACGGTAGCAACCAAAACTGAGTAAATCACCTTTTGAAAGTCGCTTCAAATAGCGAAAATACGCTTCAGAATTTAAATGTATATAATGAGCGAGTACATCATGAATGCCTTTTTTCAAACCGTGTTTTTGTCTTATCCTGAATCACTGCAGCAAGCCTGTAATAAGCGTTTATACTCGGACTACTTTACACCGGCACCGCTGCGGAGTAGCACAGTGCCTGAGTGACTCACCCGCGTCATAGAAATAAACATAGAGAAGTAGCTCCAGCTACAATGTTCTTCCGCAAAACGTTCTGTTTATTTAACTGCTAGAGTGCTGATTCATCCAGTAATGAAGTTAAGTCTTTATGAATCAGTCATTCAAATCGAAATATTATGGTTCACCTGTCTAGATCTTACATGTGTGTTCAATCATATTCTACCCCTTCTGAGAGGGTATTCTCCACTGCTGGAGATACAATAAGGCTTAAGCTATAGGAGAGGTCCCAAATTATCCTAGAGAATGCAGAAATATTTATTTTCCTTCAGAAAAATTAATTATTTTTGCAAAAATTGCTAAATAATATGTTGAATTTGTTGACATTACCAGTCTGTTAAACTCATTTCATTTGACAAGTATAAGAAATAAACACAAAAAGGATTTTTGCCTTACTACTATTTTTTTATTAGTTGTTTTAATAATTTGTATTGAATGGGAACCGGAACCGAAACCGGAATTGTTTGGCGGAACCGGAATCGGAACCGGAAAATGTCTTACGATTCCCAACCCTACATGTAACGGCATTATGTAATCAGGATACAAAAATCCAGTAACTCTGTAATCCGTTACAGTTACGTAAAAAAACGTAGAAATCAGATTATAGTTACATTTTGAAAAAAGGGGGAATACTTTCAGGATTACAATGGTTTCATTTAAAACTAAATAAGTAAGTATTTTGGCATAATAACACTATATTAAGAGCTGCTTGATTATACAGTAGTTTCTGGTTCTGTTGCCAGTAATGACTCACGTGTGCCACGCACTGGTGCATGTGCAAATAACAGCTTTCTACAATCTCCGCAGACGCAGATTGAACCACTGCTGCTAGTAGAAACGATGCTGCCTGCGGGTAAAATCGCTTTTAATTCATGTAAATTCCGCTGCTATTTTGTAGAAATTAGGAGAGTATCTTTTTTAGTACCCAAAATGTCCTTTCTTAATCTTTTCTCACGTAACAAGATGTTCGCTGTCTAGGTAACGTAGGGGAACTCCCACTGCCAACGCCCCAAGTTCAGTCAGGCAAATTAAGAAAGATCACGGCTTTAGTCAACATGTAGGCCTATTTTAAAATAAACTAATATGTAGATTGTGTAAAATTTTTAAATGTTGTGTTTTTATTTTTTAGTTAAAAATTTGTTAAAAATAAAACAAAATAATCTGTAATACCATACATAGCCACTAGATGTCTGTATATCCCTTTACATAAATATATATTCAGGCCTGTGTGTATATTTTGCAAATATTGTACACTGGACCAAATTCTTAATAAATTAAAAAAAATATATATATTTTTTTTATAATATTTCTTCTTGCTTGACTATTTATATACATGACCTTGAAGTAATCCAAAAGTAATCAGTTACATTACTTTATTATTACAGTACTTGGATTACGTTACTGAATACTTTTTTATGAAGTAATTTGTTACTGTAACGGAATACATTTTTAAAGTAACCCTCCCAAGCCTTACCATTACAGAGAAATAAACAGCAGTATAATATGTCCACATTAAGTTTGATCTTATGATATAACGTTACATAAATCCCTATAAAGTAGTTAGATCATTAAAAAAAAAAAACATTTTATATGCGCAGAAACTGAGAAATGATCATAAAACTTTTAAATAAAATAGGTTACAGACAAACAAGCACTATTGTTCCAAGAGTAAAACGCTATTCATATTTATTAGTATTGCTTTAATGTCTCACGTGGCTCATCTTAGGCTCAATGTAAAGCATTTATCAGTCTCTGTTCCAGTATGACACTTGAGATCGATTCACATTAATTCCCTTCACAGATCTCAAACTTTAACTTTTGACTTGACGAAACAATCACAGAAACGAACACAAAACACTTTTTAAATTGATTCTGTTCATGCTAAGCTGGCATATGGGACAATATGGGAAGTACTTGGAGCTGGGACAGTGGAAGTGCTTGGAGCTGGGACGGTGGAAGTACTTGGAGCTGGGACGATGGAAGTGCTTGGAGCTGGGATGGTGGAAGTACTTGGAGCTGGGACGGTGGAAGTACCTGGAGCTGGGATGGTGGAAGTACTTGGAGCTGGGATAGTGGGTGGAAGTACTTGGAGCTGGGATGGTGGGTGGAAGTACTTGGAGCTGGGATGGTGGAAGTACTTGGAGCTGGGATGTGGAAGTACTTGGAGCTGGGACGGTGGGTGGAAGTACTTGGAGCTGGGACAGTGGGTGGAAGTACTTGGAGCTGGGACGGTGGGTGGAAGCACTTGGAGCTGGGACGGTGGAAGTACTTGGAGCTGGGACGTGGAAGTACTTGGAGCTGGGATGGTGGAAGTACTTGGAGCTGGGACGGTGGGTGGAAGTACTTGGAGCTGGGACGGTGGGTGGAAGTACTTGGAGCTGGGACGGTGGGTGGAAGTACTTGGAGCTGGGACGTGGAAGTACTTGGAGCTGGGACGGTGGAAGTACTTGGAGCTGGGATGGTGGAAGTACTTGGAGCTGGGACAGTGGAAGTGCTTGGAGCTGGGACGGTGGAAGTGCTTGGAGCTGGGACGATGGAAGTGCTTGGAGCTGGGATGGTGGAAGTACTTGGAGCTGGGACGGTGGAAGTACCTGGAGCTGGGATGGTGGAAGTACTTGGAGCTGGGATAGTGGGTGGAAGTACTTGGAGCTGGGATGGTGGGTGGAAGTACTTGGAGCTGGGATGGTGGAAGTACTTGGAGCTGGGATGGTGGAAGTACTTGGAGCTGGGATGTGGAAGTACTTGGAGCTGGGACGGTGGGTGGAAGTACTTGGAGCTGGGACGGTGGGTGGAAGTACTTGGAGCTGGGACGGTGGAAGTACTTGGAGCTGGGATGGTGGAAGTACTTGAAGCTGGGACGGTGGGTGGAAGTACTTGGAGCTGGGATGGTGGAAGTGCTTGGAGCTGGGACGGTGGAAGTGCTTGGAGCTGGGACGGTGGGTGGAAGTACTTGGAGCTGGGATGGTGGAAGTACTTGGAGCTGGGATGGTGGAAGTACTTGGAGCTGGGACGGTGGGAGTACTTGGAGCTGGGATGGTGGAAGTACTTGAAGCTGGGACGGTGGGTGGAAGTGCTTGGAGCTGGGACGGTGGAAGTACTTGGAGCTGGGGTGGTGGAAGTACTTGAAGCTGGGACGGTGGGTGGAAGTACTTGGAGCTGGGATGGTGGAAGTGCTTGGAGCTGGGACGGTGGGTGGAAGTACTTGGAGCTGGGACGGTGGGTGGTAGTACTTGGAGCTGGGACGGTGGGAGTACTTGGAGCTGGGATGGTGGAAGTACTTGAAGCTGGGATGGTGGGTGGAAGTGCTTGGAGCTGGGATGGTGGGTGGAAGTGCTTGGAGCTGGGATGGTGGAAGTGCTTGGAGCTGGGACAGTGGAAGTACCTGGAGCTGGGACGGTGGAAGTACTTGAAGCTGGGACGGTGGGTGGAAGTACTTGGAGCTGGGACGGTGGAAGTACTTGGAGCTGGGATGGTGGGAGTACTTGGAGCTGGGATGGTGGAAGTGCTTGGAGCTGGGACGGTGGAAGTACTTGGAGCTGGGATGGTGGAAGTGCTTGGAGCTGGGACGGTGGAAGTACTTGGAGCTGGGACGGTGGGTGGAAGTACTTGGAGCTGGGATGGTGGGAGTACTTGGAGCTGGGATGGTGGGAGTACTTGGAGCTGGGACGGTGGAAGTACTTGGAGCTGGGACGGTGGGTGGAAGTACTTGGAGCTGGGACGGTGGAAGTACTTGGAGCTGGGAAGGTGGAACACAGTGGTGTTTTTAATCAATCACCAAAGGGGCACGAGGTCTCTACCTTGCCTTCGAATTTCACGAGTGCTGCTGTTGTGGGCAAACCAGCACTTCCTGTTGATCAGAGCGGCACACATTCCCGGTCACTGCAACAGTGTGGCAGACTCACTCTCTTGATCGGGTCCGAAGTCAGGGGACTGGTGTCTGCACAAGACGGTAGTTCAGTCAGTTTGGGGACTTTATGGGACCGCAGCAGTCAACCTCTTTGCCAGCAGAAAGACAACACATTGTCCGTTGTGGTTCGTGGAGCAGGAGGAGCAGGGATCACTAGGCCAGGATGTCCTGGCCCACGACTGGCCAGACCTCCTCCTCTATGCTTTCCCTCCAATTCCACTTCTCTGGCCTGTGCTGAGGCATGTGCAGGTGAGACGACACAGGCTTATTCTAGTGGCACCCTGCTGGCCAGCGAGACCATGGTTCAGTCTGCTGTTGGCCCTTACGTATATGGAAGATCTCTGTTTCATGGTGTACAGATCGGACTGTTAACCCAGTCACTTGCTCCATCAGTTCAGTGTTGGAATTCTTACAACATTTATTGGACACTGGGCGCTCTCCAGCTACTCTAAGGGTATTCGTGGTGGACTTGTCAGCACATCGGAACCCCTTTGGGGGGATATCGATTGGTGCGGAAAAATTGGTGGTGGCTTTCCTTAAGGGAGCAGTACATCTTAATCCACCGGCACGGATAATGCATACCCAGTGGGATCTTCAGATGGTGCTTAACAGCCTGCATTTACCCCCGTATGAACCACTTGAACAAGCTGATATTAGGAGTCTTTCGATGAAGACTGCTTTTCTCTTGGCTATAACGTCAACCAGAAGAGTTGGTGAGCTTCATGCCCTCTCTGTGAGTCCACAGTGTCTCAGATGTGGGCCTCAGATGAGTACAATCAGGTTATACTCTGGTCGAATCCAGCTTTCCAACCTAAAGTGTTGTCTGATCGCTTTGTGAACCAACCTATTCAGCTTGCGACAGCTGAAGGCTTCCCAGACAACTGTGTGTCCAGTGAGAGCATTGCGACAGTATGTGTTGAAGACTGCTTCATGGCGTACCACTGATCAGCTGTTTGTCCGTTTTGATGCCTGTCAGAGAGGCTCACCCTTGTCAAAGCAAAGGTTGTCTCATTGGGTGGTGGATACCATTGTACAGGCATATGATTCGGCTGGTCATACAGTTCCAGCATCTATTAAATGCCATTCGACCCAGTCAGTGGATACTTTATGGGCAGCACTACGTGGAGTGGCCCTATCTAAAATATGTGCTTCTACATGGACGTCACCTTGCACGTTCACAAGATTCTACAGGATCTATGTGGCCCCTATTCCTTTGGTCAGTTCTGCTGTGTTAGCGGACAGTATCAAGGTGAGTGGCTTGGTTGTATTCGTCTTCCACTATGTTCGGCTGTCTCTGGCGGTCTTTAACAATGAAATAGAACGCTGGTTACTGATGCAACCTTGGTTCTATGAATAGTGGAAGACCGCCAGAGAATGACCGTGACATGAACGGAGTGGATATAGCTTCCGACACGTCATCGGTCAGTGTCACAGGTGACAAATCAATGCGAGATTTCCGATATGGCTCGCGAGATGCGACTCCTTCCACTATGTTCGACCGTCTCTGGCGTTCTTCCACTATTCATAGAACCAAGGTTACACCAGTAACCGGCGTTCTGTGAACTCAAGGGTCCTGAGCTGCAGTAGGCAACCAGTTACTTATAGTGCAGCATTTTGCATGGCGTCCCGACTGCGTATAGCTACGCAATACGAAGTGACCATTCGAAAGAGAACTACTTGGTTACTATTGTAACCTCAGTTCCCTGAGAGTAGGGAACGAGTATTGCGTAGCTGGCTGCACTATAGTAACCTGGCAAGTTGTCGCTTTAGTCATTTACACCTGCTAAAATGGCTTTTATTCGGGGACTAATATAGGCTGATAAAGACAATTAGGAAAAATAAACTACTGACACTGAAATGGACCTTCATTAACCATATTAAAAGCTTACTTTTCTAGTTGATCACTTAAAGATGCGACATTGCAATCTATATCCAGTGTTAGTTCAGTGTAATTGCCACGTGCTGAGCAACAAAATCTCTTCTGTGTAAGTTAGTCACAGTCAAATCACTCCATCTCCACCAGTGTTGCCAGATTGGAAATGTCCAAGCATTGTACCAGAAGCTCAAAATGATTGTATTTGGAAGAAAATTATCGTACACAAGTCAAACGTAACAGAATACAGCTATTTATTGACCAACAACTTTTTGACACGACATGAAAACTACTTTTTTGCAAAAATATCAACCTCAGCTTGGAAAAAACTGACCTAAGCGCCGCGGAAAGAACTCTTTACTTTTTTTAAAAAAAATTTTATTCTTCTTGCAAAACATAAAGAGATGACATGTTAATGATACACAACTTTGTATACAATATACAAAAAGTTCTTCTCACGGTAGACGTAGAATCCACAGCTAGATCAATGAGTATAGAAGCCCTATGATTACAACCACCATCATTTGAAGTGTCACACAATTCTGAAATTATCATGCATTATGGGAATTTTTTCATTATTGATCGTAAATCGAACAGAGGTCAAAATTATCACACAAATACAATAATTATAGTACGTTTGGCAACACTGATCTCCACTTATAGCTGGTGTGTGGTGATGGTTTTAATAACCGTGAGTCTCGGGCTGGTTTGTCTTCTTCTGTTGATTATCATCATACTGCGGTATTTTATGATCACAGCAAAGAGAGACGAGATGAAGAGTTACAGGAACACAGCTGGAGAGTTTTGATCAAACTGAATACTGCATATGTGGTTTCTCCACTGCATGGATCTTCATGTGTCGCTTCAGATGACTTTTAATAGAGAAACTCTTCCCACACTGATCACAAGTGTGCGGCTTCTCTCCAGTGTGGATCATCTCATGTGTTTTCAAAGATGATGAGTGACTGAATCTCTTGTCACAGTGTGAACACTTGTAAGGTTTTTCTCCAGTGTGAATTCTCTGGTGCCTTTTTAAATCTATCCATCTAGTAAAAGTCTTCTCACACTCAAAGCACATGTACTCTCTCACACCAGTGTGTATTTTCTCATGTCTATGTAAATATGTCAGAAGTGAAAAACTCTTTCCACACACAGAACATGAATGTGGCTTCTCCTTCATATGAACTCTCAGGTGTGTCTTCAGGTTTAATGTCCTAAGAAATGTTTTGCCACACTGATCACATGTGAACGACTTTTCTCCAGTATGAACTCTCCTATGCACATCAAGATTAGATTTGTGTGTGAAACTCTTCCCGCACTGATCACATGTGAACGGATTCTCTCCAGTGTGGATCCTCATGTGAATCTGAAGACTTTGTTTGTATGGGAATCTCTTTCCACACTGATCACATGTGTGTGGTTTCTCTCCAGTATGGATTCTCATGTGCCGTCTAAGATTTGGTTTTTGTGTGAATCTCTTCCCGCATTGATCACATGTGAATAGCTTCTCTCCAGTGTGAACTCTCATGTGTTTCTCAAGACTTTGTTTGGTTGTGAGACTCTTTCCACACTGAGTGCAGATGAAAGATTTCTTGGCTCTTCTTTTCTTTAAAAATGTCTTTTTAGTCTTTGAGCGACTCAAAGGTTTTTCTCCAGGTTTGACATGATGTTCCTCCTCCACTTCACTCGGTTCTTCACTCTGCTCCTTCACTTCACTCAGTTCTTCACTCTCCTCCTTCACTTCACTCAGTTCTTCTCGCTCCTCCTTCACTTCACTCGGTTCTTCACTCTCCTCCTTCACTTCACTCAGTTCTTCACTCTCCTCCTCCACTTCACTCAGTTCTTCACTCTCCTCCTTCACTTCACTCTCCTCCTTCACTTCACTCAGTTCTTCACTCTCCTCACTCTCTTCCATCAGGTCTGAAATGAAAGAAAAAAGTTTGATAGCATTTTCTAAGGATGCACTGAATGTTCGGCCACCGAAATTATTTGGCTGAAAATATCAACAACAGCACTTAAGGTGTTCGGTCGAATAAGTGAAAAGATTAAATTTATTTTAATAAATTTTAGGTTTTTCCAAAAAAAAATTTGACCAAAAATTTGACCAAACAATGGACAACCAAACATCAACATTTTGATGATGCGATCAAATGGCAACCATCATAGAGTGAATTATGAATCCAGCAAACACGTCGTCAGTGTGGAAGCATTTTAGAGTCTCAGAGAAAGATGCAAAAATGGTCGTTTGCAGACACTGTTCTGCTGAACTGTCGAAGGGTGCATCTGCAAAAACTTAGGCTACGGCACTATTTAGTGAAATTCAAGTCAACGCGAAGATCAAGTCAGAGATGTGTGTGTTTAACAAGGATCTTCAAAAAGAGTATCAAGTTATAAATTATGCATAGTAAGTTGTGAAAAATAACACTAATGTTGTATCGGGCTGAATGACCAGATGACCACCAGAAGCGACAGCGCGCAATCCCGAATTCACTTTTCTTTGCGCCTGAATGGTGAAATACTGACACACAGGTGTCAGTCAAACTGCCCATCATGTGGAGTATCTCACGTAAATACAGTCGGTTATGGTTTAACCACTCGGTGAAAACCGGATATGTGTCAGTTAGTCAGTATACTGTATTACCGGTAGATCCAAGCATTTGGTCTTAAAATTACAGCAGCCTTAAATACCTGTCTGTGTCATATTCATGTTAATCAAACAACAACAGATGCACTTTTTTGTTGTAAGCATACAAATGTTACATTCCGTCAGCAGTTAGTTATAGGCCTAATATAAGCGAAAAACCCTGTTCGGTATTCGGCGCATCCCTAGCATTTTCAGCAAATCAAACAATTCAAAGAGAGAAATATGAAGTGAAAGGTCATAAAAGTGAGCCCTGATGTAATCACTTTTTACATTTTGTATTTTTGCCTGTTTATAAATTAATTATACTTCCCAATTACTAATGACTTACTTCTAGCTTCTGACCAAGGCTATATCTCTATACTAGTTTCACTTGATCTTTGTGCTGCGTTCGACACTATAGATCATAAAATACTCTTAGATAGATTACAAAATTACACTGGTATTCAAGGACAGGCATTACGGTGGTTTAGATCATATCTATCTGTCCGTTACCATTTTGTGTACATAAATGAGGAAAAATCAAAGATAATGTCAGTAAATTATGGAGTGCCTCAAGGCTCTGTGTTCGGCCCTCTGCTATGTTCAATATATATGCTGCCACTTGGTAATATTATTAAGAAAACATGGAATTAATTTTCCACTGTTATGCCGATGATACTTATATATTTCATCACGACCAGATAAATTCTCTAAATTGTATAACTTAACTGAATGTGTTAAAGATATAAAATATTGGATGACCTGTAATTTTATTCTATGAATTCAGCTAAGACAGAGGTATTACTTATTGGACCAAAAACCTGTACACAGAATCAAAATTAGCATTTGGAAGGATGTCCCGTAACTCCATCCTCTACAGTTAAAGACCTGGGCTGCGTTTCCAGATAACGATGGATCTTAGCACTTACGAGGATTTTCTACGAGCGACTTTACGAACGTTCGTGTTCATTTCACGTGCGTTTCACAAAAATGCACTTAGCATGATCGCACGCAGCTGTGCTTTAAGTGCTACTTAAGAGTCGCTGTCCGTTTGTGAAGTGCGGAAATGTCACCTTGTAGAATGGCTCGTAACTGTAGCACACGCTTGTATTTTGAAATCTATAAAAAGCACAAACCTTCGGGTGGAGACACCAGCAAAATGGCTGAACCAAAAAAAAAAAAAAACATTTTCTAAAAGAGGAGATTAATGTCATTTTATATGAGGTGGAGCTATCCAAACATATTATTTTCAGCAGGTTTAAGGGCAGTCAAACAATTACATAAAAAAAAAATGTAGGAGGATATAGCTAGAAAACTGACTGCAACTAGGGGCATAAAAATATCAGGGAAGGAGGTCAGGAAGAAGTGGCAAGCCTTGCTAAAAGGAAAAGGGCACTGCAGAGGACAACATTTAATAAAACAGGTGGTGGGCCCAATGAGTCCTCCCTTTTCACAGCAGAGGAAGAAAAGGCCTTGTCATTTGGCACAAGTGCTTCAGATGGCATTTGTGGTGGTATTGACATCCATGGAGGAGTAGGGGTAACTCAACCTGAGCCTGAGTCAGGTCCTTCATGCTCAGAGGAACTATCAGTTTCATCTGCCATCTCCCAGCACATCTCATAGTCCTCCAAACAACCCTCCCAGGCCTCAGCCTCCATCTTCTGTTGTCCAGACTGCAGCCACACACCTCAGCAGTTTGAGAATCTTTGTAGTTGTAGTCAGGACAAATGAGAGTGTCCTTATAGGGAGGAATAAGATGAAGAGGTGGTGGAGGAGGAGGAGGAGGAGGAGGAGGTCAAAGATGGCATGATGGGGCCACATGATGGCCAACCAAGAAATGCCCAATGCATGGTACAAGTCATTGACAGATTTTTTTAGTTCATCCCTATTTTTCCCAGTCTTTGAAGCATATGTCATATTTTATAAAAAAAAATTGTTCATTCATTTAATTTAGATTAAAATGATTGGATTAAGTGATTTCTATTTTTTTTGTTTTTGTTTTCTGCCCTTTTTTATTATTTAATTTAGAAATTCATTTAACCCTCTGAGGTCTGAGCTGTTTTCTGGGCCCTGGAGGTGTTCTGACATGCTCTGACATTTCTGGTTATTTCTGTTACTTGTGACATTTTCATGGCTAAAGTCTAATTACACTGTATTCAGCACAAACTCTGCTACAATAATATATCAGCAGCATGTATGTAAAAGTTTGTAGTTTTGAGATAATGACATTTATGCGTGGTTTTTGAAAATACCCAAAAAAATTCTCACTGAAATAAGGCCATGAAACTCCTACTGATTATTTCTTCACAAGACTTTTGAAAATTGTACCACGTAGAAATACAAACGTATTTGTAGAATAACCTAGAATATTTGCTCTAAAACTATGTGAAAATCACCCTGACTGCTCATTCAGATAAGACAATATATTGATTTAAAAATTTTACGATGTGTTTTGTGTGAAAAAGCTCTATGCGGGAGCTCATTAATATGTTGTCACGACACACATGAGGGAGACAGTAGATCCAAGTGCAGTGAGATATTTATTGGGTAATCCGTGAAACATAATCCAGTCCAGGCAAGTGTCAAATACCATACAAGCAATCTAAACGAGAACAATGAACACAAGGAACAAGCAGGAACAAACCAAGAAGTGTGAGACATAACAAGGACTCCGTAACAAACACTAACACAGACAGGGCATATATACACACAGAACTAACAAGGTGATGGGAACCAGCTGATTGCAATAATCAGATAAGTGACAGAACAGAATGCTGGGAAATGTAGTCTAATGTAAATGACACCGTGAGAACGAGGACCTCTAGTGAACCCCAGGGAAACACAACCAGACACTGTGACTTATGTAAGCTTTTCACACCTGAGAAAGACAAAGACCCTCCCCTAACGGCCCTATTAGGAGCTATCAGGCCCTGTCATTCTGAGCAACCTTGCACAATACTGTAAATGAGGAGATTTAAAAAAGAATGGCTTTTAAATTGTTTGGATTTATTTACAACACAACATAGTCCAAAGATACACAACACATGCCAAAAAAGCACTTATTGAAAACAATGATCCAAAGACAGAGACCTTTGTGCCATTCCTAAAAACATTGTACATACCTTTCATTTCCAAGGTGTTTGATTTTCACTTTACCATGTTCGTGTACAGAGACTCATGTGAATGTTGAAGTCCTTAGTGGCATCTGGGCCCTGAAAAAAAAAAGTGAACATACTGATATCAAGAGAAAGGCCTGCACGATTTTGGGAATAAATTTTAGATTTTTCTGGTTAAAATTGCTTTTTAAAATTCACAGAATACACACACACACACACACAAATGTTTCCAACAAAATATAATATTATGAACACCAGGTTTGTTGTGCCTTGTAGGCATAAGCTATGCGCAGGCAACAACTAAGCTAGAGAAAAATATATTGATTATCATGTTACTTCTAGGGCTGTAGTCAACCAAAGAAATGCTTAGTCGACCAAAGTCCTGTCCTGCGCAACGATTAGTCGACTAAAAAAAAAAAAACTAAAAAAAAAAACGCGATGTTTTGCATTTTGATTTAACATTTATTAAACAATTGTCATAGAGCATTTATAAAACAACAACGAAAAAACATCAGTAATACATAAAACTATAATAATAATACAATTCTTTGAAAATTAAGTGATTTTTTTTTTAACTGTAAAGTGAGGAGCTCTGTCCTAGGTCTATAGTGACAGTCACAATCGCGCACCTGACCACACCACACGCTACAAAAATATAACTGCTAAAACTGCCAAATAGTGAAAAATCCTAACAAAAGCTCTCGTTTATACAGGCTGTATATTCTTCTTTACTTTCAAAAGCTATGAGTTAACTTTTGTCCAGCCGATGTAGGCGTTTTAAAACAAACACACAAAAAACCCCAAATAGCCTTAAAAAGAATCCTAATAATAATAGGCTGTATAGTAGGAAGGCCTATAGGTTTATTTTCGTTTTGTTACATTATTTAGGCTATTTTCAAACGCGTCAAGTGTACAAATAAAAACAAAAACATAAGAAAACACGATCTATTGAGTCAGCATAATAAAGCCGGTAAGGCTACTTATGGTGCGTTCACACCGGACGCGAATAGCGCGTCAGGCGCGAGTGATTCAATGTTAAGTCAATGCAAAGACGCGCGTAAAAAAATTCCTGTGGCGCGAATGAGGCGTAGAGCGCGGCGCGGTAGATCTGCAGGCCTAGTCCACCTTTTTATGTTGTGGGCCAAAAACACTAACATGTCCACATTCTTGGGTAAAAGACAGCTCCTCGACTTGTTAACAATAAATCCTGCTTTGGAAAATATGCGCTCTGCAGGAGTGTAGGTTGCAGGGATGCAGAGCACGCGTTTGGCTGCCCGAGCAAGTCGTGGATATCTCTCCTCATTATTTAGCTATCCTCATAGCTTGCACTCCACAGTCTTGTCGTCTTTTTTTTTTTTTTTTTTTTTTTTGTAAAATGCAGCCAGACAAAAGATTTAGATTTCTTGGACATTTTGTCGACTAAAGCCAAAACAAGTAGCGTTCTAACTGAATGAATACAGCAAAACTACCTATATTCCTTACTGAGCGCGAAGCAGCAGTGCAGCCAGCCACAGGTGCGGTTCACGAGTGGTGCGCTAAACTGTGGTTGTTACAAAATTTAAAGTTGCATTTAAAGTTGGGGATAAAACATAGGCTAATTATATTTAGAATACAGTAATATATAACTGCTTATAAAGGAATAAATATCAAGGAGTAAATCAATGAAAATTTCTTTATTGGTGAAAAAAAAAAAAAAATGCAACTGGTCGACCAATGAGAATGTCAGTCGACCAAGACGGCATCGAACGATTAGTCGACTAAACGACTAAAGTTGACAGCCCTAGTTACTTCAAATGTTTCCATTCGTTATGATGATATGAAATGAGATAATAGTAAAAACATGAAGCCGTTTGCTTTTCGAACGCGATCGCGATCCAAAATATGATACATTCAAACGCGATCGCACTGCAAAATATGATACATTCAAACGCGATCGCACTGCAAAATATGATACATTCAAACGAGGTCGCGCTGCAAAATATGATACATTCAAACGCGATCACGATCCAAAATATGATACATTTGTTTTCGTTTTGAATCCGATCATTTAAAAGTACACACTTAAATGTTTATAAACGTATATGGCTCATAAATGTGTGACAAGTATTCTCTGAGTTTTGTTTCAGTTTATAGATGTGCTCAAGAAAAAAAAAGTTCACCGCGACGGAGAGGCAGAACGCACACCCTCTTTATTTTCTTTATTTTACAAAAGCACAATGTTTTGATTTGATTGTAAGTGGACACATACAAAAGTAGAAATATCACAGATTCTTTTTTTATATTTATTTTTTCTGTATGACCATAAATGACAGAGTAATTTAAGTTTATAATTCTACAATGTGGAGAAAATCCAGCAAAACGCGCCGGCGCGTTTGCCGACCTCAGAAAGTTAAACAAAAAACGAGTAATAAAGTGTACAATAACCTTAAAGTACAATCAAAACCTTATAATTACATTTCACTTGAATAAAGGTGTAATCACCTGTCCTGCAGGTGACCTCATAACTCTGTCTTCTTACGAGGCACTTAGGGATTTACGATTACTCCAGAGCACTCGTAGATCTACAATGATTTTTAAGTGCTACTTAAGTTACGATGCTTTTGGGAAACTGACCGTAATATTAAGATCAGATTGTTTTTACGATTTACTTAGGCTTACGATGCTTTTGGGAAACACAGCCCTGGGCGTTATATTAGACAGCAACTTATCTTTCCACCTCAGAAACATCGCTAAACTCTGGAATATGCTTCTGTTCCTGATGCAAAAAAAGTTAGTTCATGCTTTCATGACCTCTAGACTAGATTACTGTAATTGAGTAAATATGCATTTCCTTTATGTACAGTAGAGGGCGCCGCTCAAACAAACCTTTCAGCTGCTGCCGTTCTGGATTAAAGAACAATAGGATTCAGGAGAAGGAGGTTCAACACTCTTACTTCTAAATCTAATCAAAAGCAATTATGCTTATTAGTATGGTTGAATTAGATCATTGAAGGTCAGCAGCAAAGACATTGGTTAACAAAATGTGATTAAGTACATAACGTATATTTGTGTAATTTAATATAGTGAATTATAAAATTATAAAAAACAGAGCACACAACACCTCCTCCAGGGGCGTAGTTTGTGGGGGTGTCTGTAGTTTGTTGTCTCCGCCCCGACGCTCTTACGTCGCATCATTACATATTTGCGCGTGCCATCTGCTCCTCAGATTTCTCATCCGAAAAGAAAACTGTCAGCAGCACGAGGAGCTTGGCAGCTAACGCAGCGTCTCGTTCCCTATTCAGAGAACATAGGTTACGCAAGTAACCAGAGACGTTCTCTTTCATAGGTTCACTCAACGCTGCGGATAGCACAGTGGGAACGGACTACCAAACTCGCCAAGCTAGAGCGCTTTCCATGACTGGTACACAAATGAGACACCGACCAAGATGAGTTCAAACAGAAAGAACCTGGGAACCCGGGGTCATGTTAAGATCCAAATTATAGAAACTTACAAAAGTGTGCGGAGAGGACCAGCCTGCCGCAACACAAATGTCCTCCAAAAGTGCTCCTCTAAAAAGAGCTTGAGAAGATGCCACACTTCTGGAGGAATGTGCTCTAATGCTGGTGAAGGTGAAGGCAAGCCACGCACCTCGTAAGCCAACGATATAGCTTTTGTGACCCAGTGAGAAATCCTCTGCTTTGATGCAGCAAGCCCACGGTGGCCAGCACCGAAGCAAACCAGAAGCTGGTTAGATTTCCTCCAACCGCCTGAGCGGTCTAAATATATCTTAAGAGAACAAACTGGGCAGAGCAAGTTAAGCTTCTTATCTTCCTCAGAAGAAAATGGAGGAGGGTGGAAAGCGTTACGGTTAACCACCTGCGAGCGGAAAGTTGTGGAAAGAACTTTGGGGACATACCCTGGTCTCGTCCTCAAGGAAAACTTGACCAAGCCAGGAGCAAAATTCAAGCAAGACTCGCTAACAGAAAGAGCTTGTAAGTCTCCTACCCGCTTTAATGAGGACAAAGCCAACAAAAGAGAAACCTTGAGAGTCAGAATCTGCTCCAGAGCTGACTCCAAGGGCTCAAAGGGGGCCTTCGTCAAACCCTCTAGGACAACAGAAAGGTCCCATGAAGGAACTCTAGGGGAGCAAGCCGGTTTCAGGCGCTTAACCCCACGCATGAAGGCCGAAACTAACCTTAGTTTCCCCAGGGGAATCCCGTCTGATTCCCTATGTGCTGCAATAGCTGCGACATAAACTCTGAGAGTGGTAGCAGCTGCTCCAGAAGCAAACTTCTCCTGCAGGAATTCCAGTACTGAACCAACAGGGCAGTTAACTGGGCTCCTATCATGTGCTAATCACCATGTCTCAAAAACCTTCCAATTGGAAGAATATAGCCTCCTTGTAGAAGGGGCTCTAGCACTCGCAATGGTCTCCTGAACGTCAGTTGGGAGATCAGAACTTAATGCAAACGGCCTCTGATCGGCCAAACATACAGCTTCCACGTGTCTGGGCGAGGATTAGGGATGCGCCGATCCGATATTCAGTATCGGTATCGGCTCCGATACTGCCATTAGGCCTGTCGCGATAATTAAATAACCGTCTGATCGCGATTATTTGATCTAACCGCGATTGTTTCAGACAACCGCGATTATTGCGCTCTTTTAGGCCTACGGCACAAGGGGGAGTCATGGACCAAAATAAATAGACAAGCACTAATTACGTTTTCCAGCAACATATTCAAAGTCATCTGAAGCCATTTCATAGCTTAATGTGAGGGACAGTAGTATATTTACATTGTTAAATTAAAGTTCACAAACTCGTCTGCAACTGTCAATCATTCCGTTCAGCATTCAAACTCTGCAGCTGTCAATCATTCCGTTCAGCATTCAAACAGCGCGCGTCGTCCAGTTACGACAGGATACACGGTAAAACTTTCTCCATTGTGACATTGATTTGGCATCAGACGCACAATAACTGGAGTTTAAAACTGTGAAGAAACAAATGATCAATAAACTGTTGGACTGATATACACTAGGATTTGTGCCCTCGACATTTCTTCGCTTAGTGCCATGAACTTTTAAATGCGCATTGCGCACTTGTGCAGCGCTGCGCACTGTGACTCCATGTTGAATTAAGCACATCATTCTGCACCCGCGATGCGCATACGCGCTTTGTTCCGCTCTGTTTTTAAGCGTATCATATTACCATGGTTTGTGCACATTTGTTTTTATTAACATGTTTAGATTTTATTAAATTACTGTGCAGATGTTTTCAGGGGTGCAAACACATGTATGGTCAAAAAAGAGAGAGGCAATCGAAGCCCTCGTCCCGCGGCAAATATCCAGATACTACATTGCCACCATCCCCAACCCACCCCTATAGGCACATAGAGTCAAATGAAATTTAGAAAAACTATCTTGCACTTCTTCTTCTTGCTTTACTGCTACTTCCTGAAAACAATTTCACCTGATGATTTGAATAGCTCTTTTTGTAAAGAATTAATAATTCTAGGATGATTGGGGTAATTGTGTAGGGTAGGCCTAGTGCATTTGCATAGATACTAATAAACAAAATACAAATATAAATACAATAAAACACAAATACAAGAGAAATAAAGCAGTGCTTTATGTTTTTCAGGTAAATTAACTGTATTAAGTATTAATACAGTTTATCTTTTGACAAAACGTGATTTTTCTCTTTCTCTTTTGTTGTTTGATTAACTTTGGTGACACAAACAGCTGCAGGTATATTGGGTGCTGTCCCTTTAAGACAAATGCACGTATCTAATACCGGTAATGACACGCATCCGTTTTATTTTGATTGCGTTTACGGGGAAACTCGTTGAGACGGACACTGGCTTATTTTTTCGTGCACATGTCTGTTCAAACACAAATAGATAAGAAAGAAAAGGGAATTCGGTGTTCACGAACTTCACGTGCTGTCTGCGACTGCGTGGCTCTGTGCGCCGACAGACCATCTACATTTGGATGTTAAACATAATATGTATAGCCTGATACAGCAAAGACAACGTCGGCAGTACTGACGGCAAAATAGGCTACAGAATATTTCGTTCTGTAGGCCTATTGACAGGGGCAATATTTGAAAATCGATAATTAGGCCTATTTTTTAAATAACAATTATATATGCATTTGTCAAAAACCGAGAGACTTTCAAGCATCAAAATGTAATTTATTAATATGTATTTGCGCCTTCTATTTTGTCTGAAAACTTCCAACACTCTTGCGTGTCGCGTGAAAAATAGGCGTCGGTTGCGGTTCTATTTCTAGCACGCGGTTTCGGCGCGGCTCGAGAAGTGTGTGTGTCACGCAGGCATTGTGCTCTAACACAAGCTCTAACCAGTTAACATGAGAGCCGACATAAAAACGGACACTCCACGCCACGCAGAGAGAAATGTGATGTAGTGGCAGATCCAGACTTCCAGAGTGAGACAGAAACACTAGTGGTTCACGCTTGCGCACATACTGCTGGTTTGGTGAGCAGTGTTCTGATTCGCTTATTTCCTATTTACTTGTTGGTGGACGCAATCCAGAATTACTGTTGGTTAAATTATAATCAGACCCTCTCAAACCATATATATACCCTCTCAAAATATATATATTGTAGAACACGGTCAGCACCATGAAATTGGCTTGTCCTTCGGGTCAGGAGTCGTGGTTTAGTGACATATTTTGAGTTAAAAAATATATTTTCCTCCCCCTTTAAATGTCATAATACAAAGGGAAGTAGTATAGTTATTTAGTGGACTACTTAAAAAACTAAAATATAAACTAAATATTATAAATAATTTACAGGGAATACCTGTCCCTCAATTTCATGTCACTGGTGTTACAATTTAAAAAAAAAACACCACTTTGAAAAAAATTCAACATCCTTGCCAACTTCTTCCTGGGTCAAAAGTTCATTGTAGGCGTGGCTGTTTTGAAAAGCACATGGTGAGTGTGAACTCTCTCTTCATCTTTTAGCAATTTGATAAATAATTTGATAATTTCATGCGAGGACTTAAGATGTGTCACTGGTGTTCTACAGTTTATAGTAAGGGGAAAGGAAATTTTATTAATATAATTTTTTAAATTGCATGATTAAGTGATTTATTCACAATTTAAGAAGTGTGGTTTGAGCTACTGTGGCCGCCATCTTAGATATGCCATGTTGTCTGCAGATTTGTCACTGGTGTTATCGTCACTGGTGTTACTGTTGCTGCTGGTAACACCAGTGACATGATGATAGCACCAGTGACAATCAATAACACCACTAACTTTTTTCTCAACATAAGGTTTCATAAAAGCCTCAACAATTATATTAATAAAGACTTGTTAGCATTTTATTACTGTTTTAATATTGTAAACACATAAAATTGCTTTCCTTTTGACAGATATGGCGAAATTAAGTGCTGCTGAAAAGCAAAGACTCTACAGGCAGCGCAGGGATGCTGACCCAGACCGCAGAGCAGCCTACCTTAAACAGAAACACCAGACTTACTTAAAAGATTTGGAGGGTCAAAAAAGAAAGAGAGTGAAGGATCTCACAGAAAGGGAAAAAAGACAGGAGCAAAGGACAGGCAGGCAAAACACAGATAGAGATTGAGAGCAGGAAAAACAGTGTTGACCCCCCCATCCATTCCAGACAGTCAACCCAGTACTGCAAGGTCAGGTTTTAAGACAATGCATTGTGCATTGTATGTATGCTAACTTTTTAGCATTTGTGACACAAAACCAAAGCATAGGCATGACAGAAATGGAGTAAGATGTCATGGTTGTATTATGTTGTATGCATCTCACATTGGAAATCTAATAAAATTTTATATTACATCTTTATGCTTTACAGACAACGAATCCAAGGGCGTAGAGTGCGTAGGAGAGTAGCACAGATAGGCCGAAGAAAATGTCAGGAGTTGCAAGAGAAGTTAGAAAAGCACAAAAGACTATACCACAAATACAAGAAACGTTGTCACCGTTTGCAGGGTAAAAATCAAGACATTGAAAGTCCAAGAATGAAGACGAGAAGCACTCTACAAGACTGTCCTGCCTCTTCATCAATTAGAAGAACTTTAAACTTCCATTATGTTCTCTTGGGGGATCTAGGAGCAAAGTACAAAGCAGCCAAAGCCAAACAGGGGGTTGTAAATGTACTGACAGGAAAGCTGATAAAGAAATACAAATTCAAAAAGTTGTGCGAGCAGATGATTGGTTTTTCATACAAAGCCTGGAAGCCACAAAACAGAGCTCGACAAACAAGTTTGGCCGAAATAAACAAGAGAGCTGTAAGACAGTTCTACCTAAGAGATGATGTCAGCAGGCAAACCCCTGGCAAGAAAAACACAATCACACTAAGAAAAATTAAGAAACAGAGAAGGCTCCTTTGTGATTCCCAGAAAAACCTTCACAGGAAATTTGTTGCTGAGCATGGGCAAAACATTTCATATGCCTTCTTCTGTAGGGAGAGACCATTTTGGGTGGTGACACCGAAGGAGAGAGACCGAGAAACTTGCCAGTGCAAGACCCATGAGAACCTACAGTTTATGGTGGAAAAAAATCACAAACTTGGTCTTTCACTGTCCAGCAATCTGGAGGAGATGGCAGATAGCACAGTCTGTAACAATTCAAAGACATGTGATTATGGTGAATGCCAAAAATGTGAATACTCCACTGTACCACTGGCCAGACAGCAATCCAACAAAGAGGTGTCGCTCACCCAGTGGTGTCTGATAGAGCACACCAGAGCAAATAAAGAACAAGAGAAAAGTAGCTTAATCACTGTGAAGAAAGATATAACCATAACAGAGGAAGAGCTGGTGAACCAATTCCAAAATCCATTCAGTTCACTTTGGGGGATCACACAAGCAAGTGACGCTCCACACTGGTGTCCTCTATGTGGGGAAGGAGCCCCCCATCTCCTTCTGCACCATCTCACCCAGCAGAAGGCATGATCCAGCAGCCATATGGGCTTACCTGGACCCCATCCTGGACATGATAAAACATCAGTACCCTGCCGTGCAACACCTTCACTTCTTCAGTGATGGTCCGGCCACACAATATAAACAGAATGGCAACTTTTACATGGTTTGCACGGAACCCTACAACAAGGGCTTCCAGGGGACTACATGGAATTTTTTCGAGGCCAGTCACGGAAAGGGTGCCCCGGATGGAGTGGGGGGTTCATTAAAGAGGTCAGCCGACCTCTTGGTCCGCCACGGGAGAGACATAACGGATGCAATGTCTTTCTACCAGGAGTTGAGGAACTCTGGCAGTCAAATACAGTTGTATTATGTCAGCGAGGAAGAGGTGGAAAGAAAGGCACAGATGATGTCTGGGGTACATCTGGTAACCATAAAAGGAACCATGCGAATGCACCAGGTTTTAAGTATCACACCTGGCATCCTAAAATTTAGAGACATAAGTTGCATCTGCCAAGCAGTGGAAGGCGTGTGGGATTGCCCATGTTATGGACTCCAAGAAGTCACCCTCCCGACAGTGTTGGCTAATGGCCGTGATCTCTCACCTCCACATCAACCAGGTGTCATCAACCCGGATACCTCAGCTCCACTTCGTCCAGATGTCATCGAGTCTCACCACAGTGGACAGTGGTGCATCGTGAACTATGACGAACAACCATACCCTGGCATTATACTGGATGTTGAAGAACATAATATGAAAGTTAAGTGCATGCACAGGAAGGGGGTAAACAAGTTCTACTGGCCAAGCCCAAGAGATGATATCAACTGTTATGGAGATGACCAGATTGTTTGTCTGATGTCAGAGCCGCTGCCAGTGAACAAAAGATCGGTTCAGATTGACCACAGTATCTGGAAGTACTTGGAGGAGCACCTGAATGTATGAAAGTGTCAGATGTGAACTGGCTACTAGTGAAGAAGCCATCAGTGGCTTCAATGGAGACTGGCTCGGAAATTATAACAGATGGACGCAGCACAATAACATGGCAAAGACAAACATATCTCAAGTAAAAGTGAAGAACAGTTAGTATAGGAAATATTTCATCAACATGTTTTACTGCATACAAAATGTTCGTATCAGTGCTTTTGGGAAAACGGTTTTAGTTTTGCGTTCAATGTTAGTTGTTTCTAATGTTCTAGTGGACATGTTTTGTTTATGACAATGTTGTGTTATGAAAGACACATTTTAGTCAAAAGGCTTCATCTTTCGGTCTTAATCTGGCCAATAACCTTTATTTTATTGTTCATATTAAATTTACACATTTTATGGAATACGAAATTATTTGTAATGTAAAATATTACTAATAAACGTATCAAATTGTTTGAAATAATCTTATGTTTTGTCATTGGTTTCACTTTGCGTCACTGGTGTTACATTGCGGCATGGCATATTGGCTTTCTGGCATCAGAGTTGCCCAGTTTCATAGAATATGGTTTTTGTATCTACCTAACTGTTGCTGCATTCATTAGTAAGCATTTTAAGGATATGATCATTCAGTTTTGATCACTCAACCTCAATTATTTCTAATGTTACAACAAAAACCACAATGGTAGAAATAGAAAAATGTCACACAATAGAACTTTACACATGCCTGTTTAAAGTAAATTATTACTAATTAAGACAATTTATTAATATTACATTAACTTTTTCTGTATTTGATTATGTATGCAAATTAAATAGTCAAATTACATTCTGGGAAGCCTGAATTGTCATCTAAAATATAGGTAACACCAGTGACAAAAAAGCAGCGCAAGCATTTTTTAATGTAATGTAGTAAAAATATAAAAATACATTAAGCTGTCATTTAAGTTGATTTATAATGTTAAGAGGTTAACTATTATCTAACTATAGGTTTTGGTATACAAAAAAAGAATTACATTTTTAAAAAGTTGTCTGTTCAAAAAGCCACCATTTTCATAGAATGACCCACAAGCGCTTTGTGCCGCACTGTATTGGAGCCTTTCGTATTATAATACTTTTGCGCAACGAAAGATTATTAATAGACTTTCTTGTTCTGCCCTATCTTTCATATGTTGCTGCTTCAGCTACGCTATAAAAAAAATAATTCTTAATTTTAAAGTAGGCTAGCCTACATTTTTTAAAATCTTTTTGATCTTGTTTTTCATGAATGTATTTTACAACAATACAAATTGCAATGTCTAAAGTTTTACCAGATTTATTACTACACTTGTGATTTTTCTAGAATAAATTTTACTGATGAATTATCCACTAATCTAGTTTATAATAGCATGTTTGTCATAGATTATGATCATACATTTTTTAATTTGTTTTTCTTTATAACTATTAAGTAGATTGTGTTTAACCCTCTGAGGTCTGGGGTGTTTTTGGGGTCCTTGAGATGTTCTGACATGCCCTGACATTTGTGCTTTTTTCAGTTGCTTATAAACATATCAATGGCAAAAAAAAATTACACTCTATTTAGCCCAAACAGGACTACCATGATATGTGAGCCACATGCATGTACATGTTTTCATTTTTGAGAGAATAATGTTTATGCATGGTTATTGAAAAAACTAAAAATGAAAGTTTCTGAAATAAGGCCACAAAACGCATACTAAATATATGTCAATAAGACTTTTGACTAATTGATGTTGTCGCCTTTTTTTTTCTTCAAAATGATGTGAATGATGTGAATAAAAATCATACTTTTATTATGTTAGTTTTAATTTAAAAAATAAAAAAATTCTCTGGCATTTCTTTATTTTTGCTGTATCGAAAACGTACTGAACCGTGACACCCCTACTTGTCAGGTATTGTTCATAAAAACAAGCATTAGATGAATAGTTGGCGTTTAAACTGTTATGTTTCATCCATCCCACCCCTGTGGGACGATTGAAACAAAGCACAACTACCGTTCAAAGTAAATTTTTACTTAAATCGTTCTATATTTGTACCGAATAACACATGATACTAAGAGAACACATGTGAGTTCAGGTTGTTGATCAAAAAAAAAGAAAAAACCCTATCTGTTACCTTCTTAGAAAACGACGTTTATCTGAAAAGTGTTTCAACTGTCCCAGCTCTCCCCCACTATTGTTCCAAGAGTAAAACGCTATTCATAGTATTGCTTTAATGTCTCACGCGGCTCATCATAGGCTCAATGTAAAGCATTTAGAGTCTCTGTTCCAGTATGACACTTGAGATCGATTCACGTTAATTCCCTTCACAGATCTTAAACTTTGACTTTTGACTTGACGAAACAATCACACAACAATCACACAAACGAACTCAACATCGCTCAGGTCTGAATGAACTCAACATATTCTCCTCATGCTCGCTGCTGCTGCACTAAATGTTTATTTCAGAAGGAAGACGCCAGAAAAGACGCACAAGTATCGCTGTGATCGATGAAAACAATACAGAAATGAGCCTGTCGCTTAATCAAACTGTATAAAGTGTGTGTGATGGTTGAGTAAATATGATAAATACCGTGAACTGCTCTCCTCACCTCAGAAGACTCGACACTGAAACTCAATGAGGGAAGAGACGGCGCGAGCGAGCGGTGACGTCATCGGCCGCCAACTGTAGATGATCGAAGACGCGCCAATGGCAAGCCGTTCTAGTATTAAATACTCCTGGCTGTACTAGTATGGCAAGCCGTTTTAGCATTAAATACTCCTTCCCTGTACTAATCATAAATCAGTTTTGACTAGTCATAATTCGAGTTCCAGATATCTCTTCTGCAATTTTGACTCGTTGTAATTGCAATTAAGATATCTACAATGTTAATTTGACTAGTCATAATATACATTACAGATATCTACAATGTTTTTATGACTAGTCATATTCTTCCATTGACTTCAATTGGAAAATATTTTCAGATATCTACACATGAGTTTTGACTAGTATAAATTGTAAATAAACATATAAAAAATAAATTTCCACTGGGATTTCTAATTAGAGATATCTCAAATTATAATTTGCACTAATTTAATTGCCACTAGTGCAAATTATAATTTGAGATATCTCTAACTGAGTTTTGTCTAGTCATAATCAAATTGGAGATATATTTAATTCATCGTTTTTTTAAGATATCCAAAAATACATATGTAGATATCTTTAATTAATTTATTACTAGTTGTAGATATCTTGAACTGGATTTTTGACTTGGCAAAACTTAAAGCCACACCATGTAACTTTTCAACCTTCATAATATATTTCCAAGACCCTTGTGATGGTACATCGACTTACAATAGGTTGAATGACACGTCTGCCAGAGCCTGACGGGGTCTGTATCGCTTTTACTGGCACTATGTAACTTCGGGGTTCGGGTAGTAACCAGAGCACAAAAAGAACTACAAAATTCGACTGCTTTACGGCATACGTCACTTCCCCCACCACTTCCTCAAATTCGGTCGTGAGCGTTTATACACTATGGACGTGAGATGCCAACCAGCGTTTGTTTTCGGCTTTCGTGCGAATGTTTTTGTCATGGGGGCTGTTGTGTTTAGACCTGGCCACTTCATGCGTTTTCTCATGAAAAGACCAGGTGTAAATGCCCTCCGAAACTCATTCAAGACGGATTTGAATCCGATCGCTCAAACCACTTCAGGAGGAGGTCTGAGATGCATTCCAGACGAAACTGGACAAGTGTGCATCTGGTTGTTGAAACCACATATGCAAATTGTACTCCTTCCAAAAATGCTAAAAAATAAATAATAAAAAAAAAAAAACGTGTGAGAGCGTGTTATAGGCTATATGTTATAGTCAGATATGACGACGCGCTGGAACACGCATCACCACAGATGAGAAGCTGAGCATCAATTCATCAAGCCAATGTACAAACTATCGCAAATCAAAGTGAAAGTAAGTCGCAGATGCTTAACACACAATCATCATCATCATTAAAAGTAAAGAAATGAAATGATCTTACCAGGGCTGTTACTGCTCTCTCTTATTGCGGTCTTTGATTTTGAAATTTTAGCTGATGATCAATAAAATGCAGCTCATATCTGTTGCTTTCGGTGACGTGCACTCCATTAAATCTGCATATAGCGCGGGAATTGAAGATCGGATTTAAATCCGTTTCGCAAAAACACATTTATGTGATCAGGTGTAAATGGAATCGTTTTGATAAATCAGAAATCCGATTTGAGAAAACGCATGAAGTGGCCAGTAAATAAATCTCTTATTTGTAAACTTGTTTGCATTCTATGTTGTATGTTGTTGCGCTTGCTTGTAGTATGTCATTTTTTTACATGCTGTTCATTCATCCATTGCTGATAATTAGACCAGTCCAATAATTTCCACATATGTCTAGCTAGCTTTCGATTATCAGAGCTGTTAACAGACAACAAACACTCGTTCTCTTACGTGTTTTTTGCGTTATGTTTTATTGCCTAGCTTGCCTCACGAACTAGTTTGCCAGCTGAACTCAGGTGTTGTGAGGGTATTTATCACGTAGTCCTGAGGGATATCAGACGACGCTGTTGACGTTGATTCCTGCGATTATCATGAGAACAGTTTTCAATATCTCACATAAATATCAGGACATAAATAAGCCTAACGTAGAGGTTGTAAATAAACAAGCACAATTTGCAAACTATTATGATCAATTGCAATAATCATGTCTTCGGAGTCTATGTGTGCCTGTTCCATGCCCTACGCAGGTACCGGTGTACAGGGTGGGAGGTAGGGGGGTGGAGGAGTATTTACGACAGTGCAAGTATTCCACAGCGACTCTAGGGGTCGCTGTTTGACAAAAACACAAATTCTCCACAGTGTGCCTTTAATTAGAGATATCTTGAATTGGAAGTCGTCCTAGTCAAAACTCATTTAAAGATATCTTCAATTTAATTATAGAGATCTCAGTCTGCTTTTTGACTTGGAGGATCTTTCTTTGGAGATATCTGCATTCAGCTTTGTGACTAGGAAGAATTTCAGTGTAGATATCTTGAATGAACATTCTGACTAGTCAAAATTATTTTATAGATATCTTAAAGGGTCATTTCACCCGTGGAGACATGAATGTGTATTGAAAGTGGGTCATTTATGTAGAAGAAATGTGAAATTATTTTTGAATTTGGAGCTTTCTAGACTGAGAAAAGCCAGAAAATGTATTTTTGGCTTATGTGGATGAAAGACAACAACTCCCAGAATGCACTTGCTTCGCTGCCCTACAAGGCCACTCCCAAGCCACGCCTACCGGTAAGACAGCGCAGTTGAAAACAAAAACATCAAGGCAAGGCTAGGCTACGAGTGAGTCTCCGTGACGAGTTTGCCCAAAATGTCCGGGATTCGGCTTTTGCGTTCTACAGTCGCCATTCATCATGTTTACTGTGGCGAGCAGGACGAGGCTGAGGGGCGCGGGAGAACGGCGCGAGGCCGGTGGCGTGATTACTGACGACCGACACCTGTGAGGCACTGTTCTCGTATCTCGCACGGAGGAGCAGGTATTTTCTTAGCAATGGTAAAACACACATCAACCGATCACGCCACCGGCCTCGCGTCTTTCTCCCGCTGAATCCCAGACATTTTTGTCGATCTCGACGGCTGGACATGTCCGGGAAATAGAGTAGCCTATGGTAACCCCTACTACTCAGCTTTCTTCGTCCCTGTTTTCTGCAGGTTTCTGCCGTTGAAATCAAACGTACTCGCACTGATCTGTGATAGGTCTGTTAGCGCATTAGGTCCAACCCCCTATGGGCGGGTTTGAAAGGGTGGATCTAGTGCTTGTAGTCTTAACAGAAATGACGATTTTTGCGTCATTGTAGGAGGAAGTGTAAAGAGGTAAATACAGATTTCTCTCGTCTCGGGGGAAAATGAAAAAATGTTGCATGACCATTCAATAGTATGACTGGGTTTCTAACAATGCAAAGCTTAATGCAAATGGGTGAAGTGTCCCTTTAATTGTGTACTCAAACCACCCCTTTGCTAAGCCCCGCCTTTTCTAACCATTTTGTCTTCGAGGAGCACGCCAAAAAATCTCAGAACGGCCTGACCTGGTTTTCAGGTAATAAAATTACTGTAAAAGTAACTGTGTATGTTATTAACACTGGAATAGTAACTGCATTATTTGCAAATCACGGGATTGTTTTGCGTTATCAATGAACCATTTTCTAAGGTAATATAGTTGTCAGAGATACCGTCGGAATCATCTCATTAGCCCCATAATAATTTACCTTTATGTTTTTCATTTTGTCGTAATGTTTGATCAATTGTAATATCAAAGTGATATATCAGACAGAAGTTATCTGGTGTAGGCTATTTTTTAGATTTTAAATGTTTATCCATGTTTACATATGGTCGGATTTGCTCCATGTAACGTTAGTCATTACATGTCAGTGGAAATGTCTTCGGATTTCGTGTAGGAACGTAAACGAGTAAGTTATTTATTGTAGCGTTTTGACCAATGCTAATAAAATAGCTATCTTGTTTGGCTCCAAACAGAAAAACAAAATCTGGATATTTTAGGCAATATTGAATTCCTGGCCAAGATGCGTTTGAGAAAACGTATGTTTACCGTACGTTCTTTGTTTCTAAAAGTTTTAAGCCAGTTACAAATTCTAATAACTTAGTTCTTTATTCTAATTAAAAATGTTTTTTTAGAACAATGTGTATAAAGGACAAGATCCTTTTAACCAAACAGTACTGAGTAATAAATGTACTGAAAGGCTCGAGTACATGTCATTTGTGGTAAATAATATAATATGATTTAAGAACAAGAGGAATCAGTGATTGTTTAATCTGTATTTATGACATCTCACTCCAAGGAGACTAACCTGCAGTCATTTAATCCACTTTAAACCAGTATATATTTAGTAAAACAATTATTTGAATAATTTTAACACGGCTTCAGCTTTTTACAATTCTGTACATGCTCATCCACACAAATCTATGTAATATTCAAGTTAAATTTTAATTTGGTTCATTATCACATTGTTTTCTGTCTTGCAATTTATTACGTATTTTTTATTTTTCTGTTAAAACATTTTTTAAACTTTTTCTACCAAATACAATGTTTCTCTCAGTTTTCTCTCAGCCTACCATGTCATCAGATCAAGAGATGCCGCCAGCGATCTTTGATAGAGTTTTTAACGGCATCTCAAGAGCCAGACAGCAGCTCTCAGCTAACACTAATAACAACCTCCTTACTTAAACTAGATGCCTTTTCCGGCGTCAGGTCCAACGACTTCACAGTAAGTTGGGCTTTGCTATGTAGCCAATTGCAGAATTAACAGTGATTTACCAATGTTTAAGATATTATTTAACTGTGTATTTTTGTGTATGCCAGGACCACCGGGAAGGCAAGAAAATTCTGTCTGGCAAATACACCTTTTCCTCCTCTCTGGCCCAGATATTGAGATTTTACCATCTACAACAGAGCTTGAACGGTTTGCGAACATGGGATTGGGTAAATAAATACTTGATATATAAGGACTTCAGATGTAACACAGTGTTATTTGAATTGTAATTCCAAAATAAATTTCAAAACCATTTTGTAATGGAGGTCGCTCAAAACATTAGCTTATCCTGTTTATTCATAAAAAGAAATTACTGTCATGACAGTATTTAGAACTATTTTATTTTTTTCTATAATTTAGCTTTTACACTCTAAGACTTAATGCACAGATCATTTGACACAGTATCAGATTGTTTTGTTTCATCCATTGTTATCATAGTCACTTGGATTCAGCTGCACATTTTAATGAGTTTATTAAAGCAAAATCTTTTTATTTTGTAGTTAGCAGCATGAAAAACCTTAATACAGCCTTAAAAAAGCGAGCAAATATTTCTGGCATTATAATCACTAAAGCTGTTTATTACTTTAGGTAAATTTGAGGTATGCAAAGTAGTACACTTTCAAAAACTCATAATCAATGGAGCTCTCTACACTGCAATGATTTTCTTATTATACTTTCTTATTGTATTTTCTTGGTGGGCATAAACGTATTTTAAATACAGGAAAAAAATCCTTTTAAAAACAGGAAATGTTACTTATTGTTAACCAAACTTCGTAGTGATCTGTATATTAAACCTGATCTATTACATATAGTATATGATTAGCTGATGAGCTTTTGTTTATTATTTTATGTTGCTAATGTGTATTTTCAATTTTGTAGGTAGACCACTGCATGAAACAACAGGGAGAGGAATCCAACGATCAAAAATTCAATTAAATTGGACAATTTTGTCTGCCAATGCTACCCAACTGTGAATTTAAACTTAATAGGTTTTTATTTGGCAAGAGCAGGAAAAGGACGGAAGATAGAAAAAGTGCATGCAAATAGTGTGAAAGACCTAAAAAAAAAAGCAATTGGAAAGAGCAGGCTCTATATAGTCCCAAGAGCTGACGTTTCACAGGTATGACTTCACTACATGAGTCCAAGGGCCAGATTTACTTTTGCTCCAGCATTTTACCATCTACCTCCTCCTTTGGCATAACCTTCCTTTGCCATCCAAACCTCCTTTGGCATAACCAAACTTTATGATGTGATTCACTAATGTTCGTCAATGTACTAGTATTTCTCAGAACTTTACACTTCCATCAGTGCATTGTGTTCTCATGCTAATATGTCCTGTTTAGTAAATCTGGCCCTAAATGTTTAAATGAACGAGACATTTGTTTAAGACATGTTCAGTTGAATTGGCCTTTAATTTAACTTTAATACAAATTATATGTTTCTGCACAGTGCACATTAAGGCCCAGTTTCACAGACAGGGCTTAGATTAGAGACTACAGAATCTGTAAATCTCTGTGTGAGTGAAGTTATTTTTTGATGTTGTCAATGGTTGTAAATATGACTGATTTGTGACTCATAGTTGTACTCATAGATGTACATCCCAGCAAGATGAAGAATACAATGCTTCTTTGTTGGCAAATATAGAAAAGGTAATTTTTGACTATTCGCAGTTTGCTTGCCAAGGTTCAATTTTGTTTAAAACAAAAATGTGTATTAGATATATGGTATTGCAGAACAGAAGGAAGCACTGCTATGAGGTTCTGGAAGAAAAGCACAAAAAGGTTAGTGCTGCCACTAAATATTTTATTGTTTAATTATATATATATATATACTGTATATATACATTACATTACTTTTTTTTTGGATGCATTTAAAACTTGACATAATGGATATTTTTAAAAGTTCACATTGTTAGTTAAGATGAAATATAACATGGATAACATTAAATAAACATTTTTATTAGTTGAAATTTATATTATTAGTGACTCAAACCCCCTCTCCATCGGTCTTGCATGTTTGAAACCTCGCTATGTGTCCATCCACCTATTTTTATGCGCATTTTGCATGAAAACATGCACATAAACTAAGATGGAAACACATTTACCAAATAAAATCCAGTACATGACAGATTATAACTAATCATGCCCAAATGTATAGAGTCAGTACAGTTGTGTTCAGTCTGTGATTACAGTCTACATTAATGTCTGTGTGTAAGTGTTTGGAATCTTTTCCAGTGTAAGTACACTCACCTAAAGGATTATTAGGAACACCATACTAATACTGTGTTTGACCCCCTTTCACCTTCAGAACTGCCTTAATTCTACGTGGCATTGATTCAACAAGGTGCTAAAAGCATTCTTTAGAAATGTTGGCCCATATTGATAGGATAGCATCTTGCAGTTGATGGAGATTTGTGGGATGCACATCCAGGGCACGAAGCTCCCGTTCCACCACATCCCAAAGATGCTCTATTGGGTTGAGATCTGGTGACTGTGGGGGCCATTTTAGTACAGTGAATTCATTGTCAATTTGAGTTTGATTCAATTTGAAATGATTCGAGCTAAGTGACATGGTGCATTATCCTGCTGGAAGTAGCCATCAGAGGATGGGTACATGGTGGTTATAAAGGGATGGACATGGTCAGAAACAATGCTCAGGTAGGCCGTGGCATTTAAACGATGCCCAGTTGGCACTAAGGGGCCTAAAGTGTGCCAAGAAAACATCCCCCACACCATTACACCACCACCACCAGCCTGCACAGTGGTAACAAGGCATGATGGATCCATGTTCTCATTCTGTTTACGCCAAATGCTGACTCTACCATCTGAATGTCTCAACAGAAATCGAGACTCATCAGACCAGGGAACATTTTTCCAGTCTTCAACTGTCCAATGTTGGTGAGCTCATGCAAATTGTAGCCTCTTTTTCCTATTTGTAGTGGAGATGAGTGGTACCCGGTGGGGTCTTCTGCTGTTGTAGCCCATCCGCCTCAAGGTTGTGCGTGTTGTGGCTTCACAAATGCTTTGCTGCATACCTCGGTTGTAACGAGTGGTTATTTCAGTCAAAGTTGCTCTTCTATCAGCTTGAATCAGTCGGCCCATTCTCCTCTGACCTCTAGCATCAACAAGGCATTTTCGCCCACAGGACTGCCGCATACTGGATGTTTTTCCCTTTTCACACCATTCTTTGTAAACCTTAGAAATGGTTGTGCGTGAAAATTCCAGTAACTGAGCAGATTGTGAAATACTCAGACCGGCCCGTCTGGCACCAACAACCATGCCACGCTCAAAATTGCTTAAATCACCTTTTTTCCCATTCTGACATTCAGTTTGGAGTTCAGGAGATTGTCTTGACCAGGACCACACCCCTAAATTGGATTCGCCCTTTGTTCAGTCTTCAGTGGCTCTGACCTCTGCCCAGTCACCAGTCGCTCTGACCTCTGCCCAGTCACCAGTCGCTCTGACCTCTGCCCAGTCACCAGTCGCTCTGACCTCTGCCCAGTCTCCAGGTCTAAAATATACCATAATGTTCAGCATTTGACAAAAAACAATCCAATCTTTGTTTCTTGCCCTACAGACCATTCTAAAAAAAACTGCAAAGCAAAATCAATGGAAACATCTGCCCAACAGAAAACCAAATGATGTGTTCAGAGAAAACATACTACAGTGCAGCCTGCAAGCTGTCAAGCGGCGACGATTCAACCCACAAGCAAAATTAGATGTAGTGTTTGTTGATGCTGAGGAAAATGGGGAAGGGGCAATAGATGAAGGCGGCCCTACTAGAGAATACTTGCGGTTGTTGATGCGGGCCATCCATCAATCAAATGTCTTTCAGGGCCATGAGAAAGGCCGGAGTTTGGCTCTAGACACACAAGGTCAGTACTCCTGTTAAAACAGAAAGCTTTTGTGTCAGGTTATGTTGTAATGCTATTCAGGTATTCGGTATCCATGAAAAAAATTGCTATTTTTTTTCTCCCACCACTACTGGTCAGATGATGCCACCTTAGCAGTCGAATATTCTTTTTGATCTTTTGTGTTTGTATTTTTTTAAGGGTTCATAAACTGACAAATCAAATTTCCTAAGTTTCACATTGTACTATTAAAACATTCTGCTTGTTTTCAAAAATATCTAACTTGGTAGTCCAGTAAAAGGTTTTATTGAATCCAGACTCGTAAAATGTCCGTTATAATGACAGTGCTACACTGTACTATATGTCTCATGCTATTTACACCTTGTTTGCGCTATTAGTTATGATAAAATGATTTTGTGAGAATGCAGAAATCATGTTTCAAAGATGAGATCACTGCATTCACTTGATCAATGCTCAGTGCTCTTTCCTGCAACCTTTCAGGTGATGAGGGTAGATCTAAATATAATCCTATAATCTTAGGGTCCATCTTAGGGTTAGGGTCTAATTAAACAGAAATTTACTAATTATAGACCTATTTCCATTCTGTCACAGTTTTCCAAGATCCTGGAGAAGATATTCCATAAAAGATTGTTCAGTTATGTAGATAAGCAAAATATTATTTGTGAACAGCAGTATGGTTTTAGACCTGATAGGACCACTACCTTAGCATTAGTGGACCTTGTAGAAAAAATATCAAATGCTATAGCCAATAAACAATACGCTGTTGGTGTGTTCCTAGATCTAACCAAAGCTTTTGATACAGTGAATCATGAATTGTTACTTCAAAAACTGTACAGATATGGGATTAGAGGAGTGGCCTTTTCTTGGCTCCAGACTTATCTGAAGAATAGATCACAGTATGTCCACACCAATGGCACTGATTCCCAGCTGGTGACAATTACCTGCGGGCTGCCACAGGGGTCAGTGTTGGGTCCGTTTTTGTTTCTTATGTATACAAACGATCTTTGTTTAGTTTCAAAAACATCAAACCTTATGTTATTTGCTGATGACACCAGCATGCTTAGCTGTGGTAAAAATTTAGAAGTATTGATAGATATAGTAGAAAAACAATTATCATTGTTAAAGAAGTGGTTTGATTCTAATAAGTTAACCCTTAATTTAAATAAAACCAAATTTATAGTTTTCGGAAATCGTGCCATTAATGTGTGTATAAATTTATGAATAAATGATACTGAGATAGAACGAGTGAATGAAATAAAATTTCTTGGAGTATTTTTACAAAATAAGCTTAGCTGGAAGCCCCATATCAACTTTATCAAGGGAAAAGCTATGTAAATCTCTTGCAATAAAAAATTATATATTTTCTACTGTTCCCTGGTTCTCCCGTACATGACCTATGGCCTAGAAGTTTGGGGAAACACTTATAAAACCAATCTTAATCCAATAAGTATCATTCAAAAAAGAGCTATCCGCATTGTGAATAAAGTGGATTACAGGGCCCATACAAATGAGCTCTTCATTAAACTAAAAGCACTAAAATTGAAGGATTTGGTCGAGTTTAAAACAGCACAATTTATGTATAATATAAGCCATAATATGTCACCAGTGCATATCCAGGGATTGTTCCAAAAACGAGATTGTGTTTATAATTTCCGAAAGGAAGAAATGTTTCAAAAAACATATGTGAGAACGAGTACAAAGCAGCATTGTGTTTCTTTTGTTGGAATTAATGTGTGGAGTAAGTTGGACCAAGAGCTAAAAGACTGTAAAACCTTAATTCAATTTAAAATTCTTTTGAAGAAATCAATTATTAAAAAAAAATACATTGAGAATGGATGCTAAGGATGTAAATGGATGCTCGGGATGTTTTTTTTTTTCTTTCTTTTTTTTTTCTTCTTTGTGACTATTTAGGGGAATAGAAAAAAAGAAATGTATAACTTCATGTATAAGACATTGGCAGCTTTACTGATTATGTTTTGTAAATGCACTGGGATAGGCGCAATAAGCTTTTGCTTCTGCCTATTCCATTTCAGACTTTATGTTGATTTATGTCATCATTTGCTAAATGTTTAAATGTCTGAATAAAATAAATCTGAATCTGAAATCTGAATCTACACCTCACACTTTGTTAATCTATACAGCTGTTATAATAAAAATTTGTAAAAGTATTCAACAGTTACACATGCGTATATATAACTGTTTCATATGCAAAGATGTTTTTGTGGAAGCTGCCACAAAAATAAAAAAGGTAACTGACTTTTTATCTAACAATTCTGACTTTTTCCTCACACTTGTGCAATATTTTTTTTTTCTCAGAATTATGGGATATAAACTTGCAATTGTGATTATAAACTTATAGAGTTGACTTATAAAGTTTATATCTCACAGTCATGACTTTATAGTACACAATTTTGATTATATAACTTGCAGTTGTTAGTTCATATTATGCAATTCTAAGAAAAAAGAATTTGGACAAAGATGAGACCTACAAAGAGTCAAAAAGATGAAATGGTTTAAAAATTGTCTTAGTTTTCCTCAGTTACATTAGAAATGTAAGACTGTAGAATGTAAGGATGACAGTCCTGTTTTCACCTGCACTTAAAATTGTCCAAATATGATCAGATCTCCTGAATTCTAATAACAAAAATTAAGCCAGGGGCGACTGAGGGGTAAAATATTAACTTTTAAAAGTATTTATAATGGTTCTGTAGGAATTTCTGACATCAATATTTCTTCTGTTTTACTTTAGCCTCGGAGAATAGGTTGTATGCATCAGTGGGGAAGATGATTGCTATGTGTGTCGTCCATGGAGGAGTTGGCCCACATTTCTTCTCCGAAAGGCTTTTTCAGCAGATCTGTGGTATGCCAACATCCTCTGCCTCAGTGGATGAGGTTGGAGATCATACATTGAGGGAGCAACTAATCAAGGTACGGAGATGTTTGAGAATTTAAATAATTGTTTAAAGATGTTATATGATGCTATTATTAAAGATCATTATTTTGTGTATTTGGAAAATGTGTTGACATGCTTCAAAGTTAAAAAAAAACATTATTTTTCATATGCAGTGCATTATTTTAGCTCCTCTTTGCCCAGCCTCTCTCAAACGTGGCGTTGTCCACAAAGCCCCTCCTTCCATCTGCTCTGATTGGTCAGCTGGCCCAGTGCATTGTGATTGACCAAACACCCACAAGTGTGTGTCAGAAATGTAATGCCCCTATATCTGTAATATGGTCAATAGCATGGGAAACCGTTTCCATTTGCTGAGGAGTAAGGTTAATTTGAGGCTGTTCAACAGTTACAGCTGGGATTTCTTCATTTTCAGCTGTGGGCAAAGACTCAATGCCATGTTGAACCAGGAGTTCATTAAAATTTTTTGGCCTGTAGAGATCGTCTCCAAACACATTGTTGATGGCTGTGCTGTCAGTTCCTATCCTTGACAGCATTCCTTCTGTCCATATCTGTGTTGGTGTTTTATTGTTCTCTGTCCGCAAAGCATGGTGATTCCATGCCTCTTTGAAGTGCTGTAGTCTAGCTTGGATCTGTGGAAGAAAAACTATGCTGAGCGAAACTTTTGCTGGGATCAAGAAGTTCAGAATCTTCAAGACTGTAGAACATGCTGTAGAATGATTGTAGCACATGTTAAAATACATCCCTCCACAAACCTTCTATCCTTTGGTTGTGGACGGATTCCCCAGTAATGTGACTCCGGCGCTGAAGTCCTTGTACAAGGTTCATAAACAAGGCCACTTGTAAGTTCTCACCACCGTGATCTGACCTTACCCTAGAGGGCAGACCGTAAAGGCATGTTGCTTGAATAAACTGAGACAGCACAGTACTGGCACAGTTGTCGGTGTTGCAATTTAGGTATGTGATTAGTCGTGAATGTCCATCGATTGCACCATGAATCACAAAGCCCCATCTAAAAGTAAAAATACAAATACAAATGTAAGTTAAATATTATAGGTAGTACAGTGTGAAGAACAAAGAGGTCCTACAGGTCCCACTTTTTCACAGTTCCCAGGTTTCTGTTATGCAGGACGTCACAAAAGACACTTTAAATTTAATTGTGAACAAGTCAACCTTTACAACAGGGCTCACAAATAATCAAGAACTGTTTGGACATTTTTTTTTTAACATGAATAAATGATGAAATACAAACTACACTGTGTTATACTTAGAATAATTGTATGTAATGTATTAATAATTCATATAATAAATGCATCAAGTGAAACATTTGTACAGTTTCACAGTACATACTCTTTCAAACCAGCTTTACAAAACGTCATTGGATCTAAAATGTCTTAATGATTTAACATTTAGTCGTTTTAGGCCAGGACGATATGGTGAACTGTTATAATGTTATTGTATCATTATGATTTACAATGGCTGCTTAGGTTGTGGTAATTGCATGTGTCTAAACATATTTGGCTGTAGATTCTATAAATCAAAATTAGATAATGAAAGTCTACACTAGGCTATAATTTAGCATCGCAGAAACGCACTGTCACACCATTTACATGCTGCATCAGCAGGATAAAAACTACAATTAAACTAACCTTATGGGGCGCATGTTGCCATCAATGTGCCAGAGACTGTTGGGACAGGGCACATGAAACTCTTCTAGCAGCTTGGACCTCTTGTACAGAAATACACCTTGCCATTCGCTTGACTGTGTGACCTTGCTTCATTAAAAATACAATTTGGTCACGTGTTATTTGAATGGCTGGTCTACCTCGGCTCCCTGCAATTGAAAGTAACATATATTTGTTTTACTGACATGCAGCTCCTAATGGCAAGCAGTATAATATTAGAAAAATGGTGACAAATAAGAATGGAAAGAAATGAAGGAATGGAACAAGGTAATGGTCTAAAAACAGGGTGATGGCAGATTTAAATTACTTTTTCAATATTGTTTTCTTTAGTACAAATGTTGAAGAAATACAATTTCTTTATTATGAGTCATGGAACTTGACCAGGCAAAGTTGAAAAATGAAAATTAAACTTTGACCTGTTGGAGTGTCTGTTTCTGTTATTTTTAAACGTAATTAAGGTACATTGATGTGTGATAATCTGAATGTCACATACAAATAAATTTTTATGGATTGACTGGCCTGTGTGTGGAACCTTATCAGTAGCGTTTTCCAGTAGCCATTCAAATAATTGTTTCTTTAATCCTTATTTTCTTCTAAAATGTTAATAAAATTATGTAGGCATACAGTTTGTTGGACAGTCATACTTTTAACTATGTATTATGTACAATAGGTATATAGATTTGATAGGAGGGGAGGAACTCTGGGTGGGGCTGAGGAAATGTAGTTTCACGTCACGCAACAGCGGATTCGACTAGGAGCAAGTACAATTCAAATATCTTAAAATATAATTGTGACAAGTCGAAATCGAATTAGAGATGTCTCTAATTATCTTTGCGGATAAACAATGCGTCTTTTAAAGTGATAGTTCACCCGAAAATGAAAATTCTGTGATCATTTACTCTCAAGTTGTTCCAAACCTGTATGACTTTCTTTCTTCTGCTAAACACAAAAGAAGATATTTTAAAGAAGGTTGGTAATTAAACAGTTGCTGGTCCCCATTAATTCCATAGTATTTTTTTTCCTACTATGGAAGTCAATGGGGTCCATCAGACATTTGGTTACCGACTTTACTAACGAGGTAATTAACAAAACGGCAGAAAAGAGACGAGCACTGATACTAAAGCGTATTCAGAAAGCTTGTAATGCAAGCTATTAACGCTATATATAAACGCTATTTACATAAACACATGCCAAACAATAACACCAGCCAAGCAAACAATCCCAAATGGTAACCGTAGGCGATCATAAGAGGAATCTGGAGAGCGAGTTAATGGTAGGTACACGAGTCAATTTCCTCAGGATGAGATCAGACTTTTCTGTAGTTTTTAAGAGGTCATATAGGTGTCTCTCCTACAGAAAAGTTATTTTCATTCCTTGGCTAATGTTATTACAGCCTCCAAAGGAAATCAAGGAAATAGGTCATATGGTAAGTAATCCAGGAGTAACATAATAGCATAAAAATCCTCTACAAGAAAAAGAAACAAATTACCTCCTCATCCATAAACAAACAATCTATTTACAAAAAAACAGGTCTCCAACTAAATCAAAGATATTCAACAATCAAAACATGAAATAACATCACTTACACAAGTGGCATTATGCCTGGTGCAACATTTGCTATAATTTTAAAATAACGTTTCAATGCACTTGGCACTCAACACTGAACACCGCAAACTATCGTCATCACGGATCTCTTGCTATAATACAATACAACACTCCCAGCTTGTGGGTTATTATTATTACCGTATGGAGTAAACCTGCAAAAACACAAAAAGCACGATCCATACATGTACGTACATGTTAATTCCACACATCTCTTTTTAAACTTTTATTAATTTATAGCCTACATTTGATAAATTCTTATCTTTTTAAAATCAAAGATATTGCTTACGATCATGTGTTCCACTACCAGGTACCCAGAGGCCATTCCGCTTCGTACGATTACAGCCAAAGTGGTTGTTAAAACTTTGATAAAGTTTTTCTCGACTTTCGGGTTGCCTAAGATTGTGCAAACCGATCAGGGCACCAATTTTTTGTCTAAACTCTGTTCTCAAGTTTTCCAGTCGCTAAATATTACACATCGTATATCTAGTGCCTATCATCCGGAGAGTCAGGGAATGTTGGAGAGGTTCCACCAGACATTAAAATCCATGTTGAAGAAATATTGCATTGAGACAGGAAAGGAGTGGGATGAAGGAGTCCCATTGCTTTTATTTGCAATTCGAGAAACTGTGCAGGAATCTCTTAAATTTAGTCCATCAGAGTTAGTCTTTGGACATACGGTGAGAGGTCCTCTGAAAGCCCTGAAAGAAAGGATGTTAGGGATTGAAAATGGTGAGAAAACAAATGTGCTAGATTACGTAAGTAAGTTTCGTGAACGATTACAGAAATCGTGTACACTAGCTCGGGAATCTTTGTCTAAAGTTCAGGGGGAAATGAAAGCGCGTTATGACAAACGTGCAGTGGATAGGTCTTTTGCTGTTGGTGATCAAGTTTTTGTCTTACTCCCCATTCCTGGATCTGCATTATCCGCACGATTTTCCGGACCATACGTGATCCTAGAGAAAAAGAGCGAGACTGATTACGTGGTGCGAACTCCTGATAGAAAACGGCAGAAGCGAGTATGCCATATTAACATGCTAAAGGCTTATCATACTAGAGTTGTCTCTAATACAGAATCTCTTACCATGGAAAATGATAATCCTGTTGTTTTGCCAGTAGGGGTGGCTTCCGAGGCGAGTCCAGTGGTTGAACAGCAGGATGCTGATCAGGATGGTGTACTGGAGTGTGATTCACCATTATTATCAGCCAGGCTATCAAACTCTGAAACTCTTGCTGACTTGTCAACCTTTCTAGCTCATCTTAATGAAGATCAAAGGCAGGATGTTGTAGAGCTTCTTGACAAATTTTCTTCTATTTTGGGTGATGTTCCCACACTTACACACGTGCTACAACATGATATTCAAGTAGGTAATGCACGTCCGATTAAACAACACCCTTATAGGGTTAATGCTGTTAAAAGAGCTATAATGAAACAGGAGACTCAGTATTTGGGGGAGAAGGGATTGGCCAGCCCTAGCATTAGTCCTTGGAGTTCCCCGTGTCTCTTAGTGCAGAAATCCGATGGCACTAAACGTTTCTGTACTGATTATCGACGTGTGAATGCTGTAACGATACCAGACTGCTTTCCTTTACCAAGGATGGAAGACTGCGTGGATAGCATAGGATCTGCAAAGTTTGTTAGTAAACTCGATTTACTAAAAGGATATTGGCAAGTTCCTTTGACCTCTAGAGCATCTGAAATTTCAGCGTTCGTAACGCCAGATTGCTTTATGCAGTACAACGTTATGGCTTTTGGCTTACGAAATGCCGCTGCTACATTTCAAAGATTGGTCAATTTGGTACTTGTCGACGTTCCTAACTGCAATGCATATCTTGACGATTTGATTGTTTATTCACAAAGTTGGCCAGAGCATGTATTGTTACTGGAAACTGTGTTTAAGCGTTTAGAGAAGGCATCCTTAACTCTTAATCTTGCTAAATGTGAGATTGGGAAAGCGACGGTGACCTATTTAGGTAAACAGGTGGGTCAGGGTCAAGTGCGCCCGTTGTCAGCAAAGATTTCGGCTATTAGTGAGTTTCCTGTGCCAACTACCAGACGTGAGTTGCGTAGGTTTTTAGGCATGGCAGGTTATTACCGTTGTTTTTGCCGGAATTTTTCATCAGTTTCAACTGCCTTAACTGCTTTGCTTAGCCCTGCCAACCAGTTTGTTTGGTCACCTGACTGTCAGAACGCTTTTGACAACATCAAGGCCTTATTGTGTAGCGAACCCGTGTTGTCTGCTCCTGATTTTTCCACACCGTTTAAGTTGGAGGTGGATGCAAGTGAGGTGGGAGCTGGTGCCGTGTTATTGCAGGAGGGTAAGGACGAAATCAATCATCCTGTTTGTTATTTCTCAAAGAAATTTAATAGACATCAACGTAACTATTCTACTATCGAGAAAGAAGCTCTGGCTTTATTGCTAGCTCTTCAACATTTTGACGTTTATGTTGGTTCTACTGTCCTTCCTGTAACGGTTTATACAGACCATAACCCACTAACTTTTCTTCTACGCATGTACAACCAGAACCAGAGATTGATAAGATGGTCTCTCATTATTCAGAATTATAACCTGGAAATAAGGTATAAGAGAGGTGTTGATAACGTGGTGGCAGATGCTCTTTCCCGGGTTTAAAGAGCATGCAAACTTCTATTATGTGTAGAAGTTTGTTTTTAAGGGGGTGGGTGTTACGTCTGCATCGTTTTGGTTGTTTTCTTTTACCTTCCCTTCCTGTTTCTTCTGAGCTGTCCTTTATTTTTAGGTCCACTTCGATTGGTTCAACTTCATGTCAATCATGATTTAACAAGCCAATGACGTTCTCTCCTGAAGGAGCCAATCAGTACTCTCCTTCTATAAGAAGCTGGAAGTGACGAGAGGAAGAGAAGGGGCGTGTTTTTTCTTGTTTGATTTGTGTTGTGTTGTTACTAGCCTCCTCGATTGCTTTCTTATTTATGTTTTCCTAAGTTTGTATTATTTGATTATTTTGATATGTGAACTGCTGTCCGCGATCTCTCCAGACGCAGAGAGGAGGAATAGCAGTATGTCACGTGACCTACACTGTACAACACGTTAGAGTTTGTTTGTTTAATACATCAGGTAAGGAGCGGGTGCTACCTCATGTACTAATGTTTTGTTAGCTAGTGTAGTTTAGTTGGCTATCCGTTGGCCGAAGATTTGTTTTATTTTCGTGTTTTATTTCTTTGTTAGATTAGTAGTAATAAGAGGGTTAAGATAGTTTGTTTTGTTATGTTTATTTCTTTGATTTAGCACCGCTCGTTGTCCTCCTCTTATGTGTTCTGTGTTTTTGTTCAATTGATGTTACTTGTATATTTTGTAAATATTTATTTACTCACATGGACACTGTAAAGCAATCGGGTGTATTATTATTATTATTATTATTATTATTATGAATTACTAAAAATCGTTTGAGAATATCTGTTTCTGTCTGAATCATTATAACACATCATTACAACTATCAGTAACTGAACCTGGTTTCTTTTTTTTTATTATTTAAATTTAATACTTATATGTTACTTACCCTATTAACCCTAGACATCTCTAAGAGGGAGACGTAACACACGCCATGTCACCGTCTGCACTTCACGCCAGTCCAGCCGAGCCTGCATTTCACGCCAGTCCAGCCGAGCCGATGCAGAGACTGAGCTTCACGTCACGTCTGCCCGTCAAGAGTCTCGTCCCGCCGAGCCTGAATCTGATCCTGATGCTGAGCCTGAATCTGTTCCTCTTCCTCTTCCCGCGCCTGTGTCTTCGGACAAGATGGCTGACTCTACGCCAGTGTCTCCATACAAGATGGCCGCCTCCGAGCCAGTGTCTCCGTACAAGATGGCCGCCGCCGAACCAGTGTCTCCGGACAAGATGGTCACCGCCGCCGAGCCAGTGTCTCAGGACAAGATGGTCTCCGTCGAACCAGTGTCTCCGGGCAAGATGGTCTCCGCCGAACCAGTGTCTCAGGACAAGATGGTCTGCACCGAGCCAGTGTCTCAGGACAAGATGGTCTCCGCCGAGCCAGTGTCCTCAGCAGAGTTGCCCTCAGCAGAGATGGCCGCCGACACACCTGAACCTGAGCCCTCAGCAGAAATGGCCGCCGACACGCCTGAACCTGAGCCCTCAGCAGAGATAGCCGCTGCCACGGAGTCTGTTCCTTTCCCTGAGCCGGTGTCTGTTCCTTTCCCTGAGCCGGTGTCTGTTCCTGAGCCAGTGTCTGTTCCTGAGCCAGTGTCTGTTCCTGAGCCAGTGTCTGTTCCTGAGCCGGTGTCTGTTCCTGTTCCTGAGCCGGTGTCTGTTCCTGTTCCTGAGCCGGTGTCTGTTCCTGTTCCTGAGCCGGTGTCTGTTCCTGAGCCGGTGTCTGTTCCTGAGCCGGTGTCTGTTCCTGAGCCGGTGTCTGTTCCTGAGCCGGTGTCTGTTCCTGAGCCGGTGTCTGTTCCTGAGCCGGTGTCTGTTCCTGAGCCGGTGTCTGTTCCTGAGCCGGTGTCTGTTCCTGTTCCTGAGCCAGTGTCTGTTCCTGTTCCTGAGCCGGTGTCTGTTCCTGAGCCGGTGTCTGTTCCTGAGCCGGTGTCTGTTCCTGTTCCTGAGCCGGTGTCTGTTCCTGTTCCTGAGCCGGTGTCTGTTCCTGTTCCTGAGCCGGTGTCTGTTCCTTTCCCTGAGCCGGTGTCTGTTCCTTTCCCTGAGCCGGTGTCTGTTCCTGAGCCAGTGTCTGTTCCTGAGCCAGTGTCTGTTCCTGAGCCGGTGTCTGTTCCTGTTCCTGAGCCGGTGTCTGTTCCTGTTCCTGAGCCGGTGTCTGTTCCTGTTCCTGAGCCAGTGTCTGTTCCTGAGCCGGTGTCTGTTCCTGTTCCTGAGCCGGTGTCTGTTCCTGTTCCTGAGCCGGTGTCTGTTCCTGAGCCGGTGTCTGTTCCTGAGCCGGTGTCTGTTCCTGAGCCGGTGTCTGTTCCTGAGCCGGTGTCTGTTCCAGTTCCTGAGCCTGTTCCTGTTCCTGTTCCTGAGCCAGTGTCTGTTCCTGTTCCTGAGCCGGTGTCTGTTCCTGAGCCAGTGTCTGTTCCTGTTCCTGAGCCGGTGTCTGTTCCTGTTCCTGAGCCGGTGTCTGTTCCTGTTCCTGAGCCGGTGTCTGTTCCTGTTCCTGAGCCGGTGTCTGTTCCTGTTCCTGAGCCAGTGTCTGTTCCTGAGCCAGTGTCTGTTCCTGAGCCGGTGTCTGTTCCTGTTCCAGAGCCGGTGTCTCTTCCTGTTCCTGTTACTGAGCCGGTGTCTGTTCCTGTTACTGAGCCGGTGTCTGTTCCTGTGCCATGGCCGCCTGAAGGGTCGTCTCCTCCCTGGCCACCTGAAGGGTCATCTCCGCCCTGGCAGCCTGAAGGGTCATCTCCGCCCTGGCCGCCTGAAGGGTCGTCTCCTCCCTGCCCGCCTGAAGGGTCGTCTCCTCCCTGGTCGCCTGCACAGCCTGCTCCGCCCTGGTCGCCTGCACAGCCTGCTCCGCCCTGGTCCCCTTCACAGCCTGATCCGCCCTGGTCGCCTGCACAGCCTGATCCGCCCTGGCCTCCCATCCTGCCGCTCCATGGGCCTGGCCCTCCATCCCGCCCCCGGGTCCGCCTCCGCTCCACCTCCCTCCTGGACAATTTTAGGAGCGTCTGGAATCCACTCCTTAAAGGGGGGGCTATGTAACGGTCACCAGCTGGAGTGCCCTTGAGAGCCACCAGAGGGCACTCCACATAAGACTATTATCACTCACAAACTACATTTCCCATAACTCACTGCCCGGACTCATCATCACTGATCACATTCACCTGTACCTCATTCACTGATTGCATTCACCTGTGTCTCATCATCCTGTTAGTCTGTCTATTTATACCATGTTCATTCATTCACTCACCGCGACGTCTTGTTTAAGTGTTGCACTGCAATTCCGAGCATTTTCCCTGGTTTCTTGTCTTTTGGTTTATTTGGATTTCTTGCCCTGTTCCCTGGATTACTCTTTTGCCTCTGGTCCCTGCCTGTTTTGTTTGTTTCTTTGTTGGTTTGTTTGGACTGCCTACCTGTGTTTTGACCTTTTGCCTGTACACTGGATTACGCCTCTGGATTACCCACAATAAAGCTGCGTTTGGATCTTACCTTTGAGTCCCGGAGCAGTTTCAGGTAACTTATACTCAGAGTCAGTTACCATGGTAACCCAGAGTTTCTTTCGGTCTCCTCCCCTTTTTTAAAGAGGAAGTGATGTTTAAGCACCTCATTCATTCTTTCAGTACATTTTTATTAATAAAATACTGCTTTTTTTTAAATAAGATGAAGTCTATATAACTCCTTAACTGGCAACTGAAAACACAGTAGTAGATTAGAGTTACATAATGTAGTTCTAAATGAATTCTACAGAATTAAACTGTTGCATTTACTGGAAATCACTGAACTGTGTCCATCTGTGTACCAGAAGTTGATGGACCGTCCTTTCTGCTGTTCTTCCACACTCTGGGGGCGCGTGGAGAGATAATAATACCTGTTTATACTTAGATTTAAACTTAGATTCTATAGGCTACTTCACATAAAAATGTGAAAAAATGTGAATGTGTATATTGTTTGATGTGTAGACACATAATATTAACATTACCTCTGTAGGCCTCTCTGTGGCAGCAGAAACTCTTTATCCCCATGTGATGAGCATTTGGTTGAGTACACTTTATAACGCTATTTGTCATCATTTCTGGTGTATTGAGTAGGAGACTTACAACTGCCTGGGGTTCTGTTGGGACAGGAGGCTCCAAAAGACAGATATTACCATCAGAATCTATTGGGACCAACAAAAATCCTGATCCAAAGTAAAATAAATGGAAATATCAAAAATAGCCTATATAAAAAATAACACATATGTAAACCTCTTACATTTTATGAAGGCCCTTGGATCTTTGGGAGTGACTGGCTCTGAAGTCCGTCCAGGAATTCCCTCAGCCGTAAATGCTGCTGCACTGCTAGACACTGGATGCTTTAGTTATTTAATATGTCACATGTTTGTAAAGTCAGGTAGCTTACACCCATACTATGCTCAAGCCTTACTGAATTATGTTTTTATATTTAAATTTCTGCTGCTGCCATGTTCTTTTAATGCCTGCAGGATTGCACCTACATGAAAATTAATATTAGGTTGAATAACATAGTGTTTTTCCAGTTTCACCTCTGATATTATAACAGTTGGGCAAGTGACTTGTATTACTAACTACAAATGACATCTTCAACAGTGTAATTAGATTAATGTAATAATGACTATCTTTAGAAATTATTGGTCTACTTATTACTAATTACTAAATCCCATGTCAACCTTAAACACTTGAACAATACAAGGAGAGACAAGAAACAGCACTTTTAATGCTTTCAAATAAACAATATACAATTGCATGAATTATTAATGAATTGACCAAAGTGTGTAGAGGGAGAAGGTTAAATTAAAAATATAACTTTTAAAAATGTATGTTAAATTAGCCTATACAGAATTGTTCTATAGTCTAATACAATTACATCAGATTTAAATTTGCATTACAGAAGAATTAAGAGTAATCCCTTTAATTAAATTACAGTATTTAGATTACTTGGTAATGTAAGAAAAAATAATGTGGACGTCGAAGATCTCATAAATGAAGTTTATAATGAAAAAATGAAGCATAGCAGTGGCAAGGTACACAAAGCACCTTGGATTAACCGGCGTCAGAATGAACCCAGAACATCCAAATCTCAAACCTTTTATCCTGTTACAGTTTACAACTCTTAATGTCAATGAAGTTGCTCTTATTGTAACAGCTGTGGTCTGTATGTTAATGAAGTTGAGACACCCCATTGTCTGAGAAGATTCTCTATGTCCCACACCCATTCCCATTCTACAATTGATTACCATTTGTTCAGGATGTGATCAACCCAAATGGTCAACTCTTAATGTAAATGAAATCAGAACAGCAAAAGGTTTAGGTGATAAAGTCTATCTGAAGTGATCGCATCTTTGATCTTCTGTTAAAACAGAACGGTCAAATGTTTAAGGTGACAAGCTATTTGAAGTCCCTGTAATCAAGATGGTTGTTGGTTGCCCTCTGTGATACTATTTACGTATTACTGAGATTGGATGTAATTGTCTCTATATGATAATTAAGCTCTTTTAAGTGAAGGAACATTTTGATATATATTGGAGTGGAAGTTGTTAGGAACAGACCATAATGTTTTATAGTAATTAATTACACCCATCACTGTATAACAGTAATTAAAATATAAAGACCTCTTTTTGTCTGGCGCTGTTGCCATGGTGACTCATAATATCTGCGCTCCATTGATAATGGCTTTTGATAGTTGTGGTGCACACGCTAAACTCAGAGTCAGTCAACTCAGAGTTGATTGAACTAACTAATTTCAGCTGTTCTGAAACCAAAAACTCAGAGTTTCCCATCTCAGGGTAAGTCAACTCAGAGTTCAAGTTTTAACTCAGAGTTGGTTGAACCTCCTTTCTGAAACAGGCCCCTGCCCATCCCTAGTTATTTAATTGTTGCAAAAAATAAAAAAAATAAACATTCCTAGAACATTATTATTTATTTCCCAAAACAATAACCAATCAGGAACCAAATTCTAACATTAGGGGAATGTTCTGTGCTTTGCTGGGAAGCCCCAGAAGCAAACGTAATAATTAGCTTTCAGAAATGAAAATTATGAAATTATTCCTGATGCAAATAAAATTGGACAATAACAATAAGCTGTTGATCAAATAATTAGTTTAATTAAAAGTGAATAGAACAGAGTCGATCTCAAACAATGAACCAGTTGAAATTAATATCAGACTCGTGTCATATCTCTGTTGAAAGTGTTACGGCCTCTTCTTCAGTTCCCTGAACACGGAAGCTTTTTCCGGTGTAATTTTCCGGTGCTCTTCTTCAGACTGAGAAGGCAGAACTGATTTCAGAACGGAGGCTCCAGTGAAACTTCTCCTGCATTGATCACATTTACTAGCTGATAGACAGGTGTTCAAATACTTATTTGCAGCTGTATCATATAAATAAATAGTTAAAAAATCATATATTGTGATTTCTGGATTTTTTTTTTTTTTAGATTATGTCTCTCACAGTGGACATGCACCTACGATGACAATTTCAGACCCCTCCATGATTTCCAAGTGGGAGAACTTGCAAAATAGCAGGGTGTTCAAATAATTATTTTCCTCACTGTAAAAACACATTCATACACATACGCCTATAAATATACCTACACATGTGCATGTACACACATACTCACACACATATATATAAACAAATACAAATAAATATAAACAGTCAGATGTATTATTTTAATAGATGCTGTTTTACATGTAATTTAAATGTATTAACATTGCTAGTGAGTATGATATGCTTTGGCAGTTTATTCCATTCCTTCATACCTCTTGAAGAGTGTTTTTTATGGCATTTGTCCTTGCTATAAGTAAGGGGAAGTTGCCTTTAGTTGCATGTCTGGTACTGTACTGATGATCGTCTACACTGATAGAAAGATGCTTGAACAAAACAGAAGGCAATTTTGAGATGGAAATGTTTCTTATGAGAATTAACAATGAATACAACAGTCTATCTTTGAACAACAACCAGTTAAGATCTTTGTGCATTAATATAATATTTCTCCTACAGCTGCACCTAAGTGCTACACGAGCAGCTCTATTCTGTATAAGTTGTAATTTATTCATATATTCACCAGTGGCATTTGACCAGTAATCACTGTACAGTCTACATTTATGTCCATTATGTCATTACGTCCATGTTGTCCATATTACATTACGTCCAAAATATCATACCAAGTTTGTTAGATACATATCATACAGTGTGATTTATAATCTTATAGAAATGCCAAAAATTACCATTGCCATTTTGGCGGGTGTTAATAAAAACTTACTAGCCAGTTTGGCCAGTGATGCATGAGGCATTATATGCATGATACATAAGGCTCTGTTCCGCTCTGTTCTCGGTCATTTATCCCCCTGGCAGTACTTCCTACATTTCCCATGAACACTGTGCTGTAATGCTACGTGATGATGTTTCATACGCCGATTGGCTGCGCGCAGTTTGCAGTGAAACCAGCGCGAGAAACCATGGAAACGAACGGACACAGAAAACACAAGAAATAAGACGAACGAAGTTGGCTAGTAAAAGTAGGTTAATATTAAACGAAATGCGGCGGTGGTTGGAACAGACTTCTGGGGGGCGAGAAGAGGAACGAGGCAGGGGATGAGGAGGGTATCGACAGAGAAACTAAAAAAAGAAAAGGTAATGTCAAATGGTTGACGGGTCGTGAATGGCTAGTGTTTGATCACAATAATGTCGTCATGTATTGTCAGGATTGCCGCATGTACGCAAAAGAAAAAAACAAAACAAACAATTTCCTAGTAGGATCTAATAATTTTAAAGTAGAGGCAGTAAAGGACCATGAGAGTTCCCGAAGTCATCAGGAGAGCCTAAGGTTTAAAACTGCCAAGACAGGTCGTATTGACTTTCTGTGTATATTTTGTTGTATTGTACTTTGTGTTTTTCATGCCAGCAATTCTAATAAAATAATCAAATACATTCAGTGGCACTCATAATTTCTCTTATTTTCACCGGAAAAAATTTGGCTAGTGGATATTCTGATTGGCTGGTAACTTTAGAAAGTTACCAGCCAAATTAGCTGGCGATCAAAAAAGTTAATTTATAACCCTGAACGAGAATTATTGACGCTAACAGCCAGGCTTTATCGCCCAAGCCTACCCTCAGCTCAAGGGATTACTCTACAACTGTACACTACAATGTAATGTATATTCATAACAATAAAGCAACGCTTATGGAGATTCTCACTTTTCCGAAAACGTTTAAGCACATTTTCGATTCGCCATAATTTTTCGTGAAAATGCCAATATTTGAAATCTACACAGTTGATTTCTCGCATCAAATGTTCTCAGAAGTGAATTTAGTGATGAAAAACGACTTGCTGTATTAACCTGCCTCTCTTTCCTCGAATGCCGAAATGAATGCTGGGATATTTCTGCCATCAAGTTCACACACGTTACCAACCGATGCATCCTCGGTAAAATGGGCGTGTCAAGAACACTTCCGGGATTTTTAACCGTTCTTGCCAAAATGCAAACTTGTGTATTGGGACAGTACTTGGGCAGCGACTGATGACGTTTCACAAGTCCACAAGAACACAAGTACAGACAAGAACGCATATTGAGAAACGGCCAGAAAGTTGAGCAGCGCTGTTGTTTTTCCGTTTTTCCATGAGCGCCACCTACTGTCAGAGATTGACACTGCATTTGCTGACATTTTTTTGCATTGGTCTGAACAAACAAATCTCATGTGAATTTTGTGCCGAACATTCGTGTTAATGTGAAAATGTCCTGTCGCTCATCGTGGCTGTTGGGAAACTAACTTAGAAAAAACATGTTTCTCAGCACATAAAGATGAGCTACTGTGATCTCAGACTGAGGTGATGTGGTTTCTCCACTGCATGGATCTTCATGTGTAGCTTCAGGTCACTTTTAAAAGAGAAACTCTTTCCACACTGATCACATCTGTGCAGCTTCTCTCTGTTGTGCATCCTCTCATGTGTTTTCAGATGTGCTGACTGACTGAATCTCTTGTCACAGTGTGAAAACTTGTAAGGTTTTTCTCCAGTGTGGATCATTTCATGTGATCTCAGAGTTGATGGCTGATTGAATCTCTTGTCACAGTGTGAACACTTGTAAGGTTTTTCTCCAGTGTGGATCATTTCACGAGTTCACACTTACATATAATTTGAATGGGTAAGTTTAATGCGTATATGGCGTGCTGTCCGGAGGGAGGGCTCCGAGCTCGGAATTCAGCCCGAACCCAGAGTACTCCCCCCGTATGTAAGTGTTTAGTACTAGAAGTGTGGAGAAGGGGTGGTGGAGGGATGCTGCAAAAACTGTCAATGGAATGAGGTGAGACTGCTGAGTATTTATACCTCTCACCATTGATTGCTGAGTGCTTTCCACTTGTGTTAATTATCTGAACGTGCTCCTCCCGAACCTTGTTAATAAAACATCATTTCATGTGATCTCAGAGTTGATGGCTGATTGAATCTCTTGTCACAGTGTGAAAACTTGTAAGGTTTTTCTCCAGTGTGAATTCTCTGGTGCAGTTTTAAACTGTCCGCTGTAATAAAAGTTTTCTGCGCATGCGTCGCGACTGAGTGCGTTGTTGTGTTTGGAGCTCCGTCGAATTAATTCAGAAACCTTGTTTTTCTTCTTTACACTCTTTTACAAACGAACTTTTTCATTTTTATAGCGTGTGAACATATCTGGAATACTATTCTCCTTAAAAAACAATCGGATTGCTCTGATATCGCTACATATATCCAACCTTTCGAACTTCCGCTTCTAGCCTTAGCCCGCTAGCATTACACGCGTGGTCGCGCCTATCGATCGACTTATTTACACCCGTATCACTGAAAGCTATAATTCGCCATTATAGCACATCTGCTATAATGGCGAATATAACGGATGTGTGTCTAACGTTACCTTTGAGTGCAGGTGAGGACACCTTCGAGCTGCATTCTGTGCAGTTAGAGCTGGAATCCGTGGAGAAGCAGATCCGCGACCTACTAGAGAGACAGGCCGAGCTACGAGATCGACGTTTCGCGCTTGAAACATCACGCGCCGATGCTCAAAAGTCAGTGGTTAGTGCTAACCTTTTGACTCCGACCTCGTCTACTCCATGTGTTTCTCTGCCCAGGATGCGATCATCCCTGGTTTCATTCACTCCGGCACCGACACAACAACATGGACCCTGGATGATTCCACAGCGGAAGACGCGGGCCAGGACCAGAGCTAGGACCTCTCCGCCCCTCCCGGCCTTCGAGATCTCCACCCAGAACCGCTTCTCCCCTCTACGCGAGACGGAATGCGACGCTGTGATCATCGGCAGTTCCATCGTCCGGCATGTCCGTGCTACCATAGGTAAAGGTAAGGTTCGCACTCACTGCTTTCCTGGTGCTCGTGTTCTCGATGTCGCTGCACAGGTTCCCGGGATTCTGAACGGTGACGAGCCCGTCGGAGCTGTCGTGCTGCACGCGGGAACGAACGACATCAGGCTACGGCAGTCGGAGGTTCTGAAGAAGGACTACAGGAGCCTGATCGAGACGGTACGCAGCACATCGCCTGAAACAACGATCATCGTGTCTGGACCGCTTCCCACCTACCGACTAGGACACGAAAGGTTCAGTAGATTATTTGCTCTAAATGAATGGTTAATGTCATGGTGTAATGAACAGAGACTGCTCTTTGTAAATAATTGGAATCTTTTCTGGGAGCGACCTAGGCTCTTCCGTGCTGATGGCCTTCACCCCAGCAGAATCGGAGCGGCTATTCTGTCGGACAACATCTCCAAGACGCTACACACCATATGACTAGTAAGTCAAAGTCCAAATCACACTCTTTGCTGTCCAAACTTAATTGATATAAGTACCAATGTAAAACATTATATTGAAACTGTGTCTATTCCTCGTTTAGTGAGATCAAATAATAAATCTACTGCAGGATCTAAGAAAAATCTAATTGTGATTAAACCAGAAAATCTCAATATTAGTGAACAAAAACAATTTATAAAGCTAGGTCTTTTAAACATCAGATCGCTTACACCTAAGGCGGTTATTGTAAATGAAATGGTCACAGATAATAGTTTCGATGTACTTTGCCTTACTGAAACCTGGCTTAAACCAAATGATTATTTCGGTCTTAATGAGTCTACTCCTCCTGGATACTGTTACAAGCATGAGCCCCGTCTGATTGGTCGTGGCGGTGGTGTTGCTATAATCTATAAAGATATTCTTACTGTTACTCAGAAAACAGGTCACAGGTTTAATTCGTTTGAAGTACTTGTGCTAAATGTTACTCTCTTAGATGTAAGAAAGAAATCCATATTATCTCTAGCCTTGGCTACCGTATATAGACCGCCTGGGCCTTACGCTGATTTCCTAAAAGAGTTTGCAGACTTTCTCTCAGATCTTTTGGTCAATGTCGATAAAGCATTAATTGTTGGAGATTTTAACATACACGTAGATAATTCAAATGATGCTTTAGGGGCTGCGTTTACAGATTTATTAAACTCCTTTGGGGTCAAGCAAAACGTAACTGGTCCCACTCATCGTCTTAATCATACGCTAGATTTAATTATATCACATGGAGCCGATCCAACCGATATAGATATTATACCGCAAAGTGATGAAGTCACTGACCATTACATGGTCACTTGCATACTACGTACCGCTGAAATTTGTCATGTTGCGCCGCGTTATCGACCAGGCAGAACAATCCTTCCAACAACTACAGATCATTTCTCAAATAGCTTACCTGATCTGTCTCAGCTGCTCAGTGAACCCAAACAAACAGATGAACTAGAGGAAATGACTAGCACTATGAGCACCATTTTCTCTAGTACATTAGACATCGTTGCACCAATTAGATTAAAAAAGGTTAGAGAGAAAACTAAAGCACCATGGTACAACAGTGTTACGCATGTTCTAAAGAGAGAAACTCGTAATTTAGAGCGTAAATGGAAACAAACTAATCTAGAGGTCTTTAGAATCGCATGGAAAGACAGTATGTCACGTTATAAAAAGGCCCTAAAAGCAGCCAGGGCTGAGCATCTCCGCAAACTAATAGAAAACAACCAAAACAATCCAAGGTTTTTATTTAACACCGTCGCTAGACTAACAAATAAACAGACGTTACCGGAGCAAAATATTCTGTCACAGTGTAGTAGTAATGATTTTATGAATTTCTTCACTGAGAAAATAGAAAGCATCAGAAACACAATTGTAAATGTACAATCTTTAATGGTGTCTTATGATTCAGCCTCAATTATCACCCCGCAAGAACAATTACAGCGCTTTGCAACTATAGGACAGGAAGAGTTAAATAAACTTATCATTGCATCTAAACCAACAACGTGTTTATTAGATCCAATACCAACTAAACTACTGAAACAAGTGTTACCTGTAGTGGAAGAGCCTCTTCTCAATATTATTAACTCGTCTTTATCCTTAGGTCATGTTCCAAGAATATTCAAGTTGGCAGTTATAAAACCTCTTATTAAGAAACCACAATTAGATCATAATAACCTAGCAAATTACAGACCCATTTCAAATCTTCCATTTATGTCTAAAATATTAGAAAAAGTTGTGTCCGCTCAACTGTGCTCTTTCTTGCAAGAAAATGATATCTATGAAAAGTTTCAGTCAGGATTCAGACCGCACCATAGCACAGAAACTGCGCTCGTTAAAATCACAAATGATTTACTTTTAGCTTCTGACCAAGGCTGTATCTCAATACTAGTTTTACTTGATCTTAGTGCTGCGTTCGATACTATAGATCACACAATACTCTTAGACCGACTACAAAACTACACTGGTGTTCAGGGACAGGCATTAAACTGGTTTAGATCGTACTTATCAGACCGTTACCATTTTGTCTGCGTAAATGGGGAAAAATCGAAGATAACGTCAGTAAACTACGGTGTACCGCAAGGTTCTGTGTTAGGCCCTCTGCTATTCTCAATATATATGCTGCCACTTGGTAATATTATAAGAAAACATGGAATTAATTTCCACTGTTATGCTGATGACACTCAATTATATATTTCATCACGACCAGATGAAAACGCTAAATTATCTAAATTAACAGAGTGTGTTAAAGATATAAAATACTGGATGACATGTAATTTTCTGCTATTAAATTCAGATAAAACGGAGGTATTACTTATTAGTCCAAAAAACTGCCCACAAAACCTCTTACAATACAACTTTAATTTAGAAGGGTGTCCTGTTACTTTATCCTCTACAGTAAAAGACCTGGGTGTTATATTAGACCGCAACTTGTCTTTTGAAAATCATATTTCATATGTTACAAGAACAGCCTTTTTCCACCTTAGAAACATTGCTAAGCTACGTAACATGCTATCTGTTTCTGATGCAGAAAAGTTAGTTCATGCATTCATGACCTCGAGACTAGATTACTGTAATGCTTTATTAGCTGGTTGTCCTGCATCCTCAATAAACAAGCTACAGTTAGTCCAAAATGCCGCCGCTAGAGTTCTTACTAGATCAAGAAAATACGATCATATAACACCAATTCTGTCGTCTCTACATTGGTTACCTATAAAGTTCCGTATCAATTACAAAGTATTGCTACTGACCTATAAAGCCCTAAATGGTTTAGCTCCCGTGTATTTAACGGAACTTCTATCGCCCTACAATCCATCGCGCTCTTTAAGATCACTAAATTCGAGGCTTCTGGTCATTCCTAGGATATCTAAGTCCACTACAGGAGGGAGAGCTTTTTCACATTTAGCTCCTAAACTGTGGAATGGCCTTCCTGATATTGTTCGAGGCTCAGACTCGCTGTCCCAGTTTAAAACTAGATTAAAGACGCATCTCTTCAGCCAGGCATTCACATAATACTTACATTTTATACTACAGTTGAGACGACTCGACGCGGGCGATGTTTATGCCCTAAATCAATACATGATTAACTAACTGTATTTCTCTATGTACATTTCTGAAATGCACTTTCTGTAAAGCTGCTTTGAAACAATATGTATTGTGAAAAGCGCTATACAAATAAATTTGAATTGAATTGAATTGAATAAAAGTCTTCTCACATTCAAAGCACATGTACTCTCTCACACCAGTGTGAGTTTTCTCATGTCTATGTAAAGTTTGCAGCAGTGAAAAACTCTTTTCACACACAGAACATGAATGCGGCTTCTCCTTCGTATGAACTGTCAGGTGTGACTTCAGGTCTGATGACCTAAGAAATGTTTTGCCACATTGATCACATGAGAACGGCTTCACTCCGGTGTGGATCCTCATGTGACTCTTAAGATTACCTTTGCATAAGAATCTCTTTCCACACTGATCACATGTGAACGGCTTCTCTCCTGTGTGGATCCTCATGTGACGCTCAAGACCTCGTTTGTCAGTGAAACTCTTCCCACACTGATCACATGTGTGCGGCTTCTCTCTGCTTACATGCGGCTTCTCTCCAGTGTGGATCCTCTCATGTCTTTTCAGATGTCCTGGCTGACTGAATCTCTTGTCACAGTGTGAACACTTGTAAGGTTTTTCTCCAGTGTGAATCCTCTCGTGTTGTTTTAAACAGTTTGCTGTAATAAAAGTCTTCTCACACTCAAAGCACATGTACTCTCTCACACCAGTGTGAGTTTTCTCATGTCTATGTAAATATTGCAGCAGTGAATAACTCTTTTCACACACAGAACATGAATGCGGCTTCTCCTTCATATGAACTGCCAGGTGTGACTTCAGGTTTGATGCACTAAGAAATGTTTTGCCACATTGATGACATGAGAACGGCTTCTCTCCGGTGTGGATCCTCATGTGACTCTTAAGATTACCTTTGCATAAGAATCTCTTTCCACACTGATCACATGAGAACGGCTTCTCTCCTGTGTGGATCCTCATGTGATGCTCAAGACCTCGTTTGTCAGTGAAACTCTTCCCACACTGATCACACATATGCGGCTTCTCTCTGCTGTGGATCCACTCATGTGATCTCAGATGTCCTGGCCGACTGAATCTCTTGTCACAATGTGAACACTTGTAAGGTTTTTCTCCAGTGTGAATTCTCTGGTGCAGTTTTAAACTGTCCGCTGTAATAAAAGTCTTCTCACATTCAAAGCACATGTACTCTCTCACACCAGTGTGAGTTTTCTCATGTCTATGTAAATTTTGCAGCAGTGAATAACTCTTTTCACACACAGAACATGAATGCGGCTTCTCCTTCATATGAACTGTCAGGTGTGTCTTCAGGTTTGATGCACTAAGAAATGTTTTGCCGCATTGATCACATGAGAACGGCTTCTCTCCGGTGTGGATCCTCATGTGACACTCTAGACTATGTTTGGTTGTGAGACTCTTTCCACACTGAGTGCAGGTGAAAAATTTCTTGGTTCTTCTTTTCTTTAAAAATGTCTTTTTAGTCTTTGAGTAACTCAAGGGTTTTCCTCCAGGTTTGACATGATGTTCCTCCTTCACTTCACTCAGTTCTTCACTCTCCTCCTTCACTTCACTCAGTTCTTCACTCTCCTCGCTCTCTTCCATCGGATCTGACAGGAAAGAAAAAATATTAAATTTCATTTCATTCATTCATTACCACTTAATTCGCCATGAACTTGTTCGTTTCTTTTATTATTTTATGCAATCAGAAACCCTCAAACCGGTCACGCTTTGTATCTCTCTGTGCAAATCCTTCCTTCCCGCTCTGCCAGAAAGCAGCTGTCATTTACTGACGGAAAGCATGACAATAACCGCAATAAAGCCGTATATTGCCAAAAAGCGCATGTTGTCTTTTTTAGGAGTAATTTGAATGGTTTTGATAGGACCCGATGTCAACGCAGTCCTGAAGTGCCAACTAGTCTCTCCCTATGGAGGATCCCTTTACCACTCTACAGATAAAGCGTTGTTGGGAAAATGCGTTTCGCATACCTACCCCGAAGTGACAAAATAAAATAAAGGAAAAAAGAAAGGAAAGACCAGTACTTTGTTTAGGCTTTGTCTGTAGAGAATTACAAACCTGCACACATATATTCAAATGCACATAACTATAGAACCAATTCTTAATGCGCATGTGAACGCCATCAGCGTTTCTCACAGGTTCGCGTTTAAAGTCTGTGTAGAGAGAATGGTGTCGTCTTAGTGGCCCCTAATTTAATAACAAATGATCGCTGCGACGGAAGCGAATCAATCAAAACTAACTTTAGCTGGAAAATAACTTTATTAAAGAACCGCTATAAAGCCCAAACAATCTCTGTTACCTTAAATTATACGTTTATCTCTGTAAAGCTGCTTTGAAATAATCTACATTGTTAAAAGCGCTATATAAATGAGGATGACTTGACTTGTAACATGTCACCGTGCAGCTCTCAAGCCAGATGCTGTGGACAGGCTGGTGTTTTTATCACACACCTTGAAACGCATGTAGATCCAAAGAAACGCAGTTAATGGCAAAAAATGTTCAAGCTGCTGAAAGCCTGTTTCCTCCGTTCTAGTGACTTTTATATTATAAAGGCTATTTTACCTTTTAGTCTTTAAATTGTGGACTTTGTTTACAGTAGAATTATTTGTTTACATTAGGGCCTCAACGATGCGTCAACGTCATCGATTACGTCGACCATGAAAATACGTCAACACACATGAAATGCATTGACACGTCATTCATTATTTACGTTTAAATATCGAGTAATGGCAGCTTCTGCTCCCGCTCATGGTAAAAATTAGGGCTGCACGATTTGGGGAAAATGTCATAATGCGATATAATAAACAAATGGTTTCATGAGTCAACTTGCTTGGTTCTCAAGGAAAATAAATGCACACACAGATAAGTGATAATCTGCCTAAAGAAAAAAGTTCTTTAGTCAAGAGCAGTGAGTGTTTTTCTCTGTTCCCTTTGTTCTTTGATCAACTTTAGCGACAGATATAATTAGTGGCTACTGTGTACTGTCCCTTTAAGACCAGCCGCTGCTGTCAGAGACGCGGATCTCACACGCGCCTCAAGAGTCACGACTCTTCACGTTCATCATAAGACTGCTCTTATGTTATGAAGATACTCAACAAAAAGACATTTTAGCATAATTGTGTGTGTTATTATTCATGCAAGCTCGAAAGAGAACTGTATTCTGGCATGCTGTTTTGTGCGCACGCACGATTAGGGCTGGGTACCGAACGTCGATACTTTTATGGTATCGAAAAAAATACTTCGATCCTATGAGTATCGAAAAATTCTTTATCTTTTGGTGCCAAATTTCGGTTCCAAAAGCATCTAAGCTTATCTGTCCTCTCTGTATATTGACAAAGAGCAGAGCACCGACCCACACACACACGGAGAGGTGCGGATGGATCAAACTGTTTGCAGTTTTGTTGAAGTCACAGAGAGTCACGGTCTCAAAAGTTTAGTAACAGTTTTTTTAAAACTTCACGCAGACAGTCTTGCTGCGATATGATATTAATGACGAGCCGAAAGCGGTCGCAGTGCTGTTGACGTTACACTTCCTCTTACTAGACAAGCAGCCACAATGGTGGTTTCTCTGCCCTGATGACTGACTGACAGGCAGTCATTTTATTAATGTTTGGCTACGTCTACATTAATCCGGATACATTTGAAAACGGCGTTTTTGTTTATAAACGCTCTCCGTCCACACTAGCATTTTCGGACGTTTCAGTGTGGATGAGAAACTTTTGAGAAACGTCAAATTCACCTTACAGCACATGCGTAAAACCCCACAAAAGATCACTGATATGATTCAGATGGAAAAATAAATAAATAAATGAGTTATCGCGCAATTCTTCTGACAGGATAATTTTATTTAGTAAAATAACTCACCATTCACTGATGCGGTTCCAGGTCGCACTCAGTCACCACATGTTTGGTCTAAAACGCAACTGCTCTCATGTATTGCCGCAGGACAGCAAATGTGAGTAGCCTAAATTCTGTCTCAGCATAAAAACGCCATCTCAGTGTGGACGGAAGGCCAAAACGGAGAGAAAAAATATACGTTTTCAAACGAAACCGTAGGCTATTCGTGTGGACATGGCCTTACTGAGTGAGCAGTTTTACCAGAATTTTTTTATTTTGATAACTGTTTTGATTCACAATTAAGGTGGAAAATAAAAGCTTTGTGTTTTTTTGTATTTATGTATATAAATGTATATAAACACCCTGTGCAAACTCCCAAACGTATTACACACCAATATCCTTGGTATAAACCATAGACTGTATGGTAGAAACCCAAAAATCAAGAAAAACCACGTCGGACAGGCAAATCACGTGGTCTCGCGCATCTAGTCGCTCCGCTTCTGAAATGCTCCTGGTGTGAGTTGGCACCGCGTGGAGGACGGAATAAAAACTTGTCGCAGACGTAATGCACCGCACACATGTGCAGTGTAAATGAGGGGTAAGGCCGGTGACACACTGGATGCGTGGAGTGATCGTGGCGTTTCTGTTGCGTGGCGGCTGCGTCGCGTTTTCCATGTCTTTGCACACCAGAAGCGTGTCTGACGCGGCGCTGCTGCTGCTAGGTGACATATTGGTGATATATTTGACATAGGTGGGGAGAGAGTTGTGGAAGGCCTATACTTCATGTTAAACATAAATATATAGCAGCAAAGACAACGTCGGCAGTGTTGACGGCAATATAGACTATAGAATATTTCGTTCTGTATTGACAGGTGCAGTATTTGAAAATAAATAATATTTTTTTTAAATTGCATTTATATTTGCATTTATGTCAAACCCTAGACACTTTCAAACATCAAAATGACATTTATTAATATGTATTCGTTTCAAAATATCATATAAACATCTTTTCCTATTCAATTTTGCTTGGAAACGCTTCCAAGACGCTTGCGTGTCGCGTGAAAAATAGGCGTCGGTTCTATTTCTAGCGTTCACGCATCCAGTGTGTCACCGGCCTAATAAGCGTTTAGAAATTAACAACTTAAATAAACAATAGAGTGAAGAAAAAGGATATATATTTTAAATTTTATATTATTTTAAACCACTATATATTTTATCTTGTTCTGCATGCATTTTCAATAGGCTTTCCAGTTCCATATTAATACAACACCCAATTTTCTTACTTTCTTCATAAGTTTTAACCTTTCTTTTACATATTTTATACATTTTATTAAAACATGTTCAATTGTTTCTGCCTGATCACAATAATTACATTTACCTGTTTTATGTTTTCCTATTTTGAACAACGAATGATTTAGTCTAGTGTGCCCTATTCGAATGTGAGAAATAATTGTATCTTCTTTTCTAATCCTAAAAACACTTCTTCCATTTCCTACTTGTTGTCATCACTGTTCCATACTTCTTGCCATTTGTTGTTTATGAATTCTTTAATTTGACTTTTAACATGAATGAATTCTTTAATTTGACTTTTAGGAGTTCTGAATTCTTTAATTTGACTTTTAGGAGTCGGATCTTGTAGAAGGGGTGGAGATTGGTAGGTTTAGGGGTGGAGATGGGTAGGTTTAGGGGTGGGTTTAGGGATCAGGGGGTGGAGATTGGTAGGTTTAGGTATGTAAGGTGGGAGGAGTTGGATCTGGATCCGACTCCTCCCCGTGGATTTCATGTTCTGCATTGAGAACCATCTCCATCATGCACTGGACCTTGAATAATTAATGAGGTTCATTTTTCACTGTTTTCCAGCTGTATTTACACTGTTTTATCATTGCTTTTGTTGTCAGGATTAGTAACTTGCCATTTGGTGACATTTCGAGTAAAGTTTCTGCTCAAAATGACACATTCAAACACAAAAATGATCCATCAAATGTTACCGTCATTGTGTATTGTCTACCAAGTATTGAGGTCTTTGCATTCACATGAAGCTTAACATCTGATATGCTGTAGTCTAAATTACTTGGATAATCTAAGTAAAGCACATACTATAAATGACTGGTATAATTCAATATTATTGTTTGAGTGAAATATAATGCAAAGGAAATGTCAACTAAATCGATATTAATCAACCTTTTATTAGCCAAGTTAAAATTACTTATTTTCTTTGTTACTTTCACTTAACTAGGCTAAGTAAAGTTTACTTAATTCCATATTCCAAGTAAATTTAACTTAAAGTTTTTTAATTAAAGCTACTGATAAATATGTTTAGGTTTTTACTTGGCAAACTTTGTAAATTTACTAGCATTTTCTCAGTGAAAAAACTTTTCAAGTAAAGCTTTTTTCAAGTAAATCCTACTCCAAATTTTTTTCAGTGTGTTCCCGGTTCCAGCTGACCTAATCTATGCAGCCTAACATTGAATTATAGAGGTCTATAATGTGTTATGTGTATGCTAGGTCAAAGAGATGTGTCTTTAATCTTGCTTTGAACTAGGGCTGTCAATCTTCCTCTATAATACTATTCGAATTCCATTCCTTAATTTATTTAATATTCGAATAATATTTGAATATTAAATGCTCAAATTCATCCTATTATTAATATTTACGACATTACACAGTCTTATGGATCGCCAATGCGTGATGTTGATCGGTCTCATATCTGCACAGATAAACCGTCAGTTTGTCTGTTATTGCCTTTTGGCGGACAGTTGGTAGCAGTTGAGCCCCGTGATGAGGAGAGAGAGAGAGGCAGCACATAAGTAATTCTTGCCTGTTTTAGCGGCGGTTCCTCGGACAGATCGCCTAGCTTGTCAGGTTGTAAGTTGTCATAAAAAAAAATAACGTATATTTTCCTCTCCGTTTTGGCCTTCCGTCCACAATGAGACGGCATTTTTATTAATGAAAACGCACTCCAAAGTGGATATATTTGAAGACGCCGTTTTCACGTTGTAGTGTGGACTGAGAATCAAATTGTTGATCTCCGTTACCGTGGAGATATTCCTCTCCGCGACTTTTGACAGTTGTTATGATGATACAGCGTGGATAACGTGCACAATTGTATTACGATTCAAAAACTTTATTGTTTATCAGACAAAACATAAGCATTTAATTTTCACATGTGTGTGCCAAGGCGGCGAGAAAGGCAAGATTGCATTTTTTTTTTTTAAATATACATAAAAAAGCAATATTCGAATAGGAACTTCAGCATTCGAATTGTATTGATTTTTTTGATATTCGAATTATATTCGAATTTCGGAATTCGTTTCAACAGCCCTACTTTGAACTGACAGAGTGTGTCTGCTTCCCGGACGATGTTAGGAAGACTGTTCCAGAGTTTTGGTGCTAAATAGGAAAAGGATCTACCGCCAGCAGTCGATTTTGATATTCTAGGTGTTATCAACTGGCCGTAATTTTGAGATCGCAATAGACGTGAAGGACTATAGTGCATTAAGAGCTCGCTCAAGTACTGCGGAGCTAAACCATTTAGTGCTTTGAAAGTAATCAGCAATATTTAAAGATGTATACAATGTTTAATAGGGAGCCAGTGCAGTGTTGACAGAACCGGGCTGATATGGTCATACTTCCTGGTTCTGGTAAGAACTCGAGCTGCTGCGTTTTGTACTAGCTGTAGTTTGTTTATTAAGCGTGCAGGGCAACCACCCAGTAGAGCATTACAATAATCTAGCCTTGAGGTCATGAACGCATGAACTAATTGTTCTACATTTGTCAATGAGAGCATATGACGTAATTTAGATATATTTTGGTAATCGTGGCAACTGTATAGTCTTATTCACATTTGTTTTTCTGATTTATTGTTTTGCTTTATGAGAAAGACAAGGTAAAAAAATAGTCGGGGCTTTACTATAAAAGGGCTTTATTTTCCGTGACCACATCAGGGAGCTCTTGGCAAATCTTTTGGTTTTGCGGTGGAAACGCACGCTTTTGACGTGTCAGTGTGCAATCAGACGCCCGACCAGGCGTCTGTGAACACTTTTGGCTTGCCATAAATTCGACCTCATTCGCGCGTCCAGTTCGCGTCAAACTTTTGTTCAAGCGTCCAACTAGACGCGGTAGACGCGAATTTGACGTGCTATTCGCGTTTGGTGTGAACGCACAGTAACAGGGAAACTTGCTACTGAACAAAGACTGTTTCTGTTGCTCCCTGATGAAAGATACCTGTTGATACCTGTTCAGAAAAAAAAACAAGAAAACAGGACTTTGATGCTAACTTGTTTAACAAGCTAGATAATGGTGGATAAGGTAATGCCCTGGCAGTGGCAAATAGCTTTGGTTTAATATTTGATTTGATTACATTAATTTTTAAGTTGAGATTTACAAGAAATATTTTATTGCTACTGTGTAAAGGGAATACTAAAAATCGCGATTAAAAATTGTAATCATTGCCCAGCACTAGTAAAAACTGATAAAACTAGTTATTACAAAAATGATCTTAGACAATTCTTGAGTGGCATAAGTTATTCTGTTTTCAAAAAAAAAAAAAACATCTGTATATTGAGATGTGGAGCAGTGGAGGAAATGACATTTGTTCATTGCAGATCAGATGTTTCCAAAACCCATATTTTTCTGAAAAACAAATTTATATAATGAAATTATTTTGGCGAAGTTTTATATTCATAAGACAAAAATAACTCAAACCCTCCTATACCTTTTATAACACTGATCTCACAGTATACTTTGAAACACTTTCAAACATGAGATCACAAAACAAAACGTTTTTGAAAATATCTATAACTGTCTTGATATTATAAACTTTTATTTTTGTATTTATTTGTATTATGTTCATTTTATACTTTAGTTGTTATTGTTATTCTCTGGTTTACACATTTTGAGCTGTATTTACAATGTTTATTCATCTTGTTTTTTATTGCATTATACTTGAAATGTCTGTACTTGAACTAAATAATAAAATAAAAAAATCATTAAAACCAAATCAATTATTTTAAAGATAAAAATGTCTCCTGACACTATTAAAGTCATACTAGTTTTGTATTTTCATTTAAAGTACATACAAACTAAAAGTAAGGTTATTTTTCATAATAATGGTACTGTCAGGGTCCTGCCTGCACAATGTTTTTTTCTCCAAGAAACTCACTCTGTTGACACTGATAAAAAATTCTGGTCAAACCAGTGGGGAGATAAAATACTTTTCTCTCATGGTTCTAATAGGTCAGCTGGCGTTGCAGGGGCCAGTTCTCATCTGGCGTTTATGAACTAGAGACCGGATTTAACTGTAAGATTAAAAATATTATATGAATGCCTGACTGAAAAGATGCGTCTTTAATCTAGTTTTAAACTGGGAGAGCGAGTCTGAGCAACGAACAGTATCAGGAAGACTATTCCAGAGTTTTGGAGCTAAATGTGAAAATGCTCTCCCTCCTTTGGTGGATCTGGATATCCTAGGTATGACCAAAAGCCTCGAATTTAGTGATCTTAAAGAGCGCGATGGATTATAGGGCGATAGAAGATCCGTTAAATAGACTGGAGCTAAGCCGTTTAGGGCTTTATAAGTCAGTAGCAATACCTTGTAATTAATACGGAACTTTATAGGTTGTGATAGATTTTCACGATTAATACCGTTCCAAATTATCATACATCCTATCCAGGACATAGAGATAATCCCGCGGTAACTTAAGAGCCTATCTTTTAGTCGTGTCTTCAAGAGTTAGGCGATCAGTCTATACAAATTCGTATTCTTTTAAAAGAATAATTATGACCAGCATGATATAATTATAATAGATGTCCCCTTCATATTATAAGTCTACCTTTTTAGGTACTCTTCAACCGTGTTCTCTATACAACAATAACCCTGTCGTAAGCTGTCTCTTTGGCTAGGCTTTATTAATCAATCAGATCTCATAGTGATTATTCTTATATCAAAAGAATGCTCACCCTCTTGTTGTCCTCCAGTTAAGATCTTCCTGATCCAGATAGAAGAATGCGACACGTACCCAAGAATCCAAGGTCCAGTCAAAGATTATAATAAATGTTTAACAATATTAATTAAAAGAATCAAATGAAAAGAACACTTGTTACAAATTCACAAAATGAGTACTGACTAACAGAGAGATATTAGCTTAAAGCTTCTTGCATCCGGATGTCACATGTACAACTGCTGATCCCAGCAAGTGTAGTCCTGTTATTCCTGTACAAACATGCATCTGTCCAGTCAGTGGCTTGTTCTCCGACGATACAACAGTTCCTTTGTATTTGTGGACAATGACCCTAGTCACTGCTCTCTCATGTGACTTGAGCGAGACAGAGATGGACAGCAACTCCTTTATTTCAGTACAATATTTTTAGATGGTTATATGTTTTAGCAAACCAGACAGTTCATCAGTTGCATTCTTATTTACAGACTTCTTATTGTGACCCTTTCTGCGTTGACGTCGAGTTTGAGGTTGTAATGGAAAAGTTAGAGTTAATTTTTAACAACCACATTGGATAGAATGGATAAAATCATAAGACTCTTCTGGTTAGATTTTATTAAATAGGGTATTAAATAATATTAAATAGCTTGCTAAGTAAAACCATTGCCCGATTGAATTAAAAGTTAACAAAAAGTGGTTAGGAGATTGGTTAGGAAATATGTGGATGGGCGTGGATTAAGGTCTTTGGTGTTTTAAGCCCCCAACGGCGCCTTTCAGGCAGCGAGGGGATGGGTAGGTTTAAAGGGATAGTTCACCCAAAAATGAAAATTCTGTCAGTAATTACTCACCCTCATGTTGTTCCAACCCCGTAAGACCTTAGCTCCTTGGAAAAAATGAAATGTAATATTGTAGTAGGCTATATATATATATATATATATATATATATATATATATATATTAGGGGTTGCACGACTACTGATTTCTGCTAGTCGATTTCTTATCAAAACAATACTCGAGTTACTCGACTACTCGTCGTTTATGCTACTGTAAATGAAAAGACATGAAATAGCTAGACTTATCAATAAACATTTATTAATTCATAGCCTAATGCAACAATTACATAAGTAAACTCTCAAAACATTATAATTGACATTTCATTTTAAATTTTTCATGTAACAGTCTAAAGCCAAATGCTTCTAGGGGCCGTTCACATATCGCGTCTTTTTCGCGCTCAAGGTCGTTATTTCAAATGTAGGCGCGCGGCGAGCGCGCTCATAATGAAAGCAACGGACGTGGTGCGCTAGTTTTTCCAGGCGGGTTTTTCCTTTTCATCTCCAGAAATATATCTAGTAGTAAAGCTAATGCAAGGGCTAGAAATAAATTAATCCTTTGCTGAATGATACCTCTTCGTCGTCATCATGTAGAGCTCAGTTTGGTTGCATAGCAACGACAGACGCCACGGGAGTGCAAGCGCTTGTAGAAGACAGCGGCACGGCCGCGCGCGCTTTCCACACGTTTTTAGAAGCAATATGTGAACGGCCTCTTGCAGAGTTGGCCAAATTACAATATTTTTGTCATCCTTGATGAAATACTTCCACACATCTGACGCGTGGTGTCTGTTGGTGACGTTAGCCATTTTTAATTCATTTATGTTTAATGGACGCTCGAGTAGTCAATTGTTTCCGACAGCGTCGACTAGTGGTTGAAGTAGTCGATCTATCGACTACTCGACTAGTCTATGCAAGCCCTAATATATATATTTATATATATAATTAATAATAATAATAATAATAACAATAATAATAATTCATTACATTTATATAGCGCTTTTCTAGGCAGGCCTACTCAAAGCGCTTTTTACATGAAAGGGGGAATCTCCTCAACCACCACCAATGTGCAGCATCCACTTGGATGATATATATAAATAAACAGGTTTATTTTAGTTCAGATATCCATAGTGAATGTTGCTGATCTGTGGAAAGGTTCATTCAAGGCACAATGTTTCTTCCTGGTTTCCACGTCAGCGCTGTTTGATCCGTTAATAACGGAGAAATGTAAATGTTTAATCTGTGGAAAATTCAAATGCTTTCTTTACCGGATCTCTTATTAGCGGTGTGTAGTAAGTAACAGTGTCGCTTGATCATGATCGCCTCGCGCTCATAGACAATATGCTCGCGCTGCACTGGTCCAAACTGATAAACGGTCCTTCAACCACGCAATAATGAGCAGTTTCGTTCCGTTTGCCATTTGATGTTGGACAATGTTGTGGTCGCGCCGGCGTCTCTTACATTATGAGCGCGCTTGCCATGCGCCTACATTTGAAATAAGCAAATTTTGGTCGGCAGGAAAAATGGTACAACGAACCGTTCGGTTTGAAAATGCGTACCGAAAACCGAACCGAAAGCCTCGTACCGAACGGTTCGATACGAATACGAGTATCGTTACTCCCCTAATATATATATATATGAAAACCTTCAAGCTTTTAAAACTACTTCGAAGGATTTTAGGATAGGCTTTTTCAAGCCAAATTAAAGTTTGTGTTGACAAACTTTTTTTAACTAGTTTGTTGTTCATAAACAAAGTAAGTCTCTAAGGTACTTTACAGAGAAAGCCAATAACACTCATGCATATCTTGTCTAACATTTTCCTATAGTATGTTTAAAATATATAAAAAAGAAATTCCTTGTATGACTCTGTACTATGTTAATGCCTTTCTTCAAAATTATTAAATATTGTTCTGTATTTTATCTAAATTAGGTGTTGTGAAGTGGAGTGCATTTTCCAGACAATACAGGCAAGAGTTTCGGGTGCCCTACTCGCTGACTATGTGCTTGCACTGCACTGAAGTATTCAAGGGCTGCCCACCTGGATATGTGGGTGATGGCCGAAGGGGAGTCCTGCGGGGATTTTATTCTGAGGTTGAGGGCTATTGACACTTCAGTTTGAGCCTAGACCCACCCTGAGTGAGCTGGACACAGAGTCCGCCATTGTTCGACGCTTGAGCAGCTGTAGACAAGAATGTCTCCTAAGCGATTGTGGTGTCGTTGGATGTAAGAATGAACATATCAGTCTTCATTTACTCTCGTTGTTAATCGAGGATGGATCTATACTGTTTGTGATCCAGCTTACACTCTCCGGAGCAACAGGACTAACGTGACTGGACACGGCAGAGATGACAGTGAGAGCGCGCTCTTTATGACAGCTCATCGAGTCATTTTACGGATATACGGTTTACCAGTTTATTAAGCATCCACTGAAAAGGTGTGTATATTTGTTTACTGTTAGTTGTAACGAGTATTTTGTGTACTTCGCTGTGTATGTTGATGATAATGAAAGGGAGAGTGTATTGGTGATGGGAAAGGACTGTATAATTTGACTGGTCTTTAAAAGGTTGTGACCACCAAGGCCATCGATTAGAATGCAGACAAGATGTTCCGTTGAGGTGTTTTATTAAAATAAAAGTTTAAATGTGTGTGGTTTGGTAGTTGCACGCACACAATACTTGGAACTCGTAAATAAATATATGTTTTAACCAAATTTATTAAAAAGAATCAAATGAAAGGAATACTTGTTACAGATTTATAAATGAGTACTAACTAACAGATAGATAATAGCTAGGCTTAAAGCTTCTTGCATCTGATAAATGCTGGCGTATCAGCCGTTGGTTGCAAGGAAGAGCGATGAGTCCTCATCAGTCTTCTTATATAGCCTTGAATTCTTGCTGAATTCAGGTCCTGCCTTGTTACATTGTAATTAGAAGCAGCATGGCTGACAATCATATCAAAAAGAGGAACAGGGATACGAGAGACACATAAGGGTATGAAAGGCACATTTGGATATGAGAGGCACATTGGGTTATGAAAGGCACAATCTCTGTTACCACAAATTATACGCTTATCTCTGTAAAGCTGCTTTGAAACAATCTACATTGTTAAAAGCACTATATAAATGAGGATAACTTGACTTGACATGGTTATGAGAGGCTCATTAGGTTATGAAAGGCACATTAGGTTATAACAGACACAAAGCCCTTACTCAAGAGATACACAGCCCCTAATCAGCAGAGGAACTTGTAATAGTAATGTTCTTTAATCCCCCGGACAGTTCTCTGACAACAGCTGCAATATCCTGGGATGTCTGTGTCTTAGTATGACGTTTTCCGCGCTGGCGCCGAGAAAAAGGAACTGAAAAATGGAGAGAAGTGCCATCCTTATATGGGCTTCCCTTCACAGCTCAGGCACCTCAGTAGTTCGGTGTTAGACCGAACTCCTTAAACAGGACAATAACAATAAGCTGTTGATAAAATGATAATTAGTTTAATTGAGTTTAATTAAGTGAAAACGAACAGAGACAGATCTCAAACAATGAACAAGTTAAAAATAATTTCAGATTCATGTCTCTGTTGAAAGAGTTACGGCCTCTTCTTCAGCTCCCTGAACATAGAAGCTTTTTCCGGTGTTTTTTTCCGGTGCTCTTCTTCAGAAGAGAAGGCAGAACTCTTATGTAAACTTTAAGACTTTTCCATGTGAAGCGTATTTACACTGAGGGCAGGAAACAGATTTTTTGGCTTCCGTTATTGCTTTCTCGTTCACGTCCATCAGATCTAAAAGAAACAATAAATCAAGTGAGATTTCAAATGAGAGACAAAAGTGAAATGAAAAGTGAGGCTCAAAGTCAAGATAACTGATGAGTTCAATAGTCTTTTTAATCCCATCAAATCTGTTCAACAACTGCTGAGCACGATTACGCTCTATTTTAAAGTCAAGAAGATGATGTGTGTTATAAAACTAGTTTGGTCATGAAACAATGTAAATCTGGTGAGCATCAGCATGTTCTTCATCATGGTGAATGAATGAGGAATCAAGAGTAAACACCAACCTTTTTGTTCTTCAGTGTGTTTCATTCTACAGATTCTGGATCACTGGCGTTCTCTCTGTCCTCTCCTTCCAGATGCTTTCTGGTAGCTCTGCTAAAAACAAACAAGTTTAATTTCTAACAGACATGATGCGAGAGGAATAATTAATATTTCAGACTCTGAACTAGGCTAATCACATGTTAAAAAAAGTGACATTGATCATGTGACTTAAAGGGCACCTGTTATGCAAAATTCACTTTTACATGGTGTTTGACGGACACTGCAGTTTTAGTGTAGACCACCCTGAGTGAGCTAAACACTTATGGCGAGTTGCAGAGGCGAGCGATCCAATCTGAGCACTTGGCACCTTGCAAGCCTGCTGAAGAGTATAAATTCAGAGAAAACTTGCCATATGACAGGTTTAAATCGACAGAAGCGAAGCACCTGATATAAGCGAAATAGCACGGCAGGCAACGGAGTACTCGTTCCCTTATCTCTTCGGGAACCGAGGTTACGCAAGTAACGCAAGTACGTTCCCTTACGAGAAAAGTTCACTCGTACTGCATTGCAAACGCTATGGGAACCCATTTTAAAACGCTGTGCTACTCGCCAGTGACAACTCTGAAGGTGTCCGGGGAGACCCGAGACTAATAACAGAGTAGTCTAAATCATAATGGACCAGAATGTAGGGGGACTTGGAAATGATATTCACCACATAAAAGGGTATGAAGGCCACCGCGGGAGGGGACCTGGTTCATACATCATACAGCTGACTGTCACAACTGCATTTATTATCCTAGTTATGTGTAGTGGGGTTTGAGTCTTTTGTCCTGATGCTGTGTATGTGTGGGGGTGTGGTAGGGTGCGGGGTGGGGGGTGGTGGGTGAGGGAAATTCTGTTGTATATTCTGTTTTGTAATCTGTTGTATTCTGTCTTGTTAAACTGTCTTATTGTCTAATGTATAAATGTATCAGACGTACTGTATGGTGTAGAACAATTTTCGGAAAGGATAAATAAATCTCTCTATCTAATAGGTCAGCGTGCAGTGGTTTACACGTGACGAGATCGCAACGCAAAGTTTGTTCTGCACTCTTTTGATCTAGTGTACTGTATGTTAATACTGAATAAAAAAATTATAATAAAAAACTCTTTTGATCTAGCTAAAGCTACAGGGATGCTAATTAACTGGTTAACCAATAACCATTGTAAGAATTTTAACCTATTAATAGCATACTATCATTTGCTGTATGCTTTAAAAAATAGCCTACACTAAAAATATTCCTCAATAAATCCTTTAAATTTAATGATATTCAGAACAAAACAAGAATGAAAAAAAAATCTATAAACAAGCCAAAATGAAATAATTTAAAGCGAAAGTGAAAGGGGCGTTGCGCTCACGTAACTCTCTAATTCGAATCATTTTTTTTTCCATATTCGCGATTTATTTGGATGCTAAACTATTATTTATTATGGGCTTCTAAGAAATAAATAAAATGATTATCCCCACAAATTTTAAATTTATTAGGTTTCAAAAAATATGACAACTTTTAATTTAAGTGAACTTAAAACAAACCTTACATAAACCCATTATAAATGTCATATTTATGTAAGAAACAGAAATTGAATAAGGTTATCAAAACATTTCGCACTGCATAAATTATAAACTAAATAAAGATGAATCCTTATTATAGCTACAAGCATTCTTTAATCAAGAGCAGTTAATAATTGTCTCTGTTTTCTTTGTCCTTTGGTTAACTTTACTGACAGAGAGAATTGCTGCTGCCACTTTAGAACCAATGACGATCTCACGCATCCCATTCTCTCACTACTCTTTACTTTCATTTAAGATTTTATTTAACTCATTTAAGACTGTTCTTGTGAGGATACTCGACAAAACGGACATTTTGTCATGTTGTTCGTTCTAGCGCGAAAGAGAACTTGATACTGGCGCGCGTCTATCTGTGGGTCGTGTGTGTGTGTGTGTGTCAGGAGGACATTCACTGACAATGAGTTATCTTTTGTCTTGTCGCGCATGAATGGTTTAAAAGCATTAAAAAGTCACCTGTTGTTGTGTTTCATCGCCTGTGCCGCAACCCCAATACCACGAGGAGCAGGCCCGAGCAATATGTTGATGCGCGCGTCCACGTCCAGGAACATTGCGTGCACACTGTAAATAAATAGCAAACGGGTGCCGCACCTCACAGAATGAACCAAACTCAGCAGCACTCACGCAGACTAACTTTTTGTTTTTTTGCTACATGGGATTAATCAATGCATGCTGATCAATAGTGGTCTTAATCTACATACCCTAGTTTTGCACTGGTGTAAAAAGACTGACAGTGACAAGACCTCATGTTAGCAAAATGTTTTAATCTTGTCTCATCATGTATGTTCATGTATGTTCTTTAATGTTTGATTATAATTTTACTCTCTTCACATAGGGATGGGAATTGATAAGATTTAATCAATAATAATGTCACTGACGATTTTGATTATCAATCCGATTCTTTAACGATTCTCTTATCGATTCTTCATAGCACTGTGTGGAAAAAAGTAGTCATATGCTTTAAAAAAACAAAACAAGTGGTTTTATTTATTTTAAAGTTTAAGCTTGAGTTAGCAAACTGTACTTTTTAAATAATTTATGTAATAAATAGAACCTTATTGTAAAGTGTTACTGATTAGTTATACACCGATTCAGACGTCTCCTGAGTTCACTGCTGGAAAGATCAGTTGTTCATTAAAATGAATCGGTTCAAATGAGTCATTAGTTCGCGAATTGGACGTGTTGTGCGCGTTGTGTGATTATCCCAGCAGTAAGGACATGGACATCCAAGATTTGTGTCAACATAGAAAACATTTCATCACTGTATAGTTTTTTTTTCCCGTTTAATTAAAGTGTTGTTTTATGTCAGCTGAATGTCCGGAACGCTTTTCCGAGAAGATAAGGCAACTTATTTAGCACAATTCACACCCAGTGGTAATTCAAGAAAAAAAAAAAAAAAATCTCAGAATGCTCCATATGAAACTTTGGTCTTCCGACCTTTTACCACCGTGTCGATTTATTTTGATTAACGTTAATATGTGCGAGGGAGAGCGAGCAACACAGCGCCTAGTTTGGAGACGTTACACAGAGAATGCGCGAGTGTCTCTCTCTCTCTCTCTCTCTCTCTCTCTCTCACATAAACATGCGCCCTGTCACAAATGCAGCCGTTCATCTACATTACTTACCAATCAAATAAGACTTTGTCAGGACAAAAATTCACTTTGGCGGGCGCTAAAACAAGTTCAATGCAGGAAAATTCATGCGCGAGTTTCCATTAGACTCACACGGTAGCCAGGCGTCTCATCCAATTGCGAGCCGAGCTCAGTTGACGCTGTGTGCTTCAAGATTCTGACGCAAGTGCTAAGGTTCCGATTGGCCCAGAGAAAAAGTGCTAAGGTTCCGATTGGCCCAGAGAAATGTCAATTATAAGAATTATCCAATAATGTTTCACAATTCTAGGTTACTGTGAGTAACAATCGGCCACGGAGTTGTCATGGACAGCTGCATCAACTCTGGGAACCAAATCTGGGTTCTTCAGAGGGGGGCTACAAGAAGGACTATGCACTCTGTGTTCCTGATCCATTCAATGAATTGAGGGAGCATCGAGACCGGAGGGAATGGATAAAGGGGGAGGCTGGGCCACTCGTGGGCCAGCGCGTCCCTTTTCTTTGAAAAGAAGGTTGGGCAATGAGAGTTGTCTTCTGAGGTGAAGAGGTCTACCTCTGCCTTGCCGAAGACTTCCCATAACAAAAGAAACGTCCGGGTGTGGAGAGACCATTTCTCTGGGGGAACGTTGCCCCGAGATAACATGTCTGCCCCCACGTTCACCGTGCCTGTTACGTGAGCTGCCCTGAGTGAGCGCAAGTTGGCGTGAGCCCATAGCAGTAGCTGTTTGGCTGTTATGAACAAGTTGCGAGACCTGAGACCGTCATGGCGATTTATGTAGCTGATACCAGCTGGTGACCTTCCAGGGGGCCAGAGCTCTGGTACAGCGCTGGTTTACCCTGATATTTACAAGGCTTGAACGCCTCGTAAGGGGGCGCAGCATATGCAGTAGGCCTAGCTGGAGTACTGACGATGCTGAAGCCATAAGGCCCAAAACCCTTCGAAACTGAGGGGTACACGGAAGCCCAGTTTGAACGACGCGGCGAGCCGCTGAATTGACAGAGCCCAGCCCAGCATGGGCCATGCTCTCATGTGAACAAGTTGAGAACTGCTCCCAGGAATGTGATCCGTTGGCTGGGGGATAGCACACTCTTGCCAAAGTTTACCCTGAGCCCGAGGCTTTTGAGATGGCCAAGGAGCCAGGCCCTGTGAGTATGGGACTCCACAGTCAGTATGAGCCAGTCGTCGAGGTAGTTCAGAATACGCATTGACCGCTGTTTTAGGGGGGACAGAGCAGCATCTATGCACTTCATGATTGTATGAGGCGCTGGAGCCAGACCAAGTGGTAGGACAGTGTATTGATATGTCTGCCCCTCAAAGACGAATCTCAAGAATGGCCTGTGATGGGGGTAAAGCGTCTTTTAGATCTACTGAGAAGAACCAATCTCCTGGGCGGATCTGCACCAGGATGTGATGGTCGTAAGCATCCTAAATGGCCGTACCATGGGGCCCATGTCTGAGATCTAAAATGGGTCTCAGGCCGCAGTCTTCCTTCAGAACGTCACATCTGTAGAAGCCCGACTCGCTTTATGATGCGGGAACTATCTCGATAGCCCCTTTTGCCAGCAGATTCAATACTTCGGAGTTGAGGACATGAGCCATAGTGCTCCCTACCGAAGTGTAAGTTATAGTGCAAAAGCGCGGAGGCCTGGGGGTGTATTGAAGCAAGTAACCGTTCATTATGATATTCATCACCCAATCTGACACTTCTGGGATGGCATGCCAAGCCAGAGCCCGATCAGACGCCGTCACAGAAACTGCATCATCCAGGTCCTCTGCAGATCCACCGAGTACAGCCGCTTGGAGAGAGGGGCAATGGTCACTCTTTGTGAATAATACAGGAGAAGTATAAGAAGGTGAAGGCGAGGCACGTGGGGAGGGACTCGGTGTGCAGGCGCTCAGATCACGCACTCGTGGATCCTCTGCTTGCGCCGCTTCCTACGGGGCTCTATGGGCGGAAGATGGGTGGGCCCGCTCTCTGAAGTAGTGAGAGCGAGCCTGAATCGAAGCACCGATACGTGCATGCTGTCTTTAGTGAGTGCTGCCTCGGCGTGCTCAGGACAGAGGCAGACAGCACACTGGGTATGACCGTCCAACCCATGAAGGGGAATCCTGCAGAATTCTCAGATGGGGAGTGGCATTTGAAACAAGCGTTCTGCTCTTTTAGATAGAAAGCTTGTAAAGGATATCACAGGGAAACGATCAGCTTGGGCGAGGAATGACGGCGCTGAAGCTGGTCCACTGAAGGGGTGCTCGACGGCGAGAAGGCTTAGAAAGACTCGAGAAAGACGAGGTGAGATACAGAGCTCGAACTGAAGGAGATTAAATCTGTCATATGGCGAGTTTTCTCTGAATTTATACTCTTCAGCCATGCCTATTTTGGCGCTCCGATTGGACCGCTCATCTCTGCAACTCGCCATAGGTTTGTGCAGTTGCTGCAGCACAGCCAATCAGCTTGCTAGTGCTCGAGCTATGATGCTCTAGCTGTGCAGCTGCAATGCGTTTTAAAATAAAGGCTTCAATAATTCGAGAAATGAGATTCCCATAGCGTTTGCAATGCAGTACGGGTGAACTATCCTTTTAAACCCTTGGGGTCGGCAATCATGCCGGCGTGATCTGCTCTTTTTTTCATTTCAGTGTAAAAGAGATTTAAAATACTCTGTTGATTTGGATTTTACATACTTGTGTTGTACATCATTCAAAACTGTTAAATGTCTTCTTTTATTTGTGTGCACTCATAATAAAAACAAAATGTGTTTTTCGTAAAACAAAGAAAATAAACATGATGCGCATTCTGCCGTCTCTCTCAATGTGAAACTCATTATGAAACGCGACATCACATGACCTGTAACTCAGCGAATGTTTGTCACACAGACTTGAAACGCATGTCTATACAACGCTTGGAGTCTCTATTTTTAAAGTATGTAAATTATATAAAAAATAAATATTCTCTGTTTAAGCAATCCATATGAAAGCAGCGGCATGTAGTTTCTCAAACGCGTCCTCATTAACTCCATTGTGACCACGCCCACGCGCGCATGAGCGATTGACATGCTAATGATCCACGCGGAGAAACGCAGACCTGTACACACCCTCATTACCTCGAAACAAAGAATTAGAGACTTAGGTAACTTACTCCTCTGCTTTTTATAATTCTCGAGAAAGGAGTTTCCCATAGCGTTTGCAACGCAGTACGAGAGAACCTTTCTTGTAAGGGAACATGGGCTAATTTTTAATTTTTGAGTGAACTATCCCTTTAAAATGCTTTCTTAATGGATCTGCCAGCTCTGTGTAGTAATGTTGTTGCGTGATCGAGATCGGCTCACGAGTAAACCGCTGTCTAGTATTGCTCCGAGCTGATAAACTGTTTGCGCTGCACAGCTCAGACGAGTAGCTTGGTTTCATTCTGCTTTCGTTTGCTGTGTGATGTTTCTCGTATGCAGCAGAAATGGCAGCTCTCTCTTAAAAAAGGTCGCAAAATGTGACTATTTAGTCTTAGTCTAGAGCCCTGTATAGTGCTGTATTTCTGCTTTACATGAGCGCCACCTACTGTCAGAGAGCGAATTTGTGTTTTTTTTTTTCATTGATCTGAACTGACAAATTAGACATTCATGTTGGTTCAACACAAGTTAATAGATATCAATCAATCGACAAAGTGTCCAGTGCTCACCACACACCAGCTATAGGTGGAGAGGAGTGATTTGGCTATAGGGTGATTGTGTGCCTAACTTACACAGAAGAGACTTTGTTGCTCAGCACATGAAAATAAACTACTTACCGTGATCTCAGACTGTGATGATGTAATTTCTCTACTGCATGGATCTTCGTGTGTAGCTTTAGGTGAGTTTTGTTCGACTTCTCTCTGCTGTGGATCTTCTTATGTTTTTTCAGAGATGATGATTGACTGAATCTCTTGTCACAGTGTGAACACTTGTAAGGTTTTTCTCCAGTGTGAATCCTCTCATGTGTTTTCAGATGTGATGACTGACTGAATCTCTTGTCACAGTGTGAACACTTGTAAGCTTTTTCTCCAGTGTGAATCCTCTCATGTCTTTGCAGATCTGCTGGCTCACTGAATCTCTTGTCACAGTGTGAACACATGTAAGGTTTTTCTCCAGTGTGTATCATCTCATGTGCTTGAAGATGTTCTGACCGACTGAATCTCTTGTCACAGTGTGAACACTTGAAAGGTTTTTCTCCAGTGTGGATCCTCTCATGTCTTTGCAGAACTACTGACTGACTGAAACTCTTGTCACAGTGTGAACACTTGTAAGGTTTTTCTCCAGTGTGTATCATCTCATGTGATCTCAGATTTGCTGACTGACTGAATCTCTTGTCACAGTGTGAACACATGTAAGGTTTTTCTCCAGTGTGGATCCTCTCATGTGCTTTAAGATGTTCTGACCGACTGAATCTCTTGTCACAGTGTGAACACTTGTAAGGTTTTTCTCCAGTGTGAATTCTCTGGTGCAGTTTTAAACTGTTCGCTGCAGTAAAAGTCTTCTCACACTCAAAGCACATGTACACTCTCACACCAGTGTGAGTTTTCTCATGTGTATGTAAATATTGCAGCCGTGAAAAACTCTTTCCACACACAGAACATGAATACGGCTTCTCCTTCGTATGAATTCTCAGGTGTACCTTCAAGACTGATGCATGACGAAAAGTTTTGCCGCATTGATCACATGAGAACGTCTTCTCTCCGGTGTGAACTCTGATGTGACTTTTAAGATGATGTTTATTTGAGAAATGCTTCCCACATTGATCACATGAGAACGGCTTCTCTCCAGTGTGGATCCTCATGTGTTGATTACGATTTGTTATTTGTGTGAAACTCTTCCCACACTGATCACATGTGAACGGCTTCTCTCCAGTGTGGATCCTCATGTGAATCTCAAGACCTCGTTTGGTTGTGAGACTCTTTCCACACTGAGTGCAGGTCAAAGATTTCTTAGCTCTTCTTTTCTTTAAAAATGTCTGTTTAGTCTTTGAACGACTAACAGGTTTTCCTCCAGGTTTGACATGATGTTCCTCCTCCACTTCACTCAGTTCTTCACTCTCCTCCTCCACTTCACTCAGTTCTTCACTCTCCTCCTCCACTTCACTCAGTTCTTCACTCTCCTCGCTCTCTTCCATCAGGTCTGACATGAAAGAAAAAATATTCAATTTAATTTTCAGTACATCAAAATAACTCAAAGAGAGAAATATTAAGTCAAAGGACATGAAAGTGAGCCCTGATGTAATGGTAGAAAGTAGACAACTGCTCTAAAATATTATGATAATTTGATGCCTTTCTTCCAGTTACTATTTTTTAAACATTATAGGCACAAATCCCTTGCTTCTTTAGCAAGAACTATTAAATATGTTTGATCAATGACACAATTATTGAAAATATTAACATTAAAATATACAATTCTGCCATATTTTGGCACCAACTTTGAGATTGATATTATATTTTACTAAAAACTTAATTATTAATGGCCGTTCACACTAGACCTTTCCTTGCACTGACTTCCATTCATGCGCATGTGAAAGTGGGACACCAGAAACACACGCTCAAGTGAATTACACTGTGAAAAATAAAAATAAAAGCGTTTAGCATTTAGGTGGAGTGGATTATTTTTTATTATTATTATTATTATTATTAGGCTATTTGTTATATGTTGAACTTGTGTTTGTAAAAAAGCTGCAGCAGAATGTGACGTCATTTCACAACCGTTGCATTGTCTGTAGAAACTTCACAAGCTCAAAGTGTAGAGTAGTCATAACTTTAACTGGCTTTAAATCAGGGCTCGAGACTAATGGCGTCCTATCGTCCTGGGGACGATAGAAAATGTGTTTAGGGCGTACAGAAATATTCTCCAGGACGCTTACAGGACGAAAGACATTTTTGTATGTGTGTTCATTTATTACTAGCCTATTAGGGTAACTTGCTTAGAAAATGGAAAATTTAACCAACCAAGCGCTGACTACAACAGAGCGCGTCTTCTCATGCTGTTACTATAGTTACTATCACTGACCGGCTACTCACCCGGAGACTTGTTTCGTGGTACTTTTATCACATGGCTTAATGACATCGCAAATATGTTGCGTTGGTTAAACGGTAAGGAAGAGGTCAAACATATTGAGCACTAGTGTTAATTTCGTCAGACGAGACGAGATGAAATATGTTCGTCAACGACCTTTTTTTTTCATGACTAAGACGAGACGATGGCAAGACTGCACCACTGTCCAAAAACGCTGACTAAGACTAAATTAACATGCATTATTGTTGACGAAAAAAGACGAGACGAAAATGTTTTGCATAAAATGAAAACCAAGACAAAATCTCTCTTCATTTTCGTCTTTTTCATCAGCTGTTAACCCCCTGAGGTCGACGGTATCGCCGGCGATACCAGCTCGCTTTTTTTTTTATCAGTGTAAAAGAAACTCATAAATACTCTGTTGACTTTGATTTTCCATAGGAGTTTCTACATCAGTCGATTCTGTTGTGTCCACTTACAATCAAATCAAAACATTGTGCTTTTGTAAAATAAAGAAAATAAACAGGGTGTGCGTTCTGCCTCTGTCGCGGTGAACTTTTTTTTCTTGAGCACGTCTATAAACTGAAACAAAACTCAGTACATGTCACATTTATGAGCCATATACCTTTATAAACATTTAAGTGTGTTCTTTTAAATGATCGGATTCAAAACGAAAACAAATATTCTCTGTTTAAGTCATTTGTATAAAACCAACAAGATGTCCAGCTTCTCAAACGCTTGCTCATTACAGTTAATTTGGCCACGCCCACTCGCACAAAAGAAATTCACATGCAAATCTCCACATGGAACGCGATCGCGCTCATTACCTCAACAACAAAACACTTCACTTCACTTTTCGTCGAGTTTGAAAGACGTGCCTGAGCTTACATTGGATTTAGGCTACCTCAGAAGAAGAAGAACGCGATTTGAAGACAAGAAAGATGTAAGGTAAGAAATTCTTACATATTAGTTTGTTATTGTTGCATAAATGTCACGTTGCAGTTGAACTGTTGCTAGATATATGGGGAATATTATAATATTTAGACCCGTGTTTACTGTTACTGTGTTTGTAGATATCTGCTCAAACGTAGATATGTATATGGTAACCATAATGTTTTATATTTGAGCGCGATCGCGTTTGAATGTATCATATTGTGCTGCGCGATCGCGTTTGAATGTATCATATTTTGCTGCGCGATCGCGTTTGAATGTACTGTATCATATTTTGGATGAAAGCAAAACGCACCAAACGGCTTCATGTTTTTATTATTATCTCATTTCATATCATCATAACGGATGGAGTGGCTCAGTCAGTGTCACACCTGAATGAATGGCTCATTATGCAGAGTCATTATGCAAAGTGGGTGGGACATTGTATTCTCAGGTGTAAACCACTCCTCGTTCACGCCCCCCTCGCATATTGGCTTTCCAAGCAAAACCTGTTTTACATCAATTTAAATCAATGTATGGTTTTATGTGAACGATAAAGCAAGACTATTTTCACATAATTTTGAAGCCAGAAAAATAAACGTGATGCGAGTTCTGCCTTCTCTCTGTCCGTGAAGACCATTCTGAAACGCGTCCGAAAATGAACCATAACTCAGCGAATACTTCTCACACAGACACGTGAGATATGTCTTTATGAAGCTTGAAATCTCTTCTTGTAAATGAAGTAATTTATATAAAAAACAAATGTTTTCAACTCATGTAATCTGTCTGAAAGCAAGGAGAGGTACCGTTTTTCCTTCTGCCTCATTATCTTTATAATCAGCTGCTGCAGCCCCGCCCCCGGCGCGATTCACATGTAAATAGTTTAGGTGATATAGTATGCATCGCATACGCCCCCCCGATCAATGCCATAAAAACACAGTTTCTATCAGACTTACTGACAGTTCATCGCGTTTTGAGTATGGCTCGTTTCTCCGGTGAAGACGCCCTTCAGATGATTCTGGACAGCGAGGAAGAATGCACGATACCGGGTTGTTTCCTCAGAGGAAGATTGTAACAGACGACGAACGGCAGCATTTTGAAGAGCGAATTCCGCCGAGGACACAATTTCGGAGTAAGTTTTACTTAATGTTCGCATTTATGAGGAAAAAAACAATATTACGTGACAGTTCTCCATTATGGACGCAAGCTCTAAGCACTAAAAGACTTTTAAACATTCACAGAGACCTCAAAACAGAAAGTACAAATCCTTTATTTAAAACGAATTTCGTTTTGTATCAGTTGTATCTTAATTTTAATATTTTTTTCATTAACAAATTTCCTGGATTTAAAGTAAATATAGGCAATCACAACATAAGGTCTGAACTGGAGATCATCATGAACCCGTAGCCTACTCGCCTCACATGTCTAAAAAAAAAAATCGAAATATATTTACAGAAAGCTGGTTCTAAACAAAACCATCCAAAACAAAAAAACTATGTAGCCTAATAAATGTGCATTTCTCCGGTGCGTTTACTGCGAAGATCGCGAGTCAAAAGCCTATATATCATCAACTTCATCTTTGCCAGAAGTTAAATTTATATCGAGTTTGTGAATGAATGATGTTGTTTTAGCAAACTGTATTGCTAGACTGAGATGAGTAAAAATCGACTGAAATATGTTGAAATAAAATGTAGGCTATTTGTATAAGCAACGTATTAAACGGCAAATTAAAGGGTTAGTTCACCCAAAAATGACAATTCTGTCATCATTTACTCCCCCTCAAGTTGTTCCAAACCTGTATGAGTTTCTTTGTTCTGCTGAACATAGGGCTGGGCGATATGGCCTAAAAATAAAATCTCCGATTTTATTTTTTTTAATTCGATTTACGATTTTTTTCCGATTCTCCTTATTAAGGAAAGCAATAAGTACAAATGGCAGACAACTTAAAGCAAATTTTGCTTTTATTTAATCAAAAGCAAGACAAATGTAACCCCCATTTCTGGGCTGAATAATAAATAAATGAACACCCTCTTGGAATCAAAGTCCCAGCTGTGTTTTAAGTCACACTTTGTAGTCTAGGAGACAAACATTCACCTTGAGAGTAGCACCATTTTCTAAAGCATCAACAATACATTCAAATCTGAGGAAAACTAGACAGTGACATTTTTCAGTGTATCTAGCCCAAACAATGCAACAACATACAGGGATACATGGGATGAACATGCACTGCATCTTACTCTTAGCAGAATTAAATTTTTCAAACCAAAAACAGAAAAAATACTCTGTCTTCAATTGCACTTTGCATAGAATTTTAAATAATAACATAAAGAGGCAACACCTCTGTCTTGGGTGAAATACTAATGTAAACAAAATTTTAGCAGAGTACAAAATGTGCAAAATAAATAATTCATCAACTCCAACTGAAATTGATAAAGTGCAAACTTTGCTTTAAAAAAATAAATCGTGCCATTTGTGTCCCTGAATGTATGAACAGGAAAGAAAAATCACATTTTGGTTGAGGTGCAGAACATGAACATGATGACTAATTTAAACATTTTTGGCAAGGAAAATCAGCCTGTCCACTGCCTCTGGCTTGAGGCAAGCTCTGCTGCATGTGACAACTCCTCCCCCCACACTGAAAAGCCTCTCAGATGGGGCACTTGTTGCTGGGATACTGAGGTATTTCTTGGCCAGGTGACTGAGCCTTGAGAAGTTGGATTCGTTGCTCTTCCACCACTGCAGTGGATCAGTGTCAGGGTCTGCCTCTGGCAAGAGCAGATAGGTTGCCAGTTCAGTCTCTATTTTAGCTTCTTCCAACTGGTCAGAGGTTGGCACAACACTCTTCTTGAAGAAGGTTGCTAAGGTCTTTTTCCTCTTCTTGGGGTCTGGCTGAGCCCTTGCCTCTTTCTGGTCCACCTGCACAACTGGACCAGGCTGTGGTGTGCTTTTGTCAGTAGGGAAAGACAGAAGTTCACTGACAGCTCTTCTTTTGACTTTCTCCACATTGTCTGGGTCGATGTAGGATGTCCGGAACCTTGGATCCATCAGAGAGGCCATGTCCAAGAGCTCATCCTTGACAGGATCACTGTATTTGTCAACAAGGTATCCCAGTATGTTCCTTTTTATTGTTTTGGTAAGCTTCGTGTCGTTGTCCTCAGGCTGCAAAAGACTGGTTTTGAACAGATGGATAACAGGCTTGATGTATGAGACACTGACATACATTTCACCTGATAGCGCATCCGTAAAGTCTTGGAGTGCTTTAACCGCCCTGTTTACTGACTCCAAAACCTCGATGTCTTGCCAAGAGGGCACAAGATGGCGGCTTTTAACATCAGACCCCAGGACACGGGCTATCGCCTTCTCCTGTTCCAGGAATCGCTCGATCATCTTTTGGCGGGAGCCCCATCTGGTTGGGGATTCTGTTGTTAGCTGATGAGGGGGAAGGCCAAGCTCTGACTGAGCTACACCCAGCTCTCTTCTTTTCTTCCAGCTGTAGGAAAAAGCAGCGACTATCTTTTTGCAAACTCCAATTGCACGATCTATGCGGGGATCCTTAACACCATTCTCTGTATGATAAAGAATAAAACACAAAGACATACATCACTACTGGGGACTTTAATAAATATTAGTCTACATCCATCTAAAAATGATTTCTTTTCTTCTGTATTTCAAAACTTTGTCATTCCAAAACTCACACAATGCAGACAGATACACAAATAGAATTTTTGTTTACTATAGCATATGTGCAGTTTGTGGAGAAATTTGAATCCATTTTATAAAACAATCCATTCGACTGTCTTTATGAATCAAATAGAGATCAAATGGACATGCCATATTGAAACATTCTTGCCGTTTTTTTTTTTTGGCTTATTTTAAAAAACAATTATTTTAATAAATCACGTACAGCACTTAAACTTTTTAAACGGTATATGAACCGCAGTCAAGTAGTCAGACACTCGTCTTTTTTTTACTAAATGTTGGGTTGGCTGACTGAAAAAAAAAGAAGAAGGAAAAAAAAAGGATAGGATTTTTTTTTTTTTTTTAAGCGTCTGCTAAATGACAGTAGTAGTAGTAAAGACGAGCGTCATCTAGCTTGACTGCGGTTTGGATGAGGATATTGTGCTCTGTCAAAATTGAATATTTTATTTTACTTATTGTTAGACTTACCAATAGCGTTGTGTAGTTTGTGTCCAAAGCATTGGAGGTTTGGCCACCCGTTCACTCTCAGGGCTTTAATCATGTTGGTGCCGCTGTCAGTTGTCATGCAGCATAGACGATTCTCAGACAGGTTCCAGCAGTCGAGAGCGTCTCTCAGTCCCTTGGCAACAAGTTCACCGGTGTGGTCCTCGGGAAAGTATGACGTTTGGAGGGAAATACTCCGCAAATCCCACGCATTGTTAATGAAATGCACCGTTAAACTCATATAAGGTTGCATAGTCCGACTGGACCACATGTCGGTTGTTGCCGAATAAAAGGACAGCTCCTCCAGTTCTCTGCTGACTTTCTTTCGTGTGCTGTTGTACAGCTGGGTCAAGGAGACTTCACTGAAGTACTTGCGGCTGGGTAGCTCATATCTGGGGTCTAAGGTTTTAATCAAATTAATAAACCCCGTCTTCTCCACGGTATATATGGGTACCATGTCTTTGGCTATGTGCAAAGCGACCGCTTCGGTGATTGTTCTCCACCACGCCCCTTTCCTGTCATATGCGGTGCCTTGTGCAAAGGATTCGGCTACAGTTAGCTGTTTTTTTTTAGCTAAGGTTTGTTGGTCACTGCTGTTTTGTTCGTCTCGGAGAGACTGACATTTTTCATATTCGGCAGGATGTCTCTGTTTCAGGTGTTGGAATAGGTTTGTGGTACTGCTGCCTTTGATTGCGATGGGCTTTAGGCAAATGTTGCAGCGTGGGGTATCTTGCTCCACGTCTGTCGCAGCAAACCCATACCAGTTCCAAACAACAGATGATTTTATTCCTTTCTTGGGAACAAACTTCCCACTCTCACCGGTAGCCATGTTGTCGCTTGCTGTTGCTGTTTAGTGTGTGCTATGATGTTGTTGTTGTCGCTTACCATACACTGCTATGTGAAAGTAATGCTACGGAAGCTCCGGGGAGCCAAAAATGCGCCATTACACAAAAACTCGATTTACTTATTTTTTAAATCGTCCGCAACAAAAAATTCGAATTAATTCATTCAATCGATTTTTCGCCCAGGCCTAGCTGAACACAAAGGAAGATATTTGGAAAAATGTTTGTAATCAACAGATCTCGGTCACCATTGACTACCATAGTATATTTTTTTCCTACTATGGAAATCAATGGTGACCGAGATCTGTTGACTACAAACATTCTTCCAAATATCTTCCTTTGTGTTCAGCAGAACAAAGAAACTCATACAGGTTTGGAACAACTTTAGGGGGAGTAAATGATGACAGAATTTTCATTTTTGGGTGAACTAACCCTTTAACATGCACTAATATTTCATGAAAACAACGTTACAGTCAGGCGAAATATGAAAGACAACATTTTGTTTAGTAGATTGGGTAGGCTACAGTTTTTACTGTAGAATATACTGCCTCGTCAAATAAGCTTTTGTTTAGCAATTTCTATAAAATAGCCTACTATTTTTGTAAAAAATAAAGTCATCAACTAAGATGTTAGCCGTTCCAATGTTGGCTATATTCAAAGTAATGAATACATAGATAAAATGTAGGCCTATAATCTTTTTTTTTTTTTTTACAAAGAAAGAGTACACTTGAAATATTGTTGAAATTGTAATTATTGTTGTAATTGTAACCTTTTTAATAAAATAGCAAAACATATTTACAAGATAGATGTAAGCAAAATCTTAAATGGTCAATATAAGTCTTCTTCTAAATAAATCTTTTGTCCTTGCATTGTGGCTCAGTCAGTCAGAGTCACACCTGAATGAATGGCTAATTATGCAGAGTGGGTGGGACATTGGACATTCCAAGGTGTAAACCACTCCTCGTTCACGCCCACTCGCATATTGGCTTTCCAAGCAAAACCTGTTTTACATCAATTTAAATCAATGTATGGTTTTATGTGAACGATAAAGCAAGACTAGTTTCACATAATTTTGAAGCCAGAACTCGAAGGAAGAACATCCATTAGTCAAAAGTCTTATTCATGCATATTTATTATGAGTTTTGGGGTCTTATTTCAGCAACTTTCATTTTTATTTTTTTCAATAACCACGCATAAGCATTATTCTCTTAAAAATAAAAAAATATACATGCATGGTGATCACATATTTTGGTAGCCCTGTTTGTGCTATATAGAGTGAATTTACACCTTTGCCATTAACATGTTTATAAATAACTGAAAAAAGCACAAATGTCAGAGCATGTCAGAACACCTCCAGGGCCCAGAAAACCGCTCAGACTCCAGAGGGTTAACGTTAAACCTTTAAAATATTCAGAATGAGTTCGGATCCCCTTTATTACATTTCTACCTACTAAACAAATCAATAATTTGAGACAAAATTATGATTTAAAAAGGAGTTTATTGATTTAAAAACGATTGTATTGCTTCCGCTAAAGAAAATAGTGCGCTCCGTCTCTACTGTTAGAATCTTGTGTTCATGGCAACGCTCTGTTTTTCATGGCAACGGTGTTAGCAGCGGTCTGTTATCAAGAAATAAAATAGTGTGTGCGTAGAAAGAATTCGTCCACACGCCGCTCAAAAAACAAACAATAAAAACAACAACAAAAAATGCTGAGCGGAAGTCCACCGTCTAGACAGGCTTTTTGTGTTAAATTATATTTCCTGTTGCTGCGCAGGCTCTTTTATTGTACATGACAGCTTATGTCTCGATGACCAGTCCGTTGCATTACGATTAAAAGCAGTATCAATAAAGTAAAAAATGTGATGTGCAGTCAAGCTCGAGTCCTAAATCAGAATTTGAAAACCAGACACGTTTAACATTTGCATTCAACAAAAATCATTCAACAAGTGTATTTTGTCAGGTAATTATGGCATTTAACCAATGTTTGAGATATGTGAAACACACTTTTTTTACTGAAATGTTTATCAGTAATAATCTTAGTAATAATGTGTTATTTTAAAAAATATATATAATTTGACAAACTAGACTAAAATATATTGAGTTCTTTTTTGACTAAAACTAGACTAAAATTAAAAGTCTTTTAGTCGACTAAAACTTGACTAAGATACCTTGAGTTTTCTTTTGACTAAAACTAGACTAAAATGACGAGACTTTTAGTCGACTAAAACTTGACGAACAAAAATAGATATGTGAATGACTAAATATGACTAAAACTAACAAGGACATTTGGCACAAGACTAAGACTAAGACTAAATTAAAAATAGGTGACGAAATTAACACTATTGAGCACCAAGCCGGCCCTGCATCTCCTCCATCGAACCCGAGTAGGACTACAATCCCCGAGTTTGATGTGAGTACAATTTAAATATATTTTTTAATTTGTATTAGTCATTGGATTTGTAAATGTAAAGCATACATTTAGATTTCAATATTTGTGGTCTTTTTTCTTAGTCTAATTTAGGGTTACCAGACTTTCACGTTTTGTGGGGACATTCTCAGTTATTGGTTCAGTGTTCATTTCGTCGACGAATAATTTATTATTTTCCTCAACATTTTTTTCACAGACGAAAACGAGACGATAACTAAATAAAAACTAGTTTTGCATGACAAAAACTATGACACAAATCTATTGACATTTTCATCAACGAATAAAAACTAGACAAAAATGTTAGATAGTGACGATTTGGAAAGCGATCCAGTCAGAACTGATGTCCTGTGTTGGTGGTAGATGCACATTTGTACTGTAACGTGCTGATCTACCCAGCCGCACATGGATTGACATGCGCTGCATGTCTCATAAAACATTAAAAAATGTAAAAGTCTGGGAGAATGAATCTATTTGGGTACGGTTTTCTGTGCGCACACACCCGACCCGAAGCGTGCAGCCATGCACATAGACACCTATACAGCGTGTGAGTACTGAATTGAGCTCTTTCGTGTCTGAATGGACAAATACACACAACATTATGGCAAAATGTCCGTTTTGGAGAGTATTCACGTAAACTATGTTGGTTATGTCTTAAACAGTTTTGAGTGTATCGTATGTGCATCTGTGCATTTGGATCTGCATGTCATTGGACATGATCCGATGTCTTAAAGTGACAGTGGGTAATAAACCTAATGCGGTCTGTGTCCTAAATATTGATCAAGCAACAAAAGAAAAAGAGAAAAGCATTCACTGCTCATTAATAGCTTTAATATGGATTCATTATATTTAATTCATACAAATAAATATGTCTGTTCTACTTTAGGAAAAGTGGTTTTATTTAATTTTAATATTTTTTAAGTCACAGTAGTTAAATCTGTATCTGTATTGTATGTTCAAACTTTGAAATCATTTATATTAACCGGTGTTTTCTCTGGAAGTATGTGGGTTTGGAAATTTTAGAGAAATTCTAAATTAATGCATTACAATTGAACTAAACCCATTATAGGCCTGAAGCCTGCCAGCATGAGCTATGAATTTGAATCAATTAATGAAGCTATGAATCAATTAATTTTCTTCTTCTTTATGGCTATGCAACGAAACAGATAAGAAAATTTCTTCCTGAATGGAAAAAGTGCTATTCGTTCACTGAATATGATGAACCTGCACAACTGATGTACTGCAAAACATGCAGGAGCTGCCCAGCTCAGGCCATGGGGTAACTGGACAGAAAGTCAGAGTGAGGAGCATCAAAGAGCATGCAGCCACGATTGCACACAAATCAGCTGATGATGCCCTACAAGCAAGAGCTCACCCAGAAAGAGGAGCACTAGTGGCACTTTTTGACAAAATGGAGGCAGCAATACAGGAAAAGATGGTGAAACTCTTCAACATAGCCTACTTCATTGCCAAAGAGGAGGCGGCCTTCACCATGTTCCCCAAGCTGGTGGCTCTTCATCACACCAACGGCCTGGACCTCGGCAATACATATAGCAATGACCAGGCATGTTCATCACAGTCATCGGTATGCCTTTCATTGAGGAGCTTCAGGAAAAGTTGCGATCAGCCAGGTTCTTTTCTATCGTGTCTGACTCTTCAGTTGACCGATCAGTGAAGGACCAGGAGCTAATCTATTGCGTCTACCTCCAGAATGGCAAACCAGTGAACCACCTTATCCATATTGTTGCCCTGGACCATGCCCATAGCCAGGGCATTTTGGATGCCATTCTGGCTGGACTGTTGAAGGTTGGAGTGGGTGAGGAGTACCTGAAAAAACGTCTGGTTGGGTTTGGGGGTGTGATGGTGCTGCCGTAATGCTGGGTGTGAACAACGGAGTGACCGCCAGACTTCAGCGTTTGTGCCCGTCCATTGTCTCAATCTGGTGTGTGGCTCATCGTCTAGAGCTAGCTGCTCTAGACTGTGTCAAACAGGTTCCTCAGCTGCAAGACATTAAGCAAACACTAAGTGCCATCCACAAGCACTACACCTGCTCTGCGAAGGCCTTACGGGAGCTTCAAGAGATCAGCAAGGCGATGGAGATCTCAATTGTGAGGCCAGGCAACATTGAAGGTACTCGCTGGCTACCACACGTCACATGCATTGGAGGCATTGATGAGGAACTACAGGCCCATCTTGGTACACTTTGAGAACCATGCCAGTGACCCTAATGACAGGGAAGCAAGTGCAGCCATGAAGGGGAGAGCAAAGCTTGTGCAGCACACCCTGAAACAGTACAATATGCTGCTATTCATCCACCTCATGCTGGATGTCTTGCAAGAACTGAAGCACCTCAGCCTCCTGTTCCAGCAAGAAGGCCTCACATTGCAGATGGTCTCAGATGGACTGCAGACAACATCCCTGGCTCTTGTGGCCATGCAGGTGAGAATTCTTTTTTAGATTTGGCATTATTAGGTGCTAAATGTCGGGTGGAAAACCTTATTTGTCATTGACCCATATACATACACATTTAACTATGTTATAATGAAGATGACGACAACTTCAAAAACCTCAAGCTTCGCCTCACCAACAGCTTCTGTGAGTTTGTGTCAGAGCGTTTCAAAAGTCTGGAGACCGGCGTTCTGAAGGCAACCTCCACACTCTTTGACCTGTCCAATTGGCCAGAAGACACTACTGATCTGGCAACATTTGGCACAGCTGAGATTAATGCCTTCATGGAGCATTTCCATCCCATACTTGGCTTAACCTTAAGATTCTTGTTTCCCGTCACTACAGGCACCTTGATTCCCAGGTGCTGTGGCAGCGGCTGATTCAGGGTGCCATTGGAAGGAATGGCCAGTTTCAGCACATGCAGGTGGTAGCAGAGATCAGCCTTTTCCTCCCCATGATCTCCTCTTGCTGTGAGCGTGGCTTCTCCAGCATGAAGAGGATCAAGTCAGCCTGGAGGTCCTGCCTGTCCAATGAGATGCTCAACAGCCTCCTTCAAATCTCTGTTCATGGCCCCCCTGCACAACACTATGACTCTGTGAAAGCAGTGACCAAGTGGTGGAGTAGTGGCTTCAGGGTACGAAGACCTCAGTACAAAGACTGAGACGGAGACACAGAAATTCCCCCAAATTCTGCGTTCTAGAGAAGTCATATTACACTTTTTAAAGCCCTTTCTCTTAATAACACGTTTCCAGATGATCAGCTATGACACAGTACCACTTTGAGATATGTAGTTACCAGTATTTATTTGTTATTGTTTAATCCAACAAACTCAACCAACTCATGTTTTATGAGCTCAACGTTTTGAGTTTTATGTATTTTTCCCATATATGTAATTTTCGTATATGTAAAAAAAATAAAAAAGATTTGTTCTGCATGAATACAAAAAAGCATTTAACTCCTGCTATTTTTTATTAAATCTGTTTTCTTTTACCTGTTTACAGATAACTACTTTGAATGGAGCTAAATAAATATAATATATATCAAACATTTTAATGGTGTTTTTTTTATGTGACTAACAACTAACAACTATGGATGATAATAAAGTACAGAAACAACATGTTTATTTTGGGACGGTTGACATTCACCTTAGGACAGTTCAAATTGTTTTTCAGGACGGTTCCAGGACGGAGGTGAAAAAAGTTAATCTGGAGCCCTGCTTTAAATTAACTATTTTATTATCTTTATCTGTGTCCTACATGTTTAACACAACCCTGTTACTCCTGACATGATTTCCCTCCTTTTAAAAACAGAGCATTTCTTAAAACTGTGACACACAGGAAGTGACATCATCTGGGCTCTTTCTACTGCATGATTGGAAGACAAGAAAATAATATCAATCCATTGTCTCAGTTTTTACACAAACTGTAGCACTGACTGTATTCATCAACCCTGTTACCAAAGTTATGTAAGAAGAATATCTATAACTATGAATAACTTGTATGATATTTAACAAATACAACTTTATCAGTAACTTGGTGTTTACTGACTATGTAAAATAAAACAGTTAAAATAGTATTTAGCTTGATCTGATGTTGACAATCAATATAAAATTCTCAAACCTCCCTTTACTGACCATTTGTTGAAAAAACAAAAAAAACAGCAGGGCTCCAGACTGTGACCAATTGGTCGCATTTTGCTACCATTTTTCCTGCAGGTGTGACAAATATACATTTAGGAATATTTACAATGAATGCAAACAAAATGAAAGTGGAACGAAAATGCGTTACTCATTTATGCTTCACGGATCGTTTATTAGTTCAAAACCAATCATAAACAGCGCAGCGCCCCAAACTTGCCAGGCGCGGGCCGATCTCGATCACACAACACTGTTACTAGGAGATCCAGACTCTGGAGATCCAGTGAAGAAATCCACTGAATTCGCCTCAGAATTAATAACATCATCGCTGCGAGATCCAGTGAGAAACATTTCAATTCGACGCAGAGTTCTGTTATAAACCTAGCCTGGTTCTTAAACCTAGCCTTTAGGGCTGCAACAACTAATCGATAAAATCGATAATAATCGATTATGAAAATCGTTGTCAACGAATGTCATTGTCGATTAGTTGGTCTGCTCACGTCACGGGGAGCGTTCCTGATGACGTCACTTTCATGACAACGCAGTCACGCGAAATGGCAGAGAGTAATCGGAGAGAAACATCAGCACGGCAAGCAAAAAGTGTATATTCTCATTATATGAAGATGTGAAAATGGTATAGTCTAGTTTAATTCAATGCTACTGTGTAAACAGCTTTGTTTACTAATTTCGGGACAGTCACACTAACTTAGATCTATTTTGTATCGAGCATCAGGGTGCGCAATCAGTTCGCTCGCAACATAAGTGATGGATTAAAATAGCGCTACCGCAGAAATAGGTTAAATTAAATGGTGTTTACAAAGTGAAGCACTAAATATAAAGGCAGTTAATAACAGCAGCAGTAAAATATTGTTTTTTAGTCACTGTAGTCAGTGGTTTTCAGCGAATGCTTGTGCAGTAATACATCATTTTTCCTGTACTTTTAATCAAGCCTGTTGTCAGCTGCGTACCTCCATTCCGCTCTCTTTTTATAGCATTTGTCTACTATGTAAGGGATAATCCCGCTTATTACATGGCTACCCACCAAATAAATCAATAATTTTACACAAAATATTGATTTAAAAAGGAGTTTATTGATTTAAAAATTATTGTATTGCTTCCGCTAAAGAAAATAGTCCGTTCCGTCTCTACGGTTAGAATCCTGTGTCCATAGCAACGCTCTGTTTTTCTGGTGTGTTATACTTCGCAGCGGTCTGTTATCAAGAAATAACAGATTGCATTCTATATAAGAATGCAAAATCTGCTGCTTAATATCTTATTACAAACATGTTTGTGTCCTAATTTCATAATGTGAAGTTTATATGAGCAGCGCAACTCAATATTTTGTTTTGTTTATTTATATTTTGGACATTTAAAGAAGTTTTACTGTTTAAAAACTGGACAAACTTTTGTGTTTGGGGTTTAAAATGTAAAAATGAAAGATTATATTAGTAAAACTCAATGTGTGGCTTTTGCACTTTTTAAAGTACACTTTTACACATAAATACCCTGATTTAGGGTTTTATTTAGTTATAAACAAAAATCAAATTGAATAAAAAAAAAAACCTATCCGATTAATCGATTAATCGAAAAAATAATCGTCCGATTAATCGATTATCAAAATAATCGTTAGTTGCAGCCCTACTAGCCTTCATTTCATTTGTACAGAGAGTCTGGCCTCTCTCCATTGACAAGCGTTAACTTCCTTGTAGGCGGGTATTCTGTTGAAGTTTAAAACTATTAGATCTGCCATAACCAATCGCTAACCTTTGACCGTGACGTAACCCAACAACTCAAACTATCGCACGACCTCAACGTCATCATTCTCAGCCACTCCTTCTGTTCGCTGATTGGACCGCCAAAAAATGATCAGAGAAAACTAAAGAATACACCACATCCCAGACGTAGTTATGTTCGGTACACTGCGAAGAAATAAAAAAGTGAAATCAACAAGAAGAGCCAAAAGAACCCAGTTCTATAAAATCATGATGATAAATGTATGTTTAGTTTTTTTATACTGCAATTTTTATAAAATGTTTACAAAACACTAAATACGTTAGGACGTTTTACTTTATATTTCAAAGTGCTTAATTTTAAAAGTACTTAATTTCAAAATATGACCATACGCAATCCACGCATTCTGAACACGTGATCTTCTGCAATGCCCACATGTAAAACCAGTGGTGGACAGTAACGAAGTAAATGTAATTCGTTACTGTACTTAAGTAGTTTTTTTGCGTATCTGTACTTAAGTATTTCAATTTTGGGAGACTTTTACTTTTACTCCACTACATTTCAAAGTCAAATATCTTACTTTTTACTCTACTACATTTTCAAAATCAGTCGTTCCTTTTTATTTACGAGTGGATAAAAACTACTAAAACGAGCCACCAATCACAGTACATCGCACGCTTTTGCCCCTGCAAAGCTTGTGAAACAATATAGTTTGAGCAACAGTCATATAAATATACTGTATGACATACATGTATGAGATATATTTATTTATTGATTTATATTTATATACAGAGGATAATCATGGAATTTTTTTTTGTAATGTATGTCTAATATAGCCGACTTTGTATTGTTATTAAAGGGGGGGTGAAATGCTATTTCATGCATACTGAGTTTTTTACACTGTTAAAGAGTTGGATTCCCATGCTAAACATGGACAAAGTTAAAAAAATTAAATTGTACGTTTGAAGGAGTATTTCTGTTCCAAAAATGCTCCTTCCCGTTTGTCACAAGTTTCGGAAAGTTTTTTTCGAGTATGGGCATGTGTGACGTCAGATGTAACGGAATTTCCTTATATGGGTCCTAAGGGGACTTCTGCCGGAAGAACCGCGGGCACGCGCGCACTCGTAGACCAGAGCAAGAGAGCGAAAGCAGTACGCCCATCAAAGCGCTGTGCTCGGCTTTAGGGAAGTCAATTGTTTTATAAACAAAGCCCAGATCGACGGATTTGCAGATCGTCTAATGCTTATAAGGATCGAGCAGTCACAATGATAAAGGTTCGCGGTCGTGCGTTGGAACCGGACGGTGAGTAAAACTGCTTCTATTGACACTGTGTGTTGTTAGCTAACGTTAGGCGGGTAAGCACAGCTTTAGCTTCGCCCATACGGCCCGCCTCCAGCCGCTCGTTTTTTTCCGGAAAGACTCGGTCCAGCCTATCTTTCTTTTATAAATATAATAAAACTAAAGACTTTTTGGAGATATGAAGGATGCAATACTACTCTATAGGTACTCAAGATTAACAGGAGATTGAGTGAAAATGAGCATTTCACCCCCCCCCCCCCCCTTTAAGTCCAAAGTTCAGTGTTTTGTCAGATCAAATTTGCCATTAAGAACATAAACAGCAGTTATGTGCCAGTATTGCATTTATAATCAATTTGTAAATCATTAAGCTAGCATAAAGCTTGTGAAACAATATAGTTTGAGCAACAGTCATAAATATACTGTATGACATAAAAAAATATAAATAAATAATATATATATATAAATATATATAAATATATATATATAAATAAATCATTAAGCTAGCATAAAGCTTGTGAAACAATATAGTGTGAGCAAGTCATATAAATATGCTGTATGACATAAATAAATATAAATAAATAATATACTGTATATATGTGTATATATATATATATATATATATATATATATATATATTGATTTATTGATTTATATTTATATAGACCCTTTTACAGTTGGTAAACACGGTGACGTATTTGTGTGGGCGGAGCTTAGCTGGAGGCAGAAAGATCTCTCTGGCCGCTTCACTAACGTTAGTTTGCAAGTTTTGTTAGCTTGTTTTTTATCAATGACTGGAGAAAATCCGATTTTGTCTTAATGTGCAAGGTCACTCACTGTCCAGGACGCCGATTGTTATTTGCAAAAGTTAATTTTAACGGACGGAACCAGATGACCGTACACGCTCAGTCAATGGACGAACTGACAGGATTAACGTTAACGCTACCTCCGGTTGAGTGGCCTGACTTCTACACCTACCCGATAGAGAAACCGATGGTAAAGAGAAACTGAGGACATATAAATATATTTAGATGCCTATAATATAACTATGTGCTGAATGGTCATGTAAATACTTGTGTGGTGCGATCCGCAGTTCTGCCTAGCCAGCGCCAAGAAGACAACAATAAAGAGTGACACTACGGTGCAATTTTAATGATATGAATATTTTCTAGAAATAAAAATTCCAGATACAGCATACTCATTTTTCATTGATTCTTGCACCCAAGAACACAACAAGATGACTTTTAATAATAAAAATAATAATTTAAGCTCCTTATTATGTAGCCAAATCTGTGCTGGTTTGTATTGGCCGCCTCCAGTTTTCCGATTGTTTTGCCTCCAGCTAGCGCCGTGACGTAACTGTGACGTCGGCGCAAAAGGGGTCTATACAGAGGATAATCATGGAAAAAAAATGTTGTAATAAATCTAATATAGCCGACTTTGTATTGTTATTAAGTCCAAAGTTCAGTGTTTTGTCAGATCAAATTTGCCATTAAGAACATAAACAGCAGTTATGTGCCAGTATTGCATTTATAATCAATTTGTAAATCATTAAGCTAGCATAAAGCTTGTGAAACAATATAGTTTGAGCAACAGTCATAAATATACTGTATGACAAAAAAATATAAATAAATAATATATATATATAAATATATATATATAAATAAATCATTAAGCTAGCATAAAGCTTGTGAAACAATATAGTGTGAGCAAGTCATATAAATATGCTGTATGACATAAATAAATATAAATAAATAATATACTGTATATATGTGTGTGTATATATATTAGGGGTGTAACGATACGCGTATTCGTATCGAACCGTTCGGTACGAGGCTTTCGGTTCGGTTTTCGGTACGCACTGCGTACCGAACGGTTCGTTGGACCATTTTTTCTGCCGACCAAAATTTCTTTATTTCAAATAAAGGCGCGTCGCGGGTGGCAAGCGCGCTCATAGAGGCTGCCGCGACCACAACATCAACTGTGAAGCGGGACTCGCGAGCCCTGTGCGCGAGCCTAATCAAGCAACACCACACAGCGCTGAGATCCAGACCAGTAAAGAAAGCGTTTGAATTTCAAATGCTTTTTGAAGTCGCCACTTAAGTAATAACATCGCTGCGAGATCTAGTGAGAAACATTCACATTTCTCTGTTATTAACGGATCAAACAGCGCTGATGTGGAAACCATGGGAAGAAACATCGTGCCATGAATGAATGAACTGGACGATGTCCACAGATCAGCAACATTCACCGTGGATTTACTGTAGTAACACTAACTGCAAGGTATGGAAGTTTGTCAGGCTATAATGCTTTCAAGTAACATTACGTCGGTTTTATTTTGACATTATGAATACAATTGCTGCCCTCAAATGTTAATCTGATTCTGAACTAAAATAAACCTTTGTTTATACAATATTACATTTCATTTTGTCCAAGGAGCTGTTTTGTTTTATATGCTCATAATAAGAATCAAGTATAGCTCCATTAGTAAATTATTAACAAAGAAAATAAATAAAAAAATCATACTTTATGATGTTAGTTTCATTAAATAAAATAATAATTAAAAAAATAATAATTCAAGGAAATTTCTCTGGCATTTATTTATTTTTGCTGTATGGAAAACGTACCGAACCGAACCGTACCGAACCGTGACACAAGTGTATCGTATCGAACCAAACCGTGAATTTTGTGAACCGTTACACCCCTAATATATATATATTGATTTATATTTATATACAGAGGATAATCATGGAAAAAATTTTTTGTAATAAATCTAATATAGCCGACTTTGTATTGTTATTAAGTCCAAAGTTCAGTGTTTTGTCAGATCAAATTTGCCATTAAGAACATAAACAGCAGTTATGTGCCAGTATTGCATTTATAATCAATTTGTAAATCATTAAGCTAGCATAAAGCTTGTGAAACAATATAGTTTGAGCAACAGTCATATAAATATACTGTATGCTGCCTGTCATAGGCTAAATTGTCCATCACGTGTGAATTACTGAAAATAACCATATAAAAGCATCAGATTTGTAACATTGTGATAAAACATCCACATACAGCAGACAAATATATAACACGCTTTAGCTAAAGCATTAAGAATGAGGTCAACAATAGCAGTTCTTCTTCTGTACAAATGTCTTATATTCGCTCCGAATGCTGCAGGTTTGACCATCACACCAGAACCGACCGCTTCTGAATTGAGTGCTCAAGATGAAATCAAACACTTCACTTGTCCTTTGAGTATATGCATAGACCTACTGAAGGAGCTTGGAGCCACAGAGACACGACTCAAAGCTCTGGAAGTCAGTCAGCAGGAGCTGATGTCCAGACTTGCTAACAGTGAAGCTCAGATTGAGGAAATCAAAATGGAAAACCAAGGTAAGACTGATGTTTTTGAGGGTCTAATACACTGAAAAACAATTGGTATAGGATATACTTTGTTATTATTTATGAAACTTACAAGCGATTTCTCAGTGAAATTTGTTTCCAAGAAATGGCAAGTTTCATACTGAATTAAAACAGTCTTGGAGTGATATTTGTGATTATTAAGAGGGTATATGTTCTCCTCAGGCAGACCAAATGTGGCGTTTTCAGCTTCATTAGGATCAAATGGTTTCTTTGGACCAGTTAACACAGATACAACACTGGTTTACAAGAAGGTCTTCATTAATGTTGGTGATGCCTACAACCAGGCCACAGGTATTGTTAATTCACACTGCTGAAAACTGAATCAACACCTTTATAATTCATGTCTACAGCTGTTAAATGGAGATCTGTCTCACATCTCACTCTTTAACAGGGATTTTCACTGCACCGGTACGGGGAGTTTACTATTTCAGTTTCTTCTACCATTGTGGAACTAAACATTCAACAGGGTTGTTCTTGTTTAAGAATGGAAAGCCAGAAGCAAAAACACAACATAACAAGAGTAGTGATTCTTCACAGAATGGAGGCAACGGCTTAATTCTGCTGTTGGAGAAAGGGGATCAAGTCTATATCAAACTCGAAAAGAGCAAATGGATCTGGGATGTAGAAAATGTCACCGTGTTCAGTGGTTTTCTTATCGATGCCATATAAATAAAATACACCCTGGGAACAAGCAGAAGAGTTATACAACATGTTATGGGTTTAGAGGTTAAGGTGAAATATCAGGCTACTTAATCAGGGGGGGGGCTGCTCTGTGGTTTCAATGGCGCATGACAAAGTAAACACTGTAATAAATAAATCATGTAATATTTGTGTAGACATTATAATACTGGAATGCAGAAATACTACACAGAACAAACTGTCATATTACTTGAGGGAGCAATAAATACATAAATGGAATAATTCTTGTGCTGCCTGTCAGGTTTTATGAGAATGTGCTGTCTGTATGTTTCTTTTTTTTTTTATTCACACCACAGCAGTATGTATCTTTATACAAATCTTAAATGTATTTTCTTCAAAAGGCAAATAAAATTGGATCTTCATTTTAAATGGATAGTGTTACGACCTGTGTTTATGTAGCTTTTTTTTTTTTTTTTTTTTTTACACTATCTTTGTTGATTTTAGAAACATTTACATAAAAAAACAAACAAACAAAAAAAACATCTATACTATACACAAGTCAAAACAATGGTACATTAATATCATGGCATGGTGCATGCTATGCCTGCTTACACAGAAAATAAACTATTTGGTTCAGCTTCTTTCAAAAATCATATAAAGGGGTTCCATACTTTGAAAAACTTTTCAGGTTTTCCCATAACAATATATGTGAGTTTCTCCAAAGCCAAACAACAAGACACTTCCTGTAACCATTATTTAAAATTAGGGCTTTCTGTGTTTTTCCAATGCCGAGCGACTACAAATTTTGCTTGTAATAAACAGAAGGTCAACATTTTCTTACCAAAGCTAGTTAACCCTCTGGGGTCTGAGGTGTTTTTGGGGTCCTTGAGATGTTCTGACATGCCCTGACATTTGTACTTTTTTCAGTTGCTTATAAACATATTAATGGCAAAGGTGTAATTACACTCTATTTAGCACAAACAGGGCTACCATAATATGTGAGCAACATGTATGTTTGTATTTTTGAGAGAATAATGTTTATGCATGGTTATTGAAAAAACACATACTAAATATGTGTCAATAAGACTTTTGACTAATGGATGTTGTCGACTAATGGATCACGCCGGCGTGATTGCCGACCCCAGGGGGTTAAAGTTCAAGTTACAGGGATATTATTATAAATATTAAATATACAAAGTTTAGGACATTTGGGGACATTCTGTTTCACCACCAGTGACAAAAAGTCCAAAACCTTTACCCCAAAAAGTTGAACTTGAGGACCCTTCCATAAGCAATGGTATAAAGTTCCTATCTTTAGGTTGCATTTTATACATTGATTGGGAATGTTGGGATTACATTTATGTAGTAATTCTGGAGTTATGTATACTCTCATAATCCACTTGTACTGCAGAAGTTTATTAATTACTGGTATTAATTGTTTGGGTTTGGGCCTTTAAGCAGGTACTCTGCCATTCATCTTCTGTTATATATCTTGACACCAAGCCAAACGCTTTTTCTCCATATTTTCAGCTTATTGTTTTTCTATTTCTCTGTTTTCCTCTTCTCTTCCTTGTTTTGTCTGATTTCTAACAGGTTGTCCAATGATGGGCTGTAAGAAAGCCATTGGTTGTCCAGTCGGGGCATGGTCTTTATAATGCTGGAACTCGTCTGGGAGCTCATTGTTGTATCGGTCGTACTTGGGTTGAGAGCTCCGTAATCCCTGATGATCAAATTTGAGTGTATTAGTGATGTTAACTAGTTCAAGTGAACGGGCAACCTTTTGTAACATCTGAAACCGTTTCCCCCTATATCTAAACAACATATCCTAAAAAGTGTGGAGCGTAGGGCTGTCCTGCTACCCTGGTAATCCAGAGTTCTCGCGAATTCGCTCAGCGAGTTACTCTGGTGTCGAGTAATGATGCTCATTAAATATGCCCCTCGATCAGAGCTGCACCAATCACATCGGGTTATCTGATATTGGCGGGCCAGAGGCGAGCTAAACAGATGACGGCAGCACTGATCAGCATTATCAAACATGGATGTTTTACACTAAAAACAAACACTGATGTACTATTTTATTTAATACTGTGAAGCTGCCTTGATACAATCTGTATTGTGAAAAGCGCTATATAAATAAAGTTGACTTGACTTGACTTGACTTGACGTCGAAGTCATTAGTAAACATTGCAAGATGGATATGGATGAACACCAGTTGTTTGAAACGGCTTTGGCTTCTATAATGATTAATGAATGAGTTAGACTTGGCTTTTTATCTAAAACAGGAACAGAAGACGCCGCTGGAATCGTTCCTTGGCAAGAACAAGAAGGACGTTTTTGTTGTTTTGCCGACTGGATACGGTAAGAGTCTAATCTACTAGTTAGCTCCGCTGGTAGCTACGCGTATGGGGCTTATTTTGATTGGTTGTCGTGTTATCCAATTGCATGCAGTGAGATTTTCAAATGCACGTTTGGGGCCGTTTGGGAATTTTAATTATATTATTTTTATATATTATATTATTAATTTAATAAGAGCGCTTTTAAAGCCCAGTGAAAGCATAGGCTACTGTCAGTTAAAGGACAAGTTCGGTATTTTACACTTAAAGCCCTGTTTACAGATCGTTTCTGATGAAATAGAACGGTTAAGATTAACATAACGTAACGTAATTAATTTGGACACATGCTGCTGGCCCGAGAATTTAAGGTTTATTTCGCTTTCCCCAAAACCTCTAGAATGGGTGTATAGGTGCACTGGAACAATCCTTCATAAAACGCATTAAACTTTCGTTTACAAAGACGTGAAACTCACCGAGTGGTCAGGGGTGTTCACTGATATGCTCACACAAAAATCGCTGCAAAAGATGCTTTTGAATCCACATCTCTGAGTTTACAAGAAGAGATTCAAAATCCACTGTTTAAATCCTTTTTGATCACTGCCGAGCACCGTACGTAACATGTTTTATTACTGAAATGCTGGAAAGTATTTTCAAGAACAATATTTCATCGCAGCTCCACCTCAGCGAACAAAAATGGGAAAGAGAAGAAAGCACGTACATTTTTTTAAATGGTTATTATTGCAGCAATATATGTTCCAATTTTAAAATATGTAGGCTATAGGCTATTATAGTTTGGATTATTTTTTATAATATTCAATAGTCCTAATAAATATAATTTCAACTATTTCTGAAGTGCTTCTTTTATAAAGAACACCACTTTCTAGCATAAAGCAGTGAAACAGCGCATGAACAAGTGAATAATTGATTCTCGAGCCATCGATATCAACAGATTCAGCACCATCGCCACGGACAGCACCGGGTAACGTCGCACGCAAGAAGTTATATCGTCATTTTGCGTCATCGGAGGATTTTTTTGTCCAGAGGCTAGAGACTACAGCCAGTAGGAGGGGCTGTCCCGCATGTTTTCAACCCACCCATAGAGGGTGGGATCTCACTCACAGAATGTACACATAGTGTCAGCCATCTTTCTTTGGAAGTTAAGCTAGCAGGCTCTTGTTCTGTGGAGAAAGCTGAGTAAGTAGGGGTTACCATCCTCTTTTCCCGGACATGTCCGTCCGTCGAGATGTCCGGGATTTGGCTTTTGCTTTCTGCAGTCGCCATTCATTGTTTACATGCACACCTTTTGTTTCAATCTAACTGAATTCATACCGAATGATGAATCTGAATGTAGTGTTTACATGAACGCTAAACAAGTGATCAGTTGATGTGCGTTTTAACCCTCTGGGGTCTGAGGGGTTTTTGGGGTCCTTGAGATGTTCTGACATGCCCTGACATTTGTGCTTTTTCAGTTGCTTATAAACATATTAATGGCAAAGGTGTAAATTCACTCTATTTAGCACAAACAGGGCTACCATAATATGTGAGCACCATGCATGTACATGTTTGTATTTTTGATAGAATAATGTTTATGCATGGTTTTTTAAAAAACAAAAAACTAAAGTTTCTGAAATAAGGCCAAAAAACACATTCTAAATATATGTAAATAAGACTTTTGACTAATGGATGTCATTGCCTACTGTTTTTTCTTCAAAATTATGTGAAAATCATCCTGCCTAATCATTCACATAACACAATACATTGATTTAAATCTTGTAAAACACTTTTTGTTTGGAAAGGCAATTCAAGATTCACACCTGCGGAGTCAATGGGGCCCGCATAATGAGGCTGCATACGTAATGAGCCTTTCATTCAGGTGTGTGACTGAGCCACAAGAATGCAAGGACAATATATAACTGGTTTGTTGTTTTTTCCACAAATTTTGCTTGCAAATTGTATAATATCCAAGGTAAACATTTCTAGTAATTGTGCAGTTAATTGTTCTCATACTGTATTTTCAGATTTGGAATATATTCTCTTCCCAAATGTGTCACTAATAAAGCATAATACAGTTATTTAAAAGAGAAGGCTTATAATGACCTCTATCCTTATATATATAATTTTTTTTAAGGTTATACAATTACAACAACATTTAAAATTGTAACAATATTTCCAGTGTAATCTTTCTTTGTATTCGCGATTCATATTTAAACAGTATTTTTGCCAGCTGTAGTAGCTCCACAACAGCACGCATCTGTGCATTCATTCATTCCGATTAGAACAAAGCAAACAGAACTGACCTAATTCCTCAGCGGGATCCGTTTGCTCCTCGAAATGATACTTCCAGAACTTCTGAGGTAAATTTTTGCAGGATTATTATCAAGATAGATTCCTCTGAGGAAAAGGTGCATTCTTCCTCGCTGTCCAGAATCATCTGAAGGGCGTCTTTATTACCGGAGAAGCGTGTCATATTTAAAACGCGATGAACTATCAGTAAGTCTAATGAAGAAACTGTGTTTTTATAGCATTGATCAAGGGGCGTATGCGATGCATACTAGATCAACTAACTATTTACATGTGAATCGCGCCGGGGGCGGGGCGGCCTCAGCACATTATAGAGATAATGAGGCAGAAGGAAAAACGGTACCTCTCCTTGCTTTCAAACGGATTACATGAGTTGAAAACATTTGTTTTTTATATAAATTACTTCATTTAAAAGAAGAGATTTCAAGCTTCATAAAGACATATCTCACGTGCCTGTTTGAGAAGTATTCGCTGAGTTATGATTCATTTTCGGACGCGTTTCAGAATGAACTACACGGACAGAGAGAAGGCAGAACTCGCTTCGTGTTTATTTTTCTTTATTTGGCGAAAAGCACAACACTTTGTTTTTATTGTGAGTATACACAAAAATAATACACACTTAACAGGATAGATTGATGTATAACACAAGCATATAAGATAAAAATTAATATTTTAATTTTATTATTTTTTTGCACTCATACAGAAAAAAACGAACCTATCGCGCCGGCGCGATAGCCGACCTCAGGGGGTTAACATTGCTAAGAAAATTCCCGCTCCTCCGTGAGAGATACGAGACCATTTGTTTAAAAAAAAAAAAAAAAAAAAAAAACGCAGGGCTCCAGATTGTGACCAATTGGTCACATTTTGCTACCATTTTTCCTGCCGGTGTGACCAAATATACATTTAGGAATATTTACAATGAATACAGCGAATGCAAACAAAATGAAAGTGGAACGAAAATGCGTTACTCCTTTATGCTTCACAGATCGTTTATTAGTTCAAACCAATCATAGACAGCGCAGCGCCCCAAACTTGCCAGTCGCGGGCCGATCTCAATCACGCGTCGACACTGTTACTAGGAGATCCAGACTCTGGAGATTCAGTGAAGAAATCCACTGAATTCGCCTCAGAATTAATAACATCATCACTGCGAGTTCCAGTGAGAAAAATTTCAATTCGACGCAGAGTTCTGTTATAAACCTAGCCTGGTTCTACCAGACTCTCGTACATTTCATTTGTACAGAGAGTCTGGCCTCTCTCCATTGACAAGCGTTAACTTCCTTGTAGGCGGGTATTCTGTTGAAGTTTAAAACTATTGGATCTGTATAACCAATCGCTAACCTTTGACCGTGACGTAACCCAACAACTCAAACTATCGCACGACCTCAACGTCATCATTCTCAGCCACTCCTTCTGTTCGCTGATTGGACCGCCAAAAAATGATCAGAGAAAACTAAAGAATACACCACATCCCAGACGTAGTACTGAAGGGAAATAAAATTGAGCGGAAATACTCAGGAGGGCGGAGCCAGGCTATTATAACCCATAGATATCAGATCAAACAGCGCTGACGTGGAAACCAGGAGAAACACTTAGACAAGGCTTTCAGTCCACAAATCAACAACATTCACCATGGATTTAGGCTAATGTAGTAACTCTAGCCATAACTATGGTATTGTGACAGAAATAATCAAACGCTTACAAGTACTACACATCTTTTTCCAGCACTTCAAATCTATAATATCATATATAAATGTTATTTTATATAAATGTATGTTCAAGAATTTGTCAGTATTACAGTTATTTTGGGGGAAATTTAAATATTAAATTGCAAGCTGATTTAAGGTGTGCCCCTGAATTTTGTGCTTCTAAAATTTTCAGTCAGGGGCTCCAGCGCTCCCAGTGAAACCATGTACCATTTCATAGTTGAACTGTTTATCTAAATGTGATGAAGTGCTTGAATGTTTCTAACATGAATGTTCTTCAGCATCATGAATGAATGAAGAATAAACACCAACCTCTTTGTTCTTCAGGATCTTCAGTGTGTTTCATTCTGCAGGGTTCTGGATCACTCATGTTCTCACTGTCCTCTTTAAGTGTCAGTTTACAGGAGATCTGAAGACATCAGCATAATAAATGAGGTGGAAACAGGAACCACTGATGTAAAATAAAGGGTATTTCAGAAGATCTGTTAATATTGATGAGCCTCAGATAGGGCTGCATGATTAATTGCAATTTCCATGTAATTGCACTTAAATCGAGATGGCTTATCACGATTTTAAAATCGCAAAGGCTGCAGTTATTTTTTATGAGCAGTTTGTCATTGATGTACAGCTCTGTAAACGCTGCTCACTCTGAAAGCACTGTGCCGGGACGATTGAAACGCGAGACGGATAAATCATTGAGATTTCCTTGAAAACCACTCACATCATGTATGCCAAATTTCGTCAGCACATAGGCTACAGCACGCAATGCCTACCAGACCCGCGAAAACATTTCTTCTTTACGTCATGCCGTTTTAAGGTTAGAGCCGGAAAGTTGTTTTTGAGTGCGGTTAGTGAATTCTTGCGTGCGGTACTTTTTTTTACTGACAAGTTGTATCTATTGTTTCATGTGCCATTGTAATGATAATACGGAAGGTGTATTAGTACTACAACACACCCTTAATTATCAGAGTTTTTTAGTTTAAGGGCAAAACAGGTTCAACTGGCAGGAGGCGCTGTCGGGACGGTTGAAACAAGTGTTAAACCTGGTCATAGGAAAACTCATTTTCTTCATAATAACAGGCAATTCAACTAGCAAACACGCAATATGACTCAAGGACGAAATATAAGAAAATGAATTGTAAATGGATTTGTCTGTCTTCATCAAAATACTTCACTTCATCGTTTCCACTGAGCGGTACGGGACGGTACAGTACGGTTCGGGTCGGTAAACCATGATCCGGCTAGCGTTTCCACTGCCAACAGTACCCTTACTTGAGAGGCGTGGTGTTTGCCGGAAAGAAGCGATCGACGTCATTTTCATGCGAATAAGAAAGCCATAGTAAACAACAATGGATGACATACAGCAGATCTTGTTCTTGCTTCTCGACATGTTTGTCACAAGCGCAGATATCAGGCGTTTCTCAATACCAAGTAGGCTACACAAAGTTCGGACATGCCAAGTCCGACTTAGGAGAAGGACTTCTACTCCGCTCTGCTACTTTGTATACATTTTAGGCAACAATAAAACGAAAGTGTTATAAAACACCACTCTGCCTCTTTTCGTTTTCATTCAAATAAATTTTAAACATTACAGGCACACAAATGTGGTTCAGGCAACGCATATTGATTAGCCTATATTCACAGCATATAGGTCAATGACGTGACGGGTCATTTTTTTGTCCAAAGGCCTTAATAATAATAATAAAAAAAAAACACATAGGCTATATGACATCCAAAGTATGTAAGGTAGTACAACTTGATCTCTTTTACTGAATCCAAAAGGTAGACTATTAATTATATTTATCTACATATAAAGGTATTTTTAAGATTTTGAAGTGTCTAAAGCTCATTCGGTTTAACTGTCCGAAGGCCAATACAGCAATTTCATTTGTGATTAAAATATCTTAAAATTTCATAAATTTGTATTTTTTTTTATTCTGGCATGATTTTATAACATTATATATCAACATAGTGCAAAATGGTATTGAAATTATGTGTAGAAGTCGTTGCTTTGTTATGAGAAAAAATGTCCGGAAAAATTATTTGGTGACAAATTTTGCCCATCTTGTAAAAAACGACAAAAAACAGTGTTAATTGATTGTACAGACCACAAAATCTTATTGTTAACACCTAGGTATCTTATTCATGCCACAAAATCTTACTGTTAACTACCTGTCCAATGACAGTGTAGTCAGAGCCGTCGCATAGGCTGTGCGAACTGTGCAACTGCACAGGGCCTTGCGCCACTAGGGGGCCTCGCAATCCTGCTGATTTTTTGCACAATTTTCCACCGGGCAAAATTGCGATTGTTAACTCATGATTTCTGTTCTGTCTGTGCGCACCAATCTTGTACTTCTATCTACTCCTCAACCAGACCACCTAGAGACTTCGGGTTTTCGGCATTATGTTAAAGAAGGTCTAATCTCGGGAACGCACAAAAAAAAAAAAAAATTCCAGGAAAAGATTTACTATCTCTTAGTGTTGTAATCCCATGACGTCAGAAAATTGCGCTAAAACACTCACTGAGTTTTTATTAGCCTACTACTTTTTTTTTTTTTTAATTTGTTTTGTTTTTTTGTCCCCACCACTTTTTAAAACATCTTGCGACACGAATGTACCAATTCTACAAATAAATAAAACATCTCCAGTTAACTGGCAGAGTATTCATTTCGTTAGTTTTTTTAAATAAGAGACGATCTAGCGCTGAAATGTGTTTTTTAAATCAAGGGATAAAAGTGCTCATTGCCGCTGCCGCTCGTGTGCCTCGCGCACACTGTCTTCACTCGGACGCGCGCTTCAATCAGTTCCGGATACTCAAAACATAATGCACACAAACGTGTCCATGCTTGATATACAACCACTAATGAACATAATCGGTTTTGATGAAAAAAAAAACTATATGAGTGCAGATCTGAACCTAAAATCTCTGGCACGCTAGACGAAAATTCTACCTCTGGGCCATTCAGATACACATCAATAAAATAGCCGGATGTATTCACACGAAAATTCTCGAGCTGACTTGATGTAGGCTAAAGCCACTCGTTGCACAGTTGATTTTTTTTCCCTCTGAAATAAATAGCAAAAAGTCATAGCTGAGACTATGCATAATTATGCTGTATTATTCTACTTGATAAAAAACGTATTGCAGCGAGATTATGCGTGCAATAGAACTAACGTTAAAACAGCTACGTCCGTGTGACTGTTATTCATGCGCAACTGAGCATCCACATCAATGAGCAGGGCCTCGCATTTCAAGTTCGCACAGGGCCTCGCACCCCACCTGCGACGGCACTGAGTGTAGTGACCATACATTTCAACTGAATGTTTGATTTGAAGTAGGGCTGCACGATTTGGGGAAAATGTCATATTGCGATAATTGAGGTCAATATTGCGATTACGATTGCGATATGCGATATAATAAACAAATGGTTTCATGAGTCAACTTGCTTGGTTCTCAAGGAAAATAAATGCACACACAGATTAGTGATAATCAGCCTAAAGAAAAAAGTTCTTTAGTCAAGAGCAGTGAGTGTTTTTCTCTGTTCCCTTTGTTCTTTGATTAACTTTAGCGACAGATTATTATTTTTTATTGCATTTTAACAAGAACAAAACATAATTTACATACAAGAGTACATATAACCATACATGTCAGGGGTAAAGAAAAATAATAATAAATATAAAAAAATAAAAAAATAAAGAATAACTTAAGCGACATTAGTGGCTACTGTACTGTCCCTTTAAGACCAGCCGCTGTCAGACACGCGGATCTCACACGCGCCTCATTCTCAGTCATCACACCTCTTCATGTTCATCATAAGACTACTCTTATGTTATGAAGACACTCGACAAAAAGACATTTTGGCATAATTGTGTGTGTTATTGTTCGTTCAAGCTCGAAAGAGAACTGTATTCTGTCATGCTGTTTTGTGCGCACGCACGATATTAGCGCGAGTCTTTCTGTGTGTCACAGTCAGACATTCACAGGCAGCGCGTTCATTTTGGCATACATGTGTGTTGAACGTTCTACTGCGAAAGAGAACTTGATACTGGCGCGCGTCTATCTGTGTGTGTGTGTGTGTGTGTGTGTGTGTGTGTGTGTGTGTGTGTGTGTGTGTGTGTGTGTGTGTCAGGAGGACATTCACAGGCAGCTCATTCTCTATGTCTTATCGCGCATGAATGGTTTAAAAGCATTTGCATTAATAAGTGCATTAACAGCGCAAATTTGTTTATTTAATATAAAATCGCAGCATTTTGCGTCATATAAATCGCGTAAGCTTGACATCGCGATTGCGATACGATTAATCGTGCAGCACTAATTTGAAGTGATAAGTACACAGGTTACTTTCTAAGAAAATGTATGCTTTATGTTGTATTAGAAAGGACTGTGGTAATACAGTTCATTTAAATGTTTTGAAAGGGAAATATATTCAAAGATGAATGTTACATATGTATGTTTAAAAGAGTAATCAACTTCAAATCAAAAGGGCTCAACTTAACTCTTGCAGAAATCAACTTAATTAAAGTTCATGTTACTTAGAAATGTGTTTTATTGTGACCAAAAAACTTCTTCACCTAACTTAAAACATTATGTTGGATCAACTTAATTACTTGCATTCATGTTGAAAATTACTAAGTTCATGTTACTTAGAAATGTGTTTTATTGTGGCCTAAAAGGTAATTCACCATACTCAAAACATTGCTTTGAATTAATGTAGACTAAATCTGCCAGCAGTCTTAACTAAAAATTCTAGTGGAAAACATATATTTTTTTTGTTGACCCAATGTTTTATTTTTTAGTACTCCAACACTGTAAAAAAATATTTTCATGATTTGTTAACACAACTTTTAATCTTTTGTCAAATCAACTTAGATAATTAATGTGGTTTAACTTACAAATGTAAGTTACCTGGTTGCCTTAAAATTTTGAGTTCATTTAAATTAAAAAATTGAGTTAATGCAACAAAGAGATCGGTCTAATAAATAGAAACTCAAAATATATGTTATCTGAAACCACATTATCTAAGTTGATTTGACAAAAGATTATGGTTTAATAAATAGAACCTCAAAATATATGTTATCTGAAACCACATTAAGTTGATTTGACAAAAGATTAAAAGTTGTGATAACAAATCATGAAAATATTTTTTACAGTGAATGGAAGGGTACCCAAAAAGTAGTATGGTACGGCATTTTGGTACACAACTAATTCACAACTTTTGACAGTGGAATCGCAAATAACTGCATACACCACACTGTACTGTACCGTACCGCTCAGTGGAAACGAGCCATTAGAGCATGAAAACAAGCATTAGATGAATAACTAGTTGGCTAGTTGGCGTTTAAACTGTTATGTTTCATCCGTCCCACCACTGTGGGCCGATTGAAACAAAGCACAACTACCGTTCAAAGTAAATTTTTACTTAAATCATTCTATATTTGTACCAAATAGCACATGATATTAAGTGAACACATGTGTGAGTTCAGGTTGTTGATAAAAAAAAAAAAAATCTATCTGTAACCTTCTTAGAAAACGACGTTTATCTGAAAAGTGTTTCAACTGTCCCAACTCTCCCCCACTATTCTTCCAGGTGTAAAACGCGATTCATTTTTATTAGCATTGCTTTAATGTCTCACGTGGCTCATCTTAGGCTCAATGTAAAGCATTTAGCAGAATCTGTTCCAGTATGACACTTGAGATCGATTCACATTAATTCCCTCACAGATCTTATACTTTGACTTTTGACTTGACGAAACAATCACACAAACGAACACAAAATCGCTCAGGTCTGAATGAACTCAACATATTCTCCTCATGCTCGCTGCTGCTGCACTAAATGATTATTTCAGAAGGAAGACGCCAGAAAAGACGCACAAGTATAGCTGTGATCGATGAAAACAATACAGAAATGAGCCTGTCCCTTAATCAAACTGTATAAAGTGTGTGTGATGGTTGTGTAAATATGAGAAATACCGTGAACTGCTCTCCTCACCTCAGAAGACTCGACGCTGAAACTCTCAATGAGGGGAACTAGAGACGGCGCGAGCGAGCGGTGACGTCATCGGCCGCCAACTGTTGATGTTCGGAGACGCGCCTAAAGGCCTCATTATGCTTCTGCGTCAACTCCACGGCGTAGCTACGTCGTCACTCCTACGGCGTCGTGGCTGTTTTATGGTTCTGCGTCGGGTTGCATTGCATCGCGGTGCATTTCACCGCCAGAACGCTAGGTGGGGTGTGGTTCGCGAATCTCTTTTCTAGTTTGTTTTGGTTCCGTGCGCTGATTCCGCGCGAGCGAAAGAGAGAGAGAGAGAGAGAGAGAGTGTTGTTGCCCGTCTATGGTTGTTGCAGCTGGAGCTAATCGACCTTGAACAACAAATGTAAATAAACTTTTTTTCAAAACAACCATTGATCTATTAATGTGCAATGAGTAAAAAAGCACGCCAAGAACAAAGGGCAAAGGTTTAAGTATACAATAATAAAAAAAATAAGAGTAATAGGTACAAGAAACACACAATATAAAACTGAAACACAATATAAGTTAACCGTAATATAAAACATTATCTAAGAAAATTAACTATTTACAAAAGTGCACTGAATCACGAGGATGCAAATGTTCAGTCTTGCTCTCTGCTCTCATACACCAATCACAGCCCTTGCGGTCTGCGTCGCCTCGACGCGTAGTTACAATTTTTTGGAGGTGCACGTCGAGCTACGGCGGAGGGGTTGGAGAGGGGTTCGCGGCGACGCAGAGGGGTCTGCGGGGGTACGCCGTCGATTCGACGCAGAAGCATAAAACAGGCTTAAGGCAAGCCGTATTAGCATTACCCCTGGCTGTACTCGTGTAATTTAGTTTTGACTAGTCAAAATTCAAATTCCAAATATCTTAATTACAATTTTGACTCGTAGTAATTGGAATTAATATCTACAATGTGATTATGACTAATCAATATACATTCGAGATATCTACAATTTTATTTTGACTAGACATATACATTCAAGATATCTACAATGCTATTGTCACATTCTCTTCCATTGGAAAATATTTCCGGATATCTTCAGATGAGTTTTGACTAGTAGAAATTTTAATTAAAGATATCTATAATGGATTTTGCACTACGCATTATTATGGCAAGCTGTTTTAGCATACCGGTATAAAACTATGTTTTGACTATCCATAAATATATTATATTGGAGGCCGTAATGCCATTAGCCAAGGACTGAAAGGCACAATATGTCACTTTTTTGCTTTAAAAATAGCAAAAATCACTATATCTATGTTATATTTTTTTACTTACTTACATGATCCCGACTGTTTACAACAACTTTCAAACCAGGAGAAATTTGTAATTTAATTCGAAGACACGGACCGTTTCTATATTGTCGCCGTCAATGGCATCATATCTGCGTTGTCCCTGGTTTCCGCTCGTACTGCCATAGCAACCAGAGCCTACCTATCAACCTATCTCTGATAGTAACCAAGGTGACTGATGTGGACAACTGTGTAGTTCACAATGTCTATTTGCACTCTGTTGTTGTTTCGTTCAAACATTATGGACCATGGCAAGCAGACTTTGGAGAACTAAAATGAGAATCAATATCAGCGCGGTGTTTTCGAGATGCCTAGAGCTCCCATAGACAGTATATAAACGAGAGCTCCACGTCCGAGACTTCGACCGCTCCTACATGTACTTTATTAAACAGGTGAGCACATTTACATAAAACTAATCAATGTTATATAGTTCAACAATGATAAAATGTTAGAATATGATCTGTATGTTATTCTAAAACATTCTAATGAAACACAGAAATTTCAACACATTCAAATGCAGTTTAGTGTGATAGTGTAATGTTAGACCAATTGAAACAGCGCTGCGTTACCTCACAAGTTTAATTTGTCTAATAAACTGACCTGTGAGTTGTAATTCTGCATTTGCGTGTAGTTCGGTAGAATGAAATGTCCATATTCCTTTTATATCCACAGGACTCACGTCACGTGTGGAGCTGATAGCTGTCTCTTAGCAATCCCGAACTGCTTCATATCACAGTCATGATAAAAGCATTGATGTATGTACTCACCCATAAACATTATTAGATCGGTCGGCTTGACGTTGATGACAAGATCCATAATTCTTAGCAAATGTTGCGTCATCAAACTACACCTTTGTTATTGTAAGAGGTTAGAGACCCCTAGCGGAGAAAAATTCCATACTGTATGTTGAAAATAACTTTTCTGTAGGAGGGATATCTATATGACCTCTTAAAAACTACAGACAAGTCTGATCTCACCTTGAGGAAATTGACTTTTGACGTCTCGTGTACCTACCAATAACTCGCTCTCCAGATTCCTCTTATGATCGCCTACGGTTGCTATTTGGGATTGTTTGCTTGGCTGGTGTTATTGTTTGGCATGTGTTTATGTAAACAGCGTTTATATATCAATATATGCTTGGAAAAAGTTTCTGATCTTTTGGCTGTTTTTTTTTTTTCACTTTTCTTTGTTTGATTCTTTATTTTTAATATCTAGCATTACGAGCTTTCTGAATACGCTTTAGTATCAGTGCTCGTGTCTCTTTCCTGCCGTTCTGTTAATTACCTCGTTAGTAAACCAATACATCACAAACAAAAGCAGAACAGCTTGAATCTCCTCCGGACTTATTATTAATGTGTCGCTCAACGGATTACTGTCCGTCACAGACTGGGAGGAGCATTCGCGTGCAGTTCTACGTCACCAGGCTAATTTGCATAATCTTCTCGGTACTTTAGACCGCACTGTAAACGCAGAAAGAAACCGGTCTGGGGAAAAAAATGACTGGGAAAAAAGTTCCTGGGACAAATTCTTTCTGGGTAATTTCAGTGGAAACGCGTCTTTAATTTGTGTTCTGAAAATGAACGAAAGTCTTACGGGGTTGAAACAACATGAGGGCGAGTTATTACTGAAGGAATTTTCATTTTTGGGTGAACTAACCCTTTAATAACGCTGGAACACAGACAACTAAAGCACATTTATCACCTGCAGCAGCGCTTTGCTAGCTGGTTAATATACTTGACCAAACATTTCCTATATGAGATTAATCAGATCAACAAAATAAAAGTAAATCTTACAACTAACATCTGCACAAAAGGACAAGAATGCACACAAGAACTTGCCCGCTCTAGTCTGATGTATAACTGTCGTTGTGGATTCCCTAACAGCGCACTGATACACGGGCAACTAAAGCACAGATATAATCGATTACAATAGTTTTCTCATTATAATGCTAAGTATATGACAGATTGGCGCTGCACATTTTGCACTCAACTGTATTTCATGATCAAAGTGATTCCAGGGATCACTGCCTTTCAAATCCAGTTTCCCTTTATTTCACCGGTCTGGAAGGCGCGCAGTCTAACGCTGACCAATCAGATCTCAGGTACCACCCCCAAATGCTGCAATAACCAATCAGATCTCAGGTACCGCCCCCAAATGCTGCAATAACCAATCACATCTCAGGTACCACCCCAAATGCTGCAATAACCAATCAGATCTCAGGTACCGCCCCCAAATGCTGCAATAATCAATCACATCTCAGGTACCACCCCAAATGCTGCAATAACCAATCACATCTCAGGTACCACCCCAAATGCTGCAATAACCAATCAGAAAAATAGACAAATATATTTTTAAAGTCAGGACTAAGATCGCTTTTATGATCCATCATCGCTGTCACGAAACGAGTACTCAAGTTCTCCTGCCCATCCCTAGTTATTTTATTGTTGCAAAAAATAAATAAACTAAAAAGAACATTCCTAGAATTAAACATTCCTATTTAATTTTATTTTATTAATCAATAAATTCCACTAGAAACAAACCTTGTTGTATTATTTTAATTTAATACTGTGAAGTGACTGATTGCCACTGTTGCCTTTGTTGTATATCAGTTGGGGATATTTGGGGATATTTAATTTAATTAATCAATCAACGATACTATTGATCAGCATTACCAAACGTGGACGTTCCACTAAAAACAAACATTGATGTATTGTTTTAATTTATTACTGTGAAGCTGCTTTGATACAATCTGTATTGTGAAAAGCGCTATACAAATATACTTGACTTGACTTGACTTGACTAGAACATTATTATTTATTTCCCAAAACAATAACCAATCAGGAACCAAATACTAACGTTAGGGGAACAAAGCAAACGTAATACTTGGCTTTCAGAAATGAAAATTATGAAATTATTCCTGATGCAAAGAAAATTGGACATGTAAGAGCCAAATGCTGCTTTGTATTCAGGTTGTAATTCCTTTTGTCTAGCACTGGGTGGCGCATGTCTGTAAATTGGCCTCAGGTATAAAGGTAGCAAATACAGTGTTGTTGGCAGGTGTTTTTGCACGCGGTGCCTTGTATTTTTACGCTGATGGGAACTGCTATGGGCAATGTGCTGTATTGGAATAAATGGACCACTTTGGATTTCAACGTCAACATTTGTCTACATGTGTTTGTTTAGCACAGGGAAATCATGTGAGCGTAGCACTCGTAACCAGTGTTCGAATTATACCGTGAGCTTCGAGGGGTACCGCTATTTCGACTGGTGACGTCACTTTTTTGCCCATTTTATAGGCTTACACAGGAGACCCACTAATCTATATGCGACATTCCCTGAATATTAGCGCAGATTCCCTCTTGTTAAGACATTAAGAATTATTGCTTTCTTCGAGCAAACGCGCAGCGGTCGTTGTCCTGACAACGAGTCTCGAGAGCAGCTGATGCTCTTTACCGTCAGTCAGCGTCTTTTCCCGTAGTGTCTACTCCATAAAATAAGTTTTGGTTGATTTCTTTACTGACAACATTGTTCATGTATGTAAATGATCACAATTAAAACACAAAGACATGACAGCATTACAGCCCGTTGTCATTCACATCACAAGTGGAACAGAAGAGAAGCATTTTCTGGAAGAAAAGTTCATTAGGCGAGGTGGAACCTTGGTTATATTGAGTTGCAGTATTATTGTAGTAGGCTACTACTTCAGTTGTTTTGCAGTAAAACTGCAGTTGTGTTACAGTTATACTTCAATAGTAGTGCCGTTTTTTTGTGTCCAAAAAAATGCATTTTTCTACATGTAACAAAAACGGCAGTATTACTTCTAAAAAACTGCAGTAAGCAGGATGTTTTTAAATGAATCGCGTTGGTTCATGTGTTGACGTCAAATATTAAAATACAAAACGATCTTTTAATAACTGTTTCACTTGCTGTAGTGGTGTATGTGCGTGAGTGAAGAAATCACGCGCCACTCTAACTTGTTCGGGGCGAGAGTGAAGACCTAGTATCTCGCGCCTAAATACAGATAGAGCTAGCTTCTGCAGCAGTTCAAACACACATTTTGAGCACATTTCCATCCAATAACCTTGACCATGAGATAATAAACAACTTCTTGCATTAATGCAACCATTCGTGGCTTAGTTTCACCAAGATACGGACAATATGTGCTTGGTACAGAGAGCTTCAGGAGCTGCGTGAACTTTTAGCTAGCTAACGTTAGCTAGACTACGACTTCATTATATAGAATGAGAGAAACACTATGAACAACCAAATTAGGACAGTTCTGAAAACCTGTTTAGATGACGAGCTACTCATAACATTTAGCACAAAGTACAACACATGATACATGGGAGTCAAAACCATAGGCAAAGATTAATGTTGATTCAACCACTTACTCTTAATTTTTCACTGACACATCAGCGCCGGCGCCCCTACCGAGTACGTAAGTTACGTTTTGACAGCTAGTGAAGTGATATCAAAAAACCATGGTAAAGAACAGAGCCCGAACGTACCAGAAAAAAAATGGTACAGCCCGATGGGGAGTAGGGTTTGAAATCGGATTTCATTAGATTATTGCCGGAATTGTTGATATGTGGTGGTAATACATACTGCATTTAAATATTTTGGATAGGCTAACATTATATTTTTTATATATTATGATTTTTTTTTTTTAAATCAGTACCCCCCAACTATTATTTTCATCCCTTTTGGGAGGTACCAAGTCTCATCTAGGGGGGTCGGACCCCCCCAATACCCCCCGTAATTCGAACCGTGCTCGTAACATCTAGCGTGTCAGCCAGGCCTTCCCCGGGCTCAGGCACCTCAGTAGTTTAATGTTAGACCGAACTCCTTAAACATTAGTCAAAAACCCCGCATCAGTTTGGACTTCAGTTTACAAACATATACACTGTTAAACGCAGGCAGACTGACCGTGGAGACTTTGCATGACTTTGCGAACTTTGCGTTAGGCCTACTGTCTTAACAGCGAACCGTTAGATCGATTGTTTATCATGGAGGATACTCCTGCGATTGAACAGACTGCAATGCAAGCTGTTAGTAAAAACAGCAGTGTGGTTAACGTTGGTGATCACAAGGATTCTAAACGTGCAGAATCGCTTGTTGATAAACTAATTATGTTGCAAACAGACAGAAAGCCTAAATTGGACAACGCCAGCATAATTCGAAAATCGATGCAAGGTTTTAAAAAAACCACAAACCACAGTTACAAAATGCTCTGAAGGAACTGAAAGAAACATGTAATGATGCAAAACGTATTCATGAGTCTTTAGCCCTATTCGGACGGGACTAGTTTTCCAAACAACGTTTGAGTTACAATTCTTATCAACCTACGACTGTGATTTCATGTCTGTGATTTCATGTACGGATTCGGACGGGACTAACATCTCCGTGTTTATTACCGAGGTAGGAGTGTCTGTGTTTTACATGTGGGCATTGCAGAAGATCACGTGTTCAGAATGCCTGGATTGCGTATGGTCATATTTTGAAATTAAGTACTTTGAAATATAAAGTAAAACGTCCTAACGTATTTAGTGTTTTGTAAACATTTTATAAAATTTGTAGTATAAAAAAAACTAAACATACATTTATCATCATGATTTTATAGAACTGGGTTCTTTTGGCTCTTCTTGCAGATTTCACTTTTTTATTTCTTCGCAGTGTACCGAACACATCTACATCCATTATCGGTGCGCAAAAAGCAGAAACTTGAATACCGGTGTGATAGTGAGAGATAGTGAGAGACCAAAACACACAAGAAAAAGCGTTTCGGAAAAAAACATTTTCGGCAATCACAGACATCGCATTCGGACGGGATTAGATTTCTGTGAGGACCGCCGAGTTTGACGAAATTTCTTTAAAGTCCCCCTGTGAAACTTGTCCCGTCCGAATAGGGCTTTTGTTGAGTTTACTGCCTGTTGATGAAAACGGAAAACATGAAACTTGGTTTAAAGCAAAGATGATAGCTAACAATGATATTATTTCTGAAACAAAGGGAAAAAAATTATAAAAGAAACAAGCTTAAGACACAAAAAAGGCGTAAAAATACATTTACAGAGAGTCACTTAACAAATACAAAATGATTGGCCTGAAGTCGAGTTTAGAGGGACTAAATATTAAAATCCCAGTAGTGCGAAAAGAGATAGAGAACTAATAGAGAAATGGGATAAAAAGATAATACCGGGAAGAGATTTAACATATGGTCAAGTAAAGACAGCTAGCAGATCTTCTTCAGCAATACAAATAGCTGAGCATGAAGGTTGGTCCAAGACAGGAAAATACACCTTATTCCAAGAGTGTTATGCGTACAATAGGAAAATTGTAATAGAAATGGAAAACATTATAAAAATGTTAAAAATTGAAACAAAGGAGTTACAAAGAAACCTAGAGACAATGAGAGGACACAGAGCCATAGAAAGTTTGGGTCGAGAAGCTGAAGAGGAATGGGAGTGTGAGAGTCTGACAGATCTAGTGCACGGTGATATAAGACGACCTTTGACTCCGGCAAGCAGAGAGAATCCAGTTAAACAGCTGCAGTTTAATACTCCTCAGAGAAGAAATGAAGAAGATATTCAGTCAAAATTACTGGAATTAAAACTAACAAATGTAGTTAGAAAACAAATAGGCTCAAGGAAGCAAGGAGAAGATAATAGTACTTATACGGATCGAATACTAAAAGCGTCAGAACAAGCAAACCTAAATTCTGAAGCAATAACTAGATTAGTCCATACATGTACTGGTCATGCAGTATCTGCGGAAGCAATTGAGAAAGTCCGTAACTTAACAGGAGTAGAAGATAAATATATTCAGTGGAGAAACATGCTAATTAATGCACATAGAGATCAAGTACCATTATTAAGTATTTGGTTATCCATAGAAGAAGAAATACCAATGTCAGACAAAGTAAGACTATTGCGAGATGTAGGGAGAAAAATACCAGGAGGAAATAGATTAGTGACAATCTTAAACACTGTAACAAACAAACAAATAGAGGAGAAATTGGCAGAATAGAAACTCAAAATTTAAAGAGAAAGAATTATCAGCATAAAGAAGTTCAGAAACTAGAGAAAGATAATGTTGAAAAACAACAGAGTGTTCAAACAAATTACACAAAGCCTGACAAGTTGAGAAAGATAAATTTAGGCCAAAAACAGGAAGTCAAAAACCGATGCCCTGGCAGAATAATGCAAGCAAGTTTAGAAGTGAGCAGAAAGGTAATGTATCAAATTGTAAGAATAGTGGATAAACATACATTTGAGCTTTAAGAAAATGGGCTATGGAGCAAGAGAAACTTAATTTTAGTCTGATGAGTGTTATAAACCGGGACATTCCTCGAGGAGGAAGGCAAGATAGAAGACCTTGCAGCGGTAATACACTGCGGCACATCGTAAATTTTGATAGCGGGGTAGGCAAATAAATTATCCCTGATGAGGCCAGTGGAAAAGGAAACATATTCTTTTGGTCAGATAATGGGGCTTGGAATTTTCTGGATGGAACTAAAGTTAGTTACGATCGGAGCTAAAAAGGATTTCATGAGAATGTAAGAGCATGAGTATAACAGGATAAACGATGATATACTACAATTCAGACTGATAACGGCGTTAAAGATCCTAGAATGGAGCAGAACAAACTCATCGTAGCTTGCTTGTGTGTGTGAGACAGCAAGAATGCAGATTTACGGGGTAATAAAACTACTGATAGCGTGTATCTGGATGGAGCAAAGTTAAAGCAAAGTTGAACGTGAATAAAAGTGTTCAATAACATGAATCATATAGGATACAAAGATAAATATGAAATGAGACTGACATGGCAGAGCGAGTAAATGAGGCTGTAAGCAAATAATTTAAATTTGTTGGCAATGGCTTGGATATCTGACACCGTAAGTATACAAACTAAGACAACCCTTGACAGAAGGGGAATATGTGCTAGTAGATTTCTAGAAGGGGAATGAAGCTCAATTTAAAGTGAAAAATCTTCTAACACATAAAACAAGAACTTGGGATCTTGAGAACTCGGAACTTTAAAAGTAAATACTGAAGAGTGTTTAAGAAGGAGCCGAATGATTAATGACTAAGAGATGTCTTATACAGAGAGCTCAACTTTATGTTATATCTTTCAGGAGATTGAGTCTGAAACGAGATATTGGGCTAACAGAGGTGTCCCGGAATAACACAGTGATGAGATAACGACATTGTTTAAGTCAATTATTGTGGTAACATGGATAAACATAGCAATATTTATGGTGGTATTATGGGTTGTAGTCAACATTTTAATAACAGTTTGACTATAATAAATCAAGACACTGAGGAAAAAAGGTACAAAAAGCATGCAACCTTTGTGATAGACAAAGAGATTGATATGGACAATCTAAAAGAGAAAACAATTGATTTGGAATCTAAAGAATCATTATGATAGGAGGAAAATAAAAAAGTAAATGTTAGACATTTAATGAAGATTGCAAGGAGTAGTATACAAGAGAAATACAAAACTTTGCAGAAGTTAAGACATCCAATTCCTATTTAAATGATATAGTGAATCCAATAAAAAGCTGGAATAACTTTAGGAGGAGAGAAGTATTCAGTACAGAAAAAGTTTCATTAAGTTAGTATTAAAACAGATACATTTTGAGGAAAATGTCTAAATGACAATTGTAATGAATGTGATAAAACGAGATACAATGGTAAATTACATATAATGTGTAGTATTAAGTTATTAAAAGATTTAAGCAATCAAGTTTGAAATCAAACTTGAAAAGCTAGAGAGATTAATTGGATAGGCTATATATGTGTGTGAAATTGGAAATGTGAAAATAACTATAATGCAAAAGCAAGTACAAAGATGAGTGTTTAAGGCTAACATTTTCAGATGGAAATAAAATTAAGACTCAAAGATAGAGAAACAACAGAGAATAATACAGTAACTAGTTAGATGATAATACAGTTTAGACTGTGTGATGTGCTGGAAGATGTAGCAATGCACAAGTATGGGGAAATAAGTCCAATCAAAATCAAGGGTCTGGTAAAAGGCTCATAATTAGGGCATTAAAGTAAGAGTACAGTAAATAATACAGAATGGGTAAAATATTATCATATACCTTTAGTCTTGATAAGATGATGTAAAAAACGATGAAGTAATAATTACATGGGAGATTTCTAAAGAAATTCCAGAGTATTATATCAGACAAAAGACCTGCCATAATAAGCATATAAAATAGCATGGGATTTTATTGATAATTTGTTATTTTATTGATAAATCAAAATTTAGTATTTTGGAGGAATGAGTCCAAGCATATAAGCAGGACGGGCATATTTGAGTCAGAAATGGGACAGTAATATTAGAAGGAATTATATAAACCAAGGGATAAGCAGATTATTGTCAGACAGTGACTAAACGCCACCATTTCCATTCTCAGAAAACATAAAAAATTAATGGACAGAATGGAAAATGGTGAGCCAGAGAAAATTAAGAGTACTGAATAAAGCACCGTGTGTCTAATAACATAAACGCAGAGAACTAGAGACTTGAGATAGCAGTACATCTCAACATGATATACAGTACAGCAGACTGACCCTTACACGACCTTTCAGAGGCCCGGAGGAACATGGCATGTACAACATACTGGTAGATATACATTTATTATATCTAGAACAAATATAACTTTATCCATTGATAACCATTGAACATTGTAATTAATGAGAAGAAGCTGAAGTGTATAAAGTTAAAATGGAATAATATACTTTAGACTATAATGTATTTATATGAGTCTAGAAAAACTGCAAGAAGAAAACTGTTGTTAAGACATCAGAAGTGCTGGATTGTAAGTAGAAATGATGAATGCATGAGTTGTCTTTAATATGTTATTTGTACAGAAAGCTGATTTTGAGATGGGAGACCTATGTAAAGAATGGTTTTGATAAAAAATATGTGTGATACAATAACAATGATGGATTGATGGAATATTGTGTGAAAGCATTTGAGTTGATAATGTATTTTAGCACAGATGTGTTTGAGAGATATAGAAACGTTGAAAATGCTCCACCCAGAGGTCAAAGAATTTTACAATGATTTAGATGCACAGACTGGATTATGAAAGACCAAACTGTTTATACATGAGTTGCATGGTAGATTTACCATGGATGTTATAACAGTGATAAAATGTGATAGAGTATTTTATTTTATAGACAGAAACATTGATGGGGCCCTGCAGGAGACAGGATCAGCCACTTCAGCCACAATTGTCTCGTCAGAGCATCGAGATAAAACAAGCGGCCCAAGGGAAGGTAGTAATACCACAGTCCTTCATTCCAAAGATCAGTTAGTCTGATTAATGGAAGGTGGCAGTACGTTTCTGTGTAAAGACTCTGAGAGACAATTAATTGGAGAATGTTATTATGAAATGAATCATGGTAAACTGAAGCAAGTAAATTTGGATGTTATTTGATAAAAAAAAAAAAAAATTAAAAAAATTAAAAAAATTAAAAAACTTGGCCTTCTGGAGATTTGGTAAACAGGAGATCCTGGGTGGAACACTGAATGAACATTTTCAAATGAATGTTGTTACTGAGACAAGAAGAGTGTATTCCCAATTGTCAAAGTATGACAAAAAGAGAAAATGCTATGTGCAGTATTTGACTTTGGAAATAAAAGAATAAATTGGCATAAGGGGCGTGTTAAGTAAACATGCAATTTATTCTATTAGAACGCCTCATATATATGGGCTGATATGATATTAATCACCATTGTAGTTTTAGAAGTGAAATATATGTATGCAATTTATTCTGTATTAATCTGTAACCCTCATATATAAAGTAAGTATGTTACTAACTAACTGTACAGTATAACCAAGTAGAATAGCGTGTTATAAGGAAAGACACTGTAGCTTGTTTTTGTAAAAGTCTTTTATTTGGGAATCTGGTTTATTAAGAACAGACAATGCAACTTGTTTGGTAAAAGCCTTTATTGTGAAATTGTTTTATTAAGAAAAACAATGGAAACGATTTTGTAAAGGTCTTTATTATTGCACTTTTGTTATTTAGAGAAACATTGTATCTTGTTTTTGTAATAATGCATAATGTACTCATGGTTAAGTATTTAATCATTAGATAGAAGTAACATTAAAGGGGGGGTAAATGTTTTTTACACTGGTAAAGAGTTGGATTCCCATGCTAAACATGGACAAAGTTTCAAAAACTAAGTTGTACTCGGTACAGCCTATCTTTCTGTTAAAAATTTAATAAAACAAAAGACTTTTTGGAGATATGAAGGATGCAATATTACTCTATAGGTACTCAAGATTAACAGGAGATTGAGTGAAAATGAGCATTTCACCCCCCCTTTAAGTAGTGAAAAGCATATATTCAAAACAAGTAGAATTGGAAAGTATTACCTGTTTCTTTATAGACCAAGCGTAGAAGACGACAAAGGATCCGAGCGAAGAAAAGGAGAACAAAGGAAAGGAAGGCTTTTTATAAGAGGCTCTTGAAGGAGTTGAAAGGGTTAACAATGGATCAAGATTTTTGGATTGGATAAATTATCTTTACACGATTGAATATGTGATAAGTGGGTGTGAAACGAAGTATAAAAGCACAGTGTAATATGTCAACGTCAGACGCTGGACAGACCCCGTCGGCCTCTCCTCAGTTCAATGGTCTAAGCCTGCCACCTGGAGCTGAAGCTTGTGAACTGCCTATTTTATGCTTTGGTTTTTATTTTATTTCTTTATAAACTAGTATGTAATCCAGTTGATTTTGATATAATAAAAATACTTATAATCAGTGTAAAAGAACCAGCCTGCTTTGAGTCTCTACTATAGAAAAGAATTGAGCTGAACTAAACCACGGAGCAGTCTTTCGACTGAACTGTAAGTATGTAAATTTATACTTGATGTTCAGATCGAATTTGACTTACTTTACCTTACCTGAGAATAAATAAAATAAGGTAGAAGGTGGTTAGGGATACACACCATAAAACAGTAGCTGTCAGCATATGGCGCCTGACCATGGCTACAAAGTGGCAAAAGGTCTTCTGCAGGAACACTTTGGCAATCCATATAAGGTCGCCATAGCTTATATGAAAAAGGCATTGGCCAGGCAAGCAGTTAAGGCTGAGGATTTGAAAGCACTGCAAGACTATTCCTTGTTTTTTATGTGGCTGCTGCAATGTTATGGGGTAGCTTAATTACGTGCAGGAACTGGACATGCCTGTCAATATGAGGACCATTATCACCTAGCTGCCATTTAAGATGAGAGAGCAATGGAGAACTACAGCTCATGACATCATGGAAAGGTCTCATGAATGAGCCCACATCAATGACTTGGTCCAGTTTATCAAACGCTGTGTCAAAATCCTGTCGGACCATCTGTTTGGCGACATACAGGATTCACATACTGTCTCGGCACCAAGGCCTCCTTCAAGGTTTAATTCACAGCCCAGGAGCCATGTAAGGGGTAACATTGTTGCTGCTGCTGTGACTGAAGAGCTGTCTGAGGACGTAAAGGAGTAACCGTTGGGCACAGAGCACACTGAGGAAGCTAAGTGCCTTTGCTGTGATCGTCGCCACCTTGTGGAGGAGTGCAAGCAGTTTAAAGGTAAAATGCACAAGGAGAAGATCCTCTTCCTGAGGCAAAAGGGAGTTTGTTTTGCATGTCTACGCATCGCCACATGAGCAGGGACTGTGAGGGTCGCTTGGCATGTAAAATCTGTGGACAATCTCACCCTACTGTGCTACACATTAAAAGACAAGTGACTCACAGTTAAAAGCCTCACCTGACCAGCAACAGTCCTCTCCTCAAACATGTGGACATACAGGGCCCGGTTAGGACCAGAGCGTGCTATCCATCCTTCCTGTCAAGGTGAAGACTACAAAGGGAAGCCATGTAATTACAACTTGTGCTTTTCTAGATCCGAGAAGTTCAGCCACATTCTGCTCTGAACACCTGATGCGGAAGTTGTACATCACAGGCAAAGGAACAAGCTTCCTGTTGCGCACAATGGGGCAAGAAAGGGTTGTTTAGCATACTCTTTGACAGGTCTGGAGGTGTCTAATTTGGACAGTAATAACTATTATACCCTCCCCGAGGTATTCACACAGAAAGAAATGCCTGTCGCTGTGGATAATATGATTAGGTCGGAGGATCTGGCTAAGTGGCCTCATCTATCAAAGGTGCGCATCCCAAGCGTGAAGGCAGATGTTGACCTGTTAATTGGAACCAATGCACCCAAGGTATTAGAACCCTGGGAGGTCATCAATAGCGGCCAGAATGGCCCGTACGCTATTAGGAGAGTGCTGGGATGGGTGGTTAATGGCCCACTGAGTGGAAACAGTGATGCATCATTATCCTCAGCCACAGTGAACCACATCTCTCTGCAAAGGCTCGAAGACATGCTTGTCAGTCAATATCATGACTTCAGTGAGAAGGCTGCAGAGGAAAGGGAAATGTCTCAAGACGACATCAGATTTATGGAGATCATGGAGGATTCAGTCGTGCTGCAAGATGGAAGGTACTTACCCTTCAAGAAAAAGGATGTTTCTCTGCCCAATAACTTGGCTGTGGTGAAGCAAAGGATGCAGGGCTTAAGAAGAAGGTTCTTGAGTAATGACAGGTTGCACCTGGAGTACGCACAGTATGTGAATGGCCTTATCGCTAACACCTACGCAGAGCCTGTGCCCCAGCAGAAGCTTCAAGGTGAGCCTGGCAGAGTGTGGTACATCCCCCACCATGCGGTCCACCACCCAAGGAAAAGAACCCTTTGGGTTGTGTTTGATTGTGGAGCCACTTTTCAAAGAGCATCCTTGAATAAGAAGCTGCTTCAGGGCCCTAACCTTGCCAGCTCGTGTTTCGTTTCAGCTCGTGTTTCGTCCTGTTTCGGTTCAGAGAGGAATCTGTAGCATTCATGGGCAATATACAAGCTATGTTTCACCAGGTAAAAGTTGCAGAAGAAGACCGGGACTTCCTCTGTTTTCTCTGGTGGCCAAACGGAGATGTCACTAAGGACCTGGTGGAGCACAGGATTAGAGCCCTGCACGGGCCTCAAATCTAGGCCCGAGCCTGGCTCTGGCCCGAGACCCTCAGGCCCTAGCCTGACCCGTGTCCGACATCTCATCAGAATTATCAGCCCGAGTCCGACCCGAGCCCGTTTTTTTTTTTTTTTTTTTCTACACCGGCAGCCTGCCCTATTTGCAGCCATTAAAATATGTCCGTTTTGTTAGTTATGTTTTTTTTCTTTTCATTTCTTTATTAAGTTAATTTAGACAAATGTTAAAGCAGAGCCAACAGCGAGTAAAACATGTTTGATCAATTTAGCCTCTTAAATCAACGCTAATACTTTACTTGGCTACAATAAAATCCATAGATATAAAACACTTCAAGCATATCACACAGACAGTTAGTTTAATGTTTATTTATTAAAACACCGTAAGTACATTTTTTTGAAATACTGTGGCAGGCTCAGGCTGCTCACAACAGCGCTCGCAAATGAAATGTGCAATAGCCAATCTAAACAAATTAAATTAAATAAATCAAAAACAAACTTGCAGGTTATCTTACCTCAAAAATGCACCACAGAACATGGCCATTCTTTTTTCCAGTAGTTTCCAACAGTTAAACGAAAATAAAGTCCAATCAAACAAAAAGTTAGAACAGTCTCTTACAGAGCATCGTGGAGAAAAAGAATAGCATCCACAGTGGAAGATTTTAACCCAGTGCCTTCTTCTATCCTTCTTCGTTTGTTTTTCTATCGTCGACGTCAACTTCTCATATTTTTTTAATTAATGTGTAAAAATATAAAAAGAAGGATAACCCAAAAAAGGCCAGAGGCCCATCCCACATGTGAACTATGACGTGAAAATTGGCCTGAAGCCCGGCCCTAGGGGCGTAAAAAAGTCGGGGCCTGTCGGGCTCGGGCTGAAATGCAGGGCTTTACACAGGATGACTGTTCACTTGTTTGGTGCTGTGTCCTCTCCGAGCTGTGCAAGCTATATGCTGAGAAAGAGTTTGCTTCCAATGTATGTCAAGCTGTCAAGAAAAACTTTTATGTGGATGACTCTTTGAAGAGCTCAGCCACCGAAGGGGATGCTATTCAGATGATCCAAGACCTAACTGCACTGTGCCAGAAGGGAGGTTTTGTCTTGGAGAAGCAGACTAGCAACAGCTGTGCCGTCTTGCAGGCCATCGCAACAGAGCGAATGACTAAGGATTTAAAGGAATTGGATCTGGATCGGAACAAGCTGCCAGTGGAGAGAGCTCTGGGTCTACTGTGGTCCGTAGAAACCGACTCTTTCAAATTTAAGATGTGAAGTGAGGCAACAGGCACCTTCCAGACGTGGTATGCTGTCAACCATCAGCTCAGTGTACGACCCCCTAGGCTTCCTGGCACCAGTGACACTGCCTCCAAAGGTGATGCAGCAGGAACTATGCAGAAGAGGATGTGCATGGGATGATGCCTTGCCACCTGACATCTTAAGCCAGTGGAAAGCATGGTTGGAAGACCTCAACCAGTTCAATGTATTTGAGGTACCAAGATGTGTCAAGCCAGTGGACTTCAGTGAGGTCACCCAGGCCCAGCTACATCACTTCGCTGACGCCAGTGAAGCTGGATATGGGACTGTCACATACTCGAGGTTGTTGAAGCAGCAACGTCACACCTGAGTCTCCTTTCTGCTCGGTAAGGCTAAGGTGACGCCACTGAAGGCCATAACTATTCCTCAACTGGAGTTGACAACAGCAGCCCTTGCTATACGAGTAGACTCAATGCTAAAGGTGGAACTAAATTTCAGGTTGGAACATTGTCTTTTGGACAAACAGTACTTCAGTTATAAAGTACATCAAGAATGAGGACAGACGGTTTCACACATTCGTGGCTAATAGAATTTCAACCATCCGAGAGGCATCAGAACCCTGGCAATGGAGGCATGTCTGCTCCAAGGATAATCCGGCTGATGACGCATCGAGGGGGTTGACGGTTGAAGACTTTTTACAGACCAGTAGGTGGTGGGAAGGTCCTACATTTCTGTGAAAGCAGGAGGAGGACTGGCCTAATACTTCCCTGGATGCTTCATTGAATCCTAATGACGATATCTCCTAATGGAGATATTGTGGTCATCATGGACGCTTCGGCTCCTCGTGGTTCTTGGCCACTCGCAAGAGTACTTGAAGTTTTTCCTGATAAGCAGGGCCAAGAACGTTCTGTGAAGTTGCAGACAAAATCTAATGTCATTGAAAGACCTGTGACCAAACTTTGTTTAGTGTATGGAGTATAACTGTGAAGGTATCATCTTGATTATCTCATGGTATTTTGTAACATTTTGGTTCCTTTTGTTTCATATGTTTGAATTGTTGTGCCTGCTGGCCATCAACAATTTGGGGCCAGTGTGTAAGAGCCAAATGCTACTTTGTATTCAGGTTTTAATTTCTTTTGTCTAGCACTGGGTGGCGCATGTCTATAAATTGGTTTTTGACCACTTGCGCACGGCGCCTTGTATTGTTACGCTGATGGGAACTGCTATGGGCAATGTGCTTTATTGGAATAAATGGACCACTTTGGATTTCAACGTCAACATTTGTCTACATGCGTTTGTTTAGCACAGGGGAATCAAGTGAGCGTAGCATTCATAACATCTAGCGTGTCAGCCAGGCCTTCCCCGGGCTCTGTGATGGATTATCACGATTAATACCGTTCCCAATTATCCTACATCCTCCCTAGGATATATATATACACTGTATATATATATATATATATATGAAGAGTTCAGATGCAAAAGCCTCTAAGTGCCATCTGAAATTTTCTTCTAGAATGATCATTTTTATCAAGCTCGTACATTTAAGTTCAATGATTTCACTTAAATGGCAATGCAAATGACCTATTAATTGTCATTTAAGTGAAATTACTTAACTTAAATATACAAGCTTTATAAAAAATTATCATTCTAGAAGAAAATTTCAGATGGCACTTAGAGGCTTTTGCATCTGAACTCTTCATATATATATATATATATATATATATATGGATAATCTTGCGGTAACTAAAGAGCCTGTCCTTTAGTCGTGTACTCAAGAGTTAGGTGATCAGTCTATACAAATTTGTATTCTAACAATAATAAATCTCCCATTTGTATTATAAGTTGCCTTTTGTGGTACTCTTAAACCTTGATCGCAATACAACAATATTGTTATATGCTGCCTCTTTGGCTAGGCTAAATGATCAATCAAATCTCATAATGACTATTCTTTTTTATTAAAAGAATGCTCACCCTCTGGTGTCGTTTTCTCCAGGAAGGATCCAGGTCGAAGAATATGACTCATACTCAAAAATCCAAGGTCCAGTCAGATAATTATAATAAATGTTTTAACAAAAATTTATTAAAAAGAATCAAATGAAAGGAATACTTGTTACAGATTTATAAATGAGTACTAACTAACAGATAGATAATAGCTAGGCTTAAAGCTTCTTGCATCTGATAAATGCTGGCGTATCAGCCGTTGGTTGCAAGGAAGAGCGATAAGTCCTCATCAGTCTTCTTATATAGCCTTGAATTCTTGCTGAATTCAGGTCCTGCCTTGTTACATTGTAATTAGAAGCAAAATGGCTGACATAATCATTTCAAAAAGAGGAACAGGGATACGAGAGACACAAAAGGGTATGAAAGGCACATTTGGATATGAGAGGCACATTGGGTTATGAAAGGCACAATCTCTGTTACCATAAATTATACGTTTATCTCTGTAAAGCTGCTTTGAAACAATCTACATGGTTAAAAGCGCTATATAAATGAGGATGACTTGACTTGACATGGTTATGAGAGGCTCATTAGGTTATAACAGACACAAAGCCCTTACTCAAGAGGAACTTGTAATAGTAATGTTCTTTATTCCCCCGGACAGTTCTCTAACAACAGCTGCAATATCCTGGGATGTCTGTGTCTTATGAAGTTTTCTGCACTGGCGCCGAGAAAAAGGAACTGAAAAAGCGAGAGAAGAGCCATCCTTATATGGGCTTCCCTTCACAGCTCAGGCACCTCAGTAGTTCCTCGGGTGTTAGCCCGAACTCCTTTAACATAAAATGTTAATAAAATGTTAATTAAAAAAAATAATTTTTGTTGATAAAATGATAATTAGTTTAATTGAGTTTAATTAAGTGAAAACGAACAGAGACAGATCTCAAACAATGAACAAGTTAAAATTAATTTCAGATTCATGTCTCTGTTGAAAGTGTTACAGCCTCTTCTTCAGCTCCCTGAACATAGAAGCTTTTTCCGGTGTATTTTTCTGGTGCACTTCTTCAGAATGAGAAGGCAGAACTCTTATGTAAACTTTAAGACTTTTCCATGTGAAGTGTATTTACACTGAGGGCAAGAAACAGATTTTTTGGCTTCCGTTATTCCTTTCTCGTTCACGTCCATCAGATCTAAAAAAAACAATAAATCAAACGAGATTTCAAATGAGAGACAAACGTGAAATGAAAAGTGAAATGAAAAGTGAGGCTCAAAGTCAAGATAACTGATGAGTTCAATAGACACTTTAATCCCATCAAATCTGGTCAACAACTGCTGTGCACGATTATGATCTATTTTAATGTCATGAAGATGATTTGTGTTATAAATCACTAGTTTGGTCATGAAACAATGTAAATCTGGTGAGCATCAGCATGTTCTTCAGCATGATGAATGAATGAGGAATCAAGAATAAACACCAACCTCTTTGTTCTTCAGTGTGTTTCATTCTGCAGGTTCTGGATCACTGGCGTTCTCTCTGTCCTCTCCTTCCAGATGCTTTCTGGGAGTTCTGCTAAAACACAAACAATTTTAATTTCTAACAGACATGATGCGAGAGGAATAATTAATATTTCAGACTCTGAACTAGGCTAATCACATGTTTAAAAAATAGTGACATTGATCATGTGACTTAAAGGGCACCTGTTATACAAAATTCACTTTTACATGGTGTTTGACGGACACTGCAGTTTTAGCGTAGACCCGCCCTGAGTGAGCTAAACACAGTCCGCCAGTGTTTCGACGCCGGAGCAGCTGTAGACACGAATGTCTCCTAAGAGATTGAGGTGTTTTGTTGTTGGATGTAAGAATGAACATGGCCGTCTTCATTTACTCTCGTTATTACTCGAGGATGGATCTGTACCAACTGTCCGTGATCCAGCTTACAGTCTCCGGAGTGTTACATACAGCCTACCGGGCTATGCAACAGAAAGGGGAGACCACGCGGATTATTTGATTTCAAAAATATATTTATTAAAGATAAAGAATGAGCAACGTAAAATAAATAAAGTCAGTGTAATTGTTAAACTTAAGAAACGAAAACGTATGCCATCAGGGTATGTGAAGTGTCATGCAAAAGGAAACAAAATCAACAAAACGGTGCAGGAGAGAAGGAGAAGCGGCGGCCCCTTCCAACCCGGTCTGGAGAGCTTTTAACACCCAGGATACTGGAAACAAGCACACGCGGTCCTGGAGCAATCACCCGCAACACGCCACACCTGTGCTCTGCTCACCTATTAGGGGAGACATAACGAACAGGCAAACCGCAGAGGAGGAGGAGCTAACAGGTCCAAGACCGTAACACCCCCTCCCTTAAGACAGAGGCCCCTAAAAAGGCCTCTGCAAAAACCCCCACACAGCAAAATAAACAATTTTTAATTTTAAAAATCATTTCTATATCTAAAAGTGAGCACTTAACTTTGATTCCGAGATGTAGATAAACTGCATACATGGACTGGACAGAAAAACTCTTTGGTCCACAGGCCCCCCCCCAACCCCTCCACCAGCTCCAATCGCCCCTCCCCATTACCAGAACTCCAGCAAATCCCGGTACCTGGAAAGCTACATTTAAGGAGACTAGGCAAAAGAAGAGAGTGCAGAAACAGGAAGAGAGAGAAAGATGGGACAAGACAAAACATTCACTCCAGCCCACCCGGAGCACGGGACAAAGCGTCAGCCATAACATTGTCCACGCCCCGAATGTGCCGTATCTCTAAATTGTATGGCTGTAAAAATAAAGCCCAGCGCATAAGGCGCTGACTAGGACTCTTTAAAGAGTGGAGAAATGTCAATGGATTATGATCTGAGTAAACAGTGATAGGAACAGCACCCCCAGCTAAATATACATCAAACTGCTGTAGACCCCAAACTAACGCCAATGTTTCCTTCTCAATAGTTGAATAATTCAACTGATGACAATTAAACTTTCTTGAGAAGTAACATGTTGGCCTGTCCACCCCCTGCTCATCACTCTGCAGGAGCACCGCACCAGCCCCCACATGGCTTGCATCAACCTGCATCTGGAAAGGCTGATCTAAACGGGGTGCCATCAAAACTGGAGCCGAAGTCAACAACAACTTGACATTATCAAAAGCAGTCTGAGAGGTCACCGTCCATTCGAATTTCACTTTAGCTTTTAACAGGTTAGTCAAAGGGGCTACCACCGTAGAAAAGTTGGAACAAAAACTACGGTAATACCCTACCATCCCCAAAAAGCGCCGCAACTCGGTTTTGGTGGTAGGAACAGGAAACTTATCAATAGCCACCACTTTAGCATGGACCGGCTTCACTTGCCCCTGCCCTACGATCTTCCCCAAATATGCAACTGTAGCCTGGGCAAACTCGCACTTGGCCAAATTTACAGTGAGACGAGCGTCAACAAGCCTAGTAAAGAGAGCCCGAATACGGTCCAGATGTTCAGACCACTCCTCGCTATACACAACCACATCATCAAGGTACACAGCACATCCGTGCAAACCAGAAACGACACGGTTCATAAGTCGTTGAAATGTGGCTGGAGCATTTCGTAAACCGAAACTCATAACAGAGTAAGAATATAGTCCAGATGGTGTTATAAAAGCTGAAACTTCCTGAGCTCGAGATGACAAAGGGACTTGGTAATAACCTTTCAGCAAATCAAACTTACTCACAAACCTTGCGGATCCTACACGATCAACACAATCTTCAACTCTTGGAAGTGGAAAAGAATCCGATTTCGTGATGTTATTCAATTTACGATAGTCGGTACAGAATCTATGTGTACCATCAGGTTTACTAACCAATATACAGGGTGAAGCCCAACTCGAATAGGAAGGCTTTGCCAACCCATTATCCAACAGGTACTTCACCTCTGCCTCTAGATGTCGCTGTTTGTCATGTGACACCCGATAGAACCGCTGTCTTATTGGTTCTGCGTCACCAACATCAATATCATGCTCAATTAAATGAGTACATGACGGTGTATCTGAAAATAAAGAAGGAAAATCAGACAACAAAGATGACAGTTCTGATGCACGTTCCTCTGGCAAATGTCCAAAAAGTGTATTCAACTCCGCCAATTTTTCAGAGTTCCTCAGACGAGGTTTCAACACACCATCATCAGGACCTACCATATCCTCACCACTACGTGCTGCCACCATGTAGGGAGTCTCAAAGGCCCTATTAGCCTCAACCGCTGCGGCTAAAGAAACGGGCATAACCAGGTCACTAGACTCTGCTGTCCCAGAGACCGAAGACCTGCTATAATAGGACTTCAACAGATTTATGTGACAGAGCTGAGTGGAACGCCTACGATTTGGTGTGGAGAGTAAATAATTCAAGTCTGACACCTGTCGAACAACCCTATAAGGACCTGTATATTTGGCAAGGAAAGGAGAGTTTGCTATTGGCAACAAGGCCAAAACCTGATCACCAGGACTGAAGACCCTTGGCTCAGCTCGACGGTCATACCAACTCTTCATTCTCTGTTGGGCTTTAGTCAGGGTGTCCGTCGCCATCTCACAGGCTAAAAGCAGCCTACGCCGAAAACCATTTACGTAGTCCAACAAATTGACAGGAGACTCAAGACTCTTCAGCTCCCCCTGTAAGACTGCTAAAGGCCCACGAACTCTATGGCCAAATACCAAATCATTAGGCGAGAAACCCGTACTCTCCTGGGTAACCTCTCGTGCTGCCAACATTAACCATGGGAGCCCTTCTTCCCAGTCTCTGTTAAGCTCAACACAATAACCTCTGAGAAGTGATTTCAGTGTCTGATGAAAACGCTCCAGAACCCCTTGGCTCTGGGCGTGATAAGCACTACTACGTTGATGTTTCACCCGCAACTGCTCGAGCACTTCTTTGAACATGCGTGACGTAAAGTTAGAGCCTCTGTCACTCTGTATAATATGAGGGATACCGAAAATAGAGATAAACTGTGAAAGGGCTTTCACCACAGATCTAGTTGTTATTGTACGCAAAGCATAGGCAGCAGGATATCGGGTAGACTGACACATCACCGTCAGCAGGTAAACACACCCTGACTTAGATGGAGGCAATGGTCCCACACAATCAATTAACAGATGTTCAAATGGTTTTCCTACAGCTGGAATAGGGTAGAGTGGAGCTGGCTTTAACACCTGATTAGGCTTCCCTGTTAACTGGCATACATGACACGTCTTAATGAAGGATGCCACATCCTTCTTTAGGCGAGGCCAATAGAAGTACTGCATAAGACGGTCATAGGTTTTTCTTACCCCCAAGTGCCCAGCTACCTCCCCATGAGCTGTCTGTAGAACCAAATCTCTAAACTTAACTGGTACTATCACCTGAAACACTGGATCCTCAACCCCTTCGTCAGTGTGAGAAGACCACTTCCGAATCAACAACCCATCCTGAACAAAATATCCCCTCACTGCATTGCGCAACTCCTCAGGTGGTAACACCCCAACGAACAGATCTTTTAATGTCACATCCTCCTTTTGAGCTGCAACAAAATCACTATGAGAGAGAGAAGAAGGTAAATTAGGCACAATAACAGACTTAAACTCTCTAGTCTGAGAAACATCTTCATTAGAGGCACGGCTCATAGCCCGTGTCACAGCACAAGCTGTAAAGACAGACAAATTCTGACCACGAACGTCACTGTCATCTGCAATAGAGGGAACATTCTTAACAATTACAGGGGGCGGTATATCACGCCAGACACGCTCTCCAGCCAGATTGTTACCCAAAAGAAGATGGACGCCCTCTATTGGTAAGGAAGGGCGGACTGCTATCTTTACTTCCCCCTGTACTAAATCAGACCGCAGATTAACTCTGTGCAAAGGAACAGAAACAACCTGCAACCCAATCCCCCGGACTAAAACATTGTTCCCAGTACTCGAGTCAGCAGAAAAAGGCAAAACAGACTCCAGGATAAAAGACTCCGATGCCCCTGTATCCCTAAGTATTTTAACTGGCACCTGGATGGAACTACCCACCAGTGAAACAAGACCATCAGTAACGAAAGGAAAGTAACCACTTCCACCCGCTATAACTGAATCAGCCCTACCATTTCTCTCACTAACTTCAACAGACCTCAGGCCCGATGGCTGAGGTGAAATCACAACGCCTTCAGTTTTAACCTCAGTCTCACCCACCAAAACTTTAGCAGGTATTGACTCAGATACAGCAAGTGTGACCCCCCTAACAACCTCAGTACCCCTTCTCTGACTTTTCCCCTTTAAAACAGGACAGTCTTTCTTCCAATGCCCCTTTTCCAAGCAGTATCGACACACATCAGCATCATTCTTAGCCTGACTAGCAGGTGTAAACGCAGAAAACCTAGAATCTCTGCGAAAACTCACAGCACCTCTGTGTGACTGACTAGAGTGTGAATCTATTCTACTCTGAGTAGGTGACTCAAATGAACCCAACGAAGACCCCAAAACTCTATTGAAACGTCCAAAACGTTGTTCCTGATAACCCTTACCTGTATTGTTTTCTTTAAAACTATACTTATGTGTCAAAGCAAAATCATCAGCCATGACTGCGGCTTCTGCGGCGGTTTTCATCTTATGCTCAAATACATAGGTAGCAACACGCTCAGGAAGAATATTTCTGAACTGTTCTAAAACAATCAGATTAGACAAATCTTCAAAAGTAGTGACTCCCACCGCAGAGCACCAACGATTAAAGTGGCTGTACAATTCCCTCGCTACCTCTGTATACGTCTGTTTATCTCCCTTTCTCCAGCTGCGAAACCGCAAACGATAAGCTTCAGGAACTAATTCATAAATTTTAAGCACTGCTTCTTTTACTTTGACATATTTTTTTCTATCTGGCACAGGCAACGCAATAAACGCTTCTTGTGCTCTACCTACAAGAACACTTTGGAGTAACAACGTTCTTTCAGAGTCAGACCAGCCACGGTCATCAGCCACACTCTCAAATAAAGAAAAGAATATATCTGGATCTCTCTCATTGAATTTCGGCAGCAACCTAACCATGTTAGATATATCAGGGGACCGCACAGCCCCCCTAGGAGGAGTACCCTCATCCCCATCAACTGGAAGCCTACCTTCAGCGCTCAGTCTCAGCCGTTCTAAAGCCACCTCACGTTCACTTTTTATTCTTTCCATCTCTAATTGACGCTCTGCCTCACGTTGAGCTGCTCTCTCTTGACGTTCTGCCTCTCTCTCTTTCTGCTCTGCCTCACGTTGAGCTTCTCTTTCTCTCTGTTGCATTTCTATCAACGCCTTTTGTTGCTCAAACGTAAGTGACATTTTAGAAAACTCTGTCGAAAGAGGTGTCGACGTTGCTTCTCCGAACTCTAACTCCTCCATAATTAGAGATGCAGGTGACGAAAGAATATTCCTAACGACCAATTCCGCCTGAACTGACACTCTGATCTGAGTTAATTTCGCTGTTCTGGGTAAACCCAGGTCAAAGTTATAATGTTCACAAACTTGACGCAACTGATCCTTTGTCAAATTATTCAGAACCTCCACAGATGGAGCTAAAAAAAAATCCTCCAAACTAGCCATAAAATTTTTAACTAATCCTACAGCATACAATTCTTACAGATTCTAAAGAAAAACAAGCTCACCTTTTCAAATGTAAGCGTGGCCACAACACTGCGCATCAAGACGAGACAAAACGGAGCTGCCCTATAAAAAGGAAGAAAGGAAAAAAAAACAGCGATCCTCTTCATGCATCTCCCAAGGACAGAGATCTTTAATACACAATATCAGCGGTGCCTTAACTCCCCCGACAAAATGTCGTTAAAGCAGGCATCCACGACGGTGCCCTCTGCCCAGGATAGCACAAAAATAACAAACTAAAATAACAAACAAAAATAAAAAAAACTTGACGGGCACTCGCAACACTCCGATAATTTTATCGAATACTTTATCAATAGACTCAATATTGAACGCGCAGTGCAGACCCACACTTACCAAACAATAGCTCACCGCAAATTCTTCAACCTGGCTTACGCCACTTTGAAACAGCTCAGGCACAAATTTAACAAAATATTCTCCTCCTCTCCGCACCAATAACGAAAAATAATTAAATAACTTAATACGCAATTAATTTTCAAACTAATCCACATGCGTCTTCCCAATGATTCAAAACAAAAACGTTCAACTCAATGAACTAACAAAAAGCGCTTTCCAAATCAAACGAATGAAAACGGTCCTAAAATATATTAAACCTCTAACGACTAGGCTATTCAAAACCTAGTTATAAGCATCAACAAATATATATTTACCGATGTTATTCCAAATCCTTATTTTGACGAACCCCCTCAGTCTGTTTATCGTTTCAGATCCCGAACGTTCAAATCCCTTGACGAGCCACCAATCTGTTACATACAGCCTACCGGGCTATGCAACAGAGAGGGGAGACCACGCGGATTATTTGATTTCAAAAATATATTTATTAAAGATAAAGAATGAGCAACGTAAAATAAATAAAGTCAGTGTAATTGTTAAACTTAAGAAACGAAAACGTATGCCATCAGGGTATGTGAAGTGTCATGCAAAAGGAAACAAAATCAACAAAACGGTGCAGGAGAGAAGGAGAAGCGGCGGCCTCTTTCAACCCGGTCTGGAGAGCTTTTAACACCCAGGATACTGGAAACAAGCACACGCGGTCCTGGAGCAATCACCCGCAACACGCCACACCTGTGCTCTGCTCACCTATTAGGGGAGACATAACGAACAGGCAAACCGCAGAGGAGGAGGAGCTAACAGGTCCAAGACCGTAACACCCCCTCCCTTAAGACAGAGGCCCCTAAAAAGGCCTCTGCAAAAACCCCCACACAGCAAAATAAACAATTTTTAATTTTAAAAATCATTTCTATATCTAAAAGTGAGCACTTAACTTTGATTCCGAGATGTAGATAAACTGCATACATGGACTGGACAGAAAAACTCTTTGGTCCACAGGCCCCCCCCCAACCCCTCCACCAGCTCCAATCGCCCCTCCCCATTACCAGAACTCCAGCAAATCCCGGTACCTGGAAAGCTACATTTAAGGAGACTAGGCAAAAGAAGAGAGTGCAGAAACAGGAAGAGAGAGAAAGATGGGACAAGACAAAACATTCACTCCAGCCCACCCGGAGCACGGGACAAAGCGTCAGCCATAACATTGTCCACGCCCCGAATGTGCCGTATCTCTAAATTGTATGGCTGTAAAAATAAAGCCCAGCGCATAAGGCGCTGACTAGGACTCTTTAAAGAGTGGAGAAATGTCAATGGATTATGATCTGAGTAAACAGTGATAGGAACAGCACCCCCAGCTAAATATACATCAAACTGCTGTAGACCCCAAACTAACGCCAATGTTTCCTTCTCAATAGTTGAATAATTCAACTGATGACAATTAAACTTTCTTGAGAAGTAACATGTTGGCCTGTCCACCCCCTGCTCATCACTCTGCAGGAGCACCGCACCAGCCCCCACATGGCTTGCATCAACCTGCATCTGGAAAGGCTGATCTAAACGGGGTGCCATCAAAACTGGAGCCGAAGTCAACAACAACTTGACATTATCAAAAGCAGTCTGAGAGGTCACCGTCCATTCGAATTTCACTTTAGCTTTTAACAGGTTAGTCAAAGGGGCTACCACCGTAGAAAAGTTGGAACAAAAACTACGGTAATACCCTACCATCCCCAAAAAGCGCCGCAACTCGGTTTTGGTGGTAGGAACAGGAAACTTATCAATAGCCACCACTTTAGCATGGACCGGCTTCACTTGCCCCTGCCCTACGATCTTCCCCAAATATGCAACTGTAGCCTGGGCAAACTCGCACTTGGCCAAATTTACAGTGAGACGAGCGTCAACAAGCCTAGTAAAGAGAGCCCGAATACGGTCCAGATGTTCAGACCACTCCTCGCTATACACAACCACATCATCAAGGTACACAGCACATCCGTGCAAACCAGAAACGACACGGTTCATAAGTCGTTGAAATGTGGCTGGAGCATTTCGTAAACCGAAACTCATAACAGAGTAAGAATATAGTCCAGATGGTGTTATAAAAGCTGAAACTTCCTGAGCTCGAGATGACAAAGGGACTTGGTAATAACCTTTCAGCAAATCAAACTTACTCACAAACCTTGCGGATCCTACACGATCAACACAATCTTCAACTCTTGGAAGTGGAAAAGAATCCGATTTCGTGATGTTATTCAATTTACGATAGTCGGTACAGAATCTATGTGTACCATCAGGTTTACTAACCAATATACAGGGTGAAGCCCAACTCGAATAGGAAGGCTTTGCCAACCCATTATCCAACAGGTACTTCACCTCTGCCTCTAGATGTCGCTGTTTGTCTTGTGACACCCGATAGAACCGCTGTCTTATTGGTTCTGCGTCACCAACATCAATATCATGCTCAATTAAATGAGTACATGACGGTGTATCTGAAAATAAAGAAGGAAAATCAGACAACAAAGATGACAGTTCGGATGCACGTTCCTCTGGCAAATGTCCAAAAAGTGTATTCAACTCCGCCAATTTTTCAGAGTTCCTCAGACGAGGTTTCAACACACCATCATCAGGACCTACCATATCCTCACCACTACGTGCTGCCACCATGTAGGGAGTCTCAAAGGCCCTATTAGCCTCAACCGCTGCGGCTAAAGAAACTGGCATAACCAGGTCACTAGACTCTGCTGTCCCAGAGACCGAAGACCTGCTATAATAGGACTTCAACAGATTTATGTGACAGAGCTGAGTGGAACGCCTACGATTTGGTGTGGAGAGTAAATAATTCAAGTCTGACACCTGTCGAACAACCCTATAAGGACCTGTATATTTTGCAAGGAAAGGAGAGTTTGCTATCGGCAACAAGGCCAAAACCTGATCACCAGGACTGAAGACCCTTGGCTCAGCTCGACGGTCATACCAACTCTTCATTCTCTGTTGGGCTTTAGTCAGGTTGTCCGTCGCCATCTCACAGGCTAAAAGCAGCCTACGCCGAAAACCATTTACGTAGTCCAACAAATTGACAGGAGACTCAAGACTCTTCAGCTCCCCCTGTAAGACTGCTAAAGGCCCACGAACTCTATGGCCAAATACCAAATCATTAGGCGAGAAACCCGTACTCTCCTGGGTAACCTCTCGTGCTGCCAACATTAACCATGGGAGCCCTTCTTCCCAGTCTCTGTTAAGCTCAACACAATAACCTCTGAGAAGTGATTTCAGTGTCTGATGAAAACGCTCCAGAACCCCTTGGCTCTGGGCGTGATAAGCACTACTACGTTGATGTTTCACCCGCAACTGCTCGAGCACTTCTTTGAACATGCGTGACGTAAAGTTAGAGCCTCTGTCACTCTGTATAATATGAGGGATACCGAAAATAGAGATAAACTGTGAAAGGGCTTTCACCACAGATCTAGTTGTTATTGTACGCAAAGCATAGGCAGCAGGATATCGGGTAGACTGACACATCACCGTCAGCAGGTAAACACACCCTGACTTAGATGGAGGCAATGGTCCCACACAATCAATTAACAGATGTTCAAATGGTTTTCCTACAGCTGGAATAGGGTAGAGTGGAGCTGGCTTTAACACCTGATTAGGCTTCCCTGTTAACTGGCATACATGACACGTCTTAATGAAGGATGCCACATCCTTCTTTAGGCGAGGCCAATAGAAGTACTGCATAAGACGGTCATAGGTTTTTCTTACCCCCAAGTGCCCAGCTACCTCCCCATGAGCTGTCTGTAGAACCAAATCTCTAAACTTAACTGGTACTATCACCTGAAACACTGGATCCTCAACCCCTTCGTCAGTGTGAGAAGACCACTTCCGAATCAACAACCCATCCTGAACAAAATATCCCCTCACTGCATTGCGCAACTCCTCAGGTGGTAACACCCCAACGAACAGATCTTTTAATGTCACATCCTCCTTTTGAGCTGCAACAAAATCACTATGAGAGAGAGAAGAAGGTAAATTAGGCACAATAACAGACTTAAACTCTCTAGTCTGAGAAACATCTTCATTAGAGGCACGGCTCATAGCCCGTGTCACAGCACAAGCTGTAAAGACAGACAAATTCTGACCACGAACGTCACTGTCATCTGCAATAGAGGGAACATTCTTAACAATTACAGGGGGCGGTATATCACGCCAGACACGCTCTCCAGCCAGATTGTTACCCAAAAGAAGATGGACGCCCTCTATTGGTAAGGAAGGGCGGACTGCTATCTTTACTTCCCCCTGTACTAAATCAGACCGCAGATTAACTCTGTGCAAAGGAACAGAAACAACCTGCAACCCAATCCCCCGGACTAAAACATTGTTCCCAGTACTCGAGTCAGCAGAAAAAGGCAAAACAGACTCCAGGATAAAAGACTCCGATGCCCCTGTATCCCTAAGTATTTTAACTGGCACCTGGATGGAACTACCCACCAGTGAAACAAGACCATCAGTAACGAAAGGAAAGTAACCACTTCCACCCGCTATAACTGAATCAGCCCTACCATTTCTCTCACTAACTTCAACAGACCTCAGGCCCGATGGCTGAGGTGAAATCACAACGCCTTCAGTTTTAACCTCAGTCTCACCCACCAAAACTTTAGCAGGTATTGACTCAGATACAGCAAGTGTGACCCCCCTAACAACCTCAGTACCCCTTCTCTGACTTTTCCCCTTTAAAACAGGACAGTCTTTCTTCCAATGCCCCTTTTCCAAGCAGTATCGACACACATCAGCATCATTCTTAGCCTGACTAGCAGGTGTAAACGCAGAAAACCTAGAATCTCTGCGAAAACTCACAGCACCTCTGTGTGACTGACTAGAGTGTGAATCTATTCTACTCTGAGTAGGTGACTCAAATGAACCCAACGAAGACCCCAAAACTCTATTGAAACGTCCAAAACGTTGTTCCTGATAACCCTTACCTGTATTGTTTTCTTTAAAACTATACTTATGTGTCAAAGCAAAATCATCAGCCATGACTGCGGCTTCTGCGGCGGTTTTCATCTTATGCTCAAATACATAGGTAGCAACACGCTCAGGAAGAATATTTCTGAACTGTTCTAAAACAATCAGATTAGACAAATCTTCAAAAGTAGTGACTCCCACCGCAGAGCACCAACGATTAAAGTGGCTGTACAATTCCCTCGCTACCTCTGTATACGTCTGTTTATCTCCCTTTCTCCAGCTGCGAAACCGCAAACGATAAGCTTCAGGAACTAATTCATAAATTTTAAGCACTGCCTCTTTTACTTTGACATATTTTTTTCTATCTGGCACAGGCAACGCAATAAACGCTTCTTGTGCTCTACCTACAAGAACACTTTGGAGTAACAACGTTCTTTCCGAGTCAGACCAGCCACGGTCATCAGCCACACTCTCAAATAAAGAAAAGAATATATCTGGATCTCTCTCATTGAATTTCGGCAGCAACCTAACCATGTTAGATATATCAGGGGACCGCACAGACCCCCTAGGAGAAGTACCCTCATCCCCATCAACTGGAAGCCTACCTTCAGCGCTCAGTCTCAGCCGTTCTAAAGCCACCTCACGTTCACTTTTTATTCTTTCCATCTCTAATTGACGCTCTGCCTCACGTTGAGCTGCTCTCTCTTGACGTTCTGCCTCTCTCTCTTTCTGCTCTGCCTCACGTTGAGCTTCTCTTTCTCTCTGTTGCATTTCTATCAACGCCTTTTGTTGCTCAAACGTAAGTGACATTTTAGAAAACTCTGTCGAAAGAGGTGTCGACGTTGCTTCTCCGAACTCTAACTCCTCCATAATTAGAGATGCAGGTGACGAAAGAATATTCCTAACGACCAATTCCGCCTGAACTGACACTCTGATCTGAGTTAATTTCGCTGTTCTGGGTAAACCCAGGTCAAAGTTATAATGTTCACAAACTTGACGCAACTGATCCTTTGTCAAATTATTCAGAACCTCCACAGATGGAGCTAAAAAGAAATCCTCCAAACTAGCCATAAAATTTTTAACTAATCCTACAGCATACAATTCTTACAGATTCTAAAGAAAAACAAGCTCACCTTTTCAAATGTAAGCGTGGCCACAACCCTGCGCATCAAGACGAGACAAAACGGAGCTGCCCTATAAAAAGGAAGAAAGGAAAAAAAAACAGCGATCCTCTTCATGCATCTCCCAAGGACAGAGATCTTTAATACACAATATCAGCGGTGCCTTAACTCCCCCGACAAAATGTCGTTAAAGCAGGCATCCACGACGGTGCCCTCTGCCCAGGATAGCACAAAAATAACAAACTAAAATAACAAACAAAAATAAAAAAAACTTGACGGGCACTCGCAACACTCCGATAATTTTATCGAATACTTTATCAATAGACTCAATATTGAACGCGCAGTGCAGACCCACACTTACCAAACAATAGCTCACCGCAAATTCTTCAACCTGGCTTACGCCACTTTGAAACAGCTCAGGCACAAATTTAACAAAATATTCTCCTCCTCTCCGCACCAATAACGAAAAATAATTAAATAACTTAATACGCAATTAATTTTCAAACTAATCCACATGCGTCTTCCCAATGATTCAAAACAAAAACGTTCAACTCAATGAACTAACAAAAAGCGCTTTCCAAATCAAACGAATGAAAACGGTCCTAAAATATATTAAACCTCTAACGACTAGGCTATTCAAAACCTAGTTATAAGCATCAACAAATATATATTTACCGATGTTATTCCAAATCCTTATTTTGACGAACCCCCTCAGTCTGTTTATCGTTTCAGATCCCGAACGTTCAAATCCCTTGACGAGCCACCAATCTGTTACATACAGCCTACCGGGCTATGCAACAGAGAGGGGAGACCACGCGGATTATTTGATTTCAAAAATATATTTATTAAAGATAAAGAATGAGCAACGTAAAATAAATAAAGTCAGTGTAATTGTTAAACTTAAGAAACGAAAACGTATGCCATCAGGGTATGTGAAGTGTCATGCAAAAGGAAACAAAATCAACAAAACGGTGCAGGAGAGAAGGAGAAGCGGCGGCCCCTTCCAACCCGGTCTGGAGAGCTTTTAACACCCAGGATACTGGAAACAAGCACACGCGGTCCTGGAGCAATCACCCGCAACACGCCACACCTGTGCTCTGCTCACCTATTAGGGGAGACATAACGAACAGGCAAACCGCAGAGGAGGAGGAGCTAACAGGTCCAAGACCGTAACACCCCCTCCCTTAAGACAGAGGCCCCTAAAAAGGCCTCTGCAAAAACCCCCACACAGCAAAATAAACAATTTTTAATTTTAAAAATCATTTCTATATCTAAAAGTGAGCACTTAACTTTGATTCCGAGATGTAGATAAACTGCATACATGGACTGGACAGAAAAACTCTTTGGTCCACAGGCCCCCCCCCAACCCCTCCACCAGCTCCAATCGCCCCTCCCCATTACCAGAACTCCAGCAAATCCCGGTACCTGGAAAGCTACATTTAAGGAGACTAGGCAAAAGAAGAGAGTGCAGAAACAGGAAGAGAGAGAAAGATGGGACAAGACAAAACATTCACTCCAGCCCACCCGGAGCACGGGACAAAGCGTCAGCCATAACATTGTCCACGCCCCGAATGTGCCGTATCTCTAAATTGTATGGCTGTAAAAATAAAGCCCAGCGCATAAGGCGCTGACTAGGACTCTTTAAAGAGTGGAGAAATGTCAATGGATTATGATCTGAGTAAACAGTGATAGGAACAGCACCCCCAGCTAAATATACATCAAACTGCTGTAGACCCCAAACTAACGCCAATGTTTCCTTCTCAATAGTTGAATAATTCAACTGATGACAATTAAACTTTCTTGAGAAGTAACATGTTGGCCTGTCCACCCCCTGCTCATCACTCTGCAGGAGCACCGCACCAGCCCCCACATGGCTTGCATCAACCTGCATCTGGAAAGGCTGATCTAAACGGGGTGCCATCAAAACTGGAGCCGAAGTCAACAACAACTTGACATTATCAAAAGCAGTCTGAGAGGTCACCGTCCATTCGAATTTCACTTTAGCTTTTAACAGGTTAGTCAAAGGGGCTACCACCGTAGAAAAGTTGGAACAAAAACTACGGTAATACCCTACCATCCCCAAAAAGCGCCGCAACTCGGTTTTGGTGGTAGGAACAGGAAACTTATCAATAGCCACCACTTTAGCATGGACCGGCTTCACTTGCCCCTGCCCTACGATCTTCCCCAAATATGCAACTGTAGCCTGGGCAAACTCGCACTTGGCCAAATTTACAGTGAGACGAGCGTCAACAAGCCTAGTAAAGAGAGCCCGAATACGGTCCAGATGTTCAGACCACTCCTCGCTATACACAACCACATCATCAAGGTACACAGCACATCCGTGCAAACCAGAAACGACACGGTTCATAAGTCGTTGAAATGTGGCTGGAGCATTTCGTAAACCGAAACTCATAACAGAGTAAGAATATAGTCCAGATGGTGTTATAAAAGCTGAAACTTCCTGAGCTCGAGATGACAAAGGGACTTGGTAATAACCTTTCAGCAAATCAAACTTACTCACAAACCTTGCGGATCCTACACGATCAACACAATCTTCAACTCTTGGAAGTGGAAAAGAATCCGATTTCGTGATGTTATTCAATTTACGATAGTCGGTACAGAATCTATGTGTACCATCAGGTTTACTAACCAATATACAGGGTGAAGCCCAACTCGAATAGGAAGGCTTTGCCAACCCATTATCCAACAGGTACTTCACCTCTGCCTCTAGATGTCGCTGTTTGTCTTGTGACACCCGATAGAACCGCTGTCTTATTGGTTCTGCGTCACCAACATCAATATCATGCTCAATTAAATGAGTACATGACGGTGTATCTGAAAATAAAGAAGGAAAATCAGACAACAAAGATGACAGTTCGGATGCACGTTCCTCTGGCAAATGTCCAAAAAGTGTATTCAACTCCGCCAATTTTTCAGAGTTCCTCAGACGAGGTTTCAACACACCATCATCAGGACCTACCATATCCTCACCACTACGTGCTGCCACCATGTAGGGAGTCTCAAAGGCCCTATTAGCCTCAACCGCTGCGGCTAAAGAAACTGGCATAACCAGGTCACTAGACTCTGCTGTCCCAGAGACCGAAGACCTGCTATAATAGGACTTCAACAGATTTATGTGACAGAGCTGAGTGGAACGCCTACGATTTGGTGTGGAGAGTAAATAATTCAAGTCTGACACCTGTCGAACAACCCTATAAGGACCTGTATATTTTGCAAGGAAAGGAGAGTTTGCTATCGGCAACAAGGCCAAAACCTGATCACCAGGACTGAAGACCCTTGGCTCAGCTCGACGGTCATACCAACTCTTCATTCTCTGTTGGGCTTTAGTCAGGTTGTCCGTCGCCATCTCACAGGCTAAAAGCAGCCTACGCCGAAAACCATTTACGTAGTCCAACAAATTGACAGGAGACTCAAGACTCTTCAGCTCCCCCTGTAAGACTGCTAAAGGCCCACGAACTCTATGGCCAAATACCAAATCATTAGGCGAGAAACCCGTACTCTCCTGGGTAACCTCTCGTGCTGCCAACATTAACCATGGGAGCCCTTCTTCCCAGTCTCTGTTAAGCTCAACACAATAACCTCTGAGAAGTGATTTCAGTGTCTGATGAAAACGCTCCAGAACCCCTTGGCTCTGGGCGTGATAAGCACTACTACGTTGATGTTTCACCCGCAACTGCTCGAGCACTTCTTTGAACATGCGTGACGTAAAGTTAGAGCCTCTGTCACTCTGTATAATATGAGGGATACCGAAAATAGAGATAAACTGTGAAAGGGCTTTCACCACAGATCTAGTTGTTATTGTACGCAAAGCATAGGCAGCAGGATATCGGGTAGACTGACACATCACCGTCAGCAGGTAAACACACCCTGACTTAGATGGAGGCAATGGTCCCACACAATCAATTAACAGATGTTCAAATGGTTTTCCTACAGCTGGAATAGGGTAGAGTGGAGCTGGCTTTAACACCTGATTAGGCTTCCCTGTTAACTGGCATACATGACACGTCTTAATGAAGGATGCCACATCCTTCTTTAGGCGAGGCCAATAGAAGTACTGCATAAGACGGTCATAGGTTTTTCTTACCCCCAAGTGCCCAGCTACCTCCCCATGAGCTGTCTGTAGAACCAAATCTCTAAACTTAACTGGTACTATCACCTGAAACACTGGATCCTCAACCCCTTCGTCAGTGTGAGAAGACCACTTCCGAATCAACAACCCATCCTGAACAAAATATCCCCTCACTGCATTGCGCAACTCCTCAGGTGGTAACACCCCAACGAACAGATCTTTTAATGTCACATCCTCCTTTTGAGCTGCAACAAAATCACTATGAGAGAGAGAAGAAGGTAAATTAGGCACAATAACAGACTTAAACTCTCTAGTCTGAGAAACATCTTCATTAGAGGCACGGCTCATAGCCCGTGTCACAGCACAAGCTGTAAAGACAGACAAATTCTGACCACGAACGTCACTGTCATCTGCAATAGAGGGAACATTCTTAACAATTACAGGGGGCGGTATATCACGCCAGACACGCTCTCCAGCCAGATTGTTACCCAAAAGAAGATGGACGCCCTCTATTGGTAAGGAAGGGCGGACTGCTATCTTTACTTCCCCCTGTACTAAATCAGACCGCAGATTAACTCTGTGCAAAGGAACAGAAACAACCTGCAACCCAATCCCCCGGACTAAAACATTGTTCCCAGTACTCGAGTCAGCAGAAAAAGGCAAAACAGACTCCAGGATAAAAGACTCCGATGCCCCTGTATCCCTAAGTATTTTAACTGGCACCTGGATGGAACTACCCACCAGTGAAACAAGACCATCAGTAACGAAAGGAAAGTAACCACTTCCACCCGCTATAACTGAATCAGCCCTACCATTTCTCTCACTAACTTCAACAGAACTCAGGCCCAATGGCTGAGGTAAAATCACAACGCCTTCAGTTTTAACCTCAGTCTCACCCACCAAAACTTTAGCAGGTATTGACTCAGATACAGCAAGTGTGACCCCCCTAACAACCTCAGTACCCCTTCTCTGACTTTTCCCCTTTAAAACAGGACAGTCTTTCTTCCAATGCCCCTTTTCCAAGCAGTATCGACACACATCAGCATCATTCTTAGCCTGACTAGCAGGTGTAAACGCAGAAAACCTAGAATCTCTGCGAAAACTCACAGCACCTCTGTGTGACTGACTAGAGTGTGAATCTATTCTACTCTGAGTAGGTGACTCAAATGAACCCAACGAAGACCCCAAAACTCTATTGAAACGTCCAAAACGTTGTTCCTGATAACCCTTACCTGTATTGTTTTCTTTAAAACTATACTTATGTGTCAAAGCAAAATCATCAGCCATGACTGCGGCTTCTGCGGCGGTTTTCATCTTATGCTCAAATACATAGGTAGCAACACGCTCAGGAAGAATATTTCTGAACTGTTCTAAAACAATCAGATTAGACAAATCTTCAAAAGTAGTGACTCCCACCGCAGAGCACCAACGATTAAAGTGGCTGTACAATTCCCTCGCTACCTCTGTATACGTCTGTTTATCTCCCTTTCTCCAGCTGCGAAACCGCAAACGATAAGCTTCAGGAACTAATTCATAAATTTTAAGCACTGCCTCTTTTACTTTGACATATTTTTTTCTATCTGGCACAGGCAACGCAATAAACGCTTCTTGTGCTCTACCTACAAGAACACTTTGGAGTAACAACGTTCTTTCCGAGTCAGACCAGCCACGGTCATCAGCCACACTCTCAAATAAAGAAAAGAATATATCTGGATCTCTCTCATTGAATTTCGGCAGCAACCTAACCATGGTAGATATATCAGGGGACCGCACAGACCCCCTAGGAGAAGTACCCTCATCCCCATCAACTGGAAGCCTACCTTCAGCGCTCAGTCTCAGCCGTTCTAAAGCCACCTCACGTTCACTTTTTATTCTTTCCATCTCTAATTGACGCTCTGCCTCACGTTGAGCTGCTCTCTCTTGACGTTCTGCCTCTCTCTCTTTCTGCTCTGCCTCACGTTGAGCTTCTCTTTCTTTCTGCTCTGCCTCACGTTGAGCTTCTCTTTCTCTCTGTTGCATTTCTATCAACGCCTTTTGTTGCTCAAACGTAAGTGACATTTTAGAAAACTCTGTCGAAAGAGGTGTCGACGTTGCTTCTCCGAACTCTAACTCCTCCATAATTAGAGATGCAGGTGACGAAAGAATATTCCTAACGACCAATTCCGCCTGAACTGACACTCTGATCTGAGTTAATTTCGCTGTTCTGGGTAAACCCAGGTCAAAGTTATAATGTTCACAAACTTGACGCAACTGATCCTTTGTCAAATTATTCAGAACCTCCACAGATGGAGCTAAAAAAAAATCCTCCAAACTAGCCATAAAATTTTTAACTAATCCTACAGCATACAATTCTTACAGATTCTAAAGAAAAACAAGCTCACCTTTTCAAATGTAAGCGTGGCCACAACACTGCGCATCAAGACGAGACAAAACGGAGCTGCCCTATAAAAAGGAAGAAAGGAAAAAAAAACCAGCGATCCTCTTCATGCATCTCCCAAGGACAGAGATCTTTAATACACAATATCAGCGGTGCCTTAACTCCCCCGACAAAATGTCGTTAAAGCAGGCATCCACGACGGTGCCCTCTGCCCAGGATAGCACAAAAATAACAAACTAAAATAACAAACAAAAATAAAAAAAACTTGACGGGCACTCGCAACACTCCGATAATTTTATCGAATACTTTATCAATAGACTCAATATTGAACGCGCAGTGCAGACCCACACTTACCAAACAATAGCTCACCGCAAATTCTTCAACCTGGCTTACGCCACTTTGAAACAGCTCAGGCACAAATTTAACAAAATATTCTCCTCCTCTCCGCACCAATAACGAAAAATAATTAAATAACTTAATACGCAATTAATTTTCAAACTAATCCACATGCGTCTTCCCAATGATTCAAAACAAAAACGTTCAACTCAATGAACTAACAAAAAGCGCTTTCCAAATCAAACGAATGAAAACGGTCCTAAAATATATTAAACCTCTAACGACTAGGCTATTCAAAACCTAGTTATAAGCATCAACAAATATATATTTACCGATGTTATTCCAAATCCTTATTTTGACGAACCCCCTCAGTCTGTTTATCGTTTCAGATCCCGAACGTTCAAATCCCTTGACGAGCCACCAATCTGTTACATACAGCCTACCGGGCTATGCAACAGAGAGGGGAGACCACGCGGATTATTTGATTCCAAAAATATATTTATTAAAGATAAAGAATGAGCAACGTAAAATAAATAAAGTCAGTGTAATTGTTAAACTTAAGAAACGAAAACGTATGCCATCAGGGTATGTGAAGTGTCATGCAAAAGGAAACAAAATCAACAAAACGGTGCAGGAGAGAAGGAGAAGCGGCGTCGACACCTCTTTCGACAGAGTTTTCTAAAATGTCACTTACGTTTGAGCAACAAAAGGCGTTGATAGAAATGCAACAGAGAGAAAGAGAAGCTCAACGTGAGGCAGAGCAGAAAGAAAGAGAAGCTCAACGTGAGGCAGAGCAGAAAGAGAGAGAGGCAGAACGTCAAGAGAGAGCAGCTCAACGTGAGGCAGAGCGTCAATTAGAGATGGAAAGAATAAAAAGTGAACGTGAGGTGGCTTTAGAACGGCTGAGACTGAGCGCTGAAGGTAGGCTTCCAGTTGATGGGGATGAGGGTACTTCTCCTAGGGGGTCTGTGCGGTCCCCTGATATATCTAACATGGTTAGGTTGCTGCCGAAATTCAATGAGAGAGATCCAGATATATTCTTTTCTTTATTTGAGAGTGTGGCTGATGACCGTGGCTGGTCTGACTCGGAAAGAACGTTGTTACTCCAAAGTGTTCTTGTAGGTAGAGCACAAGAAGCGTTTATTGCGTTGCCTGTGCCAGATAGAAAAAAATATGTCAAAGTAAAAGAGGCAGTGCTTAAAATTTATGAATTAGTTCCTGAAGCTTATCGTTTGCGGTTTCGCAGCTGGAGAAAGGGAGATAAACAGACGTATACAGAGGTAGCGAGGGAATTGTACAGCCACTTTAATCGTTGGTGCTCTGCGGTGGGAGTCACTACTTTTGAAGATTTGTCTAATCTGATTGTTTTAGAACAGTTCAGAAATATTCTTCCTGAGCGTGTTGCTACCTATGTATTTGAGCATAAGATGAAAACCGCCGCAGAAGCCGCAGTCATGGCTGATGATTTTGCTTTGACACATAAGTATAGTTTTAAAGAAAACAATACAGGTAAGGGTTATCAGGAACAACGTTTTGGACGTTTCAATAGAGTTTTGGGGTCTTCGTTGGGTTCATTTGAGTCACCTACTCAGAGTAGAATAGATTCACACTCTAGTCAGTCACACAGAGGTGCTGTGAGTTTTCGCAGAGATTCTAGGTTTTCTGCGTTTACACCTGCTAGTCAGGCTAAGAATGATGCTGATGTGTGTCGATACTGCTTGGAAAAGGGGCATTGGAAGAAAGACTGTCCTGTTTTAAAGGGGAAAAGTCAGAGAAGGGGTACTGAGGTTGTTAGGGGGGTCACACTTGCTGTATCTGAGTCAGTGATACCTGCTAAAGTTTTGGTGGGTGAGACTGAGGTTAAAACTGAAGGCGTTGTGATTTCACCTCAGCCATCGGGCCTGAGTTCTGTTGAAGTTAGTGAGAGAAATGGTAGGGCTGATTCAGTTATAGCGGGTGGAAGTGGTTACTTTCCTTTCGTTACTGATGGTCTTGTTTCACTGGTGGGTAGTTCCATCCAGGTGCCAGTTAAAATACTTAGGGATACAGGGGCATCGGAATCTTTTATCCTGGAGTCTGTTTTGCCTTTTTCTGCTGACTCGAGTACTGGGAACAATGTTTTAGTCCGGGGGATTGGGTTGCAGGTTGTTTCTGTTCCTTTGCACAGAGTTAATCTGCGGTCTGATTTAGTACAGGGGGAAGTAAAGATAGCAGTCCGCCCTTCCTTACCAATAGAGGGCGTCCATCTTCTTTTGGGTAACAATCTGGCTGGAGAGCGTGTCTGGCGTGATATACCGCCCCCTGTAATTGTTAAGAATGTTCCCTCTATTGCAGATGACAGTGACGTTCGTGGTCGGAATTTGTCTGTCTTTACAGCTTGTGCTGTGACACGGGCTATGAGCCGTGCCTCTAATGAAGATGTTTCTCAGACTAGAGAGTTTAAGTCTGTTATTGTGCCTAATTTACCTTCTTCTCTCTCTCATAGTGATTTTGTTGCAGCTCAAAAGGAGGATGTGACATTAAAAGATCTGTTCGTTGGGGTGTTACCACCTGAGGAGTTGCGCAATGCAGTGAGGGGATATTTTGTTCAGGATGGGTTGTTGATTCGGAAGTGGTCTTCTCACACTGACGAAGGGGTTGAGGATCCAGTGTTTCAGGTGATAGTACCAGTTAAGTTTAGAGATTTGGTTCTACAGACAGCTCATGGGGAGGTAGCTGGGCACTTGGGGGTAAGAAAAACCTATGACCGTCTTATGCAGTACTTCTATTGGCCTCGCCTAAAGAAGGATGTGGCATCCTTCATTAAGACGTGTCATGTATGCCAGTTAACAGGGAAGCCTAATCAGGTGTTAAAGCCAGCTCCACTCTACCCTATTCCAGCTGTAGGAAAACCATTTGAACATCTGTTAATTGATTGTGTGGGACCATTGCCTCCATCTAAGTCAGGGTGTGTTTACCTGCTGACGGTGATGTGTCAGTCTACCCGATATCCTGCTGCCTATGCTTTGCGTACAATAACAACTAGATCTGTGGTGAAAGCCCTTTCACAGTTTATCTCTATTTTCGGTATCCCTCATATTATACAGAGTGACAGAGGCTCTAACTTTACGTCACGCATGTTCAGAGAAGTGCTAGAGCAGTTGCGGGTGAAACATCAACGTAGTAGTGCTTATCACGCCCAGAGCCAAGGGGTTCTGGAGCGTTTTCATCAGACACTGAAATCACTTCTCAGAGGTTATTGTGTTGAGCTTAACAGAGACTGGGAAGAAGGGCTCCCATGGTTAATGTTGGCAGCACGAGAGGTTACCCAGGAGAGTACGGGTTTCTCGCCTAATGATTTGGTATTTGGCCATAGAGTTCGTGGGCCTTTAGCAGTCTTACAGGGGGAGCTGAAGAGTCTTGAGTCTCCTGTCAATTTGTTGGACTACGTAAATGGTTTTCGGCGTAGGCTGCTTTTAGCCTGTGAGATGGCGACGGACAACCTGACTAAAGCCCAACAGAGAATGAAGAGTTGGTATGACCGTCGAGCTGAGCCAAGGGTCTTCAGTCCTGGTGATCAGGTTTTGGCCTTGTTGCCAATAGCAAACTCTCCTTTCCTTGCAAAATATACAGGTCCTTATAGGGTTGTTCGACAGGTGTCAGACTTGAATTATTTACTCTCCACACCAAATCGTAGGCGTTCCACTCAGCTCTGTCACATAAATCTGTTGAAGTCCTATTATAGCAGGTCTTCGGTCTCTGGGACAGCAGAGTCTAGTGACCTGGTTATGCCTGTTTCTTTAGCCGCAGCGGTTGAGGCTAATAGGGCCTTTGAGACTCCCTACATGGTGGCAGCACGTAGTGGTGAGGATATGGTAGGTCCTGATGATGGTGTGTTGAAACCTCGTCTGAGGAACTCTGAAAAATTGGCGGAGTTGAATACATTTTTTGGACATTTGCCAGAGGAACGTGCATCAGAACTGTCATCTTTGTTGTCTGATTTTCCTTCTTTATTTTCAGATACACCGTCATGTACTCATTTAATTGAGCATGATATTGATGTTGGTGACGCAGAACCAATAAGACAGCGGTTCTATCGGGTGTCACAAGACAAACAGCGACATCTAGAGGCAGAGGTGAAGTACCTGTTGGATAATGGGTTGGCAAAGCCTTCCTATTCGAGTTGGGCTTCACCCTGTATATTGGTTAGTAAACCTGATGGTACACATAGATTCTGTACCGACTATCGTAAATTGAATAACATCACGAAATCGGATTCTTTTCCACTTCCAAGAGTTGAAGATTGTGTTGATCGTGTAGGATCCGCAAGGTTTGTGAGTAAGTTTGATTTGCTGAAAGGTTATTACCAAGTCCCTTTGTCATCTCGAGCTCAGGAAGTTTCAGCTTTTATAACACCATCTGGACTATATTCTTACTCTGTTATGAGTTTCGGTTTACGAAATGCTCCAGCCACATTTCAACGACTTATGAACCGTGTCGTTTCTGGTTTGCACGGATGTGCTGTGTACCTTGATGATGTGGTTGTGTATAGCGAGGAGTGGTCTGAACATCTGGACCGTATTCGGGCTCTCTTTACTAGGCTTGTTGACGCTCGTCTCACTGTAAATTTGGCCAAGTGCGAGTTTGCCCAGGCTACAGTTGCATATTTGGGGAAGATCGTAGGGCAGGGGCAAGTGAAGCCGGTCCATGCTAAAGTGGTGGCTATTGATAAGTTTCCTGTTCCTACCACCAAAACCGAGTTGCGGCGCTTTTTGGGGATGGTAGGGTATTACCGTAGTTTTTGTTCCAACTTTTCTACGGTGGTAGCCCCTTTGACTAACCTGTTAAAAGCTAAAGTGAAATTCGAATGGACGGTGACCTCTCAGACTGCTTTTGATAATGTCAAGTTGTTGTTGACTTCGGCTCCAGTTTTGATGGCACCCCGTTTAGATCAGCCTTTCCAGATGCAGGTTGATGCAAGCCATGTGGGGGCTGGTGCGGTGCTCCTGCAGAGTGATGAGCAGGGGGTGGACAGGCCAACATGTTACTTCTCAAGAAAGTTTAATTGTCATCAGTTGAATTATTCAACTATTGAGAAGGAAACATTGGCGTTAGTTTGGGGTCTACAGCAGTTTGATGTATATTTAGCTGGGGGTGCTGTTCCTATCACTGTTTACTCAGATCATAATCCATTGACATTTCTCCACTCTTTAAAGAGTCCTAGTCAGCGCCTTATGCGCTGGGCTTTATTTTTACAGCCATACAATTTAGAGATACGGCACATTCGGGGCGTGGACAATGTTATGGCTGACGCTTTGTCCCGTGCTCCGGGTGGGCTGGAGTGAATGTTTTGTCTTGTCCCATCTTTCTCTCTCTTCCTGTTTCTGCACTCTCTTCTTTTGCCTAGTCTCCTTAAATGTAGCTTTCCAGGTACCGGGATTTGCTGGAGTTCTGGTAATGGGGAGGGGCGATTGGAGCTGGTGGAGGGGTTGGGGGGGGGCCTGTGGACCAAAGAGTTTTTCTGTCCAGTCCATGTATGCAGTTTATCTACATCTCGGAATCAAAGTTAAGTGCTCACTTTTAGATATAGAAATGATTTTTAAAATTAAAAATTGTTTATTTTGCTGTGTGGGGGTTTTTGCAGAGGCCTTTTTAGGGGCCTCTGTCTTAAGGGAGGGGGTGTTACGGTCTTGGACCTGTTAGCTCCTCCTCCTCTGCGGTTTGCCTGTTCGTTATGTCTCCCCTAATAGGTGAGCAGAGCACAGGTGTGGCGTGTTGCGGGTGATTGCCCCAGGACCGCGTGTGCTTGTTTCCAGTATCCTGGGTGTTAAAAGCTCTCCAGACCGGGTTGAAAGGGGCCGCCGCTTCTCCTTCTCTCCTGCACCGTTTTGTTGATTTTGTTTCCTTTTGCATGACACTTCACATACCCTGATGGCATACGTTTTCGTTTCTTAAGTTTAACAATTACACTGACTTTATTTATTTTACGTTGCTCATTCTTTATCTTTAATAAATATATTTTTGGAATCAAATAATCCGCGTGGTCTCCCCTCTCTGTTGCATAGCCCGGTAGGCTGTATGTAACAGATTGGGGGCTCGTCCGGGATTTGAACGTTCGGGATCTGAAACGATAAACAGACTGAGGGGGTTCGTCAAAATAAGGATTTGGAATAACATCGGTAAATATATATTTGTTGATGCTTATAACTAGGTTTTGAATAGCCTAGTCGTTAGAGGTTTAATATATTTTAGGACCGTTTTCATTCGTTTGATTTGGAAAGCGCTTTTTGTTAGTTCATTGAGTTGAACGTTTTTGTTTTGAATCATTGGGAAGACGCATGTGGATTAGTTTGAAAATTAATTGCGTATTAAGTTATTTAATTATTTTTCGTTATTGGTGCGGAGAGGAGGAGAATATTTTGTTAAATTTGTGCCTGAGCTGTTTCAAAGTGGCGTAAGCCAGGTTGAAGAATTTGCGGTGAGCTATTGTTTGGTAAGTGTGGGTCTGCACTGCGCGTTCAATATTGAGTCTATTGATAAAGTATTCGATAAAATTATCGGAGTGTTGCGAGTGCCCGTCAAGTTTTTTTTATTTTTGTTTGTTATTTTAGTTTGTTATTTTTGTGCTATCCTGGGCAGAGGGCACCGTCGTGGATGCCTGCTTTAACGACATTTTGTCGGGGGAGTTAAGGCACCGCTGATATTGTGTATTAAAGATCTCTGTCCTTGGGAGATGCATGAAGAGGATCGCTGGTTTTTTTTTCCTTTCTTCCTTTTTATAGGGCAGCTCCGTTTTGTCTCGTCTTGATGCGCAGTGTTGTGGCCACGCTTACATTTGAAAAGGTGAGCTTGTTTTTCTTTAGAATCTGTAAGAATTGTATGCTGTAGGATTAGTTAAAAATTTTATGGCTAGTTTGGAGGATTTTTTTTTAGCTCCATCTGTGGAGGTTCTGAATAATTTGACAAAGGATCAGTTGCGTCAAGTTTGTGAACATTATAACTTTGACCTGGGTTTACCCAGAACAGCGAAATTAACTCAGATCAGAGTGTCAGTTCAGGCGGAATTGGTCGTTAGGAATATTCTTTCGTCACCTGCATCTCTAATTATGGAGGAGTTAGAGTTCGGAGAAGCAACGTCGACACCTCTTTCGACAGAGTTTTCTAAAATGTCACTTACGTTTGAGCAACAAAAGGCGTTGATAGAAATGCAACAGAGAGAAAGAGAAGCTCAACGTGAGGCAGAGCAGAAAGAAAGAGAAGCTCAACGTGAGGCAGAGCAGAAAGAGAGAGAGGCAGAACGTCAAGAGAGAGCAGCTCAACGTGAGGCAGAGCGTCAATTAGAGATGGAAAGAATAAAAAGTGAACGTGAGGTGGCTTTAGAACGGCTGAGACTGAGCGCTGAAGGTAGGCTTCCAGTTGATGGGGATGAGGGTACTTCTCCTAGGGGGTCTGTGCGGTCCCCTGATATATCTAACATGGTTAGGTTGCTGCCGAAATTCAATGAGAGAGATCCAGATATATTCTTTTCTTTATTTGAGAGTGTGGCTGATGACCGTGGCTGGTCTGACTCGGAAAGAACGTTGTTACTCCAAAGTGTTCTTGTAGGTAGAGCACAAGAAGCGTTTATTGCGTTGCCTGTGCCAGATAGAAAAAAATATGTCAAAGTAAAAGAGGCAGTGCTTAAAATTTATGAATTAGTTCCTGAAGCTTATCGTTTGCGGTTTCGCAGCTGGAGAAAGGGAGATAAACAGACGTATACAGAGGTAGCGAGGGAATTGTACAGCCACTTTAATCGTTGGTGCTCTGCGGTGGGAGTCACTACTTTTGAAGATTTGTCTAATCTGATTGTTTTAGAACAGTTCAGAAATATTCTTCCTGAGCGTGTTGCTACCTATGTATTTGAGCATAAGATGAAAACCGCCGCAGAAGCCGCAGTCATGGCTGATGATTTTGCTTTGACACATAAGTATAGTTTTAAAGAAAACAATACAGGTAAGGGTTATCAGGAACAACGTTTTGGACGTTTCAATAGAGTTTTGGGGTCTTCGTTGGGTTCATTTGAGTCACCTACTCAGAGTAGAATAGATTCACACTCTAGTCAGTCACACAGAGGTGCTGTGAGTTTTCGCAGAGATTCTAGGTTTTCTGCGTTTACACCTGCTAGTCAGGCTAAGAATGATGCTGATGTGTGTCGATACTGCTTGGAAAAGGGGCATTGGAAGAAAGACTGTCCTGTTTTAAAGGGGAAAAGTCAGAGAAGGGGTACTGAGGTTGTTAGGGGGGTCACACTTGCTGTATCTGAGTCAATACCTGCTAAAGTTTTGGTGGGTGAGACTGAGGTTAAAACTGAAGGCGTTGTGATTTCACCTCAGCCATCGGGCCTGAGGTCTGTTGAAGTTAGTGAGAGAAATGGTAGGGCTGATTCAGTTATAGCGGGTGGAAGTGGTTACTTTCCTTTCGTTACTGATGGTCTTGTTTCACTGGTGGGTAGTTCCATCCAGGTGCCAGTTAAAATACTTAGGGATACAGGGGCATCGGAGTCTTTTATCCTGGAGTCTGTTTTGCCTTTTTCTGCTGACTCGAGTACTGGGAACAATGTTTTAGTCCGGGGGATTGGGTTGCAGGTTGTTTCTGTTCCTTTGCACAGAGTTAATCTGCGGTCTGATTTAGTACAGGGGGAAGTAAAGATAGCAGTCCGCCCTTCCTTACCAATAGAGGGCGTCCATCTTCTTTTGGGTAACAATCTGGCTGGAGAGCGTGTCTGGCGTGATATACCGCCCCCTGTAATTGTTAAGAATGTTCCCTCTATTGCAGATGACAGTGACGTTCGTGGTCAGAATTTGTCTGTCTTTACAGCTTGTGCTGTGACACGGGCTATGAGCCGTGCCTCTAATGAAGATGTTTCTCAGACTAGAGAGTTTAAGTCTGTTATTGTGCCTAATTTACCTTCTTCTCTCTCTCATAGTGATTTTGTTGCAGCTCAAAAGGAGGATGTGACATTAAAAGATCTGTTCGTTGGGGTGTTACCACCTGAGGAGTTGCGCAATGCAGTGAGGGGATATTTTGTTCAGGATGGGTTGTTGATTCGGAAGTGGTCTTCTCACACTGACGAAGGGGTTGAGGATCCAGTGTTTCAGGTGATAGTACCAGTTAAGTTTAGAGATTTGGTTCTACAGACAGCTCATGGGGAGGTAGCTGGGCACTTGGGGGTAAGAAAAACCTATGACCGTCTTATGCAGTACTTCTATTGGCCTCGCCTAAAGAAGGATGTGGCATCCTTCATTAAGACGTGTCATGTATGCCAGTTAACAGGGAAGCCTAATCAGGTGTTAAAGCCAGCTCCACTCTACCCTATTCCAGCTGTAGGAAAACCATTTGAACATCTGTTAATTGATTGTGTGGGACCATTGCCTCCATCTAAGTCAGGGTGTGTTTACCTGCTGACGGTGATGTGTCAGTCTACCCGATATCCTGCTGCCTATGCTTTGCGTACAATAACAACTAGATCTGTGGTGAAAGCCCTTTCACAGTTTATCTCTATTTTCGGTATCCCTCATATTATACAGAGTGACAGAGGCTCTAACTTTACGTCACGCATGTTCAAAGAAGTGCTCGAGCAGTTGCGGGTGAAACATCAACGTAGTAGTGCTTATCACGCCCAGAGCCAAGGGGTTCTGGAGCGTTTTCATCAGACACTGAAATCACTTCTCAGAGGTTATTGTGTTGAGCTTAACAGAGACTGGGAAGAAGGGCTCCCATGGTTAATGTTGGCAGCACGAGAGGTTACCCAGGAGAGTACGGGTTTCTCGCCTAATGATTTGGTATTTGGCCATAGAGTTCGTGGGCCTTTAGCAGTCTTACAGGGGGAGCTGAAGAGTCTTGAGTCTCCTGTCAATTTGTTGGACTACGTAAATGGTTTTCGGCGTAGGCTGCTTTTAGCCTGTGAGATGGCGACGGACACCCTGACTAAAGCCCAACAGAGAATGAAGAGTTGGTATGACCGTCGAGCTGAGCCAAGGGTCTTCAGTCCTGGTGATCAGGTTTTGGCCTTGTTGCCAATAGCAAACTCTCCTTTCCTTGCCAAATATACAGGTCCTTATAGGGTTGTTCGACAGGTGTCAGACTTGAATTATTTACTCTCCACACCAAATCGTAGGCGTTCCACTCAGCTCTGTCACATAAATCTGTTGAAGTCCTATTATAGCAGGTCTTCGGTCTCTGGGACAGCAGAGTCTAGTGACCTGGTTATGCCCGTTTCTTTAGCCGCAGCGGTTGAGGCTAATAGGGCCTTTGAGACTCCCTACATGGTGGCAGCACGTAGTGGTGAGGATATGGTAGGTCCTGATGATGGTGTGTTGAAACCTCGTCTGAGGAACTCTGAAAAATTGGCGGAGTTGAATACACTTTTTGGACATTTGCCAGAGGAACGTGCATCAGAACTGTCATCTTTGTTGTCTGATTTTCCTTCTTTATTTTCAGATACACCGTCATGTACTCATTTAATTGAGCATGATATTGATGTTGGTGACGCAGAACCAATAAGACAGCGGTTCTATCGGGTGTCACAAGACAAACAGCGACATCTAGAGGCAGAGGTGAAGTACCTGTTGGATAATGGGTTGGCAAAGCCTTCCTATTCGAGTTGGGCTTCACCCTGTATATTGGTTAGTAAACCTGATGGTACACATAGATTCTGTACCGACTATCGTAAATTGAATAACATCACGAAATCGGATTCTTTTCCACTTCCAAGAGTTGAAGATTGTGTTGATCGTGTAGGATCCGCAAGGTTTGTGAGTAAGTTTGATTTGCTGAAAGGTTATTACCAAGTCCCTTTGTCATCTCGAGCTCAGGAAGTTTCAGCTTTTATAACACCATCTGGACTATATTCTTACTCTGTTATGAGTTTCGGTTTACGAAATGCTCCAGCCACATTTCAACGACTTATGAACCGTGTCGTTTCTGGTTTGCACGGATGTGCTGTGTACCTTGATGATGTGGTTGTGTATAGCGAGGAGTGGTCTGAACATCTGGACCGTATTCGGGCTCTCTTTACTAGGCTTGTTGACGCTCGTCTCACTGTAAATTTGGCCAAGTGCGAGTTTGCCCAGGCTACAGTTGCATATTTGGGGAAGATCGTAGGGCAGGGGCAAGTGAAGCCGGTCCATGCTAAAGTGGTGGCTATTGATAAGTTTCCTGTTCCTACCACCAAAACCGAGTTGCGGCGCTTTTTGGGGATGGTAGGGTATTACCGTAGTTTTTGTTCCAACTTTTCTACGGTGGTAGCCCCTTTGACTAACCTGTTAAAAGCTAAAGTGAAATTCGAATGGACAGTGACCTCTCAGACTGCTTTTGATAATGTCAAGTTGTTGTTGACTTCGGCTCCAGTTTTGATGGCACCCCGTTTAGATCAGCCTTTCCAGATGCAGGTTGATGCAAGCCATGTGGGGGCTGGTGCGGTGCTCCTGCAGAGTGATGAGCAGGGGGTGGACAGGCCAACATGTTACTTCTCAAGAAAGTTTAATTGTCATCAGTTGAATTATTCAACTATTGAGAAGGTCTACAGCAGTTTGATGTATATTTAGCTGGGGGTGCTGTTCCTATCACTGTTTACTCAGATCATAATCCATTGACATTTCTCCACTCTTTAAAGAGTCCTAGTCAGCGCCTTATGCGCTGGGCTTTATTTTTACAGCCATACAATTTAGAGATACGGCACATTCGGGGCGTGGACAATGTTATGGCTGACGCTTTGTCCCGTGCTCCGGGTGGGCTGGAGTGAATGTTTTGTCTTGTCCCATCTTTCTCTCTCTTCCTGTTTCTGCACTCTCTTCTTTTGCCTAGTCTCCTTAAATGTAGCTTTCCAGGTACCGGGATTTGCTGGAGTTCTGGTAATGGGGAGGGGCGATTGGAGCTGGTGGAGGGGTTGGGGGGGGGGCCTGTGGACCAAAGAGTTTTTCTGTCCAGTCCATGTATGCAGTTTATCTACATCTCGGAATCAAAGTTAAGTTTCCTTTTGCATGACACTTCACATACCCTGATGGCATACGTTTTCGTTTCTTAAGTTTAACAATTACACTGACTTTATTTATTTTACGTTGCTCATTCTTTATCTTTAATAAATATATTTTTGAAATCAAATAATCCGCGTGGTCTCCCCTCTCTGTTGCATAGCCCGGTAGGCTGTATGTAACAGATTGGTACCGCCTACCGGGCTATGCAACAGAGAGGGGAGACCACGCGGATTATTTGATTCCAAAAATATATTTATTAAAGATAAAGAATGAGCAACGTAAAATAAATAAAGTCAGTGTAATTGTTAAACTTAAGAAACGAAAACGTATGCCATCAGGGTATGTGAAGTGTCATGCAAAAGGAAACAAAATCAACAAAACGGTGCAGGAGAGAAGGAGAAGCGGCGGCCGAAGTCGGTACAGAATCTATGTGTACCATCAGGTTTACTAACCAATATACAGGGTGAAGCCCAACTCGAATAGGAAGGCTTTGCCAACCCATTATCCAACAGGTACTTCACCTCTGCCTCTAGATGTCGCTGTTTGTCTTGTGACACCCGATAGAACCGCTGTCTTATTGGTTCTGCGTCACCAACATCAATATCATGCTCAATTAAATGAGTACATGACGGTGTATCTGAAAATAAAGAAGGAAAATCAGACAACAAAGATGACAGTTCGGATGCACGTTCCTCTGGCAAATGTCCAAAAAGTGTATTCAACTCCGCCAATTTTTCAGAGTTCCTCAGACGAGGTTTCAACACACCATCATCAGGACCTACCATATCCTCACCACTACGTGCTGCCACCATGTAGGGAGTCTCAAAGGCCCTATTAGCCTCAACCGCTGCGGCTAAAGAAACTGGCATAACCAGGTCACTAGACTCTGCTGTCCCAGAGACCGAAGACCTGCTATAATAGGACTTCAACAGATTTATGTGACAGAGCTGAGTGGAACGCCTACGATTTGGTGTGGAGAGTAAATAATTCAAGTCTGACACCTGTCGAACAACCCTATAAGGACCTGTATATTTTGCAAGGAAAGGAGAGTTTGCTATCGGCAACAAGGCCAAAACCTGATCACCAGGACTGAAGACCCTTGGCTCAGCTCGACGGTCATACCAACTCTTCATTCTCTGTTGGGCTTTAGTCAGGTTGTCCGTCGCCATCTCACAGGCTAAAAGCAGCCTACGCCGAAAACCATTTACGTAGTCCAACAAATTGACAGGAGACTCAAGACTCTTCAGCTCCCCCTGTAAGACTGCTAAAGGCCCACGAACTCTATGGCCAAATACCAAATCATTAGGCGAGAAACCCGTACTCTCCTGGGTAACCTCTCGTGCTGCCAACATTAACCATGGGAGCCCTTCTTCCCAGTCTCTGTTAAGCTCAACACAATAACCTCTGAGAAGTGATTTCAGTGTCTGATGAAAACGCTCCAGAACCCCTTGGCTCTGGGCGTGATAAGCACTACTACGTTGATGTTTCACCCGCAACTGCTCGAGCACTTCTTTGAACATGCGTGACGTAAAGTTAGAGCCTCTGTCACTCTGTATAATATGAGGGATACCGAAAATAGAGATAAACTGTGAAAGGGCTTTCACCACAGATCTAGTTGTTATTGTACGCAAAGCATAGGCAGCAGGATATCGGGTAGACTGACACATCACCGTCAGCAGGTAAACACACCCTGACTTAGATGGAGGCAATGGTCCCACACAATCAATTAACAGATGTTCAAATGGTTTTCCTACAGCTGGAATAGGGTAGAGTGGAGCTGGCTTTAACACCTGATTAGGCTTCCCTGTTAACTGGCATACATGACACGTCTTAATGAAGGATGCCACATCCTTCTTTAGGCGAGGCCAATAGAAGTACTGCATAAGACGGTCATAGGTTTTTCTTACCCCCAAGTGCCCAGCTACCTCCCCATGAGCTGTCTGTAGAACCAAATCTCTAAACTTAACTGGTACTATCACCTGAAACACTGGATCCTCAACCCCTTCGTCAGTGTGAGAAGACCACTTCCGAATCAACAACCCATCCTGAACAAAATATCCCCTCACTGCATTGCGCAACTCCTCAGGTGGTAACACCCCAACGAACAGATCTTTTAATGTCACATCCTCCTTTTGAGCTGCAACAAAATCACTATGAGAGAGAGAAGAAGGTAAATTAGGCACAATAACAGACTTAAACTCTCTAGTCTGAGAAACATCTTCATTAGAGGCACGGCTCATAGCCCGTGTCACAGCACAAGCTGTAAAGACAGACAAATTCTGACCACGAACGTCACTGTCATCTGCAATAGAGGGAACATTCTTAACAATTACAGGGGGCGGTATATCACGCCAGACACGCTCTCCAGCCAGATTGTTACCCAAAAGAAGATGGACGCCCTCTATTGGTAAGGAAGGGCGGACTGCTATCTTTACTTCCCCCTGTACTAAATCAGACCGCAGATTAACTCTGTGCAAAGGAACAGAAACAACCTGCAACCCAATCCCCCGGACTAAAACATTGTTCCCAGTACTCGAGTCAGCAGAAAAAGGCAAAACAGACTCCAGGATAAAAGACTCCGATGCCCCTGTATCCCTAAGTATTTTAACTGGCACCTGGATGGAACTACCCACCAGTGAAACAAGACCATCAGTAACGAAAGGAAAGTAACCACTTCCACCCGCTATAACTGAATCAGCCCTACCATTTCTCTCACTAACTTCAACAGAACTCAGGCCCAATGGCTGAGGTAAAATCACAACGCCTTCAGTTTTAACCTCAGTCTCACCCACCAAAACTTTAGCAGGTATTGACTCAGATACAGCAAGTGTGACCCCCCTAACAACCTCAGTACCCCTTCTCTGACTTTTCCCCTTTAAAACAGGACAGTCTTTCTTCCAATGCCCCTTTTCCAAGCAGTATCGACACACATCAGCATCATTCTTAGCCTGACTAGCAGGTGTAAACGCAGAAAACCTAGAATCTCTGCGAAAACTCACAGCACCTCTGTGTGACTGACTAGAGTGTGAATCTATTCTACTCTGAGTAGGTGACTCAAATGAACCCAACGAAGACCCCAAAACTCTATTGAAACGTCCAAAACGTTGTTCCTGATAACCCTTACCTGTATTGTTTTCTTTAAAACTATACTTATGTGTCAAAGCAAAATCATCAGCCATGACTGCGGCTTCTGCGGCGGTTTTCATCTTATGCTCAAATACATAGGTAGCAACACGCTCAGGAAGAATATTTCTGAACTGTTCTAAAACAATCAGATTAGACAAATCTTCAAAAGTAGTGACTCCCACCGCAGAGCACCAACGATTAAAGTGGCTGTACAATTCCTTCGCTACCTCTGTATACGTCTGTTTATCTCCCTTTCTCCAGCTGCGAAACCGCAAACGATAAGCTTCAGGAACTAATTCATAAATTTTAAGCACTGCTTCTTTTACTTTGACATATTTTTTTCTATCTGGCACAGGCAACGCAATAAACGCTTCTTGTGCTCTACCTACAAGAACACTTTGGAGTAACAACGTTCTTTCAGAGTCAGACCAGCCACGGTCATCAGCCACACTCTCAAATAAAGAAAAGAATATATCTGGATCTCTCTCATTGAATTTCGGCAGCAACCTAACCATGTTAGATATATCAGGGGACCGCACAGACCCCCTAGGAGAAGTACCCTCATCCCCATCAACTGGAAGCCTACCTTCAGCGCTCAGTCTCAGCCGTTCTAAAGCCACCTCACGTTCACTTTTTATTCTTTCCATCTCTAATTGACGCTCTGCCTCACGTTGAGCTGCTCTCTCTTGACGTTCTGCCTCTCTCTCTTTCTGCTCTGCCTCACGTTGAGCTTCTCTTTCTCTCTGTTGCATTTCTATCAACGCCTTTTGTTGCTCAAACGTAAGTGACATTTTAGAAAACTCTGTCGAAAGAGGTGTCGACGTTGCTTCTCCGAACTCTAACTCCTCCATAATTAGAGATGCAGGTGACGAAAGAATATTCCTAACGACCAATTCCGCCTGAACTGACACTCTGATCTGAGTTAATTTCGCTGTTCTGGGTAAACCCAGGTCAAAGTTATAATGTTCACAAACTTGACGCAACTGATCCTTTGTCAAATTATTCAGAACCTCCACAGATGGAGCTAAAAAAAAATCCTCCAAACTAGCCATAAAATTTTTAACTAATCCTACAGCATACAATTCTTACAGATTCTAAAGAAAAACAAGCTCACCTTTTCAAATGTAAGCGTGGCCACAACACTGCGCATCAAGACGAGACAAAACGGAGCTGCCCTATAAAAAGGAAGAAAGGAAAAAAAAACAGCGATCCTCTTCATGCATCTCCCAAGGACAGAGATCTTTAATACACAATATCAGCGGTGCCTTAACTCCCCCGACAAAATGTCGTTAAAGCAGGCATCCACGACGGTGCCCTCTGCCCAGGATAGCACAAAAATAACAAACTAAAATAACAAACAAAAATAAAAAAAACTTGACGGGCACTCGCAACACTCCGATAATTTTATCGAATACTTTATCAATAGACTCAATATTGAACGCGCAGTGCAGACCCACACTTACCAAACAATAGCTCACCGCAAATTCTTCAACCTGAAAGGACTAACGTTACTGATCGCGACAGTAATGCCCACTCTTTATTACAGTCAGAGTCAGAGTCGTTTATTACATCAGAGTCGTTTATTACATCATAAATGTTTTACGGATATAAAGTTTACCAGTTTATTAAGCACTCCCTGAAAGGGTGTAAGGGCCAAACAGGTCAATTGAGCTCAAAGGGAATTATTTATTTATTTATAGGGAATTCGAAAGAATCACTTATTACTGCCGAGTCAATGACTCGTCCAGCGTTCATCTGAATAGGCCATAACTATCAGCTCTGCAGCGGATATAAATATCTAATCTATAGTGAAACACTATTTATGAGCAAAGTAACTTGGATCAGCAGTTTAAGATATTAGATTCGTAAGCACATGACACAAGAACACTTCTCTTTAAAATACAAACATGACTTTGATTATTATAACACATAAAACTAATATCTAACACAAACACATGCACACACACACACACACACTCATACGAGTTGCAGAAAGAAAGAAAGTGAGGAAAGAATGAGTTTTAAGAGTGAGATGATGAAATCCCAAACTTCTAGCAATATATGCACTCATAAGACAAGACATGAACGAACCATCAACCATTCATTTAACTCATCTATAGTTTCTTAGGCGGGGTTATTCAATTTTATATCAAGGCACCAGTTCAGATAAGAGTCTGGAGGCTACTAGCGTTTGTTGCATTCCTTTGCTTGAAAAGGGGTTTTCCTTTGTTGGCGTTCGGGTTCATTGATTGGCTGGCGGTCTCGCCTGGATTGATGTCTTGAGGATGAAGACATCTGGATTGATGTCTTGAGCGGTCAATCACGTGGTGTGTTGGCGGATGGATGGAAAATCTTTGAATGAATGAATGAATGAGGCATTTATATAGCGCTTTCATATGTACTATCCATCCATCCATCCATCCATCCATCCTCACCACCAGTGTGAGCATCCACTGGGATGATGCGACGGTGGCGCCAGTACAACGGCGCCAGTGCGCTCACCACACACCAGCTATAGTGGAGAGAGAGAGAGAGAGAGAGAGAGAGAGAGAGAGAGAGAGAGAGAGAGAGAGAGTGATAAAGCCAATTCAGTGGATTGGGATTATTAGGAGGCCATGATTGGCAAGGGCCATTGGAGGGAATGTGGCCAGGACACCGGGGTTACGGTGGGCTTCAGTGGGCAACCAGTCTTGGGCTACAGGGTGATGGCGTTGAAGTTGGAAGCGGGCTTTGCAGTCGAATCATTGACCGAAACCTTACAGCAAAACTTACTTAGAACCGAGACTCTCAAAGGAAAAGAAAACTAAGTAAAGAGAAAGAGAATTGAGTCGAGAGTAGTTTGATTGAATGAAGCGGTTTACCCTAAGATTTTAAACTCAAATGTTTTTCCAGCCTTCTGGATGAGTTCTGACCAATTAGTCTTTATTTGAGATGTGGCATTTTCTTCCCCTCTCATCGTAAAAATGACCTTGTTATTTGTACACGCTGTGACTATACAAATCACAACATGTAAATAGGAAAATGCTGGCGTTATTTTGTCACTTTTTGGAGCAGTAGGCTAGCTGGAGCCGTTTACCTCCAGTCTTTGTGCTAAGCTAAGCTAGCGGTGGGTGCGTCAGACAGAGTTACGGCACGCACGGAGATGAGAAGGGTATGTATGGACTAACTCTGGGGGGCTAAAGTCTAAAAAGTTGGCGTGTTCCTTTAAGTATAAGACACAAATCTTTTAAAACTGTAGTTTTAAATCTTCTGTCAACTGGTTATAGTGCTAATTTAAATAATTTAAATAAATTAAATAAATTGGTTTGCCAAGTACAATTTTCCTACACTTTGAAACTTTTAGTTTTACAAATGGGGGCAATCTTTGAAGGATGAACAAATCGTGTTTTTAGTCATCACATTAAAAATAAAATTAAAACTGGATAATATTTTAGAGATTTGAAGAGCTGGAAATGGCTTGAAAGTCCTTGATTTGTGCTTGAATTTTACTCTCAAAAGGATGTACGAACCCTGAAATGAATAATGTAAAAACATTTGACCATTTCTGTCACAATACCATGGTTACAGTTCGCATTACTACATTAAATCCATAGGGAATGTTGGTGATTTGTGGACTTAAAAGCCTTTTAACTTGCTCGTTCATAGCACAACGTTTCTCCTGGCTTCCAAGTCAGTGCTGTTTGATCTGATATACAGTATATGGTTAATAACAACTGAATTAGCCCATGATTTACTCACCCTTAAAGGTACAATATGTAGTTTTTTTGCTTTAAAAATAGCAAAAATCACTATATCTACGTTATATATATTTTTTTAGTTGTGTACTTACATTATCCCGACTGTTTTCAACAACTTTCAAACCAGGAGAAATTTGTAATTTAATTTAATTTAATTCAAAGACACGGACCATTTCTTTATTTCCGTTTTGTCGCCGTCAATGGCGTCATATCCGCGTTCTCCCTGGTTTCCGCACGTACTGCCATAGTAACCAGAGCCCTCTGATAGTAACCGAGGCGACAGACGTGGACAACTGTGTAGTTCGCAATGTCTATCTGCACGCTGTTGTTGTTTCGTTCAAACATTATGGACCATGGCAAGCAGACTTTGGATAAAAAAGGAGAACTAAAACGAGAATCAATATCAGCGCGGTGCTTTCAAGATGCCAAAAGCTCCACATCTGAGACTTCGACCGCTAATACATGTACTTTATTAAACAGGTGAGCACATTTACATAAAACAAATCAATATTATATAGTTCAACAACGATAAAATGTTAGAATATGATCTGTATGTTATTCTAATGTTGATCTAGCTTACTGCTAGTCTCATACAGACAAACTAACACATAGAATAACATAAAATTTTCACAACACATTCAAATGCAGTTTAGTGTGATAGTGTAATGTTAGACCAAGTGAAACAGCGCTGCGTTACCTCACAAGTTTAATTTGTCTAATAAACTGACTTGTGAGTAGTAATTCTGCACTTGCGTGTAGTTCGGTAGAATCAAATGCCCATATTCATTTTATATCCACGGCTTGCATCACGTGTGGAGCTGATAGCTGTCTCTTAGCAATCCCGAACTGCTTCATATCACAGTCATGATAAAAGTATCGATGTATTCAGTCATCCATAAACATTATTAGATCAGTCGGCTTGACGTTGACGACAAGATCCATAGTTCTTAGCAAATGTTGCATCATCAAACTATACCTTTGTTATTGTAAGAGGTTAGCGTCCCCTAGTGGCGAAAAATTTACATATTGTACGTTTAAGTCATTCTAGGTGTATATGACATTCTTCTTTCAGACGAATACAATAATTTATATTAAAGTTATATTAAAATATTCCCTGGCTCTTCCAAGCTTTAAAATGGCAGTGAATTAAGTCCATAAAAGTGCATCTATCCATCATAAAAGTGCATCTATCCATCATAAAAGTGCTCCACTGCTCCGGAGGGTTAATAAAGGCTTTCTGAAGCGAAGCGATGAGTTTTTGTAAAGTCATAAGTTGTGCTTTGTAGCATATGGCCGGAAGCTAGAATTTTACTTTGTTTACATCAGAAGTAGCGTTGTGCGTCATGGCATAGCGTAAATATCAGCAGTACGTCACATTACTCGCATAAGATGCGCTTATGCTGTGTTCACACCAAACGCGAAAAGAGTGTCAAATTCAAAAAACTATCACGTCTAGTTGGACGCTTGAACATTTTTAATCCACTCGTGCGTTGAAAACGAAATGGACACGCGTAAAAAGCAAGCGTTTGAAGCAAAATTGGCATCGTTGCGTCCGAGGCGAAATCCGCTTCTTGTGGGAGGGGCAAGTACTAGGCTGTTGTCTGTTTGCGAGATGGCTGATGTTGATCGAGCATTCATCGAGTTACCGCTCTGTATCTGCTCTGGAGAACAGAACAGCAGCATAGGCGTCATCGTTGCCGTACTTGGGCCCACCAGACCCTCCAGAGGCTTATCCAGTTTGGCGAGTTTCACCATTTGCTCCAGGAGCTGCACCTGGATGACGTCCGCTTTCAGCAGTACTTCCGCCTGTCCCGCGCCCAGTTTGATGACCTGTTGTCCCGCATCGGAGCAAGGATCACCCTCGCCCTCACCCACATAATCTGTAATTTATTTTTGTTTGGATGATAAATGGAGCCAGCCTCCAAAAAGTAATTAACCTGTCCTGTGATTTTTTTCTCAGGGTTTTTCTCACACAATTGTCCAGACACGAACTATGTTCTTTATACACTAAAGTATGTTGGTTGTCTTTACATTAGAATAATAATGTTTCATATAATCTAGATTTAGAAATGGAATAAATAGCATTCAATACAAAATTAATACATTTGCTTTGTTGCACATTAGAACCACACCAGGCATTTAGTAATATTACAAATTAATTGAGGCCAAACATATAAAGTAATATTATAAACTGAAAAGCGGGCCTGCCCCCATTTATCATGTCACTTCACCACGTGACAGCAGCAAGCAGGATCCTGATTGGTTAACGCGGCGCGAACTGACGCCAAAGTACAGATTTTTCAACTCAAACGCGTGAATGCACCAAATAAAATCACTCCCGCCAGACGCTCAATTCGCCTCATTCGCACAAACTGGATGTGTGCGAATTTGCATCCAAACGCCGCACTAAACGCCTCATTTGGGCCGCAGGACCTCCAGACGTGCGTAAACACGTCTTTACATTGACTTAACATGAAAATCACTCGCGCCAGACGCTTTCCACAATACAGATTGTATCAAAGCAGCTTCACAGTATTAAATTAAAATAATACAACAAGGTTTGTTTCTAGTGGAATTTATTGATTGATAAAATTAAATATCCCCAAAATATCCCCAACTGAGCAAGCCAAAGGCAACAGTGGCAAGGAAATGAAACACTCCATCAAGTGACCTAATGGTGACCTAAAACTCCATCAGGTGACCCAATGGAGAAAAAAAACCTAGGGAGAACCCAGGCTCAGTCGGGGGCCAGTTCTCCTCTGGCGTTTATGAACTTGAGACCGGATTTAACTGTAAGATTAAAAATATTATATGAATGCCTGGCTGAAGAGATGCGTCTTTAATCTAGTTTTAAACTGGGAGAGCGAGTCTGAGCAACGAACAGTATCAGGAAGGCTATTCCAGAGTTTTGGAGCTAAATGTGAAAATGCTCTCCCTCCTTTGGTGGATCTGGATATCCTAGGTATGACCAAAAGCCTCGAATTTAGTGATCTTAAAGAGCGCGATGCATTATAGGGGGCGATAGAAGATCCGTTAAATAGACTGGAGCTAAGCCGTTTAGGGCTTTATAAGTCAGGAGCAATACCTTGTAATTAATATGGGACTTTATAGGTAACCAATGTAGTGATGTTAAAATCGGTGTTATATGCAGTGCTTTAAGTGGCCCAAAAGAGGTGCCGGTACTCTATTAAATTTTTTTTTTTTTTTTTTTTTTTGCTGACTCCCCTCCTCCCCTGAGGTAACAACAACTGAAGGGGTTTTATATACAGCAGTCAACAGACGACCTTATAAAAAATAATAAATCCTTTTATTAGTTTGTGGATTTGTTTGAGCTAGAAAGAGCTACTGAACATAAATAAAATGTGCAAAATGGTATTGAAAAAATACCCTTAGAAAGAGCTACTGTAGAAAGAGCTACTGAATATAAATAACGAGCTCGAACTTCTCACCACACCGGCACCCAGTTTGCAATTGCAAGTCTAAATTAGTTGCTTACATTTAAAAAATGAGCATACAATAGCATAAAAAGTATTTTTAATGAACATAAAGGTCCATGTTTAGTAAAAATCTTCACGAAACTTAATGAAATATTTAGTGAAATTAGAAAATATAAGATATTGTTAATTTATTTTGTATACACATTCTCATATCCATATATTTTGTTTTATTGTCACGAGTAATAATCTCAGGGTTTACTGGGTTTTACACGATTCTGTTTGTAGTGTGTTATTGGTGGTGGTGTACTAAAATAAACATTGTCACGTGTGTATAGCTTTCATCTTCTCACCGCTGATTCCTGATGGTTTAGACAGAGGACAATTACTCGAGTCGCCCCTATCGTTTCAAAGAATAGTTCAACGGCGAGCGCGTCAAGTATAAACACCTTGTCCGGTTGGGGAGGTTCGCGGATTGCGCGCGCAGTCTGCGGAGACTCGCGCTGCGGAGCCAGGCGAAAGTATAAACAACGAGGAAGCGTGCATTGTGAAGTAAAGCGGCAGCGCAGACAAAGGATTAAAACAGATGTGCAAACGAGCGTACCGGTACGCTAAAAGCACGTTCTGGGCCCACGGACAGGTGGCGGTACGCTCAAGAGCTATATTTGGAAGTGGCGGTACTGAGTACCGGCGCGTACCGGCCCACTTAAAGCACTGGTTATATGATCATATTTTCTTGATCTAGTAAGAATTCTAGTGGCTGCATTTTGGACTAACTGTAGCTTGTTTATTGAGGATGCAGGACAACCAGCTAATAAAGCATTACAGTAATCTAGTCTCGAGGTCATGAATGCAGGGACGTGCACAGGAATTTTGAGGGGCAGTTGCTCTGACATGAAAAAAGAGCACCCCCCCCCCCCCCCCCCCCCGCGAAAAAAAAAAACTCACGGGCTATATGAAGGACTGAGAATAACAGGGTCTTTATAAAATATATATACACAAAGAAGTAACTGAAATAGCACTCAATCACCTTAACTACTAATAATAACTGCCACTGACGATTCTGATTATCGATCCGATTCTTTAACGCTTCTTCTTCATAGCACTGTGTGGAAAAATGTAGTCATATGCTTTTCAAAAAAAACAAGTGGTTTTATTTATTTTAAAGCTTAAGCTTGAGTAAGCAAACTGTACTTTTTATGTAATTTATGTAATAAATAGAACCTTATTGTAAAGTGTTACTGATTAGTTATACACCGATTCAGACGTCTCCTGAGTTCACTGTTGGAAAGATCAGTTGTTTTAACCATTCATTAAAATGAATCGGTTCAAAGGAGTCATTAGTTCGCGAATTGGACGTGCCATGCGCGTTGTGTGATTATCCCAGATTTGTGTCAACACAGAAAACATTTCATCACTGGATAGTTTTTTTCCGTTTAATTAAAGTGTTGTTTTATGTCAGCTGAATGTCCGGAATGCTTTTCAGAGAAGATAAGGCAACTAATTTAGCACAATTCACACCCAGCCCAGCGGTAATTCAGGACAAAAAAATCTCCGAATGCTCCACATGAAACTTCCTACCTTTTACCACCTTGTCGATTTATTTTGATTAATATGTGCGAGGGAGAGAGAGCAAGACAGCGCTTAGTTTGGAGACGGTGAAGTCTTACATTTTCGCCTGGCTCCGAAGAGAGAGAGAGAGAGAGAGAGAGTGCGCGCGCGCGACCGGGACTCTCTCTCTCTCTCTCTCTCTCTCTCTCTCTCTCTCTCTCTCTCTCTCTCTCTCTCTGTTAAACATGCGCACAAGCGCAGCAGTTCATCTACATTACTCACCGATCAAATAAGACTTTGGCGGGACAAAAACTCACTTTGGCAGGCGCTAAAACAAGTTCAATGCAGGAAAATTCATGCCTGAATTTAACTGAGTTGTACATGACCATGCACTCGCACAAATCCGTCCACATAAAATTTTAACTCGCACATTCTCAAAAAATGGTTGCAGTCTGGAACCCTGATGATGATCGTTCATTTGTTATACATCGCAAACTCACCTTTTCCGACAACGTTGAGGCGTCTCACCCGACAACCGCGACAATCTCCATCTAGGGCCGCTCATGCAGGCTCAGCCGGTCGCGTGCAGCGCTGCAGCCACGTAATCAGAGTTTGCCCTTCCCCTACTGACTTTCACTTTCGGTGCCCGAATGGAAGTGAATGAGGCTTTGCGATTTTTTTTTTTTTTTTTAATCTAGGCCTACGTGAAATTCTGCATCCATTGTACTTTTATTTTTTACATTTTTTTTTCCCCATTCGGAAGGGCAACATGAGTCAAGAAGGGCATATGGGCAGTTGCCCGGGCAACCTGAGCAACCCCCCTGTGCACGTCTCTGCATGAATGCATGAACTAACTTTTCTGCATCAGAAACTGATAGCATATTACGTAGCTTAGCAATGTTTCTAAGGTGGAAAAAGGCTGTTTTTGTAACATATGAAATATGATTTTCAAAAGACAGGTTGCAATCTAGTATAACACCCAGGTCTTTTACTGTAGAGGATAAAGTAACAGGACATCCTACTATGTTAAAGTTGTATTGTGAGAGGTTTTGTGGGCGGTTTTTTGAACCGATAAGTAGAAATATATATTTGAGTGTCATCAGCATAACAATGGAAACTAATTCCATGTTTCCTTATAATATTTCCAAGTGGCATCATATATATTGAGAATAATAGAGGGCCTAACACAGATCCCTGTGGCACTCCATAGTTTACTGAAGTTATGATCGATTTTTCTCGATTTAAATAGACAAAATGGTAGCGGTCAGATAAGTATGATCTGAACCAGCTTAATGCTTGTCCTTGAACACCAGTATAATTTTGTAGTCGATCTAAGAGTATTGTGTGATCTAAAGTATCAAACGCAGCACTAAGATCAAGTAAAACTAGGATTGAGATACAGCCTTGGTCAGAAGCTAAAAGTAAATAATTTGTGATTTTAACGAGCGCAGTTTCAGTGCTATGGTGCGGCCTGAATCCTGACTGAAACTTTTCATAGATGTCATTTTCTTGCAAGAAAGAGCCCAGTTTAGCAGACACCACTTTTTCTAATATTTTAGACGTAAATGGAAGATTTGAAATGGGTCTATAATTTGCTAGGTTATTATGATCTAATTGTGGTTTCTTAATGAGTGGTTTTATAACTGCCAATTTAAATGTTCTTGGAACATGACCTAAAGAAAAAGATGAGTTAATAATATTGAGGAGAGGCTCTTCCACTATAGGTAACACGTCTTTCAGTAGTTTAGTTGGTATAGGATCTAATAAACATGTTGTTGTTTTAGATGAAGTGATAAGTTTATTTAACTCTTGTCTCTTTGTCTTGTAAAGCACTGTAATTGTTCTTGCGGGGTGATAATTGAGGCTGAATTATAAGGTGCTATTGAAGATTGAACGTTTACAATTGTGGTTCTGATGCTTTCTATTTTCTCAGTGAATATTTTGTTCAGGTGACGCTTGTTTATTTGTTAGTCTAGCCACGGTGTTAAATGAAAACCTTGGATTGTTTTGGTTGTTTTCTATTAGTTTGCGGAGGTGCTCACCCCTGGCCGCTTTTAGGGCCTTTTTATAACGTGACATACTGTCTTTCCACGCGATTCTAAAGAGGGGTGGTGGTGGCGCAATGGATAAGACACATGCCTTTGGTGTGAGAGACCCGGGTTCGAATCCACTGTGAGACACCAGTGTGTCCCTGAGCAAGACACTTAACCCCTAGTTGCTCCAGAGGCGTGCGACCTCTGACATATATAGCAATTGTAAGTCGCTTTGGATAAAAGCGTCAGCTAAATGAATAAAAATGTAAATGTAAATGTAAATGTAAAGACCTCTAAATTAGTTTGTTTCCATTTACGCTCTAAATTACGGGTTTCTTAGAACACGCGTAGTATTGTTGTACCACGGTGCTTTAATTTTCTCTCTGACCTTTTTTAATTTAATGGGTGCAACAATATCCAATGTTCTGGAGAGAATGGTGCTCATAGTGCTAGTTAGTTCTTCTAGTTCATCTGCTTGTTTGGGTTCACTGAGCAGCTGAGACAGATCAGATAAGCAATTTGAGAAATTATATACAGTGAGGAAAATAAGTATTTGAACAACCTGCTATTTTGCAAGTTCTCCCACTTGGAAATCATGGAGGGGTCTGAAATTGTCATCGTAGGTGCATGTCCACTGTGAGAGACATAATCGAAAAAAAAAAAATCCAGAAATCACAATATATGATTTTTGAACTATTTATTTGTATGATACAGCTGCAAATAAGTATTTGAACACCTGTCTATCAGCTAGAATTCTGACCCTCAAAGACCTGTTAGTCTGCCTTTAAAATGTCCACCTCCACTCCATTTATTATCCTAAATTAGATGCACCTGTTTGAGGTCGTTAGCTGCATAAAGACACCTGTCCACCCCATACAATCAGTAAGAATCCAACTACTAACATGGCCAAGACCAAAGAGCTGTCCAAAGACACTAGAGACAAAATTGTACACCTCCACAAGGCTGGAAAGGGCTACGGGGAAATTGCCAAGCAGCTTGGTGAAAAAAGGTCCACTGTTGGAGCAATCATTAGAAAATGGAAGAAGCTAAACATGACTGTCAATCTCCCTCGGACTGGGGCTCCATGCAAGATCTCACCTCGTGGGGTCTCAATGATCCTAAGAAAGGTGAGAAATCAGCCCAGAACTACACGGGAGGAGCTGGTCAATGACCTGAAAAGAGCTGGGACCACCGTTTCCAAGGTTACTGTTGGTAATACACTAAGACGTCATGGTTTGAAATCATGCATGGCACGGAAGGTTCCCCTGCTTAAACCAGCACATGTCAAGGCCCGTCTTAAGTTTGCCAATGACCATTTGGATGATCCAGAGGAGTCATGGGAGAAAGTCATGTGGTCAGATGAGACCAAAATAGAACTTTTTGGTCATAATTCCACTAAACGCGTTTGGAGGAAGAAGAATGATGAGTACCATCCCAAGAACACCATCCCTACTGTGAAGCATGGGGGTGGTAGCATCATGCTTTGGGGGTGTTTTTCTGCACATGGGACAGGGCGACTGCACTGTATTAAGGAGAGGATGACCTCCTTAATGGGCCATGTATTGCGAGATTTTGGGGAACAACCTCCTTCCCTCAGTTAGAGCATTGAAGATGGGTCGAGGCTGGGTCTTCCAACATGACAATGACCCGAAGCACACAGCCAGGATAACCAAGGAGTGGCTCTGTAAGAAGCATATCAAGGTTCTGGCGTGGCCTAGCCAGTCTCCAGACCTAAACCCAATAGAGAATCTTTGGAGGGAGCTCAAACTCCATGTTTCTCAGCGACAGCCCAGAAACCTGACTGATCTAGAGAAGATCTGTGTGGAGGAGTGGGCCAAAATCCCTCCTGCAGTCTGTGCAAACCTGGTGAAAAACTACAGGAAACGTTTGACCTCTGTAATTGCAAACAAAGGCTACTGTACCAAATATTAACATTGATTTTCTCAGGTGTTCAAATACTTATTTGCAGCTGTATCATACAAATAAATAGTTAAAAAAATCATACATTGTGATTTCTGGATTTTTTTTTTTGATTATGTCTCTCACAGTGGACATGCACCTACGATGACAATTTCAGACCCCTCCATGATTTCTAAGTGGGAGAACTTGCAAAATAGCAGGGTGTTCAAATACTTATTTTCCTCACTGTATGGTGGATGGAAGGATTGTTCTATATTGGTTGGATCGGTTCCATATGATATAATTAAATCGAGTGTATGATTAAGACGATGAGTGGGACCAGTGACGTTTTGCTTGACCCCAAAGGAGTTTAATAAATCTGTAAATGCAGCCCCTAACGCATCATTTGGATTATCTACGTGTATGTTAAAATCTCCAACAAATAATGCTTTATCGACATTGACCAATAGATCTGAGAGAAAATCTGCAAACTCTTTTAGGAAATCAGCGTAAGGCCCTGGCGGTCTATATACGGTAGCCAAGGCTAGAGATAATAGGGATTTTTTTCTTACATCTGAGAGCGTAACATTTAGTACAAATACTTCAAATGAATTAAACTTGTCACCTGTTTTCTGGGTAACATTAAGAATATCTCTATAGATTGTTGCAACACCGCCGCCACGACCAATCAGATGGGGCTCATGCTTAAAACAGTATCCTGATGGAGTAGACTCATTAAGAGCGAAATAATCATTTGGTTTAAGCCAGGTTTCAGTAAGGCAAAGTACATCGATGCTATTATCTGTGACAATTTCATTTACAATAACTGCCTTAGGTGTGAGTGATCTAATGTTTAGAAGACCTAGCTTTAGAAATTGTTTTTGTTCACTAATAGCGAGACTAAGACCAAGATGTGGTGCCTCATTTCGATGCAGTTGATGAGTAGGTGTTTCTCCGAGCTCGACCAGAGGCTGGAAGCGTCTGTTGAGATAACCCTCCTCTGTGAAACCAAACCCATGTTCACACCCTACTGATACCAGCTGGTGACCTTCCAGGGGGCCAGAGCTCTGGTACAGCGCTGGTTTACCCTGATATTTACGAGGCCCGAACGCCACGCATGGGCTGGAATTTGAGGCATTAGCCACAGCTGAAGGGGGCGCATATGCAGTAGGCCTAGCTGGAGTACTAACGATGCTGAATCCATAAGGCCCAAAACCCTTTGAAACTTTCTGTGGGGTACACAGGAGCCCAGTTTGAAAGACGCGGCGAGCCGCTGAATCGACAGAGCCCGGCCCGACGTGGGCCATGCTCTCATGTAAACAGAGTTGAGAACTGTTCCCAGGAACGTGATCCGTTGGCTGGGGGACAGCACAGTCTTGGCAAAGTTTACCCTGAGCCCGAGGCTTTCGAGATGGCCAAGGAGCCAGGCTCTGTGAGTATGGGACTCCGCCTCTGACTGAGTCAGTATGAGCCAGTCATCGAAGTAATTCAGAATGCGCATTCCCCGCTGTCTTAGGGGGGAGAGAGCCGCATCCATGACCAGCAGCGGCGTAGGCATGACCGGCCATAGCGGTAGTAGTTCTGCATGGCTTAGACGGGTGCGTTGCTTTTGTTCTCCAACTGCCTGCAGTGGGAGGGCACAAATGAGCGGCGACCTCTTCCTCAAGTGGCGGGAGCTTCACATAGCCCTTCTCTTCAGCTCCGTCAACAGATGAGAGCGTGGTAGAAGCAGAAGAGCACATCCGCTCTGAAAAGGGCGCACGCCAGGATTTAGTGAGCTCGATGTGGACCTCGGGGAAAAATGGAGCGGCGCTGGCGAGGAGCCTGTTGGTGCCCCGGCAGGAACCATTCATTAAGGCGGCTTCTAGCGGCTCTTCTGGGGAAAACCAGTCGAGAACCAGTCGACAGCGTGAGTGACAACCCGCCACAGAAACTGCGTCATCCAGGTCCTCTGCAGATCCGCCGAAAGAGACGAGTGCAGCCGCTTGGAGAGAGGGGTGTTGGTCCCTCTTTGCAAATAATACAGGAGAAGTATCAGAAGGTGAAGGAGAGGGCACATGGGGAGGGACCCGGTGTGCAGGCGCTCAGATCACCACACTCATGGATCCTCTGCTCGCGCCGCTTCTTCCTACAGGGCTCGATGGGTGCCGGAGATGGAAGATGGGCGGGCCCGCTCTCTGAAGTAGCGAGAGCGAGCCTAGATCGAAGCGCCGAGACGGGCATGCTGTTGCATGAAAGGCAGCCACCTTTAGTGAGTGCTGCCTCGGCGTGCTCAGGACCGAGGCAGACAGCACACTGGGTGTGTCGGTCCGACACATGAAGGGGAATCCCGCAGGATTTGCAAATGGGGAGTGGCATTTGAAACAACACGTTCTGCTCTTTTAGATAGAAAGCTTGTAAAGGATATCTCGTCGGATGCCACAGGGAAACGATCAGCTTGGGCGAGGAATGACGGTGCTGAAGATGTTCCACTGAAGGGCTGCTCGTTTGCGAGGCGGCTTCTTATCCGGAGAGGTCAGCAAAACGAGGTGAGAAACAGAGCTCGAGCTGAAAGAGATTAAATCTGTCATATGGCGAGTTCTCTCGGAATTTATACTCTTCAGCCACGCCTATTTTGGCGCGTTCGAGGCTGGCAAGGTGCCAAACGCTCCGATTGGACCGCTCGCCTCTGCCGACTCGCCATAGGTTTGTGCAGTTGCTGCAGCACAGCCAATGAGCTCGCTAGCGCTCAAGCTATGATGCTCTAGCTGTGCAGCTGCAATGCATTTTAAAATAAAGGCTACAATCATTCTCGAGAAAGGAGATTCCCATAGTGTTTGCAACGCAGTACGAGAGAACCTTTCTCGTAAGGGAACATGGGCTAATTTTCCTTTTTGGGTGAACTATCCCTTTAAAATGCTTTCTCAATGGATCTGCCAGCACTGTGTAGTAATGTTGTTTCGTGATCGAGATCGGCTCACGAGTAAACTGCTGTCTAGTATTGCTCTGAGCTGATAAACTGTTTGCGCTGCGCAGCTCAGACGGGTAGCGTGGGTTCAGTCTGCTTTCGTTTGCCGTGTGATGTTTCTCGTATGCGGCAGAAATGGCAGCTCTCTCTTAAAAAAGGTCGCAAAATGTGACCATTTAGTCGCAGTCTAGAGCCCTGTATAGTGCTGTATTTCTGCTTTACATGAGCGCCTCCTACTGTCAGAGAGCAAATATGTGTTTTTTTGCATTGATCTGAACTAACAAATTAGACATTCCTGTTGGTTGAAAACAAGTTAATGGACATCAATCAATCAACAAAGTGTCCTGTGCTCACCACACACCGGCTATAGGTGGAGAGGAGAGATTTGGCTATAGGGTGATGTGTGTCTAACTTACACAGAAGAGACTTTGTTACTCAGCACATGAAAATAAACTACTTACCGTGATCTCAGACTGAGGTGATGTGGTTTCTCCGCTGTATGGATCTCCATGTGTCGCTTCAGGTGAGTTTTAAAAGAGAAACTCTTTCCGCACTGATCACACGTGTGCAACTTCTCTCTGCTGTGGATCATCTCATGTGTTTTCAGAGATGATGAGTCACTGAATCTCTTGTCACAGTGTGAACACTTGTAAGGTTTTTCTCCAGTGTGGATCCTCTCATGTGTTTTCAGAGATGATGACACACTGAATCTCTTGTCACAGTGTGAACACTTGTAAGGTTTTTCTCCAGTGTGGATCCTCTCATGTGTTTTCAGATTTTCTGGCTGACTGAATCTCTTGTCACAGTGTGAACACTTGTAAGGTTTTTCTCCAGTGTGGATCATCTCATGTCTTTTCAGATCTGCTGACTCACTGAATCTCTTGTCACAGTCTGAACACTTGTAATGTTTTTCTCCAGTGTGGATTCTCTCATGTCTTTTCAGAGATGATGACACACTGAATCTCTTGTCACAGTGTGAACACTTGTAAGGTTGTTCTCCAGTGTGAATCATCTCATGTCTTTTCAGATCTGCTGACAGACTGAATCTCTTGTCACAGTGTGAACACTTGTAAGGTTTTTCTCCAGTGTGGATCCTCTCATGTGTTTTCAGATTTGCTGACTGACTGAATCTCTTGTCACAGTGTGAACACTTGTAAGGTTTTTCTCCAGTGTGAATTCTCTCATGTATTTTCAGATCTGCTGGCATACTGAATCTCTTGTCACAGTGTGAACACTTGTAAGGTTTTTCTCCAGTGTGGATCCTCCCGTGCGTTTTCAGATGTGATGACTGACTGAATCTCTTGTCACAGTGTGAACACTTGTAAGGTTTTTCTCCAGTGTGGAACCTCACATGTGTTTTCAGATCTGCTGATCGACTGAATCTCTTGACACAGCGTGAACACTTGTAAGGTTTCTCTCCATTGTGGATCCTCTCATGTGTTTTCAGATTTGCTGATCCACTGAATCTCTTGTCACAGTGTGAACACTTGTAAGGTTTTTCTCCAGTGTGAATTCTCTGGTGCAGTTTTAAACTGTTCGCTGCAGTAAAAGTCTTCTCACACTCAAAGCACATGTACTCTCTTACACCAGTGTGAGTTTTCTCATGTTTATGTAAAGTGTCCCACCGTGAAAAACTCTTTCCACACACAGAACATGAATATGGCTTCTCCTTCGTATGAACTCTCAGGTGTGTCTTCAGGGATGATGCATGACGAAAAGTTTTGCCGCAGTGATCACATGAGAACGTCTTCTCTCCGGTGTGAACTCTGATGTGACATTTAAGATGATGTTTCATTGAGAAATGCTTCCCACATTGATCACATGAGAACGGCTTCTCTCCATTGTGGATCCTCATGTGAATATTAAGATTACTTTTGTCTGTGAAATTATTCCCACATTGATCACATGTGAACGGCTTCTCTCCAGTGTGGATCCTCATGTGAACATTAAGGTTTGCTGATTGCCTGAAACTCTTCCCACATTGATCACATGAGAACGGCTTCTCTCCGGTGTGGATTCTCATGTGACATTCTAGACCATTTTTGCTTGTGAAACTGTTTCCACACTGAGTGCAGGTGAAAGATTTCTTGGCTCTTCTTTCGACTGAGTGGATTCTCATGTGAACATAAAGGTTTGCTGATTGCCTGAAACTCTTCCCACATTGATCACATTTGAATGGCTTCTCTCCGGTGTGAATCATCATGTGTTCTTTAAGACTTCGTTTGCATGAGAATCTCTTCCCACATTGATCACATGAGAACGGCTTCTCTCCGGTGTGGATCATCATGTGCCGCTCAAGACTTTGTTTGGTTGTGAAACTCTTTCCACATTGAGTGCAGGTGAAATATTTCTTGGCTCTTCTTTTCTTTAAAAATGTCTTTTTAGTCTTTGAGCGACTCAAAGGTTTTCCTCCAGGTTTGACCTGATGTTCCTCCTCCATTTCACCCAGTTCTTCACTCTCCTCCTCCACTTCACTCAGTTCTTCACTCTCCTCGCTCTCTTCCATCAGGTCTAACATGAAAGAAAAAAATATTCAATTTCATTTTCAGTACATCAAAATAACTGAAATATAAAGTGAAAGGACATGAAAGTGAGCCCTGATGTAATGGTAGTGTATTGGCAATCCTTATCATGTTTAAACCAATTTTGCCATCATGCACACAGGTAGGGGTGAAGTTTCAACGCAGACACACAAAGATTTTTCAAAGATTATTGCAGTTGAGGTTTGTGGTTTATTGTAATAAATTGTACAAACAGATGAACATACCAGTTGATTGTTGTTTCTTATCTTGTTCCCAGTTGTTAGCGTGCCGTGTATCTGATCTGTAATCCGTGCTCTGTGGTCTGTCTGTGGTCTGTCTGGTGAGAACTGTGTGGGCTCCCCCTACCTGTGGCTACCGCTTCCTGTCACCTATGCCCCCTTATATACAACCATGTGCATCTAATCACTGTCACCCAGTGTCCCAAATACTTATATGAATCTATCCAAACAAAATAAAATAGTATGCAAACAATAAACATAAATGGCTCCTACACACCGGCCCCTAATTGTCTTATATAACAAATAACAATTACCAAAAAATAATGAAAGGAGCTATATACATTATACACTTTTTTTTTATTTTTGTTTGGGCCAGAGGTGTCCAGAACATGGCACATGGTGGGATCTGGTCTTTACCATCAGTCCTTCTCAATCTCAGTCTCCTTAATCAGACATATCTTTGTTATTGGTCTTTCCAATATATTGTTTTTTGTCTGAAGCCGAACGGTACGCACAAGGCCTTGTGCATCTGCTTTCGTCTCCAGTATTCTGCCCATTAACCAGGAGCCTAGTGGTGCAGAGGAATCAACCACCACAACTATGTCACCTGGAGCAAAGTTCCTTTTTACCTTTGACCACCGCTGACGTTCTTGGATTAAAGGTAAGTACTCCTGTGTCCACCTTTTCCAGAAGAGATCTGCCATGTATTGGACTTGTCTCCATCTGCGCCTTTGGTATAGGTCCTCTTTTATGAAGAGTCCAGGCGGTAGTATTGGCTTGGTTTTCAATAGAAGAAGGTGGTTTGGGGTGAGTGCTTCCAGGTCCATTGGGTCCTCAGAAAGCTTTGTAATGGGTCGATCATTTAAAATTGCTTCAACTTCACAAATTAAAGTTTGCAATCCTTCATCATCCAGAACTTGTTGGCTAAGAACAGAGTGCAGCACATTCCGAACCATGCGGATCAAACGCTCCCATACACCACCGTGATGCGATCCTGCTGGGGGGTTAAAATACCATTTTATTCCCTTCTGAAGCATAGCAGTCTGGATTTTGTCCTGATTCAGGGCATTGAGTGATTCTCTCAGTTCTCTTTCAGCTCCAATATAATTTGTGCCATTGTCTGATCTTAAAGACAACACTTGACCTCGTCGACAAATAAATCTTCATAATGCATGGATGCAGGAGTCTGTGTCAATAGTATATGCGATTTCAAGGTGTACTGCCCTGCTTGCCATGCAGGTGAAGATTACACCATATCTTTTAACAAGACTTCGTCCCCTCTTGATCTCTATAGGACCGAAGTAGTCTACTCCAACATTTGTAAATGGAGGCTTGTCTGGTAGAATCCTTTCCAGGGGTAAGTCTGCAATTTTCTGTTCTCCAACTCTTCCCCGTTGTCGTTTGCACACAACACAGTCTGTTATGATCCTTCTTGCTGCCGAGTTAGCTTTGACAATCCAGTATTTTTTACGGAGTCGAGATAGCATATGATTTCTTCCTCCGTGGCCAAGTTGTTCATGGATATGTCGTAGCAATAATGTGGATATGTGCAGGTCTTTCAAGAGAATAACTGGATGCTTGGCCTCTTCAGGCATCAGAATCAGAAAGAGCTTTATTGCCAAGTGTGCTTGCACCCACAAGGAATTTTTCTTGGTACTGAAGCTTCCAGTGCACATATACAAATACAAATACAACAAGAACATAGTAATACAAATTCTAAGAATGAAAATATATAAAAAATAAATAAAAATAGTATAAAAGTAAAAAAGTAGGGTCACAGTTGGGTTTAGTCTGAATAAACATTTACAGATTATGAACATATTTACAGTATTTTGAGTAGTATGAATAATATAAATATCACCTGAATTAGAGAATATTACACTAGACAGTGGGAGTCTAGCGCATGTTACAGATTATAAACATATTTACAGTATTTTGAGTAGTATGAATAACATAGATATAAATATCACCTGAGTTTATTGCACTAGACAGTGGGAGTATTGCACTTACAGGCATATGCTTTGGGGGGCATGTTAAGTGTTCAGAAGGGAAATGGCCTGTGGAAAGAAACTGTTCCTGTGCCTGGAAGTTCTTGTGGCCAGTGATCTGTGTCGCCGTCCTGACGGTAACAGTTCAAACAGGGGGTGTCCAGGGTGAGTGGAGTCTGTGATGATTTTACCTGCTCTCTTCCTCACTCTGGAAGAGTACAGGTCCTGGAGGGTTGGCAGGGGGGCACCAATAATCCTCTCTGCAGTCCGGACTGTCCGTTGTAGTCTCCTGATGTCCGATTTGGTAGCTGAACCAAACCAGACAGTGATGGAAGTGCTTAAGACAGACTCAATGACGGCTGAGTAGAACTGGATCAGCAGCTCCTGTGGCAGATTGAACTTCTTCAGCTGGCGAAGGAAGTACAGTCTCTGCTGGGCCTTTTTCACAATGGAGTCAATGTGATTTGCCCACTTCAGGTCCTGGGAGATGGTAGAGCCCAGGAACCTGAATGACTCCACTGCTTCCACAGTGCTGTTCATGATGGTGAGAGGAGGGAGTGCTGGGGGTTTTCTCCTGAAGTCCACGATCATCTCCACTGTTTTGAGTGTGTTCAGCTCAAGGTTGTTATAGCTGCACCAGACAGCCAGCTGTTCAACCCCCAGTCTGTAAGCAGACTCGTCACCATTTTGGATGAGACCGATGACAGTGGTGTCGTCTGCAAATTTCAGGAGCTTGACAGAGGGGTCTTTAGAAGTGCAGTCATTAGTGTACAGGGAGAAGAGCAGTGGGGAGAGAACGCACCCTTGGGGGGCGCCAGTGCTGATGGTGAGGGTCCTGGATGTGAGTTTCCCCAGTCTCACTAGCTGCTGCCGGTCCGTCAGGAAGCTGGAGATCCACTGACAGATTGTGGATGGCATGGAGAGCTGAGTCAGTTTGGCTGTGAGAAGATCAGGGATGATGGTATTGAAGGCCGAACTGAAGTCCACAAATAAGATCCGTGCATAAGTCCCAGGTCTGTCAAGATGTTGCAGGATATAGTGCAGTCCCATGTTGACTGCATCATCCACAGACCTGTTTGCTCTGTAAGCAAACTGAAGGGGATCCATCAGGGGTCCAGTGATGTCCTTCAGATAGGCCAACACCAGTCTTTCAAACGACTTCATGACCACAGACGTGAGAGCGACAGGTCTGTAGTCATTAAGTCCAGTGATTTTAGTTTTTTTGGGAACCGGAATGATAGTGGAGCGTTTGAAGCAGCAGGGAACTTCACACTGCTCCAATGATCTGTTGAAGATCTGCGTGAAGACTGGGGCCAGTTGGTCAGCACAGGCTTTTAGACAAGCAGATGAGATGCCGTCTGGGCCTGAAGCTTTCCTAGTCTTCTGTTTTTTGAAGACTCTGCTCACGTCCTCCACACAGACCTTAAGCTCAGGTTGGATGGCAGAAGTGGGGAGGAGAGGGGTTGCAGGAGGTGATGGTGGATGTGTGAAGTGCACATCAGGGCGGGTGTGAGGTGTGAGTCTGGGCTTCTCAAACCTGCAATAGAATGCATTGAGAGTGTCAGCCAGTTGTTGATTCTCCACAGATGGGGGGGATGGTGATTTGTAGTTGGTGATGTTCCTCAGGCCTCTCCAGACTGATGCCGGGTCGTTGGCTGAAAACTGGTTTTTCAGCTTTTCAGAGTAGCTTCTTTTAGCAACTCTGATCTCCTTTGTCAGTTTGTTTCTGGCCTGGTTATACAAGATTTTATCCCCACTTCTGTAAGCATCCTCTTTGGCATGACGAAGCTGTTTGAGTTTCCCAGTAAACCATGGTTTATCATTAGTGAATGATAAGAATGTCCTGGTAGGAATGCATGTATCCTCACAGAAACTGATATATGATGTTACAGTATCTGTGAGCTCATCCAGATCGGTGGCTGCATCTTCAAAAACAGTCCAATCAGTGCAATCGAAGCAGGCCTGTAGATCCTGCTCTGCTTCGTTGGTCCATCTTTTTACAGTCCTTAATACAGGTTTAGCTGATTTCAGTTTCTGCCTGTAGGTCGGTATAAGATGAACCAAACAGTGATCAGAGAGCCCCAAAGCTGCCCGTGGGACGGAGTGATACGCATTCTTTATCGTGGTGTAACAGTGGTCCAATATATTACTGTCTCTGGTAGGACATGTAACATGCTGTCTGTATTTTGGCAGTTCACGGGAGAGATTTGCTTTGTTAAAATCCCCAAGAATGATTAAAAGAGAGTCTGGGTACCTTTGTTCCATTTCAGCTATATGTTCAGCCAGCTGTTGTAGCGCCGCGCTCACACACGCGTCTGGAGGAATGTAAACATTCGCGAGAATGAATGAGGAAAACTCCCGCGGCGAGTAGAAAGGTTTACAGTTTATGAAATGCACCTCTAAATTAGGAGAGCACATCTTCTTCAGTGTTGTTACATCTGAACACCAACTTTCGTTAATGTAGAAACACAATCCACCACCTCTCGTTTTCCCCGTTAGTTCCGCGATGCGATCCGCTCGGAACAGCTGGAAGCCCGGCAGATGTAGTGCGTTGTCCGGTATGGCTTCACTCAGCCAGGTTTCAGTGAAGCACAGAGCAGCGGAGTTAAAAAAATCCTTGTTAGTGCCGGTGAGGAGAAGAAGTTCGTCCATTTTGTTAGGAAGAGATCGGAGATTCGCAAGATGAATACTGGGTAGTGCAGTGCGGAGGCCGCGCTCGCGGAGTTTAACCAGCGCGCCGGCGCGCTTCCCGCGTTTGCATCTGACCGCGCGTTTTAACAACACCGCTGCGCCTCCAACGAGAATGTCCAGTAAAACGTCTGAGTAATCAAAATCTGTAAAAAACTTGTCTGGTGTGTGTTTCCTAATGTCCAGAAGTTCGTCTTTGGTGAAACTGATAGGAAAAGAATGACTAAACGCAGAACAAACGAACAAAAACAACACAATGACTGGAGAGCTCCACACCGAGGCAGCCATCCGCGGCGCCATCTTGGATCGAAAAAGATCCAAGATGCAATAGTCAGCAGTAAGATGGTTGTTTTTACTTTAAGTAGCCAAGCTACAGCTGTCATCAGACTTCTCCATGAAGAGAAATAACTTATCAGAGAGCTGGTGGGGTTCAATGGACCTTTAACAATGAGGTTGCTTGTGATGTCTTGCTTGATTTCCGGATCATTGGCAGAGATTGCAGTTTCCAAATGAGGTTTCTGCCATTCTCTGTCTGGTTGATAGAGAAACTCTGGTCCCTTGATCCATCTTTTGCAGCTTAAGAAGCGATTTGCTGTTAGCCCCCTAGAGGCTTCATCTGCCGGATTTTCCTTTGTGCTAACATATCTCCATTGTGACACATCGGTAGTATCCCTTACAAAGGAGATCCTATTTGCTACAAATGTTCGGAAACGTTTGGTTTCATTGTTGATATATTTCAGCACTGTTGTGTAATCAGTCCAGAAGATGGATTTGTTCAGCTGAAGCTGTAATTCCTTCCGAAGCATTCTGTCAACTTTGACAGCTAGAACTGCAGCTGTGAGCTCCAATCTGGGAATCGTTACTTGTTTTAATGGTGATACTCTTGCTTTCCCTATCATGAAAGCAACATGCACCTCTTCGTCATTGTTTTCCAGTCTAAGATATGAAACCGTACCGTATCCACTTTCGCTTGCATCTGAAAAGTGGTGCAACTCTGCATTTCTGATTTGACCAAAGCTTGTGGGCTTCATGCAACGGTCCACTCTAAACTCTGTCAGCTTGTTCAGATCTGCCAACCATCCTGTCCACTGCTGAGAAACAGTTTGGGGTATGTTTTCATCCCATCCAAGGTTTTTTTTACAGAGTTCCTGCATAATCAGTTTGGCTGGCAGAATAAATGGTGCTAGGAATCCTAAAGGGTCGTATACAGAGCCAACCACAGACAAGATGCCGCGTCTGGTGTATGCTCGTGGCTGTGCAGTAATTCTGAACATGAACACATCTGTTTCAACGCACCAGTGCAATCCTAGTGCTCTTTCCATTGGCAGGTTGTCCCTGTCCAAGTCCAACTCTTTTGTCTCTTTGGTTCTGTATTCTTGTGGAATGGATGCCAATACTTTACGGCTGTTGCTGATCCATTTTGACAATATGAAACCTCCCTTCTGGCAGAGAGCAGTCAGGTCTCTTACCATAAGAACAGCGTCCTGTTCTGTGGACATGGATTTTAAGCAATCATCTACGTAAAAGTTGTTCTTTACGGTGTCTGTAACCTCTGCCGGAAAGTGAGCTTTGTTATCTTCAGCGGTCTTTCTTAGTGCAAAGTTTGCACAACTCGGTGATGACACTGCTCCAAAGAGGTGTACTTTCATCCTGTATTCGACGAGATCCTGCTGCACATCACCATCAGGCCACCATAGGAATCGCAGATAGTCAATATGTTTTTCTGACACTTTGACCTGGTGAAACATTGCTTTGATGTCAGCCATCAGGGCAACTGGTTCTTGTCTAAATCTGATGAGTACTCCGATGAGTGAGTTGGTAAGATCTGGACCCTGTAGCAATTGTTCATTGAGTGATGTTCCCTTAAAGCCAGCACCGCAGTCGAAGACCACTCTTAAGGTTCCTTTCCTTGAGTGATACACCCCGTGATGTGGGATATACCAGAGTTCCCCATCATTACGATTCAGTTGATCTACTGGTATCATTTCAGCATAGCCGTTGTCGATCATTTCTTTGAGAAAAGTTGTATATTCATTGTGAAACATCTCATTTTTACCAAACTTGCATTTCAGGCTTTGGATGCGCTGCTCTGCTATGCAACGGTTATTTGGCATGCTGGGATTTTTTTCCTTAAAAGGTAAGTCTAGGCAGTAGTGACCATCTGTCATTTTTATTGAGTGATTCACCATATCCAAGAATTTAATCTCTTCTCTGGACATTTCCTCTGTTTCCTTGCTGGTTACTTCATTGAAGTCATGATTGTATTGTTTAACCAGTAGCTCCTCTAGATTCACAATAGACATTCGATTGACAGCAGCAACAGGGCAGCCATTCTCATCCCTGACGTCGTTGTCTCCTCTCAAGGGACCATAGATGACCCAGTAGGGTCATCACAGCGTATGGTCCATCCCCTTGGCTATTGACCACCTCCCAAGGTTCCAATACCTTAGAAGCATTTGTGCCGATGAGCAGGTCAATACCGGCGTCTATTTCATGAATCTTGATATCCTTCAAGTAAGGCCATTGAGTCAGGTCTTCTTGTCTTGGAATGTTGAGCTTGGAAACAGGCATGGTCTTGTGTGTAAATACATTGGACAGTTGTATGAAATCATTTTTGTCCAGACTTGATACCTCTAAACCTGAGATATGATGACTGGTCACAAGTTTCTCTTGGTTCATTGTACGCAGAAGAATACTAGCCTTTTGTCCTGTAACATTCAGTCTTCTCATCAAGCTTTCTGTGCAGAAGGTAGATGAGCTTCCATGATCCAAAAATGCATAAGTTTGCAACACGGTGTCTCCCTTGGGGGTCTTTACTTGTACTGGAACAATAGAGAAGAGACAGGCTTCTTCACCGGCCCCAATATGCCCACATGTATGAGGTGAGAGAACGACATTGCTCCCAATTGATTTCTCATTCAGTTCTGTATTCTTTCCCATGTCCTTTTGTTCAGTGTGAAGTATTTCAGGATGATTTTTATTGCACACGTCACAAGTCAAACGACTATTGCAGTCTTTGCTCATGTGTCCTACTTTCAAACATCCAAAACAGACTCCCCTTTTCTTTAAGAAGTCTATTTTTTCCCTGTGCATCTTTTTCCTGATTTGTGGACACTGCACCAATGTGTGACCACCTCTTTCACAGAACAAACAGCAATTTTGAGAATTAGTGGCAGATACATTTTTCGTTTCATTTGTTGTAATTCTTTCTTGTTTTTCTGTTTCTACAGGTGTTACAGTAGTTGCAAAACTGCTTCCTCTTGGTCTCGGCTTTTCTCTTGCTTTGACAAAGGTGGAGCTTTTGACAGATGTAATTGTCTTAGCATCCTGGATGTTTCCAAAAAGTGGATCTGATAATATCTTCACCTGTCTCTCCATGAAGTCTACCAAGTCAGAGAAACTAGCTCGACGTCCATGTTGTTCTTGGAGCTGACATGCCCTATTCCTCCACTTGTCCCTGAGCTTGTAAGGCAGTTTCAGAAGAATGGTCTTCATACTGGAAGCAACATTCAACTCCATATAGGTGAGCTGTCGCATTGCATTGCAGCAACCTCTCAGGAATAATGAAAATGCTTGCAATGCTTTCACATCCTCTGGCTTGATCGCTGGCCAGGCAAATGCTTTGTCCATGTATGCTGTGGCAATCTTATGTTCATTACCAAAATGTTCTTTAAGCAGATCTTTAGCTCTTTTATATCCCTCAGCTGAAGGCAAATGTTGGCAGCTGTGGACTAAATCTTTTGGATACCCTCTGGTGTATTGCTCTAGGAAATGCAGACAGTCACTGTAGTCATCGGTCTTTCTTTCCACTCCTCTCTCAAATGCCCTGATGAAAACTCCATATTGCAATGGATCACCATCATAAACAGGAATGTCTCTTGGTGGTAAAGTAGAAGAGAGATTTTGTTGAGTGAGAAGAGCTGTGATGTCACTTTGCCTTTGAATTATGTGATAGATATCACCTTTGTTTTTATCTTTGAATACAGGTTGTTGTGTTAGATGAGTCATATGCTGAGCTCTAGCAGATGGTCCATCAGCTCTTTCCTTTGGTCGAACAACCTGTTGCTGGGAAGAAGATTCAGTTCCCATCTGCACATTCTGTCTTTGTTGCACTTGATCAGGTAAATAGGTCTTTGCATGTGGATTTAATTTGACTGACGTTTCCTTTTGAGCAGTTCCTTTTCTCAAATACGAGTTCATCCCATCAGATACTCTTGAGCTGTTTCTTGATCTCATTGATTCAAGTACATTAATTTTTGCAGTGGTTGCTGCCAGTTCAGTCTCTAATTCCAGTTGTTCTTTCTACCTTTTCAGTTGTTCTTCCTGTGCCTCAAGGTCATGCCTTTTCTGCAGAGCGGCAACCCGTTCCATGAGAGCAGCCTTTTCTGCCTGAGCTTTAATGCGAGCAGAGGATGTTGAAGATGCACGTGATGAAGAACTTGATTTGTGGTTTGATTTATGTTTTGACACATTAGAAACACTGTCATCCGGTCCAATGTCATCTGTGTTTACACTTTCAGCAATGGTGTGTTTTTTATGCCACCCAACCTCTGAAAACCACACATTTACATCCTGTATAAAACCATCAAAAGTTTCCATTTTTTGTTGAAACCAGTGATTTTGCCTTTCAAGTTCATTTTCAGGCAGTGGTAACTTCACCAATGACTCATGATTTATTTTGGCTTCATCACAGATGTTGATTAATTTAAAGTCCGCGTGAACCGGAAGTTGCAAACGACTTTTCTCCAGTGCTGTGACGTATTTCCCAGTGAAAAGGAATATTGAACAGAGGGCAGGGTTTTACTCTAGCGCTCCTCCTCTCCATCTCTGCTCATTACAGACTAACGGTTTGAGGGGAGTGGTTAAGCGTTTCTCAACCCAAGCCGTCAAGCATACGTCATCAGGGAAGGTCCTCCAATGCAGAGAGGAGGGGCATTTTCAGATTTTGATTAAAGATTACGAAGCCAAAACATTTTTTTCCGTGTTTTAACTTGCACGGATTAATTGTTCACCACAAGACTAGTAATATGCACTAACAAAGTAAATAGGGTCCATTTTGATTTCATGAGCTCTTTCAACAATTCCATTAACTTCTTAGCTTGTTTACATTTCAAGTTTCTTATTTTCTGACAGTTTTCAATGAACATTTCCAAACCTTTAGCAGTGTGTTTAATAACCCTTTTTTCTTTTTCAGAATCCAGTGCAACATCGCCATCTTGTGACCGAACATCAGACATGACAATGGACATATTTGTTTCACTTTTAGCGTGATCCAGTAAACCACACGGCAATCACATAAGGTTTCAGACAGCTGATATTGTGGTGACAGTATATGCTTCAGTCAACTAGGTCCATTAATGTAGCTGTTTCTGGCTTTTCCAATAAAGCTTAATGTTGCACATACCCCTCTGCCTGCGCGTTGTCATTCGGAGTTTCCAATCTCCGTCAATCAGCTCCGCACAGGTGGCGTCAATGTTCCGTTGATTGGGAATGACGGCGTCCAGTCATGAAAGAAAACAATCAGTTCTTCCGTGGAAACAATCTTTATCCAGTTCCAATACTTTTACAGGCTCAATTTTCACTCATAGAGCTTAGTTCTCACTTTTGTATTGGCAATCCTTATCATGTTTAAACCAATTTTGCCATCATGCACACAGGTAGGGGTGAAGTTTCAACGCAGACACACAAAGATTTTTCAAAGATTATTGCAGTTGAGGTTTGTGGTTTATTGTAATAAATTGTACAAACAGATGAACATACCAGTTGATTGTTGTTTCTTATCTTGTTCCCAGTTGTTAGCGTGCCGTGTATCTGATCTGTAATCCGTGCTCTGTGGTCTGTCTGTGGTCTGTCTGGTGAGAACTGTGTGGGCTCCCCCTACCTGTGGCTACCGCTTCCTGTCACCTATGCCCCCTTAAATACAACCATGTGCATCTAATCACTGTCACCCAGTGTCCCAAATACTTATATGAATCTATCCAAACAAAATAAAATAGTATGCAAACAATAAACATAAATGGCTCCTACAGGTAGAAAGTAGACAACTGTTATAAAATATTATGACAATTTGATGCCTTTTTATAAATTGATCATATGTCCTTGAAACTTTCCATTAATGAGCAAAATTTATCTTCCAATTATTATTTTTACACAAATCCCTTGTTACTTTAGCAATAATTAATAAATATATTTGATCAATGACACAATTATCTAACATATTAACATTAAAATATACAATATTGACATATTTTGACACCAACTTTGAGATAGATATTTATTTTACTAAAAACGTTTTAATTATTTTAATCAATGTTTTAATCATTCTCATTCACAGTTCCATGCTGGTGGAATGCTCTCCCCACCCTCATCCGGAATGCAGAATCCCTGACAACATTCAAAAGACAGCTGGAAACTCTTCTCTTCCGTGAGCACTTAACCTCATAAAATAAATAAATAAATAATAATAATTCCTTTTCCTTTTTATATCCTCGCTTATCGGGCTTATGCAACTCTGGACAATGCCTGAACTTCGTATTTTGAGCACTTCTTGCTTTGTTTTTTGTAGTAGTACTCGTAGTAGTAGTACTCTTCACGATGACTCGCTTAATTTAGTCCTAATTTGTAAGTCGCTTTGGACAAAAGCGTCTGCTAAATGACTAAATGTAAATGTAATTATTAATGGCCGTTCACAATAGACTTTTTCTTGCACTGACTTCCATTATTGCGCATGTGAAAGTGGGACACCAGGGGCCGTATTCACAAAGAATTTCAAGGCTAAAAGTAGCTCCTAACTGGCGAACTTAGGAGCAACACCTAAAAATAATGGGAGTGTCACTCGTAACTTTAGGACTCCTCATTTTTTTGACTAAGAGTAATTCACGAAGCATTTTAGCCCTAAAAGTAGCACCTAAGCCTGGGACAGCTTAAAAGAAGTCGAGAGGACTCCTAACTCACTAAGACCTATTCACAAACTGCTTTTTGTGGCATTTCACGTTGCGATGTTTTGAAATGCGCATGCGGCGACCATGGGCGTCAGTTTGGTTTTGAAATGTGCTGGGGACAGAGACGCATTCGGAAGTGCATTTTCAGAAGTGCTGGGTACAATGACATTCATTTTTTTTCTCTCTTTCGCGCAGGTTATGTTTTGAAAGACGATGTCCTGTAGCTCAGACACGGCCCCACTTTTCAATAGGCCCAGCCAAAAGTAAAAAAAAAAAAAAAAAATTTTTTTTTACTATATTCAAATTTTGTCAATAATTATAAAAAAATCGCCAATAAGCTCATAATTTGTGCTAAAATAGTGTTTAGTTTTAAAAACCATTTAAAAAAGCTGGTTATATTTTGATGTTTCTGCGCAAGTTCAGCAGTCAGTGAGGTTCGGGTTTGTTCCGATCAGAGCTCGTGAGTGTAGAGCGCATTTCTGAATATTCCGCTCCGCTCGTCCACTTCGTAAAAGTAATGATTATGAATGCGTCTAAATGTGTCTAAATACGCTGTGAACGTGAATGTGAATGTGCATTATATGCTGAGTTTCGGTTCATTTATGAGATGTCGTTAAAACGACATAAGATCTCGTTATTATGACATAATTGGGGAAAAAAATATTATGTATGTGGCAGCAATGCGTCACCGTAGAATCACGACATGGAGGCGTCGGCGAGTGAACACATCTTTTCTCGTAATAACGAGATCTTATGTCATTTTAACGACATCTTTTCTCGTAATAACGAGATGTTATGTCATTAAAACGACACCTTTTTCTGTTATGTTGTTAAAACGACATATTTTTTTGGCCTTATAAGGACATGTGTAGTCATGTACAAAATATGCCTTTATCCACATGAAATTGACAGCCTATCGCGCCTTTATCACACGTTCAAAAAGCTTAAGCAAATACAGCCCCCAATCATGCAAAATTAATCAATGAGGCCCTTTTTGAAAATATATTTTATATAGGCTTTTTTATATTTTATATTTAAGTTTTTTTTTAATATGATATATTATATAGGCCTAATAAGATTTATTTTTGTTAATAGGCTATATCTTCATTAGAGACATAATTAAACAAAAAGTAGCCAAAACACATCTAACAGAACATAGCCTAAGTTGTTTATTTTTTACAACATTGTGTTCTTATTTTGTTTAATTAACGGAATGTCAATCTTCGTCTTTATAACAGAAGATACAATACAATACAAAAATCTTCAAGATGTATAACGGATTGTCACCTTATAAACAGTCCTTTTTTAATGGAATAATACACCCTTATAATAAAGAAAAAGCTTCAGCGATAAAGAATATGAATGCAATTTTATATATTAAATCCAGGCAATTGGTTCATGAAACATTTTTCACGATTGAAACACGATTTTTTATTTCAGATGTGGCATTTTCTTCACTTCTCATCGTAAATCATGCGTTATCTGTGATCTCCTTACTCTCCAGCTAGCAGAGAGTACAGAGGCCACAGTTTAGACATCATTACTATTATAAGAATACAAAACATTTTACACATTTCAATCAAGCCATCTTTTGAATTAAGACAATACGATCACACTGATAGAAAACAAGACACACTTTCATTCAAACATCTAATAGTTATAACAGTTAAATGACTTATATGGGATCCATGCATATTAGACACACATATAGCTTGTAGACACAATATAGAATTATGTAGTTAACCTGTTAACCGTTGCCAGTGTGCCCGCGCACTGAAGCGTTATTTATTTATTTAATTCAAAATTACTATCAGATTTAATGTTATACCTTGACAAACTATACATAATTAAAAAGATATAATACTCAAGTTTCAGTATTTGACCACTATTGTATTCTGAGAAACTCATAGTGACAGTTGTCTCAATTTGTGTCAGGAGTTATGAAATGAAAAAATGAGTCGATACCTTTAATATGAATTATGCGCGTCAGCCGCTTTCATTCATAAAAAACTCCGTGCTGTCGTCATGACAGCGATACACAAAACAACGTCCTTCAGGGGCCGTATTCACAAAGAATTTTAAGGCTAAAAGTAGCTCCTAACTGGCGAATTTAGGAGCAACTCCTAAAAATAATGGGCGTGTCTCTCGTAACTTTAGGACTCCTAATTTTTTTGACTAAGAGTAATTCACGAAGCATTTTAGCCCTAAAAGTAGCACCTAAGCCTGGGACAGCTTAAAAGAAGTCGAGAGGACTCCTAACTCACTAAGACCTGTTCACAAACCGCTTTTAGTGACATTTCACGTTGCGATGTTTTGAAATGCGTACGCGGCGGCTACAGGAGCTTTCAATCGCGAGGGAACAATTTAGCATTGTAGGCATAACAAGGGATGCAATAACGCCACCAACAACAAGCAAAAATACTCATTCATTGCATGTAAACTAATTGTAACGTTTGATTGTGAATCAAATTAAAATCTCTTTTCTTTCGTTCTTCTCTTTGCAAACGTAGGCAGAGGCATATAGTGCATATAGTGACAGATTAATTCAATAATGTTGCAAAGATATTGCATCAATCCATATGTTTCATTAGGCTACTAGGCTATTTGTTTTTCCTTACTCTTTATTCATTTAGGCTATTTATTCAGTTATTCATCATCTTCCGTCCTTCGCACTACTTGTGTAGCGCACGCATTCTCAGACCTGTCACCTGTCAATCATCATCGTAGGGGAGGGGTTTGGAATCATTCCCGCGTTACAATCATCAGCCAATCAAGGTGGTCACTTCAGTCAAGCTCGTGCATAAGTAATGACGTCATCCATAGCAACGAAGACTCACTCTTAGTTTAGGAGTTGTCCTTTTTCTTTACTAAGAGTAGGTCTGAAAGGCGTTGTGAATAACTTTTAAGAGAAAACTCCTAGCTAAAATCTTTTAGTGCGATTTAGGAGTACTCCTAATGGTAAGATAAAATGCTTTGTGAATACGGCCCCAGGGCTTTAGCTCAAAACTGTGCAGATTTGGAGAAATATTGATAGATTCTCATAGATTTACATCATATTTCTATAGACAGGAATAATATTTATTGAATTTATACCCAAATGCGTCGATGTAATCTTTATGAGCATTTGGTATTCCGATACTGTGTTTTTTAATTCATACCAATAGCCTGAGGGCGCTATATGCACAATAATAGTCCATATATGGAACATGAAGAAGAGCCATGACCATGTGACATTCCAGGACGTCACTGATACACACAAAGCTAACAAGAGATCGCGCTGTAACATGCAGATTAGGGCTGTCCCCGACTATGGATTTTCATAGTCGAACCAGAATCGTCATGTCTTGCCTATAGTCGACTAATAGTCGAATCATGTGTATGGGGGTGGGGGTGGGGCTGGGGGCGGGGCTTTAACGTTTCAAAGCCGCGATGTACAGAAAATCACACAAAGATATAGAAGAAAATGTATAAAAACATTTTGGATCAATAAAACTAAGAAATAACATAACTCCAGAAAGGCCACACTGCAGACAGGATTTGCATTTCACATGCAAATCAAATTAAATCGGCTAAATTACCTGTGCGAGCAGACCAGCCTACAGCACAACATCGATGCACCGAAAAAATAAACAATTAATTTACTAAAATTAAATTAGAACAGAATAGGCCAATACCTTTTTAATAAATAAAAAATACAAAACGAAATAAATTAGAATAAGTCACAAGATGAGGAGCAAATGTGTGCAAAATGCCTAATGTGCAGGGGAACATATATTCAAAACACAAGCCACAAATAGTTAGATTAGATAACCCTGACAGATTAATAAATAAAATAAAAATAAAGAAATTATTAAAATAACGATAGTAGCCAGAATTTTCAACTTTGTCTTTTTAACTGCAGAAACAACAATAAATGCTAAACTGGAGGCAGTCTTTTTAGCTAAAAATGTTCACAGCATCCAAAAATCAAATTAGAACCGGCTGAAAAGTTTTGAAATCACTTGTACCCTACCTGATCGAGAGAACACATCCAGTCTTTCACTCTGTCTGTGTCCGTTGGAGTCTTTTCAAATTGTGCGCGCGGATAAAATACATTCTAACGTGAAACCCAGTCTATGCGTGAAACGTGTTAACGTTGGCCGGCAGAAGTGCGATAATGGTTTTCCTGATGCTAAATCCAGCCTTGGAGAATATCCTTTCTGATGGTGTACATCCACACTTTAGATTTTCTTATCCCAGACATTGTTAAAGATTTAAATCCTTGCCGCGAAGACGCTCCTCTGTCGGTCACGGATCGAAAGTGAAACTTAAATCTATCACGGGGTGTTTGGATTTATTCACGCACGTTAAAAAATATTTATTAAAAGCTTCTTTCTTTGCACATTTTTATATACAGCATTATCATAATAGGCTGAATATTAACGTATTGACATAAAAGCTAGTTCTATGTGAAATTGAGCGCCCTCATATAGCCAAAGTGGCATGATCCTCGTTTCATAACACCTCGGCGAAGATTCGACCATGAGATCGGTAGTCGAATCAGGCTCCTCCTATCGAAGCATCGAATCTTCGACTATTCGGGGTCACCCCTAATGCAGATACAGATGTTTTGAAGACAATAAACTTGATTGCACTGATATTTGAGTTAGCTGTGTTTTTCAAGCCATGCCAGGTATTTTCATAATAATAGATTATATTTATAATGTAATGCTAATCTATATAGACTATCATTGTGCAGAACACTATCCAATAGTATATTTTCTGTCTGATTTTTTTATCTGAAGCCAAATTAGATCACAGAAGATTATTTAAAATACTCAACGTGCGTTAAAAAGTAAGTTTAGAGCACAAACATGGTTTTAATCTCATAAATTGTCGTGTATTGATGGTGTGCTAAGCTAACATGCTAGCTAGCCCTAGGTGCACCTGCTACCTAGAAGTTATACTTTTATTATTTTTTGAATGCTACCTGAAATGTGTCTTTATTCAAGAAATGCATTTGATACAGTTTAAAATGTAAGGGTGAACTTTGAGAAAAGAAATTAGGGACTGAAACCCTATGAATAGCCTGTGAATAGCCAGTCGTTAGTAGCTATAATGCAGACAAAAGAAATGCATATTTCGAGCCATAACCAGGCTGGAGAGGTGTGAATGTGTGCAGGGGGAGACTGAGACTGAATGGGGCTCGTCTGCACCACAAAACAATAGAGACAATATACTGGATAGATGGTTAGAAGATGACAATAAACATCAGTAGCATTTTAGCGTCAAATCAAAATAAAGTCATTTGACATGGTCTTGAAAAACATTTAACTAAATACAGAGTTTTGGACTTATTATCTTCAGATTTTAAACATAGAATGTTTAGACATATGGCTTTAGCTGTAGTGCATTTCTAGATTGCTCCAGTGCCAACTTCAATTTTATTTTCATGAGGATTATTTTCAATAATTAATTCTACATTTACAATAAACTGCCAGGTGTCAGCTTTCAAATGAGATCATACTTGTGCTTTTAATGCAAAGGGTTCATGAACTGTATCTGTTTCAGTTTGGGTATGTCATTTCTGGGGATTTTTCAAAAGTGGGGTTGCAGCTTAACAGGTTAACCTGTTAACCGTTGCCAGTGCGCCCGCGCACTGAAGCGTTATTTATTTATTTAATTCAAAATTACTATCAGATTTAATGTTATACCTTGACAAACTATACATAATTAAAAAGATATAATACTCAAGTTTCAGTATTTGACCACTATTGTATTCTGAGAAACTCATAGTGACAGTTATGTCTTAATTTGTGTCAGGAGTTATGAAATGAAAAAATGAGTCGATACCTTTAATATGAATTATGCGCGTCAGCCGCTTTCATTCATAAAAAACTCCGTGCTGTCGTCATGACAGCGATACACAAAACAACGTCCCTCAGGGCTTTAGCTCAAAAATGTGCAGATTTGGAGAAATATTGATAGATTCTCATAGATTTACATCATATTTCTATAGACAGGAATAATATTTATTGAATTTATACCCAAATGCGTCGATGTAATCTTTATGAGCATTTGGTATTCCGATACTGTGTTTTTTAATTCATACCAATAGCCTGAGGGCGCTACATGCACAATAATAGTCCATATATGGAACATGAAGAAGAGCCATGACCATGTGACATTCCAGGACGTCACTGATACCTGACTGATACACACAAAGCTAACGAGATCGCGCTGTAACATGCAGATACAGATGTTTTGAAGACAATAAACATGATTGCACTGATATTTGAGTTACCTGTGTTTTTCAAGCCATGCCAGGTATTTTCATAATAATAGATTATATTTATAATGTAATGCTAATCTATAGACTATCATTGTGCAGAACACTATCCAATAGTATATTTTCTGTCTGATTTTTTTTTATCTGAAGCCAAATTAGATCACAGAAGATTATTTAAAATACTCAACGTGCGTTAAAAAGTAAGTTTAGAGCACAAACATGGTTTTAATCTCATAAATTGTCGTGTATTGATGGTGTGCTAAGCTAACATGCTAGCTAGCCCTAGGTGCACCTGCTACCTAGAAGTTATACTTTTATTATTTTTTGAATGCTACCTGAAATGTGTCTTTATTCAAGAAATGCATTTGATACAGTTTAAAATCTGAGGTAAACTTTGAGAAAAGAAATTAGGGACTGAAACCCTATGAATAGCCTGTGAATAGCCAGTCGTTAGTAGCTATAATGCAGACAAAAGAAATGCATATTTCGAGCCATAACCAGGCTGGAGAGGTGTGAATGTGTGCAGGGGGAGACTGAGACTGAATGGGGATCGTCTGCACCACAAAACAATAGAGACAATATACTGGATAGATGGTTAGAAGATGACAATAAACATCAGTAGCATTTTAGCGTCAAATCAAAATAAAGTCATTTGACATGGTCTTGAAAAACATTTAACTAAATACAGAGTTTTGGACTTATTATCTTCAGATTTTAAACATAGAATGTTTAGACATATGGCTTTAGCTGTAGTGCATTTCTAGATTGCTCCAGTGCCAACTTCAATTTTATTTTCATGAGGATGTTTCATAAAAATTAATTTCTAATAATTTTACAAAACTTTGAAGCTATTTATAACAATTTTTGTCATTATGACAATAATTAATTCTACATTTACAATAAACTGCCAGGTGTCAGCTTTCAAATGAGATCATACTTGTGCTTTTAATGCAAAGGGTTCATGAACTGTATCTGTTTCAGTTTGGGTATGTCATTTCTGGGGATTTTTCAAAAGTGGGGTTGCAGCTTAACAGGTTAAGCGATGTTTGATTATAAGTGCATCAATAATTGTTTTGGGATGATTTTATGTATTTTTATGGGTAAAGTCCCAGTCTCTTTCGTTTTAAGAGATTTCAACCCTGGGGTCGTCCAGAGGTCCTTAAGAAGAAGGAGGTCTGTTTTGTATATCTGTCGTGGGATCCAGCAACATCTGCCGTTATCTTGATTGGGCTCTGAGCTTTGCCATCTTTGAACCAATTAGTCTTTTCCAAACCATCAAACATTGACAACGTTCTTCCTTTAGTTGCTTTAGTTGGCCATAAAGTTCTTAGTGTGGCTAGAGCCTGGATTTTATGGCTCTGGATTGGTGATTTGGGGTCTGGAATGTTGAGTGGAATTATTTTTGAACAAATCACCTGGAAGATTCATTTGTGTTTGGTTCGCCCTCAAACCTTACAGTTTATTAGTTCGGACCAATCATAGACAGCGCAGCGCCCCGAACTTGCCAGTCGCGGGCCGATCTCGATCACGCGGCGACACTGTTACTAGGAGATCCAGACACTGGAGATTCAGTGAAGAAATCCATTGAATTCGCCTCAGAATTAATAACATCATCACTGCGAGTTCCAGTGACAAACATTTCGAATCGACGTAGAGTTCTGTTATAAACCATAGATATCAGATCAAACAGCGCTGAAGTGGAAACCAGGAGAAACATTTATAGAAGGCTTTCAGTCCACAAATCAGCAACCAAATCAGCAACCACGTTGGTCAATCCACATTCACTATGGATTTAGGCTAATGTTGTAACTCTAACCATAACTATGGTATTGTGACAGAAATAGTCAAACGCTATTTAAGTACTACACATCTTTTTCCAGCACTTATTTAACCACTGATTTAAAAATAATAAAATAAATAAATTACCATTGTAAACAGTAGAATGATTATTGGCTATTTTCACTCCCTAATATAAATTATTTCACTCATTTAGCTTTTTAATGAACATTAAGACATTATGAATGTTAATAATTTATGTCATCTACACCCTAAATTAAGCTTAGTGCTTTATTGTCAGCCCCAGCACCACCAGATACTCTCTGCAGAACTCAGTGGCTCCGGTGCCGCCGCCCTCTGATGCTAGTCTGGAGCCTGTGAACTTAAAATAAAACTGCACTATCTGTATGTTAAGTCTATTTATTATTAAATAATTTATCAGTATTACAGTTATTTTGGGGAAAATTTGAATAATTGCATAGCAAGCTGATTTAAGGTGTGCCCCTAAATTTTCTGCTTGTGCTCCTAAAATTTTCAGTCAGGGGCTCCAGCGCTCCCAGTGAAAAAAAGTTAGTCTGGAGCCCTGCCCAGAACATTCTGTACCATTTCATAGTTAATCTGTTCATCTAAATGTGATGAAGTGCTTGAATGTTTCTAACATGAATGTTCTTCAGCATCATGAATGAATGAAGAATAAACACCAACCTCTTTGTTCTTCAGGATCTTCAGTGTGTTTCATTCTGCAGGGTTCTGGATCACTCCTGTTCTCACTGTCCTCTTTAAGTGTCAGTTTACAGCAGATCTGAAGACATCAGCATAATAAATGAGGTGAAAACAGGAACTATTGACATAATATAAAGAGTATTTTCAGCAGATCTGTTAATATTGATGAGCCTCAGACTATCAACACTTTATTCTGAGTGTTTGCTGTTAGAAACAATATTGTTATTTCTCACACTATGACATGGATCAATAACACAAAAACAATCACTAATGACACTCATCTTCATCATCCACTACAGAGAAATAATTATAGCAGCATAATATGTCCACATTAAGTTTGATCTTATGATAACTACATTCACCACTATAAAGTAGTTAGATCATTAAAAGAATAACATTTTATATGCACAGAAACTGAATATGATCATACAACTTTTACAAATAAAGAGCACCACAAGCAGGGGAGAGCCTGGACGATTGAAACAAATTTCGTCAGCACGTTCAGCACGCAATGCCTACCAGACCCGCGAAAACATTTAATCTTTACATCAAAGGAGATCAGAGTTGCTAAAAGAAGCTACTCTGAAAAGCTGAAAAACCAGTTTTCAGCCAACGACCCGGCATCAGTCTGGAGAGGCCTGAGGAACATCACCAACTACAAGTCACCATCCCCCCCATCTGTGGAGAATCAACAACTGGCTGACACTCTCAATGCATTCTATTGCAGGTTTGAGAAGCCCAGACTCACACCTCACACCCGCCCTGATGTGCACTTCACACATCCACCATCACCTCCTGCAACCCCTCTCCTCCCCCCTTCTGCCATCCAACCTGAGCTTAAGGTCTGTGTGGAGGACGTGAGCAGAGTCTTCAAAAAACAGAAGACTAGGAAAGCTTCAGGCCCAGACGGCATCTCATCTGCTTGTCTAAAAGCCTGTGCTGACCAACTGGCCCCAGTCTTCACGCAGATCTTCAACAGATCATTGGAGCAGTGTGAAGTTCCCTGCTGCTTCAAACGCTCCACTATCATTCCGGTTCCCAAAAAAACTAAAATCACTGGACTTAATGACTACAGACCTGTCGCTCTCACGTCTGTGGTCATGAAGTCGTTTGAAAGACTGGTGTTGGCCTATCTGAAGGACATCACCGGACCCCTGATGGATCCCCTTCAGTTTGCTTACAGAGCAAACAGGTCTGTGGATGATGCAGTCAACATGGGACTGCACTATATCCTGCAACATCTTGACAGACCTGGGACTTATGCACGGATCTTATTTGTGGACTTCAGTTCGGCCTTCAATACCATCATCCCTGATCTTCTCACAGCCAAACTGACTCAGCTCTCCATGCCATCCACAATCTGTCAGTGGATCTCCAGCTTCCTGACGGACCGGCAGCAGCTAGTGAGACTGGGGAAACTCACATCCAGGACCCTCACCATCAGCACTGGCGCCCCCCAAGGGTGCGTTCTCTCCCCACTGCTCTTCTCCCTGTACACTAATGACTGCACTTCTAAAGACCCCTCTGTCAAGCTCCTGAAATTTGCAGACGACACCACTGTCATCGGTCTCATCCAAAATGGTGACGAGTCTGCTTACAGACTGGGGGTTGAACAGCTGGCTGTCTGGTGCAGCTATAACAACCTTGAGCTGAACACACTCAAAACAGTGGAGATGATTGTGGACTTCAGGAGAAAACCCCCAGCACTCCCTCCTCTCACCATCATGAACAGCACTGTGGAAGCAGTGGAGTCATTCAGGTTCCTGGGCTCTACCATCTCCCAGGACCTGAAGTGGGCAAATCACATTGACTCCATTGTGAAAAAGGCCCAGCAGAGACTGTACTTCCTTCGCCAGCTGAAGAAGTTCAATCTGCCACAGGAGCTGCTGATCCAGTTCTACTCAGCCGTCATTGAGTCTGTCTTAAGCACTTCCATCACTGTCTGGTTTGGTTCAGCTACCAAATCGGACATCAGGAGACTACAACGGACAGTCCGGACTGCAGAGAGGATTATTGGTGCCCCCCTGCCAACCCTCCAGGACCTGTACTCTTCCAGAGTGAGGAAGAGAGCAGGTAAAATCATCACAGACTCCACTCACCCTGGACACCCCCTGTTTGAACTGTTACCGTCAGGACGGCGACACAGATCACTGGCCACAAGAACTTCCAGGCACAGGAACAGTTTCTTTCCACAGGCCATTTCCCTTCTGAACACTTAACATGCCCCCCAAAGCATATGCCTGTAAGTGCAATACTCCCACTGTCTAGTGCAATAAACTCAGGTGATATTTATATCTATATTATTCATACTACTCAAATACTGTAAATATGTTTATAATCTGTAACATGCGCTAGACTCCCACTGTCTAGTGTAATATTCTCTAATTCAGGTGATATTTATATTATTCATACTACTCAAATACTGTAAATATGTTCATAATCTGTAAATGTTTATTCAGACTAAACCCAACTGTGACCCTACTTTTTTACTTTTATACTATTTTTATTTATTTTTTATATATTTTCATTCTTAGAATTTGTATTACTATGTTCTTGTTGTATTTGTATTTGTATATGTGCACTGGAAGCTTCAGTACCAAGAAAAATTCCTTGTGGGTGCAAGCACACTTGGCAATAAAGCTCTTTCTGATTCTGATTCTGATTCTGATTCTGAAACAAATTTCGTCAGCACGTTCAGCACGCAATGCCTACCAGACCCGCGAAAACATTTAATCTTTACATCATGCCGTTTTAAAGTTAGAGCCGGAAAGCTGTTTTTGTCGTGTCTTTTCTTCCTTAACAAGCAGTAATGACCAATGACGACTTGAATTAAAATAAACAAACTGATTACTGATTTTTTTTAACAGGATTAAACAGATACAGCGTACACACATGGAGTCAATCTCATTTCTCTTCTCTATCTTTTTCTATCCGCGCGCTCTCGCTCACTATGCATTATGGGTAGACTTTTCTTAAAGCTGAACAACCTTGTAAATGACAAAACTGTTTCTGTTATTATTAAAGATAATTAAACATTTCTATTCAAATTAATTCACAACAGTTTTTGAGTGTAGTTAGTGAATTATTTTGTGCAGTACTTTTTTTGACTGACAAGTTGTATTTATTGTTACATGTGCCATTGTAATGATTAGGGCTGCACAATATATCGAAGCATTATCATTATCGCGATAATAGTACATGCGATAGCCGTATCGCATAGAGGTGCGTTAAATGAAATTTATTTTATGTGCCAAGCATTTGTGTATTGCATGCATAGGCTGTTTATCCAAATTTGACCAATCAGATGTGGCCTTACTATCTTTATACCCGCCTCCACAGTAGGTGTTATTATGCCATTGGCTAATCCTCCCCCAACATGGAAGAATTTCTCAAACGGCTCACCGAGGTTAGCATCCGCCAGCAACAAATAGTTGAGCACTTCACCACCCGCCAGGGCAGTGGTTCTCAACCTCTCCTGCAGGGACCCCCTGAAAGACCATGTTTCTGTTTTAACCCTGAAATGACACACCTGATTCAATTAATGAGTAGTTATTAGAGTAGGAAGAGTGGGAGTTAGTCAATTAATCAATTAGTCAACTACTCATTAAGCCTTTAACTGAATCAGGTGTGCCATTTCAGGGTTAACCATGGTTTGGTAAACCATGATCCGGCTATCGTTTCTATCACCAACAGTACCCTTACTTGATAGGCGTGGTGTTTGCCGGAAAGAAGCGATCAACGTCATTTTCGCGCGAATAAGAAAGCCATAGTAAACAACAATGGATGACATACAGCAGATCTTGTTCTTGCTTCTCGACATGTTTGTCACAAGAAGACAAGCGACGACATTAGGCGTTTCTCAATACCAAGTAAGCAAAGTTCGGACTTGCCAAGTCCGTCTCAGGAGAATGACTCCAGAGGACGCGAGTCCGGTAATTCTGCGTCACTCAGCTCGCTCTGCTACTCTGGCTTTCTTTGTATACATTTTAGGCAACAATAAAATGAAATGTGTTATAAAACACCACTCTGCCTCTTTTCGTGTTCATTTAAATAAATTTGAAACATTATAGGCACACAAATGTGGTTCAAGCAACGCGTATTGATTATATTAACTGTATAGCATTAGCCTATTTATAACAAAACAAAAACACACCCCTGTTATTCCAGGCAATATGTGCATTTGTACAAATGTTGCAATAAACAACATTACAGTGATAATCTTTTAAAAAATTTGAAAACTCAACCCTAATTTCAGTTTTATCACAAAAAGTACAAGTAAAAGATTCAAGAAGCTATAGGCCTACAATAAGAAATAAAGCAAACAATTCAGTCAAATACAAATTCAGCGCTCTAGTCTAACGTTACAACGGTAAAGTTAAATAGCCAAAATATTTGAAACTTCACTTAGCCCTCAGCCGAACGATTGGTCAGGGAACGAATTATAGATTCACGAGACCAAAGATCGCCCGTTAGATATAGACAAGACGCATTATTTCTCATGTTTAACCACTACAGAGACGTCAGAGGCAAACGTCAGAACGACTAGCCGAGGAAAGGCTGTTCCAGGTGGGGAACATAAGCGCCGAGCACCCGGTGATCGGCTGGAATGGATCTCATAACCTGGATCAAATTTTCATAAATATTTATAAATAAACCACATATTTGAGCTTTAAACAACTACATTCTCACCTGAAAAACTCTTAAAACTACATTTCGTGACAATAACAGTAGTATTATATTTCCACTGTATATTAAAAAATGTCACTTCTAATGTTGTCATTCCCCTTGTAGCACTCGCAAGTGACAGTACTCTGTCAACCAATCAACGCTCTGCAGTGAGTCTAGCTCCACCCTTTAGTACCGTTCCACTGTGCTAGACACTCCAACGAAAGGGTACCTAAAAATTGGTACGGTATGGCATTTTGGTACTATTCACAACTTTTGACAGTGGATACGCAAAAAATTGCTTACCGTACTGTACCGTACCGCTCAGTGGAAACGAGCCATTAGAAAGATTACGCACACTGCAGACGGACATTTGTTCTGGTCGGTATAGTCTAACAAAGATATCAATAGCAAGATTAGTTTTAACATTATGTGACCATTGTATATCGACATGATGAAAATATTCATTCAAAATCATTCGTGCATTAATGCTGCATAATTATTATACCTGAGAATGCTTTGACGCGTTTCCACAGTGCACAATGCTTAAGGGGACGTCTGCCAATTCCACCAACTGCGGTAAATGTAGCCTATAATTTGTATTGTTTAAAATTGCTTTTAACATTTAAAAACAGACGTTTTCAAATTCCAAAGCTTGCAGAAGGTTCCTAATGACAATACTGACTTAGGCTACAGCTTTCCTTGTAGCCTTGAGTGTTTTACAGAGTGAATTAACTTGTCTAAGAAAATTATTCATAAAACGTATAAATATCAGTTGAGCCTGTTTACTTTCTTCACTGACACAGATGAAAATGAAAAGACTAAGTTCAGCTTTAGGCCTTGAGTCTTGTTGCCCAGGGCACAGGAAATTGTTAATCCGGCCCTGAGTGAAGGCGGTGTCCCTGCAAAGAAACCGAAGTACCACAGTGTTACCACACTGTTTGTACCAGTGTTAAACCCCCCCCCCACGCGCCGAACGGTCCCCCGCACAAATCTCTCGGATTTTGAAAACCAAATGTTGACAGGTATGGCATAGGCCTATTGTTTATTCGGTGACAAAACAAAAATGTTAATGTGAACCTTTAACCCCCTGAGGTCGACGGTATCGCCGGCGATACCAGCTCGCTTTTTTTTTATCAGTGTAAAAGAAACTCATAAATACTCTGTTGACTTTGATTTTTCATAGGAGTTTCATACATCAATCGATTCTGTTAAATGTGTATTATTTTTGTGTATACTCACAATAAAAACAAAGTGTGGTGCTTTTCGCCAAATAAAGAAAAATAAACACGAAGCGAGTTCTGCCTTCTCTCTGCCAGTGTAGTCCATTCTGAAGTTTTACTTAAAAGTCTTTTGTCTTTTCTTTTCGTGTTCGCATTTATGAGGAAAAAACAATATTACGTGACAGTTCTCCATTATGGACGCGAGCGCTCTAAAAAAAGCACTAAAAGACTTTCAAACTTTCACAGAGACCTCAAAACAGAAAGTACAAATACTTTCTTTAAAACGAATTTCGTTTTGTATCAATTGTATCTTAATTTTAATAATTTTTTCATTAACAAATTTCCTGGATTTAAAGTAAATATAGGCTAGCAATCACAACATAAGGTGCTTGAACTGGAGATCATCATGAACCAGACCGTAGCCTACTCGCCTCACATGTCTAAAAAATGTGAAATATATTTACAGAAAGCTGGTTCTAAACAAAACCATCCAAAACAAAAAACTATGTAGCCTAATAAATGTGCATTTCACCGGTGCGTTCACTAGCCTACTGAGAAGATCGCGAGTCAATAGCCTATCGTCAACTTCATCTTTGCCAGAAGTTAATAAACAATTAAAATGTCTTATTGCAATATTTTACATATTCATAATCATTACTTTTGGTGGATCTTTGAGGCAGCTTTTTAGGTTTATGGTGTTTTGGAAAAGAGCTCTTCACGTACAAACACCGTTTCACCAAGGCACAGCAACACTTCAGCACATCAGGTGTGAACTACTAAATATGCATGATCGTTTACGCCCCATCCGCATATTGGCTTTCCAAACTAGAAGTGTTTCACAAAACTTAAATCAATGTATCGTTTTATGTGAATGATTAGGCAGGATGATTTTCACATCATTTTGAAGAAAAAACTCTAGGCGAGGACATCCATTAGTCAAAAGTCTTATTGACACATATTTACTATGTGTTTTGTGGCCTTATTTCAGAAACTTTAGTTTTTAGTTTTTTTCAATAACCATGCATAAACATTAGGCTATTCTCTCAAAAATGAAAACATATACACGTGGCTCACATATTATGGTAGCCCTGTTTGTGCTATATAGAGTGAATTTACACCTTTGCCATTAATATGTTTATAAGCAACTGAAAAAAGCACAAATGTCAGGGCATGTCAGAACATCTCAAGTGCCCCAAAAACAGCACAGACCCCAGAGGGTAGTGTTGTCACGATACCAAAATTATTGTTTCGATACCGATACCAAGTCAAGTATTGCGATTTCGATACTTTTTCGATACTTTTCCTGAAAAGGGAGAAACACTCTCAAATATCATTGCTGTGCTTTATTTTAAAACCGGGACAACATTCTAATCATATAACACACTAATAAATGAACATATGAACAGCAGATATTAAACATTTGAACAAAATATGAAATATCAAAATATAAAAAATAAATTAGAGCAATGACATTCAAGGTAAAAAAAAATATATAAATTTAGCAGCATTATCTCAGTTATCATAAGAAACATAAGAGTTACCAGTAATAACTTTATCTTGATTCTGAACTTTGAATAAAAATATTAACAGCGACAGGGTTCGTACACTTTTTCCAAGGTCAAATTCAAGCACTTTTCAAGCACTTTCCAGGTCCATTTTAAAGCTTTTTCCAGCACCTTACACTACCGTAAATTACATACCAATACATAGTTAAAATTATTATTTAGTGTTTTTATCACATCAAAAGAGATAAACAGCCAAATGTTTCATAATAGCAGAGGGCTGCACAATATTGAAGAAAAATTAGATATGCGATAACTCATTAAATAATGCAATATTCAATATGCAATACAATAATGCTTAAAGTGTGTCTGTCAAATTAACTTAAATTATCTTTAAAATATCTTTAAAATTATATAACCTACACATACATGTTTCACATTCTTTTTGTGATAAGAAAATATCCCTACAATTTCAAGACAGTGGACATCAGTGTTTTACTGTAGCATAAGAACTGTTATTTTAACATCACTGGGGTTTAGGGGGTTCAGGTTATCCTACATTAGGTTTATTTAACAACAGAAACTGATTAATCAAATAAATGTAAAAATAAACACTGCTTAGTTATAAATATACTGATTCTTATTAAAGCTACAAAAGTCAGCCAAAACCAGTGAGTGATTTTTTGTATTTTGTTCATGATCCCAGTTATTGCAAGCCGTTGCGATATGCAATTATGCATATTGTAATATATACAGTTGCAATATTTTTATATATTGTGCAGCCCTAATATTTAAGCCAATCACAAGTTTTATTCTTCAAAATGTATCACTAAGTATATAGCCTAAAGCATATGATTAATATACTTTTCATTATATTAATGTCCAAACATTGCTTACCAGATAATGTGATTTATAGGCTGTAAAACTGAAATAATTTCAAATATGAAGACTTAGGATTTGAACAGAAATATTTGACAGGCCTTCCCGTTTTGGGACACATTCTTGATATAGACAAGGTTTGAACAATATCTGAGTGCACAGGAACCTGCCTGATAAATGTATTTCATTGCCAATAACGTTAGCCAATACATTTACTGGAATAGAGCAGTGCAAATATTGCATAGGGCCATCCTAAACCTTACAGTAACAGTATACTACTTATGACACTGACTGATTTCAGTTCAGCAATCAACGACTGTTGTTATGCACTGGGCTAACGTTTGCAGGTTGCACGTTACACTTCTGTAATTTTGGCAATGTTCACTGCATATGCAAACTGCAAATGAACGCGACATAACGGACATGTAATACTTACATTATCACACCAAGTATTCTGTCACTAACGGCCCTTTCAGAGAGGACGCGGACCGCGCTGCGCTATGAAATGAAACCGATATATTTCAATGGCTTGCGCCGCGCGACTCGGACCAAAGCGGAGCTCAGCGAGCTCGCGCGCACGCCGCGGTCAAAGTTTAAAATACTTCAACTGTTGCCGCTGCGTGGCCAATAAAAACGGTGCATCCAAACAACCGCGGAAATCAAAATGAAAACTCCGCCTACTTTTGCTCTGGCCAGCGTAACGCAAATTAATATGTATCTGATTCTGAAGGGCTACATTTTTTTCTCCGTTTAATAAAGAACTATTTCGTCAGAAAGATATTTCTTGTGAAAGAAATAGTTACAAATTCAAGCATTTTCAAGCATTTTATCCAAAATTCAAGCACTTTTCAAACCTTGAAAACACATCATCAAAATTCAAGCACTTTCAAGGATTTCAAGCACCCGTACGAACCCTGCAGCGATTATATTAAACAATGATTAATATTGGTAACATATGATCATTGGTGGTGATATATTTGACATATGGGGAGAGAGTTGTGGAAGGCCTATAGGCTACTTCATGTTAAACATAAATATATAGCAGCAAAGACAACGTCGGCAGTGTTGACGGCAAAATAGGCTACAGAATATTTTGTTCTGTATTGAGAGGTGCAATATTTGAAAATCGATAATATTTTTTTTTATTACATTTATATTGTATTTATGTCAAAACCTATACTTTCAAACATCAAAATGTCATTTATTAATATGTATTCGTGTCAAAATTACATAGTAACATCTTTTCCTATTCTATTTTGCCTGGAAACGCTTCCAACACGCTTGCGTGTCGCGTGAAAAATAAGCGTCAGTTCTATTTCTAGCTTCCACGCGTTTTCCGCGCGTCTCGAGCTGCGCCTGAAACTCGTGTGTCACGCAGGCAGTTAACATGGGAGCCGAAATAAAAACGGACATGCCATGCATCCAGTGTGTCGCCGGCCTTACAAATCTGGAACGCGGTCATTCTTAGAAGTATCGATACTAATACATTTAGGAATCGTGACGTTTTTAATTTCCGATTTACTTTTGAAGTATTGGTGCACCGTGCAACAGAGCAAGCCAAGGTAGGCAAAGTAGGCTACTTCCATATGTCACTCCTCGCGTCATCTTTTTCTACGAGTCGTGGACAACTTGTGCTCGCACATGCAACCATCTCACTGTAGTGTTTTGTTACATGACACTGACAGCGGCAGGTTCTTTGCTGCGTGCGTCAGGAAAAAAACACAGACGTCCATAGGGAGGCGGTTTTTTTTTTTTTTTTTTTTTTAAGTATCGATACTGATAAATTTAGGTATCGTGACGTTTTTAATTTCCGAGTATCGCGATACTTTTGAAGTATCGGTATACCGTGCAACACTACCAGAGGGTTAAATTAAAATCAATTACAAAATATGTTTGTAACAATGTAAGTTACTTGTCAGGTATTGTTCATAAAAACAAGCATTAGATGAATAGTTGGCGTTTAAAATGCTATGTTTCATCCGTCCCACCCCTGTCAGACGATTGAAACAAAGCACAACTACCGTTCAAAGTAAATTTTTACTTAAATCATTCTATATTTGTACCGAATAACACATGATACTAAGAGAGCACATATGTGAATTCAGGTTGTTGATCAAAAATATATATAATAATAATAATAATTCTATATGTAACCTTTTTAGAAAACGACGTTTATCTGAAAAGTGTTTCAACTGTCCCAGCTCTCCCCCACTATTGTTCCAAGAGTAAAACGCGATTCATATTTATTAGTATTGCTTTAATGTCTCACGTGGCTCATCATAGGCTCAATGTAAAGCATTTAGCAGAATCTGTTCCAGTATGACACTTCAAATTAATTCCCTTCACAGATCTCAAACTTTAACTTTACATTTAGTAACAGTTCTCACTCCAAACATCGAGACAATCACACAAACGAACACAACATCGCTCAGGTCTGAATGAACTCAACATATTCTCCTCATGCTCGCTGCTGCTGCACTAAATGTTTATTTCAGAAGGAAGACGCCAGAAAAGTATCGCTGTGATCGATGAAAACAATACAGAAATGAGTCTGTCACTTAATCAAACTGTATACATGTATGTGATGGTGTAAATATGATACATACCATGAACTGCTCTCCTCACCTCAGAAGAATCGAAACTCAATGAGGGAAGAAACGGCACGAACGAGCGGTGACGTCATCGGCCGCCAAATGTAGATGATCGGAGACGCGCCTATGGCAAGCCGGCTTAGCATTAAATACCCCTGGCTGTACTAGTGTAATTTAGTTTTGACTAGACAGAATTCAAATTCCAAATATCTTAATTCCAATTTGGACTAATCGTAATTGGAATTAATATCTACAATGTGATTATGATTATGACTAGTCATACATTGAAGATATCTACAATGCTATTTTGACAAGTCATACTCTTCCATTGGAAAATATTTCCGGATATGTTCAAATGAGTTTTGACTAGTAGAAATTGTAATTAAAGATATCATGGATTTTGCACTAGGTATGGCAAGCCATTTTAGCATACAAGTATGTTTTGACTATCCATAAATATATTTTGGATAGTCATACATCAATTTTGACTAGTCATAATTATAATTTGACTAGTCAGAATTAGAGATATCCGCAATTATAATTGCACTAGTAAGAAATCTGATTTGAGATATCTTTAAATACATTTTGACTAGTCAAAACTCCATTTAAGATATCTGGTATCAAGGTATTAATTAACTTTAAATGGTAACTAAACCCCTGGTCAGAGCCTGACTCCACAGTGTTTGTCTTTATAAAATAAAAATGTATTTGAACAAAATATAAAAATACTGGTTACACAATGATTAATATTTGTAGCAAATCATCAAAAGGTTACAGGTTATACTACTTCAGCTCATCCAATCTCAACAGGGCAGTCCTGTATGAGTGGAGAATTACACAGGCTATTTACCTTGTAAAGCAGTTCAAGCAATAGATGTAAAAAATAACTTGTACTCATCCGAGCTATTCAAGTTAAGATAATACAGCAGAGCAATTTAAGCAAAAAGAATTTCTGTTAATAAACTGAACTGGAAGAGAGCTCATTTCTCCCCAGGGATGCACACAACATCAAAATCAAAAATGCAACAACTAACAGTCAAGAAGCAGAACTGGGTTACATTGTTCCTATGCAATTTCTTGGGGTTTTTCCAGAGGAACTAAATCATGTGACCTCAACCTTCTATTGCCTCAGTCAAGGGGGCTGGTGTCCACATTGTTCCCCATATATGGGCATTCTTCTGTCCTTTCCGTCTTCGGCACTTCGGGCCTCTGTGTAAGTGTGTGTGGAAGTGTATTTGTAGGTTCATAATATCTTCATTAATATAAAAATTCAAATAATTGCAATATATTCAAATGATGAGTCACACATACGCAAAGGTAATTAGAGATATCTCTAATTCAGTTTCGACTAGTCACAATTATATTTTAAGATATCTGAATTGTACCTGCTCCTAGTCGAATTTGCTGTTGTGTGACCCGAGAAGAGATTTACTCAGCACCTTTGAGATATGTAAATTATTTAGAAGAGGTTCCAATTTGAGGGATTTGTCAGAAGATTTCATATTAAAATCCAGTAACATAACAACATTGAAGTTTTTCCTATCTCCAAAGAAAGATCTTCCTAGTCAAAAATCAGATTTAGATATCCATAATTAAATTGCAGATATCTTTAAATGAGATTTGACTAGGAATAATTCCAATTCAAGGTATTCAACGTGGAAAAATGGCTTTGTGTATGTGAGGACTGAATATATTGGATCTTATTTATTGATGAATTGGGTAAGCCATAGAAGAGAGAATTGCAGTAGTCAAGCCGTGAAGAGATGAAAGTGTGAACTAGGGTCTCAGCATCGCTGATGTTCAGAAATGGACGTAAGCGCGCGATATTATGAAGGTGAAAGAAGGCAGACTTAGTGAGAGAGGAGATGTGTGGAAGGAAGGAAAGAGAGGAATCAAAGATTATACCAAGGTTTTTGACAGTGGTGGAAGGTTGAACCAAAACTCAATATTAACATTGTCAACACAGAAACGGGATGCAATTTGAGGTGAACCAATAAGAAGTAGATCTGTTTTATCAGTGTTGAGTTTGAGAAAATTACTGGTCATCCAAATATTTATATCATCAATACAGCAACCAATCATGAAAGTAAAAGGGCTGAATGCACAATCTCAATCACAATCTCATTAGAGATAAATCTTTAAAGCCCATTTTCTCAAAATGACTTTTCTCTCATTCTCCAAGTCTGAAATCTCCACTTCAGTAGCACCTATATACACCCAACTTTTCAGTCTTGTACCTAGTTATAATATGAAGACATTTACAGAGGGATTTGTAAATATATTATTCCCAGCCTGATTTATTTAACATTTTATTCCAAAAAACATGGTGAAAATAATTTTTTTAAGGCTATTGACAGTATATACTGATTTACAGGATAACAAAAGTAGATATCCATAAATCCCTCTGTAATTTTTTCCCCATCTAATATGTGAACACAATGAAAAAATATTTTTTAACCTGACTTTATCCAATACTTAGATTTCGTTTTTTTTTAAATATGCAAATTAGCGCATATTTAATTAGATATTGCCTAATTTGCATATTTAAACATTAAATTACAGAACACTTGTAATGCATTTTTTTCTCATCTTAATGTAGGTAATCAACTGGGAAAGTTTCATGGTGATATCTGCTAGTTTTTACTGCTAGGTAGAAATTTACCCTATTCACCTGTAGTGTCTCGCCTTAAACTATCCTTGCATCTCTGTAAAGCCGCTTTGGAACAATCTACATTGTTAAAAGCGCTATATAGGCTAAATGAAGATGACTTGACTTTTATTGAAAATGTGTCTCACAGAGACTCGAATCACCCTCTAAAGTCTAGAAGATCTTGCAAGAGACAGGAACAGCATTCACAGTCTGGCTCTGAAGCGAAAGACAAGGATGCGACGCACCTGCTGCTCATTATATGCTTGCGCCGTTATACACAGCAGCTGGTGCAACTATCGCATGCTCGTTTTATTTCACTCGAAATAGGCTCTCGCAAGCGATCCCCATTCGTCAGAATCACTTCTGACTCACGTAGTAGTGAGCTGACGAAAGGGAACCATATTTAAAACTTAATCGACTAAAATAACTAGCTTCCGACATACACCAAAAGAGTAACACATGAACTTGATGCACAGCGTAATGACGAACGCAGTTGCTGAGTCCTGTTTGAACCACGAGAGGTGTCAAAGCTTACGCTACTCCTACGTCATACATCGTCAAGTGTCGATGGTCTCAAAAAACGAGTACTCTGGGGCGGGGCGTGTGTAGGGACTGTCCGTTATAGAGAATGAAAATATTTAAGACTGTTATGAAAAAATATGTTGACAAACAAAAAAATTACATGAAAACTGACCGTCTCAAATAACCCAGTCGACAATATCGGGCATTGCATTTGAGCTGAAATTATGATGCTAAGTATACGACAGATTAGCGCTGCACATTTTGAACTTAACTATCTCATGATCAAGGTGATTCCAGGCATCACTGCCTTTCAAATCTAGTTTCATTTGTAGCAGCTGGACCAATCAGACACAAATTATTCATTATATTTAATAAATAATCCAGCAAACTCACTCTCCCAACAAAGGGCTATGAAACTTTCCCTCAAAACTAACATCCCAAGTGAAGCTAACACACTGGCAGAACCTGGTGTCATGTTACAGGATGTATTAAGACTGATAAGACTTTTTTTACAACCCCCAAAATGCTGAGAAGGAGAAATAAACCCTGTTAATCCTATATATTCAATATATAACCACTTGAGAAATGTATAATTATGTATCTAATTTTCCAATCTCATGATTTTCCTTTGATGTGGTTTGGTCTATGTATTCATTCTCTTTTTTTTTTTTTTTTACTCTTCTGGGTTAATGTTTAAGACTTGCATACGGTTAACCAAAATAATGTTTAGTCTCTATAAACTCCCATCTTTGTCCCCCATTTGTTAATTTACATTACATTTTGCTAACTTTGTGACGCATTAGTATTATAAGAATCCTGAAGATTATTTTCTTAAACACCTGATCAAATTACATATTCAAATGCCCTGCTAGAACACAAAGGGTCGTAAAAATTTCACTCGAAGGGGAAAACTTCTTATTGGCTCACACACCTCCAGAGGGTGTGACATCTTCACGCTTTAAAAATCACTGATGACAAGATCCTTTGCTGAGAACTTTCCTGATGTGAAGAAGATGCTGAACTAGAAGTTTCTTAGGACCCCCGAGCTTGTTCCAGGCTGCGGCCTTGTATAACTTCTTGCTTTCCTGTATTCTGCTTCAGCTCTCTTTCCCTTGGTAAACTGTATGCATGCATGTGTGTGTATGTTAGAGTAGTTTAAATGTTTAGTCTAGTTAATAAAGTCTTGTTCATGTCACACGTAAAGTTGTACATGTCTCAAGCTCATATATACTGGAGTTACTAATCATAGATTTTGACTACAGGCTTTGAGTAGTACTGTACAGCAAAAAATACATTTCCCATAACCCGGAAATGCACATTTATTTGAATTAATAAACACTGAGTGTTCACGGCACAAACAGGTTAATTGATTGTAATATTAATTTTACTACATTAAGTTAATTCTATTAACTGATCCAAATATTCATAATCAATTATAACATTTATGATTGGTTATTAATATTTCTTGACAGCTAATTTGCTACACACTATATTTCGACCGGTCTGGAAGGTGTGCTGAACACTAACCAATCAGATCTCAGGTACCGCCCCAAATGCTGCAATAACCAATCAGAAAAATAGACAAATATTTGTTCAGGTCAGGTCTGAACATCGTTTTCAAGATAACTTGTCGCTGTCACGAACGAATGAGTACTCTTGCCCATCCCTGTGGTCTGTGTGGGTCCTAACGCCCCAGTGTAGTGACGGGGACACTATACGGTCAAAGAGCACCGTCCTTCGGATGAGACGTTAAAAACCGAGGTCCTGACTCTCTGTGGTCATTAAAAATCCCATGGCATTTCTCGTAAAGAGTAGGGGTGTAACCCCGGTGTCATGGCCACACACCATTGGCCCTTACCAATCATGGCCTCCTAATAATCCCCTTACACTGAATTGGCTCTATCACTCTCTCTCCTCTCTCCACCTATAGCTGGTGTGTGGTGAGCGCACTGGCGCCGTTGTACTGTGGCTGCCGTCGCATCATCCAAGTGGATGCTGCACACTGGTGGTGGTTGAGGAGAGATCCCCTGACATGATTGTAAAGCGCTTTGGGTGTACAGTAGTACATATGAAAGCGCTATATAAATGCCCGATTCTATTCTTCTATTCTTCTATCCCTAGTTATTTTATTGTTGTAAAAAAAAAAGAAAAAAGAACATTCCTAACACATTTAGTTCCTAAAACAATAACCAAACAGGAACCAAATACTAATGTTATACTAATGTTATACTATATAATATATATATATATATATATATATATATACAAAATAAAATTGGACAAAAACAATAAGCTGTTGATAAAATGGTTATTTTAATCAATTACTTGAAGTACAAAAATGACAGATCTCAAACAATGAACAAGATCAAATCAAAGATTTTCAAAGATTTCAAAGATTTTCCAGTGTAATTTTTCTGGTGCTCTTCTTCAGAATGAGAAAGCAGATGTGATTTCAGAACAAAGGCACGAGTGAAACTCTTTTCGCATTGATCACATGTTAACTTAACATTAAAGTTTCTCTCCACTGTGGATCTTCGTGTGATTTCTTTCCGGTGTGAACTTTCAGGTTAACCTTCAGACTTGATTTTTTTTTAGACTGAGGGCAGGAGGCAGGAGATTTATTGGCTTCTTGTTCACGTCCATCAGGTCTAAAAGAAACATTAAATCATGTGAGATTTCAAATGAAAGACAAATGTGAAATAAAATCATAAATCACTAGTTTTGTCATGCAACTCTAGATGACACAGACTTGACATGTAATCTGAAAGAAATCGCATCGTTTACTACACGGCACGAACTGATTGGCCGCTGCAGCTTCCGCAACCAATTTGCTTGTTCAATATTTAAATAGTTTGGTTCAGTGTATGCTTCAAGCTGGTCAAACAAAAATGTTGAAACATTCTCTGGAGAATTTAATCACCAACCTTCTTTGATCTTCAGTATCATTCTGCAGGTTCTGGATCACTGGCGGTCTCTCTGTCCTCTCTCTCAGTTCTGCCAAAAACAAACAAGTTTCATTTCCAATAGATATGATGCGAGTAATAAATGTTTCAGACTAATCACATGTAAAAAACAAAAACATATTGATTCATCAGGTTTTATGAATGGATAGATTCATCCACAGAAAAAAAAAAAAAAATTCTTGATTGTTTTTGATGATCAAAACCGTATTTTCAAAACCGCAGATTTTTCTATGCGGTTTGGCTGTTCATCCACACACAAACGCGGCATCTGAAACCAAACTTTTTTGAAAACTCCTGCCAGGGTGAAGATTTTCAGAAACTCTGGTTGCAGTGTTTGTCGTGTAAATGGTGACACTGATTCTTGCTTGGTGACGTTGGAGTGTGCGCTGTTATCGCTTTTGTTTTAAGTCAGAGATTGTGCGCTGTTATCTCCTTTGTTTACATGAGGCGAATCTGTGCAATGGCAAACATACCCAAAATATTGCTGCTAATACCTGTGCTAACAGTGCTTATAACATGTATACATATATATGCACAGATCACCCATTATATTGCGCAACAGAGGCGTCAGAATGCAAAACTACGCAGGTCACTGCTTATGACAACGTTACCCTACCAGAAGTGGTAATAGCATTTTTTTCAGGCTTCTGATTGGTCAACAAGACGTTAAGGTTAGGGTTAAATCGACACCTGTTGGTTTGGTACGACAGACGGTGTTGCTAACTGACAGTTAATTAAAAATAATTGCGTATGCTAGCACATGCATACTGTCGAACGCTTAGCCATTCACACTAGACTCCATTTGATAGCGTGCACGAACGTATGTAGTCGATTTATATTTGTCCAGTGTGAGTGTTATTTCTCTCCAGAACATATGAGTGATAAAAAAGTATTTGCACCGTCTGCCGAATAAACACCACAGACACAGTGTAAGAGTAAAACTATATGCAAAATAAGATACACTGGTGTTTTGCCAGATAAGAAGTTCTTTATCATCTTTTTACTACTTTAATTCATTTTACTCTAATTCATTTCATTTATCACTTTTAATTCCTTTTATAACTTTTAAGTTTTAAGTTTTAATTCCCCTTCCTTTATGTTGTGTTTATTTTCTATGCAAAGCACTTTGAATTGCCGTAGTGTGATTATTTTAATTCCTTTCTATATAAAGCATTGTGAATAACTGTTTTAATTTTCCTTGCTTTTATTTTGTGACTATTTTTATTCCTTTCTAGGCAAGGCAAGGTAAGGCAAGGCAAGTGTATTTATTTTGCACATTTCATACACTGGCAATTCAAAGTACTTGACATAGTGTCTGTGCCTGTGGTGTTTATTCGGCATGCCTAAGAAATCTATTGGACGTCTCCTATGGACCGTATTTTTCCCTAAAATCGGACAGGAGGAGCTCTAGGATTGACTCACGGGGTATCCTCAGGATCACTGCCCAGGATCAAAAACCCATTTGTTCGGAAGCTCTAGGAATGGAGTCGATCCAGTCTGCACCCCACAGAACCTCGAGTTTAATTACACATCAAACTCTCCACCACAGACCCAGGTCATCAGCATGGTTTCATCTCAGTGTCACAGTACTCATTTAGTAAACGTACAGCTAAATAGATGTGTTGTGAGTTCGGATTTGAATGTGACTACTGTAGGAGCACACCTGATCTCTTCTGGAAGCTGGTTCCAGCTGCGGCTGGCATAGTAGCTAAATATTTTTCAGATGATAGTATGCTGATTTAGTTATTGCTTTGACATGACTACTGAAACTAAGGTCTGACTCTAGTGTCACACCAAGATTCCTGACTTGATTTTTAGTTGTTTGACCCCTAGAGTGAAGGTATGCGTTCACCTTGAGAACTTCATCTTTGTTTCTAAACGCAATGACTTCAGTTTTGTCTTTGTTTAACTGAAGAAAGTTTTGGCACATCCAACTGTTGACTTCATCAATGCTTTAGCACAGGGAGTCAATGGGGCTGTAGTCGTTAGGCGATAGGGCTAAGTAGAGCTGTGTGTCGTCTGCATAGCCGTGGTAGGAGATTTGGTTGTCTCATTATTTGGCTCATTGGGAGCATATACAGGTTGAACAGGAGTTGCGCAAGAATTGGGCCTTGAGGGACTCCGCATGTCATGGATGTCCACTCAGACTTATGGTCTCCTACACTCACATAATAACCTCTCCCTACTAAGTCTCAATACCATCACCCCCCTTAAAACCAAATATATCTCCTTCACACACTCCGCCCCTTTGTACACTAACCAACTCCGCCTCCTCAAAGTCAAATACCGACAACTGGAATGACTGGTCTTAATGTCCACCTGGAAGCCTACAAACTTCACAGACAACAATACAAAGACACCCTCAACTCTGCCCGCTTCTCCCACTACTCCTCTGTCATCCAATCCAGCTCCAACAGTCCCAAGACCCTCTTCTCCACAATCAACAAACTTCTGAAACCACACAATCTCCAACTCCTTCACCACTTCTAAGTGTGATTTGTTCCTTTCCTTCTTCAAAACCAAGATCGACAACATCCATAATCAACTAGCCCATAGCACCCCCTACCCAACCCCTGGACCTCCACCACCCTCCCCGCCATCCCACTCTCTCTCTTCATTCACTCCAATCACTGAAACAGATGTATCTACCATAATCTCCAGCATGAAGCCCTCAATCCTCTCCGCTTGATACAATCCCCACATTTCTTACCAAGGTTTGCCTCCCCTCACTTTCCCCCCTCATCACCAACATAATTATCTCCTCTCTGGCCTCTGGTATTATACCCTCCCCTCTCATGCTTGCTGCCATCACCCCCATATTGAAAAAACCTGGTTTGGACCCAGACATTCCCAACAGTTTCCATCCCATCTGTCTCTGTACTGTGGTGCGGTCAGAAACCAGATTGAAAATTGTATCCATTAGAGCTTAAGAACTGTTTCAATGAACTCGCCTATGAAAGGAAGATTTGAGATCGGTCTGTAACTGCTCAATATGTTGCTATCCAGATTGCTCTTTTTCAGGAGGGGCTTGACAACTGCAGTTTAAAGGGACTTTGGAAGAGTCCCATAGAGAAGTGAGGAATTTACCACTTCTAGGAGATCTGCTTCTAAGCAGTTACACTGCTGCAAAATATGAATGCACTTTCATATTTCTATGTAAAGCACTATGAATTGCCATAGTGAATGAAATGTGCTCATGTCGTACCCGAGTTTATTAGATCCATGTCGTACAGTGTGATTTGTAATGATCTTAGAGAATTGCCAAAATTGCACAGTCTGTAGCAGGCATGACAAGTGGGTGTCAGAAACAAAGTTGCGCAGCGCTGTTGTTTTTACGCTTTTCCATGAGTGCCACCTAATGTCAGAGATTGAATGTGCATTTACTGCCATTTCTTTGCATTGGTCTGAACAGACAAATCTCATGTGAATGTCTCGTCGCTCATCGTGGCTGTTAGGAAACTAACTTAGAAGAGACTTGGTTGCTCAGCGCATAAGGATGAACTACTTACTGTAATCTCAGACTGCGGTGATCTGGTTTCTCCACTCCATGGATCTTCAGGTGTAGCTTCAGGTGACTTTTAAAAGAAAAACTCTTTCCACACTGATGACACGTGTGTGGCTTCTCTCTGCTGTGGATCCTCTCATGTTTTTTCAGATTTGTTGACAGACTGAATGTCTTGACACAGTGTGAACATTTGTAAGGTTTTTCTCCAGTGTGGATCCTCTCATGTGTCTTCAGATTTGTTGACAGACTGAATCTCTTGTCACAGTGTGAACACATGTAAGGTTTTTCTCCAGTGTGAATAATCTGGTGCACTTTTAAACAGTCCCCTGTAGTAAAAGTCTTCCCACACTCAAAGCACATGTACTCTCTCACACCAGTATGTGTTTTCTGATGTATTTTTAAATATTGCCGCAGTGAAAAACTCTTTCCACACACAGAACATGAATGCGGCTTCTCCTTCGTATGAACGGTCAGGTGTCTCTTCAGGGCTGATGCTCTGAGAAAAGATTTGCCGCATTGATCACATGCGAATGGCTTCTCTCCGGTATGAACTCTATTGTGAAGTACGAGGCTATATTTGTGTGGGAAACTCTTTCCACACTGTTCACACATAAACGGCTTCTCTCCTGTGTGGACCCTCATGTGTCCTTTAAGGTATGCTGATTGACTGAAACTCATCCCACACTGATCACACGTGAACGGCTTCTCTCCAGTGTGGATATTCATGTGCGTCTTAAGGTTTCCTTTGCTTGAGAAACTATTTTCACACTGATCGCATGCGTACGGCTTTTCTCCAGAATGAACTTTCATGTGAACCTCAAGACTTTCTTTGAATGTGAAGCTCTTCCCGCACTGATCACATTTGAAGGGCTTTTCTCCAGTGTGGATCCTAACGTGACGCTCAAGACCTCGTTTGGTTGTGAGACTCTTTCCACACTGAGTGCAGGTGAAAGATTTCTTGTCTCTTTTCTTTAAAAATGTCTTTTTAGTCTTTGATCGATTCAAAGATTTTTCTCCAGGTTTGACATGATGTTCCTCCTCCCCTTCACTCAGTTCTTCACTCTCCTTGTTCTCTCGGTCCTTTCCCTCCAGATGCTTTCTGGTAGTTCTGCCAAAAACAAAGAAGTGTCATTTCCAACAGACATGGTGTGAGATGAATAACAAATATTTCAGAGTAATCGCATAAAAGCCATTAAAAAAAAAATAACACATTTCTATGGAGAAAACACATCTGAAAATAATGGAGGTCACACGGTGAGCTGCTGCAGGAAATGTGCACAAGCCAAGTTGTCCTCAACATGAAAATGCTTCACATCAAACACACTCAGGTTTCCCTGGACGCTGAACAGATGCCTGTGTTGTTTACTCTGATGTGGTATTATTACAATTAATACTCACTCAGATGAGTATTATTAGAATGGTGTTCAGTCTACACAGTGCATTGTCAATTTTTTTAATTTTCAAATTATTAGTATTTTTAAGAAAGTGACGGCCATGGTTTTCAAGGTACACGATTTTCATAATGGACTATGTTAGCAACTGAGACAAAGACACTGTATGGAAATTTTGAAGTCAATCACACAGACGGTGCTTTAATTAGGGCCTAAAGGTTTTTTTTATTTTTATTATTATACCGACACAGAGTGGCAGTGTTCCACCACTTTTTGTTGTGTGTCCTCAGAGGGCCCCTATACATAAGTGTGTGAAATTTGGTGAAAATCTCATTTCTTTTAAAAGTTATAGACATTTATATGTATGAACACATAAAAAATGACCCAGACCTGACTTGTCGAAATTTTATAGTAAGTGGCAAAAATATGCAATTTGTCCATTAGTCAACAAACTATGTTTTCAATTTTCCTACAGTGGTTTCGCCTTGATCAGACTAACGGATTTGAAGATATTCTCGAAAGTTGTTGAAGCACTAAATAACAAACCAGCAGCACAACATTGCATGTTTGGTATCATTGGACTCTGCAAGGATTCATGAATATGGAGATGACTCCCGTGAAAATAAGTCAACCGAATCCAAAGTTAAGCATGTGAATATTAGATTTTACCACTAGGTGGCGCTGGTTCGAAACTTCTCAGACTCTTTCAGGGCATCGTGCCGATGAACCACAATGGCCGATGGGAAAATTGTATATCATTTGACTCGGCATGCCGCTCCAAATATAACATCTCAAAGCCATGCTTCACTGACAACCTGAGCATAAAAAAAATGCAGCCTTTGCGATTTGATAATCGTGCCAAGAACGGTTTCGGGTTAATTGCGATCAATCGTTTAGCCCAACTGTTCAGCTTAGCGAATGAGTCAATGCACGAGAATAAAAGCGAGCAAAGAAGTTACAGACAGAAAACTTATTTTACTTCAGCTTACCTGAGTATTTGAATTCACAAATATTTTCATAATAATGAAGAAAGTGATCAGCGTGATTACTATTCAAAATAGTAAGCAAATGCTACAGAGTTTACGGTTTGTATATCTGCAGTCATAGTTGCAGTTTCCCTCTTTGAATTAGAGGTCGATTGATTCATCGGTCGGCCAATTGATCGGCCGATTTTTTGCATTTTTAACATAATCGGCATCGGCCAATGTATCAAGCCGATTATTAGGCAGGCACATCTGTGGGCAGCCTAGTGTTGTTGTTGTGGAACACGCGTTCAACGCATGCTGCGCCTAGAGTCATTCTCCAGCAGAGTGAGCAGACCTCATCCAGTGCTTAAGGAAGGAGCTAAGTTCCTTGGAGAAAACTCCTTTATATTTAATTAAAAACTTTTGATATGTTACTGCCAACTTAGAGAAAAAACATGAATAGGCGACATGACGTTCGGCTACTTTGAAATTGATAGCGTAGTTGAGGTTGCATTAGCACAGCAGAAGGGTTGCGATCATGTCACAATAAGTAAGCAAGAATTTACAGACAGTGAATCTGAGACTTTTATTTGTTCTGTTTGTGTGTCTTATATTTGAGAGGGTTGTCACCAGAGGTGGAAAGAGTACTGAAAATTTGTACTCAAGTACAAGTACCGTTACATTGCTGAAATAATACTCAATTACAAGTAAAAGTACTGGTGTCAAAAAAGTAATTAAAGGGTTAGTTCACCCAAAAATGAAAATTATGTCAGTAATTACTCACCCTCATGTTGTTCCAACCATATAAGTCTTTCGTTCATCTTCGGAACACAAATTAAGATATTTTTGATGAAATCTGACAGAATTTTGACTCCTCCATAGGCTTCCAGTGTGACCGAAACTCACCGGCCCAGAATAGTTATTAAAACATCGTTAAAATAGTCCAAGTGACTACAGTGGCACTACATTAAGTTTATCATGCGACGAGAATACTTTTTGTGCGCAAAAACAAACAAAAATAACGACTTTATTCCACTTTTCATTTCCTTCTCTCTGGGCCTCGTAGTGTTTTTGCGCTGCGCGTCTGTGTTGCACGTCATCACGCAACACACACATGACCGGCGTCGGCCAATAGTGAGCCTACGTGGTGACGTGTAACACAGACGCGCTGCGCAAAAACACTACGCGAACCAACTAGACATCCAGAGAGAAGGAAATGAATAGTGGAATAAAGTCGTTATTTTTGTTTGTTTTTGCGCACAAAAAGTATTCTCGTAGCTTGATATACTTAAGATTGAGCCACTGGAGTCACTTGGACTATATTAACGATCTCTTTAATAACTTTTCTTGGCCAGCAAGTTTCGGTCACACTGGAAGCCTATGGAGGAGTGAAACATGGCTCAGATTTCATCAAAAATATCTTAATTTGTGTTCCGAAGATGAACGAAGGTCTTACGCGGTTGGAACAACATGAGGGTGAGTAATTACTGACAGAATTTTAATTTTTGGGTGAACTAATAACCCTTTAAGTAAAAGTACAAATTACTCTTCTCAAAAACTACTCAGAGTACTAGTTACTAATTACTTTTTAGCTGGCGATAGTTAATGCATTACCAATAAAAATATACAACCAAATCATAGATTTATGTAGAAAATAGCTACTTTTAACACACTTTTACCTTATTGTCGAAGGACATTAATTAGTGGATACTGGAATTTCTAACTTCAATATGACACCTTGAAATATGTCAATATTCAGTAGGCCTAGCCTATAATTTTTAATACCATCGGGAAAACTACTACATACTAAATATTTTAATATCTACATTTTTTGTCCATCCATTTTGTCAAGGCAATCATTATTTTCAAGCATTGAAAAGCACAACACTCATTGTAACAGTAATCTATTTGAATGGAAAAGTTTAATTCAAGTCTTCTGAAGAGACACGTCCACTTTATAAGGTGAGATTTTAATTTAGGCTTTTGTTTACATATTTAAACATTGATCAATAACCATTACAATAATCTAATATTTACTCACTCAGTGTTATTTGTCTTTACAATAGGGTAACGTGAACTGTTGCAATAGCTCACACACAGCACAAGGAAGCTTGATTTAAATTCAAACTGAATTTAATTTGCAAAAAGACTAGATTTTTCATAACTTTTGACAGCGTTTAATTCAAGAGCATGGAGAGATTGGAGCTGGACGTCATTTGAGTCTGCAGTGAGAACCACTTGGAGAGATTCGCGATTACACATGATATGACACACAGTCCGAGAGCGCACACTCAATATTCGAGTCCAGTTCATTCGTAGCCTACATTTGAGAGCTCGCGTCCAGTTTTCTGCGATTACATGAATGTGGCCTCGCGTTATAATATTGTTCGTGACATTTGCCATTAAAATATGCCATAGAAACTTGCAGGTATTAATAAAATTATGCGTAATAATAGGCCTACCTGCAATCCCGCGCTGAGGGGAGGCGGGTGTGTCAAACTCGCTGTCGTTGAGATGAGAGAATGAGAACGCGCAGCTGGTATCGTATTGGTGTATAGGCCAAAATGAGTATTGACAGATATTTCAGAATTGATATGTATCAAAATATAGATATTTTGACAGTACTACTATGTAGTTTGTTGTTCCAAACTTTCAGTCCAGCCATAATCACTCTGAGCTCCTCGCCTCCTTCATGATCAAAACCTGCTGCGACTGCGGCGGCTTTCATTCAGTCCAAATATCAGGGGTTTTATTGGTCCGTTTACGATCGAATATTTTTATTGGCTACCGAAATGCCATTCAAAGATTTGAATATCAATTCAAATTGTACTCAGTAACGAAATGTGATTTTACAAGTAGCGAAGTTGATTACTTAGCTTAATATGTACTTGAGTACAAGTAAAATTACAGATTTAAAAATATACTCAAAAAAGTACAAGTACCCAAAAAAATGACTTAATTACAGTAACGTGAGTAGTTGTAATTCGTTACTTCCACCTCTGGTTGTCACTCAATGCAGAGAAATAAGTAATAAAAAAAAGAGACCAACTATAGTGAAGGACTGGCTTTGCTTTGCTAGGGTTGGGTAGCTACAGACAGACCCAGTGCTAATACGGCACTGGTGCCTTAACGACCGTTATTTACCGGACCGAATATCAACGCGCATTTCTGTGCTTCATATCAGTGCTACTGTTATGCCTGTGCTTCTCTTGGATGCTCTGAAGACGGACGTTAGAATAACAGAAACATCGCTTCGCTGCACTTGACACTAGTCAGCAGTTAACTTTAACATTCCGTTAGCTAGTAGCTGGATTAAACACGGTTAAAATGCTGGCCAAACAGTAGTGTAATGTGTGACTGTATTTCACTGTAGACTAGGGACGGTACATGTATTCGTATTGAACCGAAACGGTACAGGCGTCACGGTTCGGTGTATAAATTTCCACGGAGAATACACGCTATAAAAATAAATAAAACTCGCGTGCAAAGTAATGCGGAACTACTGTTAGATACGCGGGTTCTTTAGGGACACCTAATCTGTAGCTCCGCTTTAGCTCCGGCTGCGATGTAAAGATTGCAATATGTTGTGTGTGTGTGTGTGTGTGTGTGTGTGTGTGTGTGTGTGTGTGTGTGTGTGTGTGTGTGTGTGTGTGTGTGTGTGTGTGTGTGTGTGTGTGAGAGAGAGAGAGAGAGAGAGAGAGAGAGAGAGAGAGAGAGAGAGAGAGAGAGGGAGGCGCGGGCGCGATCGAGATCGAAAAGTCGCGTGTGTTTAAAGTCGCAAAGTGTTTACTTATATTTGTGTGCAAACCAAGGTTATTATAGTTTTGCTTTTTTAAATTAGTTTTTATTTTAATATCGTTTTCAGTTTTGCTTTAAATTTAAGTTTAGTTTTAGTTAGTTTCATGAATGGTTTTGTTAGTTTTAGTTTAGTTTTTATTTTGCAAACACATTTCTATTTAGTTTTTATTTTATTTAGTTTCAGTTATAGTTTTAGTAATTATAGTTTAGCAGCTAACAGAACACTTCCAGTGTAGACCAAAGAAAGCAAAGCAAGACATTTATTTTCAGCAAAATGTAATGTTTGCACAGTTTACAGTTAACAAGGTTTTGAGATGCAAAAAAGAACCAAACAAATGCACCTTAAATTTACATAATACATGATGAACATGCATATGAACAAACAAACATACATTCATTCGGTTCTTAACAATTGAGAAAGACATTTATTTTCAGCAAAATGTAATGTTTGCAGTTTACAGTTAACTCTTGATAAAAATAACAAGGGTTTGAGATGCAAAAAAAGAACCAAACAAATGCACCTTAAATTTACATAATACATGATGAACATGCATATGAACAAACATACATATTAAAGATTAAATCTTTTTGAATTTGTGTGTATGTGTTGAATATTAATTTAGCAAAAACAGACTAATACAATCTTAAAGGTTTCAAATGTGCATGTTTGTAGTCTTAATATTACTCGCAATAACAGACTAGAACACAATCTTCAAGTGTGTGCGTAGTGTTCAATTTTACTTTAAACAAACAGACCACAATAAAATGTCCAAAATTACCAAATGTGTATTTTGCATTGGATATAATTGTGGTCTGTGTTTTCTGAAATCATTTCAGAAACAAAATTTTCTGTTAACTTTTAAGAAGACTCTTTGTTCCAGGGAGGTGGTCATTCTGTTTCTCAGTCCAGATGAAAGCTGTCCACAAACAGAAAATATTCTTTCTACAAAGGCTTGAGATGCAGGGGCAGATACCAAATCTATTGCAACAGGTGCAAGCTTTGGATACACCGCAACCCGTCCTTGCCAATACTCTAGTGGCCTGACCCCAATGTTGTCTCGCTTCACTTCATCTAGGTATTTTTGCATTTCATGCACTGCACTGCCAGAGTTATCAACTGGATTCACCTGGTTAGTAGTGCTGAAGATCTTTGTAGCGAGGAACGAGTATTTCTGAAGGGTTTTGTTGGTGCCTCCAGAAGTTGATGGTAGTTCACATGCATTATCTGTCATTGTGGCTGAAGTTTGGCTATATCTTAAAGCTTGATCCAAGACAAATATCTCTGCCTCTCTCTTTAGATGCTTCATCTCTGGAGATGTAAGAGCTAGGGAGACAGATGGGTCCATAAGAGATGCTGCACCTGCTGTTGGATCAAACTTTGCATGTGTAGGATCAAGTATGCCTGCAAAGCGTTGCCGCATCGACCTCAGAAGGACTTGAACAGTTTGCTTTTCCATGTTGGTAGTCTGCTGCAGATGTGCTTCCAGATTCAGCAGGGCTGGCACTACTTCAGATAGGGACTGGCTATCTGTCTGAAGTTGATCAGTGTGTGTAGCAAATGGTTCCAGTAGTTTCATGAGATTTTCTAGCTTTGTCCATTCACTGCTCAAAAGAGTGTCAATCCCAAGCTCTTCTAGGATTTCATTGAGAGTAGGTCTGGTTTCAATCAGTCTTTTGATCATTTCAAACGAACTATTCCACCGTGTGGGGCAATCACGGATCAGTGTTCGTCCACACCTTTAAAAAAATAATAGTAATGTAAGAATATCATCTTTCCCCTCTACAAACTAATGACTGTCTAAGGTCATTTGGGTTACACTTTACTTGAAGGGGTTTGCATAAGACTGACATGATACCTTCATAATCATGACATGGCAGATGTCATAAATATGAAGGAGGTCTTATGCATGTTTATGACAAATGTCATTAAGTGTCATTCGCTCAATTATGACATTTTTAATGCAAATATGACATTGTTTGAAATGTCTTTGTTATGACAACTTGACATAAACCAATACATCATAACCTGTCAGTGTCTTTGTCATGACAACTTGACATTACCAAGACAACATAAATTGTCATAAATATGTCATAAACATGACATATTAGATTAATTATCAAACTTAAGAAACCACTTAGCTTTATGGGTTAACATTTCATTAAACTGTCAGGTGGTTGGTTTTGACATTGGCTGTCATGAGGCCATTATAACTGTGTCATGAATGTTTTTGTTGACCTCAACTACAGTGGTACAAATTTAATTTGTCATTAAAATGTTATAATGGCTTCATGACAGCCAATGTCAAAACCAACCACATGACAGTTTAATGAAATGTTAACCCATAAAGCTAAGTGGTTTCTTAAGTTTGATAATTAATCTGCTATGTCATGTTCATGACATATTTATGACAGGTTGTGTTGTCTTAGTAAAGTCAAGTTGCCATAACAAAGACATCTCAAACAATGTCATATATGCATTAAAAAATGTCATAATTGAGCGAATGACACTTAATGACATTTGTCATAAACATGCATAAAACCTCCTTCATATAGATTATGACGGTGTCATGTCAGTCTTATGCACACCCCTTCAAGTAAAGTGTTACCGTCTTTTCTGATGCTTATCAGTTATTGTATATATTTACCTTTTAAACTTTAAAATTATTTAAGCAACTAAAGTAAATTTATGTTATCTGTAAGATTGAGTGTTGTGTGTTTGTGCGTAAAATCTGGCAATAATGGCTTTTGAGGACACTTTGTGCATGTTACATTTTGAATTAGTATTAACAAGTGTATTATGCTATGAATGTTGTTTATGAGGACACCTCAAATGTCCTCTGTGGAGATGGGTGTGTGTGTTGTTGTTTGTCTGGATTAAATTAAAACCTGGATTCCATTTTCTCTTAACAGTTGTCTGCTCTTGTTACAGCGATTGCTGTAACAAGGGATGAAATATAGTTACAGTGATGAGGGATGAAATATAGTCTATGGAGAGTCCTCATAATCCATATATGCCAGTTTGTGGGTGTGTAAGTGTAAGAAAGTTAAATATAAAACACAAACCATACCTTTGAATCATCCGTTCATTTGCCACTGAGGATTTCCGTATAGCATGAACGATTGATCTTGCTTTGCTGAGAACATTACTTGCACTAGGAACTTTCAATGCATCCTTAACTGCAAGCTGCAAGGTATGTGCCATGCATGGCATATGCTGGAATTTCGAGAACCCATCTTGAAACAAGTCTGTCATAAAAGAAAGTTCAAAACATTTAAGGGCTATACTATACATGTATTTTGCAGAATTTGCACGTTTTTTTAATGATTTTTCTATGGACATTTTAACCCTATAAATGTAATATCACTGCATAGCAATAAAGATAAACATTACAATTTGAATGCAATTAATAAAAAATAAATTTAAAAAAGCAACAAACTTACCTTGATCCTCATCAGCAGCACAATCATCCTGGGAGTCGGAGTCTGAGTCAGATTCAGCAGAATCCACGTTATCCGAAGCATCATACTGTGCCACTTCTGTGCTGTCGCTGTGTGCTTTTTTTAGAAGCTCCACGGCTTTGATCATGTTTGAGCCATTATCCGTTACAATGAGCAATATTTTGCTCTCTGGTATAGCCCATTCGTTCAGGGTGCTTTCGATGCAATTGGCTATTGCTTCTCCGGTGTGTGGATGGCAAATGCGACGCAAATTTAGCAAAGCATGCTGCGATTGATTCGATGGGCAATGGTAAAAACATGCAGAGATACCCAAAAACGAAGCAGTCAAACCTTTTTTGCTCCATCCATCTACACATATAGTGACTTTGCGGGTCTCTCTCAGCATTTCTTTTACTCGCTGAGATGCAGTTTGCATTTTTAGCGCAATTAAGGAATTGATCCGTGCAGCACTGGGAGTGATGAATCTGCGGTCTAGAGCAGCATTAAAACTTTTAAAGGCTACCGAATCACACAGTCTAGTGGACATGCCAGTCTCAACAAACAAATCTACCAGTGCATTTTCTCGTTTCTTATGTTCATTTGAATTTGTTGGCCAAACCTCCGATTTTTGGAAGCATAATGTCAGAGTCTGCTGCTGCAATTGAGTTTGAGAACTACTAGCACCCTCGTTGACTTTATCATTACCGATGGTAGTCTTCCTTTCCGAATCTTTCGCCATGAAGGATTTGTATTCTTCACGATGGTTGGTTTGCAAATGTACTTTAAGGTTTGTGGGATTTTTCCCCTTAATTTCAACACCACAAAGTGTATTATTCAGCGTGACAATGCATTTGCTTTTTCCTGTTTCGGAATTAAATTCGAAATAGTCCCAAACAGGGCTCTGTCGTTTCCTACCCCCTGCCATCATTCATGTCTGTCGTATTTATCAGTTAACTGATGTTGCTGTCAGCCTCAGCTAACCTCAAATGCATAAAGCGCCATCTACAGGTGAATGTATTATACAGCCTGTTTGGTTTTAAACTAAACCACGTCAGATTTTCCGCCACAGGATGAGGGCTTATTAATTACGAAAACGAATACTTATTTTTGATAATTATTATTTTATTTCAGTTAGTTTTTCAATAACTGTTGCTAGTTTCGTTTAGTTTTAGTTTTTCATTTGTTATGAATTTTACATTTTATTTCAGTTAACGAAAATGTTTTTTAACTGATAGTTTTAGTCTTAGTTTCAGTTTTCGTTTACGAAAATAACCTTGGTGCAAACGCGCGCGCGCGTGTGTGTGTGTGTGAGGCGCGGGCGCGATCGAACAGTGGAAACATAAAAACATACTCTGTAATTTTGTTTATCAGGACATCATTCAAACTGCAAAGTGTTTAAGTTACTGTTAATTCAAATGTTAAGGAAAACAAATATATTAATCTGAAATGTAGCAAATTAATTTTCAATTCATTCAGGTACAATTACCAAACATATCTCAAGTTCTTTTTGTCTTTTGTACAAGTGCAGATTGGTAAAGTGTTCAATAAATGTTTTTGTTGAGAAATCTTGTCTATCTTAAGTAATTATTTGTGTTACATTTTATCTTTCAAATAGAGGTTAAAAACAAGCACATAATCGGCCAAATATCGGCCAAAATAAATCGGCAGCATTTATCGGCCATCGGCCGACCCGGATTTCAAAAGATCGGCATCGGCCTGAAAAAAACCATATCGGTCGACCTCTACTTTGAATGATGATAGACTCTTGATACCTGCTGATATAGACAGATGATTACTCACACGCAGGCCCAGAAACCTCAATCTAGTCGACAGTTGCCTTTAGTCCTTCTTATGTGTTCAAGCGCAGCTTTTTATCTGAGACTGAGCAGAAGAGAGGCAAGTACAGTCAGCTTTTGACGCCGCTAGTTCTTTTATGTCGGCTTGATGTGTCCGAGGCCGACATCAAAGAACTCAAGAACTATCTCACAGGCCAGTGCTGCAAAACAAATTCAACAGGCATGTGCGACCTGAATGGCAAGGTGAAATCAGGGAGAGCGCATACTATTCTAGAGATGAAAACTGTGTCATGCACACTGTGCGCGAACCCTTGCGCAAGCGTAAAAACCTAAGCTGAAATAATCTGGAAGCATCCCTCTTGCTCTTTATTTCTGATAAGCACCATAACAAATAGAAAATACGAATGGCTGTTTGAAGAAATTAAAATACTGTTTGATGTTCTCCGTAATGCCTGGTACACATTGTAGGATTTTGAACAGTATCAGACGAAAGATGACCAATCCTGGCGGTTTAGTGGTTGTGGCTCCTAAACCGTGGTGCAATGTCATACAGTGAGAAAGGTTCAAAGACGGCCGTTGTTGTGGTCTTCCGACCAAATACAGGCTAATATTCTAATTTTAATTCTAAAAGCCCTTCCTTGAACTTCCACCTTACCATGGTGAAGGGGTTTGAGTACCCGAAGGACCCTAGGAGCTATGTTGTCTGGGGCTATATGCCCCTGGTAGGGTCTCCCAAGGCAAACAGGTCCTAGGTGACGGGTCAGACTAAGAGCGGTTCAGAAACCCTTTATGATTAAGGTCATCAGCATGGTTTCATCTCTTAATTTCTCCAATTTAGTAATTTTTGTTTGTCTCTTACCCAATTTTCAGTGCCATTTGAGTTTAGAATCATCAGTCGGCTGCACAGTGGCACAGTACTCATTCAGTAAACGTACAGCTAAATAGATGTGTTGTGAGTTCGGATTTGAATGTGACTACTTTAGGAGCACACCTGATCTCTTCTGGAAGCTGGTTCCAGATGCGGCTGGCATAGTAGCTAAAAGCGGACTCACCATGCTTAGAGTGAACCCTTGGTATTTCTAGTTGATGTGATCCTAATGATATTAGGTTTATATTCATTGTCTGGAAACAAAGCATCTAATTCTTGCAATATTTTTGATTTGATAGTATGCTGATTTAGTTATTGCTTTGACATGACTACTGAAACTAAGGTCTGACTCTAGTGTCACACCAAGATTCCTAACTTGATTTTTACTTGTTTGACCCCTAGAGTGAAGGTATGCGTTCACCTTGAGAACTTCATCTTTGTTTCCAAACACAATGACTTCAGTTTTGTCTTTGTTTAATTGAAGAAAGTTTTGACACATCCAACTGTTGACTTCATCAATGCTTTAGCACAGGGAGTCAATGGGGCTGTAATCGTTAGGCGATAGGGCTAAGTAGATCTGTGTGTCGTCTGCATAGCTGTGGTAAGAGATTTGGTTATTTCTCATTATTTGGCTCATTGGGAGCATATACAGGTTGAACAGGAGTTGTGCAAGAATTGGGCCTTGAGGGACTCCGCAGTCCGCATGTCATGGATGTCCACTCAGACTTATGGTCTCCTACACTCACATAATAACCTCTCCCTACTAAGTCTCAATACCATCACCCCCCTTAAAACCAAATATATCTCCTTCACACACTCCGCCCCTTGTTACACTAACCAACTCCGCCTCCTCAAAGCCAAATACCGACAACTGGAATGACTGGTCTTAATGTCCACCTGGAAGCCTACAAACTTCACAGACAACAATACAAAGACACCCTCAACTCTGCCCGCTTCTCCCACTACTCCTCTGTCATCTAATCCAGCTCCAACAGTCCCAAGACCCTCTTCTCCACAATCAACAAACTTCTGAAACCCATGGACACAATCTCCAACTCCTTCACCACTTCTAAGTGTGTTTTGTTCCTTTCCTTCTTCAAAACCAAGATCGACAACATCCATAATCAACTAGCCCATAGCACCCCCTACCCAACCCCTGGACCTCCACCACCCTTACCTCCATCCCACTCTCTCTCTTCATTCACTCCAATCACTGAAACAGCTGCATCTACCATAATCTCCAGCATGAAGCCCTCAATCCTCTCCGCTTGATACAATCCCCACATTTCTTACCAAGGTTTGCCTCCCCTCACTTTCCCCCCTCATCACCAACATAATTATCTCCTCTCTGGCCTCTGGTATTATCCCCTCCCCTCTCATGCTTGCTGCCATCACCCCCATATTGAAAAAACCTGGTTTGGACCCAGACATTCCCAACAGTTACCGTCCCATCTGTCTCTGTGCTGTGGTACAGTCGGAAACCAGATTGAAAATTGTATCCATTAGAGCTTAAGAACTGTTTCAATGAACTCGCCTATGAAAGGAAGATTTGAGATCGGTCTGTAACTGCTCAATATGTTGCTATCCAGATTGCTCTTTTTCAGGAGGGGCTTGACAACTGCAGTTTAAAGGGACTTTGGAAGAGTCCCATTGAGAAGTGAGGAATTTACCACTTCTAGTAGATCTGCTTCTAAGCAGTTACACTGCTGCAAAATATGAATGCACTTTCATATTTCTATGTAAAGCACTATGAATTGCCATAGTGTATGAAATGTGCTCATGTCGTACCCGAGTTTATTAGATCCATGTCGTACAGTGTGATTTGTAATGATCTTAGAGAATTGCCAAAATTACACAGTCTGTAGCAGGCATGACAAGTGGGTGTCAGAAACAAAGTAGCACAGCGCTGTAACTGTTGTTTTTACGCTTTTCCATGAGTGCCACCTAATGTCAGAGATTGAATGTGCATTTACTGCCATTTCTTTGCATTGGTCTGAACAGACAAATCTCATGTGAATGTCTCGTCGCTCATCGTGACTGTTAGGAAACTAACTTAGAAGAGACTTGGTTGCTCAGCGCATAAGGATGAACTACTTACTGTAATCTCAGACTGCGGTGATCTGGTTTCTCCACTCCATGGATCTTCAGGTGTAGCTTTAGGTGACTTTTAAAAGCAAAACTCTTTCCACACTGATCACACGTGTGTTGCTTCTCTCTGCTGTGGATCCTCTCATGTTTTTTCAGATTTGTTGACAGACTGAATGTCTTGACACAGTGTGAACATTTGTAAGGTTTTTCTCCAGTGTGGATCCTCTCATGCATTTTCAGATTTGTTGACAGACTGAATCTCTTGTCACAGTGTGAACACTTGTAAGGTTTTTCTCCAGTGTGAATTCTTTGGTGCTGTTTTAAACGGTCCGCTGTATTAAAAGTCTTCCCACACTCAAAGCACATGTACTCTCTCACACCAGTATGAATTTTCTGATGTACTTTTAAATTGTGCCGCAGTGAAAAACTCTTTCCACACACAGAGCATGAATGTGGCTTCTCTTTCGTATGAACTGTCAGGTGTGCCTTCAGGGCTGATGCACTAAGAAATGTTTTGCTACATTGATCACATGTAAACGGCTTCTCTCCAGTATGAACTCTATTGTGAAGTACGAGGCTATATTTGTGTGGGAAACTCTTTCCACACTGTTCACACATAAACGGCTTATCTCCTGTGTGGACTCTCATGTGTCCTTTAAGGTATGCTGATTGACTGAAACTCATCCCACACTGATCACACGTGAAAGGCTTCTCTCCAGTGTGGATATTCATGTGCACCATAAGATTTGTTTTTTGTGAGAAGCTCTTCCCGCACTGATCACATTTGAACGGCTTCTCTCCAGTGTGGGTTTTCATGTGCGTCTTAAGGTTTCCTTTGCTTGAGAAACTATTTTCACACTGATCGCATGTGTACGGCTTTTCTCCAGAATGAACTTTCATGTGAACCTCAAGACTTTCTTTGTATGTGAAGCTCTTCCCGCACTGATCACATTTGAAGGGCTTTTCTCCAGTGTGGATCCTAACGTGACGCTCAAGACTTCCTTTGGTTGTGAAACTCTTCCCACACTGAGTGCAGGAGAAAGCTTTCTTGTCTCTTTTCTTTAAAAATGACTTTTTAGTCTTTGAGCAACTCAAAGGTTTTTCTCCAGGTTTGAAATGATGTTCCTCCTCCCCTTCACTCAGTTCTTTACTCTCCTTGTTCTCTCGGTCCTTTCCCTCCAGATGCTTTCTGGTAGTTCTGCCAAAAACAAAGAAGTGTCATTTCCAACAGACATGGTGTGAGATGAATAACAAATATTTCAGAGTAATCGCATAAATCATAACTCAGATTTTTTTTGAAGCCATAAAAAAAAAAAAAAAAAAAACATTTCTATGGAGAAAACACATCTGAAAATAATGGAGGTCACACGGTGAGCTGCTGCAGGAAATGTGCACAAGCCAAGTTGTCCTCGACATGAAAATACTTCTCAAACACACTCAGTTTTCCCTGGACGCTGAACAGATGCCTGTGTTGTTTACTCTGATGTGGTATTATTACAATTAATACTCACTCAGATGAGTATTATTAGAATGGTGTTCAGTCTACAAAGTGCACTGTCAATTTTTTAATTTTCAAATTGTTAGTATTTTTAAGAAAGTGACGGCCATGTTTTTCAAGGTACACGATTTTCATAATGGACTATGTTAGCAACTGAGACAAAGACCTGTATGGCAATTTTGAAGTCAATCACACAGACGGTGCTTTAACCCTCTGAGGTTAAACAGATGCGCCCGCGCGTTTTGCTGGATTTTCTTCACATTGTAGCACTTTAAACTTAAATTACTCCGTCAATTATGGTCATACAGAAAAAAGAAATATAAAAAAAGAATCTGTGATATTTCTACTTTTGTATGTGTCCACTTACAATCAAATCAAAACATTGTGCTTTTGTAAAAGAAAGAAAATAAACAGGGTGTGCGTTCTGCCTCTCCGTCGCGGTGAACTTTTTTTTCTTGAGCACGTCTATAAACTGAAACAAAACTCAGCGAATACTTGTCACACATTTATGAGCCATATACCTTTATAAACATTTAAGTGTATACTTTTAAATGATCGGATTCAAACTGAAAACAAATATTCTCTGTTTAAATAATTTGTATAAAACCAACAAGATGTCCAGCTTCTCAAACGCTTCCTAATTACTTTTAATTTGAACACGCCCACTCGCGCAAAAGATATTCACATGCAAATCTCCACATGGAACGCGAACGCGCTCATTACCTCAGAAACAAAACACCAAAACACTTCACAAGTCTCTGCTTTTCGTCGAGTTTGAAAGGCGCACCGTGAGCTTACATTGGATTTAGGCTACCTCAGAAGAAGAATGCGATTTGAAGACAAGAAAGATGTACAAGGTAAGAAATTCTTACATATTAGTTTGTTATTGTTGCATAAATTTCACATTGCAGTTGAACTGTTGCTAGATATATGGTGAATATTGTAATATTTAGACCCGTGTTTACTGTTACTGTGTTTGTGGATATCTGCTCAAACGTAGATATGTATATGGTAACCATAATGTTTTATATTTGAGCGCGATCACGTTTGAATGTATCATATTTGATACATTCGAAAAGCAAAACGCACCAAACGGCTTCATGGTTTTACTATTATCTCATTTCATATCATCATAACGAATGGAAACATTTGAAGTAACATGATAATCAATATATTTTTCTCTAGCTTAGTTGTTACTGAAATATTTTGGAAGATTTATAGGCTGCTATGGTTATTGTTATTATTATTTTATGCAGCACTGCGCATAGCCTATGCCTACAAGGCACAACAAACCTGGTGTTCATTATATTATTGTTGGAAACATTTGTGTGTGTGTGTATTCTGTGAATTTTAAAAAGCAATTTTAACCAGAAAAATCTAAAATGTATTCCCAAAATCGTGCAGGCCTTTCTCTTGATATCAGTATGTTCACTTTTTTTTTTTTTTTTTCAGGGCCCAGATGCCACTGAGTCCTGCTGACTTCAACATTCACAGTACATGTCTCTGTACATGAACATGGTAAAGTGAAAATCAAACACCTTGGAAATGAAAGGTATGTACAATGTTTTTAGGAATGGCACAAAGGTCTCTGTCTTTGGATCATTGGTTATTTTAGGATTATGTTGTGTTGTAAATAAATCAAACAATCCAAAAGCCATTCTTTTTTAAACCTCCTCATTCTTTGTGCAAGGTTGCTCAGAATGACAGGGCCTGATAGCTCCTAATAGGGCAGTTATAGGAGGGTCTTTGTCTTTCTCAGGTGTGAAAAGCTAACATATTAATGAGCTCCCGCATAAAGCTTTGTGGCACAAAACACGTCGTAACATTTTTAAATCAATATATTGTCTTATCTGAATGAGGAGTCAGGGTGATTTTCACATCGTTTTAGAGCAAATATTCTAGGCTACGTCATACAATTTTCAAAAGTCTTGTGAAGAAATAATCAGTATGGGTTCCATGGCCTTATTTCAGTGAGAATTTTTTTTTGTATTTTCACAAACCACGCATAAATGTCATTATCTCAAAACTACAAACTTTTACACACATGCTGCTGATATATTATTGTAGCAGAGTTTGTGCTGAATACAGTGTAATTAGACTTTAGCCATGAAAATGTCACAAGTAACAGAAATAAGCACAAATGTCAGAGCATGTCAGAACACCTCCAGGGCCCAGAAAACAGCTCAGACCCCAGAGGGTTAATTAGGGCCTAAAGTTACATTTTTTAAAATGATTTTAATACATTTTTTTGTTTAATTATACCGACACAGAGTGGCAGTGTTCCACCACTTTTTGTTGTATGTCCTCAGAGGGCCCCCATACATAAGTGTGTGAAATTTGGTGAAAATCTCATTTCTTTTAAAAGTTATAGACATTTATATTTATGAACACATAAAAAATTACCCAGACCTGACTTGTCAAAATTTTATAGTAAGTGGCAAAAATATGCAATTTGTCCATTAGTCAACAAACTATGTTTTCAATTTTCCTACAGTGGTTTCGCCTTGATCAGACTAACGGATTTGAAGATATTCTCGAAAGTTGTTGAAGCACTAAATAACAAACCAGCAGCACAACATTGCATGTTTGGTATCATTGGACTCTGCAAGGATTCATGAATATGGAGATGACTCCCGTGAAAATAAGTCAACCGAATCCAAAGTTAAGCATGTGAATATTAGATTTTACCACTAGGTGGCGCTGGTTCGAAACTTCTCAGACTCTTTCAGGGCATCGTGCCGATGAACCAAAATGGCCGATGGGAAAATTGTATATCATTTGACTCGGCATGCCGCTCCAAATATAACAACATCTCAAAGCTGTGCTTCACTGACAATCTGCGCATAAAAAAAAAAATGCAGCCTTTGCGATTTGATAATCGTGCCACGAACGGTTTCGGGTTAATTGCGATCAATCGTTTAGCCCTACTGTTCAGCTTAGCGAACGAGTCAATGCACGAGAATAAAAGCGAGCAAAGAAGTTACAGACAGAAGACTTATTTTACTTCATTTTACCTGAGCATTTGAATGCACAAATATTTTCATAATAATGAAGAAAGTGATCAGCGTGATTACTATTCAAAATAGTAAGCAAATGCTTTACCGTAAAGAGTTTACGGTTTGTATATCTGCAGTCGTAGTTGCAGTTTCCCTCTTTGAATGATGAACATAGACTCTTGATACCTGCTGATATAGACAGATGATTACTCACACGCAGGCCCAGAAACCCCAATCTAGTCGACAGTTGCCTTTAGTCCTTCTAATGTTTTCAAGCGCAGCTTTTTATCTGAGACTGAGCTGAAGAGAGGCAAGTACAGTCAGCTTTGTCGCCGCTAGTTCTTTTATGTCGGCTTGATGTGTCCGAGGCCGACATCAAAGAACTCAAGAACTGTCTCACAGGCCAGTGCTGCAAAACAAATTCAACAGGCATGTGCGACCTGAATGGCAAGGTGAAATCAAGGAGAGCGCATACTATTCTAGAGATGAAAATTGGCTTGTATGCGAGCGCCTGGTGGCCTGGCCTCCCCCCCATGGGGTCCGGCCGGGCTCAGCCCGAAAGAGCGATGTGGGGCCGCCCTCCCACGGGCTCACCACCTACAGGAGGGACTGTAAGGGGCAGTGGTGGACAGTAACGAAGTAAATGTAATTCGTTACTGTACTTAAGTAGTTTTTTTGCATATCTGTACTTTACTTAAGTATTTAAATTTTAACTCCACTACATTTCAAAGTCAAATATCTTACTTTTTACTCAACTACATTTTCAAAATCAGTCGTTCCTTTTTATTTATGAGTGGATAAAAACGTAACTGGTCAAACGAGCCACCAATCACAGTAGCCTACAACGTGCGTGCTTTGTTTTGAACTTGCCTCGGCGCTAAGCGTGAACCAGAGCCGTTAAATATGAGAGTTGCGACCATAGACAGTATGGTTGCGACACACTAGGCTTGTACGACTTGAACCGGAGCTGCACAGACAGATCAGTTTATGACATCAAAGTATAGAGCGAAATCGCGAGAGCGATTGAAAAGCATACAGAGCCGTCTACTCTCTAATCGCTCTTGCAGTATTTTAATGTCATTCACCGAATGGTCTGTGCAGTGTGCAGCGCCGGTTCAAGTCGAACAAGCCCACTGTGATCTCGCCGCCGCGTGGTCACGTGATTCGTGTAGCTCTCAATAGTTCCAAACAAATTGCGTTGCCAATGATTTTAAGCGGGGCAGAGAGCAGCAGCTATTGCAGCAATTATCGGTAAATTTTGACGCATAATGAACATTGCTTATTACGTTGACACTAAAATTACTTGCATATAATACCATTTTTTTCTGGGGAGTAGCAGAAACACTGCATTAATACGTTTTGGTGTTTAATTTTGGAGGGAAATATTATATATATATATATATATATATATAATATGTGTATGTATATATTATGTGTATGTATGTGTGTGTGTGTGTGTGTATTTAATGACATTGTGCAGGTTTATGTTTAGGTATATCATAACATTAGGATGTATTACCTAATACTACTAATAGTACTACCTGGTATAATTATAATTATAACCATAGACGCTCGTGAAAAATATATACAGTAAATACTGTAAATGTATTTTTCCTTATGGGAACAGTCCCCTTCCATCCAAAATTAAACACACAAAAAATTTATTCAATTCAAATATATATATATATATATATATATATATATATATATATATATATATATATATATATATATAAACTAATTAATGTCATTTTATTAATAGATTGATGTGCGAAGAGTGACATTGGAGTCTTCACGTAGACTGAGTTAAGCAAGAATCTTGTATATTATAATAGGACATTATAGCCATAAAAAAAAAATCATAGTACTTGGATACTTAAGTACATTTGAAGGCAAATACTTTTGTACTTTTACTCAAGTGAATGTTTAAAGGCAGCACTTCTACTTTTACTTGAGTAATATTTTACCTTGAGTATCTTTACTTTAACTCAAGTACATGGTATGTGTACTTTGTCCACCACTGGTAAGGGGTTGGTTCGTAGTAGATCGGGCAGCAGTCGCAGGCGGGGGCCTCGACAACCCGATCCCTGGACATGGAAACTAGCTCTAGTGACGTGGAACATCACCTCTCTGGCGGGGGTTGTGCGTGAGGTCGAGAGGTACCGACTAGAGATAGTCGGGATCACCTCCACGCACAGCTCGGACTTTGGAACCACACTTCTTGAGAGAGGATGGACTCTTTACCACTCTGGAGTTGCCCATGGTGAGAGGCAGCAGGCTGATGTGGGTTTGCTTATAGCCCCCCCAGCTCAGCCGCCATGTGTTGGAGTTCACAACGGTGAACGAGAGGGTCGCTTCCCTGCGCCTTCGGGTCGGGGATAGGTTTCTCACTGTCTTGTGCGCCTATGGGCCAAACGGCAGTGTAGAGTACCCGGCCTTCTTGGAGACTCTGGGAGGGGTGCTGGAAAGTGCTCCGTTCTACTGGGGGACTTCAATGCCCACGTGGGCAGCGACAGTGACACCTGGAGGGACGTGATTGGGAGGAACGCCCCCCCCCCTGATATGAACCCGAGTGGTGTTCTTTTATTGGACTTCTGTGCTAGTTACAGCTTGTCCATAACGAACACCATGTTCAAGCATAAAGGTATCCATCAGTGCACATGGCACCAGGACACCCTAGGCTGGAGGTCAATGATCAACTTTGTGGTCGTTTCATCTGACCTCCGGCCGTATGTCTTGGACACTCGGGTGAAGAGAGGGGCGGAGCGGTCAACTGATGAGTGAGTTGGATCCGATGGGGGGGGGGGGGAAGCTGGACAGACTCGGCAGACCCAAACGTACGTACAGAGAGATCTTTAACTTCCACCTCCGGCAGAGCTTCGACCGGATCCCGAGGGAGTCTGGAGATATGGAATCCGAGTGGACCATGTTCTCCACCTCCATTGTCGACGCAGCCACTTGGAGCTGTGGCCGTAAGGTCTCAGGTGCCTGTCGAGGCGGCAATCCCCGAACCCGGTGGTGGACACCAGAAGTAAGGGATGCAGTAAAGCTGAAGAAGGAGTCCTATTGGGCCAGGCAGGCTTGTGGGACACCTGAGACAGCTGACGGGTACCGACAGGCCAAGCGGACTGCAGCTCAGGTGGTTCTGGAGGCAAAAAAAAAAATCAGGACTGGGAGGAGTTTGGTGAGGCCATGGAGAAGGACTACCGGTCTGCCTCGAAGAAATTCTGGCAAACCGTCCGGCGCCTCAGGAGGGGGAAGCAGTGCCCTACCAATGCTGTTTTCAGTGGCTGAAAGAGCTGTTGACCTCGACTGGGAATGTCATTGGACGGTGTAAGGAATACTTTGAGGATCACCTCAATCCCACCATCACGTCTTCCATTAAGGAAGCAGAGGCTGAGTCTTCCTTCATCAGATGTGTCGTCTTTGCAGCGGCTCAACTGGAATGTAGCAAATTTAGGTTGTAATGTACAACTGATAATTAAACAAGATGCTTGACTTTAATAAACAGATACATATTAAAGCATCAAAAACGGAAAAACATAAACAGTGACTGTCGGCTACACTGAGATTCGATCTCAGATCGCTTGAAGCTCCGAGAGGCTCATGCTGTTGCGTTGACTACAGAGCTATTGTCTGAATACTGTTAAAACTAATGTCTTATGCTCTTACAAAGCCTCATTGATGTGGCCTAATATTTTTCTATTACAATGTTTTATGTTTTTTTTTTTTTTTTTTCATTATTCAATTTATTCAATTTCATTTCAGTATTGTGATTATGAATTCGTTCAATGTTTAATTTGAATTGATCTGCTACCAGCTTTCAATCGCTCTCAATGAGCCGCGCCGCGGCGGCAGATTACGCAATAGAGAGAATAAACTGACACTTTGCAAAGTGTGATTGTAGCTCCTCTTAGCGTAAAGAGGCTGCAAATACACACCCGCAATTTACCGCCGCAGGAACGGCGGCGGTAAAAGTATTATTCTGGTTGAGTACCATCTGTAATACCAACTTTAATGATACAATGTTTAATAACTCAAAAAAAAAATGCAGTTTTTTTAATTTCCTGAAAAAATAATGGTTTTGGAGATTCCGAATAAAGTTTATTAGATCCATGTCATACAGTGTGATTTGTAATGATCTTAGATAATTGCTGAAATTGCAGCATGTAGCAGGCATGACAAGTGGGAGTCAGAAACAAAGTTGCGCATTATGTTGTTTTTCCGCTTTTCCATGAGCGCCACCTACTGTCAGAGATTGAATGTGCATTTACTGCCATTTCTTTGCATTGGTCTGAACAGACAAATCTCATGTGAATTTTGTGCCGAACTTTCGTGTTAGTGTGAAAATGTCCTGACGCTCATCGTGGCTGTTAAGAAACTAACTTAGAAGAGACTTGGTTGCTCAGCACATAAAGATGAACTACTTACCGTGGTCTCAGACTGGGTTTATGTGGTTTCTCCACTGTATGGATCTTCAAGTGTAGCTTTAGGTGACTTTTAAAATAGAAACTCGTCCCGCACTGATCACACGTGTGTGGCTTCTCTCTGCTGTGGATCCTCTCATGCGTTTTCAGATGTGTTGACAGACTGAATCTCTTCTCACAGTGTGAACACTTGTAAGGTTTTTCTCCAGTGTGGATCCTCTGGTGCAGTTTTAAACAGTTTGCTGTAGTAAAAGTCTTCCCACACTCAAAGCACATGTACTCTCTCACACCAGTATGAATTTTCTGATGTACTTTTAAATATTGCCGCAGTGAAAAACTCTTTCCACACACAGAACATGAATGCGGCTTCTCCTTCGTATGGACTGCCATGTGTGTCTTCAGGGCTGATGCTCTAAGAAATGTTTTGCCGCATTGATCACATGTAAACGGCTTCTCTCCGGTGTGGACTCTATTGTGAAGTACAAGACTATATTTGTGTGGGAAACTCTTTCCACACTGTTCACACATAAACGGCCTCTCTCCTGTGTGGACCCTCATGTGTCCTTTAAGGTATGCTGATTGACTGAAACTCATCCCACACTGATCACACGTGAACGGCTTCTCTCCAGTGTGGATATTCATGTGCCCCATCAGATATGCTTTTTTTGTGAAGCTCTTCCCGCACTGATCACATTTGAACGGCTTCTCTCCAGTGTGGGTTCTCATGTGCGTCTTAAGGTTTCCTTTGCTTGAGAAACTATTTTCACACTGATCGCATGTGTACGGCTTTTCTCCAGAATGAACTTTCATGTGAACCTCAAGATTTTCTTTGTATGTGAAACTCTTCCCGCACTGATCACATTTGAAGGGTTTTTCTCCAGTGTGGATCCTAACGTGACGCTCAAGACTTCCTTTGGTTGTGAAACTCTTTCCACACTGAGTGCAGGTGAAAGATTTCTTGTCTCTTTTCTTTAAAAATGTCTTTTTAGTCTTTGAGCGACTCAAAGATTTTTCTCCAGGTTTGACATCATGTTCCTCCTCCACTTCCACTTCTCGGTCCTTTCCCTCCACATGCTTTCTGGTAGTTCTGCCAAAAACAAACAAGTGTCATTTCCAACAGACAATTTCACTCCGGTGTGAGATGAATAACAAATATTTCAAATTTTTCTTTAAAAAAGAGTTTATAAAAAGCCTGGATCATCAGATTTTGTCAAAGCCACAGCAACACACAACTTAAAATAATCAACAACCAAAAAAGCATCAACCAATCGTGTCCATTTACAATAGTGAAAAACACTTCTATGGAGAAAACACATGAGAAAAACACTTCTATGGAGAAAACACATGAGAAAATAATGGAGGTCACACGGTGAGCTGATGTAGGAAATGTGCACAAGCCAAGTTGTCCTCAACATTAAAATGCTTCACATCAAACACACTCAGTTTTCCCTGGATGCTGAACAGATGCCTGTGTTGTTTACTCTGATTATTACAATTAAAACTCACTCAGATGAGTATTATTAGAATGGTGTTCACAGTATACAAAGTGTACCCTGAATATAAATATACTGAATGTGCTTATATTCTTAAACACATTCAACTGACAGTAAGAACAAATATAGCTGTAAGCAGCAATTATCGGGGCCAAGCTTAACAGAAGCAAACAATGAAGCTAGCAGCAGACCAACTACAAAAATTTGTAAATAAAGCAGAAATAATTTTAAGCAAAAAAGTTCACAACATTGAGTATATATATATATATATATATATATATATATATATATATATATATATATATATATATATATATATATATATATATATATATATACACACACACTCACCTAAAGGATTATTAGGAACACCATACTAATACTGTGTTTGACCCCCTTTCGCCTTCAGAACTGCCTTAATTCTACGTGGCATTGATTCAACAAGGTGCTGAAAGCATTCTTTAGAAATGTTGGCTTGATAGGATAGCATCTTGCAGCTGATGGAGATTTGTGGGATGCACATCCAGGGCACGAAGCTCCCGTTCCACCACATCCCAAAGATGCTCTATTGGGTTGAGATCTGGTGACTGTGGGGGCCATTTTAGTACAGTGAACTCATTGTCATGTTCAAGAAACCAATTTGAAATGATTCAAGCTTTGTGACATGGTGCATTATCCTGCTGGAAGTAGCCATCAGAGGATGGGTACATGGTGGTCATAAAGGGATGGACATGGTCAGAAACAATGCTCAGGTAGGCCGTGGCATTTAAACGATGCCCAATTGGCACTAAGGTGCCTAAAGTGTGCCAAGAAAACATCCCCCACACCATTACACCAACACCACCAGCATGCACAGTGGTAACAAGGCATGATGGATCCATGTTCTCATTCTGTTTACGCCAAATTCTGACTCTACCATCTGAATGTCTCAACAGAAATCGAGACTCATCAGACCAGGCAACATTTTTCCAGTCTTCAACTGTCCAATTTTGGTGAGCTTATGCAAATTGTAGCCTCTTTTTCCTATTTGTAGTGGAGATGAGTGGTACCCGGTGGGGTCTTCTGCTGTTGTAGCCCATCCGCCTCAAGGTTGTGCGTGTTGTGGCTTCACAAATGCTTTGCTGCATACCTCGGTTGTAACGAGTGGTTATTTCAATCAAAGTTGCTCTTCTATCAGCTTGAATCAGTCGGCCCATTCTCCTTTGACCTCTAGCATCAACAAGGCATTTTCGCCCACAGGACTGCCGCATACTGGATGTTTTTCCCTTTTCACACCATTCTTTGTAAACCCTAGAAATGGTTGTGCGTGAAAATCCCAGTAACTGAGCAGATTGTGAAATACTCAGACCGGCCCGTCTGGCACCGACAACCATGCCACGCTCAAAATTGCTTAAATCACCTTTCTTTCCCATTCTGACATTCAGTTTGAAGTTCAGGAGATTGTCTTGACCAGGACCACACCCCTAAATGCATTGAAGCAACTGCCATGTGATTGGTTGATTAGATAATTGCATTAATGAGAAATTGAACAGGTGTTCCTAATAATCCTTTAGGTGAGTGTATATATATATATATATATATATATATATATATATATATATATATATAGTGAGGAAAATAAGTATTTGAACACCCTGCTATTTTGCAAGTTCTCCCACTTGGAAATCATGGAGGGGTCTGAAATTGTCATCGTAGGTGCATGTCCACTGTGAGAGACATAATCCAGAAATCACAATATATGATTTAACTATTTATTTGTATGATACAGCTGCAAATAAGTATTTGAACACCTGTCTATCAGCTAGAATTCTGATCCTCAAAGACCTGTTAGTCTGCCTTTAAAATGTCCACCTCCACTCCATTTATTATCCTAAATTAGATGCACCTGTTTGAGGTCGTTAGCTGCATAAAGACACCTGTCCACCCCATACAATCAGTAAGAATCCAACTACTAACATGGCCAAGACCAAAGAGCTGTCCAAAGACACGAGACAAAATTGTACACCTCCACAAGGCTGGAAAGGGCTACGGGGAAATTGCCAAGCAGCTTGGTGAAAAAAGGTCCACTGTTGGAGCAATCATTAGAAAATGGAAGAAGCTAAACTAGAAGCTAAAATTTTTGACCATAAGGGGGCACTGCCTTTAAACTTTTTGAGTACCATCAGGGCATGGTGCTGAAAAAAAAAACATACTGAGTTTCATAGCGATATGCCAACGCATTTGTGAAATATAGCCATATCCAAAACCATTGCAGTTGCATTACATGTTTTTCAAGGTACACCATTGTTATAATGGACTATTATAGCAACTGAGACAAACACTGCATGTCAATGTTGAAGTCAATCAGACCAACGGTACTGTATTTAGAGCCAATTTTATGTTTTGTTTAATTATAGCGCCACCATGTGGCAGTGTTCCACCACTTTTTTATGTGTGTCCTCAGAGGGCCCCCATACATTAGTGTGTGAGATTTGGTGAAAATATCAAATTTTGTTTAGGAGTTATAGACATTTTAATGTACATAAAAAATTACCCACACCTGACTTTGATTGCATATTTTTGCCACTTTAGAATTGTGACATTTGGCCATTAACGTTTAGTCAGTGAACTATGTTTTCGACTTTCCTACAGTGGTTTCGTCTCGATCAGACAAACGGTTTCAAAGATATTCTCGAAAGTTGTTGAAGCGCTAAATCACAAACAATAAGCAACAACATTGCATGTTTGGTATCGTTGGACTTCAAGGATTCAGGAATAAGGAGACGACTCCGGTGAAAATAAGTCAACCGAATCCAAAGTTATAAGCCTGTGAATATGTGATTTCACCACTAGGTGGCACTGGTTCAAAACTTCTTAGGCTCCTTCAGGGCAATGTGCCGATGAACCAAAATGGCCGATATGGGAAAATTGGATATCATTTGACTCGGCATGCCGCTCCAAATCTAACAAGCCCTTTTATGATTTTTGGACAAACCGTTCAGAAGTTATAAGCAAAAATATCAATCTTTCGTATCTCCGGACCAACGCAACTGTGGTGAACAGGACGAGGGGCGTGATTACTGAGGAGCGACACCTGCGCGACGCACCGTCTCGTATCTCTCACGGAGGAGTGGAAGCATAAAAGGAGGAGTGGAAGCATAAAAGGATGAGCGACGACAGTGGAGATCGCCGGTTCCTGCTGCCTTCTTCCCACAACAGCTAACCTTGTTACACCGGTGCCGAAACCCGAGAAGGAGCAACGTGCTGTCAAAGAACCCTTGCAGCTGTGGGGAATCCACGGTGCCATCGAGCATGGTGAGGAGAGACCGTCACTATGGACGCTCAAGGCAGTGCGCTGGAGTGAGTTGCCAGGGGGATGGACGAGCTCGCTGCTGGCCGCCTGGGTGCTGGAGGGGCGGCTGCCGTCTGTGAGGGAGTGGAGGAGTCACTGCCGTTCGCCATGACGGGGAGGAACAGGGAACGGGGGACTCCTGCCAGTGTCGAGCCATCCATTGAGAGCTTTTCAGCGGCATTGCCAGGCACCGCGGAGATCATCACCCAGCTGGTGGAGGACCAGATGAAAGTGCGTTGTGGGAACCACATTAAGATTTTTTATTAATTTTTTTCCTCTCTCCTCTCTGTCGCTCCTCAAGCTTCCGTCTCCTTTTCTCTCACCTCGTCTAACCGTGGACCCTGGTGCCGTGGCCACCGTGACTAGCCTAGACTAGACGAAAATAAACTCTTGATTAGGGATGGGAATTGATAAGATTTTATCAATATCAATGCCACTGACGATTCAGCTTATCGATCCGATTCTTTAACGACTCTCTTATCGATTCCTGATAGCACTGTGTGAAAAAAGCTTAGGAACAAAGCTTTTGTTTTAAAGCTTACACTTGAGTAAGCAAACTGTACTTTTTATGTCATTTATGTTATAAATGGAACCTTATTGTAAAGTGTTACCGATACACTAATTCAGACTTCTCGTGAATTCAGTGTTGGAAAGATCAGTTGTTTTAACCATTCATTAAAATGAATCGGTTCAAAAGAGTCATTAGTTCGCTAATTGGACGTGTCATACGCGTTGTGTGATTATCTCAGCAGTTAGGACATGGACATCCCACAAGGTTTGTGTCAACACAGAAAACATTACATCACTGGATAGGTTTTTTCGTTTATTTAAAGTGTGATTTTATGTCAACTGAATGTGCTTTTCAGAGAAGATAAGGCAACGTATTTTAGCACAATTCACACCCAGCAGTAGCCTAATTCAGGAAAAAAAAAAATTCCGAATGCTCCATGAAACTTTGGACTTCCGACGTTTTACCACCGTGTCGATTTATTTTGATTAATATGTTTGAGGGAAAGAGAGCAAGACAGCGCTTAGTTTTTTGCATTGGTCTGAACAGACAAATCTCATGTGAATTTTGTGCCAAACATTCGTGTTAGTGTGAAAATGTCCTGTCGCTCATCGTGGCTGTTAAGAAACTAACTTATAAGAGACTTGGTTTCTCAGCACATAAAGATGAACTACTTACCGTGATCTCAGACTGCTTTTATGTGGTTTCTCCACTGCATGGATCTTCAGGTGTAGCTTCAGGTGACTTTTAAAAGCGAAACTCTTCCCGCACTGATCACACGTGTGTGGCTTCTCTCTGCTGTGGATCCTCTCATGTGTTTTCAGAGATGATGAGTGACTGAATCTCTTCTCACAGTGTGAACACTTGTACGGTTTTTCTCCAGTGTGGATCCTCTGGTGCAGTTTTAAACAGTTTGCTGTAGTAAAAGTCTTCCCACACTCAAAGCACATGTACTCTCTCACACCAGTGTGTATTTTCTGATGTACTTTTAAATTGTGCCGCAGTGAAAAACTCTTTCCACACACAGAACATGAATGTGGCTTCTCCTTCATATGAACTGTCAGGTGTGCCTTCAGGTTTGCTGCACTAAGAAAAGATTTGTCGCATTGATCACATGTGAACGGCTTCTCTCCAGTGTGAACTCTATTGTGAAGTACAAGACTATTTTTTTGTTGGAAACTCTTTCCACACTGTTCACACATAAACGGCCTCTCTCCTGTGTGGACCCTCATGTGTCCTTTAAGGTATGCTGATTGACTGAAACTCTTCCCACACTGATCACACGTGAACGGCTTCTCTCCAGTGTGGATATTCATGTGCCCCATCAGATATGCTTTTTGTGTGAAGCTCTTCCCGCACTGATCACATGTGAACGGCTTCTCTCCAGTGTGGATCCTCATGTGCGTCTTAAGGTTTCCTTTGCTTGAGAAACTATTTTCACACTGATCACATGCGTACGGCTTTTCTCCAGAATGAACTCTCATGTGAACCTCAAGGTTTTCTTTGTATGTGAAGCTCTTCCCGCACTGATCACATGTGAACGGCTTCTCTCCAGTGTGGATCCTAATGTGACGCTCAAGACTTCCTTTGGTTGTGAAACTCTTTCCACACTGAGTGCAGGTGAAAGATTTTCCTCTTTTCTTTAAAAATGTCTTTTTAGTCTTTGAGCGATTTCCTCCAGGTTTGACATGTTCCTCCACCACTTCACTCAGTTCTTCACTCTCCTCTTTCTCACTGTCCTGGTCTTCCAGATGTAAAGTATGCATTTTCTGATGTCTATGTAAATTAAACAGCAGTGAAAAACTCTTTCCACATTCGGAACATGAATGCGGCTGCTCCTTCTTATGAACTCTCATGTGTGTCTTCAGGGATGATGCACAGAGAAATGTTTTGCTGCATTGATCACATGTGAACGGCTTCTCTCCGGTATGAGCTCTATTGTGCAGTGCAAGACTTTGTTTATTCGAGAATCTTTTTCCACACCGAGTGCAGGTAAAAGATTTCCTGGCTCTTTTCTTTAAAAATAGTTTTTTTTTCTTTGAGCGACTCAAAAGTTTTCCTCCAGGTTTGACATGATGTTCCTCCTCCACTTCACTCAGTTCTTCACTCTCCTCGTTCACTTCCATCAGGTCTGAAATGAAAGAAAAAAAAATTCAATTTCAGTACATCAAAATAATAATGAAGAGAAATATGAAGTGAAGTGACAAAAGTGAGCAGTGATGTAAAAAATTATGTGAAATATTATGAACGTTTTTACCTTTTTTAATAAATTAATTATTCGGCACACACGTGATCCGCGGATTGATTTATGAAAAAAGAAAGAAAGTTGTGCGCATGTTCAGTCCACACACACAGCGTGGTCATGGCGAGCGGAGGAACGGAGGAGCTTGAACGCCCCGCGTCATTTAAATCCCCTGTATGTAGGGCTGGGCGATTTAAATCGTGAGATTGTTATGCGCATCTCGTCAGTAAAGCCGGTTCCTTGATTAGTAGTAAATCGCAACACAAGAAAGCCATATGACAGTAGGGCTGTCAACGAATATTTTAAATTCGAATATATATTCGAATAGTTTTAAAAAACAATAATCGAAGGTGAAAATTAATATTCGAATGTGGAAAAACACGCCCGCGGTAACAGATAACTGTCTGCTTTGCGTGAGGGCGCGCTGCCTGAGGGATCAGGGACAGCCAGGTCATTTTATTTAACGTTAAACAGAAACATTACTAAAGTGTAGGCTACTGTACTGACTGAATCGATATTGCATGAATAAGGTAGGTTGGATACAGCAGTTTCATGCACTGCAGGCTTCCACTGGTTTGCTTATTTGCCGTTTCATGTCAAGAAAAAGTTCCATGTTTACCACAGCACAGCTCGCTCGGAGCGTTCAATGTCGGTTCTGTAAACTTCAATTAATGTTAATAATATTTGTTTCAATCACTGAATGAAGCCTGCTATATTTGGAACAAGAGTCGCGACCTTAAATTGCTTGCGCAAAACTCTTGATCAGCACTCACCATTTGCTTGTATTTGTTGTTCATTTAAACCGTTATGAACCGCAGAGAGCGTGACGCCTCATTCGCGCCGCAGGTCCATGTTTAAAGGAAGGAGATATGCCTTTTTATGTTGCACTTTAAGTTGTTTTTCATTAATTATGTTAAAAAGAAGATATTATGCCTTGTGCACTTTAAGTTGATTTTATATATTTTAATTTAATAATTTAAAAGTGTTAATAAACAAAACAACATTTTTTTTTTTGCTGATACGAAAAATGATCCGATCCGTGAGTTTTTTGATCCGCTGCACCCCTATCTTCCAGTTATTATTTTTAAAACATTATAGCCACAAATCCTATGTTTCTGTAGTGTTACTTCCCAGTAACAATCAGGAGTATCACACTGCGAAGCATACCTAGATGATATACGTAATTTTCTCAGATACATGACCATCACATTTCTCAGATACAAGCCAGATACAGACACGCTTACTGAAGTTTTCTGTCGTTTGGCTAAAGCTTTTTTGACTTTGAACCTAGCGAAATATTATTTTGCAAAAGCCGTTGTGATTTACATAGGTAAAAAAGGTTGGTCATGGTCAGGTTCGCCCAGTGGAAGCTAAGGTCTCGGCCATTCTAGAGTTTCCAGTTCCCTTGAAGAGAGTTGCAAAGATTTTTGGGAATGGTTGGCTACTATGAGAATTTCTCCACTGTTGTCTCTCCATTAACTAACCTCCTGAGTCCCTCTAGGAAGTTTATATGGCGTGCGGAGTGAGCTAATGCTCTTTCTGCTGCAAGAGACATTATGTGTAATGCCCCTGTGCTCTCTGCGCCAAACTTCAACCTGCCTTTTAAACTGCAAATAGAGGCCAGTGCAACTGGGGTAGGAGCAGTTCTACTGCAGGAAGATGGCTCTGGAGTGGACCACCCGGGATGTTACTTCTCCAGAAAACTCTCCAAGTGCCAGCAGAATTACAGCACCATAGAGAAGGAAACCTTAGCTCTTGTCTTAGCTCTGCAACATTTAGAAGTTTACGTTGGAGGTAGTTGTTTCGTTTTGTTTGATAGGTTAAATAGACTCCCTTACTCCCAGGTAGCTTACATTTTTTTTTTTTTTTTTTTTGGCTTTAATCCCCTCCTGAAGCTTGAAGTGTCCTATCTTTTCTTTTGTTTGGGTTATTTTTACTGTTATCAACCTTACTCTTAACTGCTGTAAAAGAGACTTTACTTTACAATAAAAAATCCTAAAGAGTTACCCTGTGTGTGTGTGGTGAGTGCTGGGATTGCAGACAGAACCAACTCTCTCTCTCTTGTTTGTGCTTTATTTTGTGGGAATACGCTTTCTTTCCTTTTTAATAACATATGCTACTCCCCTGCCACCCGTAGACAAGATAAATATTAGGGGTGGGAATTGGCAAAAATGCGACGATTCGATAGTATAGCGATATTTGGGCCACGATTCAATATTATTGCGATTCTTAACATATTGCGATACAGCAAGTATTGCGATTCGATTCTGCGATATATTGCGATTCATGTCCCCTAGGGGCGTCGAAATTAATCGTTTCTACGATGCGTCGCAATGCAGATGAGGACGATTTGGTATCGGTTCAGTAATAGACCATAACCGATTATAATGTACTGACGTCATTTGTCGTGTACGTACGTGCTTTGTTGCGGTAGCATACAATGGCAGAAGGAGGTGAGACGCGATTGCAAGAAAATTAAAAATGCTCCAACTATTTTAAAGGACAAGTTCGGTATTTTACACTTAAAGCCCTGTTTTCAGATCGTTTCTGATGAAATAGAACGGTTAAGATTTAAATTTGGACACATGCTGCTGTCCCGAGAGTTTTCATTTTCTGTGGTAGCACCCCCCACCCCCCCCCCCCCCCACCTCCAGAATGGTTGCATAGGTGCACTGGAACAATCCTTCCTAAAACGCATTAAACTTTCGCTTACAAAGACGTGAAACTCACCGAGTGGTCAGGGGTGTTCACTGATATGCTCACACAAAAATCGCTGCAAAAGAGGCTTTCCAACAGGTGTTTTACCATTCGTTGTAAAACTGTGGACCTATTTTTCCAAACGCCTCACACCCGTACATTCTTCCGTTGAGAGCTTGAATAATAGACACTCGTACAGAAAGAATACAAACAACCCCATTTCCGTTTCCGGCGGCGGAGTAATACCGTACCTCACAGCACATCCAATACAGGTCAATGGAGTTGGACAAAAACTATGATAAAACATGTTGGAAAGCATCTTTTGCAGCGATTTTTGTGTGAGCATATCAGTGAACACCCCTGACTCGGTGAGTTTCACGTCTTTGTAAACGAATAACTTTACATCTGAGGCGTTTAAAGACTCCATTTGTCCATTATCTTGTATCTTACGTTATGGCCCCGTAGAAGCAGTTTTTGTAAAAATAGGCTAATGATTGCGTCATAATCACGCGACTCTCTGGAAATGACCGTATAGACAGGAAGAGAAGCTTGCGGGCAATCGGGGGGGGGGCGGAGGCATAAAGTTCGATAAAGTCAAGGGAGAAGCCCATAGAGAGAGTTATAAAGTTGCTCCTGCTCCTAGTTAATGGACAGCTCCTACTCACACTCTCTGTCTCTGCAAGTTTCGGAAGGGAATGATTCAGATTTCTCTTGGCACGGCTACTAGAAGACAGACGGGTTGCTCACGTCACATCTACGTCGTCAAGCTCAGTTTGAGTCTGCGCAGTACGCTCAGCCATCAGGAAGTGAGTGCTTCTAATTGACTTAACTTTTCTCCGTTGAAGTCTATGGGGTCGCTGTGTCCATTTATTTTACCGTCTATGGAATTATGACGGAGTGCAAACCAACCCGAACTAGCAAGGAGTGGGAAAGTTTCACAAAACTTCAAACCAAGAATGCTGTCGTGTGCAATATATGCAAGGCGGAACTTGCTTTTCACGGGAGCACAACATGCATGTTAAAGCACTTAAAGAGGAAACATGCCGGCACAAGAGGAGCCGGTGAGAGGTGAGTGTTCTCCAGCTGGAGCTAACCAACTAGCGGTAAATCTTTATTAGATCTTTATGCACTTAATTTCAATTTCAATCCATTGGCTAGCAAGCCTGCACCTGCTGTTAGCATTCCATTGACTCCCATTGACTTGCACAATCGGGCCAGCATTGCATCGTAACTAGCCTAACGTTTATAATTTTCACGTCTTCTTAAGTCTAACCAGTTTAAACATTCAAGCGATTTTAAACTATTCAGTACTCGCGCGCTCTCAGAGATGCATTTCTCTGCGTGCACAGTAAAGCCGCCTCACTAACAGCTCGCCAGTAGCAAAAGTTGTTTTTTTCGTAATTATTTATTCAGCATTAATAGTAGTGGTCGACCGATATTGGTTTTTTGATGGCCGATGCCGATGCCGATATCTTGGAGAGCAGGGTGGCCGATGGCCGATATAAAGCTGATATTTTTATATATATATTTATTTTAATCAATATTTAATAAATTATAAATAAATTATAAAACAAATTTTTAAAATAGACATGCTTTTATACTTTAGATGGCAACTTCTTAAATTTGCAATCCTATTACAGTATTTTTCACAAATTAATTGTTTAGAAATATATGAATATGTGAATAAAAAGTAACGTTATGTAAACACTGTAACAGGGCTCTCAGTAATCTGGTCATTTCGTGCTGGTAATCATATTTTTTCAAATAAAGACAAGGTAACGCTAATTTTACATACAGCACAGTGAAAACGTTATGAATATGACAGTTGGCAACTGGTTATATATCAGCATATTTTAAAATTAAGGATTTTTGATCGCGTCTCCTGTGAAGCTGATCTTCTGTTCACATTTAATCACGGACCGACCGTCAGTCGCAGGCAGTAATGCACACTTCACAAGATATCACAGTTGGATTCAATTAAATCTGCAAGGTTTGTGAAATTAAATGTTTATTAGATGTTCAGAGATTTGTTTAAATGACGTAGATGCGCATTTGCTGAATGTTGACGGCAATGAGAAAGTATTTTAGCCTGATTGTTTGCCTTTTCTGTTACAAATAATATAAAAGCAAACGCTTTACTTTACTTACTTCGCATAAGTTACCATTTACTTTCTTTGTTTGCCAGTTCTGTCTAACAAAGTATTAGATATGACTGACAGAGATCGTAAATTAATGAAGACGGAGAATGTGAGTGAGCGCTTTTTGATCTGACATCATCTGAAGAGCTGCCGTTGCCGTTCTCTTCAGGCGCTGGTGTTCTCAGCACCGCCCGTCAAAATAAAAGTCTGGAGCGCCGTCAAAATAAAAGTCCCGCTTTCAACTCATCGGCCAATCAGAAAAACTTATCGGCCGATGCCGATATTTCAAAAATGCCAAATATCGGCCGATATATCGGCCTTGGCGATATATCGGTCGACCACTAATTAATAGTCTAGGCCTATATATTTAATTTAGTCAGGACTAAAAGACTATCCAGTGTTATTTTACATTTGATTTCTTTATTCAGTTCCTGTAGTATTTCTGAATACTAGTGTTAGATCAACCCAAACACTTTTCTCTTTAATTGTATCTTTATTCTATTGTATTTGTGCTACTTTTTTCAATTTAATTCAAAGATTGAAATCAAGCTTCCATGTGTTGCATAAACTCTTAACAACAACAAAATGACCCCATTGTAAAAATGCAACGAGTGGGCAAACATTAAGGTGAGATCAATTTAATAAATTGTCTACAAAAAATAATCCCAGAAATTCAGGCCCTGATATTTATCTATCACCCAAAAGCCAGTATTGGTTTTCCTACACTGTTCATAGGCTTGCAGCTTCCATGTTACAGCTAATGCTGTGAGATTTTATGTTTTATCTTAAACATAAAATAACCTGATCGTGTTTGATCAAGGCAAGCGACTGTTCTGACTTGTCCAATTTTCAGCATAAATTTTTCATCTTGCATCAAAATCCTGTCTATTCATTGTATGCATTTGAAATATAGAGTTGGGTTTTAATGTACCCAAGCGTACCTAAAATAAAAAGTTTAATATACAGGTTTGTGGCTCTTAAATTCTTTTTATTAATTTAGAATCGAATCGAGAATCGAAATCGAATCGAATTAAAAGCTTGCGAATCGAAATCGAATCGAGACATCTAAATCGATACCCATCCCTAATAAACACGGCCGGATGACCGGATCCATGTTACACGCGACTCATTTGGATAATTTATTGTCCTGAATTACCACTGGGTGTGAATTGCGCTAAAAAAAATTGCCTCTTCTCTGACAAGCGTTACGCACATGATGCAGCTGCCATTCCCTATTTATTTATTTTTCCGTTTATTAAACGTGTGGTTTATGGGAGTGTTTTCTGTGTTGGCACAAATCTTTCGCGATGTCTTAACAGCCGGGACTCGCACACAACGCATCCGTTAATGTCCGATTTGCGACCATCCCTTAATGATTCCTTTTAATCAAAGAATATGATTTAATGGTTAAAACAACTGATCTGTCCAAAACTGAACTCACAAATCAGTGTATAACCATTTAACTCATAACCCCTCTGAAATGAGAATGCAAGTGAGCTTACTATAGGTCGACCGATAGTGGATTTTACCAATACCGATATTTAGGTTTGACCGTACGTGCCGATAATGATTAATCTGCCAATATTTTTTAAATGGATACTGGATAAAAAAACAAAAAAAAACATAACACTCAAAGTAAAACAGTGCTTAACTGAAATGTGCTCAATGAAATAAATATATAAATATGAATATATTAAAATGGGAAGTTCTACAGAATGAATTCTACAGAAAATAATTTAAACATTAAAATATTACAGATTTCTTTAGCTATAACCTAGAAACATTTCATAGGTAACACTTTGCAAGTCCCATTTGTTAACAAGGATGTTTTAGCTGGCTTTCATGAACTATAGGCTATGCATTATGCAATATACAATTTATATATACAATATTCAGGTTAGTTCATAGTACATTAACTAAAGTAAACAGATAAAATAAAAATTAATACTCAATTTAAAATGCATTATTAAATGTTGAAATCAACAAACTAACAATGGACAATACTACAACATTTATTAACCTTAGTTAATGCTAATAATTTAATCAAAAAGATGGCCATCTTTGAATATCTGCAAAGGCCAGAGCATTAACATTGAATAAATGTATATTACATGTATATTCTCTCACTTTATTTGCTTCTATGTTAGAACAGTTGATGATTATCGAATCAAAATTACAATATGTATTGCAGTGATAAAAAAGAATTGAATCAAATGCGTTTCTGATTTGTTTTCTGTCGGCTGCATGAACATATCGATGTTGAGAAAGCAATCACATCACTAGCTTTAAATATGCAACTTCGCCCAGCTAATGAATGCATTAAGTTAAGTGACCAGATGAGCTGGATATAAACTAATGCAAATAGATGGAAACAATTGCGACATTAAACTTTACAACAACATACTGTACAACAAAATCCTGTGGTAAAGCGTCCCAAAAAACAACACAACACTACACAATTGCCTGCCAGTTAGTTTTGTGTGGTACTTTTGATGGTTAACAACACATAGAATACCAGAGGAACTCTTTGTATGGGACGTGTCTAAAGCTTTGTTATCTTAATGTACCAGAACAGTCATGAAAGATTAATCTAAAATAGACACCAACCTGCTTGTTCCTCGTGTTTTATTATTCTCCAGGGTTCTGGTTCACTCGAGTCCTCCTCGATCTCCTCTTTTAACAAACACAATCTTCTCAGTTCAGTTGCAGCAACTCCACATATTCCTGCTCGATTCAAAACTAGTCACGTCTATGAGGATGGGAATATTACCGCTTACATGCATTTATAGACCCGATTCTAAATCTTTCTAGACCAAAAGTACATAAAGCCAGTAGCACGACATTACCGCCACCCGCTGGATTGGGGAGTGAAGCGTCGAGAGTCTGAGGGAAATACTGAGAAGCACCGAGAAGCACCTGGCAGCAGCCTGCAGATTTGGGCGGGGGTGCACCTGGGGCGGGGCTGCAATGCTTCTCATTGGTTAGTGGCAAGTGATGACGTCGATCGAGGCGGGGCCGCATCTGGGGCGGGGCTGCACGTCTCTTCCCGCCAACATCTCTTCTCATTGGTTAGTGGCGTTAAGTCATCATGACGTGATTCTAACATGTTTTCATTTCATTTCATTTTCTAACTTTACTTTATCATATCACACAAATAACTAGGACAGCGTAGGTCTGTGTGTGTGTGTGCGCGGTGTGTGTGTGTGTGTGTGTGTGTGTGTGTGTGTGTGTGTGTGTGTGTGCGCGCGCGCGCGCGCGTTTGCGTGGTGTCTGTTGTTTTGGTGGGATTAGGATATAGTGTTAAAAAGAAAAGGCCCTTAAAAAGAAATACAGTGGCAAAACTAAACCAGGAGAAGAAATATAGGATTTAAGAGTTAATAGTAATATTCAATGATATATTGTAGGATATTCTTTTCTATGAATACATTGATTAAATGTATTTTGATATTATTTTTATTAATATATATAAATATATATATAAATATAAGGTTATGAAAACCTTCAAGCTTTAAAACTATTTCAAACTTTTACGATAGGCTTTCTCAAGCCAAATTAAAGTTTGTGTTGACAAACTTTTTTAACTAGTTTGTTGTTCATAAACCAAGTAAGTCTCTTAGGTATTTTACAGACAAAGCCAATAACACTCAAGCATATCTTGTCTAACATTTTCCTATAATATGTTTAAAATATATAACAAATAAATTCCTTGTATGACTCTGTACTATGTTAATACCTCTCTTTAAAATGATTCCATATTGTTTGTTCTGTATTTTATCTAAATTAGGTGTTGTGAACTGGAGTGCATTTTCCAGAAAATATAGGCAAGAGTTCCGGGTGCCCTACTCGCTGACCCTGTGCTTGCACTGCACTGAAGTATACAAGCACTGCCCAGCTGGGTCTGTGGGTGATGGCCGAACGGGAGTCCTGCGGGGACTTTATTCTGAGAAGGAGGCTGAGGGCTGTTGCTCGGTTGACTGTTTTTTTTTTTCAGGCTGAGTAGATTGTGTGTGAGTGTGTGTGAGTGTACGTACGTGTGTGAGTGTGTGTGAGTGTGCGTACGTGTGTGTGTATATGCACACATACAGATCATCACGCACATCAACCGTACACACACACGCGTACGTACACACACATACACACACATGTACATACGTACACACACACACGTACGTACGTACGTACGTGTGTGTGTGTGAGTGTACGTACGTACGTAGGTGTGTGTGTGTGTGAGTGTACGTACGTACGTACGTAGGTGTGTGTGTGTGTGAGTGTACGTACGTGTGTGAGTGTACGCACGTGTGTGTGAGTGTACGTACGTGTGTGTGAGTGTACGTACGTGTGTGAGTGAACGTGAGTGTACGTACGCGTGTGTGTGTGTGTGAGAGTGTGAGTGTACGTACGTGTGAGTGTACGTACGTGTGTGTGTGTGTGTGTGTGTGTGTGTACACATGCGCATGTGTGTGTACGCACATACGTGTGTGTGCGTATGCGTGTGTGTGTGTGTGCGTATGCGTGTGTGTGTGTGTACGTACGCGTCTGTGTGCGTGTGTGTGTGTATGTACGTACGTACGTGTGTGTGTGTGTGTGTGTGTGTGTGTGTACGTACACGTCTGTCTGTGTATACGTATGCGCGTGTGTAGGTACAAGCGTGCATGTGTGTACGTACGTACAAGTGTGTGTGTGTGTGTGTGTGTACGTACGCGCGTGTGTGTACGGTTGATGTATGTGATTATCTGTATGTGTGCATATCTCTTTTACACAATTATTTTTGTTTTGAAATAAAAGTTATCACTGGTTTGAGTTTTTTTTTTTTTTTTTGGCATGCATAATATGGGATACAGACAGAGATTGACAATGTACTATATGTAGTTAGTTTAACTTAAAACTACTTTATTGGCATAAATGTTTTATAATAACCTAATGCACAAAAATAAACAAGAACTAGTACAGAGGAATGATTAAAATAAAAAAAATATAAGGTGCCATTAATGTTTACAGTAATTTTGTAATTTACACAGTGAAGTGCAACAGAATGTAAAAAAATGTTTACCTTAGATCAGACATAGTTAAAACTATGGATATATGCTCAACTACTTTTTGCTGCTTTAATTATTACTTTAGAATTGTTTTAATACTTTAGCATTTTATTTAGCATTTTATTAAAGTATTATTTCAAATTTGCGCAAGCGTTTTTAAGACGCGTGATGTCACCACTTAACGCAAATACAACGCCTGCGCTGTCAGCGCGATATGGCACGAGTTTTCAACCGCATTTCCTGTTTACCGTGGCGTCGACGTCATTACTGTGCCACTAAACAATAGGCTTGTTTGAGATGAGCAAAATCTGCGCAGAACCGATCATAGATATCATATATAAAGGCTAGATGTGTTGTGCACACTGCTGGCCAATGGAGGTCGACGTCCGCACGTGGCGGCCATCTTGCCACAGTGTACTCGCTCACTACTTCAATGGTGCATGTACTTTTAAATAACCATAACTTGCTCATTTTTTCTACCGATTTCCAAACGGTTTGGTTTGTTAAAACGTCAGAGATGTAGTTATGAGCAAATTTGACCTGATGTTGACAATCAATATGAAAATTTCTCCAACCTCCCTCCACTGACCATTCGTTGAAAACCTGTAACCATTTCATAGTTGAACTGTTTATTTAAATCTGATGAAGTGCTTGAATGTTTCTAACATGAATGTTCTTCAACATCATGAATGAATGAAGAATAAACACCAACCTCTTTGTTCTTCAGGATCTTCAGTGTGTTTCATTCTGCAGGGTTCTGGATCACTCATGTTCTCTCTGTCCTCTTTAATAAACTCAGTCTTTGCAGATTTCAGCTCTTCCTGATGCTCTGATGCTCGTCTTCACTTGCAGCTGATGGGAATTTACAGCATTTATTGGAGAATTACAGTGGGAGGAGCTTCACTGATGATGTGATTGCAGTGGGAGGAGCTTCACTGATGATGTGATTGCAGTGGGAGGGGCTTCACTGATGATGTGATTACAATTAATTAATCAATACAAATATTCTACAACATGCAGAAATATAGGAAATTTTAATAACTTAATGTAAATTCGTCCTAATATAAATAAATGTTAAGAAAAACAGTTAAAATCCTAAACAGAAATAAAGGTACATATCGTAGGCAACAAATCCCCTCCATAATAAATGAGGTGAAAACAGGAACTATTGTCATGAAATAAAGAGTGTTTTCAGCAGATCTGTTAATATTGATGAGCCTCAGACTATCAACACTCATTCAACAAGCCATTCAGGATCATCAGCAGATCATCTCACTTTATTCTGAGTGTTTGCTGTTAGAAACACATTATTTGACTCAGGATACGTGATAAAAGCCTATAAAACGGCCCTATTGAAAGACAATACTGTTATTTCTCACACTATGACTTCAGTAATACAAACAGTATGGCAGTACATGACACTCAGGTAAATAACTACCCTACAGAAGCATAATATTCCATATTAATCTAATTATTGTTGCAATAAAGTTATTTAATCATTAACAAGTTACAGTTTTATATGTACAGAAACTGACAATGATCATATAATATAACTTTTAAAAATAAAGAGCACCAGTAATATTTAACATTTCTAGTGTCAAACTTCATATTTAATATTTATTGGTTTTGATAATCTGTGTTTTTATTATTATTTTTGTTTATTTGATAGGATCAATGTTAAAGTACACCAAATCCTTATCTGACAAGAACCAGAAGATGCTTAATCATATTTATCTTTCCACCTGTAGTCCCTAATAGCCTAACATCTTCGGCATTATAGAAAAACTACCATGGCAAGAACCTTTTGACTAAAATGTTTAGTTTTAGTGGCATTTATTCATTCATTTTAATATAGTTTTTTTTTATTAATTTTACTGTGTTCAGTTAGCTTTAAGAAAAGAAATATGACTATTTGTAAAAGGTAAAAGTTTTTTTTTATTATCTTTAATATTTTACATGGGTTTGATTCAGATTCAGTTAGATGGTCAGTTTACAATGAGATGATGCAACTTACCCTCTGACTCGGATCAACATACCCCTAAACTGGGTACCCCTCCCAGAGCTGAGCAAAATACTTCACATCTTTCTGAACATCAAATCTAATGACATCACTGAAACGTTCTGCATCATAGACTTCCTCTTTAGCAGCGAGTTGTGTCATCTCATCCAGTGTCTCCTGCAGTCGTCTCCTTCCCTCCATGTGTTTCTCTCCGGCTGTGATGTCTGAAACGTTCTGATGCACAAACACACAGCTGGGATTCAGTCTGACCGTCTTCATCCTCATGAAGGCCTGAACAACAATCTGAAGAATGTCCTGTCATGATCCTGCCATATAGTCCATGTGTTTTTATTAGTCTTGAGGCAGGATCATGATAGACTGATGTTTTATGTGCAAACACATGGCCTTTTGTTGGGCCATGTGCTTGTGTTGTCTCGTCATCTAGCCCCGCCCTCCTTATCCTCGTTTAGTCATTATTGCTTCCCCATTATCACCTGTGTCCTTCATTAGTTTCTCTCTATTTAATCCCCTCGTGTTTGCTGTCCTGGGTCGGTTCATTGTCAAACTTTGTCAAGTATGTTTGTGAGTATCCTGTCAAGAGTTGTCATCTTGTTGAGCTATTTCTTGTATCAGCTGTTTGTTTTCTTCTAGTTATCTGTCAAAGTCATAGTCTAGTTAGTCACCATTGTCCTGTCTTGTTTTGCCCCCTTGTGGGCTTTGTTTTCCCTATTGTTTGTATATAATAAACCGTGTGCTTTGACTACTGTCTGCGATTGGGTTCATTCCCTTCATCACCCTTCCAACATCATAACATCTCAGATGGGTTTTCTCCAAAGACGTTGATCAGTGTCAGATTTCCAAGACCAACAACAAATGTGGCCAATTCATTATCATGATCTCTTGTTGATCTTCCAGTCAGTTCTAGAGCACGAAGACCCTCAGTATCGACAACCAGAATATAGTCAAAGTTCATCTGTGTTTTCATCTCGTCTGAGACTCTGACCAGCTGCATGAGAGCTCCTCTGGTGCTCCTGCCAGCTCTGACGGCAAACTGGAGCCCAAACATGGCGTTCAGCATGGTGGATTTCCCAGAGCTCTGAACCCCTAAAACTGACAGCACAAAGACTCTGGTTTGGTCTCCCAGTTTCTAGATGAGTTCATCTAGAATAACAGAGATCCAGACCAGAGGAACATGAGCAGCATCTCCATCCATCAGCTCCAGTGGAAATCCAGAGATCATCATCTCTGCTGCGAGACTCGGGAGAGAAGAGAAGTGAACCTGCAGGTCTTTCTTTTGCTTCTTCACAGATGAACATGATTCATATATCTGACTGATCTCCCTCATGATGTGCTCCAAACCAAAGGCTGCAGCTTGAAGATCCTCAGATAATTTCTCAAGTTCAGTTTGTTCAACTTTGAGTTGTTCAGATTTTTCCTGTGTTTTTTTTTTTCAGTTTCATGACTTTTGACCACTTTTCATCATATTTGTGATGAAGAAGAGAAAGGTCAGCTGATGTATATTCATCCAGAAGGATGCCGAGCCACTTAATGAAAAACATCTTATGTTTATCATCTGAATTAATTTGTCTTATGAAGAGCTTTATAAACTCACTGATGTCAGATTCATGCGGATTTCCTTCATCTCTGTTTGTTTCCTTCTGATGTTCATTTCTATATTTTCTCCTTGAGGTCGATGTAGTTCTTTGTTCTTCTGGATCCACTGATGCCACAGTTTCTCCTGATGAGGCAGAAATGATTCTTTGATTTGTGTCAGATCTTTCTTCTCCAGTAAACTCATCATCTGCTGTGCTGCTTCTCTTCCTCTCCTGCAGTCTTCATCATCTTCCTCATCTACTCTGATGTCTGAGAGTTGTGATAGAAATTTTACATTTAGATGTGTTCTTTTACTTTTAGATGTGTTCTTTTACTTTTAGAAGTGTACAACTTGTATTAACATCTTTCACTTTATTTTTACTCATGAGCATTTAAAGAAATATATTCATATAAGCTAAAGCACGTTATTAAAGATGTGTAATCAAGTGTTTCAGAAAAGCATAAGTTAAGACAAGCTTGCAGGGACAAAATGTTTTGAGTGACAAAATGTTTTGAGTTATAGGAGACTTAGTAGCAAAGAGACTAAGAGTACTCAAGTGACCTATTGTTGGTGAACTATGTGCGCAGCTCAGATCAAAATAACGATAGACAAAAGGTGTGAATTTTGAGCAGCAGCTAAAAACAGGAACTTGTATCTAGGCATGATATTGTTCTGTTTGGATATAATTTATGCAAGACAAAGATTTTGGACGAGATGCCTCCTTTTAAGGTAAACGAATGGTGAAGCCTAACCAGGATGTGTTTTGTGTATATAAGCTGGGCAAAAAGCAGAAGTCGGGGCCTTCCCATACCAGATGCGTTCTGTATGTGAATGTCTATTTCTTGCAAGAAATAAAGCTGATCTTTGTTAACCTTTGAGATGTCCTACTGTCTTACAATTATTGATTTGAAGTTGAGAAAAGAATTTCCACCACAAATGGCGACGAGGAATGGGAATCGCAAAGCTGATGACCTCCGTGGACGAAGCAATTGATTGAACATCCCAAAGACAAGAAAGTCTCTGGCTCCGGTACCCCAACGCTAAAACTGCAAGGGACGGGAGAATTGTAGACACCACGGCAGGCCTAGGTGGACGCGATCCCGAATAAAGAACCAAGCTGCAAAAAGCACGGTGAGAGAAAATTATTTACGTGGTAAATAAGAAAATTATTTGCGTATTGAATATTTTTCCTAAAAGGGTCAGGATTTTTGGAATAAGCCTGAAAGTAATTTCCAAAAGGATTTTGAGAATAAGCCTGAAAGTAACTTCTTAAAATGCCGTGTTAATTGTTTTCCCAGAAGGGCCAGAGTTTGAGAATAAGCCTGAAAGTAAGTTTCTCAAACGTCTAGACAAGGTGGCCAGTTTGAAATAAGCCTGAAAGTAACTTTCAAACATTTGAGAAGGCACTTGTCTGGGAAAAAGACCTAGCATCGACGGATGTGGGCATTTTTGAAAGTCCTAGATTGACGGATTTAGGCAGGCGTGGTGGCCACGCTAGGGGAAAGAATTAACACAGTGAATATAGTACGTGGTGACCACGTGAGGAGAAAGATTTAAATACGCAAATATAAATACTGAAGAATTTAAATACGCAAATATAAATACTGTTGAGTAAAATTTGTGCAAAATGGGTAATGTTAATGATAAGGAATTGGAGACAGTGGATTTCTCAAAAGGGTGGCATCATAGGATACCACAGTTAATTAATGTGTGTTTAATGTAAGCATAAGTGTTTAATGTCTGAGTGTAAGCCATCTGCAAAAGACAAAGGAAAATTGGACAAAAAACAAGTCCAAAAATATACAGAAAAATATACAGATGACTTTAATGGTCGAATTATAGATGTATGGTTAAATGAGGCAATTACCAGACAAAGAAAACAGATAAATGCAGCATTAGCAACCATTAGAGAGTGCAATCAGAGGAAGCCAGAAAGAGGAAGCCAGAGAAAAAAAAACTTTACTAAACTCTGTTTCTAATTCTTCCGAGGAAATGAGATGCATGAAAACCCGCCTGGCTGAGGACGACCGCTGTCCGGCTCCCTACTCCCCCTACCAACCACCACCAACAGTGGTCCTCCACGAACCACAAAGACAACCAGGAGCAATGGGAGGTCAAGATCCTGAGGAAGACAAAGAAGAAGAGGGAACGAGTCTGCAAGCAAGACCACCAAGACACCCTGAACATCGAAGCTTGCTAGGTTCGATCACCCTGCCCTCTGCTCCTCCAGACTACACTCCTCCATCTCCAAAATTCGTAAATGTACACCAACCCAAAGAGAAGCACAGGCCAGACAATCAAAGATAAGTACGTATGAAGAATATCTGAAAACTGTTTTTTTCTGGACGGTCTGGACCCTGAAATAGGGAAAAAGGTCAAAATAGCGTCTGGAAGAAATCCGGCGACACGCAACGCATCAACAACAGCTGCTGAGAGACCAAGCCAAGAACAAACAGGAAAAGATTGACAAAGACACTCAACTGGATCTGCTGAAGATGGGGTGGAAGAGGACGTGGAATGGGTGACCGACCCGCAATGGACCCTGAAGTTTGTTACAATTGTGGGCGAAAAGGACACTGGAGAAATGACTGTCCGGATCCTCCAAAGAACAGAGGATTCCAACAGCCACCAGAGCCACAAGGAGATTGAAAGAAGGAGGGGGAGGGGAGCGACGGTGAAGGGTCTGACTCCCAGGTGGTAAATATGTTTAATCTTATGTCTTTTTCTGCTCCTTGCAATGAAGAAAATATGCTTGCTGTTTCTTGCAATGAAGAAAATTCGCTTGCTGACACTGAACGAATGTATAAAGCATTTGCAAAATTACCAATGATTGATATCAGTATCGAGGGTAGGAAAATTAATTTCTAAATTAACAGTGGAGTGAAGAACTCAGTAATTAAAAATGAACAATTGCCTGATATAACTGTATTATCTGGAAAATGGACTACCTCCAGAAGTGCCACAGGGCATCTGGTAAAGGAACCATATACAGCAGATTTGTCTTGTCAGATTGGTGATCACTCATTTTCTAATGCTTTTCTTGTAACTGCTACCTGTCCTTGTAATCTTCTGGGAAGAGATTTGATGTGTAAACTAAAGCTGAATTTGTATTGTGATGACAGTGGCCTCACTGCTGATATGAATATGGTGCGAAATGCCAACTGAAATATTATATGTTTTTAAATGGAGCACTCCTCAGTGTGGTCTGCAAAACAAAGCCACAGATAGGATGCCTCCTGACCATGATTTCATGGAAGAAAGTGATTTGCATTGCACATGTCATGTTAGCAGTGAGCCAGATGAAATGTTTGCTGAAAAATGGTCTGAACTAGAGATTGAGGAACTGAAAACCTCAGAGTTAATTTGGTCAGATAAATGGTGTGCTGTGAAGGTTGAATTGACTGATAGCCAAGCATCACTGTATGATGTTGAGGGGGCCGTCCCTCACATCTTTTTAGCTAAACCACAGACTGCAGAGTGGAGAGAATTGGGGCTTTTTGTGAAACAATGTGACTCACTAAAAGATTGGTGGCTGACAAAATGTGTGGCCATCTGAGAGCACAGGGTTTTACAAACAGTCACTACTACTAAGAGAAAATATTAAGGGAATCAGAACTGTTAAAGTGATGAATAAATAGTACTACATGAATTGCACGTGTTTAAATATTATACTTTTTATATGAAGGCGTCTAGAATTTGTATCCCGTTATCCCTGGGAGACAGTGTGGAAAAATGGTTTTGATCTATGAGATTCTAAGAGTCAATGGTTTACTGTATGTTTAACTAAGATACTTTTTTGTGCATTGTGCATATGGGAATGAGATTGGGTGACCAACTTTAAATATAAATTGTGGGTTGACAAAAATATTGGTCACTCCATTTCATTTAAAAGGTAATTTTCTAGATTCAATAGAAACAATGTTTTCTAATTATGAACATTTGAAATCACATGCTGTCATCATCAGGGGTACGAGATAGAAATGTTATTTTTTATGTTGTCCATGGATCAAAGATTGTGTGAAGATTTTCAAATCTTCTTTTAAATAGCTTATGAGCAACAACAAAAAGTTGGGAAATTGAAATTGTGCAGAGAATGACAAATTGCATTTGGGAAATTAAAACGGATTCTCTCAACTGCAACTGTAGGTCTATACGATTTCTATTTAAAGTGTTTAATCTAGTTGATTTTGAAAAGTTAGGTTTACGTTCACGGTGTTGAACTCAAACACATGACGACTGCATCGGACAACTGAGAATTGATATCCTAACGTTCAGACACTGTTGCAAGGGGAATGCCACAGTGTGTCTACGTTCAGTAGTTTCTGTCGTCGTCGAACTTTGTTACCGTTCATATTTGGTGGTATTCCACTCCTAATATATGTTCCCCATTCAGTTCATAAACTGCTAAGGCAGACAAGAATGAATGAATGAATGAATGAATCTCTGGCCAGAGAGGTGTGTGTGGAGTGTGTGAAAGTGAGAGTGTGAATTATGGTGTTGAGAGACATAAATGATGTCAATCAAAACAGCTGTATCTAAAAAATTAAAATATGACCCAACAGGGAAGAAAATATTCCCAATAAAATAATGGCCATGGATGATTTTGACTAACTATCCTGAGCTGGGTTGTTGTTGTGGCAGAAATAAACAATGCCACACACGTACAGCGTATAACTTTGGGAAGGAAGAGAGCAAGCTAGCTTGCCCTGTCCACCCAATACTTAACGTTTTACTTTTTACAGGATGTCATGATGGATCTCATCGAACAGAACTGATTCTGTTCCAAATGTATAAAATATTGTCTTGTTACTGTTTAACATGAAATTTTACAGGTCTCATCAAAAAAGGACGACCGGCCGGATAAGCAGATGAGTCTGGCGACATGATACATGTTGTCACTAACAAAAATACTTAAGGTCTCCATTCACAGGTTGTTCTTATGGTTCACTCCACAAACAAGGTCCAGTGGACTGCGGTTGTGTTCTGAGGAAAAATCTTGCAACTATCAGCAAGGTTGCAGTGTGTGACACCTCCGTCCAAGCATATCGACTTAAACTACGCCAACCAGCCCTCAGCAACCCCAAACGCCGACACCAACGACAACGCACAGCATCAAGTGGGGGATCAAAGGAAGTGCTAGTAACTTTCCTCCCTTGCCGACGTGGGAGAGCCCATTGCAACGTTTCGCAAAGAATCACCCTGGTGAAGATGGAACGTCCATGGGGCAACGAGATGATCAACACATCTGGAGGAAGATGTGGACCAACTAATGGTTTAAGCTTAGCATAATAATTAATTGTGTGTTATGTTAATTGATGTTTTATTTGTTTCAATCAAACTATACTGTAGGACTGAGTATTTAGAACTCATGATTTGAACAATTACTAATTAATAGGTACATTCAGGTACTCGTAAATTAAGAAGAGGAAAATGTCTTAATTCTGTAGAGTATAGGGACTCTAAATAGGTACATTACTGTAAAGATGATAAATAATCTATAGGGACTATTTTTGAAGAAACTTAAGGGGTTTAGAACCCTAATTCAGATATCATAGATGCTAAAAAAAAAATTTAATAGTTGTAATAGTTGTTCTCTAATAAGAGAGAATAAGTTACTATGCTGGACTTAGGTCCGAATAGATAATTGGGAGAACTTCTATAGCGATTAATTAATGACTACATTAAATATTTTTTAGGTGTTTCCATTTGTTAAAATAGCAAAAGAAAAACTTTCAAAAGGAGATTGATTTTTGGGAAACATATTTAATTTCTGGATATTATTGGTTAAAGAAGTTACCAGTGTGATTATTGAAATGTTCCTTTCATGTATTGTCTAATGTCTGTATTTGATATCTGAGAGGTGACTGCAGGTCTAGTCTATCTAGGAATACGGTAACAGTGCTTGCTAATTTAGCCAGGCTTCCATAAATGAAATATGGACTTGCTTTGTTGAGAAAGGTCTTCAACGTGTTAAAATATATATACATATATATATGTAGGGGGCATAAAGTTAAAACCAAGACCAAGAACAATGTAACACAAACATGTTAGATTTAAACTGAAATGAATCTCAACAGTTAGAACATTTCAGTGAAATAGAATATTTGCTCATAAAACAAAATTCTAAAAAGCTTTCTTAATTTAGAATGAAGTTACAGATTTAATGATCTGGATCAATGGATCCATTATGAATTAATTCCGCATTGCCAACAAATAGAAGCAGGACATGTTAATTCTGGAAAAATAGGATTTTAGGATAGATAATAAAAGATTAAATGACATATCAGCAGCTAAAGCTATTCTCATGGCAACAGCTGGGTGAGAGTTAATTTTAAAATTAATGACATTGTTTGAAACAAAATAATATAATTATTGATATTTGTGTTAAGGATAAAAATGAAAGTATTCTAGAACTTTTTGGTTAGATTTTATTACACAGATCCTTAAATAGATCTGACTAAGTAAAACAATCGCCTGCTTGAATTAAAAGCTAGTAAAACATGGTTAAGAAAAATGGTTAATCAGCAGTATCAGCCTGTTAAAGGCCTAATAGATCAATGTGATTCGAAATTTAGCAAAGGATAATTTAGCTTGATTCAAAGTTAAAAGGCAATGTACTATGGTATGATTAGTTTTTTTGAAAATAGAATTAGATTGCTAGAATTAGAATGTTGGGAAGAAGATGAAGTTGAGGTTACAGTGCCTGAAGGTGAGGTATACGAGAACGAGAGCAAACATGAGTTTGACTAAGAAACTAAGAAAATTTACCTGTTGTAAATTACTATGATTATGGAGAAGTAAATGTCAAATTTTGTGTATGTTCTTTGAATGAACAAATGGGGGATTGTGATAGAAATTTTACATTTAGATGTGTTCTTTTACTTTTAGATGTGTTCTTTTACTTTTAGATGTGTTTTTACTTTTAGAAGTGTACAACTTGTATTAACATCTTTCACTTTATTTTTACTCATGAGCATTTAAAGAAATATATTCATATAAGCTAAAGCACGTTATTAAAGATGTGTAATCAAGTGTTTCAGAAAAGCATAAGTTAAGACAAGCTTGCAGGGACAAAATGTTTTGAGTGACAAAATGTTTTGAGTTATAGGAGACTTAGTAGCAAAGAGACTAAGAGTACTCAAGTGACCTATTGTTGGTGAACTATGTGCGCAGCTCAGATCAAAATAACGATAGACAAAAGGTGTGAATTTTGAGCAGCAGCTAAAAACAGGAACTTGTATCTAGGCATGATATTGTTCTGTTTGGATATAATTTATGCAAGACAAAGATTTTGGACGAGATGCCTCCTTTTAAGGTAAACGAATGGTGAAGCCTAACCAGGATGTGTTTTGTGTATATAAGCTGGGCAAAAAGCAGAAGTCGGGGCCTTCCCATACCAGATGCGTTCTGTATGTGAATGTCTATTTCTTGCAAGAAATAAAGCTGATCTTTGTTAACCTTTGAGATGTCCTACTGTCTTACAATTATTGATTTGAAGTTGAGAAAAGAATTTCCACCACAGAGTTTGGCCACATCTTCAAGTCTGAAAGTGGAAGATGATTATGAGAGACAATCATTTGTCGCTCTTCTGAGTTCTTCAGATACATCTGACTGATTTTTGTCTTTCAAACCAATTTTGATTTTACCTCTCTTCAGCTCAGATAATGCAGATTCATCCTCAGTAAATAGACAAATGAGTGGCTTTCTGTTCCTGAACAGGTTTTGTATCTTTGCTACATGTCTGTCATTCCTGTCCAGTTGTGGAAGAAGAACAACATTGACTGAGGCCATTTCAGAGAGGATCTGCAGCTGTTTCTCATGGTCTCCTGCATCCCCGTGTAGATTACAGAACGCAACACAGTCAGTGAATTTATCCGTGTCTTTCCCAGAGGGGCAGAACCAGGCGATCTCCACCACTCCATCCATCAGGACTCTGGATCTGGTTTGACTGATGGTTTCATGGTTGGTGTTTCTCTTCTTCCAGCTCTTGTTGATTTGTCTGAATGTCCAGAGATGAAACTCAATCTGTTGTGTGAATGGATCAGGAACAAGCAGAGGCAGAGCGTACTGACACTGGGACAGTTTAGTGACCATCAGCTGCTTCAGGAGACCATCAGCACAGTGAAATACGGCCATCTGAACATCCATCGGGTGAATGAGTTCAGATTGACTGTCTCCTTTGTTTGACATAGACATTTCACTGGTCTCTTTAGCATGAATATATCTTGCTCTGTAGTTCAACATCAGTAGTTGTTGTGTGAAAATCTGAATCCGCTCCTCTTCAGCACAAGACTCATGTGACTGTAATGAATGTTTGGTTATCCGAAGAACATCTGAAGCTCTCAGTTTGTTGAGGTGTTTGACTTCAACATGGAGTCTGTGAAATAGATGCTTGATTGTTTGTCTTCCACTTCTCTTCAGTTTTTCTTCAAAGTTCTGTTGTTGATCTTCTCTTATGTTTATTTCTTCTTTCAGTCTCTTCTCTAAATCCTCTAGTTGTCATTGTCTCTCTCTTTCTGTTCTCTCTTTCTCTCTGATTATTCCCTCCATTTCACTCTTCAGACTCTGAATCTGTTCATTACAAATTAATAATTTGCAGGGACATAATGATAAGTAGTGTTGCAGGAGACATGGGAGAATGCAAGATATAACAGAGATAATTTTAGTCGAGTAGGCAAAGAGGTAGCAATAGAATTTGGAGTATTTGATATGAAGATGAGCCCTGCAGTTGTATATCCGATGGTGGCTCCATGGGTACTTGTTTGGCCTGATATTGACTGGTATTTGTTAGAGTTAAAAAGGAAAGGAAAAGATCAAATAGATTTGGTAAGTGTGGTGTATCGTGTGGAAGACAATAAACAGACTGAGCAGAACTACCGTAACACGTCTTTACTCTGTTGTTTCAGTGAACAGACTCGCAACTACGGATTTCGCATTGGCTCAAATATTGTTTGCCAAACAATACTTAACACAACCACTGCCATTTCAATAATGACCCACAAGGTGGCAGCCTTAACCTGTGAATACACAAGTCTATTATATTCCTCCCTTTTTAGTTTTAAACAAGAACCCTTTTAAGTTTAGAAATAATAAGCAACAACTAACTTTGCATTTAAATCTCACAACCAAAATAAATCTACTGCCCTAAATAAACCTAAATCTCCGGCAAAAAATGTACTTCCTATTTTCAACAAAAAAATGTCTCTTGGCAGTTTGCATTCACTGTGCAGATTTACATTTACCTACAAAATACTGCTGCTTATAGATTCAGTCTTTTAGGTGGTACACAGACCCTCTCTGTGTACCGCCGTTTCTCAGGAGAGTTTTTGTTTGAAGTGTGAGATGACACCTCGACAACCTGTTCCGTTGTTTTAGTGAGAACAGTAGGTGGTATTAGCGTCACTGGTGCACTAGGCAAAACAGCTGGAAAAACACAGTCCATAATTACTGGCGGCTCATTTTCAACCTCTGGTGAGGGCAAGCTTTTTTGAAGTGTCTCAACATTTCCTCGCCATGGTAACATGTGGTCGACATGCACTGTGCGCTGCCTCTGACCCTCTTGCACCAAGTATGTAACAGCTCCCAGTCTTTTTAGTACTTCTGCCTGACTCCATTTCTCCACTCCTCCCCTGAAATTTCGGACGCGGACCCCTTCCCCCTCCTGAAAGAAACGAAGAGATGAGCCATCACGGTCATGATGACGTTTCTGTGTGGCTTGTTTCTCTTCAATCTGTCTGGCAAACGTGGGCTTAAGCAAACTGAAACGAGTTCGGATCTGGCGTTTCAGGAATAACTCAGCCGGTGTCCGTCCAGTCACGGTGTGGGGTGTACTGCGGTACATGAGCAGGAAATTTGCAAGTCTATGACTGAGTGGCAAGGGAGCCTTTCCCTCCGCTTCCAACACATTCTTCGTCAGCGCACGTTTCAAGATCTGCACTGACCTCTCTGCAGCTCCATTTGATGCAGGATGGTATGCAGGTACAGCAGTGTGTTTGATACCGTTTCTCTCCAGAAACTGTGTAAACTCCTTCGACACCAGCTGTGGACCATTATCTGATACCAGCTCTTCTGGCAGTCCATACGCAGAGAACAAGCTTCGCAGCACTACAATTGTGTTGTGAGACGTGGTGGAAGACATGGGAAAAACTTCTAACCACTTTGAATGGCTATCAATGACCACCAGAAAATACTGCTTGTCCTTCTCAGCAAAATCAATGTGAATCCTCTGCCACACTCTTTCCGGCCATCTCCAGTGGTGCAGCGGTGCGACTGCTGGCATTTTCTGAACAGCTTGGCAGATTGAGCAACCTTTCACCAGCTCTTCTATTTCCCCATCACAGCCAGGCCACCACATGTAGCTGCGAGCGAGAGCTTTCATGCGGCAGATACCTGGGTGCACATGATGAAGGTCTTCCAGTAAGCGCTGGCGATAACCTGGGGGTATGATGACTCGCTGGCCCCAAAGAATGCAGCCTTGTTCCGCTGACAACTCCTGCCTGCGTATGAAATAAGGCCGCAGTGCTTCCTCCTGAACATGACTTGGCCATCCATTCATTGTGTAGCTCCACACTTTGTTCAGTATAGAATCTTTTAAAGTAGCTCTCTCAATGTCTTTTGCACCCACTGGTAGTTCCTCCACGTGTGAGAAGTAAAAAATACCTCCCTCTTCTCCTGTGTTGTCGAATGAGGCTCTGGGTAGGCGGGACAAAGCATCAGCGTTTGCATGATCAGCTGATCTTCTGTACTCAATATCATAGCTGTATGCCATGAGGATGAGAGCCCAGCGTTGCATCCTTAATGCTGCTAAAGTTGGAACCGCTGACTTTGGTCCCAGGATAGTTAACAGTGGTTTGTGATCTGTTATGAGTGTGAATTTCCTCCCATACAGATATTTATGGAATTTCTTAACTCCAAAGATGATGGCAAGTGCCTCCTTTTCGATTTGGGCATATTTTCTTTCAGCCTCAGTTAATGTCCTTGATGCAAAAGCCACAGGCCGTTCCTCTCCATTTTCCATGACATGAGAAATCACCGCCCCTACTCCATAGGGTGACGCATCACATGCAATCCGGAGTGGCAACCGGGTGTCGTAATGCACCAACACTTTATTTTTCTGTAATAGCTGCTTTGCATCTTCAAATGCCTTAGCACACTCAGAAGTCCAAACCCACTTAGCCTCTTTTCTCAGCAGGTTGTGCAGAGGGTGGAGGATGGTGGAGGAGTTTGGCAGGAAACGGCTGTAGTAGTTAAGAAGACCTAAGAAAGACTTCAGCTCAGTGACATTTTTTGGCTCCGGTGCTTTGTTTATGGCTACAATCTTTTCATCAGTGGGGTGCAGGCCATCCTGGTCAATGCGATGTCCCAGATACTCCACACTGCTCTGAAAAAACTGACATTTTCACTCGGACACCATGTTTTTCCAGACGTGTGAGCACTTCATCCAGTCTTTTTACATGCTTCTCCTCAGATGAAGCAGTTATGAGAATATCATCCAAAAAACATGTCACATGATCCAGCCCTTGTAAGATCTGGTCCATAACAGACTGAAAAATTGCAGGTGCGCTGGAAACACCATAGCTGAGGCGATGAAATTTGTACAGGCCCTTATGAGTGTTGACTGTCAAATACTTCTCTGACTCTTAATCTAACATCAGCTGCTGGTAAGCATGAGAGAGGTCAAGTTTACTGAATGATGTTCCTCCTGCTAAAGTAGCAAACAGATCTTCAGTGTTAGGTAGTGGGTATGTCTGCTCTTCCATACACCGGTTAATACTGACCTTGTAATCACCACAAATCCTAATTGTTTTATCTGCCTTTGGCACGGTGACTATCGGAGAGGCCCACTCACTTTTCTCAGTCTTTGAAATCACTTTCATTTTCTCCAACCTGTCCAGCTCCTTTTCTACTGCTTCCTTTAATGCGTAAGGAACTGGGCGAGCTTTGCAAAGGATTGGTGTGGTGCCTGGTTTTACGCGGATTTTGGCTTTAAAACCCTCTAAGCAGCCTTGGTTCTCAGAGAACACTGCCTGGTGGCGCTGTAACACCTCGTTGACTCCTGGGGTCCCCTCTACCTGTGTAAGCACCCTGTGTACAGTGAAAATCTGTTTCCAGTTCAGGTGTAGTTCCTTTAGCCAGTTCCTACCAATCAGAGCTGGTCTACTTCCCTTTACAATGACCAGAGGTAAGGTGACTTGCTGTGTTTCATACTTCACTGGTATCCTGATGTATCCTCGAACAGCGATACTTTGACCTGAATATGATTTTAGCTTTAACTCGGGGGCTGGTTTTAAACTGAATTTATTCAGATTCGTCTGGTAGAAATCCTCAGATACCACTGACACAGCTGACCCTGTATCCGGTAGCATTGTTGTACTCTTATCACCCAGTGCGACATCCACTCTGTACCCCTTTTCACAGCTTGAGGTGGAGTATACTGTATACACTCCAAAAAGTTCAGCCTCTTCATCCTCTCTGCATGTATTTCCTTCAGCTTCCACATACTGAGTTTGAGAAATGGCTTTTCCCTTTCTACATGCACGGGCTATGTGTCCAATTTTGGAGCAGGTATGACACTTTTCATTTTTAAATCTGCAGTCACGTGCTGAGTGTTTTCCCCCACATCGGTAGCATGTCTGTTGTTGTCTCCAAAAGTAATTTTTTACTCCTTTTTGGCCTTTGCTTTGTGCTTTATTCTCATTTTGTCGTCTAAACTGTCCTTTCCTCCCCTTCTCAGAAAAGCTTGCACTTGACAGGGCATTTACCTGATGAAGCTCGCTGTGTCCAGAAAATTCCATTGATTTCTTTGACGCCAGTTCCATTGCTACTGCAATCTCACAAGCCTTTGGGAAGGTCAGATCCTTTTCAGACAGCAATCTGCGCTGCACGGCATCCGAGCGTAATCCACTCACAAAACGATCTCTCAGCGCATCATCCAGGTACTGTCCAAAAACACAGGTAGCTGATAGCTGCCTCAAAGCCACCACATAATCAGAGACAGTTTCACTCTCTTTCTGGTTACGCTTCTGGAACCGAAACCGTTCCGCGATTACAATCGGTGCCGGCTTGTAATGTGTGCTCAGTGCTCTCACCAGATCAGCGTACTCCATAGCACTCGGTACTGTTGGCGACACCAGATTCTTCAGCAGCTTATAAGCATCAGCCCCAATCACAGAGAGAAACACACACACCTTCTTTTCATCCTTGATTTCATTTGCCAACATCCACTGTTCCAGACGTTCCAGATATTACTCAAAATCCTCCTTTGCGTCATTGTATTCATCCACACGACCGATTGGCACAGCCATGGCAGATTTTTTCCGATGCTAACTACTAATCCAACACGTGCCTGGTTCCTCCGGAAAAAAAAAAAACTACTTTTTTTTTTACTACGACCAGTGTACGTGACTCTTACAGTCCATTTATGCCGTGGTATTCATTTAACCCTCTGATGGTCTTCGGTCACTTCTGACCGAATAATTTTCTGTTTTGAATTTTTAAAAATCACAGCTTCATCGGAAGGTTATGATACTTGGTGACTTTTCTGGGATTAGGTATGTGAATACCAAAAAAAAAATGAGGTCATGATCCGAGCATGCTAAGTGGCCGTAAAAAAAATAGTCCCTTTCATGGTCTTCGGTCAAAAATGACCGACCCATAGGAAATGAATGGGAAATTGACAAAAACGCAAAAATTCTCTGAACTTTTGACTGTACAATCTACAAATCGGCCACGATTCTAAAAAAAAGTACACCGCAGTAAAGGGGTGACACTCTACAACATCAAGAGTGCAAAAAATTCACACCCACCCACACACACACACATACAAACACACTTTTATACACATACACACCAATAAATTCAGACTACAAAAATCTGTTTTGAATTTTTAAAAATCACAGCTTCAGAATGTTACGAAACTTGGTGACTTTTCTGGCATTATGTATGTGAACACGCAAAAAAATTGAGTTCATGATCCGAGCATGCTAAGTGGTCGTAAAAAAATTAGTCATTCCCCCATAGGAAATGAATGGGAAATTGACAAAAACACAAAAATTCTCTACAAATCAGCCACGATGCACAAAAAAAGTGCTCAGCAATGAAGGGGTGAAGCTCTAAAACATCAAGAGTGAAAAACATAACATAATTAATAATTATAATTAATATATGTATATATAATTAATATAATAATTATTAAAATTATTAAAATAATAATTAATAAAATGTTATAAACCTTGGCAAAAAAGTATTATTTGAGAATTTCTAAAAAAATACATTCAATCCACATCTTAAAAGTAAGTAATTTGGTCCAAAAACAACTAGAATTCACAAACATCTCCATTTAGAGCTATACAGGCATCTAGTGGTAAACCCATGCAATATCATGTTTTATTTAATTTTATGATTAATAAATTGATGAATTTTTTTTGTTTTATTTTTTTTCTGAAAGCCTAGTCTCTATTTTACCCGAAAATACTGCATAGAATATATATATATATATATATATATATTTTTTTTTGTAAATCATTATTTTCAATGGCAAAAAATGGACTATAAATATTGCATAAATATTAATAAGTTCAATCAAATTGTCTCAAAATTCTAAATTAAAAAGAATAAATATTATAGAACAAAAATAAATTGCATTGGTTTTTACTGGGATGGAGGAAGTTTCATTTTTAGGTGTCCGGTCATTTATGACCGGGAAGGCCCCCAGTGTGACTGCTAAACGAAGACCATCAGAGGGTTAATATCCTCGTCGCCATTTGTGGTGTATCGTGTGGAAGACAATAAACAGACTGAGCAGAACTACCGTAACACGTCTTTACTCTGTTGTTTCAGTGAACAGACTCGCAACTACGGATTTCGCATTGGCTCAAATATTGTTTGCCAAACAATACTTAACACAACCACTGCCATTTCAATAATGACCCACAAAGTGGCAGCCTTAACCTGTGAATACACAAGTCTATTACAGTAAGTGCATTCAAGTACCACATAAATAAAGAGTATAAAGAATTCATACATATATATACAGATGGTTCTAAGAAACCTGAGACAGGAGTGACAGGATATGGGGTGGCAATTCCTGCTAAAGGAATAGGAATTAATAGAAGAACATCAGATTTTTTAGGAGTTTACACAGTGGAAATGTGGAAATGCAGTGTTAGTTGCGTTAAGGTGGGTGGAAAAAACAAGACAAGAAAAGGTGACGATATTATCCGATTCATCCTCAGTCCTAGTGAGTTTAAGGTCTTTTCACTCAAAAAGCCGTCATGTGTTATATGAAGTCCTTCAGTCAGTTACAAGGATAGCAAATCAAGGAGGACAGGTACAATTTATGTGGGTTCCAGCACATGTAGGGGTGAAAGGGAACGAGCAGGTGGATGCATTGGCAAAGAAGGCTTTAAAGAAGGGAAATATAGAAATGCAAATTAAAATAAGTAAAGCATCATCTGGGAAAAATAAAAAACTAACCAAAAGTGGCAAGAAAGGTGGGACAGAAAGGAGAAAGGAAGGCATTTATATCAAATTCAAAAGAGTGTAAAAATAACTAGGTTAGGTGGTGGGTACAGGAGAGAGGAAACTGTAATGACAAGGTTAAGGCTGGGGCACGGTGCTCTAAACACTGAAAACGATAGGAAAACACGAGACAGGCTTGTGTGAGTGGTGTCAAGAAGAGGAGTCAGTGGAGCACATAATTATTAGATGTAGGAGGTATGAGGAACAGAGAGTGATAATGAGGAATAATTTGAGGGAATTAGGGGTGCAGGATTTAACATTAAAAGGAGTGTTGAGCATAGGTGACAGAGCACAGGTTAGAATATTGTTAACTTTCTTAAGGGAAACAGGTTGCTTTAATAGGTTATGAGGATAAACAGGGATATGGGAAAGTGTGTTGGGTAATGAATGATTGTGTCTATGTGTTATAAGGTTTTTTTTTATTTATTTTTTTTTTTTTATGTGGAAACTAGAGTGCAAGCCTATTGTCTGATTCACACTCCGGAGCGGAAGGTGGCGGTAATGCACCAAAAGCTGGTTGCCAACCGCCGTTAAAAACAAAGAAGAAGAAGAGTTTCAGCGTCGAGACTTCTGAGGTGAGGAGAGCAGTTCACGGTATTTCTCATATTTACTCAATCAGCACACACTTTATACAGTTTGATTAAGCGACAGGCTCATTTCTGTAGTGTTTTCATCGATCACAGCGATACTTGTGCGTCTTTTCTGGCGTCTTCCTTCTGAAATAAACATTTAGTGCAGCAGCAGCGAGCATGAGGAGAATATGCTGAGTTCATTCAGACCTGAGCGAGTTTGTGGTCGTTTGTGTGATTGTCTCGATGTTTGGAGTGAGAACTGTTAGTTCTTAACCCTAGAACAGGGTTCGTACGTTTTGAAAAAAACCTGGAAAAGTTATGGAATTTGAAAAATGCAAATTCCAGGCCTGGAAAGGTTTTGAAAAAACAAAAAGACCCAGAAAGTTTTGTAAAAGTCATGGCATTTTTTTTTTAACACAGCATAATATGTGATTAATACAAAAACTGTTTAATAAAAATATATTTCGCGTTGTCTTAACGTCCTTATATTCGGGCGGCATAACGTTCCGTTCACTTCCGAATCCGATTCACTCACTTGTTGCGATGTTGCCTGAGGCGAAGTCGGTGCTGACAGAAATTTAATTGAAATGCCAGGAAAGTGGCACTAGCATGCTAAAGTTTTGCAAGTCGAGAATGTAGCGGAAAGAGGATTGCAGCTCCGGCCGCATGTGAAACGATACGCAGTAGCCTATAACGTTATCTCCTGCACGCGAGAGGAGAGAAGAAAACGAGTAAATGTCAGTTCAATTGTAAGTTCATTCTTTATGTGCATAGGAGTGTGCGATATTGTCTATGAACTATGATGATATTGTAGCCTAATCATTGTTTTAACTATGTACGAGGCACTGCGAGCTGACATATCGCGTTTGTCTCTCATGCTTGCTTTCACTGCGTGATGTGTCAGTGCAGTTATAGATGTCCCCAAATGAGTTTTTGTCTTATATTTATATCATAATATGTTGTCATATTAGAATATCACATGAGCAAGAGTGCCGTTTTCCTTTGCATATAATTGCATATGTGCTATTTATTTTATGCAACAGGTAAATTAACAGTAAAGTTAAAGGCAGAGTAGGTAGGATTTAAAAAAAAAAAAAAACATTCAAAATTTGTTTAAACTGTCTTTATATACCAATACATAATTAAAATGTAAGTACTCTGAAAAAGAAAATATAAAAATCGAGTAACTGTAGACCTTTTAATCTGCAATAAACACAGCTCATTATTTCTGTTCACTCCCACCCCCTCCCTTCTGAGCTCCTTCCAAAGCCACGCCCCCAAAACACATGAACGCGCGACGCCAAACGCTCAGGCTCAGCTGGAAGACGCATTTATTACCTGAGACGAGTGGAGAGGAGTGCAGTACATACAGTGACATCATGTCAGAATCACATGTAATAAAATACCTAACTTTATCACTATGAAAATAAACAAATAAGATTTCTTTTAGTACTCACTATCAAGCTAGCATATCGATAATGGTAAAGTTTCATTCGGTAACGAGCTATATTTATAAGGCAAAACTAAAAACAGGTTGCATTGATACACGTTTTTCCATTACCATCAGTTACACTGTGATGAAGGTGAATTTCGTGTAAGATTCATACCATATACGGTGTTTTGCATGTAAGAGTTTGCATGATGAAAACATTGTTGACTCTAATGAAGACTAACGTACACTCCGAGTCCGGAGACAAGTACCGCATCGTCGGTTCGAGGACAGGTCCGGGGTTGAGGGCGAAGCAGAGGAGGTCGTTCAAGAGTGCGGGCAGGGTCCGAGGAAGTAGTTTTTGCCTTGTTTGCCTTCGCTGACTGCATATGCAGGTGCTTTGAGCTGAATATTTCCGGGAACGGTGACATGTGATGAGTGCACGCAGGGCAGCGCGCGCAGTGGGGCTCGGGCACGAGACATGAAGGCATCTGATTGGTTCTTTACATTCGCACCGAATGGCAGTGATTGGTCAGAGTTTTTACTGTCCTGCAGCTGCTACAGAGGTCTGATTTTTTTTTCATTCCTTTTTCTGAACACATAATGTATTGACTACTATCAGGATGGAAGGACCATTTCACCCAGTATAAAAAAAAAAGTGTTTCTGAACAGGATTACCTACCCTACCTTTAACATTGTGAGTTACTTTTTGGACACAATATTGTCAATTTTCACTTTATATCGCCGACGAGAATTTCATAATGAAGCCGTAGTCCAACAGACATCGATGATTATTTTTTTTATTATTATTTAATGAAATCCGCGTTTTGAACGAATCATTTTAATGATTCCGTTTGAACGAATCGGTTGAAATTACTTCAACAACTCGCTTATTAAGACAGTGACTTGCCGCCACCTACTGGTGGTTTTAGTTTCATATTTAAAGTAAAACTTCTTTTAATTAAAACGTTAAAATTATAAATCATTTCATTTAAATATTGAATAGCTTTATTTATGCAATTGTAAATGCAGTGTAAATATAGTAGGCTAATGCCAGTTTTGATGCCGCTTCTGTGTCAGCTCTAATGTCGACTGACATTTTCAGGAATACATGAAAATGTGCCGAAAAGTCATGGAAAAGTATTGGTTAAAATGTGTATGAACCCTGTGTTACTGAATGTCGAGTCAAAAGTAAAAGTTTGAGATCTCCCCTCTGAGTTTGAGAGGGGAATTGACGCTGCTGCCGTTTTATTTAATCTTTAACTAATAACTATGAACCGATAAGAATAAACCTCGAAATGCAATGTAAGTCGCTTTGGATAAAAAGTGTCTGCCAAATTCATAAATATAAATGTAATCAAATGTGTTACTTCACATTGTTAAAATAAACAGGAATAGATACTGCTGCTAAATACTAAACATTGAGTTTTTTAGGATCATTGTCAGATTTAATCTATTAACATCAGTGCAATGAATGTTACTAGAAAATTAAAATGTATTTTAGATTATGCTGCTGTAGTTTAGGGGTTAAGGTGGTTAATTAAGATGAATGCCATTAGTGTTAGTTTTTGTATTTTGTATGTTTTATTCATGTCATGTTGTGAGAAGCAACACTATTATCTTTCAGTAGATCAGTTCAGATATTTTATCATGTTTATCAAATAATGTGTTTCTAACAGCAAACACTCAGAATAAAGTGAGATGATCTGCTGATGACCCTGAATGGCTTGTTGAATGAGTGTTGATAAGCTGAGGCTCATCAATATTAACAGATCTGCTGAAAACACTCTTTATTTCATGACAATAGTTCCTGTTTTCACCTCATTTATTATGCTGATGTCTTCAGATCTCCTGTAAATTGACACTTAAAGCTCATTTCATTGGTGTCAGCAGACTGAGGGGATTTGTCGCTTACAAATATACGTTTATTTCTGTCTTTATGCTTTCAAATGTTTTTTTTTTCTTTTCTGACCATTGATAATATTTGGAAGAAATTACATTACGATGTTTATTTATTTTTATTTATTTTTCTAGATATCTGCCTATATTGTAATGGAAAAAGCAGGATTGTGTTCTGGTTAGCCATAGTTATAAATTTGCATCAGTTACTTAACTTTAAACAGACAGACTTAAATGCTTAGATGTGTAGTATAAAAACAAATTCAGGAACTTATATTATTATTTTTTTTGTCAGATCAGCTCCCCCAACAGCAATTCTCCTATAAATGCTGTAAATTCCCATCAGCTACAAGTGAAGATGAGCATCAGAGCATCAGGAAGAGCTGAAATCTGCAAAGACTGAGTTTATTAAAGAGGACAGAGAGAACATGAGTGATCCAGAACCCTGCAGAATGAAACACACTGAAGATCCTGAAGAACAAAGAGGTTGGTGTTTATTCTTCATTCATTCATGATGCTGAAGAACATTCATGTTAGAAACATTCAAGCACTTCATCACATTTAGATGAACAGTTACAAATGGGTTCAAATGTTTTTTTTTTTTTTTCAACAAATGGTCAGTAAAGGCAGGTTTGAGAAACTTAAGCAAAACCAGATTTGTAGTTAATAATAACATTGTATTTGATTTGTCATAAATTACAGAAGTTCCCTTTCGAATGGGAACTCGCATGCATCCTCTAGTGCAGTGGTTCTCAAACTTTTTACACACAAGTACCACCTCAAATTTTTACCACAGAAAATAGTACCACCATAATAACCAATATGAAAATACACTAGTGTAGTAGGCCTAACTATTCAGCTACAGTTATGCACAGCTCAAAAATCAGGCAGCATTATTTCTAATAAGAATATTTATTATTGCCAGCCACTTAAAGGGTTAGTTCACCCAAAAATGAAAATTCTGTCAGTAATTACTCACCCTCATGTTGTTCCAACCCTGTAAGACCTTCGTTCATCTTCGGAACACAAATTAAGATATTTTTGATGAAATCTGAGCGCTAGATCACTCCTCCATAGGCTTCTAAGTAGGGTTGCAAAATTCTGGGAATTTTCAAAGAGATGGAAACTTTCCATGGGAAATAATGGGAATTTAAGGGAATTAACAGGAATTTATGGAAATAAACTGGGAATTTTCAAAGTTGAAGGTTGGCTCTTCATAGAGAACTTAAATATAGTTGAGGAAAGTATATTTTAGCATAATCTTGACTAAAAACAAACAGATGCCATTCAAATACACTTGAATATCCATGCCATTCCTCAATCACATGCACATAGCACACTGCTTACTGCATGGCTATTGAGACCACACCCCCTACTGGCACTGTGCATGCCTCCATCACATGTACAGAAGCCCAAAGCACAAGACTATTGAAGGCACACATGTGAGCCTGTGGACTAAACAAAGTGAAGTAAGTTTTGATGATATTATGGGGAAATATATTTATTAAATGTTTAAATTGCAAATATCACATACAAATGTATTCATCTAGTAGATGGCAAGCTGATAAGTTAGATGCAAATAAGCTAGCATAACTTTATTTACCCATTTTCTATCTTGTCTTTAATAGAACATTTTGCATAGAACATAGAATTTTTTTTAACAGATAATCACTATAAAATGGACCTATATAAATTACTCCTGGTGTGGGAAATTAAGTTAATTAAAATTAAACTAAAAGAAAGCTTATATTGTATATTCTGACTAGTTTACTTTTTTTTTTTTTTTTTTTTTTTTATAAAACACCATATATTACTTTTACCCAAAATGAATAATAACAAGTTAAAATTTTCCACCCCTTTGCAACCCTACTTCTAAGGGATTGAAACTTGCTGGCCCAGAAAATGTATTAAGGAGATCGTTAATATAGTCCAAGTGACTACAGTGGCTCAATCTTAAGTTTATCAAGCGACGAGAATACTTTTTGTATTTTGTTTTTTACAATCTGTAAAAAGCGCTATATAAATGAAGGTGACTTGACTTGGCGATGCGACACGTGACATACAACAGCGCTGAATGACTGATGATCTGCTTTTATTTCCTTTTTTATTCAAAATATTCACAAATGTGTTAGCTATGGCATGAAATATCTGATATTCCGATTGCCAAAAATGTGCAAGTGTTTTGTTGTTTAAACACCTTTATAACGATCGCGTTAGTTGAGCTAGGCCTATATGCGCCGCTATGTTAGTTTGTTACCCTGGAAATCCAGAGTTCTCGCGAGAGCACACGTTGAATTTGCTCAGCGAGTTGCTCTGGCATCGAGTAATGATGCTCATTAACTAACCCTTGTAGCCGAGCTGCACCAATCACATCGGTGTATCTGATATAGGCGGGCCAGAGGCGGGCTAAACAGATGACGACAGTGCTGCTGTGTCGTAACGTTGAAGTCATTAGTAAACATTGCAAGATGTGTGGATGAACACAGTTATTTGAAACGTCTTTGGTCGCTACAATGAACGGGTTAGACTTAGCTTTTTATCTAAAAGAGGAACAGAAGATGGCGCTCGAATCGTTCCTTGGCAAGAACAAGAAGGATGTTTTTGCTGTTTTGCCGACCGGATACGGCAAGAGCCTAATGGAATGGCTATCCGCTGGTAGCTAAGCGTATGGGGCTTTGGATACGTCACCCTTTGTTGTGATTGGTCGTAGTGTTATCCAATTGCGTGCAGTGAGATTTTAAAATGAGTGAGTTGGGCGATTTCATTACTCGATGCCAGACCATTAATCTTTCGCATTTAGGTCTGGATTTCCAGGCTATTAGTTTGTGCCACTGTTCAGAGACTCGGATCTGTTGGATATACAACACATCCACTTCTCTCAAAATACATGAAAGTAAGTGGCCGGTGAACTAGGAGAAGAATATAGTTACTAACCCTAACTTACTTACACAATGTGTATCTGATATGAATAAAACATGTCGTCTTAATTATAATAGAAAGGATTATTTTTCCTGCTTCCATAGACAACAGTGTAACAGACGCAATTGGCCCCTTTACGAGCCTTTAAATGAAAGCGTTGCTAGGCCTTCTCCTGCTATAAAGAGTCGTCCGCTGGGATAAGCTGTCTTTAATACTGAGCATAGTTCATTTATTTCAATAATTCAACTTAAAAAACTAATATATTAGACTCATTACATGCAAAGTGAGATATTTCAAGCCTTTATTTGTTGTAATTTTGATGATTATGGCTTAGCCTACAGCTTATGAAAACCCCAAATTCAAAATTAGAATATTGTAAAAAGGTTTCATAAGCTGTAAGCCATAATCATCCAAATTATAACAAATAAAGGCTTGAAATATCTCACTGTGCATGCTGCATCGTCTTTTTTATAGATAAATTCAGCATATAACAAATAATAATACACCAATATGTAAAAATATGCAATCTACTCCACTTGGCTGCAATGAGGTGGTCTACTTTTAATTTAACCCTCTGGGGTCTGAGCTGTTTTCTGAGCCCTGGAGGTGTTCTGACATGCTCTGACATTTGAGCTTATTTCTGTTACTTTTGACATTTTCATGGCTAAAGTCTGATTACACTGTATTCAGCACAAACTCTGCTACAATAATATCAGCAGCATGTATGTAAAAGTTTGTAGTTTTGAGATAATGACATTTATGCGTGGTTTGTGAAAATACAAAAAAAAGTTGCCCATGAAACCCCTACTGATTATTTCTTCACAAGACTTTTGAAAATTGTATCACGTAGCCTAGGATATTTGCTCCAAAACTATGTGAAAATCATCCTGACTGCTCATTCAGAGAAGACAATATATTGATAAAAAATGTGACAGACATGTTTTGTGTGAGAAAGCTTTATGCGGGAGGTCATTAATATGTATGTCTTTCACACCTGAGAAAGACAAAGACCCTCCCCTAATGGCTCTATTATGAGCTATCAGGCACTGTCATTCTGAGCAACCTTGCACAAAGAATGAGGAGATTTAAAAAAGAATGGCTGTTTGATTGTTTGGATTTATTTACAACATGACATAATCCAAAAATACACATCACATGACAAAAGAGCACATTGAAAACAATGATCCAAAGACAGAGACCTTTGTGCCATTCCTAAAAACATTGTACATACCTTTCATTTCCAAGGTGTTTGATTTTCACTTTACCATGTTCATGTTCCAGAGACTCATGTGAATGTTGAAGTCAGCAGGACTCAGTGGCATCTGGTCCCTGAAAGAAAAAAAAAGTGAACATACTGGTATCAAGAGAAACTATAAGCCACGATTTTGGGAATACATTTTAGATTTTTCTGGTTAAAATTGCTTTTTAAAATTCACAGAATACACACACACACACACACAAATGTTTCCAACAATATATAATATAATGAACACCAGGTTTGTTGTGCCTTGTAAGCATAGTAGGCTATGCACAGTGCTGCATAACATTATAATAACAATAACCTATAGCAGCATATACATCTTCCAACAGATTTCAATAACAACTACGCTAGAGAAAAATATATTGATTATCATATGTTACTTCAAATGTTTCCATTCGTTATGATGATATGAAATGAGATAATAATAAAAACATAAAGCCTAATGTTTGGTGCGTTTTGCTTTTCAAACACGATCGCGCTCCAAAATATGAAACATTCAAACGCACAGCACAGCGCGCTCCAAAATATGAAACATTATAATTACCATATTATACATATCTACGTTTGAGCAGATACCCACAAACACAGTATTTAACAGTAAACACAGGTCTAAATATTATAATATTCACCATATATCTAACAACAGTTCGACTGCAATGTGAAGTTTATGCAACAATAACAAACTAATGTAAGAATTTCTTACCTTACATCTTTCTTGTCTTTAAATCGCGTTCTTCTTCTTCTGATGTAAATCCAATGTAAGCTCACGGCGCGTCTTTCAAACTCGACGAAAAGCAGAGACTTGTGAAGTTTTTTGGTGTTTTGTTTTTGAGGTAACGAGCGCGTTCGCGTTCCATGTGGAGATTTGCATGTCAATCTCTTTTGCGCGGTCATATTAAATATAATGAGCAAGCGTTTGAGATACTGGACATCTTGTTGGTTTTATACAAATTACTTAAACAGAGAATATTTGTTTTCAGTTTGAATCCGATCATTTAAAAGTGCACACTTAAATGTTTATAAAGATAAATGGCTCATAAATGTGTGAATAGTATTCGTTGAGTTTTGTTTCAGTTTATAGATGTGCTCAAAAAAAGTTCACCGCGACGGAGAGGCAGAAAGCACACCCTGTTTATTTTCTACAATGTTTTATACAATGTACAATGTTCACATAGTTTATTGTGCTACAATGTGAAGAAAATCCAGCAAAACGCGGGGGCGCGTTTGTCAACCCCAGAGGGTTAACTGATGCATCAATCTTGGCCACAAGTCTTCAGTCGATACAAATGCAGGTGTTAAAAACATGAAAGTGAGTGGTATTTACACCCACTCGAGCGATTTGTTTGCTAAACTAAAGAAGCCACTGAGCATCGTCGAGAGGTTAAAAGGAATCGGATTAAACTGGCCAATAGCGTGCCAGGTGGATGAGCCAGTTTGTGATTGGTCCCCGCAGATTTGTAACTGAATCAGGATAGAAGAATGTACAGGTTTCCAGCCTGAGCATTCTGGGCCAAATCAAATCGCCGGCTGGGTTTACCCAGTCTACCTCTTAGCGGTGAAAGGCAGCAAAGTATTATTCTGGTTGAGTATCAACTGTATATTTAAAAATAGTCAATCTACTCCACTTGACTGCAAGTCTTCACTTAATACAAAAGCAGGTGTCCTACATTCACATGCGTATAAATAGAAGTCAAAGGAAGACTAAAGTCTAGTGTGACCAGCCTTTAATATATTAAGAAGTTTAGTCAAATAAATGAAATGGCAATCTAAAAGTTCGTGCAATAATTATGGCAGTATTCTCTATTCTTTAATGTTAATATTACATCAGGTAATTGTGTCATTGTTCAAATAAAATTGTAGTTCTCACTACAGAAACATGGGATATGTGCCTGTAATGTTCAATAACTAATAATAATAACAATTATTCGTTTTATTTAATGGCGCCTTTCATAACACCCAATGTCACCTCACAAGCAATATACAGGTCACTGCATAAGACAATACACACAGGTTGCATACAGATAAAGTGCATTAAAAATTCAATACAACGTTATAAAAAAAGCTTGTATAAAAAGATATGTCTTGAGACACATTTTAAAAGTCAACAAGCAATCGGTATTGCGAACATCATGGGGAAGAGAGTTCCATAGGTGGACGGCAGCCATAACTAAAAGATCTGGCACCTCATGGTAGTTAGTCGAATCCGAGGTACCACAAGAGAAATTGAAGATGAAGATCTGAGAGCACGTGAAGGAGTGTAAACATGGAGAAGTTGTGTAAGGTATTGGGGTGCAAGATTATGAAGTGCCTTATAAGTAAGAAGCAAGATCTTGAATTCAACTCTATACTTTACTGGAAGCCAGTGCAATTGCTGAAGAACTGGAGAAATGTGCTCAGAATAAGGTGTTCTAGATAGACACGAGCTGCAGAATTCTGAACCAACTGAAGCAATTTGGAGGGAACACCTGTGAGAAGAGCATTACAGTAGTCTATACGTGAAGTGACTAGTGCGTGAATGAGAACTGCAGTATTATTATTTGAAACAAAGGGACGGAAACGGTTAATAATACGCAAGTGGAAGTATGCAATCCGTGTGATATTATTAATTTTAGCTTCAAAGAATAGTGTGCTATCCATGATGACACCCAAACTTTTAACCTGTGAAGGACATATTGCAGTTTTGTCAATGTACAAAGAAAGACAATCAGATTTCAAAAAAAAAAAAAACAGATCTAGTGCAAACAAGCAAAGCCTCAGTTGTGTTGCCATTTACCTTCAAGAAGTTAGCGGAAAGCCAATCTTTAATTTCAGCTAAACAGCTGGACAGAGATGGTGGTGGAAAAGAACCAGTGGGTTTAGCAGACAGGTAAAGTTGGGTGTCATCCGCATAACAGTGGGAATTAATACCATATTTCCTCAAAATATAACCAAGAGGGAGCATATAAATAATGAAAAGAAGCGGGCCCAAGACAGAACCCTGGGGAACACCAGTGGTGACTGTAGATGTTCTTGATCGAAAACCTTTTAATTGAATACGCTGACTGCGTCCAGATAGATATGACTTAAACCAAAACAGAGCAGTGCCAGTAATGCCAATAGAAGCTAACCTGTCAAGAAGTATCTTATGTGAGACAGTATCAAGAGCAGCGCTCAAGTCTAGAAGGACAAGTATGGATAAAAGCCCAGAGTCAGCTGCCAACAGTAAATCATTGGTTATTCTGACAAGAACAGTCTCAGTGCTATGGTGGGGACGAAAGCCAGATTGAAATTGTTCATACAAGGTATTATTGGAAAGATGTTCATGAATTTGAATTTCAATACACTTTTCCACTACCTAAGAGATAAATGGTCAATTTGAAATTGGACGAAAATTATAAAAATTAAATGGATCACCCCCTGGTTTATTAAGTATGGGAGTAATAATAGGAGATTTAAGATATGGAGATACAGAACCAGAAACAAGTGAAGCATGAACAATTTTAGTAACTGGAAGATTTACCGAAAATTACTTTTTTATTTTTTATTTATTGTTATTATTATTATTATTATTTTTTATTTTTTTTTCAGGCCTATTGGAAGTGAAGGAGGAGAGAGAAGAACTGAGTGAAGTGAAGGTGGAGAGTGAAGAAGTGAGTGAAGTGAAGGAGGAGACTGAAGAACTGAGTGAAGTGAAGGAGGAGATTGAAGAACTGAGTGAAGTGAAGGAGGAGAGGGAAGAACTGAGTGAAGTGGAGGAGGAACATGTTAAACCTGGAGAAAAACCTTTGAGTCGCTCAAAGACTAAAAAGACATTACACTTTTTAAAGAAAAGAGACAAGAAATCTACAACCTGCACTCATTGTGGAAAGAGATTAGTAAATAAACAAAGTCTTAAGAATCACATGAGAATCCACACCGGAGAGAAGCCGTTCACATGTGATCAGTGCGGGAAGAGCTTTGCATACAAACAAAGTCTTGAGCTTCACAGGAGTGTTCATACTGGAGAGAAGCCAAATGCATGCGATCAATGTGGGAAGAGTTTTGTACGACCATCTCTACTTAAGAAACACATGAGAGTTCACACTGGAGAGAAGCCGTTCACATGTGATCATTGCAGAGCGAGTTTCTCTATTAAAAGTCACCTGAATCTACACATGATGATCCACACTGGAGAAAAACCTTACAAGTGTTCATACTGTGACAGGAGATTCATTCGATCATCATCTCTGAAAACACATGAGAGGATCCACACTGGAGAAAAACCTTTCAAGTGTTCACACTGTGACAAGAGATTCAGACACTCATCATCTCTGAAAAAACATGAGATGATCCACACTGGAGAGAAGCCGCACATGTGTGATCAGTGTGGAAAGAGTTTCTCTATTAAAGCTCAACTAAAGCTACACATGAGGATCCACACTGGAGAAAAACCTTGCAAGTGTTCACACTGTGACAAGAGATTCAATCATCCAGCAAGTCTGATAACACATGAAAAGACACATACTGGAGAGAAACCTTACAAGTGTTCACACTGTGACAAGAGATTCAGACACTCATCATCTCTGAAAAAACATGAGAGGATCCACACTGGAGAGAAGCCGCACACATGTTTTCAGTGTGGAAACAGTTTCTCTATTAAAGCTCAACTAAAGCTACACATGAGGATCCACACTGGAGAAAAACCTTACAAGTGTTCACACTGTGACAAGATATTCAGTCAGCCAACAAATCTGAAAACACATGAGAGGATCCACACTGGAGAGAAACCTTACAATTGTTCACACTGTGACAAGAGATTCAGTCAGTTAGCACATCTGAAAAAACATGAGTGGATCCACACTGGAGAGAAGCCGCACACATGTGATCAGTGTGGAAAGAGTTTCTCTATTAAAGCTCAACTAAAGCTACACATAAGGATCCACACTGGAGAAAAACCTTACAATTGTTCACACTGTGACAAGAGATTCAGTCGATCATCAGATCTGAAAACACATGAGAGGAACCACACTGGAGAGAAGCCGCACATGTGTAATCAGTGTGGAAAGAGTTTCACTTTTAAAAGTCACCTGAAGCTACACATGAAGATCCACACTGGAGAAAAACCTTACAAGTGTTCACACTGTGACAAGAGATTCAGTCGATCATCAGATCTGAAAAAACATGAGAGGATCCACAACAGAGAGAAGCCGCACAAATGTCATCATTGCAGGACGAGTTTCTCTTTTAAAAGTCACCTGAAGCTACACATGAAGATCCACACTGGAGAAAAACCTTACAAGTGTTCACACTGTGACAAGAGATTCAGTCGATCATCAGATCTGAAAAAACATGAGAGGATCCACAACAGAGAGAAGCCGCAAACGTGTGATCATTGCAGGACGAGTTTCTCTTTTAAAAGTCACCTAGAGCTACACATGAAGATCCATGCAGTGGAGAAGCCACATCACAGCGGTCTGAAATTGTGGTAAGTAGTTAATATTTATGTGCAGTGTGGTGACCATCTTTCCGTCTATGAAATACAGTTGATGCGTGTCCCATAAACTTTATTTATTTTGAAAACAATCGTAAATTTGGAAAACAAGTCCGATTAGAGACCGATCTAATCAACTCCACAGTCTCCAAACTGTGTCCCTTTCCCCAATTGACCACACCCTCATCTGACTACTGTCTAAAACACACTGACATCATAGGTTCAGACCACCTCATTACATCATTAGAGGAAAACAGAAACTTAAATAAATGTATATAAATTCATACACATACAGTGAGGAAAATAAGTATTTGAACACCCTGCTATTTTGCAAGTTCTCCCACTTAGAAATCATGGAGGGGTCTGAAATTGTCATGGTAGGTGCATGTCCACTGTGAGAGACATAATCTAAAAAAAAAAATCCAGAAATCACAATGTATGATTTTTTAACTATTTATTTGTATGATACAGTTGCAAATAAGTATTTGACCACCTGAGAGAATCAATGTTAATATTTGGTACAGTAGCCTTTGTTTGCAATTACAGAGGTCAAACGTTTCCTGTAGTTTTTCACCAGGTTTGCACACACTGCAGGAGGGATTTTGGCCCACTCCTCCACACAGATCTTCTCTAGATCAGTCAGGTTTCTGGGCTGTCGCTGAGAAACACGGAGTTTGAGCTCCCTCCAAAGATTCTCTATTGGGTTTAGGTCTGGAGACTGGCTAGGCCACGCCAGAACCTTGATATGCTTCTTACAGAGCCACTCCTTGGTTATCCTGGCTGTGTGCTTCGGGTCATTGTCATGTTGGAAGACCCAGCCTCGACCCATCTTCAATGCTCTAACTGAGGGAAGGAGGTTGTTCCCCAAAATCACGCAATACATGGCCCTGGTCATCCTCTCCTTAATACAGTGCAGTCGCCCTGTCCCATGTGCAGAAAAACACCCCCAAAGCATGATGCTACCACCCCCATGCTTCACAGTAGGGATGGTGTTCTTGGGATGGTACTCATCATTCTTCTTCCTCCAAACACGTTTAGTGGAATTATGACCAAAAAGTTCTATTTTGGTCTCATCTGACCACATGACTTTCTCCCATGACTCCTCTGGATCATCCAAATGGTCGTTGGCAAACTTAAGACGGGCCTTGACATGTGCTGGTTTAAGCAGGGGAACCTTCCGTGCCATGCATGATTTCAAACCATGACGTCTTAGTGTATTACCAACAGTAACCTTGGAAACGGTGGTCCCAGCTCTTTTCAGGTCATTGACCAGCTCCTCCCGTGTAGTTCTGGGCTGATTTCTCACCTTTCTTAGGATCATTGAGACCCCACGAGGTGAGATCTTGCATGGAGCCCCAGTCCGAAGGAGATTGACAGTCATGTTTAGCTTCTTCCATTTTCTAATGATTGCTCCAACAGTGGACCTTTTTTCACCAAGCTGCTTGGCAATTTCCCCGTAGCCCTTTCCAGCCTTGTGGAGGTGTACAATTTTGTCTCTAGTGTCTTTGGACAGCTCTTTGGTCTTGGCCATGTTAGTAGTTGGATTCTTACTGATTGTATGGGGTGGACAGGTGTCTTTATGCAGCTAACGACCTCAAACAGGTGCATCTAATTTAGGATAATAAATGGAGTGGAGGTGGACATTTTAAAGGCAGACTAACAGGTCTTTGAGGGTCAGAATTCTAGCTGATAGACAGGTGTTCAAATACTTATTTGCAGCTGTATCATACAAATAAATAGTTAAAAAATCATATATTGTGATTTCTGGATTATTGTTTTTAGATTATGTCTCTCACAGTGGACATGCACCTACGATGACAATTTCAGACCCCTCCATGATTTCCAAGTGGGAGAACTTGCAAAATAGCAGGGTGTTCAAATACTTATTTTCCTCACTGTATACCATTTTTCATGTTTCATCAACCAATTGCCTGGATTTAATAAATAAGAAGTAAATATAGTAGAAAATAGATAATCACCACACAGAGGCGCCAGCGCGTGAACTGGAGCTCGTCTCATAAATGAACCAAAACTCAGCGTATAAGGGAGCCTGCTTGCCTCACAGATCTGAGAAATATATAGAAAGCTTGAAATGTCTACTTTTAAACAGAACAATTCAAAACGAAAGAAAACAGACTGTTCTCTGCTTATGTAATCCGTATGAAATGTGCATTTTTCTCTGGTGCGTTCACTACTGCGTAGATTGTGAGTCAGCATCGTCAACTTCATCTTTGCAGCCGACACTGACACAGAAAACACTTGTTTATTATTAAACAATTTAAATGTCTCCTTGCTATACCTGACATATTCGTAGTCATTGCTTTTGCCGGTTCTTTGTGACAGCTTTTAGGTGCTTTATTGGCAGCGCCACCCTTACATGTTACTTGAATGCGTCAGCACTGAAAACATGGAGATTTTTTTTTCTTTTCTTTTTGGGGGCATTTTGTTTGTGTTCAGGCTTTCTCGGTTGTCTTTAGGTTAATGTTTCAGTTAATAGTTTTTCAGTTAATTTTTTTCAGGGTTATAGGCTACAGAAGCAGCATGTACTCTCGCGGCTGTAGACGGTAATGTTTTCTCTTGGTTCATGTCAGTCAGTATGAATTAATTTTGATATTGAAAATATACTACTTTACCATCTACGGTGTAGAACCCAAAATATTTTCAGACACTAGTTGGGGTCGTAATTGTCCGCTCAGGCTGGCCGTTCTGTGTGTTATCTTCCATTTTCAAAACAGGGTGGCTTTTGGCTATTATTCGCTTGATTTGGTCATGGGCCTACGCTACAATACGTTTAGAGCGCCCGCTACTGGATGAGATGGCAAACAATAAAATAAAAAACAAACGGTTTAATCATAGACTGTAAAAAATGCGCTACACATGGCACTTTAAAAACTGTATAGTTTATTTATAGTTCAATTACGGATATTTCATGTCATGTTCGAATGCATATTCGAATATCGAATAAAAAGTGACAGCCCTATATGACACCAACATTTTTAGAAAATTCATAATCCTCTATTCCAACGTGATACCACAGCTAAAACTACCGGCTTAACTTGTATAAATTTAATAGCCTACATTTTAAAAGACAAGTAAACCGTCAGTATTAAAATAAGAACATAATCAAATTACAAGCAAAAGCACAAATAAATGCAATACAATAAAGATACAAATCAAATAAATAGTGTTCTTTGGGCAGTTTTCAGGTTCTTAGTTTTCAGGTACCGGAATGTAATAAAGTAGGCTAATCTAATAAATAATACTGCATAATTTTCACATCCTTTTTAATGTTTTTTATGCCCTTTGTTCTTGTTGTTTGATTAACATTACTAAAAGCAGACAGTAGCAGGATAATTAGGATGCTGCCACTTTAAGACCGAATGCATGCGTGGATCACGCGTGCATGCGTGTTTGCGTTCACTTAAGACATAACCGACTATGCTTACTAAGACTCTTGCCAAGACGGTTCTGACATTTTAAATGTGAATTTGTCCATTCAACCACATGAAGGCATGAAAGAGAGCTCAACTTTGCGAGTTGTCTTAGAGACGCTGCTTTTAGGTCACACGCTTTGGATGTTCAACTTCCCACACAGCATGTAGTAACAAATTCCCTTTTGTATGTTCCAGCGCTTTAATGTTTACATTGGAAAGGCTGAATCTGTTGTGACAGGGTATCCGCGGGGTCTTGAAAAGTATTAAAAGGTAATAAATCATTTTTGGGAAAATTAAGACCCTTAAAAAGTATTAAGTCTTATCACGGCTTTATAAAGTCTTACATTTTGTTAAATTAGATGTCCAACAGTTTGAATCCCAAAAACATCGTAAAAGTGTGTGAATTTAGTCATTTTTTTTTTAAAACGAACAGGTACATAAAAAACTAGGCTATTGTGGGTGCGTTCGTAAATTGCCTCCGGGATGCACCAGAGCGGGCCGGCGGGCGGAAGTTCAAAAGCACAATCAATGTACGCTCTGGCGGTCCCAGTGTGTATTAAGTATTACGTAGTGCGTATAGTCTTTATCACAAACTAAAACTGTTAAGTTAAAAGTATCACTGATGTAAATGGTTACAGCTTGAAGTGGCGGTGAGGTATTAAAAAATATTGAGAAGGTCTTGAAAAAGTCTTGTAAAAGTATTAAAATTAACTTTAAGATTCCTGCATATACCGTGTGTGATGATGCAGCACTGACACATCAACTGTAAGAGCATTGTTCACGTTCATTTTGTCACAACATTGCACTTCAAAAAATTCTTACTGGCAACTGACACGGTTTCATTTACTCCGATTTTTACTTGCATGTGGAGCTTGGCGGGTGTTCATTTTAGGCCCTGGGTGCTAGTCATTATAATGAGAAAGTTATTCTCATTATTATGGGTCCCCCTCCCCAGCTCAAGGTGGAGCTTGACCTATTAAAATGTGCCGGAGTGCAGCAGTGAAACTCTTGTTGACAGCCTAATTCACCTCAGCCGAGGGGAAAACCAGTCAATTCCCAGTGTGGCTTCAGGGGCCCCAAATATTCCAAGCCTCAGCAGACTGAGCCACAACCTAAGTCACCTCAGCCAAGGGGAAAACCAGTCAGGTCCCAGTGTGGCTTCAGGGGCCCCAAATATTCCAAGTCTCAGCAGACTGAGCCACAACCCAAGTCACCTCAGCTGAGGGGAAAACCTTTCTTCCCAGTGCCTGCAGCTAGACGCCAGCCAGAAAACCTCAGGGAGGGAAGAAACCGCAGGCAACCTAATTTGTCTTTATTTTCAGGATAAAAGAGCAACAGTTTTCTCCCCCTCCAAACAAATGAGAAGGGGTTGGACACAGGAATTTTTCACAATGAAAAAGTTTGTTCAGTTGTGAAGTTGACACCAATTTCTCCAGTGCCCCACAGACAATTTCTTTCCCTCTGCCCATGAGGCTATAATGAAGGGCAGAGAGCACAAAAAAGTCAAGTGAGCGAGAGCTGCAGCAAGTGGGAGCATATGCACAGTACACCCCTGGGTTTTATTCGTAACAATAAGGGGTTATAATCTGCAATTTGCTGTACAACCTCCACTTTCCAGTGGTGTTTTGAAGTCAAGAGCAGAAGGGGAATCGTCTCAGATTTTAGAAACCGCCTCTTTGTTGAGCAAGAGAGCAAGTTGGATTGTGCTGCCGGAGGTCAGCTATCACAGCTTTTACTTTTTGTACTTTGTCATTCCCATGAGAGGGGGAGGTCTCCGTTCTGGTCTGGATTTGCAGAACCTCAACAGGCACCTCTGAAAGTACAAATTGATAATGTGTTTGCTTAAGTCTTTGTCATTTTATTCGTATGTATGAATAAAAGTATGTCAGTCGATCTGAAAGTTAAATATTTTCACATAAGCATCTACCCTGCACACAGAAATTTCCTCAGGTTTGCCTATTAGGATGTAGCCTACAAGTTTTTGACGGTTCCTTTTGGGCTGTCATTAGCCCTGACAGTGTTCAGCAAATGTGTCGAACTAGCTCTGACACCACTGAGAATAGGGTCTCAGAGAGTCAGCTTGTTTGGATGAGCGACTCCTCTGTGCTCCATCACAGCAGAAGGCAGATATAGATGCAGAAGTGTGCATGTCTCATCTGGAGAGCATAGGCTTCAGGGTAAATGAAAAGACAACCTGTGTGGTGCCCAAACAGGAGATGATCTACCTGGGTCTCAGACTGTCCTGTATCAAGTGTTTCTGGCAAAGTAGTGCATTGGGTCAATTCACGGCTGTCTGTCCATTTTTCAGAAAGGGAACAGAGTCTCATTTAGTCTTTGTTTTCTGGAGCTGATGGCATGGACAGTTTCTGTCATTTCACTGGAATTGTCGCGAATAAGAGAGTTTCAGCACTGGGTAGCAGCACAGCGCTGGTGCCATCACTCTGCATGTGAGCTCTCCGTCACTGGAGAGGTTGTTCTTTTCTTGAGTCAGAAATTCTCCAGAGGGCAGTTTATTTAAGAAAGCTGGTGATGACTGATGCATTGCTCACAGGTTGGGGTTCGAGGGCAAATGGCCCATCTCGCTTCAGAACACAAAACTTCCTAGAACTGGTAACAGTGTTTCTGACATTGAAACATTCTGTGCAGCTCCTAAGGAATCAACATTTTGATCCGATCAGACAACACAATGGCGGTGGCATACATAAATCACCAGGGGGCTCACGCTCCCCTCAGCTTCACAGTATTGCACCATAACTGATTGTGTGGGGCATGACTCATTTCCAGTCATTAAGGGCAACACATGTTTGGGAATAATAAATGCGGGGCTTATCTACTATCCAGAGGAAATCCTCTGTATGGAGAATGGGCTCTCCATCCTCAGGTAGTTGGCCGGTTGTGGTAGAGGTTCAGCCGAGCTGCCGTAGATCTCTTCACCTTGAACAAAACCGCTCATTGCCCTATTCTTCTCTCTGCCTTCACTCGGGAACTTGGGTGGCTAAATGCACTGTTGTACATGTTTCCTCTGATCGTCCTTCAACTCACTCTACTTATGAATGGAAATGAATGATTGAGCAACTGTGTGCACAGACGCATTGGTCCTTTTCTCTGTTCCTTTGTGTATGTCATGCTCTTCCTGCAGGAGCTTTTGGATAAGGGCAGATCCTTTTCTTTTCAAATGGCATATTTTTTGCTGCGATTTCTGAATGCTATATGGGGCAAGAAACACCCGCTCGTCTGCAGGTTTATGAGAGGTGCGCGGCATTTGAGCAAGGTTTATAAGCCACTGACTCGATTCCGGGAATCTCTCTGTGGTCCTCAGCCCCTTTTGAGCCTATAGGTAGTATTGATATAAAACTCCTTTCGTTAAAGGCTGCTTTATTATTGTCTCTTTCAACTGTGAAGCGGGTTAGTGAACTTCATGCTTTGTTGGTTCGTAACTCCTCTTTGCAGTTCTCAGCACCAATCCAGTGTTTGTGCCTTAAGTAAGTGAAATTAAGTCTGCTCTCGCCTGTAAACCGGTGGATATACTGGCTTACCATCCGCCACCTTTTTCATCATCTGAGGATGAGTGGCTTCATTGTCTCACTATTTTTTTTAATGAAAATACAAAGGAAGAGTAATCAATCAGTTGTTTCTTGGGCTGATTCTCATAAGGGTAAACCTATTTCACTGGGTAGTGGAAGCTATAATATTCGGTTGTAATAGCATGGGACTCTTCCGGAGGGGCTAAAAGCTCATTCTGCCAGAGGTATGGTAGTTTGTTAAAAAAAAAACTAAGTTTCCATTCTGTTCAGGGAATAGTTGTGATCGATTACGGTTTGTATTACCATAGTTTTCCGACAAATGTGATTAACTGGTTTATAATCTAATATATACACTCACCTAAAGGATTATTAGGAACACCATACTAATACTGTTTGACCCCCTTTCGCCTTCAGAACTGCCTTAATTCTACATGGCATTGATTCAACAAGGTGCTGAAAGCATTCTTAAGAAATGTTGGCCCATATTGATAGGATAGCATCTTGCAGTTGATGGAGATTTGCGGGATGCACATCCAGGGCACGAAGCTCCCATTCCACCACATCCCAAAGATGCTCTATTGGGTTGAGATCTGGTGACTATGGGGTCCATTTTAGTACAGTGAACTCATTGTCATGTTCAAGAAACCAATTTGAAATGATTCGAGCTTTGTGACATGGTGCATTATCCTGCTGGAAGTAGCCATCAGAGGATGGGTACATGGTGGTCATAAAGGGATGGACATGGTCAGAAACAATGCTCAGGTAGGCCGTGGCATTTAAACGAGGCCCAATTGGCACTAAGGGGCCTAAAGTGTGCCAAGAAAACATCCCTCACACCATTACACCACCACCACCAGCCTGCACAGTGGAAACAAGGCATGATGGATCCATGTTCTCATTCTGTTTACGCCAAATTCTGACTCTACCATCTGAATGTCTCAACAGAAATCGAGACTCATCAGACCAGGCAACATTTTTCCAGTCTTCAACTGTCCAATTTTGGTGAGCTCGTGCAAATTGTAGCCTCTTTTTCCTATTTGTAGTGGAGATGAGTAGTACCCGGTGGGGTCTTCTGCTGTTGTAGCCCATCCACCTCAAGGTTGTGCGTGTTGTGGCTTCACAAATGCTTTGCTGCATACCTCGGTTGTAACGAGTGGTTATTTCAGTCAAAGTTGCTCTTCTATCAGCTTGAATCAGTCGGCCCATTCTCCTCTGACCTCTAGCATCAACAAGGCATGTTCGCCCACAGGACTGCTGCATACTGGATGTTTTTTCCCTTTTCACACCATTCTTTGTAAACCCTAGAAATGGTTGTGCGTGAAAATCCCAGTAACTGAGCAGATTGTGAAATACTCAGACTGGCCCGTCTGGCACCAACAACCATGCCACGCTCAAAATTGCTTAAAGGGATAGTTCACCCCTGGAAAGATGAATGTGTATTTAAAATGGGTCATTTATGTAGAAGAAATGTGAAATTATTTTTGAATTTGGAGCTTTCTAGACTGAGAAAAGCCAGAAAATGTATTTTTGGCTTATGTGGATGAAAGACAACAACTCCCAGAATGCACTTGCTTCGCTGCCCTAGGAGGCCACTCCCAAGCCACGCCTACCGGTAAGAGAGCGCTGTTTAAAACAAGGCTAGGCTACTAGTGAGTAGGGGTGGGAGATATTGACAAAAATGAATATCTCTATTTTTTCCAATATCTCGATATCGATATTCAGACGATATTTTTGCCATCCTTCAAAGAAATGTGTGCAAACTGGCAAAGAAGGTCCAGTTGGTCTTTTGACTTGCTGCATTTGACCTATTATTGTAGGCTATAGAAAAAAAAACAATAAAGGAGCTAACTAAACAGAATCTGAGGTAGCCCCTACTTTTTCCACTTACAAAATAAAAAACTAGGCACCTCTTGCAACAGTGATTATTAAATCAAACAACAATATTGTTGATGATAAATTCCATCCATTTTTTTCCCCAAAACGCTATAAATCCATCTTTTTTTCCCAAAAATTTATGGTTTGTCTTTTTAAAAAAGTCTTTTGTCTTTTATTTTTCGTGTTTGCATTTATGAGGAAAAAACAATATTACGTGACAGTTCTCCATTATGGACGCGAGCGCTCTGAAAGCGGCTCTAAAAGACTTTCAAACTTTCATAGAGACCTCAAAACAGAAAGCACAAAGCTTTTCTTTTAAATGAATTTCGTTTTGTATTAATTGTATCTTAATTTTAATATTTTTTTTTTCATTAACCAATTTCTGGATTTAATACATAAAAGTAAATATAGGCTAGCACAACATAAGGTGCTTGAACTGGAGATTATATCATCATGAACCGAACCGGCCTCACAGGCCTAAAAAATGTGAAATATGTTTACAGAAAGCTGGTTCTAAACAAAACCATCCAAAACAAAATAAAACTATGTAGCCTAATAAATGTGCATTTCTCCGGTGCGTTCACTATAGCCTACTGCGAAGATCGCGAGTCAATAGCCTATCGTCAACTTCATCTTTGCAGTCGACACAGAAATTAATAAACAATTAAAATGTCTTATTGCAATATTTTACATATTCATAATCATTTCTTTTGCTGGTTCTTTGAGGCAGCTTTTTAGGTTTATGGCGTTTTGGAAAAGAGCTCTTCGCATACAAGAAACGTTTCACCAAGGCACAGCGGCCCTTCAGCACATAAGAAAAAAAAAAAAAGCACGGACTTACTAATTACGAAACTTTGATGTGGTTGAATAGGTGAAACAGTCACAAATTCCTCTGCAACTCAAACCTTCTCAGTAGGAGTTATGAAGGAAGAGAACAGCATTACAGTTTTCAGTGCGTCCTCCTCTGATTGCTGTGTCGTTGACTGAAAAAGTGCGTGCAGGAGCACATGCGCAAAACGTATGTTTGTAAAATGTCCTTTTGTAAAATGACATATGATAAAATAAAAATAATTCTTATATCGTTTTACAAAACGGTTTTGCGCGTGTGCTTCTGCGCGCACTATTTCGAATTTATGCATGAATGTGCATTTTTGACGACACGGGACCATGGTATTCCTGCCCTACAGTATTAAAAATCGCTACATATAATTGTTTAGAAGGTTATAGTGTGCGTTATTTGTTTTCTCTTTAACTTCTTTCAGCTCTTTTCATGTTTGGGTGGTCGGATTGTACTGTCAATGGAATATTTTCCCTAAACCTAACTACCTGGGGCGTCTGCACTCGACACCCTACTGATCTTAATATGTCTGGCGTCTACACTCGACACCAATACCTTAATATCTCTGGCGTCTCCAAATCGACACCAATACCTTAAACTGGGGCGTCTACAAATCGACACCCAATACCTTTATACTCTAGCTCTTGCGTCTTCAGTCGACAACTGGCCGAGTTTCTAACTAACTTGCTTCCCTAAACTAGCTTCCTGCGCAGGAATAAATCGACAAACAGACCTGCAATTGTCCTTTAAATGCTTTAAGCACGGCCGGGAGATCTTCCCGAGCAGTTCTCAGGGAATCTCTCCCAAGAAGCAAGGCCGGAGGATCTCAGACAAATTCCATTGAGAATCCCACCGTAAAAAAAGTGAAAGTGAAAGTGAAAGTGACACGTGACGGCCAAGTATGGTAACCCATACTTGGAATTTGACCTCTGCATTTAACCCATCCAAGTTAATGCACACACATTAGGAGCAGAGTAGTGAGTAGTTAACACACACACACTGCAAACGTGGATACACACACCCAGAGCAGCGGGCAGCCTTTGTGTGGCGCCCGGGGAGCGATTAGGGGTTAGGTGCCTTGCTCAAGGGCACCTCAGTCATTTCCCACCGGTTCTGGAATCGAACCAGCAACATTTGGGTTACCAGTCCAACTCCCTAACCACTAGTCCTTGACTGCCCCACAAATATAATAAAATATTAAACACAAATAAAAAACACATATACAACAGTTCTTATAGAATCAAGAAAACAAATAAGACTAACATGTCACCTTCAATATGATTGGTTCAATTGGTTCAAAAGCCCCAACCTTTTCCCTCTGTCACTGGCATAAGCAAACTCTGATTACTTATCACAAGGTTTTTGCGAACTAGTCATGTCTAGTTTCAGTTCCCCTTTCTGTTATTAATACACATAGACATACACTCAAAGTCACAAGTTTTTCCCCAAAGAGTTTTGACACATTAAAAGCATATGAATGTTATTCCTGCAAGAAAAACAAATGTTAGTTCATTTTAAAGCTGATTAATTAAAATTCATTCACAGTACAAATTATGAAATATTCGATATCCCAATTTTGCATATCGTCCAGGCAACAATTTGGATATTATCGTCTAAACGATATATCGCCCACCTCTTCTAGTGAGTCTCCGCGACGAGTCTTCCCTGGATTTCGAGATCGCCCAAAATGACCGGGATTCGGCTTTTGCGTTCTACAGTCGCCATTCATTGTTTACTGTGGCGAGCAGGACGAGGCTAGGGCCGCGGGAGAACGGCGCGAGGCCGGCGCCATCACTGAGACGCATCGGTCTCGTATATCTCACGGAGGAGCGGGTACTTTCTTAGCAATGTTAAAACGCACATCAACCGATCACTTGTCCTTGCCACTGTTGCCTTTGGCTTGCTCAGTTGGGGATGTTTTGGGAATATTAATTTATTTTTATCAATCAATAAATTCCACTAGAAACAAACCTTGTTGTATTATTTTAACTTAATACTGTGAAGCTGCTTTGATACAATTTGTATTGTGAAAAGCGCTATACAAATATACTTGACTTGACTTGTTTAGTGTTCATGTTAGTGTTGGGCGATATGCTCCATTTTCATATCGTCCTATCGTCAGCCTGTGAGATCGGCGATATACGATATTATCGTGAGGGGGGAGGGGCTTACTTATTTGATTATTAACTTGCTTATTTACTCATCAATTTGCTTGTTTTATTACTTCATTTTAAATGAGAATCTTTTTCTATTTTGCTAGCAAAGGTGGAGTGTTTATTAATAGGCTAAATCAGGTTATTTCTTGGTATAGTAAAGGGCCTTACACACCGGGACGAATATCGGCGCGCGTTATTCGCCAGCGTTTTTCAACGCGTTTTTTGTGTTCACACCCAAGCGATTTTCGCTGACGATGAGCCGAGTGAACATGCAAATTCATTCCCTGACATTAGATGGCGCGATTGTCAAACGTTCGTGGGAAAAAGTTACAAGTCTATGTACATGAAAGACAATTAAGTAAAATGAAACTCACCATCAAGGCCCATTTGCTCTGCAATACCACTCCATAACAGTTCTCTTTTATCAAGATTTTTGTAGTCGCGTTTGTCATATAGTTCTTTATGTTCCGACACCAACGAGGCCAGCAGCTCTACATTCATCTTGCCTTGCATCTTCCTCGTCTTATTTCTTCCCAGCAGTGTAGACGCTATCTTCTTCGCCTGTATGTGTGCTCGGCTAGACCGTTTTGTGTTTGAGCGCCCCCAAGTTGTGTTTTACTGTAACTTCAGAAGCTCCAGACACGTGAGCAAAAGCGCCAATCTCATTGGTCGGATAGTTTTTGACGCGGCGCGTCAAACCAAAAAAACGATACCCGAGGCGTTTTTTTAAAAATGACGCTTTTACGCGTGGCGTTTTTCGCGTCGGTGTGCACACTCACATTGGCGCCCTTTGTTTAGTCATGAGGCGTTAAACGTCGGCGAATATCGCGCGCGAAATTCGTCCCGGTGTGAACAGGCCTTAAGGTAAAAAAAAAAGATCCTAATCATTCTTGTATCTGACTCTGAGTATTTCAACATGTCAGCGGGAAATTTACGGACACACATTATCCTCTCATGCCGTTACAGATGCAGCATTTTGACTGTACGTCTGCACGAGATGTGAACACGTTTTAATCATTTCTTCGGTCAAGAAAGAGTCGGAGTCTGCGATATATGTCCTCCTACCAGTGCTCTCTCTGTCTGGATGCACTTCACATATGCGCACCGCACTTCAATAAGCCCAAATAACGCGGGTTAATGTGTTTTAAATGCCGGGAGAAATCAGAGGCAAAAATCTAAAAGTTGATCGGTAATACTTAAACTCATGACTTGACTCTGATAAAGGAAAACGGGTTAATGCGTTTACATGACCGCATGCATTGTCAGTTTATTCAGCATAATCGAGTTAATAACGTGCATGTAAACGCGCTCATTCCCTGAAAATGAAAGCAGAAACGGACTGAGCTTTCGCTGCATTAACAGCGCGTTCTCTCAGAGACGACAGTGGATATAACGGTATAGCAACTATCTTAATTTACTGGCTTAATATTTCTCTTGTGGACTTAAATTATTGACAGTAAAAAAATTAGAAGAATATTTCTTGTTAAACAAGTTTGAAGTTGCTTGTGATTTTCACAGATGGCAGAGTTTCACAGATGATTCGTGAACTAAAGACTTTATAGGCCTAGGCGGCCTATATAATTTTATTGATATTATTATTATTATTATTATTATTATTATTATTATTATTATAATTAATATTTTGTAATTGTATTGTTTTTAGTGTTATTAGTGTCATTAAATATTTTGTTAATGTGCTATGGAAACAAAATGCTGACGAACAACGACCGCATGGCGACCGCAGAAAGCGTTCTTTGACGTTCAACAAAGCTGCTCTATCAAACTAAAAGACTCGAGGCACAGAGAGAAGGAAATGAATAGTGGAATAAAGTCGTTATTTTTGTTTGTTTTTGCGCACAAAAAGTATTCTCGTCGCTTTATAAACTTTATAAAAGACAGACATCTTATTCTAAACATAATCCTCTGATCATTCGGACTTGTTGTTTCCGGCCGGTTTCGGCGCATGACATTACGTTACGACCACCCGTTAGCGATTGGCTGTGGCAGATCCTGAGTGACTCTGGGCAGATCCAATAGTTTTGAACTTTTAACAGAGAACCCGCCTACAAGGAAGTAAACGTTTCTCAATGGAGAGAGGCCAGACTCTCCGTACAAATGAAATGTACGAGAGTCTGGTAGAACCAGGCTAGTAATAATGTAAAATATGTGAAAAAAATGTGTTTTTTGAACAATCAAGCATGAAAGCATATTCTAGTACACCCCTAAAACATAATCAAGACTTCATAAAAGTGCATAATAGGACCCCTTTAATTAAAGCTGCAGTCGGCAAGTCTGGCAGATTGAGTGGACTTAGCCAAAATTTTGAATGTTTACAACTCTCATGCCCCTCCCCCACTACCAACGAGCACCCTCCCATAGACGTCGTGTTCGTCAGTGCATGTGTACCTGATTTTCTGTGAACGCGCGCGTCTCTTAAGCATCGATCAACACCATGGACTCGGAGGTAGGCTGCCCTGGCTAATCTATCCATAGATAGCAATAACAGAGGAATTGGAAGCTTGTTAGTAGATTTTCTCTCCGCCATCACGCTTCGTATAATCTCAGGCGAACTTCTTCAGGCGTGTGCATGTGATATTGTAACGTGCGCGAGGGGATCTGTGACTGTGGCGTGTGCACGACATGTGATTGACAGTCAGATCTCACACCCCCCAGCGCTGATTGGACCCGATGATCCGGGAGCGGTGGATTTTTGCAAAACAAATAACACGCTCCAGGTGGAGTTAGAAGCTCTGGTTTTTTTTCTAAAATCACTTTATTTATGTTGTTCTGTCGGATTATAGTGTCGATTACACTGAATATGATCAAAAAAATGTTGCCGACGGCAGCTTTAAATATTTGATTCATTAATTTGACATTTGATATGAATTTGACCCAGGAAGACCCCTAAAGTGCAGGTGAACTGGGAAATCTGAAAGCATTTTCACGCTAAACACATTTTGAATAAAAACAGTGAATTTTTTTCAGAGAATATTTCTGCTATTTTCTTTGGTCTTTAAAGAAATGTGCTGACCAATAAGATATACACTTTGAGCTGCTGCACATACACATTTAAGAGCATTTGGTGGCACTAGTGAAACCAGCATTAAAGATTAAAGTTACTTTAAATTAAACATTAGCATTTCATGAACGCTTTGAACTACACGAGTAATCCATGATTAGCCATTTATGTAAAATGGTCCACTAAAAGGTGGGGTTTTTTTACATTTACAAGACATTTACATTTATTACTTTGGCAGACATTTTTACGACGGCTGAAAGTTCAGTGCATGTATCGCCCTCTGTTGAACAGGCGTGAATTTGCTTTTCCTTCAGTCCAACACACATTTGTTTGACGTTTGTTGTGTAAGGGCCGTCTGTCAACAAATTCTCACATGTTTGCATGGCTTAGAGTCCAATCAGCTTGTGTTGTGTAGGAAACTGTGATTTCTCACAGATCATATGTCAAGCCTGCGTCATCTAGAGTTTCATGACCAAACTAGTGATTTATAACACAAATCATCTTCATGACATTAAAATAGATCATAATCGTGCTCAGCCGTTGTTGACCAGATTTGATGGGATTAAAATGACTATTATACTCAGTGATCTTGACTTTGAGCTTCACTTTTCATTTCACGTTTGCCTCTCATTTGAAATCTCACATGATTTAATGTTTCTTTTAGACCTGATGGACGTGAACAAGGAAGGAAAAACAGAAGGCAATAAATCTGTCTCCTGCCCTCATGCTTCACATGTAAATCAAGTCTGAAGATTCACATGAGAGTTCACACTGGGAAGAAGCGGCTCAGGATTTCTCTCTGAAATCACATCTTCTCATTCTGAAGAAAGAGCATTTAACTGTGATCAGTGCGGTAAACTGTTTCATTGGACATCAGTCCTGAAGAAACTCCTGAAGATTCACACAAAGAAGAAGATTCATCCTTAATATTACAGCAGAAAAGACACGGCGGTGTGTGTTTCAGTGAAGAAGGGCTTTGCTACAGAAGATGAACTGAAGACCACCAGAAAATTCACACTGGAAAAAACATTTCAAGGCAAAGTTCAGGAGTTGAAGAAGAAGGCCTTAACACTTTTAAGAGAGACATGAATATGATATAAAATAAAAAAAGTCATTGTTTTTCATCAGAACATCTAGTTTCTCTTCCACTTCTACTCTTCCATGCAAACACAAGATATACTTTCATGTATCTTTGAAACTGGACACTTTTCTTCTCTTCTTCTCTTGAGATGCTTTGGCTCTTATAAGTCAGTAAAGAGAGAGATCTGTCTCATTCACTTTTACTTAATGTTTGTATTTGCTATGTAATGATTGATAAAAACTCTTTACTCATTTTATTCACATGAGTATGTTTTTATTTCTTTCATCGTTTGTCGGTAACAAAAGTTATGGGATTTTGATAAAAACAGGTTTAATTATATAAACAATCATCAAAACATTAATTGAAAGTATTTTCTCTTTTTCTGATTTATGGCAGTGTCACAGAGTAACAAAAAAAAACCCACAATGTTGTAAACTATATTGAAAAATGTCCACCATTTTGGTAACATGGCTGCAAAAAAAAGTGAACCAGATATAAAATAAGTGTAAATTAAGGGAGATAATTTGACCTGATGTTGACAATCTAGGGGTGTCCCCGACTATGGATTTTCATAGTCGAATCAGAATCGTCAAGTCTTGCCTATAGTCGACTAATAGTCGAATCATGTGTATGGGGGCGGAGCTTTAACATTTCAAAGCCGCGATGTACAGAAAATCACACAGATATAGAAAAAATGTATAAAAACATTTTGGATCAATAAAACTAAGAAATAACATAACTCCAGAAAGGCCACACTGCAGACAAGATTTGCATTTCACATGCAAATCAAATTAAATCGGCTAAATTACCTGTGTAAGTACAGCACAACATCAATGCACCGAAAAAAATAAACAGTTAATTTACTAAATTAAATTAGAACAGAATATACCTTTCTGATAAATAAAAATACAAAACGAAATAAATCAGAATCAAGTCACAAGATGAGGAGCAAATGTGTGCAAAATGCCTAAAGTGCAGGGGAACATATATTCAAAACACAAGCCACAAATAGTTAGATTAGATAACCCTGACAGATCAATAAATAAAATTAAAATAAAGAAATTATTAAAATAACGATAGTAGCCAGAATTTTCTACTTTGTCTTTTTAACTGCAGAAACAACAATAAATGCTAACCTGGAGAGGCAGTCTTTTTAGCTAAAAATGTTCACAGCATCCAAAAATCTAATTAGAACCGGCTGAAAAGTTTTGAAATCAATTGTAGCCTACCTGATCGAGAGAACAAATCCAGTCTTTCACTCTTTCTGTGTCCGTTGGAGTCTTTTCAAATTGTGCGTGCGGATAAAATACATTCTAAAACAGGTAACGTGAAAAACGTTTAACGACTTAATCTCCTAAAATAGTTAAATTAAAATATGAAAACGCTTTACTATAGGAGGAACGCATTGCGTTCATATTCTGGTTTTCCTGATGCTAAATCCAGCCTTGGAGAATATCCTTTCTGATGGTGTACATCCACACTTTAGATTTTCTTGTCCCAGACATTGTTAAAGATTTAAATCCTTGCCGCGAAGACGCTCCTCTGTCGGTCACGGATTGAAAGTGAAACTTAAATCTGTCACGGGGTGTTTGGATTTATTCACGCACGTTAAAAAATATTTATTAAAAGCTTATTTCTTTGCACATTTTTATATACAGCATTATCATAATAGGCTGAATATTAACGTATTGGCAGAAAACCGGTAGTTCTATGTGAAATCAGACATTGAGCGCCCTCATATAGCCAAAGTGGCATGATCCTCATAACACCTCTGCGAAGATTCGACCGTGAGATCGGTAGTCGAATCAGGCTCCTCCTATCGAAGCATCGAATCTTCGACTATTCGGGGTCACCCCTATGACAATCAATATGAAAATTTCTCCAACCTCCCTCCACTGACCATTCATTGAAAACATGTAACCATTTCATAGTTGAACTGTTTATCTAAATGTGATGAAGTGCTTGAATGTTTCTAACATGAATGTTCTTCAGCATCATGAATGAATGAAGAATAAACACCAACCTCTTTGTTCTTCAGGATCTTCAGTGTGTTTCATTCTGCAGGGTTCTGGATCACTCATGTTCTCTCTGTCCTCTTTAATAAACTCAGTCTTTGCAGATTTCAGCTCTTCCTGATGCTCTGATGCTCGTCTTCACTTGTAGCTGATGGGAATTTACAGCATTTATTGCTGAATTACTGTGGGAGGAGCTTCACTGATGATGTGACTGCAGTGGGAGGGGCTTTACTGATGATGTGATTGCAGTGGGAGGAGCTTCACTGATGATGTGATTGCAGTGGGAGGAGCTTCACTGATGATGTGATTGCAGTGGGATTGGCTTCACTGATGATGTGACTGCAGTGGGAGGGGCTTTACTGATGATGTGATTGCTGTGGGAGGAGCTTCACTGATGATGTGATTACAATTAATCAATACAAATATTTTACAACATGCAGAAATATAGAAAAGATTAATAACTTAATGTAAATTCTTCCTAATATAAATAAATGTTAAGAAAACAGTTAAAATCATAAACTCAGAAATAAAGGTGCATACAGTAGCCAACAAATCCCCTCAGTCTGCTGACACCAATGAAATGAGCTTTAAGTGTCAATGTACAGGAGATCTGAAGACATCAGCATAATAAATGAGGTGAAAACAGGAACTATTGTCATGAAATAAAGAGTGTTTTCAGCAGATCTGTTAATATTGATGAGCCTCAGACTATCAACACTCATTCAACAAGCCATTCAGGACCATCAGCAGATCATCTCACTTTATTCTGAGTGTTTGCTGTTAGAAACACATTATTTAAGTCAGGATACGTGATAAAAGCCTGTAAAACTGCTCTACTGAAAGACAATACTGTTATTTCTTACTGTTATTTCTGTTATTTCTCTGTTATTGATTGTTGCAATAAAGTTATTTAATAATTAACAAGTTACAGTTTTATATGTACAGAAACTGACAATGATCATACAATATAACTTTTAAAAATAAAGAGCACCAGTAATATTTAACATTTCTAGTGTCAAACTTCATATTTAATATTTATTGGTTTTGTTTATCTGTATTTTTAATATTTTTTGTTTATTTGATAGGATCAATGTTAAAGTACACCAAATCCTTATCTGACAAGAACCAGAAGATGCTTAATCATATTTATCTTCCCAATAGCCTAACATCTTCCACATTATAGAAAAACCATGGCAGGAACCTTTTGACTAAAATGTTTAGTTTTAGTGGCATTTATTTATTCATTCTAATTTAGTTAGGGGTTATTTAATTTTACTGTGTTCAGTTAGCTTTGAGAAAAGAAATATGACTATTTGTAAAAGGTAAAAAATAAAAATTGTATTATTATCTTTAATATTTTACATGGGTTTGATTCAGATTCAGTTAGATGGTCAGTTTACAACGAGATGATGCAACTTACCCTCTGACTCAGATCAACATACCCCTAAACTGGGGTAAATTGAGCCACAGGAACCCTTTTTTATAAGAAGCCATATTTTGGAACCCTTTGTCATAGATGCCTCCTGAAATTACTTTAGATACTCTCATTATACTTCTGCCTAATTTTCTCTCATCTTGAGGACCACATAAGTAAAAAGTGGTGTATCTTACCCCACTCTCCCCTATCTGTTATTTATATTTAGATATAGCCAAAGATACATGCCAAAAGACAAATAAAGACAAAATCCTCTCACAGATCTCAAACTTTGACTTTTAACTTGACATTCAGATCTCTCTTCTCGCAGTGGATCAGGCACCTGTGAGATCAGGCGGATATCGTGGGATTTAACGGGATTCACCCCCGTGCACGGTGTTGCTAATAAACTGGATGTAAATTAATTAATGTCAGCTGATCTGACATATTCAGCTCCATGGACAACAGATCGGACATATTCAGCACCACGGAGAGCAGTCAGCAAAGCTGACATATTCAGCACCATGGAGAGCAGTCAGCAAAGCTGGTATATTCAGAACCATGGACAACAGATCGGACATATTCAGAACCATGGACAGCAGATCGGACGTATTCAGCACCATGGACAGCAGACCTGTCATATTCAGAACCACAGACAGCAGACATGTCATATTCAGAACCATGGACAGCAGATCGGACATATTCAGCACCATGGACAGCATACCTGTCATATTCAGAACCATGGACAGCAGATCGGACATATTCAGCACCGTGGACAGCAGAGTTGACCGTTTCAGCAGTTCAGTGCCAGTAACAGACTAATCTGGTGTTATACAGAGATGAATGAAGCAGATTTTGCTGAAAATGATCTGTGGTGTTCGTATCGGTGGCTAAAGTCTGCCATTATAGTGAGATAAAGCTCTAGGTCTTCCCTGTGCTCTGAGAAAACTTGACTGAGGATTTCTCTGTAAATCCCAAAAGCAATTCAGAGAGGGGTTACACTACAGTCCAGGTCTGAAGTTTTCAGAGAATCAGCTCTTCCTCATCCTCAGGTCAGCTGGAAAACCCAAAGATAGAGCTGATGTGCATTAACAAGTTTCTATAACTCGTTCATTTGGACAAGCAGTGTGAAATGAATCTGATGAACTCTTGTGACACTGACAGCCTGAGCTAAAGCGGGGCTACAGATTAGGTGTCCCTAAAGAACCCGCGTATCCAACAGTAGTTCCGCATTAACGTACATTAATTCATTTAAACTCCAGTTTTATTTATTTTTATAGTGTGTATTCTCCGTGTAAATTTATACACCGAACCGTGACGCCCGTACCGTTTCGGTTCAATACGAATACATGTACAGTTCCACCCCTAGTCTACAGTGAAATACAGTCACACTTTACACTGTTTGGCCAGCATTTTAACCGTTGCGTTTAAGCATTTTAACTGCTGACTAGCGTCACGTGCAGCGAAGCGATGTTTCTGTTATTCTAACGTCCGTTTTCAGAGCATCCAAGAGAAGCACAGGCATAACAGTAGCACCGAAATGAAGCACAGAAATCCGCGTTGATATTCGGTTCGGTAGATAACGGCCGTTAAGGCACAACTACACTATCAATCTCAACTACACTATCAATATCCAAAGTAGCCGAACATCATGTCGCCTATTCATGTTTTTTCTCGAAGTTGGCAGTAACGTATCAAAAGTTTTAAATTAAATATAAAGGAGTTTTCTCCAAGGAACTTAGCTCCATAGGCACTGGATGAGGTCTGCTCACTCTGCTGGAAAATGACTCTAGGGGCAGCGTGCGTCGAACACGTGTTCCACAACAACAATACTAGGCTGCGCCCTGCGCCCAACACTACACAGATGCGCCCACCTAATAATCAGCTTTATATATTTGGATATTGGCCGATGCCGATTATGTTAAAAAAAACGGCCAATTAATCGGTCGACCTCTAAAAAAAAAAAAGTATACAATAAAACAATTATACAGTGCTTTAATTTCAGTAATGTCTACTGACATTACTGTTCAGGAGTAGTATGGGCTGAAAAGACATCTAATAAAGTCAGATGCAAAATAACACTGCATAGTTTATCATAGATAGATTAAAGCTTATAAAAGCCAAAATTATTCATTCAAGAGCTGCGACTGATTTTCTCTTTGCCTTTTGTTGTTTGATTCACATTAATGGAGCAATTGTCAGCAGGTTTATTAGACTGCTGCCTCTTTAAGACCAAATGCAGATCTAATCATTGTCCACACGGACACGGGTATTTTTATAACCGTGACTTTTTTTTTTTTACGCGGTTCGGCCGTTCGTCCACACGGAAACGCAGTATCAGGTCACTGAAACCGAACATTTTTGAAAACCCCTGCCAGGGTGAGGATTTTCAGAATTACATTTACTTCGTTACTGTCCACCACTGTGAGCAACCTTGCACAAAGAATGAGGAGATTTAAAACAGAATGGCTTTTTGATTTGTTTGGATTTATTTTATTTACAACACAACATAATCCAAAGATACACAACAAAATATGACAAAAAAAAGCATATTATTTGACAGAAAATGTAGATCAAACAGTTGCGCTGTCGGGATGGTTGAAACGAGTGTTAAAAGAAAGAAGCAAACAACAATGGATGACATACAGCAGTAGGGCTGTAATCTCCTAGTCGATTAGTCGATTATTTGGTCAATACGGTCTAGCTCGACCAAAATTCTGATTGGTCGATTTTTTGCCGCGTTCATTTCATCAGTTTTGCCACGTTGACGCGTTCATTTCATCAGATGGAAAGCACTAATTGCTAATGGGGGTGTTTTCAGAGCACCCCTGTTTCCCAGGTCACAGGCAATAGCAACAGCACTACAGTGGATAGAAGAGACTCAAATCAAAAAGGTTATACTTTGTACAGATTCATGTTCGGCATTAAAGTCATTGAAGTCATTCACATCTCATAGTCGAAAGGATATAGTAAATGAGATATGAAAATCTGTATAGATTTAAGAATATGAACATCATGATAATATTTATGTGGATACCGGCTCATAGAGGGATAAAACATAATGAAAAGGTTGATAGTTTAGCAAAACAGGCTTTGGAAATTGAGGAGGTCATGAATATTTCATTTAGTAAAGATGAAGCAAAAGCAGTAATTAAAGTATATACTAAGAAAGAATGGCAACATAGTTGGGATACAGTAAATACAGTACGTCATCTTTATGAAATACAAAGAGAAGTAGGAGTAGTGAGGATAACTAAAAGAAGCACCAAAGAGGAAAATATTTTAACAAGATTAAGGGTTGTGAATACAACCTTAAAAATAATAAATAAACATCCAACAGGATTATGTGAATATTGTGGACTAGAGGAATCAGTAGAACATGTTATTTGTGTTAACAGCGCATGTGGCGGAAGACAAAACTTGTAGTCCATTATAACATCTACAAAGACAGCCTTCATGCTTTCAATATGGAACTAGGCAAAGCTAGACAGACTTTCTTCTCAAATATTATAAACAGCAATTTAAACAACACACGCACTCTTTTTGCTACTGTAGAGAGACTGACAAACCCCCCAAGCCAGATTCCCAGTGAAATGCTCTCAGACAGCAAGTGCCGTGAGTTTGCTTCTTTCTTCTCTGAGAAAATCAATAATATCAGAAAGGTGATCAGCACATCCTTGAGTTGCACTGGGGTCAGACAGATCAGACCACCTGAGAAAGTAGTTACTATGTCTGATTTCAAAGAAATTGATGGCAAAATTTTGGAAGAAACCGTACAGCACCTTAAAACATCAACCTGCGCTCTTGACACACTTCCCACATCGTTTTTCAAAAGTGTGTTAAACAGTTTAGAAGCAGATCTTCTAGAAGTGGTAAATGCTTCACTTCTCTCTGGTAGTTTTCCAAACTCCCTAAAAACTGCAGTTGTCAAGCCCCTCCTGAAAAAGAGCAATCTAGATAAGACCATATTAAGCAACTATAGACCGATCTCAAATCTTCCTTTCATAGGCAAGATCATTGAAAAAGTTGTCTTCAATCAGCTAAACAAATTCTTATGCTCGAATGGATACTTTGACAATTTTCAATCTGGTTTCCGATCGCACCACAGCACAGAGACAGCGCTCATAAAGATAATAAACGATATTCGCTTAAATACTGATTCAGGCAAATTATCAGTGCTGGTACTACTCGACCTCAGTGCTGCATTTGACACTGTCGATCACAACATACTTCTGGACAGGCTGGAAAACTGGGTGGGGCTTTCTGGGATAGTCCTAAAATGGTTCAGGTCATACTTAGATGGGAGAGGTTATTATGTGAGTATAGGAGACCATAAGTCTGAGTGGACATCCATGACATGCGGAGTCCCTCAAGGCTCAATTCTTGCGCCACTCCTGTTCAACCTGTATATGCTCCCAATGAGCCAAATAATGAGAGACAACCAAATCTTTTACCACAGCTATGCAGACGACACACAGCTCTACTTAGCCCTATCGCCTAACGATTATAGCCCCATTGACTCCCTGTGCCAATGCATTGATGAAGTCAACAGTTGGATGTGTCAAAACTTTCTTCAGTTAAACAAAGACAAAACTGAAGTCATTGCGTTTGGAAACAAAGATGAAGTTCTCAAGGTGAACGCATACCTTCACTCTAGGGGTCAAACAACTAAAAATCAAGTCAGGAATCTTGGTGTGACACTAGAGTCAGACCTTAGTTTCAGTAGTCATGTCAAAGCAATAACTAAATCAGCATACTATCATCTGAAAAATATTGCAAGAATTAGATGCTTTGTTTCCAGACAAGACCTAGAGAAACTTGTTCATGCTTTCATCACCAGCAGGGTGGATTATTGTAATGGACTCCTCACTGGCCTTCCCAAAAAGACCATAAGACAGTTGCAGCTCATACAGAACGCTGCTGCCAGGATTCTGAGCAGAACCAGAAAATATGAACATATCACACCAGTCCTCAGGTCTTTACACTGGCTCCCAGTTAAATTTAGGATTGATTTTAAAGTATTAATACTAGTATATAAATCATTCAGTGGCCTAGGACCTCAATACATTGCAGATATGCTCACTGAATATAAACCCAACAGATCACTCAGATCATTAGGATCATATCAGCTAGAAATACCAAGGGTTCACTCTAAGCATGGCGAGTCCGCTTTTAGCTATTATGCCAGCCGCAGCTGGAACCAGCTTCCGGAAGAGATCAGATGTGCTCCTACTGTAGTCACATTCAAATCCAGACTCAAAACACTTCTGTTTAGCTATGCATTTACTGAATGAGCACTGTGCCAATGTTCGTCCGACTGTTTGTACTGTATTTTATTTTTTATTTTTCTAAACTGTTTTAATTATTCTTATTTCTTTTTATTATTTTAATTTCTTCTATGTAAAGCACTTTGAATTGCCATTGTGTATGAAATGTGCTATATAAATAAACTTGCCTTGCCTTGCCTTGCGTGTTTGTGAACTTGTGAAAAATGAACTTAGAAAGAGGGGAATGGATGATTTAAAGCTTAAAAATATAATTACTTATGGTTTAGAGAGCTTATTTCTTTATCTCAAGAGAACAGAGCTGATTAAGAGAATTTAGTTTTTTTTTTTTTTTTTTTGATGGGTAAATTCTGGTTCACACTCCAATACAGTAGGTGGCGATAATGCACCTTAATGTTGGTACTACCCGCCAGAAAATCGAAGAAGAAGAAGAGTTTCAGCGTCGAGTCTTCTGAGGTGAGGAGAGCAGTTCACGGTATTTCTCATTTTTACACAACTATCACACACACTTTATACAGTTTGATTAAGCGACAGGCTCATTTCTGTATTGTTTTCATCTTTTCTGGCGCCTTCCTTCTGAAATAAACATTTAGTGCAGCAGCAGCGAGCTTGAGGAGAATATGTTGAAATGCAATGTAAGTCGTTTTGGATAAAAAGTGTCTGCCAAATACGTAAATGTAATCAAATGTGTTACTTCACATTGTTAAAATATACTGGAACAGATACTGCTAAATATTAAACATTGAGTTTATAATGAGTTTTTTAGGATCATTGTCAGTTTTAATCTAATAACATCAGTGCAATGAATGTAGAAAATTAAAATGTATTTTAGATTATGCTGCTGTAGTTTAGTGGTTAATTAAGATGAATGCCATTAGTGTTAGTTTTTGTATTTTTTTATGTTTTCTAGATATCTGCCTATATTGTAATGGAAAAAGCAGGATTGTGTTCTGGTTTTATTAAAACTTAAAATAAGTTATAAAAAAGTTAAGTTAAGTTAAAAATAAGTTATAAATTTGCATCAGTTACTTTACTTAAGACAGACAGACATAAATGCTTAGATGTGATATTTAGTAGCCTATAAAAACAAATTCAGGAACTTAGGTTTATAACATTATTTATTTTTATTTTGTCAGATCAGCTCCTCCCACAGCAATCTCCAATAAATGCTGTAAATTCCCATCAGCTACAAGCTACAGGAAGAGCTGAAATCTGCAAAGACTGAGTTTATTAAAGAGGACAGAGAGAACATGAGTGATCCAGAACCCTGCAGAATTAAACACACTGAAGATCCTGAAGAACAAAGAGGTTGGTGTTTATTATTCATTCATTCATGATGCTGAAGAACATTCAAGCACTTCATCACTTTTAGATAAACAGTTTAACTATGAAACAGTACAGAATGTTCTGGGTTTTCTTCAACAAATGGTCAGTAAAGGGAGGTTTGAGACATTTTTATATTGATTTTAGACATTTGTATATTGATTTTAGACATCAGATCAAGCTAAACACATTTAGCAAGGAGACATTTTAATTGGTTATTAATAAACAAGTGTTTTCTGTGTCAGTGTCGGCTGCAAAGATGAAGTTGACGATGCTGACTCGCGATCTTCGCAGAGGTGAACGCACCAGAGAGAAATGCACATTTCATACGGATAACATAAGCAGAGAACAGTCTGTTTTCTTTCGTTTTGAATTGTTCTGTTTAAAAGTAGACATGTCTGTGAGGCAAGTATAACCTTATACACTGAGTTTCGGTTAATTTATGAGACGAGCTCCAGTTCACGCGCCGGCGCTTTCGTGTCGTGATTATCTATTGTCTTTCTTATTTATTAAATCCAGGCAATTGGTTGATGAAACATTTATTAAAATTAAGATACAATTAATACAAAACGAAATTCACTTCAAAGAAAGGCTTTGCTTTCTGTTTGAGGTCTCTGTGAAAGTTTTAAAGCAGTCTTTAAGTGCCGGTCAAGTCCATGACATTGTTTTATCCTCATAAATGCGAACGCGAAAAATTAAATAAAATGAATATTTTGTGTTCTGTGGAGAGCCAACCCTTCTTCATCCGGTGGGTAGTATTACTTTTGGTTTGCGCAGTGTAATTCACAGAATTACTAGATAATATTTTGCCACCTAAAAGTTTAAGATTTTTTGTGTCATACATGTTTATTTCCCTCATATTTAATAGAAAACGCATGTGTAGACAGATATTTTTCTAATGTCTTGACTCCTTTATTAAGGGAGTAGGGATATATAAACGGATGTTTCAATATATTGGTATTAAATACATTTTCTGAGAATTTCTATTTCAAGTTTTGACTGCAAATGTCCATAACGCTGGAATTGCTTCGTCAGGTTAGAGGTGCAGTCTTTGGGCGCTGAAAGGAGGTTGGTTGCTGGCAAGCAGAGGTTGCACTTCACAGTTATATTTCCTTCTCACTTCTCTTTACTTAACGTGAAATTCTATCTGATATGAATAAAACATGTCGTCTTAATTATAATGGAAAGGATTATTTTTCCTGCTTCCATAGACAACAGTGTAACAGACTGGGCTGCAGTAGAGATGCGCGGATGGGCTATTATTTCATCCGCAACCGCATCATAAAAATCATCATCCGTCCGCCATCCAGCCGCACCAACGTTTTTGACCAATTTTCAAAACCGCACCCGCCCGCCATCCGTTGATTTTTGTATACATATATTTTTCATTTGATTGGTTCAACCGCCCGCCACCCGCCCGAATTTAATTAAAATATTATTTTTCGTCACGTCATCCGCCCAATCCGCGGTTTATCCGCCAACCGCGCATCTCTAGGCTGCAGCTCTGCCGGTTCCTTTATACTCCAGCTAACGAGCTCAAAACAGGAATCAGGTGGCACTCATTAGCCTGCCAAGCAGAGAGAGCAGGAGGAGTAAAAGAGACAAGATCACAGTCTACACACACACAGTAAACACAATTGTTAAGTAAATCATACAAGACAGAATAACTTATGTCCCTATGGACGTAACACTGAGCGTAGTTCAATTGTTTCAGTAATTCAACTTAAAAGGTGAAACTAATATATTATTATGTAGACTCACGCCGGTTTCACACTGCATGCGTTAGCAGAACGTAAGCAGCGCAGGAGCAGTGCGTATGGTGAACAGGAGCAGGACACGCGCGTTTTGCTTTCAAACTGGCAGCATGTCACGCGCGGCTGAACCGCGGCTTGTGTACAGACAGAGTAGGCTACTCTATAATGGATAAGTTGGCATTGCTTTATTTCGTTTTCAAATACATTTAAGAGAAAAGACTTGTCAAGAAGCTTATTTTATTAATAATTTCATTTATATAACTTTTGGTTCATCTTTGTTTTTATTGTTCTGGCAAAAAGTTTGTTTTTGGACATTTGTTTTCTTTTTAAATTGCTGTTGGTCATTTGATTGACGGTTTAAAACACAATAGATATCATCAATGCACTTTTTGATTAAAACTGCGGTGTATTTTGGCCATGGTCAATGCATTGTCACTTTAATTCAGCGTAAGCGGCGCAGCAAAAATAGACTCGGCGCCGAAACGATCGCGGCACTGCTGTTCACGTGACGCTACTGCTGGACGCTCACGCGCTGCTCCTTCTCCCTGTGTGAATGCACTCATTGATTAACATGGACGCCGAAAAAAATACGCGCTGCTCACGCGCCACTGACGCTTGCGGTGTGAAACCGGCGTCATTACATGCCAAGTGAGGTATTTCAAGCCTTTATTTGTTATAATTTTGATGATTATGGCTTAGCTTACAGCTTATGAAAACCCCAAATTCAAAATTAGAATATTGTGAAAAGGTTTCATAAGCTGTAAGCTAGGGCTGGACGATTAATCGGAAAGTAATCGAAACCGAAATTCAGAGCCTACAACCGACGTAATTTTACCAAGACGGTTATTTCGGTTATTTCCCTCTGTGTGCTAATGTACTTTCCCCTTAAAACATATTACCGCGTGTGTAGTCACGTGACTCCGCCCGTTAACGCGCGTCTATTTCGCTTCAAACTCGCTTACGCGCGTCCTATTCGCTTTGAATCCTATTCGAATGGATTCAAAATGTTTAAGCGTTGAACTAGATGCGATAGACACGAATTTGACGCTCTATTCACGTTTGGTGTGAACGCAGCATAATGAACAGGCTGCGATGTCAAGATTGCAATGCTGGAATGTGTGTGTGTGTCAGAGAGAGAGAGAGGCATGGGCGCGATCTAACAGTGGAAACATAAAAACATCATTCGTCATTATAACATCAACGTCAATTTGTACACAGGACATCATTAAAACTGCAAAGTGTTTAGCCTACTTATATTTGTGTAAAACATTGTGCTTTTGTCAAACTGTAACCTACAACTGTCACCCAACCAAAATCACACACACACCGTGTACATTTTTTTCATAAAATTATCAAAAAGCAAAAATGATCTCATCTTTTGTACATTCATCATATTGCATTGGTTTTCATTTCTTGCCATAAAACAGAGCACTAATCTTTTTATTTTTAAGTTAGGCCTACACATTTTACATTGATTAAAAAATCAAATCAAATGTGTTTTTAATGGTACTATTATTTTATACAGAAATTAACGATTTATAATTCAGATGAGAAGTTATTAAAGTTCATTTAAATTTTAAGGAGACAAATATATTGATCTAAAATATAGCTAATTAATTTTAAATTCATTCAGGTTACCAAACATATCTCAAGGCCTTTTGAATAAAGGGTGGCAGTCCTTCATTATCAACTGTTGATGTGGACTATATACTGGAGAAGTATTTGTTCTCCATTTGAGTGAGATGTTTTTATGTGGCTAATTGAGCAAAGTGCTTCCATATATTTTATTAGTAGTAGTAGTATTAGTTCAAGAATAAAATAAAGATATCGGATTGATATCGGTATCGGCAAATAGCCAAAGCTGCGGCATCGGTGAAAAAGTGGTATCGGGACATCCCTAAATCTTTCATTAGAAAAAATACGAACATATTTACAGTATAAGCCTTGCCAGTGACATAGGAATTTTTTTTTATAAATAATCGCTCAATAATCGTAATCGAGGTAACTTGTTTGATTAATTGCGATTATGATTTTAGCCAAAATCGCCCAGCCCTACTGTAAGCCCTAATCATCCAAATTATAACAAATAAAGGCTTGAAATATCTCACTTTGCATGTAATGAGTCTGTATAATATATTAGTTTCACCTTTAAGTTGAATTACTGAAATAAATTAACTTTTGGTCGATATTCTAATTTTCCGAGTTTCACCTGTAAAGATTAACTAGTTTTAAACCAGTTAAAGCTGTGTTCACGCTCGACTGTGAGCATGCTGTGGTGTATTTTTTTATAGATAAATTCAACACATAACAAATAATACATCTATATGTAAAAATACGCAATCTACTCCACTTGCCTGCAATGAGTTGGTCTTCTTTTAATTTAACTGATACATCAATCTTGGCCACAAGTCTTCACTTGATACAAATGCAGGTGTTAAAAACATGAAAGTGAGTGGTATTTACACCCACTCGAGCGATTTGTTTGCTAAACTAAAGAAGCCATTGAGCATCGTCGAGAGGTTAAAAGGAATCGGACTGGATTAAACCGGCCAATAGCGCACCAAGTGGGTGAGCCAGTTTGTGATTGGTCCCCGCAAATTTGTAACTGAAGCAGGATAGAAGAATGTACTGGTTTCCAGCCTGAGCTGCAGGGCGAAATCAAATCGCCGGCTGGGTTTACCCAGTCTACCTCTTAGCGGTGAAAGGCAGCAAATTATTATTCTGCTTAAGTATCAACTGTATATTTAAAAATAGTCAATCTACTCCGCTTGACTGCAAGTCTTCACTTGATACAAAAGCAGGTGTCCTACATTCACATGCATATAAATAGAAGTCGATGGAAGACTAGTGGTCTAGTGTGACCAGCCTTTAATATATTAAGAAATTTAGTCAAATAAATGAAATGGCAATCTAAAAGTTGGTGCAATAATTATGGCAGTATTCTCTATTCTTTAATGTTAATATTACATCAGTTAATTGTGTCGTTGTTCAAATAAAATTGTAGTTCTCACTACAGAAACATGGGATATGTACCTATAATGTTCAATAACTACTACTACTACTACTACTAATAATAATGCATTTTATTTAATGGTGCTTTTCATAACACCCAAGGTCAACTCACAAGCAATATACAGGTCACTGCATAAGACAATACACACAACAAACAAGCCGCATACAGATAAAGTGCATTAAAAACTCAATACAACATGTCATAAAAAAGATATGTCTTAAGACTCGTTTTAAAAGTCAACAAGCAATCGCTATTGCGAACATCAACGGGAAGAGAGTTCCATACGTGGACGGCAGCCATAACTAAAAGATCTGGCACCTCATGGTAGTTAGTCGAATCCGAGGTACCACAAGAGAAATTGAAGATGAAGATCTGAGAGCACGTGAAGGAGTGTAAACATGGTGAAGTTGTGTAAGGTATTGGGGCGCAAGATTATGAAGTGCCTTATAAGTAAGTAGCAAGATCTTGAATTCAACTCTATACTTTACTGGAAGCCAGTGCAATTGCTGAAGAACTGGAGAAATGTGCTCAGAATAAGGTGTTCTAGATAGACACGAGCTGCAGAATTCTGAACCAACTGAAAGGGAACACCTGTGAGAAGAGCATTACAGTAGTCTATACGTGAAGTGACTAGTGCGTGAATGAGAACTGCAGTATTATTATTTGAAAGAAAGGGACGGAGAAGGTTTATGCACGTGGAAGTATGCAATACACGTGATATTATTAATTTGAGCTTCAAAGGATAGTGTGCTATCCATGATGACACCCAAACTTTTAACCTGTGAAGAAGGACAGATTGCAGTATTGTCAATGTACAAAGAAAGACCATTAGATTTAGACAAAACAGATCTAGTGCCAACAAGCAAAGCCTCAGTTTTGTTTCCATTTATCTTCAAGAAGTTAGCTGAAAGCCCATCTTTAATTTCAGCTTAACAGCTGGACAGAGATGGTGGTGGAAAAGAACCAGTGGGTTTGGCAGACAGGTGTCATCCGCATAACAGTGGGAATTAATCAAAATATGATTAATTAATTATCAAAATATAACCAGGAGGGAGCATATAAATAATGAAAAGAAGCGGGCCCAAGACAGAACCCTGGGGAACACCAGTGGTGACTGTAGATGTTCTTGATCGAAAACCTTTTAATTGAATATGCTGACTGCGTCCAGATAGATATGACTTAAACCAAGACAGAGCAGTGCCAGTAATACCAATAGAAGCTAACCTGTCAAGAAGTATCTTATGTGAGACAGTATCAAAGTCTCAAATCTAGAAGGACAAGTATGGATAAAAGTCCATAGTCAGCTGCCAACAGTAGATCATTGGTTATTCTGACAAGAACAGTCTCAGTGCTATGGTGGGGACGAAAGCCAGATTGAAATTGTTCATACAAGTTATTATTGGAAAGATATTCATAAATTTGAATTGCAATACACTTTTCCACTGCCTTAGAGATAAATGGTAAATTGGAAATTGGACAAAAATTATCAAAATTAAATGGATCACCCCCTGGTTTATTAAGTATGGGAGTAATAGTAGCAGATTTAAGAGATACAGAACCAGAAACAAGTGAAGCATGAACAATTTTAGTAACTGGAAGATTTACCGAAAATTACTTTATTATTTATTTATTTATTTTCATTTCAGACCTGATGGAAGTGAAGGAGGAGAGTGAAGAACTGAGTGAAGTGAAGGAGAGTGAAGAACTGAGTGAAGTGAAGGAGGAGAGTGAAGAACTGAGTGAAGAGAAGGAGGAGAGTGAAGAACTGAGTGAAGTGGAGGAGGAGAGAGAAGAACTGAGTGAAGTGAAGGAGGAGAGTGAAGAACTGAGTGAAGAGAAGGAGGAGAGTGAAGAACTGAGTGAAGTGGACGAGGAGAGTGAAGAACCGAGTGAAGTGGAGGAGGAACATGTTAAACCTGGAGAAAAACCTTTAAGTCGCTCAAAGACTAAAAAGACATCTTTAAAGAAAAGAGACAAGAAATCTACAACATGCACTCAGTGTGGAAAGAGTCTCACAACCAAACAATGTCTTGAGATTCACATGAGAATCCACACCGGAGAGAAGCCGTTCACATGTGATCAGTGCGGGAAGAGCTTTGCATACAAACAAAGTCTTGAGCTTCACATGAGTGTTCACACTGGAGAAAAGCCACATGTATGCCATCAATGTGGGAAGAGTTTTGTACGATCATCTCTACTTAAGAAACACATGAGAGTTCACACTGGAGAGAAGCCATTCACATGTGATCAGTGCGGGAAGAGGTTTCCATACAGAGAAGGTCTTATTGTTCACATGAGGAGACACACTGGAGAGAAGCTGTTCACTTGTAATTGCTGTGAAAAGAGATTCTCAAGCAAACAACATCTAGAGAATCACATGAGAGCTCATACTGGAGAGAAGCCGTTCACATGCACTCAGTGTGGGAAGAGTTTTCCATACAGAGAAAGTCTTAAAGTTCACATGAGGATCCACACTGGAGAAAGACCGTTCACATGTGATCAATGCGGGAAGAGTTTCAAACAATTGGCACAACTTAAAGGGCACAGGAATATCCACACCAGAGAGAAGCCTTACACATGTGATCAGTGCGGGAAAACGTTTCTTTGGGCATCAAACCTGAAGACACACCTGACGGTTCATACAAAGGAGAAACCACATTCATGTTCTGTATGTGGGAAGAGATTTTCACTGCTGGCATATTTACATAGACATGAGAAAATTCACACTGGCGTGAGAGATTATGTGTGCTTTGAGTGTGGGAAGTCTTTTATTTCAGTGGGCTTTTTAAAACTGCACCAGAGAATTCACACAGGAGAAAAACCTTACAAGTGTTCACACTGTGACAAGGCATGCAGTCAGCCATCATCTCTGAAAAAACATGAGATGATCCACACTGGAGAGAAGCCGCACACATGTGATCAGTGTGGAAAGAGTTTCGCTATTAAAGCTCAACTAAAGCTACACATGAGGATCCACACTGGAGAAAAACCTTACAAGTGTTCACACTGTGACAAGAGATTCAGTCAGCCAGCAAATATGCAAATGCATGAGAGAATCCACACTGGAGAAAAACCTTACAAGTGTTCCCACTGTGACAAGAGATTCAGTCAGTCAACGCATCTGAAAACACATGAGATGATCCACACTGGAGAGAAGCCGCACACGTGTGATCAGTGTGGAACCAGTTTCGCTATTAAACGATACCTGGAGCTACACATGAAGATCCACACTGGAGAAAAACCTTACAAGTGTTCACACTGTGACAAGAGATTCAGTCGATCATCAGATCTGAAAAAACATGAGAGGATCCACAACAGAGAGAAGCCGCACACATGTGATCATTGCAGAGTGAGTTTCTCTATTAAAAGTCACCTGAAGCTACACATGAAGATCCACACTGGAGAAAAACCTTACAATTGTTCACACTGTGACAAGAGATTCAGTCGATCATCATCTCTGAAAACACACGAGAGGATCCACACTGGAGAAAAACCTTACAATTGTTCACACTGTGACAAGAGATTCAGACACTCATCATCTCTGAAAACACATGAGAGGATCCACACTGGAGAGAAGCCGCACATGTGTGATCAGTGTGGAAAGAGTTTCTCAACTAAAGCTCAACTAAAGCTACACATGAGGATCCACACTGGAGTAAAACCTTACAAGTGTTCACACTGTGACAAGAGATTCAATCAGCCAGCAAATCTGATAACACATGAGATGATCCACACTGGAGAAAAACCTTACAAGTGTTCACACTGTGACAAGAGATTCAAACACTCATCATCTATGAAAAAACATGAGATGATCCACACTGGAGAGAAGCCGCACACATGTTATCAGTGTGAAAAGAGTTTCCCTATTAAAGCTCAACTAAAGCTACACATGAGGATCCACACTGGAGAAAAACCTTACAAGTGTTCACACTGTGACAAGAGATTCAGTCAGCCATCATCTCTGAAAACACATGAGAGGATCCACACTGGAGAGAAACCTTACAATTGTTCACTCTGTGACAAGAGATTCAGTCAGTCAGGAGATCTGAAAAAACATGAGAGGATCCACACTGGAGAGAAGCCGCACACGTGTGATCAGTGTGGGAAGAGTTTCTCTATTAAAGCTCAACTAAAGCTACACATGAGGATCCACACTGGAGAAACTTACAAGTGTTCACACTGTGACAAGAGATTTAGTCAGCCATCATCTCTGAAAACACATGAGATGAACCACACTGGAGAGAAGCCGCACACGTGTGATCAGTGTGGAACCAGTTTCGCTATTAAACGATACCTGGAGCTACACATGAAGATCCACACTGGAGAAAAACCTTACATGTGTTCACACTGTGACAAGAGATTCAGTCGATCGTCAGATCTGAAATCACATGAGAGGATCCACAACAGAGAGAAGCCGCACACGTGTGATCATTGCAGGACGAGTTTCTCTTTTAAAAGTCACCTAGAGCTACACATGAAGATCCACACTGGAGAGAAACCTTACAAGTGTTCACACTGTGACAAGAGAATCAGTCGATCATCAGATCTGAAAAGACATGAGAGGATCCACAACAGAGAGAAGCCGCACACATGTGATCATTGCAGGACGAGTTTCTCTTTTAAAAGTCACCTAGAGCTACACATGAAGATCCATGCAGTTGAGAAGCCACATCACAGCGGTCTGAGATCACGGTAAGTAGTTCATCTTTATGTGCAGTGTGGTGACCATCTTGCTGTCTATTAAATACAGTTGATGTGTGTTCCATAAACTTTATTTATTTTGAAAACAATCATAAATTTGGAAAACAAGTAAATTAAATCAGAGACCGATCTAATCACCTCCACGGTCTCAAAACTGTGTCCCTTTCCCCAATTGGCCACACCCTCACCTGACTACTAAAACACACTGACATCATAGGTTCAGACCACCTCATTGCATCATTAGAGGAAAACAGAAACTTAAATAATTGCATATAAATTCGTACACGTATAACATTTTAAACAAAATAATTCACAGGCTCCTACAGTGCTGAAACAACAAAGTAGTTTCCTTACATTCACTCGAATGTTTACATTGGAAAGGCTGAATCTGTCACGATGATGCAGGACTGGCACATAAACTGTACAGAGCATCGTTCACATTCATGTTGTCACAACATTGCACTTCAAAAAATTCTTACTGGCAACTGAAACAGTTTCATATACTCGCAACTCTGATTTTTACTCGCATGTGGAGCTTGGCGGGTGTTAATTTTAGGCCCTGGTTGCTAGTCATTATAATGAGAAAGTTATTCTCATTATTATGGGTCACCCACCCCAGCTCAGGTGGAGCTCGATCTATTGAAATGTGCTAGAGTGCAGCAGTGAAACTCTTGTTGACTGGCCTTCACAGCCTAAGTCACCTCAGCCGAGGGGAAAACTAGTCGGGTCCCAGTGTGGCTTCAGGGGCTCCAAATATTCCAAGCCTCAGCAGACTGAGCCACAACCTAAGTCACTTCAGCCGAGGGGAAAACCAGTCAGGTCCCAGTGTGGCTTCAGGGGCCCCAAATATTCCAAGCCTCAGTAGACTAAGCCACAGCCTAAGTCACCTCAGCCGAGGGGAAAACAAGTCAGGTCCCAGTGTGGCTTCAGGGGCCCCAAATATTCCAAGCCTCAGCAGACTGAGCCACAACCTAAGTCACCTCAGCCGAGGGGAAAACCAGTCAGGTCCCAGTGTGGCTTCAGGGGCCCCAAATATTCCAAGTCTCAGCAGACTGAGCCACAACCCAAGTCACCTCAGCTGAGGAGAAAACCTTTCTTCCCAGTGCCTGCAGCTAGACGCCAGCCAGAAAACCCTCAGGGAGGGAAGAAACCACAGGCAACCTAATTTGTCTTTATGTTCAGGATAAAAGAGCAACGGTTTTCTCCCCCTCTAAACAAATGAGAAGGAGTTGGACACAGGAATTTTTCACAATGAAGTTTGTTCAGTTGTGAAGTTGACACCAATTTCTCCAGTGCCCCACAGACAATTTCTTCCCCTCTGCCTATGAGGCTATAATGAACGGCAGAGAGCACAAAAAAGTCAAGTGAGCGAGAGCTGCAGCAAGTGGGCGCATATGCACAGTAAACCCCTGGGTTTTATCCATAACAATCAGGGGTTATAATCTGCAATTTGCTGTACAACCTCCACTTTCCAGTGGTGTGTTGAAGTCAAGAGCAGAAGGGGAATCGTCTCAGATTTTAGAAGAAGAAACCGCCTCTTTGTTGAGCAAGAGAGCAAGTTGGATTGTGCTGCTGGAGTTCAGCTATCACAGCTTTTACTTTTTGTACTTTGTCATTCCCAAGTACAAATTAATAATGTGTTCGCTTAAGTCTTAGTCATTTTATTCGTCCCAAAGACTGGAGTATGTCAGTCGGTCTGAAAGATAAATATTTTCACATAAGCATCTACCCTGCACACAGAAATTTCCTCAGGTTTGCCTATAAGGATGTAGCCTACAAGTTTTTGACGGTTCCTTTTGGGCTGTCATTAGCCCTGACAGTGTTCAGCAAATGTGTCGAACTAGCTCTGACACCGCTGAGAATAGGGTCTCAGAGAGTCAGCTTGTTTGGATGAGCGACGACTCTGTGCTCCATCACAGCAGAAGGCAGATATAGATGCAGAAGTGTGCATGTCTCATCTGGAGAGCTTAGACTTCAGGGTAAATGAAACGACAACCTGTGTGATGCCCAAACAGGAGATGATCTACCTGGGTCTCAGACTGTCCAGTATCAAGTGTTTCTGGCAGAGTAGCGCATTGGGTCAATTCACGGCTATCTGTCCATTTTTCAGAAAGGGAACAGAGTTCCATTTAGTCTTTGTTTTCTAGAGCTGATGGCCTGGACAGTTTATGTCGTTTCACTGGGATTATTGCGAGCGAGAGCGTTTCAGCACTGGGTAGCGGCACAGCGCTGGTGCCATCACTCTGCATGTGCACTCTCCGTCACTGGAGAGATTGTTCTTTTCTTGAGTCAGAAACTCTGCAGAGGGCAGTTATTTAAAGAAAGCTGGTGATGACTGATGCGTCGCTCACAGGTTGGGGTTCGAGGGCAAATGGCCCGTCTCGCTTCAGAACACACACAAACTTCCTAGAACTGTTAACAGTGTTTCTGGCATTGAAACATTCTGTGCAGTTCCTAAGGAACCAACATTTTGATCCAATCAGACAACACAATGGCGGTGGCATACATAAATCACCAGGGGGCACACACTTCCCTCAGCTTCACAGTCTTGTACCATAATTGATTGTGTGGGGCATGACTCATTTCCAGTCATTAAGGACAGCGCATGTTTGGGAATAATGAATGCGGGGCTTATCTACTATCCAGAGGAAATCCTCTGTATGGAGAATGGGCTCTCCATCCTCAGGTAGTTGGCCAGTTGTGGTAGAGGTTCAGCCGAGCTGCCGTAGATCTCTTCACCTTGAACAAAATCGCTCATTGCCCTATTCTTCTCTCTGCGTACAATCGGGAACTTGGGTGGCTAAATGCACTGTTGTACACGTTTCCTCTGATTGTCCTTCAACTCGCTCTTCTTATGAATGGAAATGAATGATTGAGCAACTGTGTGCACAGACGCATTGTTCCTTTTCTCTGTTCCTTTGTGTGTGTGTCATGCTCTTCCTGCAGGAGCTTATTGATAATGGCAGATCCTTTTCTTTTCAAATGGCATATTTTGCTGCAATTTCTGAATGCTATGTGAGGCAAGAAACACCCGCTCGTCTGCAGGTTTATGAGAGGTGCGCGGCATCTGAGCAAGGTTTATAAGCCACTGACTCGATTCCGGGATCTGTCTGTGGTCCTCAGTTCCTTTTGAGCCTATAGGTAGTATTGATATAAAACTCCTTTCGCTAAAGGCTGCTTTATTATTGTCTCTTTCAACTGTGAAGCGGGTTAGTGAACTTCATGCTTTGTTGGTTCGTAACTCCTGTTTGCAGTTCTTAGCACCAATCCAGTGTTTGTGCCTAAAGTAAGAAAAATTAAGTCTGCTCTCGCCTGTAAACTGGTGGATATACTGGCTTACCATCCGCCACCTTTTTCATCATCTGAGAATGAGTGGCTTCACTGTCTCACTATTTTTGAATGAAAATACAAAGGAAGAGTAATCAATCAGTTGTTTCTTGGGCTGATTCTCATAAGGGTAAACCTATTTCACTGTGTAGTGGAAGCTATAATATTCGGTTGTAATAGCATGGGACTCTTCCGGAGGGGCTGAAAGCTCATTCTGCCAGAGGTATGGTAGTTTGTAAAAAAAAAAAAAAAAGTTTTCACATAAGCTTCCATTCTGTTCAGGGAATAGTTGATCGATTACGGTTTGTATTACAATAGTTTTCCGACAAATGTGATTAACTGGTTTATAATCTAATACTGTATATATCCACTCACCTAAAGGATTATTAGGAACACCATACTAATACTTTGTTTGACCCCCTTTCGCCTTCAGAACTGCCTTAATTCTACATGGCATTGATTCAACAAGGTGCTGAAAGCATTCTTTAGAAATGTTGGCCCATATTGATAGGATAGCATCTTGCAGTTGATGGAGATTTGTGGGATGCACATCCAGGGCATGAAGCTCCCGTTACACCACATCCCAAAGATGCTCTATTGGGTTGAGATCTGGTGACTGTGGGGGCCATTTTAGTACAGTGAACTCATTGTCATGTTCAAGAAACCAATTTGAAATGATTCAAGCTTTGTGACATGGTGCATTATCCTGCTGGAAGTAGCCACCAGAGGATGGGTACATGGTGGTCATAAAGGGATGGACATGGTCAGAAACAATGCTCAGGTAGGCCGTGGCATTTAAACGATGCCCATTTGGCACTAAGGGTCCTAAAGTGTGCCAAGAAAACATCCCCCACACCATTACACCACCACCACCAGCCTGCACAGTGGTAACAAGGCATGATGGATCCATGTTCTCATTCTGTTTACGCCAAATTCTGACTCTAATGTCTCAACAGAAATCGAGACTCATCAGACCAGGCAACATTTTTCCAGTCTTCAACTGTCCAATTTTGGTGAGCTCGTGCAAATTGTAGCCTCTTTTTCCTATTTGTAGTGGAGATGAGTAGTACCCGGTGGGGTCTTCTGCTGTTGTAGCCCATCCGCCTCAAGGTTGTGCGTGTTGTGGCTTCACAAATGCTTTGCTGCATACCTCGGTTGTAACGAGTGGTTATTTCAGTCAAAGTTGCTCTTCTATCAGCTTGAATCAGTCGGCCCATTCTCCTCTGACCTCTAGCATCAACAAGGCATTTTCGCCCACAGGACTGCCACATACTGGATGTTTTTCCCTTTTCACACCATTCTTTGTAAACCCTAGAAATGGTTGTGCGTGAAAATCCCAGTAACTGAGCAGATTGTGAAATACTCAGACTGGCCCGTCTGGCACCAACAACCATGCCACGCTCAAAATTGCTTAAATCACCTTTCTTTCCCCTTTCTGACATTCAGTTTGGCGTTCAGGAAATTGTCTTGACCATTGTCTTGACACTTGATCTTTCATTTTCGTGTTGTACATCAATCAATCCTGTTCAGTTGCAATTTTTTTTCTGTATACCCACATTAAAAATAAAGTGTTGTGCTTTTTGCCAAATAAAGAAAAATAAACATGATTCAAGTTCTGCACTCTCTCTGTCTGTGAAGTCCAATTTGAAACGTGTTTGAAAATGATCTGATACTCCGCAAAAATTCAGTCAAACAGGTAAACATACCCACGGGCATCAAGCTTGAAATTGCTTCTCTTAAATTAAGTAATTTATATAAAAAACAAATATTCTCAGCTTGTGAAATCTGTATTAAAAGCGTGATTCCAGTCGAGCTAATTAGAGCTCATTCAAATGTAATTTGACCACGCCCCGGAGAGCGCGCGCTATTCAAACGCAAATTCTGAGAACCATTTCAGTCCTGTGAAACGCCCATCAGCTGTAAACACAGCGCGCCGCGAGTGAGGCATAATATAGCCTACCTAATAATCCTGGAGAAAAGTTTCCTCAGAAAAGTGCTGATATGAGGTGCAATAGATACCACTGAGGAGTGAGGTAGGCTAAGTTATCTTTTCTCAAGTGTTAATGTGGAATAACGTTATGGAATAACGTTATGGAATCTTTTTCTCTTTGGCTCTCAACGAAGGCGGTCGCATTTTCTTACCCTCCTCTCCCTTATCTCCCCTGCTTTGCTCCTCTCATCTCGTCTAGTCTACTGTCTTGTACTTTGAGAGACTCTCTCCGCACTGCTCTCCAAACTAAGAAATTATGGATTTGATCAACTGGTCTCTCAACGCAATTGACACCATCTTCTCGACGAGAAGCTTGGGTTCGGGGGAACCTGACTGCCCTGCCGGAACGTTCGCAGCTGGCTACAAGATGGACGCGTGGGAGAGGTGGCGGGTCGTGTGTCTGGCGGCTCTTTCCGTGGAGGACATTGAAGATCCTTTTCGGAACCATGATAACAGGTTTTCTGCTGTTTGGATTAGGCATTGCCCTGGTTTATCGAGGAATTAAGAAGACGGTGACAGCTGTCCAAAACCCCACAAGGCTGCCCGTCATGATTGAAGCAGTGGGCAGAGCTGTCAGCACTCAGACTGTGACTTTGGTGACTATGAACCAAAATATTGATAACATCTTGGAGAAGCTTACAGCTTTGCAAAGGCAAATGGATCGTTTCGGAGACCCAAATGGACCAGGAGCTGTGTAAATTGGAATGCGGCTACTCGTCCCAAGACCAAACAACCCCAATCTTATCTGCTTTCGGCCCCCCTCTACCAGCACTGGCCTTGGCCGAGGCTGCTGCAGCAACAACAACTCCCTCTGGAGAGAGCACTGCAGCGAGACGCTCTTGCGTTCCTTGCCCCTCTCCCCACTGACACCTGCTGATTGTTGACTCTGTCTGGGACCTGATCAAGGTTGACTCCATGGCAACTGCTGTGTATCGCTATGACATCCTGCGGACTGAGGCACCTAGATTATGATGCCAGGCGTAGCGACTCTCGAGGCCTACACATACACGGACTCTTACATATACACAGATATGCAATCACCCTCCCCCACCCCCCATCCCTCGCCTTCGACGCTTTGTACCCCCAGTCTGACAGGCGGGTCTGACCAGCGCCGAAAATGGCTGCAGGACCGGATGGCTGCTTGCCTGTGCTGGGTTACCTCCACCCCCCACTCCCCTCCCCTGTTGCAAGTCTTGTGTGTTCATGTTGTGTACTGATTATGTGCTAATGTTGCTGAGGTGTTTTTTTACTGTTCCCAAACTGTACTCCTTACAGGAGCATAGTCTGGGGGTTGCCTTTTTTTCCTCCTCACCTCTCCTCATGTTATGCTGTATTTTTTTCCTCAATGCTCTGTCTTCCTGTCCTGTCTTCCCCCTTGTCATATTGTATGTATGTTTGTATGGACAGGTTGATGGCGGAATTTCGCTGGTACCTGTGACTAGTGACCAATAAAGCTACTACTACTACTACTACTACTACTGAATAACGTTAGTGTAGGCCTATGTAAACCGCAAAAAGATGAATCGTGTTTCTGTGAGATGAATGAAGGGTACATATTTGTAAAGACTTTAGCCTAAATATGAATCACGTCACGTGTCTGTGTGTGAAAGAATAAACCGCTTTAATCAACTAAAATGCTTTGCTATACTGAGATGAGTAAAAATCGACTGAAATCTGATGAAATAAAATGTCTTTGTATAAGCAACGTATTAAACTGCAAATTAACATTTATATGCCCTAATATTTCATAAAAACAACGTTACAGTCAGGCAAAATATGAAAGACAACATTTTGTTGATTAGATTTGGGTAAAGTTTTTACTGTAGAATATACTGCCACATCAAATAAGCTTTTGTTTAGCAATTTCTGCTTATATATATATATATATATATATATATATATTAGCCTGACGTCGTCATACTCAGATTCTAGTCAGAATGTGAGTCTGATACTTCTCCATAGAGATTTGATTATGGGGCGTGTCTCAACCAAACCAGAAAAAAAAAAAACTCTGCACTCAATTGGATAGACCTACAACCAATCAGAGCAACGGAGTAAATGACGCATGTTCTTCATTCATATTTTCAACCAACAAAATGTCGCGGCTCTCTGTTCCTCTTTTAAAATGAATGCGCTGTCGATATAACAGACGCGATGGCGGAATCTACACATGATGTTTCATAAACAAAGTTCGGGAGGAGCACGTACAAATAATCAATCCAATATCAACTTGTCATCAAACAATACCATGTCTAACGTTACCCTTTCTATCAGGATGAGGAAGCATATTCACTCTGTAAACTTACCTAACACTCCTTGACAGTTTTTCAGCATCCCTCCACCACCCCGAATCCTCACTCTTGTCTTGTTCTCTCACAACCAGGAATACGGGGGAGTATGGCTACCGAGCCCACGGCCCTCTCCTCGGACAGCACGTCATATACGCATTTATTCTATCGACTTATTTGTGTGAAATCTTATATACGCATTTATTCTATCTGACTTATTTGTAAATGTGAACTCGTGAAATCTCAATTCTCCAGCAGCAGTCGTCTTTGTTGTAAACTAATTCAAATCAAGCGCTCTTTGGTGACGTGGATGATTACGTTACCGTTGCTCATCTGTCCATCATCGTATAAAGCCCGCCCTGACAATTTGATTGGTCCGAACAATTTTTGTTCGGGCATAATAGCTCCTCAACGGAACTATTTTTGTCAAAAATAAAGTCATCAACTAAGATGTTAGATGTTCCAATGTTGGCTATATTCAAACTAATGAATACATATGATAAAATGTAGGCCTATAATCATTTTTTTTACAAAGAAAGAATACACTTGAAATATTGTTGAAATTGTAATTATTGTAATTGTAACCTTTTTAATAAAATAGCAAAACATATTTACAAGATAGATGTAAGCAAAATCTTAAATGGTCAATATAAGTCGTCTTCTAAATATATCTTTTGTCCTTGCATTTATTCTTGTGGCTCAGTCAGTGTCACACCTGAATGAATGGCTCATTGCGCAAGTAATTACGCATTATGGGTGGGGCATTGTATTCTCAGGTGTAAACCACTCCTCGTTCACGCCCCCCTCGCATATTGCCTTTCCAAGCAAAACCTGTCTTACACAATTTAAATCAATGTATTGTTTTATGTGAAAGATAAAGCAAGACTATTTTCACATAATTTTGAAGCCAGAACTCGAAGCGACAACATCCATTAGTCAAAAGTCTTGTGGACACATATTTAATATGAGTTTTGTGGTCTTATTTCAGCAACTTTCATTTTTATTTTTTTCAATAACCACGCATAAACATTATTCTCTTAAAAATACAAACATCCACATACATGTTGCTCACATATTATGGTAGCCCTGTTTGTGCTATATAGAGTGAATTTACACCTTTGCCATTAATATGTGTATAAATAACTGAAAAAAGCACAAATGTCAGGGCATGTCAGAACATCTCAAGGGCCCTAAAAACACCTTAGACCCCAGAGGGTTAAGTCTGATTCAGGCTGGAATTGGTTTGAAATTGATGCCACCCATAATATTTACTAAGTACTAGAGCTTGTAATTATGGTTAGGGCTGGGACATTTCCCGAACACGCGCTAAGCGCTGCCAATCATAACTCACTGGGCCAGCTAACCAATCCCAGCACATTTTGTATTTTGGAAGGAAATACTCGTTGAAGCATTCAACCAGAGGAGCTGTAATAATGTAAAATATGTGAAAAATAATGTTTTTTGAACAATCAAGCATGAAAGCATATTCTAGTACACCCCTAAAACATAATCAAGACTTCATAAAAGTGCATAATAGGACCCCTTTAATTAAATATTTGATTCATTATTTTGACATTTGATATGAATTTGACCTAGGAAACCCCTAAAGTGCAGGTGAACTGGGAAATCGGAAAGCATTTTCACGCTAAACACATTTTGAATACAAACGGTGAATTTTTTTCAGAGAATATTTCTGCTATTTTCTTTGGTCTTTAAAGAAATGTGCTGACCAATAAGATATACACTTTGAGCTGCTGCACATACACATTTAAGAGCATTTGGTGGCACTAGTGAAACCAGCATTAAAGATTAAAGTTACTTTAAATTAAACATTAGCATTTCATGAACACTTTGAACTACACGAGTAATCCATGATTAGCCATTTATGTAAAATGGTTCATTAAAAGGTGGGTTTTTTTTACATTTACGAGACAGTTACATTTATTACTTTGGCCAACATGACATCATGACTTTGCGTAAACATACACGCCACTTTCAAGTCAAAAGTGGCGTGTTATTTATACGCATTTTAAGCTATCCGCGTGTATGTTCACGCCGAAACGAACCGTCATCTTCCGCGTGTATGTCTACGCCGTTAAATGTCCGAGCGAAACGGAGCAAAATGTACGTGAAATTAATTATGTTGGTCCCCTTTGGAAAACGTGTAGATGTCACAGTTTAACAGCCTCAGACGTGAATCTTACACGTACCATTATCCCCGGACGTTTGCTAATCCTACCATCTAATCATAACCATTTCTTAAAACTACGTAGGCTACAATTATAAAGAAAAACAACAGACAGACAAATATAATCACAATAATTTATTTAATGAGAAAATGTCAAAATCGGTACCAAAAGTTGTTCACGTGACGATGTGTCCTCTCTGGCTGTGGTTTTGTATGAGGTAACAGAGCAGAATTTAACTTATTAATTCAAATCCATGAAAATGTTAATCCGTCTTCGGTCCGGTTCGCTTTAGGGCTGCAGTGCGCGCTTCATTTCAAATGTGAATGTGCATGACGCAATCTGTGACGAAGCAGGCGAGGCGAGAGCCAATGAGCGTTTGATATTACTGCCGTAACCATAGTAACCTGTCGTAACGCTTCTTGAGGGCGCAATTTTTGAATTTGAATTCATAACAAGCTCGGGGTTTGACGTTTACGGTCAAGATGACGATTACTGGATAAAGGGCTGAGTTTGGATCTTTTTCTTGCAAATAATGGATTCTGAAGGTTTGGATTACATCCTAATAAAATTGGTGTATTTTGTGAATCGATGTTGTGTTGTAAGGTTAATTATTGTGATTATACATTTTAATATTGTCCATAAAATGGGTATGTTTAGGTGTGGGAGTACAGTTAAGGGATCTTACATTTATAATCTATACATGGTATTAACCCCAGTGACGGGTAGGTTTAGGGACGGAGTTGGGGTAGGTCATATTTGTAATGTAACGTTAAGTCAACGGCGTTGATAAACACGCTGAAAAGCGATTATGCGTGTTGATAGCACGCCAAAAATGGAAATCGAATTGGCGTGTCATACATACGCCATTTCATGAGATCAGCCTGCTTTGGCAGACATTTTTACGACGGCTGAAAGTTCAGTGCATGTATCGCCCTCTGTTGAACAGGCGTGAATTTGCTTTTCCTTCAGTCCAACACATATTTGTTTGACGTTTGTTGTGTAAGGGCCGTCTGTCAACAAATTCTCATGTTTGCATGGCTTAGAGTCCAATCAGCTTGTGTTGTGTAGGAAACTGTGATTTCTCACAGATCATATGTCAAGCCTGCGTCATCTAGAGTTTCATGACCAAACTAGTGATTTATAACACAAATCATCTTCATGACATTAAAATAGATCATAATCGTGCTCAGCCGTTGTTGACCAGATTTGATGGGATTAAAATGACTATTATACTCAGTGATCTTGACTTTGAGCTTCACTTTTCATTTCACGTTTGCCTCTCATTTGAAATCTCACATGATTTAATGTTTCTTTTAGACCTGATGGACGTGAACAAGAAAGGAAAAACAGAAGGCAATAAATCTGTCTCCTGCCCTCATGCTTCACATGTAAATCAAGTCTGAAGATTCACATGAGAGTTCACACTGGGAAGAAGCGGCTCAGGATTTCTCTCTGAAATCACATCTTCTCATTCTGAAGAAAGACCATTTAACTGTGATCAGTGCGGTAAACTGTTTCATTGGGCATCAGTCCTGAAGAAACACCTGAAGATTCACACAAAGGAGAAGATTCATCCTTAATATTACAGCAGAAAAGACACGGCGGTGTGTGTTTCAGTGAAGAAGGGCTTTGCTACAGAAGATGAACTGAAGACCACCAGAAAATTCACACTGGAAAAAACATTTCAAGGCAAAGTTCAGGAGTTGAAGAAGAAGGCCTTAACACTTTTAAGAGAGACATGAATATGATATAAAATAAAAAAAGTCATTGTTTTTCATCAGAACATCTAGTTTCTCTTCCACTTCTACTCTTCCATGCAAACACAAGATATACTTTCATGTATCGTTGAAACTGGACACTTTTCTTCTCTTCTTCTCTTGAGATGCTTCGGCTCTTATAAGTCAGTAAAGAGAGAGAGAGAGATCTGTCTCATTCACTTTTACTAATGTTTGTATTTGCTGCATATAATGATTGATTAAACTCTTTACTCATTTTATTCACATGAGTATGTTTTTATTTCTTTCATCGTTTGTCGGTAACAAAAGTTATGGTTATCTGAATTTGGCTGATCGCTATGATTTTCAGGAACGGGATTTTGAGAAAAACAGGTTTAATTAACTGTCACGTCCTGCTAGCGGGAGTTCGCTTTTCTCAAACATGCCTAATGTAACAAATCCCCCGCACCCACACCAACAATAGTCTACATACAAAGTTTACATGAATAACCATGACAAATATATAAACAAATAAACAATCATCAAAACATTAATTGAAAGTGTTTTCTCTTTTCTGATTTATGGCAGTGTCTCAGAGTAACAAAAAAACTTACAAAAAAAAAAACCACAATGTTGTAAACTATATTGAAAAATGTCCACCATTTTGGTAACATGGTTGCAAAAAAAAGGTGAACCAGATATAAAATAAGGGAGATAATTTGACCTGATGTTGACAATCAGAATGAAATTTTCTCCAACCTCACTCCACTGACCATTCGTTGAAAACCTGTACCGTTTCATAGTTGAACTGTTTATCTAAATGTGATGAAGTGCTTGAATGTTTCTAACATGAATGTTCTTCAGCATCGGGAATGAATGAAGAATAAACACCAACCTCTTTGTTCTTCAGGATCTTCAGTGTGTTTCATTCTGCAGGGTTCTGGATCACTCATGTTCTCTCTGTCCTCTTTAATAAACTCAGTCTTTGCAGATTTCAGCTCTTCCTGATGCTCTGATGCTCGTCTTCACTTGTAGCTGATGGGAATTTACAGCATTTATTGCTGAATTACTGTGGGCGGAGCTTCACTGGTGATGTGACTGCAGTGGGAGGAGCTTCATTGATGATGTGATTGCTGTGGGAGGAGCTTCACTGATGATGTGATTAAAATTATTTAATCAATACAAATATTCTACAACATGCAGAAATATAGAAAAGATTAATAACATATTGTAAATTCTTCCAAATATAAATAATGGTAAAAAAAAAAAACAGTTGAAATAAATAAATAAATGTACATATAGTAGGCAACAAATCCCCTCAGTCTGCTGACACCAATGAAATGAGCTTTAAGTGTCATTTTACAGGAGATCTGAAGACATCAGCATAAAAATAGAAGGTAATAAATAGATGATGATCAGAAACTTTTGTCTGTCCCCAGATCACGGTGTAAGAACTGATTTTCCTGCTAAAACAAAACTCACCCTGCAATAACGCCATAAAATGCCCCCTGGACAGCAGATAGCAAAGACAGAGCACAGAACCTTGTCCTGCCCAAACTTATCTCCTTGTCCCTTTGTTTGACTTCAACTCATCCCCCCTCTCCCTCCTCTTCTCCCTCCTCAAGTCACTGAAAGTTAAATTAAGAATGTCTATATATCGCATATGGTGTATCTTGTGAATGTGTTGTTTTTTCCTTTTCATGTTTGGTATCATTTTAAGGGTCTCAGTGCGATTGGTAAAATGGTCTTAATTTCATTGCAGTCATTGGTTTAATGAGAAAGATTGAGAACTTAGGAGAATCCTATTTCTCCTCTCTGGCTGATATCTCTTTACGATATCTCAAGAAACCAGGTGCTACCCCCCTGGGGTACATGGATTGGCCCAAACAACTCTAAACAACATTTGTATAACCCCTGTTGTTCTGGTCTGGTATTTAAGGCGAGGGGACAGAGCAGTCTTTGGGACCCTTTACCAGGTTTCCCCCATACAGTGCGGTTTCAGTGTTCTCCTGTTGGAAAGCCCTGACACATTACTGTGTGTCTCTGTCAGGAGTACAGTACATTGCTTACTTTTAGAGTCATCTTTGAGTGAATGATGTCATGTATTTATTATCTCTGAATTGGCTTTTAATCATTTACTTGTGTAATGGGCATGATACATTTTTACCTGACAAATAAATGTTACATCTTGATTTATTCTGAAGTTTTCCAAAATCATTATTTTAGTAGACTATGAGGAGGCTGATGCTACCGCAGCTCTGTGTCCAGGATAGGTCAAACTAAAGGTGCATATGAACGGAGCAGTAAGCACGTCATCTGAAGACCTTTTGATCTCTGTCTATCACTGACTTGGCAAGTTGTACGGAAGTGGCTAAACAAACTACACTTTTCTGTATGAGTGAGCAGCAGGCAACCGACTGAAGAGGTAAAAGCAAACCCTGCACCCTCTGACCAAGATCAGACTGGCAAGGCTGTGTTCAAGAGATCCACGTAAACCCGGGGCGTGTGACTATGAATTAATAACTGAACGAATGGTATACTCAGAATAATCAAAGATCTAAATTAATTCATAATCAATATTTATGACTATTTTCTAATAATAGCACATTTAAAAACAGCAAACAGGGCTGACCAAAGTGCTGAACAATACACAAGATACAGAACAAGGACATAACGACACATTCATGACAAAAGCTCACAATGAATTAAAAGCTAAAGAAAAAAGGAGGTTTTAGGAGAGGATTTAAAAACAGTTCGAGATTGAGCCGCTCTGATGTAAAATTGAAGGCTGTTCAGCAAAGGCTCTGTCTCCTCTATTCTTTAACCGTTGTAAGGACCACCCATTGGCCCAACGACGGAATCCAACGGCCTGGCGAAGGTTTAAAGCGTGTGTGTCTTTTCAGCGCTCCAGTGAAGTTCACTTAATTTATTGGAATGTAGTTTTATTATTACTTTAGCTCTATGCGTAATCTTACTCCAATTTCAAATGATAATCAAATTTAGATCGGATTTCTGGCTTGTTGAATGAGTGTTGATAGTCTGAGGCTCATCAATATTAACAGATCTGCTGAAAACACTCTTTATTTCATGACAATAGTTCCTGTTTTCTCCTCATTTATTCAAGTTTCAAGTTTGTATTTATTTATCCATTCAGGACCATCAGCAGATCATCTCACTTTATTCTGAGTGTTTGCTGTTAGAAACACATTATTTGACTCAGGATACATGATAAAAGCCTGTAAAACTGCTCTACTGAAAGACAATACTGTTATTTCTCACACTATGACTTCAGTAATACAAACAGTATGGCAGTACATGACACTCAGGTAAATAACTACCCTACAGCAGCATAATATTCCATATTAATCTAATTATTGTTGCAATAAAGTTATTTAATCATTAACAAGTTACAGTTTTATATGTACAGAAACTGACAATGATCATATAATATAACTTTAAAAAATAAAGAGCACCAGTAATATTTAACATTTCTAGTGTCAAACTTCATATTTAATATTTATTGGTTTTGTTTATCTGTATTTTTATTATTTTTTGTTTATTTAATAGGAACAATGTTAAAGTACACCAAATCCTTATCTGACAAGAACCAGAAGATGCTTAATCATATTTATCTTCCCAATAGCCTGACATCTCCGACATTATAGAAAAACTACCATGGCAACAACCTTTTGACTAAAATGTTTAGTTTTAGTGGCATTTATTCATTCATTCTAATTTAGTTTTTTTATTTAATTTGACTGTGTTCAGTTAGCTTTAAGAAAAGAAATATGACTATTTGTAAAAGGTAAAAGTTTTTTTTTATTATCTTTAATATTTTACATGGGTTTGATTCAGAGATGATGCAACTTACCCTCTGACTCGGATCAACTTACCCCTAAACTGGGGTAAATTGAGCCACAGGAACCCTTTTTTTATAAGAAGCCATTCGCACCACAGACAGCAGTGCCGACAGATTCAGTGCCATGAAGTTTGCAGATTAGCACCATGGACAGCGGAGTTTGCAGATTAGCACCATGGACAGCGGAGTTTGCAGATTAGCACCATGGACAGCGGGGCTTGCAGATTAGCACCATGGACAGTGGAGTTTACAGGTTAGCACCATGGACAGCGGAGTTTGCAGATTAGCACCATGGACAGCGGAGTTTGCAGATTAGCACTATGGACAGCGGGGTTTACAGATTAGCACCATGGACAGCGGAGTTTACAGATTAGCACCATGGACAGTGGAGTTTGCAGATTAGCACTATGGACAGCGGAGCTGGTATATTCAGCACCATGGACAGTGGGTGGAGCTCATAGCGTGGGCTTTAGGCCAGGGCTCTCTGACCAGCAGTTCATTGCCAGTAACAGACTAATCTGGTGTTGAATACAAAGATGAATGAAGCAGATTTTGCTGAAAATTATATGTGGTATTCATATCGGTGGCTAAAGTCTGTCATCATAGCGAGATAAAGCTCTAGTTCTTCCCTGTGCTCTGAGAAAACTAAGAAAAATAATTAGAACTAGAGAATAATTTGGCAAATGTCTTCTTTTGAAAGGATAACACCGCACTCACGAACAACAAGGTGCCAGACAAACAAAACTGAAGATCTCAAAAGATAAATAAAACTGTCTGCACACTTGAATCCTTTCAGCAAATTTAATAGCCAAGCTTTCGGTCAGACGACCATCCTCAGGGCATACAGACAATCAATGTAGCAATCAACTTAACTGGGTTCAAACACATCAAGACAATCAACGGTGATTACCACACCTGTGGAAGCCAGGTAGGAGAGTTGTAGTCCAATGGTGGGAGTTGTAGTTTTTCTTTAACCTACCCAACATATTGAGTTATCTACATAATTTACACATTTACTCCCCATAGTGAAAATCCCCAATACAAGAAACAAACAAAAGTACAGATATACAAAAATACAAGCACATATATACATACATACATGCTATACAAGTACATGAAGACTGCAAGAACATCAGTAAAAACCTTCATAAACTGCAGTATTCAAGACTTATAAAAACAGTACAGCTGTGACTATAACATGACACTCATGTCGAAATCCACATTTAAACCTTTGGGATATAAGGCATCCAAAGTATGAATCCAGTACAGTTCCCTTTGGCATAGCACTTTATCAATGTTGCCACCTCTAGATAATTTAATCTGCTCAATTCCCTGAAAACGGAGAGAAGAGACTGAGTGAGCACACTCTGTAAAGTGACAGGCCACAGGGTAGTTAGGGTCAGCACGTCTGATAGAGCTTTTATGCTCGCTTATCCTCTGTTTTAAACTACGTGTGGTCTTTCCCACATACACCATGTCACAAGGACATCTTAAAATGTAAATAACATTCTTAGTTTTACATGTAATAATGCCCTTCACATTGTAGCTCTTACCGGATCTGGGATGTTTAAAGTTACAGGTCTTGTGTGTATTATTACATTGGGCACAATTGCCACAGGGATAGTTACCATCCCTAAGAGGTGCTAAGAGTGTTTGGGTAGGAGCTGATCTTATGCATGCTTTCACTACCCTGTTGCGGAGGTTAGGGCCCCGTCTGGACACAAACAAAGGTGGATCCTTAAATTTATCCTGAAGAGAAGAGTCATCAGATATTAGGTGCCAGTATTTCATAATGGTGTTTTTAATAATAAAGGATCTTGGAGTAAAAGTAGTTATGCAAGAGACAGAAAACTTTTTATCCTTTTTAACACTCTTTTTCAAAAGGTGTGGCCGTGGTGTAGAGAGGGCGATATTATATGCCTCTTCAATACTTTTAATGGGATACCCCCTGGCTAGAAATCTTTGCTTCATATCTATAGCATTCTCCTTGAACTCTTCAATTGAATGGCAAATCCGTCTAAGTCTATAGAATTGACTCTTAGGCAGGCCGTTTTTTAGGGCACTGGGATGCGAGCTGCTTGCCAAAAGGAACGAATTGCGATCCGTCTCTTTACGATAGAGGGTTGTGGTCAATCTACCATCTTCTAGTTTGATCCACATGTCTAAGAAATGCACACATTTAGAGTCAAATTCTACAGTGAATTTTAGATCTGGGCTCATCCTATTGAGGTGAGTGGTGAATTCATTCAGCTCATCTTGGGACCCTTTAAAAACACACAAGACATCATCTAGATATCTAAAATATCTGATGATATTACTGTGAAAGGGATTTCTGTCCTCGTTAAAAATAAACTGTTGTTCAAAGAATCCAACATACAAGTTCGCATAACTGGGGGCAAAGGTACTCCCCATACTTGTGCCTTTAACTTGGAGGTAATATTCTCCCTGGTGGAAGGCAAAAAAATTTAATCTGAGAATTGATGATGCCAGATCACAGATGAAAGTGTTAGGAGGATTAACGTCCTCAGAGCGATTCTGCAAGTAATATTCTAGTGCTGTAATACCTCGTTCATGAGAAATGTTGGTATAAAGACTTTCTACATCAAATGTAGCTAAAATGGTATCAGGAGGGAGATCCCGGAGTTCAGAGATTTTATTAATAACATCCGTAGAGTCTTGTACATAAGCAGGCAGATTTTTCACAAAAGGTTTGATGAAATAATCCACAAAGTTTGATAATGGCTCTAGTAGTGACTCGTTACTAGCAACTATGGGTCTGCCCTTAGGTTTAATAAGGCTTTTGTGTATTTTAGGAAGCATATAAAATGCCGGGATGACCGGATGTTGTCTATTGAGATAACAGAATTCTTCTTTGGTTATCCAATTTTGTTCTAGGGCTTGAGTAATCAGCTCACTAATTATTTTTTGAAAATCAGCCGTGGGGTTACACTTAAGCTTCCTATAGAATGTTTCATCATTCAGTTGACGATATGCCTCAGTTACATAGTCAGTTGTATTAAGGATAACAATAGCCCCCCCCTTATCTGCTGGTTTTATTATAATGTCTGTATCTTTAGCAAGCTCTTGAATGGCATTTCTTTCATCCTGACATAAATTTTGCTGATGGGAGTAGGGCGTAGTCTGTAGCTTCTCAAGAATCTCCTGTTCAACAACCCTACAGAATGTATCGATCGAGGGATGGTTAACATAAGGTACAAATGTACTTTTAGGCTTAAACCTAGGTTTAATTAAACTCTGGTTTTCATTCTCAGTCCCAAAAAGATGTCTCAATTTAATCCTTCTAAAAAAAAGGAACAAATCAGTCTTAATTTCAAAAGAGTTTGTATGGCTAGTGGGAACAAAGCTCAATCCCTTACTCAGGGCCGAGAGATGTTGAGGAGTAAGTACCTTATCAGACAGATTCACGACCGGACTCTGGCCTGCTGGCGTGTCACTGGCCCCATCTCCAGTCCGTTTCTTCTGTCCTCTCCTCGTCTTCCTTGGTTTCCTGTCTTGTTTTTTTGACCGTTTTTCTGTGACTTCCTTCCCTTGTTCCATTGGTCGTTTTTTTTAAACTGGCGTGTTTGAAAGCGATGGGCACTGCGGGAGGAGTCAGAGTCGCTAGGGAAGTCACTATCAGATGTAAAGCCAAACTGTTGTGTACGGTGTCCTCTTAATAGGTCTCGTTGGGTCTCCTCTCCAAACAACCATTTATACACCTTTCCAGTCTGATAATCGTTGGCATCTCTCCTGTATTTCCTCAGTTTAGTGGTCAACATGTTGTCTTCAAATTCTTTCAGTGTCTGTTTAATTGAGTCACAGACATGGGCAAAATCAACACCCAACTTTTCTTTCATGAATGTTTCTTGTTTTACAATGTCTTTTTCAATGTCCTCTTTTTGTTTTGTGACCTCTTCAATTATTAAAAGCATTAAATCCATGGAGCATTTATTAAGTATCTCACACCATTTCTTATTAAAATCTTCATTTTCTTTACCGATTGTAGGTGCTTTTTGGATACGTAGACCTTGTGGAATGCGTTTGCTTCTCCAGTATTCACTCAGTGTACTTCCATGAAGTTTCATACGGATTTCTTTCTTCTTTAAGTGTGTCAGTTTCATTTTCATATCTTCTGCTGAGAGAGAATGGATACCTGTAAAGCTGATAGTAGGAAACAGGATTCTCTCTGCATCTGACGTGGAGTAAGCGAAGGTCTCAGCTCCTGTTGTGGTCAGTGCATTAATCTCTTGGAATGAGGACATATTCAAAGATTTTGCAAGGACTCGGGTGCTGGTGAAGGAGAAAATATTTTGAAAGGATAACACCGCACTCACGAACAACAAGGTGCCAGACAAACAAAACTGAAGATCTCAAAAGATAAATAAAACTGTCTGCACACTTGAATCCTTTCAGCAAATTTAATAGCCAAGCTTTCGGTCAGACGACCATCCTCAGGGCATACAGACAATCAATGTAGCAATCAACTTAACTGGGTTCAAACACATCAAGACAATCAACGGTGATTACCACACCTGTGGAAGCCAGGTAGGAGAGTTGTAGTCCAATGGTGGCAAATGTCTTCTTTAAAACAAGACCAACCATATGTCTATATTCTAAAGCGTTCTTGAATTACAACCATTTAAGTCTGGATAGTGATTTTTATGTCTATGCGAAAAAAGGGGGCGTGGGGGTGACAGTTAAAGGGTTAAAAAGAAGAAAGTTTAGGCTGGTTTTGTTGAGATAGTCCCTTTAGTATAAGCAAGTAAAGACTTTATCTGAAGCCGGGCTGAATGAATAAACACTGTTATCGCACTCCTGTAGATCAGACCCTCAGTCACCTCAGTACAAGAAATAGTATAGATGTTCAGAATAGAAAAAAACATATCTTAACCACTGATCTATATAATGACTGGATAGCTCATGGCGTTCTGAACTGACAGTAGGCAGTGAAGCCACCGTTAGTGTTCGAGCGGCCATCTTACTATTCCCTACCAGCAGAGGGCTCCAACGCCCGCTACACAGAGATTGGTAGCTCCGACGGCACTTTTAAGATGACCCGCTGTGCAGCATACAAGAGTGTAAAACGACGTTCACAAAAGGATGTAGAAAAACTGCCCACAGGTTGTAATTCAAGCCCTGTAAGTAGTCATTTATATGTACAATTGTCGCTATGCCCGTGTTGTTTTCTCCGAGGCAAGAGTAATGCTGCTTCAAAAAATATAAAAAAGCGATAAAACAGTCAACAGTAGCCTATAAGAAACCTCAGAGCAGCAATAATCACAATTAAGTGTCCAATAGCGACACCATTTGACAGCTTCAAAAGAGCTTCGTGCAGAGTCCGTTTACCGTTACATTAACCCATACAGTTTTTATTAAGCTATGCATTTCCTGAACATGTACTTGCTAATCAAACACTCTATATGAACAAACTACTAATCTATAAAACACAACAATAATTAATAATAAAAACACCTTTTACTATTGTGTCAACTGATTTAGCTAAGCGCGAGGGAGAGAGAGCAATACAGCGCTCGTGTTGTTTGAAGATGGTGAGAGTGTTGTGTGCATTTATTTAAAACACACCTTTTCTTTAATGAGAGAAAAACAATTATGGCCAAACGTTTATTGGATGGAGTTAGCCTTATTGATAAAAAATGTAATAGTAAACTTATAAAGCTATTGTTACATTACACAGTTTACACACCCCCTCCATGTACATTTTTCCGGAATAATTTTTTTGACAGTATTCACTGGAAGAGGGCGTCGTTACTCCCAGAGAAATATTGAATGTCCAATAAAACTAGAGAGATACACTTTAAGATTCTTCATAATGTTTACACAACCAACTCACAAATTGCCTCTTCTGTTGATCTGTCTGACCTGTGTGTATTTTGCAAAGTTGAGGAAGAAACTTTGCTTCATTTATTCGACCACTGTAATCAGGTTAAGCCTCTTTGGGAGAGCTTGGGGTGTTATCTTTCTCACTTTATCAAATGTGATTTAAACTTTTCATTGAAGGATATATTTCTCTATTTTTCTGGGAGTGACTATGCTATTGATAGTGTTGTTCATTTCTTTGTGTTGCATTGTAATTTTTTTATTCACAAACACAATTTTCTCAAGACTTTGCCTAGATTTGATGTCTTTATTGCTGAGATTTCCCTTATTGTAAAATCTCTTAAACTCATTGATAACAGTAAGAACAACAAGTTTCTTAAGAACTATGTATGTTTTTTTTTTTTTACTTGTTGAGTCAGTTATTGGTTTATTTTTTTATTTAATATTTTTTTTGTTAATGTATTCAATACAGTTTTATAATTTCAATTCCTAAAGTAAAAATGTAATTTTACAATACGAGTTCATATTAAATAAGTGTAAAATGACACAGTCAGGTCAGTCAATTCATGATGAGTCCTCAGAGATGTTGCTATTAAATCATATAAATCAGATCAACAGGTATGAGAGGTTTGATATGTTGTTTATTCCTCACACTTTCCTCCAACCGCCTTACCATCAGCACTGAGCTTTAGCAAACACATTTATACAGGCACTTCAGTCACATTTCAACAATCTATCATTAATATCCTTATCACAGATATTTTTCAGTTCATGACAGAGATTAAGCTGTTTTGATTAGAAATAAACTCTAATATTCATCAAGCATTTTGAGCTTAATCTTTTGGCATATGTTCAGATCATGTATGAGGAACTGAGTTGTATTTGATGAAGCTCTGATCTTCTGAGGTGTAGATGAGCTCAGATTCTCACTGATGAATGTCACAGAAACTCATTTCTGACTGTGATCTGAATCTGAGAGAAGACACTAGAGTCTCTTTCTTTATCTGCTTCATTACATGTATTTATATAAACTCTCAATAGCTTCATGTTTTGAGTATTCTCTCCATTCATGTGGAATCTTACCACTCCCCTCAAATGTTTTACTGTAGAATTTTTCCAGATCTCTCTGGAATCTGCACACAAACCACTTCCAGTAGTTCAGTTCAGAGAGATCAGGGCTGATGCTCCATTTAGCATAAACTCCTCCTGCGCTTCTGTAGTCTCTATATCGGACTGTATCATCTGAGTCATTGGGATAAAAAGACAGATCACTTGCTACTGATGATGTGCAGATACTAATAGATAAGTTTGTTGTTCCTCTGTAAATAAACTCATTAATTCCATTCACTCTGTGGAAAGGAGCACTGTGATCTCCATAATGGTCTTCTATGGTGTTGCTGCAGACGGCTTTACAGAACGGACACTGAACCCAACAGCACCGACAGAACTGATCAATCAGAAGCTCATCTGGTCTGACTTTACGGTCCAGCTTTACTGCAAATGTCTCTGTGTTGAATCTACTGCTGATGTCAGCCATTATAGCAGGAAGTTCATGTCTTATCACATCTTCTAGGAGTTTGAAATCATAAACATCATCATGTCTGACTCCACTGAGGTCTTTTTCAGAGAAGATCAGCTCATCTGAGAGCTTCAGTGTGAAACTCCTCAACCACAGACCAACATCTCTGTTCTCTTCAACATGTTCAGTAGATTCATGTGCAGCTTTCATGATCTTCTGCTGCAGGAGTTTAAGGTTCTCCTTCATCTTGGGTAAAACACTGACACTGAACTTATCAGTGATGTACCGACTGACTTCATCTCTGATGAAACTCTTGAAGTGATCTCTGGGTTTATGAATGTATTTCATGTATTTGTTAAAATCCTCCTCTTCTGCCAGTGTCTTCAGGATGTGTTTCTCCAGATTTGATCTGTTTCCATTCAGTGATTCACAGTTTGCTCTCATTTCATCGGTCAGATCTCTGGAAGTCTTCTTGTAGACGCTCTGCTCAATGTGCTCTTTCAGTTTCTGACAGATGATCTCACCAAAAATGGCAGCTTATATTGCTCCATGACAGTATTTCTGGAAAATACTGTAGTACTCTTCTCTCTTCTTCTCAACATATATTACAGGATCATTGGCTTCTCTGAACTTTCTGTGTTGATCAGTGATCGTCTTCGTTGATCTCTTACAGATGGAAATAACCAAATCCAGGAAGAATTCATTCTTGAACTCATATTTCACTGATCTTTCCTGATGTTGTGTCACTCTTGCCCTGATGTAATCTATGAGCTGTTGGATGTAACTGGTGTTGTAGCCCATCTTTGAAATGTTAAATGACTGAATCATTCTGTCTGTCTGCTGAGCAACATCTGTGACTAATGATCTTATTTGGATTTCATCCTCTAAAGACAGATTTTGATTATATCCAAATGATTTTTTTATTGCATTCATTACAGCCTTTTGCATCCAACCTTTTCGGTACTTTTTGAGAACAACACAATCTGAATAACTCTGCAAGGTGAAAATATCTCTGCTCTCCCCCAGGTGATCTACAGGAACACTTTGATAGATGTCACTGAGGATCCTTCTCACATCTCTCATTACATCAATGTCTCTGATTGGAGGATTGTCTGTGATGATTGTTTTCATCCACTGTTCCCAAAACAAATCAAACTCTTTCTTCAGCGTTTCTTTATCATTTGCTTTATGTTTCCAGGAAAGTGCTTTGCTCTTTTCATAGAGAGTGTTTTCATGATGTGTTCTCTCAGCATCAATCTTTTTCTTCAGGTTTCGCTGCTGAAGAATCTCGTTAAATTTCCTCTTTGTTTCTCTCACAATGTTTTCCTGAAGATCTATGATTTTGATTGCAAATGATGTTTTCCACTGAATCAGTAAATCTGCATCTCTGTCTTTCTCAAAGAATTCTGACATTGATTTTTTCACTTCTTCACTTGTCTTCTTCAGTTCTCTTTGAAGATCTGTTTCCTCAACCTCATGAATTGCTTCATTTTCTATTTTGTTGTGTAGTTTGTTCTCAGTTTCCATCATGGCACTGCGAAGACTCCAGGACCACTTGCTGTATTTGGTCTCCAGATTCCTGTAGGCTGAAATCTCCAGAGAATTTCTGAAGCTGAAGACGAATCGTTCATTCAGTAAAGCCTCCCAGAGATCTTTAATATGAACTTTTAGGTCTATCAGCATCATTCCATGTGAGTTTGAGGCATGAGACATAATAGTTTTCTTTAGTTCTTGAATGTTGTCACAGTAGTTTGGGTTTGGTGGTGGCATTGGTGGGCTTCCCTCCCAGAGCTGAGCAAAATACTTCACATCATTCTGAACATCAAATCCAATGACATCACTGAAACATTCTGCATCACAGACTTCCTCTTTAGCAGCGAGTTTTGTCATCTCATCCAGTTTCTCCTGCACTCGTCTCCTTCCATATATCATTTTCTCTCCAGCTGTGACGTCTGAAACGTTCTGATGCACAAACACACAGCTGGGATTCAGCCTGACCTTCTTCATCCTCATGAAGGCCTGAACAACAATCTGAAGAACGTCCTGCATCTCAGATGGGTTTTCTCCAAAGATGTTGATCAGTGTCAGATTTCCAAGACCAACACCAAATGTGGCCAATTTATTATCATGATGTCTTGTTGATCTTCCAGCCAGTTCTAGAGCACGAAGACCCTCAGTATCAACGACCAGAATATAGTCAAAGTTCATCTGTGGTTTCATCTCGTCTGAGACTCTGACCAGCTGCATGAAAGCTCCTCTGGTGCACCTGCCAGCTCTGACGGCAAACTGGAGCCCAAACATGGCGTTCAGCATGGTGGATTTCCCAGAGCTCTGAACCCCTAAAACTGACAGCACAAAGACTCTGGTCTGGTCTCCCAGTTTCTGAATGAGTTCATCTAGAACAGCAGAGATCCAGATCACAGGAACATGAGCAGCATCTCCATCCATCAGCTCCAGTGGAAATCCAGAGATCATCATCTCTGCTGCGAGACTCGGGAGAGAAGAGAAGTGAACCTGCAGGCCTTTCTTTTGCTTCTTCACAGATGACCATGATTCATAGATCTGACCGATCTCCCTCATGATGTGCTCCAAACCAAAGGCTGCAGCTTGAAGATCCTCAGATATTCTCTCAAGTTCAGCTTTGAGTCGTTCAGATTTATCATATTTCTCTTTCAGTTGCATGACTTTTGACCACTTTTCATCATATTTGTGGAGTAGAGCAGAAAGGTCAGCTGATGTATATTCATCCAGAAGGATTCTGAGCCATTTAAGGAAAAACATCTTATGTTTATCATGTGAATTCATTTGTCTTATGAAGAGCTTCATAAACTCACTGATGTCACATTCATGCTGATGTTCACGGATTTCCTTCATCTCTGTTTGTTTCCTTCTGATGTCCATTTCTATCTCTTCTCCTTGAGGTCGATGTAGTTCTTTGTTCTTCTGACTCCACTGATGCCACAGTTTCCCCTGATGAGGCAGAAATGATTCTTTGATTTGTGTCAGATCTTTATTCTCCAGTAAACTCATCATCTGCTGTGCTGCTTCTCTTCCTCTCCTGCAGTCATCATCATCTTCCTCATCTACTCTGATGTCTGAGTGTTTGGACACATCTTCAAGTCTGAAAGTGGAAGATGATTCAGAGAGACAATCATTTATCGCTCTTCTGAGTTCTTCAGATACTTCTAACTGATTTCTGTCTTTCAAACCAATCTTGTATTTTCTTTTCATCATCTGAATTACAGAAGATTCATCCTCAGTAAAAAGACAAATGAGTGGCTTTCTGTCCATGTACAGGTTTTGGATTTTTGCTGCATTTCTGTCATTCCTGTCCAGTCGTGGCAGAAGAACAACATTGACTGAGGCCATGTCAGAGAGGATCTGCAGCTGTTTCTCATGGTCTCCTGCATCACCGTGTAGATTACAGAAAGCAACACAGTCAGTGAATTTATCCGTGTCTTTCCCAGAGGGGCAGAACCAGGCGATCTCCACCACTCCATCCATCAGGACTCTGGATCTGCTGCTGCCTGGGCTGTTCCTGTGGAAGAACGTGTTGTGTTTCTCATTGATCAGACTGTTCATCAGCTGAGACTTGGATGAAGACACAGAGCCAAACCTGAAGAAAAACACCATTGGAGTTTCTGCCATGTAGATCGGCTGGGTTTGACTGATGGTTTCATGGTTGGTGTTTCTCTTCTTCCAGCTCTTGTTGATTTGTCTGAATGTCCAGAGAGGAAACTCAATCTGTTGTGTGAATGGATCAGGAACAAGCAGAGGCAGAGCGTACTGACACTGGGACAGTTTAGTGACCATCAGCTGCTTCAGGAAACCATCAGCACAGTGAAATACGGCCATCTGAACATCCATTGGGTGAATTCGCTCAGATTGACGGTTTCCTTTGTTTGACAAAGACATATCACCAAAAATATCAAACTCATCTTCACATGAATAACTGTATATTTGTTGTGTGTAATCCTGTTCATTAATCTGTTTAGTTTTAATATATCTTGCTCTGTAGTTCATCATCAGTAGTTGTTGTGTGAAAGTCTGAATCAGCTCCTCTTCAGCACAAGACTCATGTGACTGTAATGAATGTTTGGTTATCTGAAGAACATCTGAAGCTCTCAGTTTGTTGAGGTGTTCGACTTCAACATGGAGTCTGTGAAATAGATGCTTGATTGTTTGTCTTCCAAAATCAATTTCTTCTTGAAATAGGTACATGATTTCACTTCTCTCCATTTTTTCTTCAAATTTCTGTTGTTGATCTTCTCTTATGTTTATTTCTTCTTTCAGTCTCTTCTCTAAATCCTCTAGTTGTCCTCGTCTCTCTCTTTCTATTCTCTCTTTCTCTCTGATTATTCCCTCCATTTCACTCTTCAGTCTCTGAATCTGTTCATCACAAATCTGTGTTTCTCTCTCTCTTCTTTTCTCATCTTCTCCTCTTCTCGTCTTTTCCTCCAGTTTCTGCTGGTCCCATTCCTCTCGTTCTCTTCTCATCTGGATTTTATATCGTTCTTCTCTTTCTGTATATTCGTCATCTCTTCTCTTTCTCTCTTTTTCATGATTCTGTCGTTCATTCTGTATTCTGTTCATCAGACTGTCTATTTCTGTGTTGTATGTGATCTGAAGTTTTTCTTTTTCTTGTTTCATTTCCTCTATTTCATGTTTAAATGTCTCTCGTTCTCGTCTCATCTCATCTCGCATCTTTCTCTCGAGCTCCTCTCTCTCTTTCATTTCTCTTTTAAATCGTTCTTCTCTCTCATTAAATTCTTCTTCTCTTCTCTGTCGGTCTTTATCATGATTTTGTCTTTCACTCACTATTGTGTTCATCAGTCTGTCTATTTCTGTGTGGTATTTGATCTGAAGATTGTCTTTTTCTTTTTTCACAGTCTCTTTGTCTTGCCTCATTTCCTTTATTTCATCTTTAAACATCTCTTGTTCTTTCTTCATTTCATCTCGCATCTGCACCTCCTGTTCCTTCATTTCTCTTTTATATCGGTCTTCTCTCTCTTTCAATTCTTCTTCGCTTCTCTTTCTCTCTTTCTCTTGATTCTGTCTTTCTTCCTCCATCATCATCTTCATTCTCTCTTTCTCTACTTTATGTTTCATCAGTTCTTCTGTTTCTCTGCTCATTTGCTCCACTCTCTCCATCAGGATCTTCATCTTGTTTTCTTCTGCTTCATGATTAGACTGAAGATCTTCTTTCTCTTTCATTAATGTTTTATATCGTTCTTCTCTTTTTATATATTCCTCTTCTCTATTCTTCCTCTCATTCTCTATTGTGTTCATCAGTCTGTCTATATCTGTGTGGTATTTGATCTGAAGATTGTCTTTTTCTTTCATCAGTTGCTCTATTTTATTTTTAAATGTCTCTCGTTCTCTTATCATTTCTTCTTCTAGTTTCTTCATCAGTTCTTCTCTTTCTCTGACTCTGTCCCTCAGGATCTTCATCTGTTGTTCTTGTCTTTCTCTCTCCATCTGTCTGAACAACTTACACGTGTAGAAACTCCCTCCGTTTGCTTTCACCATGTTGTCTATCTTCTCCAGTAGATCAGACACCTGTGTTCGGTCTCCAGGCTGATTATTATTCAACACATGATATCTGTTTCCACACGCTTCAATCAGCTTCATCAGAGCAGATCCAGGTTTCCCCAAACACTGTTCAATAGTTTTGTTCTTCAGATCATCTCCTCTGGTGAAGAGCACCAAGGTGAACATTAAAGATTTCTCACCAAACGTCTCTTGGATGATCTTCACTGTTGTTGCTTCTTCTTGAGTGAATCGGTGTCCTAAATTGAGCACAATGATGAACACATGTGGTCCAGGCAGGATCATGGAGATGCAGTTGCTGATTTCTCTCTGGATCTCCTCATTAGTGAGTTCAGTATCAAACAGTCCTGGAGTGTCGATCACAGTAACGTGTCGGCCGTTGATTTCTGATGATTCTCTTTGACTCTCTTTAGTCACGGACTCTTGAGATGTTTCTGCTGTAAACGCTTCTCCTCCTAAGATGGTGTTTCCAGTTGCACTCTTCCCAACTCCTGTTTTTCCCAGCAGCACAATCCTCAGATCATCTTCACTCTCTGTTGAACCTGTAAAAGAGGAAATGTTTAAAGCCTAAAAAGTGTACAGTTTGTGCTATAGTTTAGAGTAATATTGTTACCCGCACCACGCAATGGCCAATCAGATGCATTTAAGATAGAATCCACACACCGCTCAAAACTGAGTTTTTGTTCAGTGCTGAATTTTGAATGCTGGCGAGTCCTCTAATTATAACAAACAGTTTTATGAAATATTCATTGTGCAGTCAGCTTCATTGATTATAACAAGGCTTTGTGAGATCGAGATGAACTGAGCTAGGGAATATTAACATTGCATGCATTCTGTCATGCCAATCCATGCACGCAGTAGTCTGCTTGCTTTCATGTTAAATTAACATAAACATGAAGACAGATTTAATAACAGGAGTGATTATGCTGGGATGTGTAGGTTGTGGCTAGGCGACACGATACTTGAAACTATTTCATACCTTCGGGAGAAGGTAACATATTTTAGCTGGAGCGGGACTGAAAAATCTGTCTCTACATCAACACCCTCAAAGATTCACAGTCCTGAAGCTCGTCCTGGGTCGACATTTCATTCTGTGACATCAGGCAGTTTTGATTTACATGCTGTTTAATGTTGATGATCGCATTATTTTACATTTGAGTGAGCAATCTTCCATCGCTTGTTTCTGCTTCTTCTTCGCCGTGGTGTAAGTCTTTCAGAAGATGTGTCGTATATCGTATATCAGTGAAAACACGGAAAGCTAGAAAATTCCTTCAATGGCGAGGAAAGAGTTAAGAGATAAGGAACTATGTCTGCATGAATACACGGCAAGACGGATATTTTAAAATGCTGTAATTCAGTGCGTATGTGAACGTTCAATCGCAATGCGGCGCTAAAGAGAACTGAATTCAGGATCGCAAGCTGTCTAAGGCATCTTTCTGTGCACACACTTCAGGTGTTTCAGCACAAGTAACGCATTGAGATCTATTGTGTGCTTAACTCTTGTAACATCAAGCACATCCCACACTTTTGCCTCACTCAATGCATATTCGTTTAGCAAAAAAACAGACCCTAAACATCCACCTCAAGTGCTTTGCTTCCTAAGTTTTCGTGACCAGTGTCTGAAGTGGAAGACAATGAACTTGACATTGGCAGGCGGCAGCCCATGACATCACTACAGGTGAGACCGAGGGCATCTGTTCAATACGCCATCCACTTCTTGTATGAAGGAGATGTGTGCAGGAATACCAGAAGCATGGCAAAGGGACAGAGCATCTTGTTCCCTATTCAGCCGCCGACAAGCGAGAGATATTCAAACCCCTCTCAAGCTCATGGGCTCCAGCAGGTCCTGAATCGCAGGGCACAGATGGCTGTTTCCTCAGAGGAAAATGCACGCATACGGCCCTTCAAAGACACACTCATAGCTCCTCACCCATACACATAACGCACATATCATGTGGTGTCAGAAAACGCTGACACTGATGAACACACATTTTAAAATTTGCAGTGCTAGTGCTGGCCATATTATAAACTGGCCTGTTCAGATCGCACGTTCAAACACACGGTCTCCTTTAGAAAATAAGTGGATGATGTGTTGCACAGGAGCCCTTCTATACTCCCGGTCTCCCCTGTAGTGCCGCCTGCCATTGTCAAGTACATTGTCGTGTTCAGATTTCCAACTCGGACATCGGTCATTCCCAAGGCATTTGGATAAATACAGAGGTCTTGATCAAAGCAACGCATTATAGTAAAACTTTCAGCCTCACCATTCCAAGGGATTGTAGTCGTTTGATTATTGTAATAATACACTTTTCATTTACTACCGAAGCTTGACCTTTGACCTTGTTTTTGTACAGTCAGACTGTTTTTATTTTATTTTATAATATTCTGAATTTCACCTCTACTGTTGTAAAATACAGAGCACCACATAAACGAGTCCATTTAGTAAAGGTCCCATCTAGTTTAGTTTATATTTTACTGGTCATTACCTTGTGACAGTAAATGTGTCTCTAGTGAGTCGATTTTCTTCTTCATCTCTTCAAATTGCAGCAGTTTTTTCACCTGCGCCTCCAAAAATGTTTCTGTGGAGAAAAACTCTCCTCTGTTTTCTTCCACCATCTTCTCGACGTTCTCCATCAATGTGGACACTTGTGTGGTGGGACCGAAATATAGTTGTCGTCCTCCATCAATGACAGCTTGTGCTTCTTCATTGAGCTCTGCTGTCTGATGCTCTGAATTCTGCATTATGAGGATCATGATGTGTTTGTTGATTCTGGAGCCGAATATCCTCTGGATCTCATCCATTTCTGCTTTATCTTCATTATTGAGTGGAGCTTCAGGAACTATGAGGAGGAAAACATGAACTCCAGGATGACAGAGAGACGCACAGCGGAGAGTCTGACGCATCACTTCCTCCTCTGAGAGCTGAACGAGAGCTGGAAGCTCCACCAGACTGACCAGACGCCCATGAAGCTCCTCGTCTGATCTTCTGATCAGCTCTGATATGGAGGATTTTAATGTGCCGTCACTTCCACACACAACCAGATTCAGCTTCTGTCCCTCTGAAACTGATCAAAGACAAACAAGAGCTAGAATTCACACGCATAATACACATGCAGAATTTCAATTTGTGATTATTCTCCTGCTTAGCATTTACAGCGCTAAATATTAAAAACTGATCAGAGACACAGTTCATCAAATCTATATAACTATATCATAATGCAGTTACTGTAAATCAGCTTAACGTACAGTAGGGGCGATCCAACTCCGGACTACTTCTTTCCACTGAAAAATAAACACACACACACACACACACACACACACACACACACACACACACACAGAGAGAGATTGTTAGTGGATCTATTATTGTGTATTACCATATTTAATTAATTAAATGATTCAGAATAAAGATATGCAGTCTGAATCTAGAAATAATATCTACAATCTTTAAAGTCCCCCTGTAGTGTAAATCAAGCTTTTAATGTTGTTTATATGTCTGAACTTTAACTAAATACGATGAAACTGTTTCACAAGTTCACATGATGAAATAGAGCTTGAATAGATTTGGCCTTTATTGATGGAATTAAATAACCATTAATGTCAGATTTAGATTGGTCTGTGTTCATCACCTGTGCTGTCAGGACTGGACATGTTGATATTCTGTTCTCTCCTCCGTTTCTCTAAGTCTTCAGCTGATCATCTTCTGTGACTCCTGACGTCTGTCTGTTCATCATCCTGTAAGAGATTCATCACAGTATTTAAACTGTGTTCATGTCGAATGGAGCTGCACATCTGCTGAGAGTCACAGGTTTGATTCCCAATCAACAGTTACAGTTTATGCAGTAATTTGACATTGTTTGTGCTCCAAAATCTCATTGTACATGTTACAACTTTCACACACCGATTTGCTTCTGATATAAATAAACTATAATAAACTGAAATCCACGTTACAGCAACTCATCAAGTTATTAATCACATTCATCAGTTTTGTTACATCTCACATTTACATTTCATACAACAAACACAAAGAGGGTTCCCTTTCAAGGGAACTCGAGCTGCGTCGAGACACGGTGGGAACGCTCTGCGTGATTGCGTCGTGAAGCACGTGTATAATCAGTCCAATGGAAAGACGAGACGTCATAGGCGGGTGACGTCATCGACCAGGAAGCTATAAAGCACCCCTGAAAACAGACCGCGACAGCTTCTGTGCCTTCAGCAAGTGATCTGTGTATTCTGTCCTTGTCATATTTATTGTTGTCTGTCAAGTTGCAATATATATATATTATGGCAAAAGAGAGCAAGCAAGCATTGTGTTGTTCCCTGCCCGCGTTATATCACGGGTGGGGACACACACTCCAGAGTAAAAGCTTTGTGTTGCTTGTTTGGGAGTGGAGCATGCCAACAGTCAGTTCTCGAGGGGGCTGACTGTGAGCATTGCGAGAAGCTGTCCGTGAGGACGCTCCGCTCCCGCCGGCCGTTCTTCGAGGAGGACGGTTCGGTGCGCGCGCCCCGAGGCGCGGGTCCCGCTGCTGCCGAGGCACGGCGTCGACGCGCATCTTGGGGATCGCAAATGGTTCTTACAAACACCTGTTAGATCCAGTGTCTTATCTCGGGGAGAAGCACGCTCTGCGGTTTCTCCTCCCCGGGATGAGGTATTCATCCTGCGATTTCCAGTTCCGAGGAATTGGTATCGTTAGTGTGTTTTTAAAGAAAATAAGGCAGATGTTTTTGAGTTTTCATAATAAATAAATAAATAAGTGAGCTCATAACTCTGTTGAATAAAGAGGAGCTTATAAAGGAGGTTTTATCCTGTGCTGTTGCTAAGTTAAATATTTCTGGCCAGCCAAACATATATGAGAGTGAAAATATAAGGAAAACTCTATATCTCAGCCTCCTCGTCGGGGAGTGCCGTTTTTTCCCTATCTCCACACTGAGGTGTCGAGATCGTGGAATAAACCGGTTTCTATTTGTGTTTATCCCTAAACTTCTACTATAGTAATGTTATGGGTATAAAGTATCATGGTATGACAGTGCCTCGGGTTAAAGAGACGCTTGCGAGCTATCTCTCTCCCGGGTCGTCATCATAACCCCGATGTTACCCACCAGCCATCATAAATATTAGATAAATATTATTAGGTAGCACTGGTAGGTAAAGTATATAAGGACATGGATGAATGCGAGGATGTAACAGCACTGACGCTATTCGAGAATTGCGTCGTGCAACAGATAAACTATACCGGGGAGGGACGGTTTCGAGAAATCGTTTCTTCTCGGCGTCCTCTGGGTGGCGACTCTCTGAGGAGGGTCGCAGCGCTGTCAGTTCGGTTGTTTCCTGCTGGTGGCCACGGAGTGATATATATTTATATGTATATATATATATATATATATATATATGTATAGTTTTTTCTGATGTAAAGAGAAATTAAAATATGTCTGTTCTTCTGGACGCTCCGCTTTCAAAAAAACGAAGAAATAACTCTTCAGCGGCGTTCCAGAGGTTTCTTCCTCGCCGATCTAATGTTCCTGAGACTGCTGGGCGGGAGCAGTCTCAGCCTACTAAAGCTCCTCGCAGCATAGAGTGCGGCAAAACAGAGATTCGCCATTTGGGTTCATCCACAATCGAAGGTGACTTGGGTGGCGGTCGCAGTCTAGCCAGTTAGAGATATGCAAGATCTGAGGACTGTTTTATCTCTAAAATATCTTGGAAGAAGAAGCCCTGACGCCGAGGCTGCAGGCTTCTGAGGGTGGTCCCCTCCAGGGTAGGGACGGTTTTGAGAAATCGTTTCTCCTCGGCGCCCTCTGGGGTGCGACTCTCTGAGGAGGGTCGCAATGTTGCCAGTTCGGTTTTCCTGCCGGTTCGCCGTTTCAGGATACCGAGGTGTCAGCATCCCCAAACGATCCTCCGAGGAGGGTCGTAGAGCAGTCAGTTCGGTTTCCCTGTCGGTTCGCCGTTTCAGGGCACTGAGGTGCCTGCTTTTTCCAACGATCCTCCGAGGAGGGTCGTAGGAACAAAGCTAGTTAGAGGTAGGCAAGATCTGAGGACTGTCGTTATCTCTAATAAAACTTAGACTAGAAGTCGTGACGCTGAGGCTATCAGGCTTCTGAAGGTTCCTCCGGAGCAGGGACGGTTTTGAGAAATCGTTTCTCCTCGGCACCCTCTGGGGTGCGACTCTCTGAGGAGGGTCGCAGCGCTGCCAGTTCGGTTGTTCCCTGCCGGTTCTCCGTTCAGGGCACCGAGGTGTCAGCGTCCCCATACGATCCTCCGAGGAGGGGCGTAGAGCGGTCAGTTCGGTTGTTCCCTGCCGGTTCGCCGCTTCAGGGCACCAAAGTGACTGTTCAACCAAATCCAGAGGCCAGTCTTGAGAGACTGGTTCCCCTATTTGAATTTCTGGCAGCGTGGAAACTACTGCCATATATTTCTCAGTGGGTCCTGCACACTATAGAAAAGGGCTTCAGAATTCAGTTTGGTTCTCGTCCGCCCAGATTTCTAGAGGTCCTCCCCACAGTGGTGGACCCCGAGCAGGCTCTGGTTATGGAGCAGGAAGTACTGACACTTCTGCAAAAGGAGCTATAGAAGGGGTTCCTCCTCCCATCAGACAGTCAGGGTTTTACAGCCATTACTTCATTGTTCCGAAAGAGGATGAGGGGTTGCGTCCTATTCTAGACCTGTGTCAATTAAACAACAGGCTTCAGAATCTCAAGTTCATAGTATACTTACGCTATATATGATTGTGTCACAGTCTCAGTCCGAGGACTTGTTTGTCACAATAGACTTGAAGGACGTGTACTTCCATGTATCTATCCATCCTCATCACAGGAGGTTCCTGAGGTTTGCTTTCGGGGGCGAAGCATACCAGTATCAGGTTCTTCCCTTCGGCCTAGGTTTATCACCCCGCACCTTTACAAAATGTGTGGATGCAGCTCTGGCTCCTCTGAGACTCCAGGGCATTCACGTATTGAATTATCTCGACAATTGGTTGATTTTAGCTCAGTCCGAGCAGATGGCAGTTCGGCATCGAGATGTCGTTCTGTCTCTATTAAAGAGGTTGGGGTTGTGGCTCAACGCCAAGAAGAGTGTGCTCCTCCCAGCTCAGAGGACCACTTTTCCGGGTGTTTTATCTCACAGCCATAAAGGGGGTAAAACTAGGCCAGTCACTCACTGTGAAACAGTTTCAGAGACTGTTGGGGCTCATGGCAGCTGCGTCCAACGTATCTCTTTTGGCCTTCTGTACATGAGACCTCTGCAGTGGTGGCTCAGGACCAAGGGGTTTTCTCCGAGGGGAAATCCGTTTCGCATGATCAAGGTCACGCGGCGATGCCTTCGTGCCTTGGTCATGTGGAAGAAACCTTGGTTCCTCGCCCAGGGCCCAGTGCTGGGGGCTTCTTATCGACGCGTATGCTTTCGACGGATGCTTCCCTCACGGGATGGGGGGCGGTCATGAGTGGCCGCTCGGCGAAAGGTCTTTGGGACCATCAACGTTCTTGGCACATAAATCGGCTAGAAATGATGGCAGTATTTCGAGCTCTCAAATACTTCCTGCCAGACCTGAGAGGTCACCATGTGCTTGTCCTTCTGGACAACGCACTGATGGTCTCGTATATCAGAGCAGATATCCTGTTGAGGCAGGGGCTGAGGCCCGGGGAATGGAGACTTCACCCCGAGGTGGTGGAGCTCCTTTGGGAGAACTTCGGTCAAGACTCAAGTCTACTTTTCGCATCGTTTTATACAACGCATTGCTCTAGGGGGTTCTCCCTGACGCGTCCAGCTCTGCTTGAACTGGATGCAACGTATTAGGTGTGGTTGAGGCTTCACCTGTACGCATTTCCCGATATCTTTGCTCCCGGGAGTTACACTCATCTAGAGTTATGGATACTGTGGGCTCGGTCTCTGAGGGGGCCCAGCTCATAGATTCAGGTCTCTCAACTGAGGTCGTGGAGACCATACTCCAGTCTAGAGCTCCCTCCATGAGAAGACTGAATATGCATTGAAATGGAAACTGTTCTCTGCCTGGTGCGGAGAACGCCTTCTGAATCTTGCTATCTGCCCTATGGTACAGTACTTGATTTCTGCAATGAATGTTTCTTTGCTGGGTTATCTCTGAGGAGAGATCCTTATTTCATCTTCTCCGTGGTACATGAGGCTGAGGCCTGCACGTACTTGGATTTGCACCTGGTATGGTGGTAGTCTTTCCTCACCCCTTGCCGGGTTGTATTCCTAGGTCCCTATTAAATTTGTGGGTCTTTTGTGCTGCAGGCCTTCTGTCCTCCACCTTAATACCCCAGATCAGGAAAAACTTAATCTGTTATGCCCTGTCCGGGCTTTGGATGCTTATGTCCACAGAGCTCCCTGTGGCGTATATATAAGAGCAATTATTTGTCTGCTTCGGGTTACCTAAGTTGGGTTGCCCTGCATCTAAACAGATAATTAGCAAATGAGTAGTTGCGGCTATCTCACTTGCTTATGAAGCGGCCGGACAGCCTTCACCTTTGGCTGTCCCGGCCCATTCTACCAGGAGTATGGCGGCCTCTAAGGCTTTATTATCAGGAGTTTCACTCTATGACATCTGTAATGCGGCAGGCTGGTCCTCACCGCATACATTTGTTAGATTTATAACTTGGACCTAGGCTCCACTCCAGGGTCTAGGGTGCTTGTTTCCTAGTGTGCGCATGGTCTTCATACAGAACAGGCATTTGTCATATGGCGTCGTGGGTATAGGGTTCCCACCGCGTCTCGACGCAGCTCGAGTTCCCTTGAAAGGGAACGTCTCAGGTTACGTATGTAACCCTGGTTCCCTGAGAGGGAACGAGACTCTGCGTCGCCTTGCCATACTCCCTGCATGCCTGTGATCGACTTGCTTCGGCTTTTCAGAAGCTGTCACGGTCTGTTTTCAGGGGTGCTTTATAGCTTCCTGGTCGATGACGTCACCCGCCTATGACGTCTCGTCTTTCCATTGGACTGATTATACACGTGCTTCACGACGCAATCACGCAGAGCGTTCCCACCGCGTCTCGACGCAGCGTCTCGTTCCCTCTCAGGGAACCAGGGTTACATACGTAACCTGAGACGTTTTTATAAGGAAACGTGATACCTCTGTGTCGAAGTTTCATTGAGTTTAGACGTTTCTTTCTTGCCAAAATGTAAGCAGGAAGAGATTTGGAGGTGGAGTCAGTCACATTACAGAAGTAAAAACCTGTTTCAATCTGACAGCAAGTGCAGGTTAAAGTTCAAGATACAGTTCCTATGAGAAGAGGCTCTGTCGCGTCTGCTGGAGAGATAACAACACAAGCGTCTGCTGTGTAACCACATTATTCTCTTTACTGAACTTTGAACTGAGCTCGATCCTCTACTCTATGTAGATCACCACTAGAGGGCATAGTTAGGTTTGAGGGGCACAAAAATGTTCTTTTACAGTCTGGTTAAGCACAATCATGTAGGCTAAGGCCGTTTTCACTCATAGGGCCCTATTTTAACGATCTGAAACGCAAGTGTCAAAGCGCAAAGCGCAAGTAACTTTGTGGGCGGGTCTCTGTTGCTATTTTCCCGACGGGATAAATGACTCTTGCGCCTGGCGCAAATCTAAAAGGGGTTGGTCTGAAGTAGCTTCATTATTCATAGGTGTGGTTTGGGCGTAATGTGAAATAAACCAATCAGAGCATCATCTCACATTCCCCTTAAGAGCAGACGCGCTTTTTCCTTGGCGTATTGCTATTATAACGGCGGATTTGCCAGGCGCGCGCCAGGAGAGGTTCACAGCCGAGGAGACCGGCGCTCTTGTCACGACCGTAAAAAAGAGAGAAGTGACATTGGGGATGGAGAAACACACCCAAATTAACTTCGGTTAAACAGGTATATAATAATGTGGGTAAATGTGTAAGCTAGATGTATGCTTTTATAATAAATTGTCTATCTATCTATCTATCTATCTATCTATCTATCTATCTATCTATCTATCGTTTGTAATAATATGATTTGCAAAAATGAAAACTGCTGCTTCTGTGTAGATTAGAGAATCAAAGTGTATGCGTGTTGTGCACGCTATACATTATGGTCAAGCATGCGCCCTTAAAATAGCATAATGAACAACGCGCAACGCGCCTCTGACTTTAGACTAGTTTTTTTCTGGCCAGTGGCGCAATTGTTTTATGGAACAGTAAAATAGCACCAGGGATTGTTTGCGCCGGAACACGCCTCCTTTTTTGCGCTGAACCGCCCAGGGAGCGCAAGTTCATTCCCTAGTTCAGCGACATGCTTCAGTGAAGGGAAAAGCGCGCTTTGCGCGGGTGCAAAATAGGAATGAAACATGCGTCGGTGTACAAAGTCAATTGCGCTGGGTGCAAGATAGGCCCATAGTCCGTTTGCAGTGCGAATGCGGTGCATATTTTTTCCCGTAGGCTACCCATGTTGACAGGTTAATTAGAGCTTTCTCAGCGGATGCAGTTTCGTTTCCGTGCGAGATTTCTGCTGTGCTGCACGCGCTGAATTAAAGTGACAGCACATGGTTTGTGGTCTAAATGTAGTAATCTCACCATAAATGCATTTAATTACATGATACTACTATTTTTCCACAGACATCTTTTTATTTTAAGCCCGGGGTAAAGCAAAACACTTAGCTGTGGGCTATAAAGCAAAACACTTTGCTATAGCAAAAATAGCCTATACCAATGAGGTCAAATGTTTTATTTTTATTATTATTATTGTGAAATACACTGCATTGTTTGTTGTGTGCAACGGCTTTGCATCATAAAAGACATTGATAAACATGCAACATGTTCGAGAACTAGCTACACAGAAAGACTGCACAGTGGATGACACTCGAAATAAAGTTATCTACGACCCACTGGACTTTTTATGTGAAGATTTAAATAGCTACTAAAGAAAAAGCATGAGTTGGCTGCTTTTGTCAATTGTAAGTTTTAATTTAATGTTTGTACATGTTTAATGTAGCCTAATTAATTGTACATTCATTTAATGATTACATGTTTAATGTTAGGCTGTTTAAACGTGAATAGGCTACGTCTATAAGACTGTATAACTGTATAGACTATTGTGCACAAAGAGAATTGTAATTCTACAAAAAATAAATAGTAGCCACTTTTGTAGGCCTATTTTAAATAATAAAGAAAGAATAAATGTTGTGTTTGTGGTAGGCTATACAGCTTTGCGACAGTGGCATAATTACGGGGAGGCTACGACGGGCCATGAGCTGCACAGTTATGAAGCACATACAAACACACACACTGCGTTGGAAAGTCTCATCAAATGCATTTATCTATGAAAAGAATTATTCTCTTCTCTCTTTTTTCAGCTTCATTTACCATCTGTTTGTTGGTTAGTGACCAATAGCAGTCATCCTGCATCTGTGATTTGCCATGTACATTCTGATTAGTATATCGTTGGGTGGTGCACAAATTACATCAAAGCCTAAGTTCCCTCAAGATGTTCCTATGGGGTTTTATAATGGGGGTTTTCAATTTATGAGTAAAATTAAATATGTGGTAAACATGAGTGAGTGCAGTTTAGTGCATGTCAAACAAAATGTCAAAGTATACTAAGTAGAAGTATACAAAGTAAATACACTAAAAGAGGTGTAAAGTCCAGGTTCAGAAAGTAAAAGTCTTCCTTAGTATTTTGTTCCAATCACTTGGATTTGCTAATTAGCACAGTTTTTCAGCCAGGAGAGAGAACTAATGAGTGAAATCAGCTGACTGAGTTCATGGGTGGAATAAACATATGGCAGGACTTCTACTTTCTGACCCCTGGACTTTACACCTCTGCATTTTAATTTATAAAAAACACTACTGTATATGAAAATTACAATAATAATTTTTTTTTTTTTTTTTTTAAACAAGGGAATGTTTTGTACTTAGCCATGGTATTATATTCGTTCTTAAGTTACACTTTAAGCTGTACCTTATCGTTAATACGTGTTTCCCGAAACGTTCTTAGTTAAGTATAGCTTCAGTAAGTCATACGTTCGTGAAGTTGGTCTGGACCACTCTTAGCTTTACCTTATCACTGTTGACCGTCTATACGAATATAATTCTGAAGTTTTAATATGCACAGACGTGTTCAATTAGGCTAATACGACGCAGACATCAAAAGACTAAAGCCCATGATCTGGCTAAAGGAACACAGTTAAAACGTATTTGTTGATGTAGTAGGCTATTAGTTTTTTAAAGCAACTTCTAACTGCTTTTCCCAATGTTTTGCCAGGAACTGTCAGGAAGAACCTGTCTCTATCGAGGGGCTACATTGTTCCTGTTCCTTTTTAATCCCTTCTCCTGGAGTTATTTTATGTTTTATTAAAGTGTCTTAACTTTGAATTGTGTCTGTTCATTATACTAGAGACAGTTACACACACAAAAATAAGAAGATTTTTTTTTCTATGTCACTATAGCCTAACCTAGGCTACTGTTTTTTTATGTTGGATAGTCAAGTAGCCCCAGGGCTGTATACCATATAGGCTACATTGAGGGGGACAAGTCTTATACGTGAATAATAATAACAATAATAAGTCAACAATTAGAAATGGGCAAATTGGAAATGCCCAAATTATTTTTTTCAAATGAATATGGTCATTTTGAGGGATGAAAGTTGCATGTGTTCAGTATTGAAGCTATTTTATTAATGAAAGTCGCGGGGCAGCGTATTCTGTGCTCCTGAATGTTGCAGCGTGATCTCTGAGTGCAAATTGAATTGAATTGAATTGAATTGAAAAACTTTATTAATCCCAGTAGGGAAACTAATTTGCTACCAACCATACAGCCATCAGACACGATACACAACTAACAGACAAGTACATAATTCTGGATTAATAGACGACTACTAGCCTAAGCGCTGATTACGAGACACAATTTGAGAGATTCATTTTCACAATCAACAAATACTAAAAACAACACTTTAAGAGACAAGAATAATACTCAACAATCAGCAATGTTGGTTAAAAAATCTGACCGCAGCTGGAACAAAAGACCTTCTCATGCGCTCACTAGAGCACCGTGGCATTATCAGTCGCTCACTAAAAGAGCTTCTGAGACCTTTAAACAAATTGTGCAGTGGATGGCCTTCAAAAAGCAGGACCATTTTTAATTTGGAACTAATCCTCTTCTCAACAGTAATCTCTAAAACATCTGGATTAAGACCAATAACTGAACCTGCTCTCTTGATTAGCTTATTTATCCCATTTTTGTCCTCAGCAGATATACTGCCCCCCCAGACAAGTACAGCATAGAAAAGAACACTGGCTAAAATCCCTTGATAAAAGACATTTAAGAATTTTGTGCTTATGTTGAATGATCTGAGTTTTCTCAAAAAGAAAAGTCTCGACTGAGCCTTCTTCATTAAAACATTAGTATTCTCTTTCCAGTTTAGTTTGTCATCCACATAGACACCTAAATATTTATATGACTTCACAATTTCAATCACCTGACCATTAATTGTAACTGGAAGGACCTTCTCTTTTTTCTTTCTAAAATCAATCACAAGTTCCTTAGTTTTCCCTACGTTCAATTTCAAAAAATTTGTCTCACACCAGTTGTAAAAAGACTGCACCTCCCTTCTATAGGCAAGATCATCATCCTGATTAAGTAGACCCACTAAAGCAGTGTCATCAGAGAATTTTTGTACCCAGCAAGATGATTGACTATGCCTATAGTCAGCAGTATAAAGTGAAAACAAAAATGGGGATAAAACTGTACCCTGAGGTGCTCCTGTGTTAGTTAGAATAGTATCAGAATATTTGTTACCGATCCTAACAAACTGTGGTCGTGCTAACAGGTAATCTAAAATCCAAGAAATGGTTGTGTTATGTAATTTAAAATCAATTAGTTTACTAGCTAAAATGTGTGGCTGTATAGTATTAAAAGCACTCGAAAAGTCAAAAAACATGATCCTAACGGAACTGGCAGTAATTTCAAGATGACTGTAAATATTTTGTAACATATATAGTAGTGCATCATCTACCCCCACACCCTTCCTATAAGCAAATTGCAAAGGATCCTGAAATGCAGACACCTGCCTTGTCAGATGATCTAGTACAACCCTCTCAAAACACTTCATAATATGCGAAGTCATAGCTATAGGTCTCAAATTAGAAAGATTGTTAGCCACCCTAGCTTTTTTGGGCATAGGGACAAGACATGATGTTTTCCACATAACCGGGATTTTAGCGGAAGACAGAGACAAAGAAAATAATGAATAAAGGACAGAGCACAGCTGGTCAGCACACACTTTTAGGGTACGAGGATGAACACCATCAGGGCCTGCAGCCTTATTTGGTTTAGTACACCTTAGCTGCTGGCGAACCTCTTCAGCGTTAAGAATAATAGCAGGACTACAGTCCTCAGAGCTGCTTTGCCTAAGGTTTGAAATAACATTATCATGAAGTGATGAAAAATCTAGTTCATCAAACCTTGCAAAAAAAGTATTGGCATCATTTGCCTGTAGACCCAAATTACATAAACTGGGTCTACTGGTCCCATATCCAGTAATAGACTTCATACCATTCCATAGCCCTCTTGTGTTACAGGACATGTTTCCTTCAACCTTTTCCTTATACTTAATTTTGCTCTGTCTAATAATGACTTTTAACTCTCTTTGAGCATTTTTAATTCTTTCTTTGTCACCACTATAAAAAGCAGATTTCTTTTTATTTATAGCTGCCTTAACTTCTCTGGTCACCCACGGTTTGTTATTGGGAAATATCTTGATCAGTTTACAAGGGATTATAGACTCAACACAATAATTAATATAACAAGTCACTTTTTCAGAAATACTATCCGGATCACAGTCTCCATCAAAAAACACAGTCCAGTCTGTGCATTCAAAGCACCCCCTTAGTGTTTCACAGGCATCCTCTGACCAGATGTGCACAGTCTTTGACGTTATCGGCTGTTTCCGTATCACCGGGGTGTATTTAGACGTCATAATTATCAGGTTATGGTCCGATTTACCCAGCGGTGGAAGCGATTTAACAGCATAGCCATCCTTAACGTTCGTATAGAACAAGTCAATAGTTTTGTCCCCCCTCGTAGGACATGTCACCATTTGTTTAAAAGACGGCAAAATAGTGGAAAGAGAGCAGTGATTAAAGTCCCCGTTTATGATAACCAGCGCGTCGGGAGAGGGGCGCTGTAATTCATGCGCAATTTTCGAAATAGTCTCAGTGGCAGATTTCCCATTACCCGAAGGGGGAATATACACTACCATAACAATGACATGGGAAAACTCCCTGGGTAAGTAGTAAGGTCGACAGCTTACTGCAATAAGCTCAATATTCGAGTCACAAACTCTCTTTTTTACCGTAACATGTTGAGGATGACACCACCGGTCATTCACGTACAAGCAGACACCTCCACCTTGCTTTTTACCAGTGTTTGCCTGATCTCTGTCCATCCTATGAAGTGCGAAACCTTCCATCTCCACATGAGAATCTGGTATCCTGTCGGACAGCCACGTCTCGGAAAAACAGAATAAACTGGTCTGCCGGAACATACGGTCAAACTTCATACAAGCTGTCAACTCATCCGCCTTGTTGACAAGGGAGCGGACGTTCCCCATAATAACCGAAGGTAGAACAGGTTTGTATCCCCGGCGGCGATTTCCTACCCGGACACCTCCTCTGCTGCCCCTCTTCCTTCCTTTAGCACTAGGCTTAATATCTGTCAGATCAGCATCTTGATCCAGTGATCCTGGTACAGAATCACGCAGTTGAAGAAGCTCATGCCGGCTGTACGTTATGAGAGGCGGGCCAGGCTCTCTCATCACCTGGAATGTTGATGTTGTTTGTGCGGCTTTCCAAACAATCAGTGTCCACAGCCACAGAAGGCAAACAACAGTACGATTGTTGAATACAAACATAATTATGTCGTCAGGGATCGATCACGCTAATAATCCAGAATTAAAAACTTCCGAGGAATAACAAAAACACATAAAAAACACAGATGTTCTGACACAATGGTAGCAGAGTCGCCAGCAAGGGGGCGGCGCCTCCGTATATGGTTATTATGTGTGTGTGTGTGTGTGTGTGTGTGTGTGTGTGTGTGTGTGTGTGGGTGCGTGCGTGCGTGCGTCAATGAAAGCAGCATGGTGTCTAATGTAAAGGAGTAGCCCGAAAGGTTCGGCCTATAATTAAAGGGACTATAAAGCCCATGCAGAGCGGCCGGGATTTACAGCTTTTGCATCGTTCAAACATCGGCCGGAGATCATTTGCGATCAGATGCCGACGTCGGGGCGACATATTGCCGATTAGCAAACGCTCTCTGACATCGGCCAGACGTACGTGTGCTATCTGGGATTTGTTTGTTATAATATATATTTATATTTATGTTATTTGTTTGTTATTATTCTATTGTTGCGGGCCAAAAGCTAAATGGAAAGGATGTATTACTTTATGTATTAAAGTTCAATAACATGGCTGAACCCCCACCCCCCATGTATTTTTGCATAATTTGTATGATTTTTGTGTTATGAAAAATATTCACTGTACAATAACTTCACTGTTACGCAGTGTCTTACAGTTAGGTTATATTTTTCATAATAAAAATCATAATTATGCATTAATTACTATCTTACGGTAGGGTAGTGTAGATTAACTTTGTTTACGGCTGACAGAAAATGGCGGTCGGTGCACTGGCCTGCTTATGACTGCATGCTTCAAGCCAAACTGTGTCGCACTCAACATGTCCTGCCGTACGCGTTTTTTTAGAAAAATCTATTCGTTTAGTCATTCCAAACAAAGTCTGATTTCAAAATAGCTCTCTACTTTTGATTATCGCCGTAAAATCGCCCATTTTGTGTTTAGTTTCGGTTTCGTTTCATTTCGCTGCTTTCGTCTGCATCCATTTCGCCTTATAAATTACTACGAAATAAAGTTGATATTGCAAACTAAACGTTAACGGGACCCCAAAACACATCACAATATTACACTAGTCTGCCCTTGTAGCAGTCCAGGGGTGCGTTTCCCGAAAGCATCGTTGGCCAACTATGCTCGCAAGTTCCGTCGTTACTAACATAGTCCAACGATTTGGTGTTTCCCGAAACCATAGTTCAAACGAACATCGCAAACTTGTGTGTTTGGAACGACAGCTCTTGACCTGTGGTTAGAAGCAGTTCCTTGTTAGTTTGTTGTGTCGACGTCATTGATTTCGCAGCAGCTGGGATGTGTGCTATTCAGAGCTATCGACCCTATAGCCTATTTCTTTCGAAGCTTTCACCATCCACTTTAAGTGATTTGGATGACTTAAAGTCGAGGTGCTCAGGTTTTACACAATTTACTTTCTTTATTACAAATTATTTGAAACGATATAAGAGCGTGACGATCGCAATTATTCTCCCTTCGAAGTGCCCTCCGAAAGGGTTATTTATGCCGGTTGGGACGCAGCCTTGGTTTCGTTTGTGCGAAGAAACGGTGAGTGTGCAAGTGAGTAGCTTTGTTAAATTCCCAAAGACAAATTGTCATATAACAATATTTTACAAAAATTATTTTAGGGGTTTACCCTTAAATATTAAATTGTATCTGTACTGTAGCCTACACATATACGCAACATATGCAGTGCTTAGCGCTAAGGAAACGTAGGCTAATTTACATATTAGGCTATTTAAAATATTACACACTCAAACCACAGTATTTTTTTATATATAGTCAATGAATTAAGAAATTTTTTATAAATAAGCAGTTTTGTGTAGTAGAATATAATATTCTCATGGCGTTATAAGAAACAAATACATATTTATTGTTTGCAAAAGTATTTAAGTGAAGTCTGCTGGGGGGAAACATAGCTAAACAACATTATTTATTAACACAAGTTATGTCAGATTAAATTAAACAAATAATAGAAAACACAGTATCCAAACTGTATAATATTAGCCTACCATCCAAACATATTCTGAATTAAAAGTTCTCTGACTTCTGCTCCTGCAGGATGCATTCTGCCTTGATGTGGGTTCAAAGGATCATTATCATCATCATCAGAAACAGCATCTTCCTCACCATCGGCTCCAACGGCACCAACTTCCTCCTCAGGAAGCTGGACATTTTCCCTGACTGCAATGTTGTGGAGAATTGCAGTAACCACAATAACAGAACAGCTTTTGGTGGGGTTTAGCTTCAGGCCACCACTGGACTTGCTGAAGCAGCGAAAACGTTGTTTCCACAGTCCTATAGTCCTCTCCACTATAGAGCGTGTCCTTCCATGGGCCTGATTAAACCTTTCCTCTGCAATGGAGGCTGGATGCTGCACAGGTGTCAAGAGGATATCCACTGTCTCCCAGGAGCCAGCTATCACCAAAGCCACCTTCTTCAGCCATCTGGCAAATTGCAGAATTGGCCCATGCAAAAGAGTCATGTGTGCTTCCAGGACATTTTGGCACCATGTCAGTGAACATTCCCTGGTGATCCACACACTACTTGAACATTAATGGCTGGATAGCCCTTCCTGCAAATGTACAAGGGCTCATTTATTAGGGCTTAATACTGGGATTAGGGTGCCATCAATGATGCCAATCACTCTGGGGATGTTGTCAATATCATAGAATTGTTGATTGGCCAGCTGTATTTCCTCAGGAGTTTTGGGGAAAACCAGGATGCTCTTCATCAGCTGTAACAGCAAAGGTGTTACTGTTGTCACAGTTTTGCTGACTGAAGACTTGCTGAGCCCCAGGCCATCACCCACCACCTCCATAAAACTTCCAACAGCAAAATAACGCAGTGTAGCTAACAACTGCACCTCTGGACTTAAGGCCTAGTTTATTCTTGTTGCCCTCTGAAGGTGTGGTTTCACTATCTGAAATAATTCAAGGATCTTGGTCCTTGGAAGACGGAATTTTCTTAAAATTGCATCATTAGATGGTGAGTCAAGAGGGGTCAAATTTGTCCTTATGTGGGCATTTATATAAACTGATTGACTTCTCAGTCGCCTTCTGTGCTCCAGCTGTAAGAATCTTTGTAAAGCTGCCATTGTTGAGCACTTGAAACACACATACACACTGTTTTATTAGGAGAGGCATTAGTACACCAGCTTTTGATGCACCAGAGTTAATAGAAACACCTTAGCTAATAACCATTCTATATTAAATTACTACAATTAATTATTACCATCTTTGATCTGTTATAGTAATATGGTACAACATTAATATATTGTATATGTTGATTTGTTTTAAAATAGGCTGTTGTCATTCTGTTATTTCATATTTTTCATTCTTCTCTTAAGAATGGTCTAAGTACTTTGTGTTATGTTTGGCTTATATTGTCATTGATGATATTAATTTTGTGAATTAACAAAATTTTCATTTACTTTATGGTTTATGTGATGGTGGCTCACCACTTCAAAATAAAAGTTCCATTCCATATGTTTCATTATCAGGCTGATAAACTTAATTATTTTCAATAAATTCTCAATAAGAAGGTTTGTATGAAAGAAATAAAGTCAAACTGGACTGAAATAAGTCAAGTTGCTGAGATCTAGAGAGATATGTTAGTGTTTAATGTCATGTGATGTGACGTGTTTTCAGAAGGAGATTTTACTGTAATTTTAAGGTTTTTGTTTGGTAGCCGTTGCTGCCAGTCATTTGACTGTTTTATCATCTAACTTATCATCTAATTCGTTATTGTATTAATTACAGATTATATTTGTAATTTTACATACGTTTGAATGTAATTTAGGAAAACAGAAAAGTAGGCTACTGTATAAAAATACACTATTTGTTCTGTATAAAATAGTAACTGTCATTAATGTCATAATATTTAAAACAGACGAGTTTAGAGATAATTTTACAGAGTTTTGACAACAATTTAAGATAAAAGAAAACAACCTGAAAAAAAAAGCAGTTATTTTCTGTAATTTTTTTTTTTTTTTTTTTTTTTACAGAGTACAGTGTATTTCCTGAAGATAACGTGGTTCTCAACTTTTTGCCCCCTATAAGGACATATTCCAGGCCCCCCACAGCAGACTCTTATGGTAGAGATGGGGAAATGAAGCCTCATGAATCACTGAGGCTTTCCCCTGACTGTTTCAGGAACAGATTCAAAGCTTCGAGAGTGTCGAGAACTGGCCGAGAACAGCGCCACCTGGTGGTTATTTAAAATAAAGCAGCCAGAAGCCTGTTTTAAAAGCTCTGGCAGATGAAGCAACCACAACACACTCCATAGTTTCAATGTTATGTGTACAAATAAAAGCCTTACATGTTTGTGTTTGATTTGTTCATTAAATAAATTAACTTTACCATTAAAGTGTGACAATAAAATATAATATAAGCTTATATAAATCAATAAGATTTAATGTAGGCCTACTCTCTGTCTCTAGGACATTGTCTGATAGGATCATCTGTTATTAAATGTGCTTATGACACTTGTTACTGATATTGCTTATGTTAGGAATGACAGAAAGGTGATAAAGTTTTTAAATATTTTTATTTAGAAATAAAAGTTGTTTCACAGTGTTGGGGCTGAGTCTATTTCTCCTCTTAGACAGTACTTACCCAGCCTTAGAGAACACTCTTTCACATGGTACTTCCTTTTTTTTTTGGCTGTTGCCATTGCTCTAAATACAAACCCTTCACCAAACAACACCAACACCCTATCCCCTCTCCCCTAATCCCACCCTAAACCCAAATACCAACACCAAATTACCTAAAATAACCAAAAGTGCAAAGATTTTACAAAAACAAAAAGACAGAACAACAACAAAAAATAATAGCCTAAGTGGTGAAAAATTAATTTTGGTTATTTATATTTATGTAATATATTGATTAACTTTCAAAGTACAGCACTCTCCTCACAAACCCATCAACCAGACTGAGGCAACAATGACTCGTTAAATACGATCTGGAGTTTGAGCCTTCTGACACCCAAAGCGAAACGCGCACGTGACAGGACAGAAAGTGAGGCTTCGTTTGTCGTCGATCACGTGACTCAAGTAAACCAATACACACCCCGATACAGGGCTTCACTAGAAATTGTGTCGCTTGTGTGATCTTTAACAGTTATTGCATTAATGGTAATTGATGAACACCATGTGCTGCCAGTTTATGTTTTTTTTTTTTTTTACAGTGTATTTTAATGTCATTTTTTTTATCATTTCCCAAATTACACTAAGAGACTAATAGAGAGTTAGAGAGCCTTTAAAGAATTATACAGGGGTTTAACGGGTTCTTTGTGGCAGCGGTGCTTTATCCTTAAACCCCAAAGAACCACTGAAGAGCCGCTGAAAAAACACAATGGGTCTCATTCATGAAACACGAGCAGAACGATTTTTTTGTGTAAATCATGTGTAAAGTGGTTCTGGCGTAAATTTTCGGATTCATTAAAATGTTCGTATTTCCCAAATGTTTGTTGGTACGAAATAAATCTACACCTGGTCCCAGCCACGCGTAAATAGTGCGTTTAACATCCGAACGTTTTGCTCATTAATAAGGCTGCCTTTTAATTCACCGTAATAGGGTACATATTTACACAGCATTTTGAAAATATATATATAGTAATTACATACGGTTTTTCTTTTTACTTTTATTACGAGAGCCAGTAATAGCATCTGCAAACGGAACACAAGTCCGCAAGTCTTTTTTTATTTTTTATTTTTTTATTTATTATATTCAAGCTGTTTATTCTTTTTTTTTTTCTTTTTTTTTTTTTTTTTTACAAGTCCGCGGCGCAAGTTACAAGTGTTGCAGTCAAGCTTCATGTCGAACCATTTTCTTTTCACTTCTGGGACTGTTCGATTAACAGATGAAACTCCATTAACTGCATCTGTAATATGCTGCCAAGCATTTTTACCTAAAGCATTTAGGTATTACCTAAAAAATCCTTTTTTTAGGACCTGATACTCCACTATGTATACGCTTGAAAATAAAATGTGGCGTTTTGAATCAACTTCTGATAGTAAAACTTCAATTTCTGCATCTGAGAAATTTCTCTTCTTCATTCGCTTTTGAGAAGACATGTTGAAATCCTTCGTTTCGTGTCATAATATGATGCCCATATATAGTTGTCAGTCGGATTTAATGGGTGGGATTTATGGTAATTAAGAATGAGCGTGCACGCGCGTCCCATTTATGACTGATTGGAATTCATTAACACCAACACACATTTCACTATCAAATCTGACGTTTACTAAGTATTTGTGGATCAGGAGAAGAATTTTTGGGAATGTCTCTTTACGCGCAAATCACTCACATATTTACTCGTATATTTACGAATGTTTCATGAATGAGACCCATTTTCTGTGTGTGTACAAGACCATGGAGCATTAGAGAATTTGATCACAGTATTGTGTAATAAACATTATTTTTATGAAATACATTTTAGTAATGTCTAAGTAATGAATTGGATGAATATCTGCTATAGATCGTTACAGTTTTATACTTTCAATTCCAAAAATGTAATTTTACGATACGAGAACACGTGTGCACGATTTACCATCTCCTCTCTTTCACTGCTCTGTGTGCAGGGAAATAAAGTCGGCTGTCATCCACATTTCGAGTGTGTGTGCTAATGAAGGGTGGGACAAACCGGGTCGAATAAAAAGCAAAGGTCACACCAGCTTTTTTCCATTTTTCAGCCTTTTTGCCTGGTAAATGTGGTACATTTAGGCCTAAACATTTGCATAATAATATCGTTAATGGTTGTTTATTCCGTTATATATATGTGACGTCATTCTAAATGTAGGCCTATTGTTCAAACAATGTCTTTGTGTAAATACCGTTAATTCAGTTATAAATGCGTGACGTCATTTGCGCTAAGGGCTTGCCTGTAAGCGCACAAGCTCCCTCTCACACACGCTGTAACGGTCACCAGCTGGAGTGCCCTTGAGAGCCACCAGAGGGCACTCCACACCAGACTGTCATGTTCACTCTCAAACTACATTTCCCAGAACTCACTGCCCGGACTCATCAGCACTGATTGCATTCACCTGTGTCTCATCACCCTGTTAGTCTCAGCCTATTTATCACTCATTCACTCATTCACTCACTGCGAAGTTTTGTATGTTGTTGCACTGCACTTCTGAGCATTTTTCCCTGGTCGTTTTGTTTTGTTTTGTTTTGTTTTGTTTTGTTTTGTTTTGTTTGTTTGGACTGTCTACTTGTGTTTTGACCCGTTGCCTGTTTATTGGATTTCGTCTTTGGATTACCCCTTAATAAAGCTGCATTTGGATCCTCAACCTTCGTGTCTCGGAGCAGTCGTAACACACGCTGAGAGAGCTATAGTTAAACTACTACTGCTGATATACTACTACTACTGATAATAAATAAATAATATTTTTTCATAATTATAGGCTCATGAATCTTTTATCTTTTGATTAATCAACCATGCATTTTTACAATGAAAATAAAACATGTAGGAAAAAAGAGGAAATGTCAGAAATCACATTCAAATTATAATTAATTACAAGAATGAAAATTCATAATATTATTATTAATGCAAATCAATGTATTTTAAACGTGCATACACAATATTTGACTCATTCAGTAATATTTTGTATTTTCTTTGCTTTGTTTGTCAACAGCTGCTAAAGAACACGCCCCAAAAATATCATCAAAAGTAGGCCTAAGTATATTTTTTGACTGACTTTTAGACATCTTCTCAGTATTTGCATTTAGAAAAGTCAATGGTCATAATAATAGCTATAATTGTTGTTGTTGTTTTTTTTACTAAGATATCTGTTATGTTTTTCCTTACCCCCAGAATGGCCCATCCATACGCGACACCTGATAAAGTGTCAGTTAAATGTGTTAGGACACATGTATTACCACAGCTGTCTCATTTGTGAGCAAAGGCTCACAATTTGAAAATGCATCATTCTGTGCCCTCACAGATGGGAATAGGGCCATTCTGCATAAGAAGAATGGTCCTACTCCTGAATTTGAGGAGGGACACTCATATAATAAAAAACTGTTGCAAGGTGGAGAAAGTGAGTAGATATCTATGTATTTATCTATCTGTCTGTATGTTCATCCGCTCTTTTTTTTAATATGGCATTATAAATTAAGAGATACTGTACATGTTATTGTACTAAACCACTGTGCTTTATTTTTTGCAGCTACAGAAACCAAGGATGACCAGGATGGACGTCCCGATTCGAGACCTCAAGCTGAGGTGTGGGGAAACCCTTCTTGACGTCTCTCTATGGAGGGAGCACTTATCTATCTATCTATCTATCTATCTATCTATCTATCTATCTATCTATCTATCTATCTATCTATCTATCTATCTATCTATCTATCTATCTACCTATCTATCTACCTATCTATCTATCTATATTCTTTTTTTCATGATTGGAACACATTCATTCCTTATCTAACACACACTTGCACTAGTAATCTGTAAAAAAATTTTTTATGAATCCAGATTGAAGAGATCGAACCAACTGAAGAGGAGATCGAGGTACTGGGGGTGACTGAGGTGGAAAACTCCTGCCACATTTTTCAAATTCCACAGCAGCTGTACTACGGTACAATAGAAGCAATAATTAGCGAGCTGCCTATGAAGATTACATTGGTGCACAAAAATTACAGAATTATTAGTTTTAAATAAAAATCGGAACAGTTTTAAAAATGTAAATAGTTTTTTTTTATGTTAGTAAGTTGTAAGTTATGTATGTTTAAGTAATTAGTTATATAATGTTTATTATTATTCAGATGTTTTTGTTCAGTATATTCATTATTGTTTTTTGATATATTGTTCCATTGTTTACTATATATATATATATATATATATATATATATATATATATATATGAAGAGTTCAGATGCAAAAGCCTCTAAATGCCATCTGAAATTTTCTTATAGAATGATCATTTTTATCAAGCTCGTATATTTAAATTCAATAATTTCACTTAAATGACAATGAAGATTACCTATTATTTGTAATTTAAGTGAAATTACTGAACTTATATATACAAATATATATATACAAATATACAAGCTTGATAAAAACGATCATTTTATAAGAAAATTTCAGATGGCATTTAGAGGCTTTTGCATCTGAACTCTTCATATATATATATATATATATATATATATATGTTTTTTTAATATATTGTTACATTGTTTACTATATATATATATATATATATGTTGTTTTTTATATATTATTACATTGTTTGTTACTTTATTATATATATATAGCCTATGTGTATATATATGTCTATATATATATATATATAGTTATATATTGTTATTTATTGTTTTATAAAAAAAACATATTGCACAATCATTAAGGATGTGTCTGTGACTTCACCACCCCACAGATGGGGTTCAAAAACATAAATCTTAATGCTAATGGCCAAAATTTTGAATATTAAATTTTTTAAATACTTTAAAATATATATCTTATACTAACCAACGCTGTAATATTTTGATACAAAATTCAAATATTATTACAATTTAAAATAACGATTTTCTATTTTAGTAATATATTTTCTATAACATGGTTATATATGGGAGCACCTGGAGATGCTGCTTGGTATAGGCCTACTCACACTTTATGCGGCACACTTATCAAGCTGTCGTCATCAATGAAACAAGTAGTGCTATCTGTATTCAGGTACAGATATTGAACAATCAAATGTAAAATAAGACTATACTCTTCTTCACTGTATAAATGAAATATAATTCATGTAATTAATACAATTTATCTATGTTAAATGAAAGTTATTCTCTTTGCTGTTTGATTAACATTGGTGGTGGTACCAAACAGCTGTTGGTATATTAGGCTGCTATCAATTGCACAGACAATATCGGTTTTCTTTCTCAACAGTTCAGTGTTTATGAGGATACTTGCCAAAACAGGCATTTTGACTTATTGTATAGCCTATATACTAATAATATACTATACTACTATACGTGTCTGCGTGGCTCTGTGTGCGCGCTCAAAACAGCGCGTGAGTTCCAGTCTTGTTCTTGGCTTGATGTTTAAACTGACAGGACTTAAAAACACATGCAAATGGTAAAATGTCACTCTATGATTTCACTCTATAGCTAAATTAATAAACTCTGAACTTTTAAACTCATTTAAATGTATAAACTCTAAACTCAAAAACTCGTACACTTATAAACTTATAAACTCTAAACTCATAAACTGAGTGTGCGTGTGTGTCTGAGTGAGTGTGTGAGCGAGTTAGTGAGTGTGTGTGTGTGTGTGTGTGTGTGTGTGTGTGTATGTGAGCGAGTTAGTGTGTGTGTGTGTGTGTGTGTCTGTCTGTCTGTCTGTCTATCTATCTATCTGTCATAAACTTCAAACCACTTTAAAGTTCTTAGGTTTAAAGCTCCCAGCTCCCAAGCAACTCCATAGTGCGATATTATATATTTTTGATTTTGGCAGATCAACTCCTCACACTACAGTTCATCATCAGTGAAGCTCCTCCCACATCAGTCACATCATCAGTGAAGCTCCTCCCACTGCAGTCACATCATCAGTGAAGCTCCTCCCACTGCAATTCTCCAATAAATGCTGTAAATCCCCATCAGCTACAAGTGAAGACGAGCATCAGAGCATCAGGAAGAGCTGAAATCTGCAAAGACTGAGTTTATTAAAGAGGACAGAGAGAACATGAGTGATCCAGAACCCTGCAGAATGAAACACACTGAAGATCCTGAAGAACAAAGAGGTTGGTGTTTATTCTTCATTCATTCATGATGCTGAAGAACATTCATGTTAGAAACTATGTCTAGCCAGCGGCTTGTTCTCCAGCAGCAGTTGAAGATACAATAGTTCCTTTGTATTTGTGGATAATGACTCTGGTCACGGCTCTCTCATGTGGTCTGAGAGATGCAGAGATGAACAACAACCTCTTTATTCAGTGTGTGACAGTTGTGACAGTTTTATATAAAAAAAAAATAATAATAATAATAATAAAAAAAAAAATATATATATAAAAACATGTCTGTATTAAAGGAAAAATTATTGATAAACACATATTTGGACTCAAATTACATCCAGTTTATTAGCAACACCGTGCACAAGCGTGAATATCCGTCTTTGATCTCACAGGTGTCAGATCCACTGCGAGAAGAGAGAACTGCCGTTGTGCTTTCTCTTCGTCTTCCCCTTTAAGCATTCGCGCTTAAGGCCTCATTATGCTTCTGCGTCAACTCCACGGCGTAGCTACGTCGTCACTCCTACGGCGTCGTGGCTGTTTTATGGTTCTGCGTCGGGTTGCATTGCATCGCGGTGCATTTCACCGCCAGAACGCTAGGTGGGGTGTGGTTCGCGAATCTCTTTGCTAGTTTGTTTTGGTTCCGTGCGCTGGTTCCGCGCGAGCGAAAGAGAGAGAGTGTTGTTGCCCGTCTATGGTTGTTGCAGCTGGAGCTAATCGACTTGAACAACAAATGTAAATAAACTTTTTTTCAAAACAACCATTGATCTATTAATGTGCAATGAGTAAAAAAGCACGCCAAGAACAAAGGGCAAAGGTTTAAGTATACAATAAAAAAAATAAATAAGAGTAATAGGTACAAGAAACACACAATATAAAACTGAAACACAATATAAGTTAACCGTAATATAAAACATTATCTAAGAAAATGAACTATTTACAATAGTGCACTGAATCACGAGGATGCAAATGTTCAGTCTTGCTCTCTGCTCTCATACACCAATCACAGCCCTTGCGGTCTGCGTCGCCTCGACGCGTAGTTACAATTTTTTGGAGGTGCACGTCGAGCTACGGCGGAGGGGTTGGAGAGGGGTTCGCGGCGACGCAGAGGGGTCTGCGGGGGTACGCCGTCGATTCGACGCAGAAGCATAAAACAGGCTTTAGTCTCACTGTGGAAGCAGACGGGATCACGGGAAGCACAGTATCTTTCACTCTCTCTCTCATACACATGTGCTATTTACCGTCTCTTGTAACTTTATCAGAGTGAACATCGTGTTAAAACATTGTTGATAAATACTTCAAGACGTGTATCCGTGTAATTAGCGAACTCTCTCGTTGAAACTGGCGCTTTTAATCGTGATCTGTCTATCTCTTCATTCGTGTGTTTGTCCATGCAGGAGTGAGAGAGCACTTGTTTTGCTTATTTTGCCTCTTACTACTCTCCTTTAAGGTATGTTTGTACTCTTAATGGTTATATAAGTTGTTTTAAGTTTCAATGTGATTGAATAGCAGTCTAAGATATAATATTTGTTTGATTAACATCATCAGTTAGGCTCACTCTACAGAAACGTCCATTTTTGGTATCCTCCTGAGTCCCTGCGTCCTCATATGAGGACATTACATTTTTGCCTCTTGACACAATGATAGTCAAATTTGTAAATCTTAGACATGTTGGCCACATTTAGGGACACTGCCCACACCATCTTGTGGTGATATAACAACATTACACCAATGTCAGTGAGAAGAAAATGGCTGGAAAATCAGCAAAATATCAGCAAAACACTTCCCGAAAGAAAAATGACCCAGGTAAAAAATCTATTCAAATTATATGAATGAAACAAATGTATTTATGTACAATACTGTCTCCATCATCATATGGGGATTAAAATTTGACATATTTTAGTAATAGTAGCACTCCAGGACATCAGTAAATGTGAAGTACTCGTTTGAGGACATTGGGACTATATTACGTTATTTATTCTACCATGTGGTTAGCTAAACTTGGGAATTTTTAGACGGATCACAATAGCATTGAAAAAACAACATTTGTCTGTGTGTGTATGTGTGTGTGTGTGTGTGTGTGTGTGTGTGTGTGTGTGTAAGCATGAATTATTGAGTTAACATGGAAAAACTGGTTTGCTGTAGTGCAGAAAACTGGTAAAAATCAAGAATTTCAAAATGAAAGTGAGCCAATAAGTGGCCTTCTACTGCTCCCTGCTGGCCATTACCAGTACTATTATAAAATTTTATAATAGTAAATAATAATATATAATAGTAAAGATTTTGTCAAGTGTTTATCACTTCATTTGTACTGACACTTCACATAATTGCTAGTAAAATGGTAAATTATAGACCCACTGTCCTTGCATGAGGACATCTTAATGGTAAAACATAGACCCACTGTCCTCGCATGAGGACATCATTTTCTGCAAAAACTACTTCCAGTACAAAAACAAATTTTAGTTATTATACTTATTAGGTCCAACTTATCCCAAATAGCAAGAACAATTATAAAATGCACACCAGGCAAGCTCTCGGGTCTCATTTAAGGCAAGATGTCTTAAAATTGATTTTTTTTTCTAACATTTAAACTTACACCACATTATTAGATTGCGATTTTGACTTTATGAATACGCATAAATGACAGCTTAATGATTTTTTATATTCTTTGTACATTTATTTAAAGACCGCATGTACCATTTTTTTTGTCACTGGTGTTACCTTACTTCTTTGGCAATATTAAAGGTTTTTATGAAATATTATTTCTAATTTTTTTCAGCACATGAAGTCAGAGTTAGCGAAAAATAATAATAATGCAACAAATAAGGAGATTATGTTTTATTTATTTTAATCAGGTTTGTTAAAAGTGTGCTTGAATGAGGTTAGTTCATCTGCGCTACCATCTATTTGCTATAACAATGAAAATATTTGAAAACCAGTTAAAATCACGTAATGATGCAATCCTTTAAATCTTAACTTTTGAGTGTAGCAGAATTAAATGGATGTAACATTATTACTATGTCACATGTGACATTGCATTTAATGTGACAGAAAAAAGACAGTGACACGATAAAGTTTATCTATAAATGGAAGTCAGTGACAATGAACCAGTGGAAAAAATGGAAAACCAGTGACAATTTTCATGAAAAATTAATTTTACAAAATGGCTGCTGCAAGGTAACAAACCACATCTTGTTAATCATGACATACTAACTAAATCAAGTAGTTTAATCTATTTGTATTCTAGTTTTTTACAATTACCTAACAGTAAAGTAGGTCATACCAGTGACTCCATTAAAAGCTTCATATGAAATCATGAGATAAATGAGAAGATTTCTGATAACTGAAAAGAGACAGTGGATCTAGCATGGGCTTTTCTTCATAGATATTCAGGAAATTGGAAGAAGAAAGTCAAGTGATGTCATCAGTGTGATTTTTATTTCAAAATAAGAGATTTTTGTTTAACGGTAACACCAGTGACACAACTCCAGGGGACCACTACTTTCATTATAAATTTTATAATATTTATTCTGCTTTTTTTTTTTATATATATATATCATTTACATAATATATTTGATAGTTATGTATACATTATTGCATTTTAAATGGTGTAAAAATCTGTTATTGACCTGAAAATAAAGCATTTCCCCTCTGTACATGACTGTGGGGACGAGCACTTCTGTGGTGCTTGGAATTCCATATAATTAATAAAAATCAAATATTGCCACATTGATGGCTCAAGAAGGTGTAATTGTTCAAATAACATATTGTTTTATTCTAAAATGTAAAGAAATTGTAACCCTAAAGTGTTTTTTAAGTGTAATATTTCTGTAAAGGCTAGGGACAGAAAAATGGACATTTTCATAGAATGACCCAGTTACCGTATGGTTCAATCTTATTCAATGACACGGCATGATTGTACCAAAAAGACTTTATATCACACAACACACATTTTCTTGATGTGTTTACATGATGGAGTGTTGCAATTATGCTTAGTATTTTTTATTTGCATTAACATAGTTACTTTTTGTGAAACACTGTTATATTTTGTTGCCTACGGTATTCATGTCTTTGAGCATTCACGCTTGCGGTGTGTTTTTGCTAATTTTGCCTCATACTACTCCTAAGGGATAATGTACATCCAGCCAGACGTTCTCTCAAAATAACCCCCGACAGCATAATTAAAGAACTACACAAAATATTGATTTGACTGAGTTTTAATGCTTTATTTAGCTCACCAAACGCAAAACTTCCACAAAGAAAAAACATTCCTAGCACTGCTGACTACAGTGACCTGGATGAGCCTGCGGTATCTGTTCTCAGCGGTTGTTATCTGGGAATAATATACCGCTGGATGTCGATATTTACCAATCAGAATCAAGTATTCCACAGAGCCGTGTAATAAAAGAGAATAAATTCCATCACTCATCCCATCCGTGCGTGATCATGCTTCTCTCCTGAGGATCTGCTTGATATCTGCTATAGTAGCATGAACACGACGGCTCACAAAACTGTCAGATTAACTAAGGAATATGACATCTATTCGTTAAGTTTAAGTAAGACGTCTTTATAAAATATGTGGGTTTATGTGTTAACATGATGCAAACAGGTCTATTTGATGTGCAGTTTAGCCTAAACATACAGAAAACGCGTTTCAAAACTGCTTGAAAGTATGCTTAGCAGATGTTTACACAGCTTTCCAGATGAAGTGTTGAAAAAGGCTACAGAAGTGGACGTGGTTAAGCTGGAGGAAGAGGAGAGACTGACAACACAGCAACCGTTTCTGATTCAGACCGTTTCATTTCGCTCTCATTAAAAGCATCAAAGCTTCACACAAATGCACGCTGCAGATTACTATTATAGACTTATTTTGCTGTGGTATACTGGGACAAAAAATCGGCCCTGGCATTTTGACTAGAGACCGGCCCACTATATGATCATCAACACCAACGATCTTTGCACGCCCTTAAATATATGCATACCAACTCCTATTCCTTAAAACCACTAATGTCATGTAATGAGTGGAGTATAGGAACGAGTGAGAGTTAACAGATGAAATAAGTAAGAATTTGACATTTATTAATACAGTTGAACTATACTCCACAGTGGTGAATCCTAAAACAAGCTATAAGCTGCGTTGGCATAGCAATACCAGTGTTTCCCACAGGATGTGTGTTAAATCTGTGGTGGGTGGACGCCGGGTCTTCTAGGGGGGTTCGGGGGCATGCCACCCTGTGAGAGAATGTTGTGCATTTTAATGTTAAATTCATCAATCTGGTGCACTTTGAGAGTTCAAAATTAAAAGCTCCAACCCATATTCAGTGTGCAAATTAAACAGAAAAATTGAAACCTCTTTTAGTTACAGTGTCTATTTACATTACACCTAGGCTACTACATAATAATAGTTATAATATTAATCCAATGACAGTAATAGCCATATTTTGTAAAACAAATGCACTAAAAAATAAAGGAAACTTTAAGAATTAGTTTTGTACCAATTTCTATACTTGCCGGTCTGTCAGGGAAAAAAACTAACGCTGAGTTTTTTTGACCAGTGCATTACACTGGCACTAACCCAGCGCCGCCAATTAAGCAAAACAAAACAAAACGAATGGGCCGCCGATGTACAAGTTTATGGGCCGTAAAAAAAAAAAAGAAGAAAAAATAATAATAATAACAATTATGTTTTTGAGTATGAGATGTATCGGACCAAAAAGCACGTCGGCCCACCGGGAAAGTGCCCGGTATGCCCGATGGCCAGTCCAGCCCTGGTATACAGTGTTTCCCACAGGATTTAGTGAGACTGTGGTGGGTGGACATTGGTTCTTCTAAGAACATTTTGTACATTTTAAATTTAAATCTTGTGCATTTTTAAAGTTAAATTGAGTGACTAGATCAATGAAGAAATTTGTTCTCTTGTAAACATGTTTGTGCTCTATAAAATTTTAAATATGGATATGTTTCTTACACGAACGCATCGCTTTGCTTCAGAAGGCCTTTATTAAACCCCCGGTGTGTATATATTTTTTTTATTATTGATGGATCTACTTTTTGGGCTTCAAAATCATGTCCACTCTTCTTTCCCATTACAAAGCTTGGAAGAGCCCCAGGATATTATTTAATATATAACTCCACTTGTGTTCGTCTGAATGTAGAAAGTCATATACACTGGCATGCTCCCCCAGAAGAAAGTTTTGTACATGTAATTTTTTTAGTTGATTCTTAGCAAAAAACACTTAGTTCTTTCAAAAATATATGCTCATTAATGTATATTTACTTCTTTCAAGTAATAAAGTTCTCGTTCTCGTAAGTTTATAATCTGCCATTGAAAGTACATACGGGTGAGGGGTTCGAATGCCGGTCGCCATGTTGCCCCTCCATCTTGAAACTACATTAGCCAAAGAGGGACATGCCTGTAAATTCAAGCTTCGCCTTTTGCGTTTTTCACTCAGTGACACCGTGACGAATGCGAGGGGGGGATTACTCGCGAGTTGCGACTGCCGGCAGATTTGAAAGATAGTGTGGTGTGTGTGTGTGTGTGTGTGTGTGCGCGTGTTCACTCACATTTGAAAGAGAGAATTAAAACGTCAACGCGACAGGCAAATCAGCAAGACCAAAGTCAATATTGGAGTAACTTTTCCCAGATGGAAAGAGCTCATGAGGAGCAAAGATTTTAAAACGGACGCCGAAGTTGCCCGCTTTCTTCTCGACAGGTAATTCAGCCTATTTGTGTAAATTAGAAGTTTTATAGTTGCTTGTCTAACCATAGCATGGTTGTGCATAACGCCAGATGGACCTCTAGTATAACTTCATCGTCGCGTCAATGGTGAAAAAGTATTGTTTACCTTGTAACATAAATCTGTGCTGCGACGGATCACAGGTGATGAATAGTTTTAAAGGCGCATTTTTTTTAAGATGTATATAAAAAAGACACTGTAAATTTTACTTATTTTTAATTGCTTTTTCTTTGTACACATTGTAACATTAGCCTAATCTGATTATGCTGGGATAGCCGATTCCAAGGGTGATGTTAACCTCCTGACATCTGTCCTGTAGTTTTATTAATTTTAGACGTATTATTGTTTATTATTGTCATGGACGAAGTCGATAACTGGAAGCCATGTTAATCTTGGAATAATACGGCCACCGTAGGAGTTAAAACGCCCTCGGAATTGAAAGGAACAGAAACTAATATTCACTGGGTAGTCATATACAATTTCACCGCTAGATGGGGGGAAAAAAATTCACACAGTGTAGCTTTAAAGACACATTTATTAATCCGGTGCTCTTTGAGAGTTCAAAATGATGAGCTCCAACCCATGTTCAGTGTGCAAATTGAACAAAGAAAAGTGCATGGACTCAGTGGCGGTTCTACATTGAATTACACCCTGGGCGAGACCCCTTTCGAGGGGTAGCTCGAATTATTAATTATTATTAAGCATAGCAAGAATCATAGCAAAAAGGCTAACAAATAAGAGTTATACCCACCAATTAATATTACCCCTTCATTCATGACATGGATACCGTAATCATATAGAGAAAACATAGTTGCATACCTTTATCTTTCGCTCGTTTCTAAATTGGGAACCTAATGGCTTTGACCTTTCTTGTCCATCTCTTATTTGGCACTCTACATCCACAATCAACAGATCCCCTGATCCCCCCATAACTGTCACTCACGCTCACGAGTCACGACCATAGACTGTAAAAAATAGGTTACGACCAGAAGTCAAGACTAAACCAATTCACCTTGGTGGTGGTGACCAAGTAATCGTTTTGTATGACCTATTTTTATTAGCCATTCAGACCATTCAGAAAAACAAAAATGTGCAGGAAATATAGAGGCCCGTATTTATAATATTATGAATGAAATGTGCGTTATTTGGAAGAAAGTCGAGGTGTGACTGACTTCGATAACTATATGGACCCCCCCCCCCTTGTCTGTTCCATTTGGGAGAGACCCAGAGGTGAACTGTCATCCGCGCCCGCGCCTCCGCGCCCCCTCCCCTTTCCCCTTCTCAAACAAACAGCTTCTGTGCGCGGCATCTTCTCAGCAAGCAGGGGCGCCTGCAGCTGAGAGGGGGCGCAAATTTGCCAATTCCCCACACAGTGAAATGATAGATAATAGAAACCCGCTTCGCGGTGCAGATTTTTTTTTTCTGCGCGTGCCGGCGGTGCCGCCCCCCCAAAAATGCCGCCCCGGGCGATTGCCCAGTTCGCCCATGCCTAAAACAGCTACTGCATGGACTTGTACCTGAACTTTAAAGTTTTAGCTTTAACTCACACCTGAATCTGCTGTCAAATATAAATCCACACGCCAACCGCTCTAACCTATGATATTCTTTGATTTAGATATCTGATCATCACATTACAATTCTTCAAATTCTCAGTGTTAAAGGTGGTATCAGTGATTTCAGGCCCAATTTTTTTTTTATCACATTCATCTAATTTTTCCTAACGATCCGCTAGCTGCCCGCCCCATAAGCATGCCGTCAAAAAATCACGTCTTTGTAGGCAGCCTAGGCTCTGAGATCTGCACACAAAAACAAATGGTTTCACCAACCACTCAAAACCAAAACAAATAGTTTTTGTGTGCAGATCTCAGAGCCTAGGCTGCCTACAGAGACGTGTTTTTTTGACGGCATGCTTATGGGGCGGGCAGCTAGCGGATCGTTAGGAAAGATTGGATGAATGTGATCATTTTATTTTGGGCCTGAAATCACTGATACCACCTTTAAGCATGATGATATGGTAACATATCGCACTGAAGTAGGTCACAAGCAAAATTACATTTCCTTAGCCTATAAACACAGGCTTTACTCCCTTCAAACTTAAAATGTCACTGTTTCAATACATAATTGTTTCATGAAAAAAAAAACGCTTATCAGAATAATTCCTGTTAAGTTTGTGTATAGTTTTAGTTAAAGGGCTCCTGAAATCCGAATGTAAGTTTTTTTAGCTTTTCGTATGAATATGTTAGGCTTAAGGTTATGAATTCAAAACTCTCTCACTTCCGCTAAAATGGATCAGGGAATTCTATGACATCACCGCTGACTTCAGCTTCTCATCACATCTTCTGTCCAATCAAATGCTCTCTAGGATCTAAAGCTCCGCCCCCTCTGCTATAAACACCACCTGGCCAAAGCGGCCATCGTTGACACGTCGCGGCGCAATATGCAGGCCTGATAGCACTCCGGCGCCACGCCGGATTTCCGGCGTGTACAGGCGTGTCTGCGAAAAAAAAATATATAAAAAATCAGGTTCGCGTGATCTGACAATTATCCCAAGATCTGAGAAGCGCTTTTTTACTAAACCACACCAGTAAGCCTACTTCAGCCAATCGGTAATAGGGTAGGGGCTGGTCTTGGGTTTTGGCCAATCAGATTGATTCAGCAGTCACTCCACGTGCGAATTTGTTTTGTGTTTCACATACACTACGAATGTGTTTCCCACACTGGCAGCGCGAAACATAGCCAAAGTAATGGAGTGCAACTTTATTAAGCCAGGGGAAGACACCAAACTTGTCGATAAAGGCATAAAGAATAAATGGACTTGGATAGAGGAGGTGGGTAGAGCTGGTGTCAAAAACTCCAGCAACCAGGAGCATGTTTCTGCACTTTGTGCAGTGGCACACTGGCTATCATTTTTAATGGTATTATTTTAATGTTTGTGTAAACAAAAAGTCCATATTGATGCTTTATTTGTTATTTGCTGGTTTTCGACATAAAACTTGGTGAATTGATTTCATTGTGTAGTATTAGTACTTTTTGAACAGGATTCTGTGATAACGTGATAATTTGTCACTATAATCATGAAATGAAATGTTCATGCCATTTCATCTCTTGTTATGATCAACTAAAATCAACTAATTATGTGGTTTTTTTACAGTATAATATGCAAAGTACAATTTTCTATAAAAAAATGATATCTGATTCTGTTCTTTTCTCTGACACGCGTTGTCGGGTGTGAAAGGTCAGCCGTTTGTTGTAGTCCTTTTCTTTAAAAGCAAATATCTTCCTTTGCTTTGATCTTTGAGCGTTGTAACTTTGCAGATGTTGTTTATGCTCAGACAGCAGCATTACACACTAACTAAAGTAGAAAAGTAAAATCATATTCAACCACCCCTTTATGTATGTTAGTAATAGTAGAGATTTGAAAACGCATAGTGTAAGAGGGGTCACAAACAGAAAGATCAGATGAAAAGTTGTGTAGAAAAAGAAAATTTAATAAACAACAAGAAGTTAATACTCAAGTGCCTTATCGGTGTCCTTGCTCGGTGGAGTCGCACAGATAGAGTCGTTGGTCTTTACACTCTTCGGTCTTCAGACGAGGGCTGCTGCGGTGCACTAACCTATTTTATACATGCCTAATACTTCGTTATTGAATACAGAAGGCCACGCCCTACTATTTAGCCAAGCGAAACTCGCATAAAAAAAGTCACGACACACAAACAAAAGCCACGCGGGCGCGTTTTACCAGAGAAAAACACAGTAAATAAAACAAACTTTCCCAGCAACTAAGAGCCGTGCTAAAATCTACTGGGAAAAGTAAACACTCACAGACTGATGTTCTCTCCTGTTGTTCGACTGCTTCTTCTGTGCACTCTAAACAACTATGGGACTCAATGAGGATAGCAACAAATATGAAACGGACAGGGAAACCCTTGCATGTCATAGATGAACTGACAAAAGCAAATGAGTTGAATTATTTTTATAAGAGGTTTGATAATCGTGATTTCTTGGTTGAATGTGATATGGTGCTTTGCAGTATTGTTCTAAAGTATTATTGTCAGAAAGATCGGATGAAGAGTTGTGTACTTTCTACTCGTCTTTACAAAAGAAAAAGTTTATAAAAAATGTCAATAATTATTGTTATCGAACAATATGAAACATTATATCGTGATATATATATATATATATATATTGCTATATTGCACAGCCCTAATTGGTGTCCAAATTATGACACCATTGTATATTTTTTTATGTATTCATATTACATTATATAATTGTTGTTGATCAAATATATGTAATAGTTCTCACTAGTGAAATATGGTATTTGTATATAATGTTTTAAAAATAATAATTGAAGATCAATGTACCTCATTCATGTAAATTTTCAGGGACGTATAATTTATAAAAAGGCATAAAAATTGTTATATTTATAGCACTTGTTTACTTTGTTACATTATGGTTCACTTTTATGTCTATTCACTTCATATATCTCTTGGAATTGTTTTGTTGTACTGAAAATGAAATCATTTTTCTCTTTGATTTCAGACCTGATGGAAGAGATCGAGGAGAGTGAAGAACTGAGTGAAGTGGAGGAGGAACATCATGTCCAACCTGGAGGAAAACCTTTGAGTCGCTCAAAGACTAAAAATAATTTTTTTAAGAAAAGAAGATCCAAGAAATCTTTCACCTGCACTCAGTGTGGAAAGAGTTTCACAACTAAACAAAATCTTGAGATTCACATGAGGATCCACACCGGAGAGAAGCCGTTCACATGTGATCAGTGTGGAAAGAGATTTACATTAAAAAATTATCTTCAAGTCCACATGAGAGTTCATACTGGAGAGAAGCCGTACACATGTGATCAGTGTGAGAAGAGTTTCACATGCAAACATCGTCTTAAGTGTCACATGAGAATCCACACCGGAGAAAAGCCGTTTAATTGTGATCAGTGTGGGAAGTGTTTCACACAATCAGGACACCTTAAAGAACACATGAAAATCCACACAGGAGAAAAGCCGTTCACATGTGATCAATGCGGAAAGAGTTTCCCACAAAAGCAGACTCTTAATGTTCACATGAGGATCCACACCGGAGAGAAGCCGTTCTCATGTGATCAATGCGGAAAAACATTTCTTAGTGCATCAGACCTGAAGTCACACCTGACAGTTCATATGAAGGAGAAGCCGCATTCATGTTCTGTGTGTGGAAAGAGTTTTTCACGGCTGCCAACTTTACATAGACATGAGAAAACTCACACAGGTGTGAGAGAGTACATGTGCTTTGAGTGTGAGAAGACTTTTACTACAGCGGACGGTTTAAAACTGCACCAGAGAATTCACACTGGAGAAAAACCTTACAAGTGTTCACACTGTGACAAGAGATTCAGTCGATCAGAACATCTGAAAACACATGAGAGGATCCACACTGGAGAGAAACCTTACAAGTGTTCACACTGTGACAAGAGATTCAATCATCCAGGACATCTGAGATCACATGAGATGATCCACTCTGGAGAAAAACCTTACAAGTGTTCACACTGTGACAAGAGATTCAGTCGATCAGAACATCTGAAAACACATGAGAGGATCCACACTGGAGAGAAACCTTACAAGTGTTCACACTGTGACAAGAGATTCAATCATCCAGGACATCTGAGATCACATGAGATGATCCACTCTGGAGAAAAACCTTACAAGTGTTCACACTGTGACAAGAGATTCAGTCGATCAGAACATCTGAGATCACATGAGAGGATCCACACTGGAGAGAAGCCGCACACGTGTGATCAGTGTGGGAAGAGTTTCTCTATTAAAACTCACCTAAAGCAACACATGAAGATCCATGCAGTGGAGAAACCACATCACCTCAGTCTGAGATCATGGTAAGTTATTTTATATCTTTATGTGCTGAGCAACAAAATCTGGAATCTTGAAGTTAGTTTGGCTTGTGTGTAGGGCTGGGCGATATGGCCCCAAAAAAAAATCACGATATTTTTTTTATATCAGTCGATATCGATAATTATCACGATAAAAGTCAAATCTTTATTTCTTTCAAGAATAAAGGCAGATTTTTGCTCCTAAGTGAAAGTTGTAGAAACCAGAGCGTTAATTGTGGGTTTAAACTACTCTTTATTGTCAGAACATATCAGGACAAACACTTGCCAAACAGGTGAACATTTCACAAATCTGAGGTAGAACATTCAAACATTTGTTATTTTTCCTTAACAAAATAAATATCTTTATTGGACAATTCATTTCTTAGTTTCTGCATGTGCTAATTTTTATTTGGTCAAATGTAATATTCTGACTGTTTGAGTTTTATTAAACTTAACCATTGGTCATCCAGTATCATGCATTTAGATCATGACAACCTCACCATCATGGCAAAATGTAACTTTATGGTTTCTATGGTATTTGTATGAAAAACAGTAGCCTAAATACATTATTAAATACTGTAATTATATTCCATCAGTCCTTTAATACATTGTCTACATTAATAATATAATACAATTCAATATGTATATCCCACATTTCATGGTGCAGTTAATATTGCTAGGCTAATGTTACAGTAAATCCATGGTAAATGATGGGAATTTGTTGACGGAAAACCCTTCTGACAGTATCGTTGCGCTCAGTGTTTCTCCTGTTTGTCAGCGCTGTTTCATCTGCCTTTAAACTGGTTCTGCCTTTAAATCACGGAGACGTGTGTGCTCTTCGCTGAATTCAAGCGCTTCTCGCTGGATCTCGTGAGCGAGAGCGATAAGAGTAAACGTATCTGCTCTGGTGAGCTCGTGCTGCGCTGCTGTTTGGACTTTGAGCCGAGCGGATAAACGGTCCGTGTGGTGCGCGGTTCAAATGAGTTTCGTTCCGCTTTTGGCGCATAAACATTATCGAACATTTATCAAACTCTTGTTATCGTTTTATCGAGAAAAATTATATCGCGATAATTATCGTTATCGTTTTATCGCCCAGTCCTACTTGTGTGCTTTTCCTGCAGCAGCTTCACCATGTGACCTTTATTTTTCATATACATTTAGTCCATAGAAATTGTAGTTACTGGTAGATGTTATGTAAGGGATAATGTAGAGCGAGGTGGTTGTTATAGCGAATACAACCCCGACGGGTAGAATTCGCTATAACAGCCGCCTCGCTCTACATTATCCCGCTTATTACATGGCTGCCTACCAAATAAATCAATAATTTTACACAAAATATTGATTTTAAAAAGGAGTTTATTGATTTAAAAATGACTGTATTGCTTCCGCTAAAGAAAATAGTCCGTTCCGTCTCTACGGTTAGAATCCTGTGTCCATAGCAACGCTCTGTTTTTCATGGCAACGGTGTGTTATACTTAGCAGTGGTGTGATATCAAGAAATAACACACCGCATTCTACATTAGAATTCAACCAAGCCATGTAATAATGGTAGATGGTATACAGATGTATGTAGACATATATATAGACATATTGGTAGATGTTTTCACACAGTGACCCTCATTTACTAAACAAGTGTACAACACAAAATTGGCATTTATCAATATGGACTTGAGCAGTAGCCATGTTTAAATCTCACGTTAGGTCTGAGATTGTGTTATTGTAAACGCAGTCTGGTGCAGGATTGGTTATGGGTGCATTTACTGTACATTATTGTCCTGACCAACAAGCGCTCAATAACCACACAATTAAAATGTCAAATTAAAATGAAATGCAATAGATGAGTATCCGTGACCCATTAAAATACCACAATATTTTTTTGTTTAGCTTTGCATGCACAAATAGCAGCATCAACAAAACATTAGGATTCACACATCACGCAGCTGCAGCGCTTGTGTGAACGGAGAAAAGCGTCTCGGTTACGTATGTAACCCTCGTTCCCAGAAGGCAGTGGTAGGAACCTTGGGCACCGATCCGGGCCGGGGTCTCAGGATCATGTGAGAGTTAGCCGGGCCGAATTTTAGGCACGATTTGTCGACCAAAAAAGCATGCAGGTCCCCTACCCTCTCTCTGCTGATTGCAAGGCTCAAAGGGTGGTCTCTGAAGTGCCGAAAGGACCAGAGACAAATCCCAAAAGGGTATCGAGAGTCGGCGAGGTGGATTTAGTCTCCTCGCTCCCCTCAGGAACCAGGGGCCGGTTGCACCAGCTGTGCGTAAGTTATAACTTAGCCTAGTTTTGACGTAAATGGACACTAAGTTACGACTTGCGCACTTCTAAATATTTTTGCGTTGCACCATTAAACTTAGTTGAAGCGTAACTCTACGTATAAACGAAATATTTACGGCAGCCTCCGATCAGGAGTAACGGATGGAATAAAATATCAGACAGACTGAACTGCATCAATAAGCTCTTGATCAAGTAGCCTTAATGGAAACTTACCATTACCGTTAGTAACGTGAGGCAAAAGAATGAAGGATAAACTGAAATTCACAGCATTTCAACACAACATCTGCTCACGTATTTGAAGGCTGCTATTGGATCATCGAGGCTAAACGTCATATTATGCGACTACGCATTACTTTACAGAGAGCTTACGACCTACTAGCTACGTTCTGCCTTATGAACAAATGGTGCAACGGAATAAAGCTCAGAGTTAGTTACAAACTAGCTAGTAGTTACTAAGCCTCTAGTGTGGACTTTACTTTCCAATTTAAGAAAGAACTTACGAACGGCTGGTGCAACCCTACCCAGATGATCAGGTTGTGCTTTCCTAACGACTTACCCTCAACTGCATCGTGATGTAAGGGGATAGCGGCAACATACACTTTAAGGGTGGAGGGAGACAGCCTTCGCACCAACCCTTCTTGCAGGACGGAAAGCACAGCTCTGAACGAGCAAGTTCGGGGGTTCTCCTTCTTCAACAAGAAGAACACCACTCAAAGAACAGGTTCCACTTCAATGCATAGAGGCGCCTCGTAGCGGGGGCTCTAGCGGAAGTGATTGTGTCAAATATCGCCTGGGGTAGGTCACCTAGAACCTCTGCGTCCCGTCCAGGGACCAGACATGGAGTTTCCAGAGGTCTGGACGTGGGTGCCATAGGGTGCCCGTGTCTGAGAAAACAGGCCCTCCCTCAGAGGAATGGGCCAGGGAGGGGCTGTCGCGAGGAGCACTAGTTCTGGGAACCGGGTCCGGTTGGGCCAATACGGCTCATGTTTAAATCAGGTGTGTTTGATTAGGGATTGAAAGAAAACGTGCAGTGCTGGGGGTCCTTCAGGAGCAGGGTTGAAGAACACTGATCTAGAGAGTCATTACCAAACTAGTGACTTATAACACAAATCATCTTCATGGCGTTAAAATAGTTCATAACCGGCTCAGCAGTTGTTGACCAGATTTGATGAGATTAAAATGACTATTGAACTCATCAGTGATCTTGACTTTGAGCTTAACTTTTCATTTCATATTTGTCTCTCATTTGAAATATCACATGATATAATGTTTTTTTTCTTTTAGACCTGATGGACGTGAACAAGAAAGGAAAAACAGAAGCCAAAAAATCTGTCTCCTGCCCTCAGTGTAAATCAAGGCTGAAGATTCACATGAGAGTTCACACTGGGAAGAAGCGGCTCAGGCTTTCACTCTGAAATCACATCTTACATGATTATACTGTACTGGATGAGAACTCAAATACTGCTAAACTTCACATTAGCATCCATTCCATCATGTGTGTTTCAGTGCTGGAAACTATGAAAGATTCTTGTAATACTAATATGTTGCACAGCTATCAACATATCATATACACAATCATTTCAATCTTCCAAGTCCCAATTTATAGAGCCCAAACATGGTTCTATTATAAAATACACAGTATCAAAACAATAGTATTAAAATGGGATGATATGTCCCAGAGCGAGTTAAATATAACAAATAATTGTGTCTGATTTGCCTCAGTTGTTACAACAGTAGGAACAAAGAAAGGCCCTAAGAAAAAGACCATCTTTAAACATTGGCTTAGAACCATACAAAGGGACAGGAAACTGTAAGGAACATGTCCTACATATCTCCTTATTCACCCAGGGAACTGTGATGGGACGTGATGGATGGACACTTGGAATGCAATGACTCAATTTGTCTCACTGTGAGGCGGGAGGAAGTAGGAAGGCAGGAATTAGTAATCGCCTTCCCAACTGGAAGTTTATGTTTCACATGGTCGGGTGATCAGTCCTGCGATGGGCTACGTCTTCCACTGGTATCTTTCCGCTCGCAGTGGGGGAAAACTGGATCGCTTTTCACCAGTTGCAGAGCCACACTGAGAAAGAGAAACCTCTTCCCAAAGGCCTTGGCATTAGGTTGTTGCTATATTAGATTGGTATTTGTGTATAGACTGTATCTAGGGTCAGCATATACAGATATATACTTTAGACATGTTATCTGTATTCATTGTACATTCATTGCTTCATCCAATTTGCTGCTCATCTACTTGGAATTCATTGTTATCATTCATTTGTGTAGTTGTTTGTAGTTTCTGTTTGATTATTGATTCAATTTTCATAGTAGTTTAGTAATTTTCCTTAGTAGTATTTAGTGAGTGTGATATTTCTCTCATCTATATTTTTTTTTAATAAATTCATTCTTATAGCAACTGTGTCATTCTTGTGTTGATAATCAGAGGCTCTACAAGCTCACCAGAATCTCACTAAATCCTTCAGATTGATCAGATGATGAACTTCCTATACTTGCTATTCAACAATCTTCCATGACTGTTCTTCATTGTCAAGGTGAAATTCCACAGTTGGTGCCCTGTAATATAGGAAGGAATCATCTGAAACTGTCACACTTGCCTTAGTGTGAACAAAAACTAAATTAATAATAATTAATACCAAAAACTAAATTAATACTAATATAGAGACTATAAATCACTACAACACCATTTTCACTAGTGCACTGAGGCATCTTCTCCATTGACTTGTATTCCAACCTGTCTCCTCATTACAATGTAAATGCATTACTCCTCATTACAGTAAACTGCATCTACATATATGTGTATCTGTGGCTGGCAAACCTTTCTGTGGTAAACGCAGAGGTAAGTGCACTCCCTCAGACAAAATTCAAACATTTTAACCATTTTGACCAGATGCGTTTCAAGATATTTTAAATTATATTTAAATTTAAATTATATTAAATTATATAAAGAAAGCTCCCTTTCCTATCGCCCGAGCTGTCAATCAAACAGCGCGAGTGTATCTGGACACTTGCCAAAATTCAATCACAGCAGTGGGCGTTTACACTGAAGCCTCACAGCCTATCACAGCAGTGGGCATTTGCAAAGTCTCACACAGACACGCCCCTTAATACATTCAAATCAAAGGCTAAAACCAGGCTTGGAAAAATGCCTTTTATTTCTAAATAAATTGTTGATGTTAAAATAATACTAACATTATAAGGGAACCCCAGGGACCATTATGAAATAATAAAATAATGCACTCTATCACCAATTTAAGAGTTTTTCCTAAGTTTGCAAATATAGCGCAGTCTAGCTTTAAAAAGCATCTGATATTTTATGAATACTTCAACTTTGATGACAGCCAACAGCACCGCCCTAAGAGCTGATAGCGGAGAAAGAGAAAGTAAAAAAAACAAAAAAAACAGCATCCTCTGAGCACGTAACAGATGTGCATTTGATCTAATATAACTTTAGAATGTTAGGAGATGCATTATATGAATGCTAGGCTAAAGAGATGCATCCTTAATCTAAATTTAATCAACAAGACGTTTGACTAATGGATGTCGTCGCCTAGAGTTTTTCCTTCAGAATGATCTGAAAATCATCCTGCCTAATCATTCACAAAACAATACATTGATTTCAATTTTGTAAGACACTTTCTGTTTGGAAAGGCAATATGGGCGTCAATGATCCAATACCATCATGCATATTTAGTGATTCACACCTGAGGAGACAATGGGGCCCGCATACTTAATGAGCCATTCATTCAGGTGTGTCACTGAGCCACAAGAAAGAATGCAAGAGCAATATATATATATATATATATATATATAGAGAGAGAGAGAGAGAGAGAGTAATCAAATAATATATTTTCCCACAAATTGTGCATGCAAATTGTATAATATCCAAGGAAAACATGTCTAGTAATTGTGCAGTTAATTCTCATACTGTATTCTCATAGTTTCTCATATTCTCATTTTCAGTTTTGGAATATGTATCCTCTCCCCAAATTTGTCACTAATAAAACACAATAAAAATTATTTAAAGGCGTCATATAATGGTGACGTCACAAAATCGACGCCCCTCCCACGATTGTGATTGACAGCACTGCGTTTCAACACAGACCCGCCCTCGCTAGTGAGCGAGCTGTCTATCATCATAGTGCATTGATATGCTGGAGAAGAATGGCGTCTAAGTGTTGTACGATTGTGGCGTTCTGTTCTTGGGTGTAGCCTAATAAGGAACACAGCAGTCATTTTGATGTTTCTGATGGAATATTCCTAAAGCATTGACGCGGGGTTCCCTCGCGGGGATTCCCCACGATCAAAGCAGTCATTTCACACCAGACTGCTTTACAAAGGAGGGTCAGTAAAGCTGGTTTTGCTAAGAGGTTGTTCCTGAAAATAGGATCGACCAACTATTCGTGTTCCTGCTGCACCTCCAGAAGAACTGAAGTGAGTGTAACGTTTTATTAACCTTTATATTAATATTTATATTAATCTTTGCCTATCGCTTGCTGCATGCTTCATGATGAATGCGGCTGTTTACACTCAAGGTACATTACAGCATGTTTTCTATGTAGGACGTTCTCAATATAATTCATAATCCCACGTTTATAATGAACAATGCGTTATGGTTATTGTGTTATTGTATTAGAAACGTATACGCACAGAACAGAGGGCGGGGTGAGCAAAGCTCATTATCATTTAAAGACACATGCACTTAAACGGCGTGCTGAAAACAGAGCTGTTTTTGATCAGGTAAAATAAGTGTTTTCTTACAATACTAATGAGAATTTTTCATTAAAGTATATTACAAACTTTTAATTTAGACCCTAAAGAATCATATTAGCTTGTACAGAAATGGCATTATATGACCCCTTTAAAGGAGTCATAATGTAGAAATTTCACTTTTCCACGAGAATCAATGTATGTTATGATTGCATAATGATTATACACTGGCCGGGAAGCCGATATTTAAAAGTGAAGCGTTTGTTTACCTCGGGGTTTGTAAAATAGGCCACGTGCACGCGCACGAAAAAACGAGATTTTGATTTCTTCCCCTTCTTGACGTCAAGACGGGGGAGGATATACCAAATATGGACACCGCAAACCTATGCCGCGGGAAGCCCGCCCCTCTCCCCCTCTCCCCCTCAGATTCAGTTTAGTTGACTCGAGAAAGATGGAGAAATCGAGTGCACACCTGAGATGCTCTGTGGGTGACTGCCACAAACAACATGCAAATGTGTTTTATCTACCAAAAACGGACAAAACTATCAGGGAACAGTGGATGAAATTCATTTTTAATGACGCTGTCCCAACAACTCTTTCAAGTGGCGTATCGTTAGGTGTGTGTGCTAAACATTTTACACCGGAATCTTTTACAAATTTGGGGCAGTATCAGGCGAACTTGGCCTCGAAGCTCCGTTTGGGAAAAGGTGCCATCCCAACCATCAGGGACTTGCCAGAAATTGAAAAGGTAAGACTGTGTTTTTATAGCTCTACTGTGGTTAACAAATAGCTGCTAACTGCTAATGCGGCTATTGTATGTAACGTTACCTTCGAGGTAAACACGGGGAATGGACTCTACGAATGCTAGCCACATCTTTCCACTTTGTTTTACACTAGCAGCTACAGTAGTGACGGTACAGGAGTCCATGCTCAGTGGCTAAAACTGTTTAAATGCAAGTATGAAAACAATATACCACTAAACATTATTAGCCAAACTCATGCAAAACATGCAGTTTGAAAATAGCTTTCAGTTAGTGGGGCTTCTGTAAGAATGTATCTGGCAATGGTGTATTTTTTCTTTTTTCTTTGGTTGTGATTACAATTTCACTAACAATAAGTACCGTCACATTTATTGAGCTATTGCAGTATTTTGTCTATGTTTTTGTACCGCTTGGAAGTAGTAAAATACATTCCTGCAACCAATCAACGCGCCCCTCATTTGCATTATTATAATGACCGTCCACGACAGCCAAAACATCGCATCAGATCTCGCGAGACAATAATGCCTTTAGAAATAAGGGTCTGAGGGGCTCTGTGTTGATTTTTTTTCCACTTTTCTTTTTTAGAAGTGCCTAAAATACTATAATAGAGCATTTGGGTATCCAAGGTAACACAACATTATGACTCCTTTAAAGAAAAGGCTTATATTTATTTACCTTTTAATAGTTTGTTTACATCTACCTTGTAAATATATTTTTTTATTAAACAGGTTACAATTACAACAACAATTCAAGTGTAATCTTTCTTTGTAAAAACTAAAGTATACATTTTATCATACATATTTCGGTAACACTTTAGAATACTGTATCTTACTTACTGCATAACTAATAAGTAATTATTGAAGAACTAATAGGTAATTATTCATTAACTACTTCTTCACTACTGTTAACTACTAAGGAAGATGTGTTAACTAATCAGTATGTAATATATTTTTATGATTGTGTTAAGTAACAGTTAGTTAATCAATAAATAATGAATTATGTCATAACTCTTGAAAAACTACTACTAATTATCTACTAATTAAGGTTCAAGAAAAATAACTAAGAAGTAACTACTAATGAACAGTCATACAAAACTAACCTCAGATTAGTTTTTATATTTTATATACAGTACTGTGTGTGTCTGTTTTCCTCAGCATAGAATGCCATTGAGTAAATTCATGTTTGAGGCAATGACTGAGGGAAACTGAAAATATAGGGAACTTATTTGTAATTCATAAATAATTATCAAATAATTCTGCAGGAATTACTTAGAACCTGGAACAGTATTCTAAAGTGAGAATATAGGGAACTCATTAGTAATTAATAAATAATTATCAAATAATTATCCAGGAATTAGGCTACTTATAACCTGAAACAGTATTCTAAAGTGAACATATAAGGAAATTAATTGGTAATTAACAAATAATTATTAGATAATTCTTCAGGAATTACTTGGAACCTGGAACAGTATTCTAAAGTGAGAATATAGGGAACTCATTAGTAATTAATACAGAATTACCACATACTTCTGACTCAAATCAAACTTACTGAAAAAAACACATTATTAACGGTATTATCTAAACCTTTGTAAAATAGATAAGTTATCATACCATTATGATACATTTTGCTAATTAAATAAAAAGTTTGCTTATTTGCAGATCAATATATAGCCTAGTAAATGTCTGCACTTATCTTTCTTATTAGTGCTGAAGAATGACTAAAACTGGCTAGAAAATAAAATAAAAAACATTGATCAGTGCTTTTTACTTTTCAAGTAATTACCTTTGTACATTTACTAAGGTAATTTTGAAAATGAATTGGCCAATAGTTTATCATTTTACTGGAGTAATATTTTATTGGGTTATCTGTACTTTTACTCAAGTACTTGATTTGTGTACTTCATCCACCACTCCACTGCTAAAATAAAACGGTTTATTACCACTGTGTATGACTGTTCATTAGTAGTTACTTCTTAGTTATTTTTCTTGCACATTAATTAATAGATAATTAATAATAGTTCTTCAAGAGTTATGACATAATTCATTAGTTATTGATTAACTAACTGAAACTTAACACAATCATACATTTCTATTACATACTAATTAGTTAACACATCTTCCTTAGTAGTTAACAGTAGTGACTTAAGTGTTAATAAATAATTATTTATTAGTTCCTCAATAATTCCTTATTAGTTATGCAGTAAGTAAGATACAGTATTCTAAAGTGTTAAGGATTCATTACTTTGAATATAGCCTACATTGGAACAAACACTATAATAACATATTATTTGATGACTTTATTTTTGACAAAACATACTATATTTAACATATGAGCAAAAATTGGCAAACAAAAAAGCTTATTTGAGGTGGCAGATATTTTAAAGTAAAAAATTATAATCTATCCAAACTTGTCAACGAAATGTTGTCTTTCATATGTCTGTAACATGCCTATCGTTTTTATTATAGGGAATATACAGTTTAATTTGCAGTTTAATACGTTGCTTATACAAATACATTTTATTTAAACATATTTCAGTCGATTTTTACTCATCTCAGTATAGCAATATAGTTTGCTAAAAGCTGTTCATTCATTCACACACAGAAACGCGATTCACTTGAGAATGAATAAAACTTACCACTGTATTCCTCAGCTCAGCTGGATCCGGTGCTCCTCGAAATACCAGCACTTCTGAGGTACATTTTCCATTATTATTATTACGATAGTACTAATACAATATAAATATATATATATATATCACAATACAATATGATAAAAAATACTTCATTTAAAAGAAGAGAATTCAAGCTTCATGCCTGTGTGCCTGTGTGACTGAGTATTCGCTGAGTTATTGTTCATTTTCGGACGCGTTTCAGAATGGACTTCACTGACAGAGAGAAAGCAGAACTCGCATCATGTTTATTTTTATTTATTTGGCAAAAAGCACAACACTTGGTTTTTATTGTGAGTATACACAAAAAAAATACACACTTAACAGGATCGATTGATGTACAACACAAGTACGTAAGATCAAAATCAAAATCAGCATTTTGAATCTCTTTCGCACTGATAAGGAAAAAAACGAGCAGATCACGCCTGCGTGATTGCCGACCTCAGGGGGTTAACCTGCAGGTAAGGGCAATCTATGATTGTAGTAGGTTCTGGGAATGTTGTAGAAGGATTTAGAGGTTACAGCGATATACAAACACAACAGAGTTTCAAAAATACGACAGATGACGAGGTTCAGGCTTTATCAAGCTTATATGCAGAGGACTCACACAGATGTTTACATGCACAACTTTTGTTTTAATCTGAATGAAGTCATTTTAATGAATCCAAATGTAGTGTTTACATGAATGCTAAATAAAGTAATATATAATGCTCAATCATCACTCAGTTAATCACTTAATTAGCTCATTAACCTTTAACACTCATATTTTAACAGAAATGCAAAGTAGAAAATTTAGTAGAAAATGCAAACATACTACATAACATATTAGATTTCTTCCACAATTCCCCTCTTTTTATCATTCATTGATAACTATTATAATAATACACCAAATTTAAGTCATCACATTTATACTCTTCATCCCTGATTTTCATAAAAATGATCAGTCTCTTAAATTTGTGAAAGAAGATTTAAAAGCAAGTAAATACTTTATCTGAATGAATAAACACTGTTATCGCACTCCTGACACTAGATCAGACCCGCAGTCACTTAAGTATAAACAAGAAATAGTATAGATGTTAAGAATAGAAAAAACATATCTTAACTCAATTAATACATTTCACTGTAACTTCTGCTGGTCGTGTCGTCATCGAATTTCTGTGGTTTTGGACATACATCTTTGAATCGATCCTCATAATTAGACATTTGAAGCATTTGATATGAAACTTTACTTTTCACCATTCTCTCCACTAAAGCTGAAATACATTGTATAACACATGGCGCACACACTAACACCAAAACTCTTATCTACTATAACTGGCAGAACTGTATGGCATATCCAATATTATATCCCAGAGGTTGGTCAACCATTCAAACCAGTTATCATTTCTTCTCAGCATTTCCCGTCGTGCTTTTGATCATCAGTCGGTGGATAGAAACGGCAGAATCCGACACGGCCACCTCGCGAGAGTTTTTTGACATATGACAGCATGACATCAGAGCAAGGTGGGCCGTACTCGACACATTTATAACTTTATTACATTAATAAACTCTCGCGAGTGCGGATTCTGCAGTCGAGCGCAGTTGCTCTCCACCGACTGATGATCAAAAGCATGATGGGAAACGACTTGCTGACGACACAGCTTAATGCTTATTGGTTTAAACGACCGTGATGTATTGATCTCTTTTCAAATGTTTGATTTTCATGTTTTATGTGTATGTAAGGCGGTATATATATCTGTGTTGTCCACAAGGTGTCCCCATAACGCTATTGAATTAAAACAGATTCAAGTGCCTTTAGCGTTGTTTGGGCCTCGTCATGTACCGTAGCGTTGATACGGGAGTATTGCGTCATCTTTTCCTCAGTTCATGTTGTCAACGCTATAGGTAAGCCATGTTAATGGTAGTGGGGAAAATCAATGTAAAATATAGTTGTTGTTTTCGCACTAAAGATCAGTTAATTAAGATATTTTGTGTTTTAAACTGTAAAAGACCTAAATGCAGATTAATAGAGAGTTGAAATGGTTTGTTTTTCCTTTAAAATGTGATTAATGCATGGTGGCTAATGTATGATAAAACAAGCAGCACAAGCTTACTGTTGAATTGCATATGCATTGAAATATACTTTGCTGGTTTAAAACTTAAGCTGAGTTCATGTTGTCAACGCTATAGATGCCGTGCTGTGGAATAAACGGTCAAGCCACAATCCCGAACCAATCTGTGTCTGAGTCCCCGCTTTCTACCACCACCCACGAATATATAACACAACGCAGAGCAGCGGAGGTGCTAGAGTCCAGTGAGCATGCGGAGAGAGAGAATCAGAGGGTTACATCTTTGGTGCCGTGACCCGGATTGTGGCACTTCTAGACCGAAGAAGAAGAGAATTCTACAGCCAGTGGTTTGAATACTGAACTATATTAACAAACTGAAATTCAAAACAGGACTGGTGATTTTGGGGTTACATATCTGCCCTCACAGCTATATCCTTTACAGTCTGCTGGGTAACATAACTGTTATTTAACTGTTTTAAATATCAGCAATTTGCTGTGATGTAAAATTTATTTGATAGTTTTATTGAAAAGTGAGTTTTTTGTTTTTTTTTGTTTTTTTCTATTGAGATTTGTGAAACTATTTACTGAAAAAGGTTACTGTGCATCTGCTTAATACTCAGTGAGACTTTAGTTTAAACCGTTTAAGTTTAAACTTTTCATTTTAGTTGAGGAGCAGTTAACTTTCTTGGATAAGCTGGTTACATTTTTCATTGTGCTCACCTCACTGAAACATATAGCTTACTTTAGAACAAATTTATTTATATGGGATTGCATTATTTTACATAGATTCAACATCTCATAGAACCTAATTACTTTGCATTACATTACATAACCTGCTTGCACATAGTAAACACATTGTGATTTTAAGATGTCGCAGACCTATGCAAACTCCCCACAAGACATACAGTGCTCCTCCACCAGTGCATCTAGTCTCCCGACGCCAGCGGGGCATGTCACCATTGGCCCACCAGCCCCTGTGAACTCGCCCTATGCTGACCAGTATGTGTCGCCAGCCCATGCACGAAGGCTGACAGGCCCTGGGGCCTCAGGGCAGGTACCGCCACTTTGTTTCGACGACAGCCCAGATGCAAGACCAGGTGGCCAGATAGATATGACGATTGATGCCTCTGTTCGCAAACGCAGTAGACATGGGCCCTCAGAAGCTATGCCTTGGCAAGATTCCACACATCATGTCATTGTTGAGAGGCCAGTTGTGCAGCAGTCGCTCCAACCCTACCCAGTTGCTGTGCCACATCCAGCCCAGCCTATTAGGCCTGGCCCCCAGGTTTACCCAAGTTATTCATATCCCCCGTCTGTGCCCGCGCAGAGTCTTCAGAGCCCACCAGTGACGAATACCACGGTTAAGCACGTAGCTGCTGAGCAGGCCTTTCAAGTGCATTCCCCTGAGGCCACATTTCTCACAACTCCAGTTCCAGGCTATAGTGGAGCCACCCCACCAGCCCCATCTGCAAATGCATGGGCTCCCAACATAACTCAACACAGCCCTCGGGTAGCGTTAGACCAGGCAGCCACTGATGCTCCTCCTGAGCTATCTCCTCAACGGACACTGATTCCAGCTTCCCACCTCAACATGCATGTTGACGCTCATTCTCCATACCACCCTTCTCCAGCCCCCCCTGTGCCTGCATCTGCCAGCCAGTATGCCCATCCACACGTGACACAATTCATGCCTCCTGCTCGAGCAGTCGCCAACCAGTGCCTTCCTATGACAGCCTATGGAGGTTTCATGCAAACTCATCAGGTGAAAAATGTTCAAGTCTTCACAGGAAATCCAGACTGTAAGATACTGGTGGAAGACTGGATTCGCGACATGCAATATCTCTTGGAGGCAATAGAGCTCCCAATGCACCTCCGCTTCTCCACTGTTGTGCGACACCTGGGGGGTGAAGCCCGAAATCTCATCCTTAACTTACCTCCACATGATCAGACCCCTGAGAAAGCGCTGGAGGAACTGCGGGCCGAATACAGTGACACTCGAGGATCCCTAGATCCTCTGGCTGACTTCTACGAGCGGAGCCAGAATTCAGGGGAGTCTGCCTGTTCTTATGCTATAGCACTGGAGGCAAAGTTGAGAACAGTAGAGGAGAAGCAAAGAGGAGGTAAGCCCTTCCTGGATCGAGATAGCAAACTAACACGGCAGTTCATGAGAGGCCTCTCCGACGAGGAGGTGTACACCAGAATCGCACCAATGGCACCCAGGCTCTTCAGCTTCCGAGAGCTGCAGGCAGAGCTCCGAAGTCTAACTAGAGAAACTAAGAAGTTTCAGATGCGTAGTGCAGCAAAGAAAACATATGCTCAGGTGCATGTAACATCAGGAGGGGGTGGAAACACCAAGATAGATAGGCCAAAACACACATCTGAATTATCAGAGCTGACAGAAATGGTTAAGAAGTTAGCTCTCATTCAGGAAGAACAAATGGCTAAGCTGTCACAACTAGAGTTGAGAATGACCTCTTCTCCCCTTTCCTCCCCATTATCTGTCCAGCCAGCAAAGGGAAACGTAAGCCAGAGTACAAGTTTTGTCTGTTACCGGTGTGGAGAGCCGGGTCACACAGCCAGAGTGTGTCGAGCAGTGCTTCCAGATCAGAGCCCAGCTGAAGCCCAGCAGCCTAAGGTTACTGCTGACGGACACATGCACTCTGCTCAACATTTAAACGCTTAGTACCCATGGCAGCGGGGGCATCCATGGGTACACAGCAAGGGCCCCACCCACCTGTCAAGAGGATTTGCACTGAAGGAGGGGAAACACCACTAGTGGGACCCAGGAACGAAGGGGAAGTAGAAGTCAATGGAAAGGCATGCAGGGCTCTAATTGACTCTGGCTCGCAGATCACCAGTATTACACACAACTACTGGCAGAGCCACCCAGCTCTAAAAATGAAGAAGCTACAGCCTTCTAAAATACAAATAGAGGGTGCAGCAGGTCAGACCGTGCCGTATCAGGGCGTCTTACACATCAACCTTAAAGTGCTGGGGAAAGAGCTCAAGGCTGTACCTACCTTCGTCGTTCCGGATTCCGACTATCAATCATCAGTCCCTCTGTTGGTGGGAACCAATGTCATTCGAGCCTCCCGAACCCATCTTCAAGCAGCTTTTGGCCCGCAGTTTCTGTACCAGGTCAAAGAGAAGCATCCAGAGTGGTACACAGCCTTACTGAGGGTGGGAAGCGCCGAGCAAAGTGAAATGCATGACGTTGTAGGCCCTGCTGTTTACACTGGCCGTACAATAAACATCCCTGGTGGAAAAGAGATGGATTTAATGTGTAGGATTAAAACTGGTCCCCAAAGGAAGATTTATACAGCCCTGATAGAAGGCCATCCCTCCTTGCCGCTACCCCAGGACATCCTGGTGGCCAAAGTGCTTGCAAATGTGAAAAGAGGTTGTGCTCCAGTTAGAGTGATGAATCTTTCCCAGCGAGTCATTACAATCAAAAGACACACAAATCTGGCCAGCGCAGTTCTTGTGGACAAGGTGGTGGAGTTCCCAGATAAAAAGCATGGCGAAGCTGGGAACAGAGGGGCATGTCTAAGTCTGGACCAAGTGGTGGCTAGCTGCAGGGTTGACCTAAGTGAAGCAGCGGTTGAAAGTGAGGACCAACGTGCTCTACTCAAGGATCTGCTGGACAAAAATGCATCTGTGTTCTCCCAGCATCCCATGGACTATGGTCACACCACAACTGTACAGCATGAGATTCCGCTGGTTGACCCGAGGCCTTTCCGACTGCCGTACCGCAAAATACCCCCCTCCCAGTGGCAAGATGTGAGGCGGTTATTGATGGACATGGAGACAGCAGGAGTCGTTCGCCCCAGTAAAAGTCCGTATGCATCCCCTGTGGTGGTGGTGACCAAGAAGGATGGATCACTTCGATTATGTATCGACTACCGGAAGCTCAACGCCTGTAGCACCCGAGACGCATTCCCTCTGCCAAGGATAGAGGAAGCTCTAGAGGCTTTAGGGCAAGCAAAGTACTTTTCCACCCTAGACCTTACATCGGGCTACTGGCAGGTAGAGGTCGCAGAACATGATAAGTACAAGACAGCATTCAGCACTCCCATGGGTCTGTTTGAGGCCAATAGAATGCCTTTTGGGCTGCTAAACGCACCCTCCACCTTTCAAAGGCTGATGACATCCTGTTTTGGGGACTTAAATTTCACCCATCTACTTATCTACCTTGACGATATTATCATTTTCTCAAAGTCCTTTAATGAGCATCTAGAGAGGCTCCAGCTGGCGTTTGATAGACTTAGGGAGCATGGTTTAAAATTGAAACCCTCCAAGTGCCAGCTTGTAAGGAAGGAAGTGCAGTACTTGGGTCACTGGGTGTCAGCAGAGGGCATCAGGACAGACCCAGAGAAGATCAGTAAGGTCAAGGAATGGGTGAGGCCTACTAATCGTATGGAAGTGCTCCGGTTTTTGGGGTTTGCGGGGTACTATAGGAGGTATGATAAGGGCTACTCTAACCTGGCTGCTCCATTATACCGCCTTACCTCCGGTGACCCTAGAAAGAAGAGGGATCCAGAAAAGCCCAGGCCCTGACCTGCCATTTCTGTGGACTGCCGACTGTGAGGAGGCCTTTCAGTCTTTAAAAGATAAGCTGATAAATGCACCAGTGCTTGGCTATCCAGACTACAGTCAACCCTTTCTGCTGCAGACTGATGCCTCAGGAATGGGGCTTGGTGCTGTGCTAGCGCAGGTACAAGATGGAGTGGAAAGGGTCATTGCGTATGCGAGCAGAGGCCTAAGCCCACCTGAGACGAGGTATCCAGCACACAAGCTTGAGTTCCTCGCGCTCAAGTGGGCCGTGACAGATAAGTTCCATGACCACCTCTACGGGCGCAAGTTCTCTGTTCTGACCGACAATAACCCTCTGAAATATGTAATGACCTCAGCCAAGCTCGACGCCACAGGTCAGCGATGGGTTTCTCATCTCTCCATATTTGACTTTGACATCCAGTATCGGAGGGGACAGGACAACTCTAACGCTGACGCCCTCTCACGTATGTCCAATCAGGAAGTGGCGGAGACCCTGCAGTCATGCCCGCAACAGGTGAGGGCGGGTGAACAGAGACATGAGGAGGCACATACCACCCAGGAGCCTGGGGAGGGCTCAGGAAAGGACATAGCAGCAGTCACAGAGGAGCCTGAAAGCGGTCAGTCACTGGAGCCCAGTGAGGCGTATGTGGATGTGGGGATGGAGGCTCTACCTGCTATGACCACACAGGAGCTTCGAGTGGGACAGAAGGAAGACACAGTTATCGGTCCCATCCTCCACTTTAAGAGCAAGGACCACAAACCAAGCCACAGTGAGAGGATGAAAGTGGGCACCACTGGGGGCCTCCTCTTAAAAGAGTGGAGGAGGTTAGTGGTAAAAAAAGGGATCCTGTATCGCAGCATCAGAGACTGCCATAAAGGGGTGGTGGAGCAACTAATACTGCCAGAGAGGCTGCGTGAAACTGTCAAAACAGCCCTTCACAATGACTCAGGGCATCTGGGATTTGAGAGGACACTACAGATGATAAGGGAAAGATTTTACTGGCCAAGAATGTTTCAGGAGATCAAGGCTTGGTGCGAACAGTGTGAGAGATGCTGTCTTAGGAAAACTCCCACGGCCAATGTCAGGGCTCCCCTTGTCAGTATCCATACCAGTGCCCCCATGGAACTGGTTTGTGTTGACTTCTTAAAGCTGGAGAAGTCCAAGGGTGGTATGGAGAATGTGCTCATTGTTACGGATCACTTTTCTCGTTACGCACAGGCCTACACCACCAGGGACCAAAAGGCAGTCACAGTGGCCAGGGTCTTGTGGAGGAATTTCTTCTGCCGTTTCGGTTTCCCTGCTAAATTACACACAGATCAAGGCCGTAACTTTGAAAGTGCAATAGTGAAGGAGCTATGCAAGTGTATTGGGACCACTAAAACCCACACCACACCCTACCACCCCCAGGGCAACGGGACCACCGAAAGATTCAACCGTACCCTAATGAACATGCTGGGAACACTGGATCTGCATCTAAAGCCCCGGTGGCATGAGCATGTAGATTCAATGACACATGCATATAACTGCTCGCAACATGACTCCACTGGATATAGCCCATACTACCTTATGTTTGGTAGACACCCCAGGCTCCCAGTGGACCTCATCTTCAGGTCCACCACAACAACCCCGCCATGTGAATACAGCGAGTATGTCCAGGCCCTGCATGACACCCTGTCGCAGGCCTATGCCCTGGCTAATCAGACCTTTTTGTCATAATACTATTTCTGCTGTCCTTTTGCCAGCAGAGAGGTGAAGACTTTAGTTCTGGGGATAGGGTCTTAGTCAAGGTCTGTCATGTGGAGGGGATGCAGAAGCTGGGAGATCGATGGGAGAGACAGCCATATGTTGTGGTAAAGAAGCAACCTGGTTTGCCTGTGTACGTGGTGCGACGAGAGGATGGGGGAGCGGAGAGAGTGGTTCATAGGAACCTTTTGACGCAGTGTATGTTTCTCCCAGTGGAACGAGAGGAAGGAGTGATCATAGAAGGGAGCGAGTCAGATGGTGGGACATGTGGGGCAGGCACTGAATCAGAGGGTGAAGAGGAAACAAGGAGTAACGATTCAGAGGAGATGCTGGACAGAGCCCTAATTGGAACCCAAGAAAAAGAGGAAGAGCAAATGGGCAAAGAGGAGGCTGACTTGTGGACAGAGGAATCAAGTAATGGAGAAGGAGTGCTTGTGACTGGTAGTGATGCCGCCCCCACTCAAGGGCCCAACCCCCCAAGAAGAAACCCGAGAAGGAACCGGCATCCCCCAACTAAACTCTCACTTGAGACCCAAGTGGTGAAATTGGAGAGTGACCACCAAAAGATAGAAAGAGGGAGAAAGTTGTGGTTGAAGGCCAGAAGTAAGAGGAGCAGCAGAGAACACGTAGAACCATACTGCATGCACCCTGATAACAGTTAGCTACCCACGCCTATCACACACATCAGGTGCTATTCATTCATTCACAACATGTTTTTATTTTATTATTGTTGTCATAGATTACACCACACTGGAGTTTTGGTTAATTAGATGGCTGGGACGCCATCAATTAAAGAAGGGGTGGATGTAAGGCGGTATATATATCTGTGTTGTCCACAAGGTGTCCCCATAACGCTATTGAATTAAAACAGATTCAAGTGCCTTTAGCGTTGTTTGGGCCTCGTCATGTACCGTAGCGTTGATACGGGAGTATTGCGTCATCTTTTCCTCAGTTCATGTTGTCAACGCTATAGGTAAGCCATGTTAATGGTAGTGGGGAAAATCAATGTAAAATATAGTTGTTGTTTTCGCACTAAAGATCAGTTAATTAAGATATTTTGTGTTTTAAACTGTAAAAGATCTAAATGCAGATTAATAGAGAGTTGAAATGGTTTGTTTTTCCTTTAAAATGTGATTAATGCATGGTGGCTAATGTATGATAAAACAAGCAGCACAAGCTTACTGTTGAATTGCATATGCATTGAAATATACTTTGCTAGTTTAAAACTTAAGCTGAGTTCATGTTGTCAACGCTATAGATGCCGTGCTGTGGAATAAACGGTCAAGCCACAATCCCAAACCACTCTGTGTCTGAGTCCCCGCTTTCTACCACCACCCACGAATATATAACACAACGCAGAGCAGCGGAGGTGCTAGAGTCCAGTGAGCGTGCGGAGAGAGAGAATCAGAGGGTTACATGTATAAATTATTAGGGCTGGGTAAAAAAATATTGATTCCTCGATTTTAATCGATTCTCATTTTTACGAACCGATATCGATTCTTAAATCCCAAGAATCGATTATTCATCCTGTTTTCAGTTGTGTATGTAGCGTGCATCCCATCCAATAAATCACAATAATCTTTGTGCTTTGTTACTATTGATATGAAACAAAGTCTCAGATTTCAAATTCAATCCATTTTCTTACAAAATTCAAAAACATAAATAGCGTTTTGGCGCTGTGGTGTGAGATCGCTCTGGCGCAGCTCTAGAGAAGCACATGATCTTCTCTTCCACCTTGATAATACCAGTTTCAGCGCAAAATAAACATGAATGAGCATCCAAAGTGTGTTAAAGAAAGAGTACAACTGATCGAAATCCATATCATGTTACATGGAGTTGCTCAATCAGTGTTTCAACTGTGGAAAGACGTTAGTAAAACGGCTTGTAAACAATGTCATGTAACGTCACATTTACCTCAGAAAAACTGTATCCAGTGACCATAAACTTGTTAGTCAGCTAGAAAAACTAACTCTAGAGAGGAGCATTTTGCTAAATATATGCACCATATTACATATTAATTTAATGTTCTTCAATATTTAATGCATGTTTGAATAAATCTAGCAAGTTTTTTTTTATGACAGCCACCATTTAAATGTTTACATTTCATATAACTTTATTATTATAAAAATAAATAAAAGTGTAATTTTAGTTTTTATACAAATCAGTTAATTTTTACCTTCAATATTATGGTAGGCTAATGAAGCCTAGGCCCTAGGCTACAACTGACTACCATAGTTTACAGCATTAGTTAAGAGATTTGTTAAAAGATTTGAAATTTACCATGTATTGTGGTCTGATATCCAAAATAATCAATATTGAATCGAATTGGAATCTAAATCGAATCGAATTGCAAGCTTGAAAATCTAAATCAAATCGAATCTGAAATATGTGTCAATATATAGCCCTATAAATTATGTGTGAATATGCCCAACTCTCTGACAGTGCAATCTGGGTTATGATGGCATTTTTTATATTAAAATATAGAAACACGTGTGTATTAATGAAAAAATTATTGATAAACACGTATTTGGACTCAAATTACATCCAATTTATTAGCAACACCGTGCACAAGCGTGAATATCCGTATTTGATCTCACAGGTGTCAGATCCACTGCGAGAAGAGAGAACTGCCGTTAGGAAGTGGTTTCTCTTCGTCTTCCCCTTTAAGCATTCGCGCTTAGTCTCACTGTGAAAGCAGACGGGAAGCACAGTATCTTTCTCTCTCTCATACACATGTGCTATTTACTGTCTCTTTGTAACTTTATCAGAGTGAACATCGTGTTAAAACGTTGTTGATAAATACTTCATGACGAGTATCCGTGTAACTAGCGAACTCTCGTTAAAACTGGCGCTTTTAATCGTGATCTGTCTATCTCTTCATTCGCGCGCGTGTTTGTCAATGCAGGAGTGAGAGAGCAGGACTTCCGGTGTGTTTTTGCTCATTTCGCCTCTTACTACTCTCCTTTAAGGTATGTTTGCACATTTAATGGTTATATAATTTGTTTTTATTTTCAATGCGATTGAATAGCAGTCTAAGATATAATATTTGTTTGACTAGCATTGTTAGTTACCACATGGTTCAATCTACAATCAATGACACGGCATGTAGGTTACCAAAAAGACTTTCTATCACACAACACACATTTTCTTTCTGTGTTTACATGATGGAGTGTTTCAATTATGCTTAGTATTTTTTATTTGCATTAAATTTTGTGAAACAGTGTTATATTTTTTTGCTAACATGTATACGTGCAATTATGGTATTCATGCCTTTGAGCATTCACGCTTCCGGTGTGTTTTTGCTAATTTTGCCTCATACTACTCATAAGGGATAATGTAGGCTACATCCAGCTGGTTGTTCTCTCAAAATAACCCCGGGCAGAGTGATGAGAACGCAAAGCCGAGATATTGTCCCGCTTATTACACTGCTACTTGCCACCATAGACTGTAAAAAAATATGGACGTAGTATCCCTGACGTCACCCGTAGGTTTCTGAAGACCGTTTTTGAAGCCTAAAGTGGGCGGAGCCGGCCGTCGCCATCTTGGCCTCGCGTCACTCCCGGATAACAGAAAATAGGCAAAGAGGCGTGAGTGAAGCTGAGGAGCCTGGCTATCTGAAACCACGCTCACCGCTCAACGTGATCGAGTTGGTTAGCTCAGGCTGGGGAGGTAATGCTATAACGTTATGCTACTTACAGTAACGTTACCAAGTCTGCGACTGCACAGGGCCTCGCGCTAAAGTGACAGTTGATGATGTAAAGCCTAGGGATGCAACGATACCATTTTTCCAGAATCGATCCGATCCGATACCAAAAATTCTGAGTATCGGCCGATACCGATCCATACCGATACCAGTGCAGTTTTTTTTTCATCAAGTAGAATTTCTATAACTCTGTGTTGAACTGATAATAAGAACTGAAAAAAAGAAAAACAACAACAACAAAAAATATATGTGATGCGATCTGGGAAAACCCGTCGGATGTCGCGCAGGGCCGTTTTCAGTAAATTCCAAAATAGTTTGAATGTCCGTTTTTTTTGTCAATTTTTTTTTTCATTAAATTATTATTCTATAACATCTTTTCTCTTATCTCTGAAAATATCGTGGCAAAATTCCCTTGTTTAGTGCAGAAAAACAGCGATTTATAGTGTCAAGCTGAAAATACTCTCTTTCTCTAATGCATTCTATGCGACCATTTTCTCTAACGCCCGGCAGAGGTGAAAAAAACAAAACAATTGCCGTATATCCCATACACCTGTCCGTCTCTTAACACTACAAAGATAGTTTACCTATAAAATAAACTACATAACATGTACAGTGAGTGTGTATTAGTGCGCATTTCGCGCCAATCCTGTTTAAACTATAACGTCACGCAGTTTTATAACAATCGCGAGATGGAGGACAAGAAGCGTCCCGACGGTGACAGTTAATTAAACCTGTTTTCTCAAAATTCCGTTCCAGAAAATCATAGCGATCGACCGACTTCAGATAAACATAACTTTTGCTACCAACAAGCTATGATGAAAATAAAAACAGATTTGGAAAGGGCTTGATACCAGCTTCCATATGGTATCAAAACCTGTAATAGGTAAAATTTCACCATGTGGTGGGTTTTCCCAGATCGCATCACATATGATCATAATCTGACAAATGCTTTTATAAACTAGATTAGTGGATAATTCAGCAGTAAAAATGAGTCTAGAAAAATCACAAGTGCACAATAATTGTATAAAATCTGAACATTTTGTGAAAATGTTTAGTGGGGAACAAATTAGAGACAATAAGTGTAACACTAAATCTCACATTGCTTTACACATTGCTCTTTGTATTGTTGCAAAATACATTCATGAAAAACAAGATAAAATTCAAAAATGTCATGTCAGTCACTTTTTTTTATAGTCTATGGTCCGTCAGCGCGGCATCGCTCGTCAAGTTCATAGAGAGCTTATTCAGTAACTTGCATTTTAAAGGGATAGTTCACCCAAAAATGAAAATTCTGTCAGTAATTACTCACCCTCATGTTGTTCCAACCGCGTAAGACCTTCGTTCATCTTCGGAACACAAATTAAGATATTTTTGATGAAATCTGAGCTTTGTCTCACTCCTCCATAGGCTGCTAGGTGGCCCAAACTTGCTGTCCCAGAAAAGTTATTAAAGAGATCGTTAATAGAGTCCAAGTGGCTACAGTGGCTCAATCTTAAGTATATCAAGCGACGAGAATACTTTTTGTGCGCAAAAACAAACAAAAATAACGACTTTATTCTACTATTCATTTCCTTCTCTCTCGACCTCTAGTTGGTTCGCGTAGTGTTTTTGCGCAGCACGTCTGTGTTACACGTCACCACGTAGGCTCACTATTGGCCGACGCTAGTCATATGTGTGATGCGTGATGACGTGCAACACAGACGCGCAGCGCAAAAACACTACGAGGCCCAGAGAGAAGGAAATTAATAGTGGAATAAAGTCGTTATTTTTGTTTGTTTTTGCGCACAAAAAGTATTCTCGTCGCTTGATATACTTAAGATTGAGCCACTGTAGTCACTTGGACTATATTAACGATCTCTTTAATAACTTTTCTGGGCCAGCAAGTTTGGGCCACCTAGCAGCCTATGGAGAAGTGATCCAGCACTCAGATTTCATCAAAAATATCTTAATTTGTGTTCCGAAGATGAACGAAGGTCTTACGCGATTGGAACAACATGAGGGTGAGTAATTACTGACAGAATTTTCATTTTTGGGTGAACTATCCCTTTAAATTCTGATTTTGGCCGCTTCTCAAATGGGTTAAATCATAGATATATTGCCTATGAAGTTCAAGTAAATGCGCTAGAAAATCCACGCTCATTCAAGGATGTGCATTTATTGCATGGACGGAGAAAGCACCGACACCTGCAGGATTTCATCTGACGGTACATAAGCATATTATAATCTATCTGTTCCGTGAGAGCAGAACGAACAAGCCTTTATTGACGTTTTTAAATCTGAAAACTCCAAAAAGCAACGAAATTGTCAGACATCCATTAGTGCATGTTCACAGAGGAAAACTGAAATACAGCGCTGGTTGTTCTCTCGAACGATACTCGACGACAACGACGGAATCCTAAGCCGTGGGCAAAGTAATGAGTGTATTAAATTGTATGAAATAATCCCGAAAAAAAGCACAAACACTGGCAAGAGATGGCAAGTTCAGCAGCTAAAATTTGCTGAGGTGAAGTGACGGCTAACAGCAGACAAACGGCTAGCATTGACATCAGCGGCAATCCACCTGTCACTCAAGTGGCCAGTGGCCACACCCTTAATTATGCAGAATTTTAAATATTAATCAACTAAACGGATGAGTTATAAAAAAATTCACCCCCCTCACAGTTGTTATGAAGAGCAAAATTAGCTGTATAGACCAAAGCCACATAGAGATCCAGGCTGTAAACATGTTTTTTTCTGCTGTAAAGTTGGTCATTTTGGAGATACAGATTTGACTCACTTCTGCAGCCAGCCTCAAGCGGCCAGTCAATGAATTGCAGTTTAACTTACTTCCGTGTTGGTTTCAAGAGAGAGACGGGGAGGTTGCCGCTTGCTTGCCACATATGTAAATAATTAGACACGAAATATTGATCTGATTGGTCTTTAAACTCAAAGCTTCCGTGGAGAGAGCAGTTTCAGCGGCAAGTTCAAATTAGACGGACATTTAAGAGATACGATATACGGTCATAGCACTTATTACACAGCATTTCACCACATAAACAGTTGGGGATAAGATATATATTGATTTCAGATTAAACAGTTTTAAAATCGTATCTCATAATCCAACAGTGTGAACAATAGCCACAAAATGTCCGCCGCTGCATTTGTATGAAACGAGAGAGCGAGTCTGGATGGCATAATTAAATAACTATACACAAAATATTGATTTGACTGAGTTTTAATACTTTTTTAGCTCACAAAACGCAAAACTTCCACAAAGAAAAAATATTCCTAGCGCTGCTGACTTCAGTGACCCGGATGAGCCTGCGTTATCTGTTCTCAGCGTTTGTTATCTGGGAGTAATATTAGGGCTGCACGATTAATCGAAAAAAAATCACGATCTCGATTCAAACATAAATGCGATCTCATTTCTTAATGATGGCGATTCACTTCCGTGTATTTCCCTGCATTCAGATCATGCTGCATTCACGCGTTATTGGTCACACTCACTCACACAATAACAAAATAGGGTTGTGATGGCTGACCGGCATCACGATGAAAGCTACCATCGTGATCCCACACCCCCAAAGTTAATGAAACGTGTATGATAATAATAATATTCAAGTTGTACCGGCAAAAGTGCGTGTTCAGTGCTGTTCGCGAGTGTCATCAACTAACCGCTTACGTTACTGTGGTAACCTACAGCTCCTGCACTGGAGTCAAGCAGCTGCAGCTTGTTTAAGGTAATGGCGAAAATCATTTTAGAACAGCAGCGAAAATGTAAAAGTAGGCTATATAAACTTTAATATATTCTTTTATTGAAACAGGTGCTTTGCTGTGCTTTTACTTACACTTTTGCGCAGAGAAAATTTTATGTCCTATATGTCGTATTTTTGATAATCCGCGCAGATTTCAGTTGATCATTCTGTTTAAAGTTATTAATAACAAATCATGAATTAAAGAGAAAGAAAAGAGCAGAATGTGCTTTATATTGAAAAGAAATATTAAAAGCGCGATAAGTTGTGAAAGAGAACTGAATTAGGCTACTGACAGGATGCTGTGCGCGCGCTCCGAGCGCAACACGGACACGCATAGTAGCCTTTGTCTTCGGTTGCGCGCCTAAATGACCAAATAAACACAGGAATATATCAAAATGCTAAGTCGAGTATTCCCGTAAACACAGTAGATGTAAGTACTACGTACATTCTGTGCCAATTGGAGCAAAAAGCACAGGTTCTATTTAGTTATTTTAATTTTATTATCGTATATGTTAATGTTCTCTTAAGTTCAGCAACATAAAGCTTTAAAATTATTCACTTTAAGGGGTCTAAAAGAGACAACTTTTTTGTTACTCCTGCACTTTATTATACTGAATGTCCTTTGTTTTTTGTTGTTGTTGTTTTTTTGTACTTAAGTGCAATACATTTTGGTTGAAAAAATGAGAATCGTGTAAGAGAATCGTGATCTCAATTCCCATGGAGAAAAATCGTGATTCACATTTTAGCAAGAATCGTGCAGCCCTAAGTAATATACCGCCGGATGTCGCTTACCAATCAGAATCAAGTATTCCACAGAGCCGTGTAATAAAAGAGAATAAATTCCATCACTCATCCCATCCGTGCGTGATCATGCTTCTTTCCTGAGGATCTGCTTGATATCTGATACAGTAGCATGAACACCACGGCTTACAAAACTATCAGATTAACTAAGGAATATGACATTTTTCGTTAAGTGTAACGCCTCCTAGGACATCATATACTGACGCCTTTGACATTTCGTCTACATCCAACGCACATGGCACCCTTTAGCGTCAATATGTCACGCACAGAGCTTTGTTCGGTTATGGGTAGGTTTAGGTCTGGGGTAGGGTTAGGGTCAGTATATGACGCCTTGGGATGAGATTGGGCTGGTTTATGTGTTAACATCAACACACATATTTCATGGATGCAAACAGGTCTATTTGATGTGCAGTTTAGCCTAAACATACAGAAAACGCGTTTCAAAACTGCTTGAAAATATGCTTAGCAGATGTTTACACAGCTTTCCAGATGAAGTGTTGAAAAAGGCTACAGAAGTGGACGTGGTTAAGCTGGAGGAAGAGGAGAGACTGACAGCACAGCAACCGTTTCTGATTCAGACCGTTTCATTTCGCTCTGATTAAAAGCATCAAAGCTTTACACAAATGCACGCTGCAAATTACTATTATATAGCCTACTTATTTTGCTGCGGTATACAGTGTTTCCAACAGGATTTTGTGAGACTGTGGTGTGTGGGCATTGGTTCCTCTAAGAACATTTTTTACATTTTAAATTTAAATGCATAAATCTTGTGCATTTTGATAGCAAAATTAAATGACTAGATCAATGAAGAAATTAGTTCTCTTATAAACATTTTTGTGCTCTAGTAGTAGTATAACATTTTAAATATGGATATGTTTCTTACATGAATGCATCGCTTTGCTTCAGAAGACCTTTATTTAACCCTCTGGGGTCTGAGGGGTTTTCTGGGCCCTGGAGGTGTTCTGACATGCCCTGACATTTGTGCTTTTTTCAGTTATTTATAAACATGTTAATGGTAAAGGTGAAAATTCACTCTATATAGCACAAACAGGACTACCATAATATGTGCTCAAGATGCATGTATGCGTTTGAATTTTTAAGAGAATAATGTTTATGCGTGGTTATTGAAAAAAATTAAAATGAAAGTTGCTGAAATAAGACCACAAAACACATAATAAATATGTGTCAACAAGACTTTTGACTAATGTATGTTGTCGCTTCGAGTTCTAGCTTCCAAATGATGTGAAAATCATCCTGCCTAATCATTCAAATAAAACAATACATTGATTTAAACTTTGCAAGTCAGTTTTTTTGTCAGAAGAGGTTTATGCGTGGGAGTGGTAATGGCCTATCAATATTAATGAGATTCAGACCAGGGGTGTGACATAGACACATAATGACCCTAATGGCCCATCAAGTGAAGGAGCCTGGAAGAAGTAGAGGAGATTCAAAGGTTTTGTTTTTCAATCTGTTTTATTGTAATTCCTCTATGTGGAGGAACTAAATGTTCTAAATTTGCTCTAAGCAAATCAAATGTGTGCAAAAAAAAAAAAAAAAATCAGTCTGCTATAAACAAAGCAATGTTCAAACAATTCATGTTTTCCATGTCAGAGTGGACTGCCTGTTGCTTGCCTGCTTGTTTGCCTTTGCTCTCTTCGGGACAGGTGCTTGGACATGTTCATTGTCACATCTGTAAAAAAAAAAAAAAACGTGAGCATTTTGATAACACAATTAAATAAATTGTATCATTATCAATCACTAATGGCCACGGATAAAAAAAGAATTTTTTTTTTGTAATTTCACACAAGAATAGGTAGGCAACTATATTATTATGATGTAAACACAATTAGGCTACATTTCATCTGTAAAATATTACGTCTATGCATAGGCGTAATTTACGGGTGGGACATGTCCCCACCACTATTTTCTAAGGTCGATATTGTCCCCACCACTTTTGAAACATCTCGCGGCACGAATGTACCAATACAAATAAACAAAACATCTCCAGTTAATTTGTTTTAAATCAACTGACCAAAGTGCGCGTTGCCGCTGCGATCAGTGTGGCGGATACTATTGTTTGTTTCTGGCTCGCGCACAGTCTTCACTCGGACGCGCACGAGAGACTCTCTATTCGTTCCGGTGAAATTAGAAAAAAATATGCACACAAAGTGTCCCTGCCTGATATACAACCACTGAAAAACATAATCGGTTTAAAAAAAAAAAAAAAAAAATATGTGAGCGCAGTTTCGAACCCAGAACCATTGACACGCTAGGCAGAAGTTCTACCCCTGGACCACTTACATACACACTTTTAACAGTCAACAGCTACATGAATATGAATGTTAGGGATATTGTAAAGTAATTGTTCCTGTAAGGTGTCAAAAGCTAGCCAAAACTAGGGAAAATATAGTCTGAAAATTCAGAAATTAAATGTATATAAAGTTCTATATTATCAGAAAAGGAATTATATAACAGTAAACAACTTACTCTGAACTTGTATCCTCTGCGGGATCAATTCGCTCTTGAAAATGCTGCCGTTCGAGAGGTGAATTCTTCCTCGCTGTCCAGAATCATCTGAAGGGCGTCTTTACCGGAGAAACGAGCCATCCTCTCTAAACGCGATGAACTATCAGTGAATCTGATCTGATGAAACTTTGTGTTTTCAAGGCATTGATCGGGGGGCGTGTGCGAAGCATAGCTCACCTAAACTATTTACCATGTGAATAGCGCCGGGGGCGGGGCGGCCTCAGCTAATTAGAGATAATGAGGGAGAAGGAAAAAAACGGCACCTCTCCTTGCTTTCAAACGGATTACATGAGTTAAACATTTGTTTTTTATATTAATTACTTCACTTAAAAGAAGAGAATTCAAGCTTCATAAAGACATATCTAACGTGTCTGTGTGAGAAGTATTTGCTGAGTTACAATTCATTTGCGGACGCGTTTCAGAATGGAATTCACTGACAGAGAGGAGGGCGGAATTCACTGACAGAGAGGACGGCAGAACTCGCATCATGTTTATTTTTCTTTATTTGGCGAAAAGCACAACACTTTGTTTTTATTATGAGTATACACAAAAATAATACACACTTAACAGGATCGATTGATGTATAACACAAGCATATAAAATAAAAATTAATATTAGTATTTTGATTTTTTTTTTGCACTGATAAGGAAAAAAACGAGCCTATTGCACCGGCGCGATTGCCGACCTCAGGGGGTTAACCCCCAATGTGGATATTTATTTATTATTGATGGATCTACTTTTTGGGCTTCAAAATCATGTCCTCTATTCACTCCCATTACAAAGCTTGGAAGAGCCAGGATATTATTTAATATAACTCCGATTGTGTTCGTCTGAAAGTAGAAAGTCATATAGTCTACACTGGCGTGCTCCCCCGGAAGAAAGTTTTACATTTATTAATCTGGTGCTCTTTGAGAGTTCAAAATGAAGAGCTCCAACACATCATAAATCATCCACACACCAACCCCGCTCTAACCTATGATATTCTCTGATTTAGATATCTGATCATCACATTACAATTGTTCAAATTCTCAGTGTTAAGCATGATGATATGGTAACATATCGCACTGAAGTAGGTCAAAAGCAAAATTACATTTCCTTAGCCTATAAACACAGGCTTTACTCCCTTCAAACTTAAATTGTCACTGTTTCAATACATCATTGTTTCATGAAAAAACACTTATCAAATTAATTTCTCTTAAGTTTTTGTAGAATTTTAGTTAAAGGGCTCCTGAAATCCGAATGTAAGTTTTTTTAGCTTTTAGTATGAATATGTTAGGCTTAAGGTTATGAATTCAAAACTCTCTCACTTCCGCTAAAATGGATCAGGGAATTCTATGACATCACCGCTTACTTCAGCTTCTCATCACATCTTCTGTCCAATCAAATGCTCTCTAGAATCTAAAGCTCCGCCCCCTCTGCTCGCGGGTGAAAACGTAAAAATATTTTATCAGATGTGCTTTTCGTTTAGACGGCGACGGCGTTTTTGGGGCTTAAAAATGCAAAAAAGTGAAACCACCCTCCAGAGTGGAAATCTTAAAAACGCTCCACCGTCACGTTCCCGTCTAAAGGGTAAAAAGTCTGCAAAAAAGTCTGCTAGACAGTGAAGGCACCGATCTGCTCATTGTGGCTCTCGTTGCGTAGGCGTTTATGTCACAGGAATGCGCCAGTACAGGAAAATAACAAATCTAGTTTATTTGGATTATTTTCGGATTATATTTGGAACAAATTCGGATTATTTTTTTCATACGTTTCCATACGCTTCGCCATGTTGTGTTGAAGGAAGGTTGTACGCAGGCGCACGGACTTGGTGTTGTTGTGTGGCAGTGCTTCACATTGCCACCTAGCTGCCTGGAGTGCATATTACATTGAATTTCACGCACTTTTGAGTCACCATATGCACGCAGATTTCCTCCCCATAACGCTTGTCTAAACGCAGAACTTTTGCGTTTTCTGTTCAGATCGTTTCCGTATAAACATAGCCTGAAAATTAAAGAAAAAGAGTTATGCACGTTCATTGCGTTTTACCAAATGAGAGTTCTGTCTTTATTAAAATCAAAACAGTAATTTATCTCCGGACTTGCGACCCATCCCGCAATTAATTGTAATGTTATTTTGTATTACTTGGCCGGCCCGACACGCGGATTATCTGATGCAATCTGCGCATCACTTTTGTGCGCTCTTGCAGAATGTCCTGAGTACCGCTTCGTAATTCTCTATGCAGGAAAAACCCTGCTGTAGCGACAACTTACTGTAAATTTATGCCACTTTGGCATAGCGATCACTTGAATAAACTGTTATCGCGCTAAAAACTGAAGTCGCTGAAGTTCCGTGGGAACTCATTTGTAGCTGGAAAACTAGCCACAACTGCAGAATCTCGAGGTCATGGAAAGGAAGACGATGAAAATTTAAGTTCTTGTATTTTTGCATTCTGTTGCCACAATTCGGAACGGCACAAATGCGAACCATTTCTTCTTCACTTGTGAGCAACTCCGATCTTCACTCCTCACACACGACGCTCCTCCCACCTGCACACTGCTATTTACCTTTTTCCGGCAACAACTGAGTTCCCACGGGACTTCAGCGCGAGACTACAGCTAGCTGTCTAAAACACTATTTAGGTGGCACAAAGCCACTCTTTATGTATATGCCCCCATAACTGCTGTTTTAGCTGAGTTGGAGCTCTGGACATAAGCTGTAGCAGCTCCGTGTTGCAAGCACCAATCCAGTTAATTTATTTTTTCTTCTATAGACAGTACTCACAAAGGTATAACGATCAAGATTAACTTAAAAATTGTCCGGAGTTCTCCTTTAAAGGGATACTTCAGGATTTAGCATTAAGCTTTGTATTAGTAGAAAACCTGTAGTATTTTCGAATTACCATGCTTTCCACCCTCATATCCCCCTGAGACAAGAGATTTATGTATTTTTTGTCTGGAAAAAATCCTCCGATGACGCAAAATGACGATTTTCTGGCCAGAGGCTAAAGACTACAGCCAGTAGATGGTGTTGTTCCGCATGTTTACAATCCGCCCATAGAGGGTGGGATTTCACTCACAGAATGTACACAGTGTCAGCCGTCTTTCTTTGGAAGCTAAGCTAGCAGGCTCGTTTCTGTGGAGAAAGCTGAATAGTAGGAGAAAGCTCAGTAAGTAGGGGTAAACAACAACATCCTCCTTTTCCCGGACTTGTCCGGCGGGCGAGATCGTTTAAAATGTACGGGATTCAGCTTTTGCGTTCTACGGTCGCCATTCATTGTTTACATGCACATGCACCTTTTGTTTCAATCTAACTGAATTCATTCCGATTGGTGAATCTGAATGTAGTGTTTACATGAACGCTAAACAAGTGATCGGTTGATGTGCGTTTTACCATTGCTAAGAAAATTCCCGCTCCTCCGTGAGCGATGCGAGACCCGGCGCGTCTCAGTAATGAAGCCACCGGCCTCGCGCTGTTCTCCCGCGGCCGTCAGCCTCGTCCTGCTCACCACAGTAAACATGATGAAAGAATGGCGACTGTAGAACGCAAAAGCCGAATCCCGGACATTTTGGCCCTTTTCTAAATCCAGGGATTAAAGTGAAAAAAATTCTTCTGACTGAAATTTTTTTTAGGCCAAGTCATATTCCTTTAACTTTTTAAATAGTCGAGACCAATAGCGTTTTAAGGGGAGACGTTTTAAACCGCTTAATTATTGCCAGTAGGCGCAATAAGTAATATATATTTATATTTAAGTGTTTCCCCTACCATTATATAAGGGGGGCGCCCCGCCCTCCTAACGGCTCCCCCCGCCCCCCTTGGAGGTCAAGTAAATTTGATTTGATTTTCTTTATAGCGACAGATTACAATTTGTTATTTTATAAAAAAAAAAAAAAAAACTAAATGGCCCTTAAGTAATATGTTATTTATCTTATTTCCACGATGGCATGTCTTTTCTGTCTGTGTTTACAATTATCCCAATGAGTGCGCACACTTACACACAAACAAACACTTGCGTCACATACAGTTGAGCACTAGCGGACAGAGAGCGCGCGGCTGGAAATGTGTCGCTGAACTGAAGATGGCAACACTCGCTCTACTGCTAGTAGCAGCCGGAGTAGCTCTCCTGCTCCAAGTCTAACGCCCGTTTCACATATATTTCGTTTGCGGTGAGTATTTTTTTTCCGTACCCATGTTAACAGAGCTTTCACACTGCAGGAGGATGCAGTCCGTCGATGATCGATCTGTTCCAGTTGCGGTGCGTATGCAGTGCAGAGATCGTTTCTGCACCGAGTCTATTTCTGCTGTGCTGCAAACGCTGAATTAAAGTGACAGCGCATGTTTCGTGGTCAAAATGAACACCGATTGACCTGAAAATGTAGTAATTTCACCATAAGTGCGATTAATTAAATAAAATGTAGTAATCTCATAAATTTATTTAATTACTACTTTTTTCACTTTAAGACTGAGTTAAAGCAAGGAAAACTACAATTTACCTCAACAAGGCGACATAATGAACAACACTCGTCTTATTCGTGGAGGTGGAAAAACAAGTTCTTTGTGACATGCAAGATTTATTGTATTAAAATTTAAATACAAAAGATTTTAATATAAGTACATGGTTAAATATTTTACCACTTGCTTGAGCATCTTAATATATAATTATATAGAAGTAATGTATTGAATAATACATTGTTTAAATTGTGTTTACGTGAACGCGCGTTCACAGCAGTGGTGCGTCTGACAGGATTATTCTCTCCAATAAATGCATCATAGAAATAAAAACTTCTCATAAAAAAAGCCCATTTAAAATGTATATATATATTGGTTAGTATTTATAAATCTTTTTTTAGTTGTTAGTTAAAAAATAAAACTATTGAAGCTCTGGTCCATTAATATTAACAAATACTTCTATAAATTTAACAAAGGTTATTTGCAAAAGTCAATTTTAAAAAGATTTAAATATGTTTATTTATTTTTTTAAAGAGATATCTTATGTTAACATTTTTTAACTTTTACAAACCATTACCCTCCCAGACAACCAATTTATGTGACAGATAGATAGATAGATAGATAGATAGATAGATAGATAGATAGATAGAGATAGATAGATAGATAGATTGACAATCTGTGTCAATTTTCCCCAAACCAACCAACCAACCAACCAAGGGGAAACACTGATATATATAGGCAAATTTGTTATAATTTGCCTATATATAAAAATGTGTTATAATTTGCCTATATATATATATATATATATATAGACAAATTATAACAAATTTTTAACACACACAAGTACTTTTCCCCTTTACTTAACATAAATTGTAAGAATGTGACTAATAGTAAAGACTAGTACTAATAAATAAACATTAGGCCTATGCTAAAGCTATTAAATAGCAGTCCCAAACTAGTTTTTGTTAATACAATGTTGGTATGAGCCACTACAGTCATTTAAAAATATTAAAAATAACACAAAGAAAAATAGTGGCATTTTGGGGTTAATATGGAAACGACAGTTACCATGGTGACACAATATTAACAATAACTGTTAATGAAACATGGAAACTGCTCCTGGTGAATAGAATGAAATCATACCTGCATTTATTTTATTTCGTGTAATTTACAACGTAACGGCGTTATGCTCGTAGTTTCTTTTGCACTTGATCAGTGAGGCGATACAGCGCGCGCCGCCGCATTTGCGCGTGCAATTGAGTGTGCGCTACGAGAACAGGATAACGGCTGACGGGACAAGACAGTCCGTTTTTCTGAGGTGAAAAACTAATTCAGCGTACACTTATGTCACTGCCTGGTAGTTCCTATTGTGCTGGGTTTTCTGAAGTAACGTTAGTCATGATTCGCCTCTCATAACATGCTCTAAACACGCGCGCAGAGTGGAATAGGAGGAGCGGGGAGCAAGGATTACAGCGCAAATTTGAACTATATCGATATATGCGATATGGTCTAATTCCATATCGCATTTCAAAAATATATCGATATATCGCCCTACCTGCATTATAAGTGTGTCCATGGTAACTGAAATATCTACCTCAGCGCTCAGTTGTAGCCTGACATGCACTTTCCGTGAGCGGTAATTGAAAACCCGGAGTGGATCATGAGCGGAGTGATTACAGAGTGCTTAGAGTGGAGAGAGGAACGTGCTTTTGCTCCACTCCAGGCTTTGATCACATCCCCCTCAGCAGGGTGAATACACCTCGTCTTTCCTATTCAAACTAAAATTAAGACATTTATTACACTATTTGAGAAATGAAAGCCTATTTACGGCCTTAAAATTATGAAAAGTGAATTTAAGACTTTAAGGACAGACTGGAACCCTGCAATTGACGGAAATCCGTCGTAGCGACGGAGAACTTTAATCCCTGTAAATCACTGGCAAACTCATCACGTAGGCTAGCCTTGTTGTTTTCAACTACGCACTCTTACCGGTAGGCGTGGCCTCCTAAGGCAGCGAAGCAAGTGCATTCTGGGAGTTGTTGTCTTTCATCCACATAAGCCAAAAATAAATTTTCTGGCTTTTCTCAGTCTAGAAAGCTCCAAATTCAAAAATTTCTTCACATTTCTTCTACTTAAATGACCTATTTTACACATTCATCTTCCCAGAGGTGAAGTATCCCTTTAAGCAGTGGGGTTACACGAGCCTGCTTAAATGCTGTGGGAAAGGTACCAGTGTGAAGAGAGGTGTTTATGATGAGTGTGAGTGCGGGTACAACCGAAGATGAAATGGCTTGAAGTAGGTTAGTGGGAATAGGATCAAGCGGACAGGTGGTAGGGCGATTGGAAAGGAGGAGATTGGAGACCTCTACCTCTGAAAGTAGAGAGAAGGAAGGTAGAAAGTGTGTGTTAGCTGGTAAAATGTGTGTGTCAGTTTGTGGATTGGTAAATTGGCCGCTGATGGCGGTTGTTTTATTTATAAAGAATGTAGCAAAATCATCAGCTTTTAGTGCTGATGAAGGAGGAGGAGGGTTGAGAAGAGAGGAGAATGTTTTGAAAAGCATGTGAGAGTCTGAAGAATTGTTAATTTTGTTGTGATAGTAAGTCATTTTAGCAGTGGAGATATTAGCAGAGAAGGAAGAGAGGAGGGACTGATAAAGACCAATGTCAGTAGGATCTTTTGATTTGCGCCACTTCCTCTCTGCACCCCTGAGTTTCGAAAGATGTTCACGGAGAACATCAGATAACCAGGGGGCAGAGGGTGTGGCGCGGGCTGACCTGGAGGAAAGTGGGCAGAAGTTGTCCAAGCAGTTGCACTGTTAGTATCTAGTGTTGAGAGCTGATCAGGTGGAGGAAGTGTGGATGAGACCAGAGAGGATAGACGAGAGGGTGAGAGTGAGCGAAGGTTTCGCCGAAAGGTGACCTGTGGAGGAGTGTGTGTTGTGTTCTGTGGCAGGTTGATGTTGAGAGTGAGGAGGAAGTGATCTGAGGTGTGCAATGGAGTGACCAGTGTATTGTCAGTGGAGCAACAGCGTGTGTAAATAAGGTCCAATTTATTACCTGATTTGTGAGTAGCCGCAGTAGATACTCGCTTGAGGTCGAATGAAGCAAGCAGAGTGTGGAAATCAGCAGCCTGAGGTTTTTCTAGGTGGATGTTGAAGTCTCCAAGAACTATGAGAGGAGTACCATCCTCAAGGAAGGATGAGAGTAGCACATCAAGCTCCTCCAAGAAACTGCGGAGCTGCCCTGGGGGACGATATACAAATACAAAATGCAAAAAAAAAAAAAAAAATTAATAGGGCTTGTGATGGTAATTGAATGTGATTCAAATGAGCTGTTGTCACACAGAGGTGGTAAATGATCAAATTTCCAATCGTTTGAGATGAGCAGACCAGTGCCTCCACCCCTACCAGTCAGGCGAGATGTGTGTGAGAAAGTGAAATTAGTGGAGAGGGCAGCCGGTGTGGCAGTGTCCTCTGGTCTGATCCAGGTCTCAGTCAGGGCCAGTAGGCTGAGACTAAAATGACTAGAAATAGATGTAATGAAATCAGCTTTGTTTACAGCAGACTGGCAATTCCAGAGGCCAATAGGAAAAGAGAATATAGTACCCGAAGACACCGGAAAGGTATGCAGGTCGTTAGGATTGGACTGCCTCCGACATGTGACTAGGCCTGTCGCGATAGTCGATAAGTCAATTAATCGCACGATAAAAAAAAATGACCTCGATAATTTTTCCGGCCGCGATAATTCCATTTGCATGCTTTTTCCTCGTCTCTCTCTCTCAGTCTCTACCAAAGAGACTGGATGACCACTCTCGGTTCTTTAGCGTATAGGAGGAGTGAACTCTCTTGTCAGTTGCATGGTCTTTGTGTGGGGAGGCGGCGCGCGGCGCTTGTCAGTCACATGGTTTTTGTGTGGGAAAGCGCCGGCGGGACTGTTTGCGGCGACTGCCGGGAGAGAGAGAAGACGCTAGTTGTGAGTTGCGACAGTGAGCCCGATCACATGAAAATGCGTATCTATACCACGAATGTTATTTCTCGTGCCATTTATACGCCAAAAATAGTTTTTGCGTGCATATGATACGCTCTTTATGGCGTGTAATACGCACGCACTCCTCACCCCTAAACCTAACCAAGTATTTTCAGTGTGTGGCATACACGCAATAAAGCGCGTCTCCGTCTTCCCGACAGTACACAATCACTTGACAAAGTAACAGTGCAAAATTGTGCGATATGGCTTGTTGAGGCTTTTTTTTTGTTTTGTTTACAAAGGTCCTAACTGTCAGTTTTGCCTGTTATGGAATGTATCACTATTTATGCCTAATGTCTAAAGCCTAATGTTTAATATTTTTTGAAGTGCAATTTTGTTTATATCCATTTTATTTATTAACAGACATTTATTTTGTTAACAGACACTAAGAGTCCATTGCTTTTATTGTTTTTGGTTGTTTTGTTCATTTTTTTGGATATTTAAAATGTTTTCCGTTTTCAATGTTTAATATTCTTTAGAAATAAAAGTTTATAGATCGTTGAAAAGGTGTACCTGCATTATTATGCCATTATAATTATATTAAATGAAAATGGTCTCAGAACGACAATATTATTGTTTATCGCGATAATTTCTTGGACAATTTATCGTCCAGCAAAATTTGTTATCGTGACAGGCCTACATGTGACATTTGATTTACGTATGTTAGTAATGGTAGGGATTTGAAAACAAGGGATTTGTAAGACGGGTCACAAACAGAAAGATCAGATGAAGAGTTGTGTACTTTCTACTTTTCTTTAAAAAATAACATTTTTATGAAAAAATTAAATAATTATCGATACCGAACAATATGAAACATTATATCGTGATTATTTTTTTTGCTATATCGCACAGCCCTAATTGGTGTCCAAATTATGACACTATTGTATATTTTTTAATGTATTCATATTACATTACATAATTGTCGTTGATCAAATATATGTAATAGTTCTCACTATTTGTACTGACTAAGTCCTAAACGAAGTCTAGTACTGGTTGCTAATACAGCGAATTAAGTTTAGACGTGTGCCCGTGCAGCCTGACACAAAACAAACGGAGAGTTCAGTAATGTTACTATTATCTAGCGGGTTTATTTTCCTCCATATACCATACAGCAGCAATATCTTAACTCATAATATGTAACCAAAACAACAAACCGCATTGCTCACCACAAAGGCAAGGCACAAAAGCACAGTCGAAAACTGTTTGCTTCCCAAATCAGCAACACCTGTGTCTGGGTTTCCTCTTATTTAAATTACCTATCCAGGCTGATCCGAGATCAGATAAGCCACAAAGCACATACAGCCCCCTAGTGGCACAGGACAAAATTACACAAAATACAAAATGAATATGGCTCATACACTATTAAAATATGGTATTTGTATATAATGTTTTAAAAATAATAATTGAAGATCAATGTACCTCATTCATGTAAATTTTCAGGGACGTATAATTTATAAAAAGGCATAAAAATGATTGTAATATTTATAGCAGTTGTTTACTTTGTTACATTATGGTTCACTTTTACGTCCTTTCAATTCATATATCTCTTGGAATTGTTTTGATGTACTGAAAATGAAATAACCTTTTCTCTTTGATTTCAGACCTGATGGAAGAGAGCGAGGAGAGTGAAAAACTGAGTGAAGTGGAGGAGGAACATCATGTCAAACCTGGAGAAAAACCTTTGCGCTCAAAGACTAAAAATACATTTTTAAAGAAAAGAAGTGCCAAGAAATCTTTCACCTGCACTCAGTGTGGAAAGAGATTCACATGCAAACATAATCTTGAGTGTCACATGAGGATCCACACCGGAGAGAAGCCGTTCACATGTGATCAGTGCGGGAAGAGCTTTACAAACAAACATCATTTTGAACGTCACATGAGAATCCACACCGGAGAGCTGTTCAAATGTGATCAATGTGGAAAGAGTTTCACGTGCAAATATAGTCTTGAGCGTCACATGGAAATCCACTCCGGAGAGCTGTTCAAATGTGATCAGTGTGGAAAGAGTTTCACATGCAAACATAATCTTGACCGTCACATGAAAATCCACAACAGAGAGAAGCCGTTCACATGTGATCAGTGTGGGAAGAGTTTCACAACCAAACAACTTCTTGATGTTCACATGCGAGTTCATACTGGGGAGAGACCGTTCACATGTCATCTATGTGGAAAGAGATTTACATTAAAAAATCATCTTAAAGTCCACATGAGAGTTCATACTGGAGAGAAGCCGTACACATGTGACCAGTGTGAGAAGAGTTTCACATGCAAACATACCCTTGAGCGTCACTTGAGGATCCACACAAGAGAGCTGTTCACTTGTGATCAGTGCGGGAAGAGCTTTACAAACAAACATCGTCTTGAGCGTCACATGAGAATCCACACCGGAGAAAAGCCGTTTAATTGTGATCAGTGTGGAAAGAGTTTCACACGTGAAGACAGTTGTGAGATTCACATGAGAATTCACACTGGAGAGAAGCCGTTCTCATGTGATCAATGTGGGAAGAGTTTCAGGCGATCATCACACCTTAAAGAACACATGAAAATCCACACTGGAGAGAAGCCGTTCACATGTGATCAATGTGGAACAAGTTTCTCACATAAACATACTCTTAATGTTCACATGAAGAGCCACACCGGAGAGAAGCCGTTCTCATGTGATCAATGTGGCAAAACATTTCTTAGGTCATCAGAGCTGAAGACACACCTGACAGTTCATACGAAGGAGAAGCCGCATTCATGTTCTGTGTGTGGAAAGAGTTTTTCACTGTTGCACACTTTACATACACATCAGAAAATTCACACTGGTGTGAGAGAGTACATGTGCTTTAAGTGTGAAAAGACTTTTACTACAGCAAACTGTTTAAAACGGCACCAGAGGATCCACACTGGAGAAAAACCTTACAAGTGTTCACACTGTGACAAGAGATTCAATCATTCATCACATCTGAAAAGACATGAGAGGATCCACAGCAGAGAGAAGCCGCACACGTGTGATCAGTGTGGGAAGAGTTTCTCTATTAAAACTCACCTGAAGCTACACCTGAAGATCCATGCAGTGGAGAAACCACATCAACACAGTCTGAGATCAGTGTAAGTTGTTCGTCTTTATGTACTGAGCAACAAAATCTGGAATCTTGAAGTTAGTTTGGCTTGTGTGCTTTTCCTGCAGCAGCTTCACCATGTAACCTTGATTTTTCATATGCATTTAGTCCATAGAAATTGTATTTACTGGTAGATGTTATGTAAGGGATAATGTAGAGCGAGGCGGTTGTTATAGCGAATACAACCCCGACAGGTAGAATTCGCTATAACAGCCGCCTCGCTCTACATTATCCCACTTATTACATGGCTACCTACCAAATAAATCAATAATTTGACCCAAAATTTATTTAAAAACGATTGTATTGCTTCCGCTAAAGAAAATAGTCCGTTCCGTCTCTACGGTTAGAATCCTGCGTCCATAGCAACGCTCTGTTTTTCATGGCAACGGTGTGTTATACTTAGCAGTGGTCTGATATCAAGAAATAACACACCGCATTCTACATTAGAATTCAACCAAGCCATGTAATAATGGTAGATGTTATACATATGTATACAGATGTATGTAGACATCTGTATGGACATATTGGTAGATGTTTTCTCATTTACAAAACAAGTGTACAACAGAAATTTGGCATTTATCACACACCTGATTCAACTCATCAGCTCATTAAACCATGTGATAATGAGCTGATGAATTGAATCAGGTGTGTTTGATTAGGGAGAGAAAGAAAACGTGCAGTGCTGGGGGTCCTTCAGGAGCAGGGTTGAAGAACACTGATCTAGAGTGTCATGACCAAACTAGTGACTTATAACACAAATCATCTTCATGGCATTAAAATAGATCATAACCGGCTCAGCAGTTGTTGACCAGATTTGATGGGATTAAAATGACTATTGAACTCATCAGTGATCTTGACTTTGAGCTTAACTTTTCATTTCATATTTGTCTCTCATTTGAAATCTCACATGATATAATGTTTTTTGTTTTTAGACCTGATGGACGTGAACAAGAAAGGAAAAACAGAAGCCAAAAAATCTGTCTCCTGCCCTCAGTGTAAATCAAGTCTGAAGATTCACATGAGAGTTCACACTGGGAAGAAGCGGCTCAGGCTTTCACTCTGAAATCACATCTTACATGATTATACTGTACTGGATGAGAACTCAAATACTGCTATACTTCACATTAGCATCCATTTTGTGTCATCGCTCTTTTAACATCTCATTTCAGTAAACCACTTATCAACTCAGCTTGAGTAACAGTGAAATTTACAATACTCACTTTATCTCTGGACGCACACAACTTTAAACACTGAAAGGAACATAAGGATGATCATATAACTGCTTTCAGTGAGGGAATTGCACGGCTCGTTTAAGCTGAAGATGACAGCTCATGCCAGACTGGATCATACATCCACGCCATAAATCAGTGTCATTAGTGAGACTTTCACACAACGTCACTGTGTGTTTCAGTGCTGGAAACTATGAAAGATTCTTGTAATACTAATATGTTACGCAGTTATCAACATGTCATATACACGATCATTTCAATCTTCCAAGTACTAATTTATAGAGCCCAAACATGGTATGGGTTGAGGTTACATTGATCGTTGGTTCTATTATAAAATACACAGTATCAAAACAATGGTATTCAAAACATTACACAAGACAGTAAATTATAACACACAGTGTCCTGGGATGCATGCTCATTTATAGATCAGTTCGTAGATAAATGAATGCAAGGGAAGTCTGTTTTAAGGTCTGTAGGTTCTAATGACAGGGGCCCTGACCACATTCTTAACAGCAATAAAACCAACTTATCTGACCGTAGTCAGGGTAACCGAGAATCTTCTTTCCTTTGTTGGGGGGGATGGGACGATATGTCCCAGAGTGAGTTAAATATAACAAATAATTGTGATTTGTCTCAGTTGTTACAACAGTAGGAACAAAGAAAGGCCCTAAGAAAAAGAACATCTTTAAACATTGGTTTAAACCATAAAAAGGGACAGAAAACGGTAAGGTACATGTCCTACATATCTCCTCATTCATCCAGGGAACTGTGCGCTCACAGTGGAAACTGCACCTGGAATAACAGCCAATGTAATCTCACCCACTAACACAGAAACAGACATCTGGGTGATACCTCAACCAATTTACATCAAGTTTGGACTCTACGAGTTCAGAACGCTGCCGCAAGGACTTTGAGAAAGGTTTGGAAAGGAAATAAAGCATTTCCAAGGTTCTATAGACACTCTTTCATTTAACTGTGTATTTTGGGACAAATCCACAAGCTCCAGATGGTGGAAAGGTGGGACGTGATGGATGGACACTTGGAATGCAACGACCCAGTTTGTCTCACTGTGAGGCAGGAGGAAGTAGGAAGGCGGGAATTAGTATTCGCCTTCCCAACTGGAAGGTTAGCTTATATTTATGTGTCACATGGTCGGGTGATCAGACCGGCAATGGGCTACGTCTTCCACTGGTATCTTTCCGCTCGCAGTGGGGGAAAACTGGATCGCTTTCCACCAGTTACAGAGCCGCACTGAGACTGAGAAACATCTTCCCAAAGGCCTTGGCATTAGGTTGTTGTTATATTAGATTGATATTTGTGTATAGACTGTATCTAGGGTCAGCATATACAGATATAAACATTAGACATGTTATCTGTATTCATTGTACATTCATTGCTTCATCCAATCCGTTGCTCATCTACTTGGAATTCATTGTTATCATCCAGTTGTGTAGTTTGTAGTTTCTGTTTGATTATTGATTCAATTTTCATAGTAGTTTAGTCATTTTCCTTTGTAGTATTTAGTGAGTGTGATATTTCTCTCATGTGTATATATATATATATTTTTTTAATAAATACATTTTTATTGCAACTGTGTCACTCTTGTGTTGGTAATCAGAGGCTCTACAAGCTCACCAGAATCTCACTAAATCCTTCAGATTGATCAGATGATGAACTTCCTATAATGTATATAATTCTAATTCTTTCAACAATCTTCCATGATTGTTCTTCATTGTCAAGGTGAAATTCCTCAGTTGGTGCCCTGTAATAAAGGAAGGAATCATCTGAAACTCTCACACTTGCCTTAGTGTGACCAAAAACTAAATTAATACTAATATAGACTATAAATCACTACAACACCAACATTTTCACTAGTGCACTGAGGCATCTTCTCCATTGACCAAGAACCAGTGAGTTCTATGAAAATATTTGCAATGCACTGTGCCCTAATATAGATGGTATTACAGTTTTTTACAATCGCTATGACAATTCTTTCAATACTTTTAACAACTTTCCTAAACTCTTAACACACCAACACACCTACAACACACAATTGGCAAAACAGTTAATTTCATGCTCAAAATCACACACTGTAAACTAAACTCCAACACTAATTTTCTAAATACAATAAGGCCACATTTACACATAGCCGGGTATTTAGAGAAACTAATATTTCTCCCCCTCCGTTTTCAAAAATAACATCGTGCACATCGTTTCAAAAAAAGTTGTCGTTTACATCAACCCGCATAAATACGCCATCGAGCAACATCATAATTATGCCAAACCTATGGGCGGCAGTGTAGGGAGAAGGATAAAGCCATGCAAGCCAATCAGAATCCTCAAAATCGACAACAACGAATAGCAAGAGCGACTTCCAGTTCCTTTCAAAACAACAGACATGGCGCGAGATTCGTTTGTGCGGACAGACAGCGAAGCAAATGCAAACAGGCCAAAAGCGTTTGCACAAAAGTAAAAATGAGTACCACTTTAACAGCGTCCATGATCAAATAGTAGCCAATCAAACTCTAAACATAGGGCGCTCACATGACGTAAGCATTTTCTGGCGCATAATGTGACGTTTGAGAACCTAAAACCCAGTTTCTCCCAGTTGACACGGCAACACATAACCGGCGTTTTCAGAAATCTCCACTTTGGCCGGAGTTTTTAGAAATAATCGTTTTCTGGGATAAAAACGGCGTTTTCGTGTAAATGACAGGCCAAAACGCAGGGAAATATCTGCGTTTTACCATCGTGTAAATGGGGCCTAATACACTATGCCTACCAAAACACTGCAAACATGTCTCAAAATCAAATAACATAGCCGTCCAACAGGAAGATTTAGTCAATCATAGCACAATGTCATAAAAACACTAACATCAGATGGAATTACAGAAACTGCATTATTGTATACGTGTCAGGTCTGCCCTTATACAACAGACAGTATATTGTATTGATCATAGATTGTGTTTTGCACTGCAGTTTCTTTTGAAGCCTCTCTACATTTTTGTTTTGTTGGGTTTACTGTAGGTCTTTTGCTGCAGAAATTCAATAAAAAAAGACCCATCTCAGAGTGCTTTATAGAATGTACGGTTACCGTATACCATATGGTCATGCGATTGAAAGAAACTCAACACCTGAGTGTGTTTCCTAGATGGGAATCAGCTGTGATTTATATTATTGCATAATTGTTTCTCAGTAACAATAGGATAAAATACAGGGGATATATTTGTGTTTCAATTCACAATATAAACAGCTGTTTACCTTGACTTTAGCCTGTTAGGTTCAGAACATGGTGTTATCTGTTCTGACACACATTGTTAAAGCATCGGTAAATTTGGCAGTAAAAATCCATTTTTTTTCCACACACCTGATGCAAGAAGTAGCAACGAGAAATGTGTTAATAGTATAGCTTTCATAGACGGATGTAGTGCTAACTGTGTTAAGAGTTTTGGAAAATTGTTAAAGGGATACTCCACTTTTTTCGGAAATATGCTCATTTTACATCTCCCCCAGAGTTAAACAGTTGAGTTTTACCGTTTTAGAATCCATTCAGCCGAACTCCGGGTCTGACGGTACCACTTTTAGCATAGCTTAGCACAGATCATTGATTCTGATGAGTCCAGTAGCATTTCTTTCAAAATGACCAAAGAGTTTCAATATTTTTTCTATTAAAAACTTGACTCTTCTGTAGTTAAACCGTGTGCTAAGATCGACGGAAAATGAAAAGTTGCGATTTTCTAAGCCTATATGACTAGGAACTACTCTCATTCCAGCGTAATAATCAAGGAACTGTGCGGCTGTACCATGAGTGCAGCAGGCGTAATGATATGACGCAGCGCCTGAAAATAGGTCTAATAGGTTAGACAAACTTAGTCCCGGTCACGTTGGAAGAAGTTACCGAGCTGGGGACTATTTTCAGGCGCTGCGTCATATCATTACGCCTGCTGCACTCATGGTACAGCCGCACAGTTCCTTGATTATTACGCCGGAATGAGAGTAGTTCCTAGCCATATAGGCTTAGAAAATCGCAACTTTTCATTTCCCGTCGATCTTAGTACACGGTTTAACTACAGAAGAGTCAAGGTTTAAATAGGAAAAATATTGAAACTCTTTGGTCATTTTGAAAGAAATGCTACTGGACTCATCAGAATCAATGATCTGTGCTAAGCTATGCTAAAAGTGGTACCGTCAGACCCGGAGTTCGGCTGAATGGATTCTAAAACGGTAAAACTCAACTGTTTAACTCTGGGGGAGATGTAAAATGAGCTTATTTCCGAAAAAAGTGGAGTATCCCTTTAAAAGTATTGAAAAATCTGTAATCTGCAATCGTAAAAATAAAAAAAAAACTATAGCAGTACTTCTGGAGCAAAACACTGGAGAACACATTGTGCAATGCAAGACAAAGAACTGAATAAACTGAGTGCTATATATAAACAGGCAAACAAAGGGAGCTAAATGAAACACAGGTGAACTTAATTAGTGACTAACAGACTATCATGGTTAACTTGTAGCTCAACATGAGTTCCTATAAGAGCAGCCAAAAGGAACATTCTCTCAACCCCAGGTCAGGACTGCACACGGATTAAGCGTTGTAGTATTTTTGTGACTGCAATATTCAGGCTCCACACGGATTGAGGACGACTTTTCAGCTGTACGGTAGTGCACCTGTGCTGTTTTAGGCTTGTTTTGTTTTTTTCTTCATTCCATTTTCTCCATCAACTGACTTGATTTAGTACAACTAAAAAAAGTTTAGTTTAAGCAAAAGTATAGATATTGTCTTTTATTTTACCTGTCCTTGTGAAAAATATCAGAATCAAAAAATCTTAACTTTATATTTAATATTGAATAACATGTAGGCTACAACAGATCAAATTAAGTGTACTTTAAAGCACAACAAAAAGATTTTTAAAACATAATGTACTTTAAAGTAAAACTCTTAGTTTGGCATTACTTTTTTTTTTTTTTTTTAAAGTGTACATGTACTTAATGTCACTCCTGCCAGCAGAAGCCCTATCATGGCCACCAGAGGGCACTTCTCCCTAGACCTTTTCCATTTCCATGAACCTTTGCCTGGACTCATTTTAGTGTGATTACATCCACCTGTATGTCATTGGTTTGTATCATAGGAACTTTGGCTGGCAGGTGTGACGCTTATGAAAGTGTATGTGTGTACACTTAAGTGGCTTTTTATAATTCATCAGTGTTATTATCTGCAAGTTTTATTTATTATTATTATTATTATTATTATTATTATTATTATTATTGTACTTTCAAGATACTACAGATACACATCCAATACCAATAAGCTAATTTTTTATTTTATTATTTTCACAAGGGTACATAGCAATTCAAGAGTTTTCTTGACCGCAACATGGTGTCGGCCCCCATCTGGTACACCTGGATTACACACGGCCCAGATGTGGGCCGGATCTGGTTGCTGTCTGGGTTCTTGTATGGTTTTTCCATTGCAAACTAATCTGGTTGTGCTATTTTTATCTAATGCAACTTCCATTCTCAAAGCTCCCTGCAACAAAGCTTTGACCTTTTATCAAAAATATTACGTTCTTAAACCAAATGGCATGATTTCACTGAATCCACTTTTCATTGTAGGCTTTAAAGATCAACATGGAGAAAATCATCCTAATATTCCCTCTGATATTGCTGGTGCTGCATATACAAGGAGGAGAGTTCCACAAGGAGGAGTGTTTGCCTGCCGAAGCTCCACAGCCGGAAGTCGTGGAGTTCGACAACACCATCTATGCCACTTGTGAAGTAACTCCCAGCTCTAATTTGCCACGTAACCAGCCAAAGATCTTTGGGCAAATCCTCTTCAAGCAGGTCTTCCCCAATGGAGATTTAGAAGTGAAAATCAACCTCCGTGGTTTGCCTGCCATCGATCGCCAAGAGCGTGCCATGCACATCCATCAGTATGGAGACCTCAGTCAAGGCTGCATCACTGTTGGTCCTCATTATAATCCAAACGGCGTTGACCACCCTCATCATCCTGGAGACCTGGGCAACTTTGCTTCCGAGAAAGGAGTTATAAGGCAGTTCCTGACGCTTCCAGACGCCAAGCTCTTTGGGCCTTATTCCATTCTGGGACGTGCGGTGGCGGTTCATGAGAAGGAGGATGATCTGGGAATGGGTTCAGATGAGGAGAGTAAACTCAGTGGGAATGCTGGACCGATAATTGCTCTCGGTGTGATTGGTATTACTACTCCAAGTCTGTGGCAGAAGACTGAAGTGCCCCCCAAGAAAATATGTGGAGGAAGGCACTGAGAGTCAAAGATGAGGGAGTCGGATATGGTGGAAGGCCAGATTCAAATGGGATAATCATGATTTTCCTTGTGTATTCTTTGTATGTGTCCTACATTAAAGTATATTTCATAACCTGAACATTCCCATGTTTTTTTTTCTTGGTCTTTTCAGAGGCTTTTTGGCCAAAGCTTCCAATAGTAAATGCACTCCTAAAAATAAATGTAGGGTGAATGCAGGCAAAGTGGGCCGTTTAGTTTGATTTACTGTGCTAAATGGGTTAACACTTTCAGAGCATGACAATGGCCTTTAATTAAAGATACACTATTTCTTTAAATGATACAATGGTTTAGGTTGATGCAATATGACACTGGAGGGTGTGGCTAGATCTCAAGGGAGGACACCCTTATTGTTCAAGGTAGACATAACCTCTGACATAAGATTTTATTTTTGAAATTATAAGGTTTCTCGCTAATTGTCAACAAATGGGTATATTATTCTGATAGTTTGTTAGTACAGTTAACAGGGAATCAAAATGCAAAAAAATTTCTTGGTTTTCTTGTAAGGTGTTTAAAGCTAGAATATGTAAGATTTTTGTAATAACCAAAAATCACTTGCAAAGTGTGATATATTTCCTGCAGTTGTGTACTTCCAGTATCCCAAAAGTTCCCAAAGATTTTTAATTTCAGAGAAATTCCAATTTTAAATCAAAGCTGCAAGCAGCATTTATCGGGGTTCAAGTATTTAAGGCCTTTAAGCACAAATGCATAAAAAGACTAAGTTTTATTTGGCAACCATTTAACCACTGACATCATACATGGAAAAGACCATTTCCAGCCAATTTAACATAGGAAATATATGGTTTTCAAAGCTTTTTTAACAGTTATAGCGCCACCTATGGTCCGATCTCCATAAAATTGTGCATGCTTGTTTACAATGTTATTTCACATATGCTCACCAATTTTCATTAAGTTCTGAGTTTTCGTTTAGGATTTATAGGCTTTCGAGTGAATTTTGCCACGCCCATTTTCTAAATGACCGTGTTATAGCCGTCCAAATGCAAAAGTTTTAGCACTTCGTGCTTTAACCCCTAATAATGGCTCGTCCATGTTCACTTGTCGCCTGTCAATGACATAATATCCGCGTTATCCCTGGTTTCCGCTCGTACTGCCATAGTAACCATGGCAACAACTGCGTTACGTCTAGCGGCACGCTCATGGAGTTGTTTCATTCAAACATTATGGACCATGGCAAGCAGACTTTGGGACAAAAGGAGAACTAAAACGAGGATCAATATCGGCGTGGTGTTTTCAAGATCCCGCAAACTTTGACTTGACAGAGACGTCTTGCATGTACTTTATTAGACAGTTGAGCAAATGTTCAAAACCCGCATGGTGTTATCTGTTCTGACACACATTGTTAACGCACACTTTTACACTGAATGTTTGCTGCTTCAATCCAGATGAGTACGTTGTTAGGCTATTGACTGTATGTAGGGTGACCACCCGTCCCGCATTGCGTTGTACCGCACAGCATTTTCACCCCTTGTCCCGCACGTCGCATATTGAGAAAATGTCCCGCATTTTCATCAGTCTGTCGGTTTTTAATGATCATATTAAGAAAACGTGCATGCTTTCTTTTGCCTTTTTAAGAAAGCATTTTCTTTATTATTTTTGCGGCATAGTTTTTCACCTATATTTAACAGCGCTTCCTCAGAAGTAGGCTACAAATACAACCGCCTTCTTTTAAATCCTATCCAATGGTTGAAAGTAAAGGAGTAAACACGGTCACTAGTAGGTTTTGACGGCTGTCAATCAAAATGTGGAGCGGCGATTCGTTCCATGTGTTCCCTGTCAGAAAACAAATGGATAATTCGGTCAATTAAAATAAAAATTTAACAGAATTTATCAACTTGTTGCCAGCTGTGGTTGTTTTGATTCACATACTTTCTAAAAAATATGAAAGTTTTTGGTTTATAAGACATGTCAATGATCTAATGTATAATGTTTTATATTTTATTAGTTCATTATTTATTTTGTTGGATTTTAATTGGACTTGGTCAGAACTGTTTCAAAAATAGTTATCTGCATGATGCTGCTGCCTTTGGGCTCAGTGATGTTGAATTTAAATGACATGTCAAATTAAGACATGTAATGTTACATTGTGATATAATGGTGTTTTCTGGAAGGGACTAAAGAACAAAGCATTTTTATCAGCTGAAAGGCAGAATACAAATGTTTTTTTTTATTAAGTTAGATAAGCATTAAATAACAGTTTCAGGTTATGTTTTAGTGTTGGTAACATGTCCAACATTGTCCAACACAAACGTATAATCGTCCCACATTTGGTTTGTTTGATGGTGGTCACCCTACTGTATAGGGTAAATTTAGTATAGGGTGAACTTTTTGAATCTTGCTCCTGACAAATAACCCAAATTACAACAAAAAAAAAGACTAAAACTAATAAAAAATAAACTAAAACTAAGCATTTTCAAAAAATAAAAAATAAACTAGCAAACCCACTTTAAAAACTAATTAAAACTAAACTGAATTTGAAAACAAAAAGTCAAAACGAAATAAAAATAAAAACTAATGAAAAATGCAAAACTATAATAACCCTGACATAGACGGATGTAGTGCTAACTGTGTTAAGAGTTTTGGAAAATTGTTAAAAGTATTGAAAAATCTGTCATAGCAATCATAAAAAAAAACTATAGCAGTACTTCTTTTAATAAACACAAAACACTGGAGAACACATTGTGCAATGCAAGACAAAGAACTGAATAAACTGAGTGCTATATATAAACAGGCAAACAAAGGGAGCTAAATGAAACACAGGTGAACTTAATTAGTGACTAACAGACTATCATGGTTAACTTGTAGCTCAACATGAGTTCCTATAAGAGCAGCCAAAAGGAACATTCTCTCAACCCCAGGTCAGGACTGCACACGGATTAAGGGTTGTAGTATTTTTGTGACTGCAATATTCAGGCTCCACACGGATTGAGGACGACTTTTCAGCTGTACGGTAGTGCACCTTTGCTGTTTTAGGCTTGTTTTGTTTTTTCTCCATTCCATTTTCTCCATCAACTGACTTGATTTAGTACAACTAAAAAAAGTTTAGTTTAAGCAAAAGTATAGATATTGTCTTTTATTTTACCTGTCCTTGTGAAAAATATCAGAATCAAAAAATCTTAACTTTATATTTAATATTGAATAACATGTAGGCTACAACAGATCAAATTAAGTGTACTTTCAAGCACAACAAAAAGATTTTTAAAACATAATGTACTTTAAAGTACAACTCTTAGTTTGGCATTACTTTTTTTTGTTTTTTTAAAGTGTACATGTACTTAATGTCACTCCTGCCAGCAGAAGCCCTATCATGGCCACCAGAGGGCACTTCTCCCTAGACCTTTTCCATTTCCATGAACCTTTGCCTGGACTCATTTTAGTGTGATTACATTCACCTGTATGTCATTGGTTTGTATCATAGGAACTTTGGCTGGCAGGTGTGACGCTTATGAAAGTGTACGTGTGTACACTTAAGTGGCTTTTTATAATTCATCAGTGTTATTATCTGCAAGTTTTATTTATTATTATTATTATTATTATTATTATTATTGTACTTTCAAGATACTACAGATACACATCCAATAACAAGCTCATTTTTTATTTTATTATTTTCACAAGGGTACATAGCAATTCAAAAATTCAATAGTTTTCTAGACCGCAACATGGTGTCGGCCCCCATCTGGTACACATGGATTACACACGGCCCAGATGTGGGCCGGATCTGGTTGTTGTCTGGGTTCTTGTATGGTTTTTCCATTGCAAACTAATCTGGTTGTGCTATTTTTACCTAATGCAACTTCCATTCTCAAAGCTCCCTGCAACAAAGCTTTGACCTTTTATCAAAAATATTACGTTTTTAAACCAAATGGCATGATTTCACTGAATCCCCTTTTCATTGTAGGCTTTAAAGATCAACATGGAGAAAATCATCCTAATATTCCCTCTGATATTGCTGGTGCTGCATATACAAGGAGGAGAGTTCCACAAACCTCCAGTTTGTTTGCCTGCCGAAGCTCCACAGCCGGAAGTCGTGGAGTTCGACAACACCATCTATGCCACTTGTGAAGTAACTCCCAGCCCCAATTTGCCACGTAACCAGCCAAAGATCTTTGGGCAAATCCGCTTCAAGCAGGTCTTCCCCAATGGAGATTTAGAAGTGAAAATCAACCTCCGTGGTTTGCCTGCCATCGATCGTCAAGAGCGTGCCATGCACATCCATCAGTATGGAGACCTCAGTCAAGGCAGCATCACTGTTGGTCCTCATTATAATCCAAACGGCGTTGACCATCCTCATCATCCTGGAGACCTGGGCAACTTTGCTTCCGAGAAAGGAGTTATAAGGCAGTTCCTGACGCTTCCAGACGCCAAGCTCTTTGGGCCTTATTCCATTCTGGGACGTGCAGTGGTGGTTCATGAGAAGGAGGATGATCTGGGAATGGGTTCAGATGAGGAGAGTAAACTCAGTGGGAATGCTGGACCGATAATTGCTCTCGGTGTGATTGGTATTACTACTCCAAGTCTGTGGCAGAAGACTGAAGTGCCCCCCAAGAAAATATGTGGAGGAAGGCACTGAGAGTCAAAGATGAGGGAGTCGGATATGGTGGAAGGCCAGATTCAAATGGGATAATCATGATTTTCCTTGTGTATTCTTTGTATGTGTCCTACATTAAAGTATATTTCATAACCTGAACATTCCCATGTTTTTTTTTCTTGATCTTTTCAGAGGCTTTTTGGCCAAAGCTTCCAATAGTAAATGCACTCTTAAAAATAAATGTAGGGTGAATGCAGGCAAAGTGGGCTGTTTAGTTTTTTAGTACAGTTAACAGGGAATCAAAATGCAAAAAAAGTCTTGGTTTTCTTGTAAGGTGTTTAAAGCTAGAATATGTAAGATTTTTGTAATAAAATAACCAAAAATCACTTGCAAAGTGTGATATATTTCCTGCAGTTGTGTACTTCCAGTATCCCAAAAGTTCCCAAAGATTTTTAATTTCAGAGAAATTCCCATTTTAAATTAAAGCTGCAAGCAGCATTTATCGGTATTCAAGCATTTAAGGCCTTTAAGCACAAATGCATAAAAAGACATTAAGTTTTATTTGGCAACCATTTAACCACTGATGTCATACATGGAAAAGACCATTTCCAGACAATTTAACAAAGGAAATATATGGTTTTCAAAGATTTTTAACAGTTATAGCACCACCTATGGTCCGATCTCCATAAAATTGTGCATGCTTGTTTACAATGTTATTTCACATATGCTCACCAATTTTCGTTAAGTTCTGAGTTTTCGTTTAGGATTTATAGGCTTTTGAGTGAATTTTGCCACGCCCATTTTCTAAATGACCCTGTTGTAGCCGTCCAAATGTAAAAGTTCAAAAGTTTTAGCACTTTGTGCTTGAACCCCTAATAATGGCTTGTCCATGTTCACTTTCGTTCAAACATTATGGACCATGGCAAGCAGACTTTGGGACAAAAGGAGAACTAAAACGAGGATCAATATCGGCGTGGTGTTTTCGAGATGCCGTAAACTTCGACTTGACAGAGGCGTCTTGCATGTATTTTATTAGACAGTTGAGCAAATGTACATAAAACTGTCATATAGCTCAACATGATGAAATGTTAGAATATGATCTGTATGTTATTCTAATGTTGATCTAGCTTACTGCTAGTCTCATACAGACAAACAAACGCATAGAATAACATTATAACTTTCAACACACTCAAATGCAGTTTAGTGTGATAGTGTAGACCAAGTGAAACAGCGCTGCGTTACCTCACAAGTTTAATTCACCAAATAAACTGACTTGTTAACCCTTTTCCACCAAGGCAGTGCTGGTGCTGGTTCAGAGCTAGAGCCTAGTTTCAAATGGGTTCTTTGTTTTTCGACACCCAAAGTACCAGCTCTGAACCAGGAAAAGTGGTTCTTAAGTAGCACCAAAACATTGCTGGTCTAGAAGTAAGAACCGCTTGCGTCAGGGGCTGGGGGCGGGGTTACCGTGACCAACAAGACGAACAGAAACTCGTGACCGCCATTTTTCAAACAGCAGCTAATCGAGCTAATAGCAGCTTGATTGTAATCTCCGTCTATGCAAGTTACGGCGAGCTGCACAGACACGTTGGATTCGCCGTGTTTGGATGCCGATGTAGGTTCGCAAAGCCATGAGCATCAATAGTAACGCAACGACCTCCATTGGTGATGGAAGGCTTGTTCGAGATGCATCGTGCTTTGATGTCATGAGCCGATCGGTCTGCGAGAAGCCGAACCATTTCGAACAAGCCTGGTGTGTTTGTGTTTGGCGCTGCCACGCTAGCATTGCTGGGCAACATGAGATGTATACAGTGACCTTGTGGAAAGGCAAACCGGATCTTAGAGAGCTCGTCAGACGAACCAACTCCGGACTGGCAATACTGTAGCTCTGGCTCTGAACTGGCACCTGGTTCATGCTGGTGGAAAAGGGGTATTTGTGAGTATTAATTCAGCACTTGCGGGTAGATTGGTAGAATGAAATGTCCTTATTCCTTTATATCCGCCGGACTCGCATGTGGCTCTGATATCTGTCTCTCATTGGCAATGACGACAAGTTCCATAATTCCGCTTATGCGTCATCAACCTACACCTTTGTTATTGTAAGAGGTTAGCAAGCCTGGTTAGTACCTGGATGGGAGACCTCCTGAGAAAACCAGGTTGCTGCTGGAAGAGGTGTTAGTGAGGCCAGCAGGGGGTGCTCACCCATGGTCTATGTGGGACCTAACGCTCCAGTGTAGTGATCGGGACACTATACTGTCAAAGAGCACCATCCTTCCAATGAGACGTTAAACCGAGGTCCTGACTCTCTGTGGTCATTAAAAATCCCAGGATGTCCTTCGAAAAAGAGTAGGGGTGTAACCCCGGCATCCTGGCCAAATTTGCCCCTTGGCCTCTGTCCATCATGGCCTCCTAATTATCCCCATATACTGATTGGCTTCATCAGTGTCTCCTCTCCACCAGTAAGCTGGTGTGTGGTGGGCGTTCTGGCCCAATATGGCTGCCGTCGCATCATCCAGGTGGATGCTGCACATTGGTGGTGGTTGAGGATATTCCCCCTTCCATGTAAAGCGCTTTGAGTACCCAGAAAAGCGCTATATAAATGTAACGAATTATTATTATTATTATTATTAAAATGTAGATGCAGAATATAACGCTTTAAAATATGGACACAATTTAAGTTCATCTACAGTGTTTAGAGAAAACAGACAGAAAAAAAGTTTTACAATATGGTTACCATTTAAAATGTTCCTCTTATTGAATTTTTGTTAGCCTATTTGTTGTTGCATGTGTTGTAGTTCCATTTGTAATATGTTGTAGAGTTCATTAAGATATCTGTTATTCAAATTTCATAAAATTTCATGTCAACACAACATGTTCTAGTTGTTTTGAACTTTACACATGCATTGAGTGAATTGATGAGTATTACTCATCATAGCCTATCTATGTGCTTTTGGGTCTGTTAAATATGCTGTGGAATATGTTTGTGTGATGTGTTAATAAATCATGTGTTTTTAAGATCCAGGATCATTTTTGATAAATTAGGGATGGGTCACATTACCTGAAAAGAAATTTGTCTGGAGTGCATGATCTCAAAATGTTTATTGGTATATACCTTGCAAATAACACATATCAACTGTATTCAAAATGAAATATTAAAGTCGGACCTTAAAGTTAACAAAAGTAATAAAAAGAAATAAACATCTAGGTACTGTATCTATCTAAATGACAAGTGTCCCACCTTACCTGCATTCAATCTACTAAAAGGGGATTTTAACATCGATGCCATAGAAGAATCATTCCCTCAGAAATGTTTACTTCTGCCTTCAAAGACAAGTACAGTTTTTTCAGTACTTTTAACAACTTTCCTAAACTCTTAACGCACCAACACACCTACAACACACAATTGGCAAAACAGTTAATTTCATGCTCAAAATCACACACTGTAAACTAAACTCCAACACTAATTTTCTAAATACAATAATACACTATGCCTACCAAAACACTGCAAACATGCCTCAAAATCAAATCATTTTTCAAAACACTAACATATGTAACATAGCCGTCCAACAGGAAGATTTAGTCAATCATAGCACAATGTCATAAAAACACTAACATCAGATGGAATTACAGAAACTGCATTATTGTATACGTGTCAGGTCTGCCCTTATACAACAGACAGTATATTGTATTGATCATAGATTGTGTTTTGCACTGCAGTTTCTTTTGAAGCCTCTCTACATTTTTGTTTTGTTGGGTTTACTGTAGGTCTTTTGCTGCAGAAATTCAATAAAAAAAGACCCATCTCAGAGTGCTTTATAGAATGTACGGTTACCGTATACCATATGGTCATGCGATTGAAAGAAACTCAACACCTGAGTGTGTTTCCTAGATGAGAATCAGCTGTGATTTATATTATTGCATAATTGTTTCTCAGTAACAATAGGATAAAATACAGGGGATATATTTGTGTTTCAATTCACAATATAAACAGCTGTTTACCTTGACTTTAGCCTGTTAGGTTCAGAACATGGTGTTATCTGTTCTGACACACATTGTTAAAGCATCGGTAAATTTGGCAGTAAAAATCCATTGTTTGGGTCTTGTTTGAGCTTGTTTGTAAAAGAAGTTCAAGCATTTTAAATTTGTGCCAATTGTATGCATTTTGTGTTAAAGCAACGAGAAATGTGTTAATAGTATAGCTTACATAGACGGATGTAGTGCTAACTGTGTTAAGAGTTTTGGAAAATTGTTAAAAGTATTGAAAAATCTGTCATAGCAATCGTAAAAAAAAAAAAAAACCATAGCAGTACTTCTGGAGCAAAACACTGGAGAACACATTGTGCAATGCAAGACAAAGAACTGAATAAACTGAGTGCTATATATAAACAGGCAAACAAAGGGAGCTAAATGAAACACAGGTGAACTTAATTAGTGACTAACAGACTATCATGGTTAACTTGTAGCTCAACATGAGTTCCTATAAGAGCAGCCAAAAGGAACATTCTCTCAACCCCAGGTCAGGACTGCACACGGATTAAGCGTTGTAGTATTTTTGTGACTGTAATATTCAGGCTCCACACGGATTGAGGACGACTTTTCAGCTGTACGGTAGTGCACCTTTGCTGTTTTAGGCTTTTTTTTTTTTTCTCCATTCCATTTTCTCCATCAACTGACTTGATTTAGTACAACTAAAAAAAGTTTAGTTTAAGCAAAAGTATAGATATTGTCTTTTATTTTACCTGTCCTTGTGAAAAATATCAGAATCAAAAAATCTTAACTTTATATTTAATATTGAATAACATGTAGGCTACAACAGATCAAATTAAGTGTACTTTAAAGCACAACAAAAAGATTTTTAAAACATAATGTATTTTAAAGTAAAACTCTTAGTTTGGCATTACTTTGTTTTGTTTTTTTTAAAGTGTACATGTACTTAATGTCACTCCTGCCAGCAGAAGCCCTATCATGGCCACCAGAGGGCACTTCTCCCTAGACCTTTTCCATTTCCATGAACCTTTGCCTGGACTCATTTTAGTGTGATTACATCCACCTGTATGTCATTGGTTTGTATCATAGGAACTTTGTCTGGCAGGTGTGACGCTTATGAAAGTGTACGTGTGTACACTTAAGTGGCTTTTTATAATTCATCAGTGTTATTATCTGCAAGTTTTATTTATAATTATTGTACTTTCAAGATACTACAGGTACACATCCAATACCAATAAGTGCTTTTTTTTTTTTTTTTTTTTTTCACAAGGGTACATAGCAATTAAAAAATTATAGAGTTTTCTAGACAGCAACATGGTGTCGGCCCCCATCTGGTACACCTGGATTACACACGGCCCAGATGTGGGCCGGATCTGGTTGCTGTCTGGGTTCTTGTATGGTTTTTCCATTGCAAACTAATCTGGTTGTGCTATTTTTACCTAATGCAACTTCCATTCTCAAAGCTCCCTGCAACAAAGCTTTGACCTTTTATCGAAAATATTACGTTCTTAAACCAAATGGCATGATTTCACTGAATCCACTTTTCATTGTAGGCTTTAAAGTTCAACATGGAGAAAATCATCCTAATATTCCCTCTGATATTGCTGGTGCTGCATATACAAGGAGGAGAGTTCCACAAGGAGGAGTGTTTGCCTGCCGAAGCTCCACAGCCGGAAGTCGTGGAGTTCGACAACACCATCTATGCCACTTGTGAAGTAACTCCCAGCTCTAATTTGCCACGTAACCAGCCAAAGATCTTTGGGCAAATCCTCTTCAAGCAGGTCTTCCCCAATGGAGATTTAGAAGTGAAAATCAACCTCCGTGGTTTGCCTGCCATCGATCGCCAAGAGCGTGCCATGCACATCCATCAGTATGGAGACCTCAGTCAAGGCTGCATCACTGTTGGTCCTCATTATAATCCAAACGGTGTTGACCACCCTCATCATCCTGGAGACCTGGGCAACTTTGCTTCCGAGAAAGGAGTTATAAGGCAGTTCCTGACGCTTCCAGACGCCAAGCTCTTTGGGCCTTATTCCATTCTGGGACGTGCGGTGGCGGTTCATGAGAAGGAGGATGATCTGGGAATGGGTTCAGATGAGGAGAGTAAACTCAGTGGGAATGCTGGACCGATAATTGCTCTCGGTGTGATTGGTATTACTACTCCAAGTCTGTGGCAGAAGACTGAAGTGCCCCCCAAGAAAACATGTGGAGGAAGGCACTGAGAGTCAAAGATGAGGGAGTCGGATATGGTGGAAGGGCAGATTCAAATGGGATAATCATGATTTTCCTTGTGTATTCTTTGTATGTGTCCTACATTAAAGTATATTTCATAACCTGAACATTCCCATGTTTTCTTTCTTGGTCTTTTCAGAGGCTTTTTGGCCAAAGCTTCCAATAGTAAATGCACTCTTAAAAATAAATGTAGGGTGAATGCAGGCAAACTGGGCCGTTTAGTTTGATTTACTGTGCTCAATGGGTTAACACTTTCAGAGCATGACAATGGTCTTTAATTAAAGATACACTATTTCTTTAAATGATACAATGGTTTAGGTTGATGCAATATGTCACTGGAGGGTGTGGCTAGATCTCAAGGGAGGACACCCTTATTGTTCAAGGTAGACATAACCTCTGACATAAGATTTTATTTTTGAAATTATAAGGTTTCTCGCTAAATGTCAACAAATGGGTATATTATTCTGACAGTTTGTTAGTACAGTTAACAGGGAATCAAAATGCAAAAAAAGTCTTGGTTTTCTTGTAAGGTGTTTAAAGCTAGAATATGTAAGATTTTTGTAATAAAATAACCAAAAATCACTTGCAAAGTGAGATATTTCCTGCAGTTGTGTACTTGCAGTATCCCAAAAGTTCCCAAAGATTTTTAATTTCAGAGAAATTCCCATTTTAAATTAAAGCTGCAAGCAGCATTTATCGGTGTTCAAGCATTTAAGGCCTTTAAGCACAAATGCATAAAAAGACATTAAGTTTTATTTGGCAACCATTTAACCACTGACATCATACATGGAAAAGACCATTTCCAGCCAATTTAACAAAGGAAATGTATGGTTTTCAAAGATTTTTAACAGTTATAGCGCCACCTATGGTCCGATCTCCATAAAATGGTGCATGCTTGTTTACAATGGTATTTCACATATGCTCACCAATTTTCGTTAAGTTCTGAGTTTTCGTTTAGGATTTATAGGCTTTCGAGTGAATTTTGCCACGCCCATTTTCTAAATGACCCTGTTGTAGCCGTCCAAATGTAAAAGTTCAAAAGTTTTAGCACTTTGTGCTTGAACCTCTAATAATGGCTCGTCCATGTTCACTTTCGTTCAAACATTATGGACCATGGCAAGCAGACTTTGGGACAAAAGGAGAACTAAAACGAGGATCAATATCGGCGTGGTGTTTTCGAGATGCCGTAAACTTCGACTTGACAGAGGCGTCTTGCATGTACTTTATTAGACAGTTAAGCAAATGTACATAAAACTGTCATATAGCTCAACATGATGAAATGTTAGAATATGATCTGTATGTTATTCTAATGTTGATCTAGCTTACTGCTAGTCTCATACAGACAAACAAACGCATAGAATAACATTATAACTGTCAACACACTCAAATGCAGTTTAGTGTGATAGTGTAGACCAAGTGAAACAGCGCTGCGTTACCTCACAAGTTTAATTCACCAAATAAACTGACTTGTTAACCCTTTTCCACCAAGGCAGTGCTGGTGCTGGTTCAGAGCTAGTTTCAAATGGGTTCTTTGTTTTTCGACACCCAAAGTACCAGCTCTGAACCAGGAAAAGTGGTTCTTAAGTAGCACCAAAACATTGCTGGTCTAGAAGTAAGAACCGCTTGGGTCAGGGGCTGGGGGCGGGGTTACCGTGACCAACAAGACGAACAGAAACTCGTGACCGCCATTTTTCAAACAGCAGCTAATCGAGCTAATAGCAGCTTGATTGTAATCTCCGTCTATGCAAGTTACGGCGAGCTGCACAGACACGTTGGATTCGCCGTGTTTGGATGCCGATGTAGGTTCGCAAAGCCATGAGCATCAATAGTAACGCAACGACCTCCATTGTTGATGGAAGGCTTGTTCGAGATGCATCGTGCTTTGATGTCATGAGCCGATCGGTCTGCGAGAAGCCGAACCATTTCGAACAAGCCTGGTGTGTTTGTGTTTGGCGCTGCCACGCTAGCGTTGCTGGGCAACATGAGATGTATACAGTGATCTTGTGGAAAGGCAAACCGGATCTTAGAGAGCTCGTCAGACGAACCAACTCCGGACTGGCAATACTGTAGCTCTGGCTCTGAACTGGCACCTGGTTCATGCTGGTGGAAAAGGGGTATTTGTGAGTATTAATTCAGCACTTGCGGGTAGATCGGTAGAATGAAATGTCCTTATTCCTTTATATCCGCGGGACTCGCATGTGGCTCTGATATCCGTCTCTCATTGGCAATGACGACAAGTTCCATAATTCCGCTTATGCGTCATCAACCTACACCTTTGTTATTGTAAGAGGTCGGGATGGGCCAAGCTAGACTGCGCCCACCCCTGAACCAGGACCACCTCGAGGAGCGTGTCAGAGGGAAGAGTCGGAGACAGAGAATAAATTTAACAAGTTTTATTTCGAAGTAAAAGCAAATTGGAAATCCTAATCTAAAATCTTCTTCCTTGTTGCCCTCAGGGATCGAAGGTGAACGATGCAACGGCCGGGCCTCTCCCGCCCTCTTCCTCAGTGCGGACCCTGCAGTGGATGGACGGCGAACAGGTGGATGGTCAAGTAGGTCTTCCACAGGTGGGGATGCGGTTGGCAAGTGAGCGGTCCGGTAAGTCTCCTCTGGTAAGTAGGTGATTTCCGGCCTTCCTTCCTTCACAGGTGCGGAACTTGTGGCGAATGGATATCAGTCAGGTACATATACAGAGTAAATAGATGGAGGACCCACTGTATGGCGACTCCAACACGGCTCACTGTTCCCACGCTCGCCCGCAGAGGAGGAGGCAGGCACTTCTCCAGTACAGGTGGATTACAAAGATGCAGCAGTCTCGAAGTCAACAAGCTGAACGGGGCTTCTTCTGGAACAGACAGAATGAATACTTCAACAGTATACACTTCTCACAGTTGTTGCAGGGGGACGTGCACTTCTCACAATACAGATGGGTTGCAAGGCTGCAGCAGACTCAAAGTCGACAGAACGAACAGGGACTCTTCAGAGGCAGACAGAATGGATGCTTCAGACAGGACGTACAGCTCTCACGCTTTTTCTGAGGGGGATGACCACTTCTCACAGTACAGGTGGATTACAAAGATGCAGCAGACTCGAAGTCAACAAGCGGAACGGGGCTTCTTCTGGAACAGACAGAATGAGATGCTGCAGACAAGTATACAGTTCACATGCGCTGAAAGGAACGAACACTTCACAATGCAGAGGAGTTGCAGAGATACAGCAGACTCGAAGTCGACGGGCTGAACAGGGCTTCTTCCGACATAGACAGAGTGGATATTTCAGACAGAGCGTACCAGCCTTACGTTCGTGACAGAGGGACAGCCACTTCTCCCAGCACAGGTGACTATAAGGATGCAGCAGACTCAAAGTCGACAGGCTGCACGGGGCTCCTACTGGGACAGACAGAATGGATACTGCAGACAGGTATACAGTTCACATGCGCTGAAATGAACGAACACTTCTCACAATGCAGATGAGTTGCAGGGATACAGCAGACTCGAAGTCGACGGGCTGAACAGGGCTTCTTCTGACCTAGACGGAGTAGATATTTCAGACAGAGCGTGCCAGCCTTACGTTCGTGACAGAGGGACAGTCACTTCTCCCAGGACAGGTGGGCTACAAGGATACAGCAGACTCGAAGTCGAGGGCTCCTACTGAAACAGACAGAATGGATACTGCAGACAGGTATACAGTTCACATGCGCTGAAAGGAACAAACACTTCTCACAATGCAGATGAGTTGCAGGGATACAGCAGACTCGAAGTCGACAGGCCGAACAGGGCTTCTACTGAGACAGAATGGATGCTTCAGACAAAGTATACAGTTCACATACGTTGAAGGGAACGAACACTTCTCACAATGCAGATGAGTTGCAGGGATACAGCAGACTCGAAGTCGACAGGCCGAACAGGGCTTCTTCTGACACAGACAAAATAAATATTTCAGACAAAGCGTGCCAACCTCACATTCGGGGCAGAGGGACAGTCACTTCTCCCAACACAGGTGGGCTACAAGGATGCAGCAGACTCGAAGTCGACAGGCTGCACGGGGCTTTTACTGAGACAGACAGTGAACATTGCAACAGGGCATCTCCTCTCCTATTAGCGCAAACAGAGGGGTTAATTCAAATCCCAGATGATAATTCTTCAACATCCAAATAGTTAGAACAGATCAATGTCACAGAACTCTCACTATTGACAGTAGACCAGCATAACACAGGGAGAGTGCACGGCAAAAGGGAATGTACCTTCCACACACACGGCAATTCCACTTCAAGCATATAATGTGGGGGAAACGTCAATCCTAGGCACTGCAAACTCACTTCACAAAATGCAATTTAAAGCCAGCACTCACCCTTTGGTCTCTGTGCGAGGGGGCCGTGATCATCAATACTGCTGAGGATGTTTTGGGATGTTTTTCTTCACATACACAGGCAGAATTCACATCACCATTTTTAATGGAGAGGGAGATAAGAGACCAGTAATGAATCAATACAATCCACTCAGTGATATTTATGATCATGATCCAAACACTCCCAGCCACATCCAATTCAGTGTCAAATACATGCAATTACGAGACTCAGTTCTCAGTTACTTAGCTCTTCTCCAATGCAAACGGGGTATTTCACTCTCCCTCTGTTGTCCTCAAGTCTCTCATCAAGCCAACACTCTCCTCTTCATTCACCAGTACTCCAATAACTGCAACCGCCCAATAAAACGACTTCTCACGGGGGAGAAAGACCAACCACAACCGCCTCTCTCTCCTGCTTTTTATCCTCTCAAATGCTAACAGGGCTTCTTCCAAACTCTCCGAGTAAATTCCCCACACCTGTTGCCAATCTGTTGGGGTTGTCATTTCAACAGACGCACACACAGGCCCGGGGACGGAGTTTCACTCACAAGTGTCCCACCAGAAACACTGCTTCAGCGGGAATAAGTTCCACATGCTTTTTGTCACATCGTGACATTATTGTAAGAGGTTAGCAAGCCTGGTTAGTACCTGGATGGGAGACCTCCTGAGAAAACCAGGTTGCTGCTGGAAGAGGTGTTAGTGAGGCCAGCAGGGGGTGCTCACCCATGGTCTATGTGGGACCTAACGCTCCAGTGTAGTGATCGGGACACTATACTGTCAAAGAGCACCATCCTTCCAATGAGACGTGAAACCGAGGTCCTGACTCTCTGTGGTCATTAAAAATCCCAGGATGTCCTTCTAAAAAGAGTATAGGGGTGTAACCCCGGCATCCTGGCCAAATTTGCCCCTTGGCCTCTGTCCATCATGGCCTCCTAATTATCCCCATATACTGATTGGCTTCATCACTGTCTCCTCTCCACCAGTAAGCTGGTGTGTGGTGGGCGTTCTGGCCCAATATGGCTGCCGTCGCATCATCCAGGTGGATGCTGCACATTGGTGGTGGTTGAGGATATTCCCCCCTTCCATGTAAAGCGCTTTGAGTACCCAGAAAAGCGCTATATAAATGTAACGAATTATTATTATTATTATTATTAAAATGTAGATGCAGAATATAACGCTTTAAAATATGGACACAATTTAAGTTCATCTACAGTGTTTAGAGAAAACAGACAGAAAAAAAGTTTTACAATATGGTTACCATTTAAAATGTTCCTCTTATTGAATTTTTGTTAGCCTATTTGTTGTTGCATGTGTTGTAGTTCCATTTGTAATATGTTGTAGAGTTCATTAAGATATCTGATGTTCAAATTTCATAAAATTTCATGTCAACACAACATGTTCTAGTTGTTTTGAACTTTACACATGCATTGAGTGAATTGATGAGTATTACTCATCATAGCCTATCTATGTGCTTTTGGGTCTGTTAAATATGCTGTGGAATATGTTTGTGTGATGTGTTAATAAATCATGTGTTTTTAAGATCCAGGATCATTTTTGATAAATTAGGGATGGGTCACATTACCTGAAAAGAAATTTGTCTGGAGTGCATGATCTCAAAATGTTTATTGGTATATACCTTGCAAATAACACATATCAACTGTATTCAAAATGAAATATTAAAGTCGGACCTTAAAGTTAACAAAAGTAATAAAAAGAAATAAACATCTAGGTACTGTATCTATCTAAATGACAAGTGTCCCACCTTACCTGCATTCAATCTACTAAAAGGGGATTTTAACATCGATGCCATAGAAGAATCATTCCCTCAGAAATGTTTACTTCTGCCTTCAAAGACAAGTACAGTTTTTTCAGTACTTTTAACAACTTTCCTAAACTCTTAACGCACCAACACACCTACAACACACAACTGGCAAAACAGTTAATTTCATGCTCAAAATCACACACTGTAAACTAAACTCCAACACTAATTTTCTAAATACAATAATACACTATGCCTACCAAAACACTGCAAACATGTCTCAAAATCAAATCATTTTTCAAAACACTAACATATGTAACATAGCCGTCCAACAGGAAGATTTAGTCAATCATAGCACAATGTCATAAAAACATTAACATCAGATGGAATTACAGAAACTGCATTATTGTATACGTGTCAGGTCTGCCCTTATACAACAGACAGTATATTGTATTGAGCATAGATTGTGTTTTGCACTGCAGTTTCTTTTGAAGCCTCTCTACATTTTTGTTTTGCATCGGTAAATTTGGCAGTAAAAATCCATTGTTTTGGTCTTGTTTGAGCTTGTGTGTAAAAGAAGTTCAAGCATTTTAAATTTGTGTCAATTGTATGCATTTTGTGTTAAAGCAACCAGAAATGTGTTAATAGTATAGCTTACATAGACGGATGTAGTGCTAACTGTGTTAAGAGTTTTGGAAAATTGTTAAAAGTATTGAAAAATCTGTCATAGCAATCGTAAAAAAAAAAAACTATAGCAGTACTTCTGGAGCAAAACACTGGAGAACACATTGTGCAATGCAAGACAAAGAACTGAATAAACTGAGTGCTATATATAAACAGGCAAACAAAGGGAGCTAAATGAAACACAGGTGAACTTAATTAGTGACTAACAGACTATCATGGTTAACTTGTAGCTCAACATGAGTTCCTATAAGAGCAGCCAAAAGGAACATTCTCTCAACCCCAGGTCAGGACTGCACACGGATTAAGCGTTGTAGTATTTTTGTGACTGCAATATTCAGGCTCCACACGGATTGAGGATGACTTTTCAGCTGTACGGTAGTGCACCTTTGCTGTTTTAGGCTTTTTTTTTTTTTCTCCATTCCATTTTCTCCATCAACTGACTTGATTTAGTACAACTAAAAAAAGTTTAGTTTAAGCAAAAGTATAGATATTGTCTTTTATTTTACCTGTCCTTGTGAAAAATATCAGAATCAAAAAATCTTTACTTTATATTTAATATTGAATAACATGTAGGCTACAACAGATCAAATTAAGTGTACTTTAAAGCACAACAAAAAGATTTTTAAAACATAATGTATTTTAAAGTAAAACTCTTAGTTTGGCATTATTTGTTTTTTTTAAGTGTACATGTACTTAATGTCACTCCTGCCAGCAGAAGCCCTATCATGGCCACCAGAGGGCACTTCTCCCTAGACCTTTTCCATTTCCATGAACCTTTGCCTGGACTCATTTTAGTGTGATTACATCCACCTGTATGTCATTGGTTTGTATCATAGGAACTTTGGCTGGCAGGTGTGACGCTTCTGAAAGTGTACGTGTGTACACTTAAGTGGCTTTTTATAATTCATCAGTGTTATTATCTGCAAGTTTTATTTATTATTATTATTATTATTATTATTATTATTATTGTACTTTCAAGATACTACAGGTACACATCCAATACCAATAAGCTAATTTTTTATTTTATTATTTTCACAAGGGTACATAGCAATTCAAAAATTATAGAGTTTTCTTGACAGCAACATGGTGTCGGCCCCCATCTGGTACACCTGGATCACACACGGCCCAGATGTGGGCCGGATCTGGTTGCTGTCTGGGTTCTTGTATGGTTTTCCGTTGCAAACTAATCTGGTTGTGCTATTTTTACCTAATGCAACTTCCATTCTCAAAGCTCCCTGCAACAAAGCTTTGACCCTTTATCAAAAATATTACGTTCTTAAACCAAATGGCATGATTTCACTGAATCCACTTTTCATTGTAGGCTTTAAAGATCAACATGGAGAAAATCATCCTAATATTCCCTCTGATATTGCTGGTGCTGCATATACAAGGAGGAGAGTTCCACAAACCTCCAGTTTGTTTGCCTGCCGAAGCTCCACAGCCGGAAGTCGTGGAGTTCGACAACACCATCTATGCCACTTGTGAAGTAACTCCCAGCCCCAATTTGCCACGTAACCAGCCAAAGATCTTTGGGCAAATCCTCTTCAAGCAGGTCTTCCCCAATGGAGATTTAGAAGTGAAAATCAACCTCCGTGGTTTGCCTGCCATCGATCGTCAAGAGCGTGCCATGCACATCCATCAGTATGGAGACCTCAGTCAAGGCAGCATCACTGTTGGTCCTCATTATAATCCAAAGGGCGTTGACCACCCTCATCATCCTGGAGACCTGGGCAACTTTGCTTCCGAGAAAGGAGTTATAAGGCAGTTCCTGACGCTTCCAGACGCCAAGCTCTTTGGGCCTTATTCCATTCTGGGACGTGCGGTGGCGGTTCATGAGAAGGAGGATGATCTGGGAATGGGTTCAGATGAGGAGAGTAAACTCAGTGGGAATGCTGGACCGATAATTGCTCTCGGTGTGATTGGTATTACTACTCCAAGTCTGTGGCATAAGACTGAAGTGCCCCCCAAGAAAATATGTGGAGGAAGGCACTGAGAGTCAAAGATGAGGGAGTCGGATATGGTGGAAGGCCAGATTCAAGTGGGATAATCATGATTTTCCTTGTGTATTCTTTGTATGTGTCCTACATTAAAGTATATTTCATAACCTGAACATTCCCATGTTTTTTTTTCTTGGTCTTTTCAGAGGCTTTTTGGCCAAAGCTTCCAATAGTAAATGCACTCTTAAAAATAAATGTAGGGTGAATGCAGGCAAAGTGGGCTGTTTAGTTTGATTTACTGTGCTCAATGGGTTAACGCTTTCAGAGCATGACAATGGCCTTTAATTAAAGATACACTATTTCTTTAAATGATACAATGGTTTAGGTTGATGCAATATGACACTGGAGGGTGTGGCTAGATCTCAAGGGAGGACACCCTTATTGTTCAAGGTAGACATAACCTCTGACATAAGATTTTATTTTTGAAATGATAAGGTTTCTCGCTAATTGTCAACAAATGGGTATATTATTCTGATAGTTTGTTAGTACAGTTAACAGGGAATCAAAATGCAAAAAAATTTCTTGGTTTTCTTGTAAGGTGTTTAAAGCTAGAATATGTAAGATTTTTGTAATAACCAAAAATCACTTGCAAAGTGTGTTATATTTCCTGCAGTTGTGTACTTCCAGTATCCCAAAAGTTCCCGAAGATTTTTAATTTCAGAGAAATTCCCATTTTAAATCAAAGCTGCAAGCAGCATTTATCGGGGTTCAAGTATTTAAGGCCTTTAAGCACAAATGCATAAAAAGACTAAGTTTTATTTGGCAACCATTTAACCACTGACATCATACATGGAAAATACCATTTCCAGCCAATTTAACATAGGAAATATATGGTTTTCAAAGCTTTTTTAACAGTTATAGCGCCACCTATGGTCCGATCTCCATAAAATTGTGCATGCTTGTTTACAATGTTATTTCACATATGCTCACCAATTTTCATTAAGTTCTGAGTTTTCGTTTAGGATTTATAGGCTTTCGAGTGAATTTTGCCACGCCCATTTTCTAAATGACCGTGTTATAGCCGTCCAAATGCAAAAGTTTTAGCACTTCGTGCTTTAACCCCTAATAATGGCTCGTCCATGTTCACTTGTCGCCTGTCAATGACATAATATCCGCGTTATCCCTGGTTTCCGCTCGTACTGCCATAGTAACCATGGCAACAACTGCGTTACGTCTAGCGGCACGCTCATGGAGTTGTTTCATTTAAACATTATGGACCATGGCAAGCAGACTTTGGGACAAAAGGAGAACTAAAACGAGGATCAATATCGGCGTGGTGTTTTCAAGATGCCGCAAACTTTGACTTGACAGAGACGTCTTGCATGTACTTTATTAGACAGTTGAGCAAATGTTCAAAACCCGCATGGTGTTATCTGTTCTGACACACATTGTTAACGCACACTTTTACACTGAATGTTTGCTGCTTCAATCCAGATGAGTACGTTGTTAGGCTATTGACTGTATGTAGGGTGACCACCCGTCCCGCATTGCGTTGTACCGCACAGCATTTTCACCCCTTGTCCCGCACGTCGCATATTGAGAAAATGTCCCGCATTTTCATCAGTCTGTCGGTTTTTAATGATCATATTAAGAAAACGTGAATGCTTTCTTTTGCCTTTTTAAGAAAGCATTTTCTTTATTATTTTTGCGGCATAGTTTTTCACCTATATTTAACAGCGCTTCCTCAGAAGTAGGCTACAAATACAACCGCCTTCTTTTAAATCCTATCCAATGGTTGAAAGTAAAGGAGTAAACACGGTCACTAGTAGGTTTTGACGGCTGTCAATCAAAATGTGGAGCGGTGATTCGTTCCATGTGTTCCCTGTCAGAAAACAAATGGATAATTCGGTCAATTAAAATAAAAATTTAACAGAATTTATCAACTTGTTGCCAGCTGTGGTTGTTTTGATTCACATACTTTCTAAAAAATATGAAAGTTTTTGGTTTATAAGACATGTCTTATAGATCTAATTTCATGTTTTATATTTTATTAGTTCATTATTTATTTTGTTGGATTTTAATTGGACTTGGTCAGAACTGTTTCAAAAATAGTTATCTGCATGATGCTGCTGCCTTTGGGCTCAGTGATGTTGAATTTAAATGACATGTCAAATTAAGACATGTAATGTTACATTGTGATATAATGGTGTTTTCTGGAAGGGACTAAAGAACAAAGCATTTTTATCAGCTGAAAGGCAGAATACAAATGTTTTTTTTTATTAAGTTAGATAAGCATTAAATAACAGTTTCAGGTTATGTTTTAGTGTTGGTAACATGTCCAACATTGCCCCACACAAACGTATAATCGTCCCACATTTGGTTTGTTTGATGGTGGTCACCCTACTGTATAGGGTAAATTTAGTATAGGGTGAACTTTTTGAATCTTGTTCCTGACAAATAACCCAAATTACAACAAAAAAAAGACTAAAACTAACACTAAAACTAATAAAAAATAAACTAAAACTAAGCATTTTCAAAAAATAAAAAATAAACTAGCAAACCCACTTTAAAAACTAATTAAAACTAAACTGAATTTGAAAACAAAAAGTCAAAACGAAATAAAAATAAAAACTAATGAAAAATGCAAAACTATAATAACCCTGACATAGACGGATGTAGTGCTAACTGTGTTAAGAGTTTTGGAAAATTGTTAAAAGTATTGAAAAATCTGTCATAGCAATCATAAAAAAAAACTATAGCAGTACTTCTTTTAATAAACACAAAACACTGGAGAACACATTGTGCAATGCAAGACAAAGAACTGAATAAACTGAGTGCTATATATAAACAGGCAAACAAAGGGAGCTAAATGAAACACAGGTGAACTTAATTAGTGACTAACAGACTATCATGGTTAACTTGTAGCTCAACATGAGTTCCTATAAGAGCAGCCAAAAGGAACATTCTCTCAACCCCAGGTCAGGACTGCACACGGATTAAGCGTTGTAGTATTTTTGTGACTGTAATATTCAGGCTCCACACGGATTGAGGACGACTTTTCAGCTGTACGGTAGTGCACCTTTGCTGTTTTAGGCTTGTTTTGTTTTTTCTCCATTCCATTTTCTCCATCAACTGACTTGATTTAGTACAACTAAAAAAAGTTTAGTTTAAGCAAAAGTATAGATATTGTCTTTTATTTTACCTGTCCTTGTGAAAAATATCAGAATCAAAAAATCTTAACTTTATATTTAATATTGAATAACATGTAGGCTACAACAGATCAAATTAAGTGTACTTTAAAGCACAACAAAAAGATTTTTAAAACATAATGTACTTTAAAGTAAAACTCTTAGTTTGGCATTACTTTGTTTTGTTTTTTTAAAGTGTACATGTACTTAATGTCACTCCTGCCAGCAGAAGCCCTATCATGGCCACCAGAGGGCACTTCTCCCTAGACCTTTTCCATTTCCATGAACCTTTGCCTGGACTCATTTTAGTGTGATTACATCCACCTGTATGTCATTGGTTTGTATCATAGGAACTTTGACTGGCAGGTGTGACGCTTCTGAAAGTGTACGTGTGTACACTTAAGTGGCTTTTTATAATTCATCAGTGTTATTATCTGCAAGTTTTTATTATTATTATTGTACTTTCAAGATACTACAGATACACATCCAATACCAACAAGCTAATTTTTTATTTTATTATTTTCACAAGGGTACATAGCAATTCAATAATTCAAGAGTTTTCTTGACCGCAACATGGTGTTGGCCCCCATCTGGTACACCTGGATTATACACGGCCCAGATGTGGGCCGGATCTGGTTGCTGTCTGGGTTCTTGTATGGTTTTCCGTTGCAAACTAATCTGGTTGTGCTATTTTTACCTAATGCAACTTCCATTCTCAAAGCTCCCTGCAACAAAGCTTTGACCTTTTATCAAAAATATTACGTTCTTAAACCAAATGGCATGATTTCACTGAATCCACTTTTCATTGTAGGCTTTAAAGATCAACATGGAGAAAATCATCCTAATATTCCCTCTGATATTGCTGGTGCTGCATATACAAGGAGGAGAGTTCCACAAGGAGGAGTGTTTGCCTGCCGAAGCTCCACAGCCGGAAGTCGTGGAGTTCGACAACACCATCTATGCCACTTGTGAAGTAACTCCCAGCCCCAATTTGCCACGTAACCAGCCAAAGATCTTTGGGCAAATCCTCTTCAAGCAGGTCTTCCCCAATGGAGATTTAGAAGTGAAAATCAACCTCCGTGGTTTGCCTGCCATCGATCGTCAAGAGCGTGCCATGCACATCCATCAGTATGGAGACCTCAGTCAAGGCAGCATCACTGTTGGTCCTCATTATAATCCAAACGGCGTTGACCACCCTCATCATCCTGGAGACCTGGGCAACTTTGCTTCCGAGAAAGGAGTTATAAGGCAGTTCCTGACGCTTCCAGACGCCAAGCTCTTTGGGCCTTATTCCATTCTGGGACGTGCGGTGGCGGTTCATGAGAAGGAGGATGATCTGGGAATGGGTTCAGATGAGGAGAGTAAACTCAGTGGGAATGCTGGACCGATAATTGCTCTCGGTGTGATTGGTATTACTACTCCAAGTCTGTGGCAGAAGACTGAAGTGCCCCCCAAGAAAATATGTGGAGGAAGGCACTGAGAGTCAAAGATGAGGGAGTCGGATATGGTGGAAGGGCAGATTCAAATGGGATAATCATGATTTTCCTTGTGTATTCTTTGTATGTGTCCTACATTAAAGTATATTTCATTACCTGAACATTCCCATGTTTTTCTTGGTCTTTTCAGAGGCTTTTTGGCCAAAGCTTCCAATAGTAAATGCACTCCTAAAAATAAATGTAGGGTGAATGCAGGCAAAGCGGGCCGTTTAGTTTGATTTACTGTGCTCAATGGGTTAACACTTTCAGAGCATGACAATGGCCTTTAATTAAAGATACACTATTTCTTTAAATGATACAATGGTTTTGGTTGATGCAATATGACACTGGAGGGTGTGGCTAGATCTCAAGGGAGGACACCCTTATTGTTCAAGGTAGACATAACCTCTGACATAAGATTTTATTTTTGAAATTATAAGGTTTCTCGCTAAATGTCAACAAATGGGTATATTATTCTGACAGTTTGTTAGTATAGTTAACAGGGAATCAAAATGCAAAAAAATTTCTTGGTTTTCTTGTAAGGTGTTTAAAGCTAGAATATGTAAGATTTTTGTAATAAAATAACCAAAAATCACTTGCAAAGTGTGATATATTTCCTGCAGTTGTGTACTTCCAGTATCCCAAAAGTTCCCAAAGATTTTTAATTTCAGAGAAATTCCAATTTTAAATCAAAGCTGCAAGCAGCATTTATCGGTGTTCAAGCATTTAAGGCCTTTAAGCAGAAATGCATAAAAAGACTAAGTTTTATTTGGCAACCATTTAACCACTGACGTCATACATGGAAAAGACCATTTCCAGCCAATTTAACAGGAAATATATGTTTTTTAACAGTTATAGCGCCACCTATGGCCTGATCTCCATAAAATTGTGCATGCTTGTTTACAATGTTATTTCACATATGCTCACCAATTTTCATTAAGTTCTGAGTTTTCGTTTAGGATTTATAGGCTTTCGAGTGAATTTTGCCACGCCCATTTTCTAAGTGACCGTGTTATAGCCGTCCAAATGCAAAAGTTTTAGCACTTCGTGCTTTAACCCCTAATAATGGCTCGTCCATGTTCACTTGTCGCCTGTCAATGACAATATCCGCGTTATCCCTGGTTTCCGCTCGTACTGCCATAGTAACCATGGCGACAACTGCGTTACGTCTAGCGGCACGCTCATGGAGTTGTTTCATTCAAACATTATGGACCATGGCAAGCAGACTTTGGGACAAAAGGAGAACTAAAACGAGGATCAATATCGGCGTGGTGTTTTCAAGATGCCGCAAACTTTGACTTGACAGAGACGTCTTGCATGTACTTTATTAGACAGTTGAGCAAATGTTCAAAACCCGCATGGTGTTATCTGTTCTGACACACATTGTTAACGCACACTTTTACACTGAATGTTTGCTGCTTCAATCCAGATGAGTACGTTGTTAGGCTATTGACTGTATGTAGGGTGACCACCCGTCCCGCATTGCGTTGTACCGCACAGCATTTTCACCCCTTGTCCCGCATATTGAGAAAATGTCCCGCATTTTCATCAGTCTGTCGGTTTTTAATAATCATATTAAGAAAACGTGCATGCTTTCTTTTGCCTTTTTAAGAAAGCATTTTCTTTATTATTTTTGCGGCATAGTTTTTCACCTATATTTAACAGCGCTTCCTCAGAAGTAGGCTACAAATACAACCGCCTTCTTTTAAATCCTATCCAATGGTTGAAAGTAAAGGAGTAAACACGGTCACTAGTAGGTTTTGACGGCTGTCAATCAAATGTGGAGCGGTGATTCGTTCCATGTGTTCCCTGTCAGAAAACAAATGGATAATTCGGTCAATTAAAATACAAATTTAACAGAATTTATCAACTTGTTGCCAGCTGTGGTTGTTTTGATTCACATACTTTCTAAAAAATATGAAAGATTTTGGTTTATAAGACATTTCAATGATCTAATTTCATGTTTTATATTTTATTAGTTCATTATTTATTTTGTTGGATTTTAATTGGACTTGGTCAGAACTGTTTCAAAAATAGTTATCTGCATGATGCTGCTGCCTTTGGGCTCAGTGATGTTGAATTTAAATGACATGTCAAATTAAGACATGTAATGTTACATTGTGATATAATGGTGTTTTCTGGAAGGGACTAAAGAACAAAGCATTTTTATCAGCTGAAAGGCAGAATACAAATGTTTTTTTTATTAAGTTAGATAAGCATTCAATAACAGTTTCAGGTTATGTTTTAGTGTTGGTAACATGTCCAACATTGTCCAACACAAACGTATAATCGTCCCACATTTGGTTTGTTTGATGGTGGTCACCCTACTGTATAGGGTAAATTTAGTATAGGGTGATCTTTTTGAATCTTGCTCCTGACAAATAACCCAAATTACAAAAAAAAAAAGACTAAAACTAATAAAAACTAAACTAAAACTAAGCATTTTCAAAAAATAAACTAGCAAACCCACTTTAAAAACTAATTAAAACTAAACTGAATTTGAAAACAAAAAGTCAAAACGAAATAAAAATAAAAACTAATGAAAAATGCAAAACTATAATAACCCTGACATAGACGGATGTAGTGCTAACTGTGTTAAGAGTTTTGGAAAATTGTTAAAAGTATTGAAAAATCTGTCATAGCAATCGTAAAAAAAAAACTATAGCAGTACTTCTTTTAATAAACACAAAACACTGGAGAACACATTGTGCAATGCAAGACAAAGAACTGAATAAACTGAGTGCTATATATAAACAGGCAAACAAAGGGAGCTAAATGAAACACAGGTGAACTTAATTAGTGACTAACAGACTATCATGGTTAACTTGTAGCTCAACATGAGTTCCTATAAGAGCAGCCAAAAGGAACATTCTCTCAACCCCAGATCAAGACTGCACACGGATTAAGCGTTGTAGTATTTTTGTGACTGCAATATTCAGGCTCCACACGGATTGAGGACGACTTTTCAGCTGTACGGTAGTGCACCTTTGCTGTTTTAGGCTTTTTTTTTTTTTTCATTTTTTTTTTTCATTTTCTCCATCAACTGACTTGATTTAGTACAACTAAAAAAAGTTTAGTTTAAGCAAAAGTATAGATTTTGTCTTTTATTTTACCTGTCCTTGTGAAAAATATCAGAATCAAAAAATCTAAACTTTATATTTAATATTGAATAACATGTAGGCTACAACAGATCAAATTAAGTGTACTTTAAAGCACAACAAAAAGATTTTTAAAACATAATGTACTTTAAAGTAAAACTCTTAGTTTGGCATTACTTTGTTTTGTTTTTTTAAAGTGTACATGTACTTAATGACACTCCTGCCAGCAGAAGCCCTATCATGGCCACCAGAGGGCACTTCTCCCTAGACCTTTTCCATTTCCATGAACCTTTGCCTGGACTCATTTTAGTGTGATTACATCCACCTGTATGTCATTGGTTTGTATCATAGGAACTTTGGCTGGCAGGTGTGACGCTTCTGAAAGTGTACGTGTGTACACTTAAGTGGCTTTTTATAATTCATCAGTGTTATTATCTGCAAGTTTTATTTATTATTATTATTATTATTATTATTATTATTATTATTGTACTTTCAAGATACTACAGGTACACATCCAATACCAATAAGCACATTTTTTTTATTTTATTATTTTCACAAGGGTACATAGCAATTCAAAAATTATAGTTTTCTAGACCGCAACATGGTGTCGGCCCCCATCTGGTACACCTGGATTACACACGGCCCAGATGTGTGCCGGATCTGGTTGCTGTCTGGGTTCTTGTATGGTTTTCCGTTGCAAACTAATCTGGTTGTGCTATTTTTACCTAATGCAACTTCCATTCTCAAAGCTCCCTGCAACAAAGCTTTGACCTTTTATCTAAAATATTACGTTCTTAAACCAAATGGCATGATTTCACTGAATCCACTTTTCATTGTAGGCTTTAAAGATCAACATGGAGAAAATCATCCTCATATTCCCTCTGATATTGCTGGTGCTGCATATACAAGGAGGAGAGTTCCACAAACCTCCAGTTTGTTTGCCTGCCGAAGCTCCACAGCCGGAAGTCGTGGAGTTCGACAACACCATCTATGCCACTTGTGAAGTAACTCCCAGCCCAAATTTGCCACGTAACCAGCCAAAGATCTTTGGGCAAATCCTCTTCAAGCAGGTCTTCCCCAATGGAGATTTAGAAGTGAAAATCAACCTCCGTGGTTTGCCTGCCATCGATCGTCAAGAGCGTGCCATGCACATCCATCAGTATGGAGACCTCAGTCAAGGCAGCATCACTGTTGGTCCTCATTATAATCCAAACGGCGTTGACCACCCTCATCATCCTGGAGACCTGGGCAACTTTGCTTCTGAGAAAGGAGTTATAAGGCAGTTCCTGACGCTTCCAGACGCCAAGCTCTTTGGGCCTTATTCCATTCTGGGACGTGCGGTGGTGGTTCATGAGAAGGAGGATGATCTGGGAATGGGTTCAGATGAGGAGAGTAAACTCAGTGGGAATGCTGGACCGATAATTGCTCTCGGTGTGATTGGTATTACTACTCCAAGTCTGTGGCAGAAGACTGAAGTGCCCCCCAAGAAAACATGTGGAGGAAGGCACTGAGAGTCGAAGATGAGGGAGTCGGATATGGTGGAAGGGCTGATTCAAATGGGATAATCATGATTTTCCTTGTGTATTCTTTGTATGTGTCCTACATTAAAGTATATTTCATAACCTGAACATTCCCATGTTTTTTTTTCTTGGTCTTTTCAGAGGCTTTTTGGCCAAAGCTTCCAATAGTAAATGCACTCTTAAAAATAAATGTAGGGTGAATGCAGGCAAAGTGGGCTGTTTAGTTTGATTTACTGTGCTCAATGGGTTAACACTTTCAGAGCATGACAATGGCCTTTAATTAAAGATACACTATTTCTTTAAATGATATAATGGTTTAGGTTGATGCAATATGACACTGGAGGGTGTGGCTAGATCTCAAGGGAGGACACCTTTATTGCTCAAGGTAGACATAACCTGTGACATAAGATTTTATTTTTGAAATTATAAGGTTTCTCGCTAAATGTCAACAAATGGGTATATTATTCTGACAGTTTGTTAGTATAGTTAACAGGGAATCAAAATGCAAAAAAAATGTCTTGGTTTTCTTGTAAGGTGTTTAAAGCTAGAATATGTAAGATTTTTGTAATAAAATAACCAAAAATCACTTGCAAAGTGTGATATATTTCCTGCAGTTGTGTACTTCCAGTATCCCAAAAGTTCCCAAAGATTTTTAATTTCAGAGAAATTCCCATTTTAAATTAAAGCTGCAAGCAGCATTTATCGGTGTTCAAGCATTTTAGGCCTTTAAGCACAAATGCATAAAAAGACATTAAGTTTTATTTGGCAACCATTTAACCACTGACATCATACATGGAAAAGACCATTTCCAGCCAATTTAACAAAGGAAATCTATGGTTTTCAAAGCTTTTTAACAGTTATAGCGCCACCTATTGTCTGATCTCCATAAAATTGTGCATGCTTGTTTACAATGTTATTTCACATATGCTCACCAATTTTCATTAAGTTCTGAGTTTTCGTTTAGGATTTATAGGCTGTCGAGTGAATTTTGCCACGCCCATTTTCTAAATGACCGTGTTATAGCCGTCCAAATGTAAAAGTCCAAAAGTTTTAGCACTTTGTGCTTGAACCCCTAATAATGGCTCTTTCTAATAGATATCTAATAGATTTAGTCAATCATAGCACAATGTCATAAAAACACTAACATCAGATGGAATTACAGAAACTGCATTATTGTATTCGTGTCAGGTCTGCCCTTATACAACAGACAGTATATTGTATTGATCATAGATTGTGTTTTGCTCTGCAGTTTCTTTTGAAGCCTCTCTACATTTTTGTTTTGTTAACATTTACATTTAGTTTCTGTCAACATAAAACAAATTAATATTTTCGTTTTAACCCTGGTACGTGTTTAAGGCGCTGGTGCAAAAGAACACAGGAACAAAGGTAGTTTAAATTGAAGAAAAATAGTACATTTATTCACAATATGATAACTCAAAGAAAGAGAGAGAGAGAGAGAGCGAGAGAGAGAGAGAGAGAGAGAGAGAGAGAGAGAGAGAGAGAGAGAGAGAGAGAGAGAAACAAAAATACCGTACACAGGGAGAAGGAACCTGAGCGGGGCTAAATCAAAGAAAGAAATAAAACAAAACCCACAATATAACCATCTCCCCTTCCCAATAAGCTACTAATTCAAAAAAAAAAAAAAAAACATCTTCAGCATTCAACATGCCCTACTTAAACTACTTAAAACTCAAAACATACAATGGTGGCACCCGCTCCTTACCTAATGGTTTTAGCAACGTGTTTCCCTAGAGATGTTGCAAAAAATGGAAGTCGCGTGACACACTTCCCTGGTCACTACTCCCTGGTCGGCTGTAAACCAATATAAAGAAAACATAAAGACTTCAAGTTTTTACATGCTTTGAAAAACAACAAATCACTGAGAGAAAACAAACTGTTGGTTAAAACAATTGAAAAGATTAAACAAAGAATCAACCCATTCAGGTGTAACCGTCGAAATGATGACTGACAGCCAACAGCACCGCCCTAAGACAGCCAACAGCACCGCCCTAGAGGAGAAAGAGAAAGTAAAATAAAAAAAACAACATCCTCTGAGCACGTAACAGATAGTCATGTGCATTTGATCTACAGATGGTGGACAACCAGAATGCCTATTACCGCCACGCCAGCCGAAAATAAACCAGCTGCATTTCAAAGTCATCCCCGAAATGACCGCCAGGTGGCGCAAAGGGACATTGTGCAAAACAGCAGCAATTGCCGTATTTTAAAATGTAAGTGGGTTAAATATAAAACCCTGAGCCTAATAGGCATATTTTTCATATATATAAATTGGCCTATTAGGCTACAACAGAATAGAACCAAAGATAGAATCAATTTTAGAACTGAAAAAATAGAATCAAAAGTTAAAAATAGAGACGATATTAGGAGCAATGACGCTGAATATTTTTACTATTCTATTGAGGAATTAGATACGGTAGGCTAAATGAAGAGCTCTCGTGAGCGATACAATTGCATAGTAATTTATAGTGATTTCAAAAGCAGTCCTTAAAAAAAAAAAAACATGGAGTAGTGTGGCATAATTTTTGAGAGATTACGCGGAACGCGTTTTAGTTAAGATCCTGGTTTCAATGCCCTTAATGTATATAGGCTAGGCTACTGCTTTAAAAAAATGTCACAACGCGTTTTGAGATTGTTTTGAATTAAACATTGAAGTTTAAAATGTAGTGTTTTGGCACACCAGGCCGAGTGGCGTACGCATTGTTCAAAAATCAGGTTTTATTCGGGCATGTTGAATTGGCGTTAGAATTTTTTTTTAGATTTATTAGATTTAGATTTTAGATTTCGTTAGATTTATTTTCTCATAACAGCTAAAATAACTTAATATATGCCTTGTCTTAATATGACCTACTTAATATAGGCAATAGACATATAATAGCCTATATAATAAATTAGCAAAACTTGGCCACTAAATATTTAATTTTCAATTATTTTAATTATCACAATTAAAGTTTTAATTTTATTAAATTGAACAAGCGCAACAATCAGCATTTAATCAAATATTCTAAAAGATGTATTATTAATAATAATGTTATTTCAACATAATATTTCGTTTTTTCGGCATAATATGTGTGCATGCAACAAGCAAGATGTGCATTTGTAAATCCGGTGATGCGTGCATTGATTTTTATCAATAAACTAGTGTTTTCTGACAGTGTTGACTGCAAAGATAAAGTTGACGATCACCATATTTGTAGTGAACGCACCTAGAGAGAAATGCACATAAAGACATAATCAGAGAGTAGCCTTTTTCTTTTCGTTTTGAATTATTTTGTTTGAAGACATTTCAAGCTTTGTGTATTTGATGTATTTATCATGTCTGTGTGAGGCATACGCTGAGTTTCGTTAAGTTAGGAGGATGAGATGCGCTCCAGCTGACGTGCAATGCAAGTGACCGCGCGGGCGCCTCCATGATTAGTGTCTGTTATATTTGCTTCTCTTACTTATTAAATCCAGGCAATTGGTTGATGAAAAATTGATTAAAATTAAGATACAATTTATAGAAAACGAAATTCACTTTAAAGAAAGGTTTTCTACTAAACAAAACTTAATGAAGTGGTCAAAATCATGTCTGACCCACTCCATATCCATCTCTCGATATAGTGCATCCAATCTTACTCGTGCTGTTCACTTTTCATAGATGGAAAAAAAATAACATTATAATATTTTAACAAATATGATACTAAATGAGATTATTTAATGGCTACAACAGTATAGTAGGCCTATAGAATCTATTTGTACAAATTGCTGCACATTAATTTAATTAAATGAAACCTTGTAACGAATTCACATTGTAGGGTAGACTGTGTACAGTTGAGACACCTTAAAGGGATAGTTCACTTTGAAATTAATTTTTGATATGTTTTAGCTTACCTCAAGGGCATCCAAGATGTAGGTGTCTTTGTTTCCGCAGTAGTTTCAATTTTGATATTTTTAGGTCAAACCGTTCTTGTCTGTCAGTCATATAATGCAGGTCTATGGTCACTGTCTCAAAACTCAAGCACAGAGTCCAAATTAAAACAATTCCCCACGTCCAAATGAAACAATTCCCCATCATAAGTACACATTGATGGCCTAAGACACGAAACGAGCGGTTTGTGTGAGAAAACGAACAGTATTTATATCGTTGTTATCTCTTGAAAACAGCACACGTCTAAATGATCTGACGGCGCGGGCGGGTATAGATATATACATAGATGTCGCCTTGGCTACTTCAGTTCATTGGAACGAAACCGTAGCCAAGCGACATCTAGTGTATATATCGGGCGGGTATAGATGTATACACTAGATGTCGCCTTCGCTACTGCAGTTCATTGGAACGAAACCGTAGCCAAGGCGACATCTATGTATATATCTATACCCGCCCGCGCCGTCAGATCATTTGGACGTGTGCTGTTTTCAAGAGATAACAACGATATAAATACTGTTCGTTTTCTCACACAAACTGCTCGTTTCGTGTCTTAGGCCATCAATGTGTACTTATGATGGGGAATTGTTTCATTTGGACGTGGGGAATTGTTTTAATTTGGACTCTGTGCTTGAGTTTTGAGACAGTGACCATAGACCTGCATTATATGACTGACAGACAAGAACGGTTTGACCTAAAAATATCAAAATTGAAACTACTGCGGAAACAAAGACACCTACATCTTGGATGCCCTTGAGGTAAGCTAAAACATATCAAAAATTAATTTCAAAGTGAACTATCCCTTTAAATAACTTGCGTTCGCAGCAAGCACAAGTATTGTGATATAGAGACCAGACCTCTTGGAACTTTAATTGAATACATAGCGTTGGTAAAGCACACTGCAATTACATCCCTACAAATTTATTAGGCCCTACTGAAAATAAATGTATAGAATTTAAGCAAAGTAGCCTAAATGTTAAGACTGTAAGCCCTTTGCTTTTTTACGTAGCCTATAAAGGACTCTTATAGCCGACTTTGTGTTAATTTAATTTGTAGAGGATTTTTTTTAACTCAAACATTAACACTGAAATAAATGAAACTAAATTATTGTACATTTTTTGGCACACCACGACGAGTGGCGCTATGCATTGTTTTAAAGCCAGGTTTTATTCTGGCATGTTGAATTAGTGTTCGACAAACGCGGCGGCGCGTTCATTTGAATGAAGAGCGCTTCTCGCTCACACACACTGGAACGTTAGGCCATGTCGCAACGAGTGAATCGTGGCCGAGTGGTTGAACTTACGTTACGATCATTTAGATGACACGGGTTCGAATCCCGAACTAATTTGGACTACTGATATTTTTATATTAACCTATTAATTCATTTTATAGTCTATTGTTGATGCAGAGAGATTTGTCTAGTTTTAAAACATAGTTTTTTGCTTACAGCCTATTTACAAAATAAAATCACCATGCATTTCCATTTTACACTAAGGAACAAATATCCAAAATATCCAGCGCGAGAGAGGCAAAGAAAAACGCTTGTTCTTAATTTATGTTGCTTTGAACTTTTTTCGTTTTGTGCCGTTTTAATTTTTTAATTTAGCTGCAATTTCTTTGACAATAGAAATTTAAAATGTTGCAAGAATAAGATTCTGTGTTTCTTATTTTGCATCACAAAGGGAATAAACTCTATTGATGCAACCCTGTTTAAATAAATAAACTGTCCCGACACTTTATTCATACCTTGAAATGTGCGATGGGTTTTCATGTCATCATGTCATCTTCGTCCGCTTATCCAGGGCCGGGTCGCGGGGGCAGCAGTCTAAGCAGAGATGCCCAGACTCCCCTCTCCCTAGACACTTCCTCCAGCTCTTCCGGGGGAACACCGAGGCGTTCCCAGGCCAGCCGGGAGACATAGTCTCTCCAGCGTGTCCTAGGTCTTCCCCGGGGTCTCCTCCCAGTGGGACGCGCCCGGAACACCTTCCCAGGAAGGCGTCCAGGAGGCATCCGGAACAGATGCCCGAAAGCATCTTTTGCAGCGATTTTTGTGTGATCATATCAGTGAACACCCCTGACCACTCGGTGAGTTTCACGTCTTTGTAAACGAAAGTTTAATGCGTTTTAGGAAGGATTGTCCCAGTGCACCTATACACCCATTCTAGAGGTTTTGGGGAAAGCAAAAGAAACCTAAAATTCTCGGGACTGCAGCGTCTGTCCAAAATTTAATCTTAACCGTTCTATTTCATCAGAAACGATCTGTAAACAGGGCTTTAAGTGTAAAATACCGAACTTGTCCTTTAAGCGAATATTATTTATTATCCTTATGAGCGCTGTCGCTGTGGTGTGGTCGGAAACCAGATTGAAAATGATTCAAGTATCCATTCGAGCATAAGAATTTGTTCAGCTGACAACTTTTTCAATGGTCTTGCCTATGAAAGGAAGATTTGAGATCGGTCTATAGTTGCCTAATATGGTCTTATCCAGATTACTCTTTTTCAGGAGGGGCTTGACAACTGCAGTTTTCAGGGAGTTTGGAAAACTCCCAGAGAGAAGTGAGGCATTTACCACTGTACACTTAAGTGGCTTTTTATAATTCATCAGTGATATTATCTGCAAGTTTTATTTATTTATTATTATTATTATTATTATTATTATTATTGTACTTTCAAGATACTACAGGTACACATCCAATACCAATAAGCACATTTTTTTTATTTTATTATTTTCACAAGGGTACATAGCAATTCAAAAATTATAGTTTTCTAGACAGCAACATGGTGTCGGCCCCCATCTGGTACACCTGGATTACACACGGCCCAGATGTGTGCCGGATCTGGTTGCTGTCTGGGTTCTTGTATGGTTTTCCATTGCAAACTAATCTGGTTGTGCTATTTTTACCTAATGCAACTTCCATTCTCAAAGCTCCCTGCAACAAAGCTTTGACCTTTTATCAAAAATATTACGTTCTTAAACCAAATGGCATGATTTCACTGAATCCACTTTTCATTGTAGGCTTTAAAGATCAACATGGAGAAAATCATCCTAATATTCCCTCTGATATTGCTGGTGCTGCATATACAAGGAGGAGAGTTCCACAAGGAGGAGTGTTTGCCTGCCGAAGCTCCACAGCCGGAAGTCGTGGAGTTCGACAACACCATCTATGCCACTTGTGAAGTAACTCCCAGCCCCAATTTGCCACGTAACCAGCCAAAGATCTTTGGGCAAATCCTCTTCAAGCAGGTCTTCCCCAATGGAGATTTAGAAGTGAAAATCAACCTCCGTGGTTTGCCTGCCATCGATCGTCAAGAGCGTGCCATGCACATTCATCAGTATGGAGACCTCAGTCAAGGCTGCATCACTGTTGGTCCTCATTATAATCCAAACGGCGTTGACCACCCTCATCATCCTGGAGACCTGGGCAACTTTGCTTCCGAGAAAGGAGTTATAAGGCAGTTCCTGACGCTTCCAGATGCCAAGCTCTTTGGGCCTTATTCCATTCTGGGACGTGCAGTGGCGGTTCATGAGAAGGAGGATGATCTGGGAATGGGTTCAGATGAGGAGAGTAAACTCAGTGGGAATGCTGGACCGATAATTGCTCTCGGTGTGATTGGTATTACTACTCCAAGTCTGTGGCAGAAGACTGAAGTGCCCCCCAAGAAAATATGTGGAGGAAGGCACTGAGAGTCAAAGATGAGGGAGTCGGGTATGGTGGAAGGCCAGATTCAAATGGGATAATCATGATTTTCCTTGTGTATTCTTTGTATGTGTCCTACATTAAAGTATATTTCATAACCTGAACATTCCCATGTTTTTTTTTCTTGGTCTTTTCAGAGGCTTTTTGGCCAAAGCTTCCAATAGTAAATGCACTCTTAAAAATAAATGTACAAATCCATGACAATGGCTTTTAATTAAAGATACACTATTTCTTTAAATGATACAATGGTTTAGGTTGATGCAATATGACACTGGAGGGTGTGGCTAGATCTCAAGGGAGGACACCCTTATTGCTCAAGGTAGACATAACCTCTGACATAAGATTTTATTTTTGACATTATAAGGTTTCTCGCTAAATGTCAACAAATGGGTATATTATTCTGACAGTTTGTTAGTACAGTTAACAGGGAATCAAAATGCAAAAAAATGTCTTGGTTTTCTTGTAAGGTGTTTAAAGCTAGAATATGTAAGATTTTTGTAATAAAATAACCAAAAATCACTTGCAAAGTGTGATATATTTCCTGCAGTTGTGTACTTCCAGTATCCCAAAAGTTCCCAAAGATTTTTAATTTCAGAGAAATTCCAATTTTAAATCAAAGCTGCAAGCAGCATTTATTGGGGTTCAAGCATTTAAGGCCTTTAAGCCTTTAAGTTTTATTTGGCAACCATTTAACCACTGACATCATACATCGAAAAGACCATTTCCAGCCAATTTAACAAAGGAAATATATGGTTTTCAAAGCTTTTTAACAGTTATAGCGCCACCTATGGTCTGATCTCCATAAAATTGTGCATGCTTGTTTACATTGTTATTTCACATATGCTCACCAATTTTCGTTAAGTTCTGAGTTTTCGTTTAGGATATATAGTCTTTCGAGTGAATTTTGCCACGCCCATTTTCTAAATGACCGTGTTATAGCCGTCCAAATGCAAAAGTTTTAGCACTTCGTGCTTTAACCCCTAATAATGGCTCGTCCATGTTCACTTGTCGCCTGTCAATGACATAATATCCGCGTTATCCCTGGTTTCCGCTCGTACTGCCATAGTAACCATGGCGACAACTGCGTTACGTCTAGCGGCACGCTCATGGAGTTGTTTCATTCAAACATTATGGACCATGGCAAGCAGACTTTGGGACAAAAGGAGAACTAAAACGAGGATCAATATCGGCGTGGTGTTTTCAAGATGCCGCAAACTTTGACTTGACCGAGACGTCTTGCATGTACTTTATTAGACAGTTGAGCAAATGTTCAAAACCCGCATGGTGTTATCTGTTCTGACACACATTGTTAAAGCACACTTTTACACTGAATGGTTGCTGCTTCAATCCAGATGAGTACGTTGTTAGGCTTTTGACTGTATGTAGGGTGACCACCCGTCCCGCATTGCGTTGTACCGCACAGCATTTTCACCCCTTGTCCCGCACGTCGCATATTGAGAAAATGTCCCGCATTTTCATCAGTCTGTCGGTTTTTAATGATCATATTAAGAAAACGTGCATGCTTTCTTTTGCCTTTTTAAGAAAGCATTTTCTTTATTATTTTTGCGGCATAGTTTTTCACCTATATTTAACAGCGCTTCCTCAGAAGTAGGCTACAAATACAACTGCCTTCTTTTAAATCCTATCCAATGGTTGAAAGTAAAGGAGTAAACACGGTCACTAGTAGGTTTTGACGGCTGTCAATCAAAATGTGGAGCGGTGATTCGTTCCATGTGTTCCCTGTCAGAAAACAAATGGATAATTCGGTCAATTAAAATAAAAATTTAACAGAATTTATCAACTTGTTGCCAGCTGTGGTTGTTTTGATTCACATACTTTCTAAAAAATATGAAAGTTTTTGGTTTATAAGACATGTCAATGATCTAATTTCATGTTTTATATTTTATTAGTTCATTATTTATTTTGTTGGATTTTAATTGGACTTGGTCAGAACTGTTTCAAAAATAGTTATCTGCATGATGCTGCTGCCTTTGGGCTCAGTGATGTTGAATTTAAATGACATGTGTAATGGGAATTTTAATTGTCACACTCTAGGTGTGCTCCTGATTTTTCAATATAATGATTAATGTGAACACTGTGAGACAAAGGGGGAAACAGCTGAAAAGGGAACCTCTGACCCCTTGGGATCAGAGGTGGTCCCATTTGGGACTTCTGAGTTTGTAGGAATAAACTCAGCAGGATTAGGTCACTAGCAGAGAAACCTTCCCTTGTTTAGATAAGGGCCTATGAGCAGAAGACCTTGAAGGTACTATAAAGGCTCTTCTGCCCTCCCTCCCTTAGTCGCACTTGTTCCACAGACTGTACTAATGACTTCTGTGTGGCAACTGGGCCTTCTTGCAAGAATAAAATACTTTTTTAATGATCATTTGAATTTCAGAGTGTCTCTTACGCAGTTGATGATTGTTTAATGAAAAATTGCCACTACAATTTTGGTGTCAGAGTATGGGATGAGTTTTCCTTGAGGGCTTTCCGGGTCTGATCAGCGGACAGTGGAGGGAAAACGCCCTGAAAGCAACAGGCTTCAGTCTCACCTCGAAAAATATTGAGAGAAGGAGAACCAGCCGCTTCAGGCCCGGGAGGACTTCCAGAGGGAACTCAAAAAAGAACCCAAGTGGCGACAGAAAAATCTCTGGTAAGAGACAGTAAATTCATTTACTTTTGGGGAATTGAAAATAATTTATTTTGAAAAGAAAATGTTATGGTGAACCATAATGGCTGTATTTGAATACTGAAACTAAAGCTGTGGTACGAGGAAGGGGAGGCTTTTAAATAGGGAACGGAGATTGAGACCACAAAAAGGTAAAGATATTGTCCAGACCGAAGCCGAGTACTCGTGACTAGAAATTGATTCAAGGAGCTGAAGTAATTGATCAATGGAAGGAAGTTTTTAAGAAGGGCAGGAAACAAAGACCTCACAGGTCAAGAAATTTCCAGGCCAAAACTGGGCCATCCGGAGAAAGACATTGGCCCTCATTTATCATTCTTGCGTAGAAACGGGCGTATATGTTGGCGTAAGATTATGCTTACACTCTTCTCACCGCCTGATTTATGAAGCTGTGCGTACCTTTGAAATCCAGGTGTACGCAATACCTGCGCTTGATAAATGCCGCGGCTGAAAACGAGCGTCATTAGAATAACACGCCCCTATATATTCAAGTGTCCGCTCCCCCCACGCCCTCATTTTACGCCATGGACACACGGAAGACGGCAAAGAAGAGAAACTTCTTTGAGAAAGAGAAAGCGAAACCAGGGAAGTGGAAAGAAACAAAATTAATTTCTAGATTTTTATTATTAATGACGCTTATTGTTATTTAGAATGTCGTTATTATTATTATTTGTATTATTATTATTATTATTATTATTATTTAAAAGAAGAAGAATGTATTTTTTTATTATTTTGTTAGTCTGAATAATTTTTTTGGTCATTGAAAGCCTTTCATTACTAAACCCAGTCCGTGCACACCTGCCGGGCCTAACCCTGGCCTAACCATCGTTTCAAAGAATAGTACAACGGCGAGCGCGTCGAGTATAAACGCCTCGTCCGTTTGGGGAGGTGCGCGCGCAGTCTGCGGAGACTCGCGCTGCGGAGCCAGGCGAAAGTAGCCTATAAACAAGGCTTGAAACGTCAGGTAAAGCGCACAGGCTCGCAACTTAAGGAATACACATGCCTACAATTCAAATGCTTTGGTAAAGTCACACAAATTAAACATTGAAGTCCATGTTGCACAAAAATAAACACTGAAGTTTATAATTACTATGTTGTTTTTTTTACAGTGGGTCATAATATATCATATCTTTTTGTTTGTCAGTGCGTTTTGTGGTGTTAGGAATTGTTTTTCTGCGCATTCCCGCACTCAAAACGTGCGTACACCACCTCGTGAGCTGGCGTAGGATTTGAGCGTGCCGTACGCCAACGTCCATATTGATAAATCTCAAAGTCACCGTGGTTTTGGGTGTACGCCAGGTGTACGCTGGAAATTTGGTGTAAGCACTTTTGATAAATGAGGGCCATTGAGAGTAAGCGGGAATTAATTTCAACCCTGCTGACTTTGGGTGAAAAGTCGGTTAAAGCGCGCTGAAAATTGAAAAGCCACAGGCCGTAGTGAAAGAGAGAAAACAGCCATCATGGGAGCATCTAACAGTAAATATTGCACACGTCATGGGAAAAAGGGCATAAATTATGGAAAAGTCAAATTAAGTGACATAAAGATGAGGAATGAACAAAAGTTTTATTAAGCAGAATGGGGAACAATTATATTTTAGTGGTAAAATAATGATGTCTAGAGAATTTTCATAACAAGAGTTGAAGGAGCAAGCAGCTATAATGGCTGTCTGTGCGATTTAGGAATTGAGATATGAGTAATAATATTTTTGTGAAACAGCAGAGATAAGTGGGACTGAGAAAATAATGATGTTTTTAAGAGTCCTGAAACAAACAGTGAGACAGGAGAGAGCAAACGCTGTAAGCAGCTGTGCTCTGAAGCTTTGACTTCAAAGAAATGTGAAGTTAAAAAAGAAAATGTTTAGTGAAAACCCCTTAGAATATGTTGAATGATTTTCTGTGCAGTTTATGAAAATGAATGTGCTGCCAATGATAATGATGAAGATTATGATTTGGCTATTGTGATTGAATCCGCCACTGGTGGACTGTAAAAGAATACAGAGAACTGCTTATCAGTGGATCTGTTTACATTCCTGATCGGGACACACTGCTGCAAGGGTGTGCAGTAAGTTGGAGCCGTTTGCAAGCTCAATGATCAAACTATAGGCAAGGTGTCTGAACCCACCAGATGACAGAGAGTGTTTTAATTGTGGTCAGCAGGGCCATTTAGCCCGTAATTGTAAATGGACACTCAGAAAAGAAAGTGATAACGTGAAAGTGTATTAATGTGGGTTTGAAAGTAGAACAGTATTTAAATGACGATATTAAAGTTTTCGTCTGAGAAAGAACTAAGAATGTATCACAAGCAGAGAGGGCAGCCTCAAAAGTTAGTGTGAATCCTAATTGGAGATTGATAAACTCCTAGAAAACAAAACATTGAAGTAATTGAGAACTTGACAACTAAAATTGAGATGAAATGTGATCAAATAAGTAGAAGCAGTATTACTGGATTAATAGTTGATAAATGTAAAATGTAGAAAGGCATATGATTAAACAAACAGTTTGTTAATGTTTTGAACGTGGAGGAATAGTTGACCATGAAAGAACTAAGAGCTGATGTTTTGAGTAGTTAATATCCTATACCATGTGTCAAAATGATTGATGGCTTCCGGTTGTCATTGACCTTCCGGTTGACCTTTCCGGTGTCCTTCCGGTCTCTATTGTTCTGGATTGACCTATTGACCCTCCCTATCCGTCGATCATCTGTTTTGACAGTTAGTTTTGACCTATTGCCCCTGCCTATCCCTTCGATCATGTGTTTTGACAGGTTGGCCTTCCGGTGTCTTTCCGGCATATGTTGTTATGGTTTGCCCTATTGACCTTGCTTTGATCATGTGGTTTCGACAGTTAGTTTGCCCTATTTGAACCTTTTTATCCCTAAATCATGTGATTTGACATAAAGTTTGAAGGCTCTGTTATATATATATATAGGATATGGGATATGTGTCAGCATCTCCTCAGCATTCCTGAGTACATTGTGAGCCCCTTTGGAAAGTGAGAAAAAAAGACAGAGTATTGTGCCTGTGTGTGTGTGTGTGTGTGTGTGTGTGATTGTGCGCGCGTCCTCTGACATTCCTGAGGTAACAGTGAAAGTGAGAAGAAAAAGACTGAAAGTGTGTCACACAACCATTGAAAAACAATTATACAAGCAGTTAAATGTTTATAGAGCGCTGAAGAAAAAAACATTGTACAGGTTATGAAAATCAGTGTGGTGTCTATCACACAAAAGAATAAATGAATAAGGATTTTACTAAATACTAAAAGCTACCGCAAAAAAGTTGAAAACATTCTGTTCTTTTAAAGTATAAATGAAATGAGTATAAAATAATTTAACTAAGGTTGAAAAACATTATATTCGTTTTAAATTGTATAAATTAATTGCTTATAATATAATATAAAATTACATAGTGGTTCTCTCTTACAGCACCATCTGCTGGTCTCTGACTCCTAGGGTTTATTCATCGATCAGAAAGAGACATTGTGTTAGGGCTAAAATCATAATCCTAAAATTTAAAAAATGTTTTAAATGTATTAAAAGTCGTAATAATGTTTTTAAATTCAATACATTATTAAAACTGGTAAACCAAAAACACTGTTTTTCCTGAATGAGCTCACCAGAGCACTCAGAGTGGTGCTCGTGCATGCGTCTATGAGCGCGTTCTCTCTGGCTGAGTTCAGACCCCCCTCGCATTCCAGAGCAGTGAAAGTGAGAAAGGGGTTTCCTAAATATCGCACTAACTAAAGTTGAAAAACATACTCAATATAAAATAGGGTATTAAGACAACTATTTCGTGACTTAACGCTGATGTAAGCGTCTTTGTAAAACAATCATTATCTCTGGTGCACTGGGTTGAATATGGTAGTCATCAAAAAACACAGATGCTGGACATTTTTGCGGATGGTTCGACAGGTTAAAATAAATTATAGCTAGTTAGTTAGTTAGTCTATATCCTGCTTTGCACTTTCTATGCTGAGTTTGCGGTCTGTATTTGCTGAATCGGCTATAACACTGATACACAGCGGTCGTATTTTCTCTGGTATTGACAGGCATTTGTTTAAAACACAGATGCTGGTCATTTTTGCCGGTCGTTTGACAGTTTGAAATAAATTATTACCTCTTCACTAGGATGTGGGAATCCTGCCTCGTGATAAAGCATTTCCTGGGACACGAATTTATTCCTTATACAATAGCCCCATCTCGTGGCGAAAGTATCGTTTTTCACTACAGTTTCACTACAGCCAACAGGCCTATAAATAAAACGTCTGGATTTCAGCCAAACCATCAGTTTTGTCAACTCTCTACCCTGACCATCTCTGCTCACCTTTTCAAGATGCAAAAAAGTAAGTGTTTTATATTATTCTGCTGTTTTTCTACATTAGGAATAATTCATACTGGTTTTAATCATTGATTTAATAGTTGCTGACCTGCTATTGCTGCTGTGTTTAATCTAAAAAGATTGTTTTAACTATTGTATTTCTATCTGCTGGCTGCTGTTTTAACTTTTGGGTTTAATCTGTTATTTTTATCTGTTGGCTTTATCTGTTATTTTTGATCTGCTGTCTGCTATTGCTGCTTTATCTGCTATTTTTATCTGATGGCTGCTATTACTGTTTTTAACTACTGTCTTCTGTTTTTTAACTGATTTGTCTGCTATTGCTGCTTTTATCTGTTATTTTTATCTGATGTTTGCTGTTTTTAACTCCAGTGTCTGCTATTGCTGCTTTTATCTATTGGCTTTATCTGTTATTTTTATCTGATGTTTGCTGTTTTTAACTCCAGTGTCTGCTATTGCATGTTTCATATGTTAAAATCTTTATAGCTATATTATTTTCATCGTTGTTATATTAATCAGGTAATTGTTAATCTTTTTATTATAATTTCGTGCGTTTCCACATCGCATTACCCATGACTTTTATTATGAAAACACGTGGCTTCCCTCGGCTATTATTTTGAAAAGATGCTGCCATACTGTTGTTACATTAGTGTTTTAATCATCCTATGTTGGTTTATTTTTTACCCACTGCAACATTGTTTATTTAAAAGAGCACTTATTTGTCTTAATATCAGCTAATGTAACGTTATTGTGCAATCAGCGCGATGTTCTAGCCATCTGATCTCATTTCTGCATCCTATTAGGCTTCGTGGCCTAGCATCATTTGTGTGCTAATGGGGGTTTATGTTCTATGAGTTCTACGTGTTATTGTTTATGGTTCTGAAGCTAGGTCGATTTGTTTTCGCGATGTTTTAAAATATAAAAGCCTGTTTTAACACTGTACAATGGTGAGACGGTCCATTCACCATGTTTGTTGTTGTTGTTTAAACCGACGTCACGTAGCTCCCCCTAGCGCCGGGGAGGTAAGAACCACATCCTGTTTTGGTAAAATTGTTCCTCGATTGTGGTTGAAACCGAATACATATAGCGCTCTGCTGTCATCGTGTGGTCGTTTTTGTTATTGCACACGGCTTGTTAAATATCTCTATCGTCTGGTTGTTATTGCTATTACACTCTGTTTGTAAAATATCTCCATCTTGTGGTCGTTATTGGTATTGCACCCCGTTTGTAAAATATCTCCATCTTGTGGTCGTTATTGTTATTGCGCCCCTGTTTTGTGAAATAGAGCCATCTTGTGGTCGTTATTGATATTGCATCCTGATTGTAAAATATCTCCATCTTGTGGTCGTTATTGCTATTGCACCCTGTTTTGTAAAATATCTCCATCCTGTGGTCGTTATTGTTATTGCACCCTGTTTGTAAAATAGGTCCATCTTGTGGTTTTTAATTGCTATGACATGTTGTTTTGATTTATTTTAGGATTGATAATCTGTTTAACTAAGTTAGTTTTAAGGGCCATCTTGTGGTTTTAATTGCTATGACAAGCTGTTTTGTGAAATAGGTCCATTCTGTGGTTAGTTTTATTTATTTTAAATTTATTTATCTTTAAATATATTTTATTTAGTTATTTTATTTATTTTTAAATCTATTTATATTTAAATTTATATTTATTTTAGTTAGTTAATTTATTTATATTTAATTATTTTAAAATTTATTTATATTTAATTATTTTATTTATATTTTATTAATTTTAAATTTTTGTAAATTCCATGCTGTGTGTGTGTGTGTGTGTGTGTGTGTGTGTGTGTGTGTGTGTGTGTGTGTGTGTGTGTGGGGCGGGTCGTGTCATCAAATTTGCTAAAAGAACAAGCATTTTAGATTCAAGCGTTAGTCGCGCTCTCAAGGCTGAAGGATCGAGATCCGGGTTGCATTACATGTTACATGCGTATGTGTTTTATTATTCACGGTTGATGTGTATAAAATCAGCTCACCAAATTGTCTTTCATGCATAAACAGGTTTTATATTTTCCAGGCTCGAATACCACGAATATTGAATTGGTCGCCTTCCAAGCCATTAATGATGCATGTGAGAACTTATCTTTTATATTGTTTTATAAATTAAAATGAACTTATTTCAATTATTTTAACTAAATTTTTAATCCGCAGTATCGGCTGTGGTAGATCTTACGAAAGATGATGATGACGGTGAGAGTGCTGGACCGAGTGGTGAACCTTTGAGAAAGGTCAGAAAGACCGTCGGTTCCAGTTCGCACAACGATGATGGTGAGAGTGCTGGACCAAGCGGCGAACCTTTGAGAAAGACCATCGGTTCCAGTTCGCCCGGTACCCCACCAGCCGTTCCACTTGCCGCCCCACCCCCCAGTCCTATCACCCCACCTACCAGCCCTCCTGCCACCCCGCCTGTCATTTCCCCTGGTACCCCGCCTGTCAACCAGTCACCCGGTCCATCTACCAGCGGGGCAAGCAGTCAGCAACCCAGTCCTGACACGACTGTGTTTTACGGTAAGACTAACTACATTATCAAAAGTTTAAAAATCCAAAATTGAACCGGACCATTAAGATTTTTGTTATTTTTCTACACAACAGGTTCAACCGGTGTGACGGCCTGGGATAGTGATCAACTGGAAGCATGGGAGTGTGGTTCTTGGGGGAGTGGACGCAGCGATGAGGTAGAGGCCATAAACACTAATCAAACAATTGATGAAAACAGTGATTTTCACCAATCATCGGAAGAAGACGAAGGAGACATTGAGGATGAAGAAGTAGCGTCAGCAGCAGGGTCTCAGACGGTTGATGATGACGGTGCTACTCCTCTGATGCGCACGCTTATCGATTCAATAGAATCATTGAGACAACAGTCTCGTGATGCACACAGCGAAACACAAAACCGTATAGAGACAGTGAACGTTCAGGTTTGTGACACACAGATCGAAACACATAGTAGATTAGCCTCATTGAGCTCTGATCTTCGCAGCTCTCAGCTGGAGGTACATAGCAGAGTCGATGCGCAAGATCGATTTATTCAAAATCTGGCCGATGAAATATTTCGACGTATCAATAGAAACGAACGCATGTTCACCGAATACCATCGTGAACTGGTACTTTTGGTTCATCATCTTCTTCTCATTCTCGTCGAACAGTCAGATGAGTAAAATAGATTTGTTCATGTATTGATTTTTATACACTCTGATTTTATATTGTACTATTTCATGTATGCTTTTTTTATACTTTATATACTCTGATTTTGTACTATTTCACATATACTCTGATTTTGTACTATTTCATATTTGCTTTTTACATATACTCTGATTTTGTACTATTTCATGTTGAAGTCTGAGATCTAAAATGGACGGGTCAGACGACACAGAACTGTCGCCGGATGAAATTGAAATGCTAAGTATACTGCCCGATTCTTTAGAACAGTATTTGTTTAATCTAGAATCCCCTGCTATGTTGGATCTTTTTGAATTAGCTGTAAATCCAAATATGAATTTGTTTGATCCTCTGCTAAGCCTAGACAACGACCCCGTTGTACAACATGGCGGTGTTTTAAACAGCCCACCATCTACCGACCCTGATCCTGACAACACAGAGCACCCTGCCGATAATGATACTTCACAACCGTCCGCATCAGGTAATGTCGATTCTACTACACAGACTCGATTAAGCCGTACGGACACTGATAGATTGATTCGCGAGGGTGGGTTCGTTAACGGATATCATGTTTTACCACGACCTCGTTTCAATAGCGTAACGTTGAGAAGGAGTACGAATCTGAGAGAGATTAACTCTACAGATTTGGCCTCTTATCACATCCGCTTACACGATATGTTGAGTGAGATTGTTTCCTATGCTAGAGAATTTGACCCCAATGCCCCCGTAATCAATATTACATTGTCGGCTCCCAGTCTCCAAACACCCGTCAGTGGGGTTTTAACTCACGGTAATAATTACGACGCGGATTCACTTCTCGATCAAATTGAAAAAGTTTTACAGAGCAACAATCGGCTACTATCTGACGACGCCGTTGAAATTGAAGCGTCAGTAGCCATGAACAGACAAGGCGGAGGTCGCCGGAAACTCACGGACCTGGCCGTCGACCAAGTGATCAAAAGAAAAAAGACGAGTTTATTCTGCCCCGCAAATATTTCAAATAATTTATGCTTCTCCATCTGTCTCGCCCGTTTCCTTAGCCCCCAATTACCCGAGAGTGAGTTAGAAAAACTGGCTGTCGTCATCCAAAACAACGTCGGCTTCTCAATCCAAGACCGAATCGGTCTTGACGACATAGCCTCGTTTGAACGTGCGCTAGACATTAAAATCGTTGTATTTCACAGATCTAACGCCATGGTCTTAGAAAAGTACAAAAATTCTGACGAACCCCACCCAAAAACGGTCTTCCTGTATCTCCACAACGATCATTACTACATGATACTGAATTTGACGGCGTTCATGGGTTCACCATACGTATGTCCATTTTGCTACAAAAGTTACACCAACCGCAGAGACCACAGATGTAAGCACGTCTGCAATGTGTGTTTTGACGCCGATTGTCACACGTTTCCTGTAAGAACTATACATTGTCCCGATTGTTTGCGTTTCTGTAAATCTGCCTATTGTTACGAAATGCATAAAAAAAACTCACCTCCCGGTCAGGAATACCCAGCCTGTGATATGATTAAATACTGCAAGCTATGTAACAGACGTTACAATGTTAAACCGGGCGACAAGAAAAGTAAACATATGTGCGCCCCGGACAAATGTGTGCATTGTCGCGAACGTCTGACGGACGAGGGTGAGCATCAATGCTTCATACAACCTCTAGAGCCTAAGGAACCCTGTGAGAAATACATCTTCTACGATTTTGAAACGCGTTACGAAAATGGTAGGCACGTGGCTAATTTTGTTTGCGCCATCACATTTAAAGGGAAGAAATTTACGGCTCAGGGTACCGACTGCATAGCTAAGCTAATCAACCACTTCAGACAGCCTCGATACGAAGGCTACTGCTTCATAGCTCATTACGCCTCCAGATTTGACTCCTTTCTAATCCTGGAGTATTTTTGCAAAGCCGGGATCGCGCTTGAGGTCATAATGCAAGGGTGCAAATTAGTCTTGATGTACGATGAGTCGTTTGCCCAACGATATATCGATAGCTACTCATTTTTCCCATTCGCTCTCGCCAAAATGCCCGCGGCGTTAGACTTAACGACGACTGAAAAAGGCTACTTTCCCCATCTTTTCAACAGGGTGGAAAATGAGAACTATTTCGGCCCATACCCCGACAAAAAGTTCTACAACTACGATAACATGTCGGATAAAGACCGAGTAAAGTTTGATACGTGGTACAGTACGGTTGAGAGTAAGTTCTTTGACTTTAAAAAAGAACTGTACGCGTACGGCGTTAACGACGTCGTCTTATTACGCGAAGGGTGCTTGAAATACAGAGAGTCTTTCGTACAATGCACCGAACTTGACCCTTTTGGCTTCACGACGATCGCCAGCTGTTCGATGGGGGTCTTCAAAACACATTATCTCGCCAGAAACACACTCGCCCTCACGCATAACAAAGCGTACGTCCATCAGAATAAGGCCTACTCCAGCGGTTCGATCGAATGGCTCGAGTATGTAAAAAAGACTCGAAACGTGGACGTTCACCACGCCGTAAACCACGGCGAAGTATCGATCGGTAAATACTTTTTAGACGGCTACTACGAGCAGGACGGTGTGAGGCACGGCTTAGAGTATGCGGGTTGCATCTTCCATGGTCACTGCTGTCGCTTTGAACCCCACGAGTTGCACCCGTTGTCCGGAGTGCCCTATGGGGTTCTCAGGAACCAGTTTGACGATAAGATTGAAATTCTGCGGAAAGCGTACGGTTTGCAAATCGAAGTTCTTTGGGAATGCGAATGGACCGACATGAAAAAGACCGATCCCTCCGTGATAGAGTTTATGGCCGATTATTCCGCCCCAGAGAGATTGAACCCACGAGAGGCCCTCTACGGGGGGAGAACGAACGCCTATAAACTGTATCACAAAGTGACCGGAGATGAGAAAATAAGGTATCTGGATTTTACTAGCTTGTACCCTTTCTGTCAGGCCAGGAAAAGCTACCCGATTGAACACCCCCAAATCATTTTCACAGATTTTGAACCGATTGAAAACTATTACGGCCTTATCAAAGCGACCGTGTACCCTCCCCGTAAATTACTGCACCCGGTTCTCCCTTACAGATGTCAAGGAAAACTCATGTTTCCATTATGTAGAACCTGCGCGCACGACCAAAACCAGACCACGAGCTGTACCCACACGGACGAGGAAAGGTCCCTCTCGGGGTGTTGGGTCAGTATCGAACTTTTAAAAGCCGTCGAGAAGGGTTATGTGGTAGCCAAGATAGACGAGGTTTGGCATTTTCCACAGCGGTCAGACACGTTGTTCGTCGAATACGTAAAAACGTTTTTGTGTTTGAAACAACAAGCGTCGGGCTACCCGTCCAATGTCGTCACGGATGCCGAGAAAGAGACTTACATTCGAGAGTATTTTGAAAAAGAGGGGATTAAACTCGACCCCGAAAAGATCAAGTACAACGCCGCCCAGAGGGCAATCACGAAATTAATTCTGAATAGTTTGTGGGGACGCTTCTCTTTAAGACAGAACTTGCCTCAAACAACTCTGGTGAGCGACCCCGAAGATTTCACCAGAATTGTTTTTGGTAATACCGACACGTTGGCGTATTTCTCATTCATCTCAGATGATGTGGCTCTTGTCCAGCATAAACCACCCAAAGAGGATGTTTGCAAGGCGCGCGACGTGAATGTTTTTGTAGGCGCTTTCACTACCGCGCACGCCCGACTGGAATTGTACGAATTGATGGACAGACTAGGAGACCGACTGCTATACTCTGACACAGACAGCGTCATATTTGTGTCTAGGGAGGGGGACTGGGAGCCTCCTCTGGGGGATCATTTAGGGGAGCTGACTAGTGAATTAGACCACGATGATTATATAACTCAATTTTCGTCGAGCGGCCCCAAATCGTATGGTTTTGACACGGCCAAAGGTAAAGTGTGTATGAAAGCTAAGGGGATAACCCTGAATGCTAAAAATTCCCGAGCTATCTGTCTCGAATCCCTGATTGGTCTGGTTGACAGCTATGTGACGTCGCATGATAGATCCAAATACATCCTGGCTCAGAGCGAAAACATTGTGAGAAATAAGAAGACTTTGACATTGCACAACAAATCAGTCGTTAAAAGGTTCAAGGTGGTGTACAATAAACGTAGACTCCTAAGCGATTTCTCGACGCTTCCTTATGGCTACTGATCAGATGATGCACAGAGGCTCTCAGGATGTTTCCGATTTTGATTTCAGACTTCAACACCCTTTCAGTTGTGTCGTGAGTGGGCCATCCAACTCTGGAAAGTCTTATTTTGTAAAACTTTTGTTGGAAAAAGGTTTGAATATCATTTCCAAGAAAATTGAAAACATTGTTTGGTTGTATGATTGTTGGCAGACTTTGTACGATGATTTACTTCAATTGTATGACATTAAATTTGTGCAAGGAATACCCCAGACTCTGAATGATGATGATTTACTGCCTGTCACCAAGACAAACCTGCTCGTGGTGGATGATTTAATGGAGCAAGCTAGCGCTAACTTGGAACTTCAACGCGTTTTCACGCAATACTGCCACCACCGCAATCTCAGCTCTATTTACATAGTGCAAAATTTATTTGCACAGGGTAAGTCCAGCCGAACCATAAGCTTAAACGCCAATTATATGATCCTGTTTAAAAATCCTCGGGACGTGCATCAAGTGGCTATGCTAGGGCGTCAAATGTACCCTGGAAACACAAAATACTTTATGGAGTGTTATCACGACGCGGTCGACCGTCCTTTCGGATACCTAATGATAGACTATAAAGCAAAAACTCCGGAGCAGTACCGTCTCAGAACAGGATTGCTTTCCGACCGTCAAGTGGTTTATATTCCGAAAAAAAGAAGAACGTGATCAATCGTCATGTCCGCCAGACTTTGTAAACATCTACCCGTGTTAAAACTGCTACATAAAGCCAGTCCTAAACAACGACGCCTTATTTTACAATCGGCGTCCGACGAATTCATTTTAACGCTCTGTGAAGTGGCTCTTAATATCCTATATGGCACAATTCCGGTCAACAGGCAGCAGTACCAAAAACTGAAAAAGAGAAAAGCGGATATTAAATTTGTAGCCAATAAAAAAATTGGCATAGCGGCCAAGAAACGAGTCTTCAACCAGAAGGGCGGATTCCTGTTACCGCTCCTAAGCGTCGCTGTACCCTTTATTTCGAGCTTGATAGCAAATCGATAGGATGGAGTATGCCGAGAAGATGTATTTAGTCCCGCACCATCAACTGGATAAGATCAAGAGCGAAAATGTTCGTGAGAACATTCAACGGAGCGTGGAGAACGATTTGGATGATACCATAAGAAATATTTTACAGCGGACTGATTTGAATACTTACGAAAAAGCCAAACTTTACAGCAATTCCCTGAGCAGGTTTTTGGCCATCGTTAAACAAGGCGATCGTGAGAGTAGTGTTTTAACGCTTTCGTTACCCCATACCGATCTCGGTCATAAAGATGAACCACCGACTGCTGCTAACGTCGAAGACGGTAAAGCCGAGGAGGCTGTTGTCGACGAAGTTCTGAAGAATGTACCTTCGAGAAGTGTGAAAAACAGCAGATACATATTAGACAAGATGTCTAAAGCTAAAGGACTAAGCGCATGGAACGAATCGGGGGAGTTTGTGTTCAAGGGTAAAGTCATACAAGGTTCACACATGCTCGATTTGTTAAGAAATGTTACGGCCTCGCACAAAGTTAGGGATGACCGGAGACCTCTAGGCTGGTCAGAGTTTCTACACGCCTTTGCCGAATTAAACATCCCATTTTCTACAGTGCCGAATCAACAGGTCAGACGCACGATTAACTCTCTAAAGAGTAAACCTGTAGAGCCCGCATCACCTCCTGTTAGACCTTCAAAAAAAAAGGCCCGGAGATATTCACCTCGCTTGGCTCCAGAGTTCAAAGACTCACCATTTAAATCACCGTCTTCCGAACGAGGACAATGGTTAGAATTTTAACGACTTTCTGTGAGCATTAAATAAAAGACGATAAAAAAATATAATGGTTTTAAGATTTTTTATTTATACATCAAACACGTCTGCACACAATGAACGCAGGATAACATTTTATCATTACAAACATATGGTCTTAATCTCTTCACAAAGAGGGACACCATTTTATCATTTTTGATATAATCATCGGTGTATAGTTTCATCACGTGGTTATAGTCGCGACCTCTGGCTAAATGATACAGAAAAAACACACAATGCTGCCCGCAGGTATCCGATGAAAAATCCTGGACACATCTGTCGGAATATAACACGTCCACGTCGTTGGTTGTTAGAAAGTTGTTGATAGTGATTGGAAAGCGGGGGCTGTTGGGTGGATTACCGAAGCTGTCAAAAAAACAAGCGGTTCCCTCTTGGGTTAAATAAACCGCGACCCAATGCTCCCCCGGCAATCGAGCAGGGTGGGTATTAATGATACCCATCGACGGTAAGATCCTCAACGGTTTTTTGGGTAGTTGATCGCTCGGTAGAACTCCGAGAAAATGAGTCCTGCACGTTATTTTATCCATGATGGCGGTGAGTTGTAGCGTGTTCATCTCAATAGTAGTCGAGCAGTACCTGTCTGCGGTTAGACACCTCAATGATGCTGTCGAATACGGCGTAAATTAATAAATTAACGGTATTCGGCAACGGTTGTCTGAAACGAGCTTCGAGTCTGATATTTCCGGACTTGATGAGGGAAATGTGCTGACCGCAGTCTTCATCAGGCGTAAGATTAAATGCATAAAGCGTGTATCCGTTCAGGAAATCGACCCTGTCGATAGAGAGCGATTGATTTTTAAGGTGTCTTCCTGTCGTCATCGCCAACTGATAAAATTCGCGTACTGCCGAACCAGCTTCGAAATTTGGTTGTAGAGGCTTGGCGGGGAATTGTTGTCCGTCGACGTAGACGGCTAGGAACTCCAGATCATAATGTTTGAATGCGAATGGATTTTTTCCGTAGGACCCTGTGAATGCGTCATTGTCGACCATGGCAATGACGATAGATTTTGGTAGGGTTCCTAAAAACAGATTTTCTTGATTTGAAACACGAGTCCCCTGAGGTATGGAGAAATTTTTTACACACACCCTATCTATGGGGTACTTGGCCGTTGTCGAGAGTAACGCCTGAGCATGCCCCAGTCTCACCGGCGGTGATACAGAGACTTTCTTGACAAATAGGGACGCCGACTCTATTTTTATTTTGTAAGCCACGTCGTCGGACCTCATCAGACAGAATTCATCTTTTGCTCGAATGAAGCGTATCTTGATGTCCACGCCGTTCAACATAAGTTTTTCTTGAAAGAATATATCGCTGTGTATAGGGGCCAGCAGTTCCACCTCATTGCTTTCGCTGGTGTAGACCGCTCTCATCGTCAACCCCGCGTTACGACCTTCGGGGTCAGCCACATCCATGTGACCGGCTGTGTCTTTGTAAAACAGTCCGGCGGAGAAAAGAGATTCCAGAGCATCTTTACTATAGTTGATCAGACTCTCGATGATACAGCGGTAAGGGTAAGTCGAGGAACTCTGGGATATCAGACGGTCGCCGAGGGTCACGTCGACTTGTGAAAAAATTGTGGCTCCGGGGTAATTTATTAGACCCACCTTCGCAGGGTTTGCGATGTCTGCTCCATTTGGTCTCGTGATTTTCAGACGTGTATAGAGCATCGTGTTATTTAGATCCACGTAATCGTCGCCGTTGCCTGCGATAAAAAACTCTAATGGTGCGGTGTCCGATATGGCGGATAATGGGGCTACTTCTAAATACCCGTTTTTCTCAATAACAGTCTGCGTCATTGGAACCGTAAATAAGTCCAACTCGGACTTGATGCATTCTCCCGACATACGATGCAGTAGCGCCATGTTAGAATATGGTTTTTACAGATCTCTTGACCGATGCTTTTCGACTAACAGACTTGTTACGTTTTCTGCGTATGACTGGACGCTTCTTTGTTCCTCGTGTTGTTTTCTTCTTCTTACCCAATTGACCACGCCTCCTTACACCCGGTGGTTTAGACATCCTCTTACGGGCCATGACCATCAGCCCAGATCCGTCTTGAGCATTAGCATTATTGCTATGCGCACGCGTCAATACGTTTGAGACGACGTCGGACACTATATTTTTAGCGGCGGATTTTAGGTGGGGTTTCGCGATGCTAAATCCTCTTTTTAACAGAGGTATGGCCATCCTGAACAGACCTCTGAAAAGTCCTCCTAACCCCGCGCCATACATAACCCCTCCTCCGGCATAGCCTGGTAAACCCCCGCCTGCCTGATTTCGGTAGTAGCTGACATAGTCCGCGGTCTCTCCAGGTCTATAATATGCCATTTTTTGGTTTAAAGTGTAGTTTTACGATGACTTTCCCGTAAGAAAATGGTATTTCGCAGTTTTGGTCGTCCTTCAACTCTATGGTAATGCTGCTGATGTGATCCTTGTTGATCGATGCGTAATGTGGGTTGTCGTATCTAGCAATGACCGTGTCGGTGGTTTTACCCGATATATGTACGCATCTCAAAAGGGGGACGTAAGAATCACCGACCGATTGATATTGGATGATGTCGGTGTAAACGTACATTGTGTAGAACCCGGCGTTGATATCGGATTGATGAGGAGCGTACGTGATGACGCTCGTAGTAAAATCAGCTTCATCATGGTAGGCCGAACGTCCGAGAGCATCGTCCGGTATCATTCCTAAAATAGTGGCCAGTCTCCCGTAGAAGCTGACTGAAACGTTAGGCCTCGCGACCAGAAACACGTTGTTTTTTAATTCATCGTGATTCAATACGGCCGTCGGTGCGAGAACTTGATTTATCGCACGAAGGATCGCACGAATGTTTGCGTAGTACCCCCCGCTTATGTGTAATTTCCTCGATACAAAAAACCCCGATAAGTCTTTTTTTTTAAACGGTTCGGTGTCTTGAGGGGATCCGTTATTCGGGGGTCCGGGGGCGGTGTGTAGGCTGAAATACCCATCTTCGTCCTTAAAGTTATACCAACTTCTAGGATATTCGATTTCGGCGAGTCCCACCTCCCATTCTCCTTTCAATTGTATAGCTTTTGCTAGCCTGGTTGTATAGGCGGATATGCGATTTTCTGGATAAACCGACCTCGATGCATTGCACGGCAGCGTGACGTAGAACCCGTGGTCATCCATGACGTTCCTTCGCTCGTATGACCCCCCCATTAAACGTCAGGGTGTTTTAAGTCCAACAGTGTTTTTTTATCTATATAACTATTAAATTTTGAAGGCCACCCTAGCCATTTCACTAAAACAAGAGTAGATTTCCCTTGTTTTTTCTGACCTAAAATCTTTTCCACCTTAAAAGATTTGTTTTTACTCACAATTATTTTTTGCAACTCTTTTTCATAAAATACCCCCTCGATGACATCACCGTCATAATCGGTGAGTCTGTAGACCGGGGGTTGTCGCGGGATACACGCGGATATGGTGAAAAATTCTTCAGTGTAGTTCTGCTCATAACCTTTGGCGAACGGACCTCTCACTTTAGAAATCCTGACGACATCGCCGACTTTGAAATTAAATACGGCTCTCTCGGTCTTCTTTATATCGCCGTACAAGTTTTGAAACACTTGAACCTCGTTTACTTTGTTGACGTCCACGGGTCTCATTCTGATACTTCGGTGATAACTGGTGTTGTACCCCTGCATAATGTCTTGTAAAACATCTATGTATCGTCGGGAATTTGTAGCCGTTAAAAATCTCCACATACGACTTTTTAACGTTCTATTAAATCGCTCCACGACGCTGGCTTTCAAATCGGTGGCGGTAGCAAAATGATTAATATCGTGCTTTTTCATTACATCTTGAAATTGTTTGTTAAAAAATTCCTTTCCCTGATCCGTCTGCAATTTCTGAGGGACACGGCCCTCTTCGAGGATAGACTCGAACGCTCTAGTGACTTCGGGCCCGCTCTTATTCTTCAAAACGCGAGCCCACGCGTACTTGCTAAATACGTCTATGCACGTCAGCAGATATTTATTACCGTCGTTATCCTTAGTGTAGGCAATCATGTCGACTAGATCGGCCTGGAACTGCGTATCGACCCCGTACACAACCACTCTATTTCGTTTGTATTTTATAGGGGCTGTTTTGTGCAATGTGTAAGCATCCTCACCGGCCAGCCATTCTGAAACCTTTTTATCGCTTAGACGGACCCCGCTTTCTTTTAAGACGGCGTCCTTTAATCGTTTTTTACCCCCTAAAGAGCCGGGGTTGGAGGGTGTATAATAAGCCTTTTTCATGAGCTCCGACATGCTGTCGTTTCAACCGCTGCAAAAGAATAACTCGTACATGTGGTTTGAATCAATCTTTTATTAAAAAAGTTACAGGATACATGATATAAGTAAACATGGATAAATGATGTTAATATAACACAAGTAAAAATGGATATAATAGAAGAAGATAGTAATAATGATTATAATACAATATAGTATACATGGATATAATAGAAGATAGTAAAAATGGATATAATAATAATAATAATAATGTTAGTACAACAAAATCGAAGTAAAATTGAATATAATGATGTTAGTAAAACACGTAGTAATAACGACGTTACATGGACCGTAAAACACAGAAAATGAATCACTGATAGTCTAACCAGAAAAGAAAATCACGACAGGCCATCATGTTTTTGTCTAGGATGTAATCGACGTACATTTCAACAATTTCGCCGATGGCGATACTGATTTCGATAATTTTAATAGCATCGTTCTCATCATCATTGACGTCATATTCTTTTGAACTCAAGCTCATTTCAGTACACACATCCGTCACATACGTACAAGTACAGAGCAGATCGTTGATCCCGAGTGGGGATTGTGATTCACACAGCATATCTAGAACCTGTTTTATCATCACACCGGGCGGATCGGCCCCATGAACGCATTTGTCCGTCAAATAATCCCATGAATTAGCCAGTCCTCTTATATACACCATTTGTTTCTTGAAATTTGCTTCACGCGTACTGTCTTCCATAAATGGATGACCATCGCATGATGCGTCCGCAATAATCTTTTTCATCAGTTTGATCATCTGTCGTCTGTAATGTCCTTTAAACAGGAATTCCATACAGCTCTTTAGGCTACAGGCAGCACCCATACTGGTGGGGTCTTGGTCACTCTCCATTCACGATCGAGAGACCTTCCCAGAGATCAACGACGTCGTGCACTATTTCCTCGCAGGGTTTGTCCAGAAGTCTCGCGCTGATTTCTTCTAGCTTAGAGGCGATGAATGGTTCGTCTTTTAATTCATGCAGAATAGTCCCGACTGTTCCTTGAATACGGTGAGGGTGAGATTTTAACCCCAACCGTCCTAGGAGAATACCGATGATGGCATGAAAATAGGGTCTAAACAGTTTGACTGAAAGTTCATCAAAATGTGTGTCAAAGTAGTAGTTAGGAGGGTCAAACAGGCAGGAATGTTGCAGTTGGCTGGGATGATCAATCTCACACCCCTCGCAGTCGTTCTTCAGTTTCTTGCCGATGAGATGTTGGAGCAAAACCACGGTCGCGGCTTTTATGATTTTGAACCCCACGTCACTGAAACATCCGTCTGTGACGTCGAAGCCATGATTAGCATGAGGCAGGGTCCGGTCGATTTTAGATGCGTTGTACGATTGCCGATCGTTATGGAGCCTGAAACTTTTGTCTGGCCCGTGGGGACAGTCGCAATCGATCCCCGAATCCTCGTCTTTGTCGGGCTTGATGTTGTTACCCAGACCGTAGTAGAATTCATCGTTGGGCGATGGTTCAGGGTTGATAATGTTACCCGGACCCCAATCGTTTTCAATGCACGATTCAAAGTCTATGCGACGTTTGATAGTTTTAGCCTGAGCCCAGTCTTTGTGATGATCCGTTGGTCCGCGGGCGTTGTCGTCGGGAGGGTCGAGAATGCTGTCGAAAGAGATTCCGCAGCTGCATACATGATCGGGTTCTGAAGCTGCGTCTTCGGCCATGGTTTATAAATGATGCATGGGGGTCTGGTTGCCGGAATTTATGGTCGTTGTAGTAAAGGGGTGGAGACGCCGTAGCAATTGAGACCTGATTTATAAACGACGCTTGGGTAGGTCTGGCCGTCGAGCTTTATGATGACTGTAGTGAATGGGCGGGGACGGCAGAGCGTATGTACTGCTGCGTGCGCATCTCTCAGGGTGAAACAGCTGCGTTTTAATTTTGCTGTATCCGTCATGCATGTCGCACCATTTGAACATTTTGTTGATGATTGAAAAAACCCTATTCAGCAGATCCAGATCACACCACTTGAACAAAAATTGCATTTCATACAGATCGTGATGCTCGTTAGGCAGGATGTGCCCGGACCGAGTGTTGTTGAGCTTTGTCTTGTCTTTACAGCAGAATATGTAAACAGAATCATTCGGCTTCTTTTGAGTATGGTCACCTACCACACGGTACCGAACGTTCGGCGTCACCCCGTCCCATTCCGCCACGTACAAAGGCTCTTCACCGCCGTCGTTCAGATCCTTCCAGACACGTTTGTAGAAGAGAGACCAGTCTTTTTCAGGAAATACCACACACGCGTCTTCCGCAGCCTGAAACTCGCCGACACCGTCAGTGGTGTAGAGCGTAATAACGCGGGTTGGTTTGTGAAATTTGTACCCGAATACACGGTTACTACACATCATAAATTCAGCTTTAGTCCATTCCGAAATTTCATGGAGAAAACTTGTCAAACGGATGTGTCCGAAAGGTTTTCTCGGTGCCATAGTCAGACTTTCCATCATCCTGCTGGTCAGCCCCGTCTCTGGGGGTTGAGGGGAGGATAAACCATTCATACTCATGTAGCTCATGTTTCTGCTGGTTGTAGAACACACCGACCCCATTTATATACAATGTACTCAGGAATGCTGAGGAGATGCTGACACATATCCCATATCCTATATATATATATAACAGAGCCTTCAAACTTTATGTCAAATCACATGATTTAGGGATAAAAAGGTTCAAATAGGGCAAACTAACTGTCGAAACCACATGATCAAAGCAAGGTCAATAGGGCAAACCATAACAACATATGCCGGAAAGACACCGGAAGGCCAACCTGTCAAAACACATGATCGAAGGGATAGGCAGGGGCAATAGGTCAAAACTAACTGTCAAAACAGATGATCGACGGATAGGGAGGGTCAATAGGTCAATCCAGAACAATAGAGACCGGAAGGACACCGGAAAGGTCAACCGGAAGGTCAATGACAACCGGAAGCCATCAATCATTTTGACACATGGTATAGGATATTAACTACTGTTTTGCTTTAAGAAGATAAGCTTGTGATTGGCTGAGACAGTTTGCTTATCTGAATCTGGTGTCTGCTGTGGCTGAAATGGCCATTGCCACAGAGACACAATCTGACTGGAAATTTGTAATGTCTAAATTCCCTGATGTGGGCAAAAGACAAATGTAAAATATGGTTGTTTAAAAAAAATACATGTAAATTCTGGCAAAGATGCCTTACGCTGGGCTAGAGTTAAAATATGGTAGATAAAGTTTGATTTTAGAAGTTTATGAGAATGCAGTGTACCAGTCCTGAATGCCTCAGGCTCAGATGACAGCCTTTAGCTAACATTGAATGAGAGAGACTCTGTGTAAGGCACAGTGTTTCAGTTGAAAAATCATAGACATGGAGATGTTAAAAGAAATAATGTTACAGGATTTTATATTTAGAGGACAATTTTTTTAAAAAGTAAAACTGAATGACTTTAAAGAAGTTTTTAAAAATAATAATGATCTTAAATGATAGAAGGTTACGTTTTGACTAGTTTATTTTAGGCCCAGTAACTTCTTTGTCTGATATTAGCTTCCACCATGATACAGGGCCGATGGCTCCGGCTACAGATGTAACAGTACACTGAATAGATGAATGTGATTAAAGTTCACTGAGATTTTGCTGATCTGAAGATGTTTAAAAGATTTAAGTGATTAAATACTGCTGTTATTAACCTGTCTCCCTGTGTTAAGAAAACAACTGATTCTGTTGAAGAAAACGGTCAAAGATTCTGTTCTGGGGAAAAGCGGTTACCAGTGTGCACGAGGTGATTACTCAGTGACGGGTAAGATCCTCTTTGGCCAAACGAGGGCAACCTAAGGCAGGGGGTCACCGCCGCCACTGGGCATCTCCTGATGGGAGGTGTGTTATGTGAGATGGGTATGAGAGTCGAGCGGTGACTGTGAGGCCAGCAGCATCATGATATCATTAAGGGGAGATGAGCTGTAAGAAGTTGCAGCAGTCTTACCCAAAAATGTGAGTCCCTCTAATACCACTCACCAGAAAACCGCATTCATTGCATGGCTTGTTTTTCATTATGACAAGTGTTTGAAACTATGCCAGGGGACAACACCCTGATGAAGATTATAGATAAAGAGCTGATGGGAATGGGCTTTCAAGAGCCAGCTGAGACCATGAGGTGATTGTCATTATTTGTTGTGGAGACAGTAACAAAACTTAATTTATGTCAGGAACATGATGCTAGTTGCCTTATGGGCAAGGGACAATTATAGAAGTGTTGATATTGAAATAATATGCCTGTAAGATGGTTTTAACTCCTGAAGGCCATTAGATATGTTGGTGGCTAAAGATGAAGACAGCTTTTGTGGATTCAAGAAAAGTCTGGATTTAGCATAATGGTCAAAGGTTATTGTAATGAATTTATTATTATGTTTTGTCTAAATTACAGTCTTAGGAGGCTGTTGAAAAGATTATTTGTGAAGAGTGAGAGAGACTGCTTGAGTGGAAGGGTACTCTGTCTGTCTTTCTGTTATCGGCCTGCTAAAGCAAGCTGAAGCAAAATAATGATAATGAACCAAAACAACCCAGCTGACTTTTCTAAGAGAAAATGAATAATGAACAGACGTGCTTTGAAACTGGTAAAGAGACCATGTAAAATTAGATAAAAGCTACAGGAAAATGAGAAGTTTAAAATCTTATTATAAACGTTAATCTTTTTAGAAAAAGATGTGAATATGAAAATATGAGTGATTTATAGTCAGGTATGTGTGTGTGTGTTTGAGGGCGAATGGACTAGGTCTTGGTAAGTGTTAGGTTATGGGAGCTATTCTGTCTGAATAGTGTCTATGTATGTGTCATTAACCTCTGGAACGAGAGTTTTATCATTACAGATGGGTTAATTTGAAAGAAATTTGGTCATCAAGCTCTGTGGATTGTTGTTTGACTGATACTGACCAAGTCTGTACACCACGACCTGACCTGATAGAAACAATTGATGACTTTGACATTGGAGAATGTTTGCAGATGACTTACTTAAGAGACCAAAATAACAGGCCTGAAAAGCAGTGAGACTCAGGGCCGGTGCCCTTCAAATTATTAGATAAGAAGATGAGATTGTGGCTTACGTAATACTTTGTTTCAGAGGCAAAAAAAAAAGATGTCTGGAGGAAATTTGGCTGAAGGACGGCATTTGGGTTAGTGTTGAAAACTTTGTCTACCCAAACACTATTGTTAAATTGATGCACGAGTTGTGCATCATGCATCAAAAGGGGGATGGTAACAATTGCCATACCAAGGGGTTCAAATTTGCTGAATGCAATCGAACAGGTTGGACGATAAATGTTGGGAGGACACTGGGTTTAACTTGGTAAAAGCCCTGTAAGTCGTCATTTTTCTCCCTAACAAAATTTGCTGTCTGTAAGTGCTTATAACAAGGACCGTTTCAACAGGAAACGCCAGGGCAGATGCGGCAGCGAAGGCCGCGGCAGCACAGCAGACAAAAGAAACTACGTACTTTACTATCTGACAATAACCTCGACATTTGTTTTTCTTTACAGAGCATGCAGACTTTTGACAGAATGAAAGACCACACCTTGCGCAGCGCATAACTTAAAATTTCCCTTTGCAGAATGTCAGGATGGATTGTGTCAAACAGAACTGATTCTGTTCCAAATGTATAAATATTGTTTTGTTGACATGAGCAAAGTTGATTCCACAGGTCACACCAAAAGGGACGACCGGCTAGACAAACGGTCACTAACAAAATAGCTAGGGTCTGCATTCACAGGTGACAGCAGACAGGAAATGGTTCATTCCAGTGGAGGTGCAGTCGGGATCTGAAAATCCCGTAAGGATCGGAAAATGTTCGGAGAGGGTGACACCTGGGTCCACGCCTCTCACCTTACACTACACCAACCAACCTCAGCAACCCCACGCGCCAACGCGGAGGGCAGTGAGGGATCAAGGACGTGCTAGTAACGTACCTCCCTTGCCAGCGAGGGAAAGCCCATTGCAACGGTTCGCAAAGAGTCACCCTGGTGAAGAATGTCCATGGGGCGAACGAGATGATCAACACAACTGGAGGAGGATGTGGACCAACTAATGGTTTAAGTTTAGCAGAATAATTTGTTTTGTGACGGTTTTTGATGATTTTATTTGATTGAATCAAACTAGGGCTTAGTGTTGATATAGATCTAATGATTTGATTGGTGCAAATGTTTTCAGGAAAAGTAGAAAATCTATTCAATGATGTGAAGTATGGTCATAAGCAAAAAAGACAGTCGGTCTGCAATGGAAAAGTAAGAGTTAATTTTTAACAACCAAATTGGATAGAATGGATAAAATCATAAAACTCTTCTGGTTAGATTTGATTAAATAGGGTATTAAATAGAGCTTACTAAGTAAAACCATTGCCCGATTGAATTAAAAGTTAACAAAAAATGGTTGGAAATATGTGGATGGGCGTGGATTAATGGAAAAGGCTGAATGTGGTAAATTGGGGGGTGTTTTTCAATTTCTTATTTTCTAACTTTCTAAATTCTTTCTTTCTAAGGATGATGATAATGTGTAAAGAGGGTTAAAAACAGCAGCCATCCGTGTTACGAGGTGACGTACAAGGACAGAGTTTGAAATGAGGGACATTTATCTTTCTTTCATCTTTTCCTAATGATGTTTTTCCTTCTAAATATAATCTATACTATTTCTTGTTTATATTGAGGTGACTGAGGGTCCGACCTTGTGTTGGGGGTGCGATAACAGTACTTATCCACCTAGCCCGGCCTTATATATAAACCTTTACTTGCTTGCTACAAAAATTAAGGGCCTATCCTTACAAAACAGCCTAAGCTTATTTCATTTTAATCTTTTTCTGTTCCTGCAAGTTTAAGAAGAGTGATCAGAGTTGTAGTATTAGTATGACGTGTTTTGATTGATCAGTTATTAATGAATGATAAAAAGGGGGGATTGTAATGGGAATTTTAATTTTCACACTCTAGGTGTGCTCCTGATTTTTCAATATAATGATTAATGTGAACACTGTGAGACAAAGGGGGAGACAGCTGAAAAGGGAACCTCTGACCCCTTGGGATCAGAGGTGGTCCCATTTGGGACTTCTGAGTTTGTAGGAATAAACTCAGCAGGATTAGGTCACTAGCAGAGAAACCTTCCCTTGTTTAGATAAGGGCCTGTGAGCAGAAGACCTTGAAGGTACTATAAAGGCTCCTCTGCCCTCCCTCCCTTCGTCACACTTGTTCCACAGACTGTACTAATGACTTCTGTGTGGCAACTGGGCCTTCTTGCAAGAATAAAATACTTTTTTAATGATCATTTGAATTTCAGAGTGTCTCTTACGCAGTTGATGATTGTTTAATGAATTTTTGCCACAACACATGCCAAATTAAGACATGTAATGTTACATTGTGATATAATGGTGTTTTCTGGAAGGGAATAAAGAACAAAGCATTTTTATCAGCTGAAAGGCAGAATACAAATGTTTTTTTTTTAATTAATTTAGATAAGCATTAAATAACAGTTTCAGGTTATGTTTTAGTGTTGGTAACATGTCCAACATTGTCCCACACAAACGTATAATCATCCCACATTTGGTTTGTTTGATGGTGGTCACCCTACTGTATAGGGTAAATTTAGTATAGGGTGAACTTTTTGAATCTTGTTCCTGACAAATAACCCAAATTACAAAAAAAAAAGACTAAAACTAACACTAAAACTAATAAAAACTAAACTAAAACTAAGCATTTTCAAAAAATAAAAAATAAACTAGCAAACCCACTTTAAAAACTAATTAAAACTAAACTGAATTTGAAAACAAAAAGTCAAAACGAAATAAAAATAAAAACTAATGAAAAATGCAAAACTATAATAACCCTGACATAGACGGATGTAGTGCTAACTGTGTTAAGAGTTTTGGAAAATTGTTAAAAGTATTGAAAAATCTGTCATAGCAAAACTATAGCAGTACTTCTTTTAATAAACACAAAACACTGGAGAACACATTGTGCAATGCAAGACAAAGAACTGAATAAACTGAGTGCTATATATAAACAGGCAAACAAAGGGAGCTAAATGAAACACAGGTGAACTTAATTAGTGACTAACAGACTATCATGGTTAACTTGTAGCTCAACATGAGTTCCTATAAGAGCAGCCAAAAGGAACATTCTCTCAACCCCAGGTCAGGACTGCACACGGATTAAGCTTTGTAGTATTTTTGTGACTGCAATATTCAGGCTCCACACGGATTGAGGACGACTTTTCAGCTGTACGGTAGTGCACCTTTGCTGTTTTAGGCTTGTTTTGTTTTTTCTCCATTCCATTTTCTCCATCAACTGACTTGATTTAGTACAACTAAAAAAAGTTTAGTTTAAGCAAAAGTATAGATATTGTCTTTTATTTTACCTGTCCTTGTGAAAAATATCAGAATCAAAAAATCTTAACTTTATATTTAATATTGAATAACATGTAGGCTACAACAGATCAAATTAAGTGTACTTTAAAGCACAACAAAAAGATTTTTAAAACATAATGTACTTTAAAGTGAAACTCTTAGTTTGGCATTACTTTGTTTTTTTTAAGTGTACATGTACTTAATGTCACTCCTGCCAGCAGAAGCCCTATCATGGCCACCAGAGGGCACTTCTCCCTAGACCTTTTCCATTTCCATGAACCTTTGCCTGGACTCATTTTAGTGTGATTACATCCACCTGTATGTCATTGGTTTGTATCATAGGAACTTTGGCTGGCAGGTGTGACGCTTATGAAAGTGTACGTGTGTACACTTAAGTGGCTTTTTATAATTCATCAGTGTTATTATCTGCAAGTTTTTATTATTATTATTATTATTATTATTATTATTATTATTATTATTGTACTTTCAAGATACTACAGATACACATCCAATACCAATAAGCTAATTTTTTATTTTATTATTTTCACAAGGGTACATAGCAATTCAAGAGTTTTCTTGACCGCAACATGGTGTCGGCCCCCATCTGGTACACCTGGATTATACACGGCCCAGATGTGGGCCGGATCTGGTTGCTGTCTGGGTTCTTGTATGGTTTTTCCATTGCAAACTAATCTGGTTGTGCTATTTTTACCTAATGCAACTTCCATTCTCAAAGGTCCCTGCAACAAAGCTTTGACCTTTTATCAAAAATATTACGTTCTTAAACCAAATGGCATGATTTCACTGAATCCACTTTTCATTGTAGGCTTTAAAGATCAACATGGAGAAAATCATCCTAATATTCCCTCTGATATTGCTGGTGCTGCATATACAAGGAGGAGAGTTCCACAAACCTCCAGTTTGTTTGCCTGCCGAAGCTCCACAGCCGGAAGTCGTGGAGTTCGACAACACCATCTATGCCACTTGTGAAGTAACTCCCAGCCCAAATTTGCCACGTAACCAGCCAAAGATCTTTGGGCAAATCCTCTTCAAGCAGGTCTTCCCCAATGGAGATTTAGAAGTGAAAATCAACCTCCGTGGTTTGCCTGCCATCGATCGTCAAGAGCGTGCCATGCACATCCATCAGTATGGAGACCTCAGTCAAGGCAGCATCACTGTTGGTCCTCATTATAATCCAAACGGCGTTGACCACCCTCATCATCCTGGAGACCTGGGCAACTTTGCTTCCGAGAAAGGAGTTATAAGGCAGTTCCTGACGCTTCCAGACGCCAAGCTCTTTGGGCCTTATTCCATTCTGGGACGTGCGGTGGCGGTTCATGAGAAGGAGGATGATCTGGGAATGGGTTCAGATGAGGAGAGTAAACTCAGTGGGAATGCTGGACCGATAATTGCTCTCGGTGTGATTGGTATTACTACTCCAAGTCTGTGGCAGAAGACTGAAGTGCCCCCCAAGAAAATATGTGGAGGAAGGCACTGAGAGTCAAAGATGAGGGAGTCGGATATGGTGGAAGGCCAGATTCAAATGGGATAATCATGATTTTCCTTGTGTATTCTTTGTATGTGTCCTACATTAAAGTATATTTCATAACCTGAACATTCCCATGTTTTTCTTGGTCTTTTCAGAGGCTTTTTGGCCAAAGCTTCCAATAGTAAATGCACTCTTAAAAATAAATGTAGGGTGAATGCAGGCAAAGTGGGCCGTTTAGTTTGATTTACTGTGCTCAATAGGTTAACACTTTCAGAGCATGACAATGGCCTTTAATTAAAGATACACTATTTCTTTAAATGATACAATGGTTTAGGTTGATGCAATATGACACTGGAGGGTGTGGCTAGATCTCAAGGGAGGACACCCTTATTGTTCAAGGTAGACATAACCTCTGACATAAGATTTTATTTTTGAAATTATAAGGTTTCTCGCTAAATGTCAACAAATGGGTATATTATTCTGACAGTTTGTTAGTACAGTTAACAGGGAATCAAAATGCAAAAAAAATGTCTTGGTTTTCTTGTAAGGTGTTTAAAGCTAGAATATGTAAGATTTTTGTAATAAAATAACCAAAAATCACTTGCAAAGTGTGATATATTTCCTGCAGTTGTGTACTTCCAGTATCCCAAAAGTTCCCAAAGATTTTTAATTTCAGAGAAATTCCAATTTTAAATCAAAGCTGCAAGCAGCATTTATCGGTGTTCAAGCATTTAAGGCCTTTAGGCACAAATGCATAAAAAGACTAAGTTTTATTTGGCAACCATTTAACCACTTCCATTTCCAGCTAATTTAACAGGAAATATATGGTTTTCAAAGCTTTTTTAACAGTTATAGCGCCACCTATGGCCCGATCTCCATAAAATTGTGCATGCTTGTTTACAATGTTATTTCACATATGCTCACCAATTTTCATTAAGTTCTGAGTTTTCGTTTAGGATTTATAGGCTTTCGAGTGAATTTTGCCACGCCCATTTTCTAAATGACCGTGTTATAGCCGTCCAAATGCAAAAGTTTTAGCACTTCGTGCTTTAACCCCTAATAATGGCTCGTCCATGTTCACTTGTCGCCTGTCAATGACATAATATCCGCGTTATCCCTGGTTTCCGCTCGTACTGCCATAGTAACCATGGCGACAACTGCGTTACGTCTAGCGGCACGCTCATGGAGTTGTTTCATTCAAACATTATGGACCATGGCAAGCAGACTTTGGGACAAAAGGAGAACTAAAACGAGGATCAATATCGGCGTGGTGTTTTCAAGATGCCGCAAACTTTGACTTGACAGAGACGTCTTGCATGTACTTTATTAGACAGTTGAGCAAATGTTCAAAACCCGCATGGTGTTATCTGTTCTGACACACATTGTTAAAGCACACTTTTACACTGAATGTTTGCTGCTTCAATCCAGATGAGTACGTTGTTAGGCTATTGACTGTATGTAGGGTGACCACCCGTCCCGCATTGCGTTGTACCGCACAGCATTTTCACCCCTTGTCCCGCATATTGAGAAAATGTCCCGCATTTTCATCAGTCTGTCGGTTTTTAATAATCATATTAAGAAAACGTGCATGCTTTCTTTTGCCTTTTTAAGAAAGCATTTTCTTTATTATTTTTGCGGCATAGTTTTTCACCTATATTTAACAGCGCTTCCTCAGAAGTAGGCTACAAATACAACCGCCTTCTTTTAAATCCTATCCAATGGTTGAAAGTAAAGGAGTAAACACGGTCACTAGTAGGTTTTGACGGCTGTCAATCAAATGTGGAGCGGTGATTCGTTCCATGTGTTCCCTGTCAGAAAACAAATGGATAATTCGGTCAATTAAAATAAAAATTTAAGAGAATTTATCAACTTGTTGCCAGCTGTGGTTGTTTTGATTCACATCATTTCTAAAAAATATGAAAGTTTTTGGTTTATAAGACATGTCTTATAGATCTAATTTCATGTTTTATATTTTATTAGTTCATTATTTATTTTGTTGGATTTTAATTGGACTTGGTCAGAACTGTTTCAAAAATAGTTATCTGCATGATGCTGCTGCCTTTGGGCTCAGTGATGTTGAATTTAAATGACATGTCAAATTAAGACATGTAATGTTACATTGTGATATAATGGTGTTTTCTGGAAGGGACTAAAGAACAAAGCATTTTTATCAGCTGAAAGGCAGAATACAAATGTTTTTTTTATTAAGTTAGATAAGCATTCAATAACAGTTTCAGGTTATGTTTTAGTGTTGGTAACATGTCCAACATTGTCCAACACAAACGTATAATCGTCCCACATTTGGTTTGTTTGATGGTGGTCACCCTACTGTATAGGGTAAATTAAGTATAGGGTGAACTTTTTGAATCTTGCTCCTGACAAATAACCCAAATTACAACAAAAAAAAGACTAAAACTAATAAAAACTAAACTAAAACTAAGCATTTTCAAAAAATAAACTAGCAAACCCACTTTAAAAACTAATTAAAACTAAACTGAATTTGAAAACAAAAAGTCAAAACGAAATAAAAATAAAAACTAATGAAAAATGCAAAACTATAATAACCCTGACATAGACGGATGTAGTGCTAACTGTATTAAAAGTTTTGGAAAATTGTTAAAAGTATTGAAAAATCTGTCATAGCAATCGTAAAAAAAAAACTATAGCAGTACTTCTTTTAATAAACACAAAACACTGGAGAACACATTGTGCAATGCAAGACAAAGAACTGAATAAACCAAGTGCTATATATAAACAGGCAAACAAAGGGAGCTAAATGAAACACAGGTGAACTTAATTAGTGACTAACAGACTATCATGGTTAACTTGTAGCTCAACATGAGTTCCTATAAGAGCAGCCAAAAGGAACATTCTCTCAACCCCAGGTCAGGACTGCACACGGATTAAGCGTTGTAGTATTTTTGTGACTGCAATATTCAGGCTCCACACGGATTGAGGACAAATTTTCAGCTGTACGGTAGTGCACCTTTGCTGTTTTAGGCTTGTTTTGTTTTTTCTCCATTCCATTTTCTCCATCAACTGACTTGATTTAGTACAACTAAAAAAAAGTTTAGTTTAAGCAAAAGTATAGATTTTGTCTTTTATTTTACCTGTCCTTGTGAAAAATATCAGAATCAAAAAATCGAAACTTTATATTTAATATTGAATAACATGTAGGCTACAACAGCTCAAATTAAGTGTACTTTAAAGCACAACAAAAAGATTTTTAAAACATAATGTATTTTAAAGTAAAACTCTTAGTTTGGCATTACTTTGTTTTGTTTTTTTAAAGTGTACATGTACTTAATGTCACTCCTGCCAGCAGAAGCCCTATCATGGCCACCAGAGGGCACTTCTCCCTAGACCTTTTCCATTTCCATGAGCCTTTGCCTGGACTCATTTTAGTGTGATTACATCCACCTGTATGTCATTGGTTTGTATCATAGGAACTTTGGCTGGCAGGTAGCGTTTCTGAAAGTGTACGTGTGTACACTTAAGTGGCTTTTTATAATTCATCAGTGTTATTATCTGCAAGTTTTATTTATTATTATTATTATTATTATTATTGTACTTTCAAGATACTACAGGTACACATCCAATACCAATAAGCACATTTTTTTTTTTTTTTTTTTTTCACAAGGGTACATAGCAATTCAAAAATTATAGTTTTCTAGACCGCAACATGGTGTCGGCCCCCATCTGGTACACCTGGATTACACACGGGTTAGATGTGTGCCGGATCTGGTTGCTGTCTGGGTTCTTGTATGGTTTTCCGTTGCAAACTAATCTGGTTGTGCTATTTTTACCTAATGCAACTTCCATTCTCAAAGCTCCCTGCAACAAAGCTTTGACCTTTTATCAAAAATATTACGTTCTTAAACCAAATGGCATGATTTCACTGAATCCACTTTTCATTGTAGGCTTTAAAGATCAACATGGAGAAAATCATCCTAATATTCCCTCTGATATTGCTGGTGCTGCATATACAAGGAGGAGAGTTCCACAAACCTCCAGTTTGTTTGCCTGCCGAAGCTCCACAGCCGGAAGTCGTGGAGTTCGACAACACCATCTATGCCACTTGTGAAGTAACTCCCAGCCCCAATTTGCCACGTAACCAGCCAAAGATCTTTGGGCAAATCCTCTTCAAGCAGGTCTTCCCCAATGGAGATTTAGAAGTGAAAATCAACCTCCGTGGTTTGCCTGCCATCGATCGTCAAGAGCGTGCCATGCACATCCATCAGTATGGAGACCTCAGTCAAGGCAGCATCACTGTTGGTCCTCATTATAATCCAAACGGCGTTGACCACCCTCATCATCCTGGAGACCTGGGCAACTTTGCTTCTGAGAAAGGAGTTATAAGGCAGTTCCTGACGCTTCCAGACGCCAAGCTCTTTGGGCCTTATTCCATTCTGGGACGTGCGGTGGTGGTTCATGAGAAGGAGGATGATCTGGGAATGGGTTCAGATGAGGAGAGTAAACTCAGTGGGAATGCTGGAGAGAGAATTGCTCTCGGTGTGATTGGTATTACTACTCCAAGTCTGTGGCAGAAGACTGAAGTGCCCCCCAAGAAAACATGTGGAGGAAGGCACTGAGAGTCAAAGATGAGGGAGTCGGATATGGTGGAAGGGCAGATTCAACTGGGATAATCATGATTTTCCTTGTGTATTCTTTGTATGTGTCCTACATTAAAGTATATTTCATAACCTGAACATTCCCATGTTTTTTTTTCTTGGTCTTTTCAGAGGCTTTTTGGCCAAAGCTTCCAATAGTAAATGCACTCTTAAAAATAAATGTAGGGTGAATGCAGGCAAAGTGGGCCGTTTAGTTTGATTTACTGTGCTCAATGGGTTAACACTTTCAGAGCATGACAATGGTCTTTAATTAAAGATACACTATTTCTTTAAATGATACAATGGTTTAGGTTGATGCAATATGACACTGGATGGTGTGGCTAGATCTCAAGGGAGGACACCCTTATTGCTCAAGGTAGACATAACCTGTGACATAAGATTTTATTTTTGAAATTATAAGGTTTCTCGCTAAATGTCAACAAATGGGTATATTATTCTGACAGTTTGTTAGTACAGTTAACAGGGAATCAAAATGCAAAAAAAATGTCTTGGTTTTCTTGTAAGGTGTTTAAAGCTAGAATATGTAAGATTTTTGTAATAAAATAACCAAAAATCACTTGCAAAGTGTGATATATTTCCTGCAGTTGTGTACTTCCAGTATCCCAAAAGTTCCCAAAGATTTTTAATTTCAGAGAAATTCCAATTTTAAATCAAAGCTGCAAGCAGCATTTATTGGTGTTCAAGCATTTAAGGCCTTTAAGCAGAAATGCATAAAAAGACTAAGTTTTATTTGGCAACCATTTAACCACTGACGTCATACATGGAAAAGACCATTTCCAGCTAATTTAACAGGAAATATATGGTTTTCAAAGCTTTTTAACAGTTATAGCACCACCTATTGTCCGATCTCCATAAAATTGTGCATGCTTGTTTACAATGTTATTTCACATATGCTCACCAATTTTCATTAAGTTCTGAGTTTTCGTTGAGGATTTATAGGCTTTCGAGTGAATTTTGCCCCGCCCATTTTCTAAATGACCGTGTTATAGCCGTCCAAATGTAAAAGTCCAAAAGTTTTAGCACTTTGTGCTTGAACCCCTAATAATGGCTCTTTCTAATAGATATCTAATAGATTTAGTCAATCATAGCACAATGTCATAAAAACACTAACATCAGATGGAATTACAGAAACTGCATTATTGTATTCGTGTCAGGTCTGCCCTTATACAACAGACAGTATATTGTATTGATCATAGATTGTGTTTTGCTCTGCAGTTTCTTTTGAAGCCTCTCTACATTTTTGTTTTGTTAACATTTACATTTAGTTTCTGTCAACATAAAACAAATTAATATTTTCGTTTTAACCCTGGTACGTGTTTAAGGCGCTGGTGCAAAAGAACACAGGAACAAAGGTAGTTTAAATTGAAGAAAAATAGTACATTTATTCACAATATGATAACTCAAAGAAAGAGAGAGAGAGAGAGAGCGAGAGAGAGAGAAACAAAAATACCGTACACAGGGAGAAGGAACCTGAGCGGGGCTAAATCAAAGAAAGAAATAAAACAAAACCCACAATATAACCATCTCCCCTTCCCAATAAGCTACTAATTCAAAAAAAAAAAAAAAAAAACATCTTCAGCATTCAACATGCCCTACTTAAACTACTTAAAACTCAAAACATACAATGGTGGCACCCGCTCCTTACCTAATGGTTTTAGCAACGTGTTTCCCTAGAGATGTTGCAAAAAATGGAAGTCGCGTGACACACTTCCCTGGTCACTACTCCCTGGTCGGCTGTAAACCAATATAAAGAAAACATAAAGACTTCAAGTTTTTACATGCTTTGAAAAACAACAAATCACTGAGAGAAAACAAACTGTTGGTTAAAACAATTGAAAAGATTAAACAAAGAATCAACCCATTCAGGTGTAACCGTCGAAATGATGACTGACAGCCAACAGCACCGCCCTAAGACAGCCAACAGCACCGCCCTAGCGGAGAAAGAGAAAGTAAAATAAAAAAAAAAACATCCTCTGAGCACGTAACAGATAGTCATGTGCATTTGATCTACAGATGGTGGACAACCAGAATGCCTATTACCGCCACGCCAGCCGAAAATAAACCAGCTGCATTTCAAAGTCATCCCCGAAATGACCGCCAGGTGGCGCAAAGGGACATTGTGCAAAACAGCAGCAATTGCCGTATTTTAAAATGTAAGTGGGTTAAATATAAAACCCTGAGCCTAATAGGCATATTTTTCATATATATAAATTGGCCTATTAGGCTACAACAGAATAGAACCAAAGATAGAATCAATTTTAGAACTGAAAAAATAGAATCAAAAGTTAAAAATAGAGACGATATTAGGAGCAATGACGCTGAATATTTTTACTATTCTATTGAGGAATTAGATACGGTAGGCTAAATGAAGAGCTCTCGTGAGCGATACAATTGCATAGTAATTTATAGTGATTTCAAAAGCAGTCCTTAAAAAAAAAAAAAACATGGAGTAGTGTGGCATCATTTTTGAGAGATTACGCGGAACGCGTTTTAGTTAAGATCCTGGTTTCAATGCCCTTAATGTATATAGGCTAGGCTACTGCTTTAAAAAAATGTCACAACGCGTTTTGAGATTGTTTTGAATTAAACATTGAAGTTTAAAATGTAGTGTTTTGGCACACCAGGCCGAGTGGCGTACGCATTGTTCAAAAATCAGGTTTTATTCGGGCATGTTGAATTGGCGTTAGAATTTTTTTTTAGATTTATTAGATTTAGATTTTAGATTTCGTTAGATTTATTTTCTCATAACAGCTAAAATAACTTAATATATGCCTTGTCTTAATATGACCTACTTAATATAGGCAATAGACATATAATAGCCTATATAATAAATTAGCAAAACTTGGCCACTAAATATTTAATTTTCAATTATTTTAATTATCACAATTAAAGTTTTAATTTTATTAAATTGAACAAGCGCAACAATCAGCATTTAATCAAATATTCTAAAAGATGTATTATTAATAATAATGTTATTTCAACATAATATTTCGTTTTTTCGACATAATATGTGTGCGTGCAACAAGCAAGATGTGCATTTGTAAATCCGGTGATGCGTGCATTCATTTTTATCAATAAACTAGTGTTTTCTGACAGTGTCGACTGCAAAGATAAAGTTGACGATCACCATATTTGTAGTGAACGCACCTAGAGAGAAATGCACATAAAGACATAATCAGAGAGTAACCTTTTTCTTTTCGTTTTGAATTATTTTGTTTGAAGACATTTCAAGCTTTGTGTATTTGATGTATTTATCATGTCTGTGTGAGGCATACGCTGAGTTTCGTTAAGTTAGGAGGATGAGATGCGCTCCAGCTGACGTGCAATGCAAGTGACCGCGCGGGCGCCTCCATGATTAGTGTCTGTTATATTTGCTTCTCTTACTTATTAAATCCAGGCAATTGGTTGATGAAAAATTGATTAAAATTAAGATACAATTTATAGAAAACGAAATTCACTTTAAAGAAAGGTTTTCTACTAAACAAAACTTAATGAAGTGGTCAAAATCATGTCTGACCCACTCCATATCCATCTCTCGATATAATGCATCCTATCTTACTCGTGCTGTTCACTTTTCATAGATGGAAAAAAAATAACATTATAATATTTTAACAAATATGATACTAAATGAGATTATTTAATGGCTACAACAGTATAGTAGGCCTATAGACTCTATTTGTACAAATTGCTGCACATTAATTTAATTAAATGAAACCTTGTAACGAATTCACATTGTAGGGTAGACTGTGTACAGTCGAGACACCTTAAATAACTTGCGTTCGCAGCAAGCACAAGTATTGTGATATAGAGACCAGACCTCTTGGAACTTTAATTGAATACATAGCGTTGGTAAAGCACACTGCAATTACATCCCTACAAATTTATTAGGCCCTACTGAAAATAAATGTATAGAATTTAAGCAAAGTAACCTAAATGTTAAGACTGTAAGCCCTTTGCTTTTTTACGTAGCCTATAAAGGACTCTTATAGCCGACTTTGTGTTAATTTAATTTGTAGAGGATTTTTTTTTACTCAAACATTCAGTAGCGGTTTTAGGCACGGGCGAACCGGGCAATCGCCCGGGGCGGCATTTTTGGGGGGGCGGCGCCGCCGTCACAAAAAAAAAATAAATAAAAAAAAATTCTGCGCCGCGAAGCGGTTTTCTATTATCTATCATTTCACTGTGTGGGGAATTGGCAAATTTGCGCCCCCTCTCAGCTGCAGGCGCCCCTGCTTGCTGAGAAGATGCCGCGCACAGAAGCTGTTTGTTTGAGAATGGGAAAGGGGAGGGGGCGCGGAGGCGCGGGCGCGGATGACAGTTCACCTCTGGGTCTCTCCCAAATGGAACGGACAAGGGGGGGGATCCATATAGTTATCTAAGTCAGTCACACCTCGACTTTCTTCCAAATAACGCACATTTCATTCATAATATTATAAATACAGGCCTCTATATTTCCTGCACATTTTTGTTTTTCTGAATGGTCTGAATAAAAATAGGTAATACAAAACGATTACTTGGTCACCACCACCAAGGTGAATTGGTTTAGTCTTGACTTCTGGTCGTGACTCGTGAGTGACAGTTGGTATGGGGGGGATCAGGGGAAATCTGTTGATTGTCGATGTCGAGTGCCAAATAAGAGATGGACAAGAAAGGTCAAAGCCATCAGGTGTCCAATTTAGAAACGAGCGAAAGATAAAGGTATGCAACTATGTTTTCTCTGTATGATTACGGTATCCATGTCATGAATGAAGGGGCAATATTAATTGGTGGGTATAACTCTTATTTGTTATCCTTTTTGCTATGATTCTTGCTATGCTTAACAATAATTCGGTTTTAACTCAAACACGAGATCTAATTTCACCATAATATTGTGCTTTGCAACAAAACTGTGACAAGTTCAGTTATTACACTGCAAAAAATGCTTTTCTTAATTAGTATTTTTGTCTTGTTTCCAGTCCAAATATCAAACATTTCTTAAATAAAGATGCATAACGCTAACAAAGTGGTAAAATGACATAAGATATTAAGTCTTGTTTTCTGGGGAAATAATTTTTTTATTTATTTCCCCAGAAAATAAGACTTAATATCTTAAAATTGAGTGAAACACTTAAAATTGAGTTCGCTCGACCTGCCTTGACCTGCGCTCGAAGGGGGTCTCGCCCAGGGTGTAATTCAATGTAGAACCGCCACTGCAAACATTAACACTGAAATAAATGAAACTAAATTATTGTACATTTTTTGGCACACCACGACGAGTGGCGCTATGCATTGTTCTAAAGCCAGGTTTTATTCTGGCATGTTGAATTAGTGTTTAATTTGGACTCTGTGCATGCACTTTGAGACAGTGACCATAGACCTGCATTATATGACTGAGAGACAAGAACGGTTTGACCTAAAAATATCAAAATTGAAACTACTGCGGAAAAAAAGACACCTACATCTTGGATGCCCTTGAGGTAAGCTAAAACATACCAAAATTGTATTTCAATTTTTGTGTTTCAATTCACAATATAAACAGCTGTTTACCTTGACTTTAGCCTGTTAGGTTCAGAACATGGTGTTATCTGTTCTGACACACATTGTTAAAGCATCGGTAAATTTGGCAGTAAAAATCCATTGTTTTGGTCTTGTTTGAGCTTGTGTGTAAAAGAAGTTCAAGCATTTTAAATTTGTGTCAATTGTATGCATTTTGTGTTAAAGCAATGAGAAATGTGTTAATAGTATACACAGGCAAACAAAGGGAGCTAAATGAAACACAGGTGAACTTAATTAGTGACTAACAGACTATCATGGTTAACTTGTAGCTCAACATGAGTTCCTATAAGAGCAGCCAAAAGGAACATTCTCTCAACCCCAGGTCAGGACTGCACACGGATTAAGCGTTGTAGTATTTTTGTGACTGCAATATTCAGGCTCCACACGGATTGAGGACGACTTTTCAGCTGTACGGTAGTGCACCTTTGCTGTTTTAGGCTTGTTTTGTTTTTTCTCCATTCCATTTTCTCCATCAACTGACTTGATTTAGTACAACTAAAAAAAGTTTAGTTTAAGCAAAAGTATAGATATTGTCTTTTATTTTACCTGTCCTTGAGAAAAATGTCAGAATCAAAAAATCTTAACTTTATATTTAATATTGAATAACATGTAGGCTACAACAGATCAAATTAAGTGTACTTTCAAGCACAACAAAAAGATTTTTAAAACATAATGTACTTTAAAGTAAAACTCTTAGTTTGGCATTACTTTTTTTTTTTTTTTTTTTTTAGTGTACATGTACTTAATGTCACTCCTGCCAGCAGAAGCCCTATCATGGCCACCAGAGGGCACTTCTCCCTAGACCTTTTCCATTTCCATGAACCTTTGCCTGGACTCATTTTAGTGTGATTACATCCACCTGTATGTCATTGGTTTGTATCATAGGAACTTTGGCTGGCAGGTGTGACGCTTATGAAAGTGTACATGTGTACACTTAAGTGGCTTTTTATAATTCATCAGTGTTATTATCTGCAAGTTTTTATTTATTATTATTATTATTGTTGAACTTTCAAGATACTACAGATACACATCCAATACCAATAAGCTAATTTTTTATTTTATTATTTTCACAAGGGTACATAGCAATTCAAGAGTTTTCTAGACCGCAACATGGTGTCGGCCCCCATCTGGTACACCTGGATTACACACGGCCCAGATGTGTGCCGGATCTGGTTGCTGTCTGGGTTCTTGTATGGTTTTCCGTTGCAAACTAATCTGGTTGTGCTATTTTTACCTAATGCAACTTCCATTCTCAAAGCTCCCTGCAACAAAGCTTTGACCTTTTATCAAAAATATTACGTTCTTAAACCAAATGGCATGATTTCACTGAATCCACTTTTCATTGTAGGCTTTAAAGATCAACATGGAGAAAATCATCCTCATATTCCCTCTGATATTGCTGGTGCTGCATATACAAGGAGGAGAGTTCCACAAGGAGGAGTGTTTGCCTGCCGAAGCTCCACAGCCGGAAGTCGTGGAGTTCGACAACACCATCTATGCCACTTGTGAAGTAACTCCCAGCCCCAATTTGCCACGTAACCAGCCAAAGATCTTTGGGCAAATCCTCTTCAAGCAGGTCTTCCCCAATGGAGATTTAGAAGTGAAAATCAACCTCCGTGGTTTGCCTGCCATCGATCGTCAAGAGCGTGCCATGCACATCCATCAGTATGGAGACCTCAGTCAAGGCAGCATCACTGTTGGTCCTCATTATAATCCAAACGGCGTTGACCACCCTCATCATCCTGGAGACCTGGGCAACTTTGCTTCCGAGAAAGGAGTTATAAGGCAGTTCCTGACGCTTCCAGACGCCAAGCTCTTTGGGCCTTATTCCATTCTGGGACGTGCGGTGGCGGTTCATGAGAAGGAGGATGATCTGGGAATGGGTTCAGATGAGGAGAGTAAACTCAGTGGGAATGCTGGACCAATAATTGCTCTCGGTGTGATTGGTATTACTACTCCAAGTCTGTGGCAGAAGACTGAAGTGCCCCCCAAGAAAATATGTGGAGGAAGGCACTGAGAGTCAAAGATGAGGGAGTCGGATATGGTGGAAGGCCAGATTCAAGTGGGATAATCATGATTTTCCTTGTGTATTCTTTGTATGTGTCCTACATTAAAGTATATTTCATAACCTGAACATTCCCATGTTTTTTTTCTTGGTCTTTTCAGAGGCTTTTTGGCCAAAGCTTCCAATAGTAAATGCACTCTTAAAAATAAATGTAGGGTGAATGCAGGCAAAGTGGGCCGTTTAGTTTGATTTACTGTGCTCAATGGGTTAACACTTTCAGAGCATGACAATGGCCTTTAAAGATACACTATTTCTTTAAATGATACAATGGTTTAGGTTGATGCAATATGACACTGGAGGGTGTGGCTAGATCTCAAGGGAGGACACCCTTATTGTTCAAGGTAGACATAACCTCAGACATAAGATTTTATTTTTGAAATTATAAGGTTTCTCGCTAATTGTCAACAAATGGGTATATTATTCTGATAGTTTGTTACTACAGTTAACAGGGAATCAAAATGCAAAAAAAATTCTTGGTTTTCTTGTAAGGTGTTTAAAGCTAGAATATGTAAGATTTTTGTTATAACCAAAAATCACTTGCAAAGTGTGATATATTTCCTGCAGTTGTGTACTTCCAGTATCCCAAAAGTTCCCAAAGATTTTTAATTTCAGTGAAAATCCAATTTTAAATCAAAGCTGCAAGCAGCATTTATCGGTGTTCAAGCATTTAAGGCCTTTAAGCAGAAATGCATAAAAAGACTAAGTTTTATTTGGCAACCATTTAACCACTGACGTCATACATGGAAAAGACCATTTCCAGCTAATTTAACAGGAAATATATGGTTTTCAAAGCTTTTTAACAGTTATAGCGCCACCTATTGTCCGATCTCCATAAAATTGTGCATGCTTGTTTACAATGTTATTTCACATATGCTCACCAATTTTCATTAAGTTCTGAGTTTTCGTTTAGGATTTATAGGCTTTCGAGTGAATTTTGCCACGCCTATTTTCTAAATGACCGTGCTATAGCCGTCCAAATGCAAAAGTTTTAGCACTTCGTGCTTTAACCCCTAATAATGGCTCGTCCATGTTCACTTGTCGCCTGTCAATGACATAATATCCGCGTTATCCCTGGTTTCCGCTCGTACTGCCATAGTAACCATGGCAACAACTGCGTTACGTCTAGCGGCACGCTCATGGAGTTGTTTCATTTAAACATTATGGACCATGGCAAGCAGACTTTGGGACAAAAGGAGAACTAAAACGAGGATCAATATCGGCGTGGTGTTTTCAAGATGCCGCAAACTTTGACTTGACAGAGACTTCTTGCATGTACTTTATTAGACAGTTGAGCAAATGTTCAAAACCTGCATGGTGTTATCTGTTCTGACACACATTGTTAAAGCACACTTTTACACTGAATGTTTGCTGCTTCAATCATGAGTACGTTGTTAGGCTATTGACTGTATGTAGGGTGACCACCTGTCCCGCATTGCGTTGTACCGCACAGCATTTTTACCCCTTGTCCCGCACGTCGCATATTGAGAAAATGTCCCGCATTTTCATCAGTCTGTCGGTTTTTAATAATCATATTAAGAAAACGTGCATGCTTTCTTTTGCCTTTTTAAGAAAGCATTTTCTTTATTATTTTTGCGGCATAGTTTTTCACCTATATTTAACAGCGCTTCCTCAGAAGTAGGCTACAACTACAACCGCCTTCTTTTAAATCCTATCCAATGGTTGAAAGTAAAGGAGTAAACACGGTCACTAGTAGGTTTTGACGGCTGTCAATCAAAATGTGGAGCGGTGATTCGTTCCATGTGTTCCCTGTCAGAAAACAAATGGATAATTCGGTCAATTAAAATAAAAATTTAACAGAATTTATCAACTTGTTGCCAGCTGTGGTTGTTTTGATTCACATCATTTCTAAAAAATATGAAAGTTTTTGGTTTATAAGACATGTCTTATAGATCTAATTTCATGTTTTATATTTTATTAGTTCATTATTTATTTTGTTGGATTTTAATTGGACTTGGTCAGAACTGTTTCAAAAATAGTTATCTGCATGATGCTGCTGCCTTTGGGCTCAGTGATGTTGAATTTAAATGACATGTCAAATTAAGACATGTAATGTTACATTGTGATATAATGGTGCTTTCTGGAAGGGACTAAAGAACAAAGCATTTTTATCAGCTGAAAGGCAGAATACAAATGTTTTTTTTATTAAGTTAGATAAGCATTAAATAACAGTTTCAGGTTATGTTTTAGTGTTGGTAACATGTCCAACATTGTCCCACACAAACGTATAATCGTCCCACATTTGGTTTGTTTGATGGTGGTCACCCTACTGTATAGGGTAAATTTAGTATAGGGTGAACTTTTTGAATCTTGTTCCTGACAAATAACCCAAACTACAAAAAAAAAAAAAGACTAAAACTAACACTAAGCCCCGGTTTCACAGACAAGGCTTAAGTCTAGTCCTGGATTAAAATGCATGTTTGATGTGTTTTAAATGAAAGCAACTTGCAAAATATGTCAGTGGCATCATAGTTTTGTCTCAAGATGCACACCAGTAATGTGTTTGTCTATGGCACGTTTATAAAAGATACTTAAATGTCCTAATTGAGCTAAGGTCTAATCCTGGCTTAATTTAAACCCTGTCTGTGAAACCAGGCCTAAAACTAATAAAAACTAAACTAAAACTAAGCATTTTCAAAAAATAAAAACTAAACTAGCAAACCCACTTTAAAAACTAATTGCAACTAACCTGAATTTGAAAACAAATAGTCAAAACGAAATAAAAATAAAAACTAATGAAAAATGCAAAACTATAATAACCCTGACAGAGACGGATGTAGTGCTAACTGTGTTAAGAGTTTTGGAAAATTGTTAAAAGTATTGAAAAATCTGTCATAGCAATTGTAAGAACTGATTTTCCTGCTAAAACAAAACTCACCCTGCAATAACGCCATAAAATGCCCCCTGGACAGCAGATAGCAAAGACAGCACAGAACCTTGTCCTGCCCAAACTTATCTCCTTGTCCCTTTGTTTGACTTCAACTCATCCCCCCTCTCCCTCCTCTTCTCCCTCCTCAAGTCACTGAAAGTTAAATTAAGAATGTCTATATATCGCATATGGTGTATCTTGTGAATGTGTTTTTTTTTTCCTTTTCATGTTTGGTATCATTTTAAGGGTCTCAGTGCGATTGGTAAAATGGTCTTAATTTCATTGCAGTCATTGGTTTAATGAGAAAGATTGAGAACTTAGGAGAATCCTGTTTCTCCTCTCTGGCTGATATCTCTTTACGATATCTCAAGAAACCAGGTGCTACTCCCCTGGATTGGCCCAAACAACTCTAAACAACATTTGTATAACCCCTGTTGTTCTGGTCTGGTATTTAAGGTGAGGGGACAGAGCAATCATTGGGACTCTTTACCAGGATCATCCCCCATAGTGATGTTTCAGTGCTTTTCAGTTGGAAAGCCCTGACACATTACTGTGTCTTTGTCAGGAAAACATTACTTACTTTTAGAGTCATCTTTGAGTAAATGATGTCATGTATTTTCTGAATTGGCTTTTAATAATTTACTTCTGTAATTGGCATGATACATTTTTACCTGACAAATAAATGTTACATCTTGAATTATTCAGAAGTTTTAGAAATCATTCATTTTAGTAGATTAATGTGTAGTCTGGTGTTTCCGCAAATCTTTGTCCAGGATAGATCAAACTGAAGGCACTTTGAATGGACCATGGGGCACATCTTAGAAAGACCTTCTGATTTCTGACTATCTCCTGACTTAGCATGTTGTACGCTGCAAATATTATAAAAAATTACACCTATGGGTCTGTAGTAGCGGCTGCATAGGGTAAAATACTTGCACTGCACCCTCTGACTATTTCAGGACTGGCTAGTTTGTGATCGTGAGCGCGCAGTCGCGACGTGACGTCTCAAAGCGACACTAGGTCCGTAATGAACGAATAATTGAAAGTATGGGATAATCAGAATAATCAAAGATCCAAATTAATTCGCTATAGTTTTTTTTTACGATTGTGTAAGGACCACCCATTGGCCCAACGACGGAATCCAACGGCCTGGCGAAGGTTTAAAGCGTGTATGTCTTTTCAGCGCTCCAGTGAAGTTCACTTAATTTATTGGAATTTAGTTTTAGTAGTATTTTAGCTCTACGTTTAATCTGACTCCAATTTCAAATGATAATCAAATTTAGATCATATTTCTGATTAGAAAATAATCATAAATATTGATTGCAGTACTTCTTTTAATAAACACAAAACACTGGAGAACACATTGTGCAATTCAAGACAAAGAACTGAATAAACTGAGGCCCCGTTTACACGATGGGAAAACGCAGATATTTCCCTGCGTTTTGGCCTGTCATTTACACGAAAACGCCGTTTTTATCCCAGAAAACGATTATTTCTAAAAACTCCGGCCAAAGTGGAGATTTCTGAAAACGCCGGTTATGTGTTGCCGTGTCAACTGGGAGAAACGGGGTTTTAGGTTCTCAAACGTCACATTATGCGCCAAAAAATGCGTACGTCATGTGAGCGGCCTATGTTTAGAGTTTGATTGGCTACTATTTGATCATGGATGCTGTTAAAGTGGTACTCATTTTTACTTTTGTGCAAACGCTTTTGGCCTGTTTGCATTTGCTTCGCTGTCTGTCCGCACAAACGAATCTCGCGCCATGTCTGTTGTTTTGAAAGGAACAGGAAGTCGCTCGTGCTATTCGTTGTTGTCGATTTTGAGGATTCTGATTGGCTTGCATGGCTTTATCCTTCTCCCTACACTGCCGCCCATTGTATTTATGCGGGTTGATGTAAACAACAACTTTTTTTGAAAACGATGTTGTGTGCACGATGTTATTTTTGAAAACGAAGGGGGAGAAATATTCGTTTCTCTAAATACCTGGCTATGTGGCCTGAGTGCTATATATAAACAGGCAAACAAAGGGAGCTAAATGAAACACAGGTGAACTTAATTAGTGACTAACAGACTATCATGGTTAACTTGTAGCTCAACATGAGTTCCTATAAGAGCAGCCAAAAGGAACATTCTCTCAACCCCAGGTCAGGACTGCACACGGATTAAGCGTTGTAGTATTTTTGTGACTGCAATATTCAGGCTCCACACGGATTGAGGACGACTTTTCAGCTGTACGGTAGTGCACCTTTGCTGTTTTAGGCTTGTTTTGTTTTTTCTCCATTCCATTTTCTCCATCAACTGACTTGATTTAGTACAACTAAAAAAAGTTTAGTTTAAGCAAAAGTATAGATATTGTCTTTTATTTTACTTGTCCTTGTGAAAAATATCAGAATCAGAAAATCTTAACTTTATATTTAGTATTGAATAACATGTAGGCTACAACAGATCAAATTAAGTGTACTTTAAAGCACAACAAAAAGATTTTTAAAACATAATGTATTTTAAAGTAAAACTCTTAGTTTGGCATTATTATTATTATTATTATTATTATTATTATTATTATTATTATTTATTTTTTTTTAAAGTGTACATGTACTTAATGTCACTCCTGCCAGCAGAAGCCCTATCATGGCCACCAGAGGGCACTTCTCCCTAGACCTTTTCCATTTCCATGAACCTTTGCCTGGACTCATTTTAGTGTGATTACATCCACCTGTATGTCATTGGTTTGTATCATAGGAACTTTGGCTGGCAGGTGTGACGCTTATGAAAGTGTATGTGTGTACACTTAAGTGGCTTTTTATAATTCATCAGTGTTATTATCTGCAAGTTTTATTTATTATTATTATTATTATTATTATTATTATTATTATTATTATTATTATTATTGTACTTTCAAGATACTACAGGTACACATCCAATACCAATAAGCACATTTTTTTTATTTTATTATTTTCACAAGGGTACATAGCAATTCAAAAATTATAGTTTTCTAGACCGCAACATGGTGTCGGCCCCCATCTGGTACACCTGGATCACACACGGCCCAGATGTGTGCCGGATCTGGTTGCTGTCTGGGTTCTTGTATGGTTTTCCGTTGCAAACTAATCTGGTTGTGCTATTTTTACCTAATGCAACTTCCATTCTCAAAGCTCCCTGCAGCAAAGCTTTGACCTTTTATCAAAAATATTACGTTCTTAAACCAAATGGCATGATTTCACTGAATCCACTTTTCATTGTAGGCTTTAAAGATCAACATGGAGAAAATCATCCTCATATTCCCTCTGATATTGCTGGTGCTGCATATACAAGGAGGAGAGTTCCACAAGGAGGAGTGTTTGCCTGCCGAAGCTCCACAGCCGGAAGTCGTGGAGTTCGACAACACCATCTATGCCACTTGTGAAGTAACTCCCAGCCCAAATTTGCCACGTAACCAGCCAAAGATCTTTGGGCAAATCCTCTTCAAGCAGGTCTTCCCCAATGGAGATTTAGAAGTGAAAATCAACCTCCGTGGTTTGCCTGCCATCGATCGTCAAGAGCGTGCCATGCACATCCATCAGTATGGAGACCTCAGTCAAGGCAGCATCACTGTTGGTCCTCATTATAATCCAAACGGCGTTGACCACCCTCATCATCCTGGAGACCTGGGCAACTTTGCTTCCGAGAAAGGAGTTATAAGGCAGTTCCTGACGCTTCCAGACGCCAAGCTCTTTGGGCCTTATTCCATTCTGGGACGTGCGGTGGTGGTTCATGAGAAGGAGGATGATCTGGGAATGGGTTCAGATGAGGAGAGTAAACTCAGTGGGAATGCTGGAGAGAGAATTGCTCTCGGTGTGATTGGTATTACTACTCCAAGCCTGTGGCAGAAGACTGAAGTGCCCCCCAAGAAAATATGTGGAGGAAGGCACTGAGAGTCGAAGATGAGGGAGTCGGATATGGTGGAAGGGCAGATTCAAATGGGATAATCATGATTTTCCTTGTGTATTCTTTGTATGTGTCCTACATTAAAGTATATTTCATAACCTGAACATTCCCATGTTTTTTTTCTTGGTCTTTTCAGAGGCTTTTTGGCCAAAGCTTCCAATAGTAAATGCACTCTTAAAAATAAATCTAGGGTGAATGCAGGCAAAGTGGGCCGTTTAGTTTGATTTACTGTGCTCAATGGGTTAACACTTTCAGAGCATGACAATGGCCTTTAATTAAAGATACACTATTTCTTTAAATGATACAATGGTTTAGGTTGATGCAATATGACACTGGAGGGTGTGGCTAGATCTCAAGGGAGGACACCTTTATTGTTCAAGGTAGACATAACCTGTGACATAAGATTTTATTTTTGAAATTATAAGGTTTCTCGCTAAATGTCAACAAATGGGTATATTATTCTGACAGTTTGTTAGTATAGTTAACAGGGAATCAAAATGCAAAAAAAATGTCTTGGTTTTCTTGTAAGGTGTTTAAAGCTAGAATATGTAAGATTTTTGTAATAAAATAACCAAAAATCACTTGCAAAGTGTGATATATTTCCTGCAGTTGTGTACTTCCAGTATCCCAAAAGTTCCCAAAGATTTTTAATTTCAGAGAAATTCCAATTTTAAATCAAAGCTGCAAGCAGCATTTATCGGGGTTCAAGTATTTAAGGCCTTTAAGCACAAATGCATAAAAAGACTAAGTTTTATTTGGCAACCATTTAACCACTGACATCATACATGGAAAAGACCATTTCCAGCCAATTTAACATAGGAAATATATGGTTTTCAAAGCTTTGTTAACAGTTATAGCGCCACCTATGGTCCGATCTCCATAAAATTGTGCATGCTTGTTTACAATGTTATTTCACATATGCTCACCAATTTTCATTAAGTTCTGAGTTTTCGTTTAGGATTCATAGGCTTTCGAGTGAATTTTGCCACGCCCATTTTCTAAATGACCGTGTTATAGCCGTCCAAATGCAAAAGTTTTAGCACTTCGTGCTTTAACCCCTAATAATGGCTCGTCCATGTTCACTTGTCGCCTGTCAATGACATAATATCCGCGTTATCCCTGGTTTCCGCTCGTACTGCCATAGTAACCATGGCAACAACTGCGTTACGTCTAGCGGCACGCTCATGGAGTTGTTTCATTTAAACATTATGGACCATGGCAAGCAGACTTTGGGACAAAAGGAGAACTAAAACGAGGATCAATATCGGCGTGATGTTTTCAAGATGCCGCAAACTTTGACTTGACAGAGACGTCTTGCATGTACTTTATTAGACAGTTGAGCAAATGTTCAAAACCCGCATGGTGTTATCTGTTCTGACACACATTGTTAAAGCACACATTTACACTGAATGTTTGCTGCTTCAATCCAGATGAGTACGTTGTTAGGCTATTGACTGTATGTAGGGTGACCACCCGTCCCGCATTGCGTTGTACCGCACAGCATTTTCACCCCTTGTCCCGCATATTGAGAAAATGTCCCGCATTTTCATCAGTCTGTCGGTTTTTAATAATCATATTAAGAAAACGTGCATGCTTTCTTTTGCCTTTTTAAGAAAGCATTTTCTTTATTATTTTTGCGGCATAGTTTTTCACCTATATTTAACAGCGCTTCCTCAGAAGTAGGCTACAAATACAACCGCCTTCTTTTAAATCCTATCCAATGGTTGAAAGTAAAGGAGTAAACACGGTCACTAGTAGGTTTTGACGGCTGTCAATCAAAATGTGGAGCGGCGATTCGTTCCATGTGTTCCCTGTCAGAAAACAAATGGATAATTCGGTCAATTAAAATAAAAATTTAACAGAATTTATCAACTTGTTGCCAGCTGTGGTTGTTTTGATTCACATACTTTCTAAAAAATATGAAAGTTTTTGGTTTATAAGACATGTCAATGATCTAATGTATAATGTTTTATATTTTATTAGTTCATTATTTATTTTGTTGGATTTTAATTGGACTTGGTCAGAACTGTTTCAAAAATAGTTATCTGCATGATGCTGCTGCCTTTGGGCTCAGTGATGTTGAATTTAAATGACATGTCAAATTAAGACATGTAATGTTACATTGTGATATAATGGTGTTTTCTGGAAGGGACTAAAGAACAAAGCATTTTTATCAGCTGAAAGGCAGAATACAAATGTTTTTTTTATTAAGTTAGATAAGCATTAAATAACAGTTTCAGGTTATGTTTTAGTGTTGGTAACATGTCCAACATTGTCCCACACAAACGTATAATCGTCCCACATTTGGTTTGTTTGATGGTGGTCACCCTACTGTATAGGGTAAATTTAGTATAGGGTGAACTTTTTGAATCTTGCTCCTGACAAATAACCCAAATTACAACAAAAAAAAGACTAAAACTAACACTAAAACTAATAAAAAATAAACTAAAACTAAGCATTTTCAAAAAAATAAAAATAAACTAGCAAACCCACTTTAAAAACTAATTAAAACTAAACTGAATTTGAAAACAAAAAGTCAAAACGAAATAAAAATAAAAACTAATGAAAAATGCAAAACTATAATAACCCTGACATAGACGGATGTAGTGCTAACTGTGTTAAGAGTTTTGGAAAATTGTTAAAAGTATTGAAAAATCTGTCATAGCAATCATAAAAAAAAACCATAGCAGTACTTCTTTTAATAAACACAAAACACTGGAGAACACATTGTGCAATGCAAGACAAACTGAATAAACTGAGTGCTATATATAAACAGGCAAACAAAGGGAGCTAAATGAAACACAGGTGAACTTAATTAGTGACTAACAGACTATCATGGTTAACTTGTAGCTCAACATGAGTTCCTATAAGAGCAGCCAAAAGGAACATTCTCTCAACCCCAGGTCAGGACTGCACACGGATTAAGCGTTGTAGTATTTTTGTGACTGCAATATTCAGGCTCCACACGGATTGAGGACGACTTTTCAGCTGTACGGTAGTGCACCTTTGCTTTTTTAGGCTTTTTTTTTTTTCTCCATTCCATTTTCTCCATCAACTGACTTGATTTAGTACAACTAAAAAAAGTTTAGTTTCAGCAAAAGTATAGATATTGTCTTTTATTTTTACCTGTCCTTGTGAAAAATATCAGAATAAAAAAATCTTTAACTTTATATTTAATATTGAATAACATGTAGGCTACAACAGATCAAATTAAGTGTACTTTAAAGCACAACAAAAAGATTTTTAAAACATAATGTATTTTAAAGTAAAACTCTTAGTTTGGCATTACTTTGTTTTGTTTTTTTAAAGTGTACATGTACTTAATGTCACTCCTGCCAGCAGAAGCCCTATCATGGCCACCAGAGGGCACTTCTCCCTAGACCTTTTCCATTTCCATGAACCTTTGCCTGGACTCATTTTAGTGTGATTACATCCACCTGTATGTCATTGGTTTGTATCATAGGAACTTTGGCTGGCAGGTGTGACGCTTCTGAAAGTGTACGTGTGTACACTTAAGTGGCTTTTTATAATTCATCAGTGTTATTATCTGCAAGTTTTATTTATTATTATTATTATTATTATTATTATTATTGTACTTTCAAGATACTACAGATACACATCCAATAACAAGCTCATTTTTTATTTTATTATTTTCACAAGGGTACATAGCAATTCAAAAATTCAAGAGTTTTCTTGACAGCAACATGGTGTCGGCCCCCATCTGGTACACCTGGATTATACACGGCCCAGATGTGGGCCGGATCTGGTTGCTGTCTGGGTTCTTGTATGGTTTTCCGTTGCAAACTAATCTGGTTGTGCTATTTTTACCTAATGCAACTTCCATTCTCAAAGCTCCCTGCAAAAAAGCTTTGACCTTTTATCAAAACTATTACGTTCTTAAACCAAATGGCATGGTTTCACTGAATCCACTTTTCATTGTAGGCTTTAAAGATCAACATGGAGAAAATCATCCTAATATTCCCTCTGATATTGCTGGTGCTGCATATACAAGGAGGAGAGTTCCACAAGGAGGAGTGTTTGCCTGCCGAAGCTCCACAGCCGGAAGTCGTGGAGTTCGACAACACCATCTATGCCACTTGTGAAGTAACTCCCAGCCCCAATTTGCCACGTAACCAGCCAAAGATCTTTGGGCAAATCCTCTTCAAGCAGGTCTTCCCCAATGGAGATTTAGAAGTGAAAATCAACCTCCGTGGTTTGCCTGCCATCGATCGTCAAGAGCGTGCCATGCACATCCATCAGTATGGAGACCTCAGTCAAGGCAGCATCACTGTTGGTCCTCATTATAATCCAAACGGCGTTGACCACCCTCATCATCCTGGAGACCTGGGCAACTTTGCTTCCGAGAAAGGAGTTATAAGGCAGTTCCTGACGCTTCCAGACGCCAAGCTCTTTGGGCCTTATTCCATTCTGGGACGTGCGGTGGCGGTTCATGAGAAGGAGGATGATCTGGGAATGGGTTCAGATGAGGAGAGTAAACTCAGTGGGAATGCTGGACCGATAATTGCTCTCGGTGTGATTGGTATTACTACTCCAAGTCTGTGGCAGAAGACTGAAGTGCCCCCCAAGAAAATATGTGGAGGAAGGCACTGAGAGTCAAAGATGAGGGAGTCGGATATGGTGGAAGGCCAGATTCAAGTGGGATAATCATGATTTTCCTTGTGTATTCTTTGTATGTGTCCTACATTAAAGTATATTTCATAACCTGAACATTCCCATGTTTTTTTTTCTTGGTCTTTTCAGAGGCTTTTTGGCCAAAGCTTCCAATAGCAAATGCACTCTTAAAAATAAATGTAGGGTGAATGCAGGCAAAGTGGGCTGTTTAGTTTGATTTACTGTGCTCAATGGGTTAACACTTTCAGAGCATGACAATGGCCTTTAATTAAAGATACACTATTTCTTTAAATGATACAATGGTTTAGGTTGATGCAATATGACACTGGAGGGTGTGGCTAGATCTCAAGGGAGGACACCCTTATTGTTCAAGGTAGACATAACCTCTGACATAAGATTTTATTTTTGAAATTATAAGGTTTCTCGCTAATTGTCAACAAATGGGTATATTATTCTGATAGTTTGTTAGTACAGTTAACAGGGAATCAAAATGCAAAAAAAATTCTTGGTTTTCTTGTAAGGTGTTTAAAGCTAGAATATGTAAGATTTTTGTAATAACCAAAAATCACTTGCAAAGTGTGATATGTTTCCTGCAGTTGTGTACTTCCAGTATCCCAAAAGTTCCCAAAGATTTTTAATTTCAGAGAAATTCCAATTTTAAATCAAAGCTGCAAGCAGCATTTATCGGGGTTCAAGTATTTAAGGCCTTTAAGCACAAATGCATAAAAAGACTAAGTTTTATTTGGCAACCATTTAACCACTGACATCATACATGGAAAAGACCATTTCCAGCCAATTTAACATAGGAAATATATGGTTTTCAAAGCTTTTTTAACAGTTATAGCGCCACCTATGGTCCGATCTCCATAAAATTGTGCATGCTTGTTTACAATGTTATTTCACATATGCTCACCAATTTTCATTAAGTTCTGAGTTTTCGTTTAGGATTTATAGGCTTTCGAGTGAATTTTGCCACGCCCATTTTCTAAATGACCGTGTTATAGCCGTCCAAATGCAAAAGTTTTAGCACTTTGTGCTTTAACCCCTAATAATGGCTCGTCCATGTTCACTTGTCGCCTGTCAATGACATAATATCCGCGTTATCCCTGGTTTCCGCTCGTACTGCCATAGTAACCATGGCAACAACTGCGTTACGTCTAGCGGCACGCTCATGGAGTTGTTTCATTTAAACATTATGGACCATGGCAAGCAGACTTTGGGACAAAAGAAGAACTAAAACGAGGATCAATATCGGCGTGGTGTTTTCAAGATGCCGCAAACTTTGACTTGACAGAGACTTCTTGCATGTACTTTATTAGACAGTTGAGCAAATGTTCAAAACCCGCATGGTGTTATCTGTTCTGACACACATTGTTAACGCACACTTTTACACTGAATGTTTGCTGCTTCAATCCAGATGAGTACGTTGTTAGGCTATTGACTGTATGTAGGGTGACCACCCGTCCCGCATTGCGTTGTACCGCACAGCATTTTCACCCCTTGTCCCGCACGTCGCATATTGAGAAAATGTCCCGCATTTTCATCAGTCTGTCGTTTTTTAATGATCATATTAAGAAAACGTGCATGCTTTCTTTTGCCTTTTTAAGAAAGCATTTTCTTTATTATTTTTGCGGCATAGTTCTCTTACGAGAGTTCTCTCGTACTGCGTTTTATCAAAACGCTACGGGAAAAGTGTCTTTTCACGAAACACTGAAGCAAAAAATTATCCTTTAATTTTCATATATGTAAAACGCGTTGCGGCAGCAGCAGTCAGCTATGGCGAGACGGCTTGCTCGCTCATTGGCTGCTCTGCGGCAACTGCTTAAGCCTATCGAGCGAGGCCTGAGATGACGTCAGGCCAATGAGGGCGCTTCGCGCCCTCCTCGCCACTTCCCGCCGAAACGGGCGTGGCTTACCTCTATAAAAGGAGCTCGAGAAGGTTGATTCACTTGATTTTAATCTCTTCAGCGAAGCGCACGCATCGCTGGATCACGGAAGCAAGCGTCGTTCGAAGCAAGCACTTCAGCGGGACGAGCCCTCGAAGCCGCCGGCCAACGCCGCCTTCTACAGCCGTACCTGCTGCGCTTTCCGACGCCTATATCCTTTATTGCTATTGCTCTGTTTTCTGTGTGTGTGTGTGTTCGCTGCAACACTCACCCCTAAAAGAGCTGCGTCTTTTTCAAGACGCCTTCTCATGCAGCGCTCGCTCCGAGCCAATTGCCTACGGTGACTCTGAGGACTCGCCAGGCATCCTTTCCGAGGCTGCCCTTCCTGGAAGCGGACGGCGGGATTAGTTTTTCTTTACGTTACAAGAAAAGCTACCCTGCCTCTGCACGCGTCATTCACCGGCGAAGGAGAAAAGAGTGTTCTTAGTCCCACCGTTGGTCGGTCTGAACTCTTTTCTCTCACATTTCTCAGTTCCCTGTTCGGCGACTGGAAATATTATTGCAGAAAGTGAGTCTGTTACACGCTTGCCTGCCAGCAAACGCCGAAGAATACATGTTGACGCCGCTTTCAAAGCCTGTATCCCCCTGTGGCTCAGTGGTGGAATTATAGTGTCTCCACGCGGGAGACCGGGGTTCGGATCCCAGTCTAGCGGCATATATTTATGCCGCCAATGCTTTGCTCTGTAAGTCCCCTGAAGGCGACTGCAGAGATGCATTTTGCAGCCAGCGAGCGCGTAGTACCCGCTTGCCTGCAACCGAACACCGTTTCTACGGTTCCCGCGCGTCACTGGCGAAAGAGAATGGAGTGTTTTCAGCCCCGCTGAATCTGGGCGATTTCCACTCTTCTCACATTTGCAGGCGTTCTGAAAATGCAAATCACTCTGTCTGTTCCCCGAGAGGCAACTGCAGACGTGTTTTTTGCTGCCCACGAGTACGTGGTACAGGCCTGCAAGCAAACGCCAGTGTGGATAATACTCGCGCTGACTTTGTCTTTGTATCTTCACTGTGGTCCAGTGGTATATTCTTAGACTTGCGCGCGGGCGATCGGAGGTTCGAACCTCAGGCTGGCCGGCAGAAAATATTTATGCCGCCGAATGCAAATCACTCTGTTTGTTCCCACGAGAGGCAACTGCAGACGTGTTTTTTGCTGCCCACGAGTACGTGGTACAGGCCTGCAAGCAAACGCCAGTGTGGATAATACTCGCGCTGACTTTGTCTATGTACGACTGCAGAGATGCATTTTGCAGCCAGCGAGCGCGTAGTACCCGCTTGCCTGCAACCGAACACCGTTTCTACGGTTCCCGCGCGTCACTGGCGAAAGAGAATGGAGTGTTTTCAGCCCCGCTGAATCTGGGCGATTTCCACTCTTCTCACATTTGCAGGCGTTCTGAAAATGCAAATCACTCTGTCTGTTCCCCGAGAGGCAACTGCAGACGTGTTTTTTGCTGCCCACGAGTACGTGGTACAGGCCTGCAAGCAAACGCCAGTGTGGATAATACTCGCGCTGACTTTGTCTATGTATCTTCACTGTGGTCCAGTGGTATATTCTTAGTCTTGCGCGCGGGCGATCGGAGGTTCGTACCCCAGGCCGGCCGGCAGAAAATATTTATGCCGCCGAATGCAAATCACTCTGTTTGTTCCCCGAGAGGCAACTGCAGACGTGTTTTTTGATGGCCACGAGCACGTGGTACATGCCGTCTATGTATCTTCACTGTGGTCCAGTGGTAGATTCTTAGACTTGCACGCGGGCGATCGGAGGTTCGAACCCCAGGCCGGCCGGCCGGCAGAAAATATATATGCCGCCGAATGCAAATCACTCTGTTTGTTCCCTGAGAGGCAACTGCAGACGTGTTTTTTGCTGCCCACAAGCACGTGGTACATGCCTGACAAGCAAATGCCAGTGCGGATAATACTCGCGCTGACTTTGTCAGTGTATCTTCACTGTGGTCCAGTGGTAGATTCTTAGACTTGCGCGCGGGGGATCGGAGGTTCGAACCCCAGGCCGGCCGGCAGAAGATATTTATGCCGCCGAATGCAAATCACTCTGTTTGTTCCCCGAGAGGCAACTGCAGACGTGTTTTTTGCTGCCCACGAGCACGGCCGATGATGCTATATGTGTAGAGAAGATGCCCACTGCTAGTGCCCATCCCTACACACTAGCACAGCCCTTCATACAGGGCCCGCGCTCATATATTCGACTCTGACTTCCTGGCTTCGGACTTCCTCGAGGGTGAGGATGGTGTCTACGGACGCATCCACCTCGGGATGGGGAGCGCTGCTCGAGGGCAGACCGTCCTTCGGCCTATGGTCGGAACGGGAAAAGCTCCAACACATAAACTGCCTAGAAATGCTGGCAGTGCACAACGCGCTGACGCGTTTTTGTCCCCACATCAAGGACCAACACGTCATAGTCCGTTCGGACAACATGGCAGTGGTGTCCTACATAAATCGCCAGGGCGGTCTGAATTCCATACCCCTGTACAGGCTGGCGAAACGCCTCCTGCTATGGGCTCAGCACAACCTGCGCTCGCTGAGAGCAGTACATGTGCCCGGGCTGCTGAATGTGGGCCCGGACAGACTGTCCAGGAACAACGAATGGTCTCTACACCCACAAACAGTCCAGCTGTTGTGGGAGAGATTCGGCAAAGCGGAGGTGGACCTATTCGCGTCCCGCGAAAACGCTCACTGCCCCGCATTCTTTTCAAAGACCGACAGCGCGCTGTCCCAAAAGTGGCCGCGCTGCCTGCTATACGCTTTTCCCCCCATCTCCCTCCTGCCTCAGGTGTTGGAACGGGTCAGGAAAACGAAATGCCCAGTGCTGCTTGTAGCACCGTTCTGGAAGAACCAGGCATGGTTCCCAGTTCTGATGCAGTTAGCAGACATCGCTCCATGGCCAGTGCCGTTGAGGAGAGATCTCCTCTCGCAGGCCAGGGGCTCGATCTGGCACCCACACCTGGAACTATGGTCCCTTCATGTGTGGGCGCTCAACGGATACCCGTTGGTCTCGCAGAGGGAGTCATGAATACCATCACGGAGGCTAGAGCGCCGTCGACCAGGCGACTCTATGCTTCAAAGTGGTCGGTTTTCTCCGGCTGGTGTACAGCTCGGAGCCTTTCACCCCTCGAATGTGAGGTAACGGAGGTTCTCTCCTTCCTACAAGAGCTGTTGGATAAGGGCAGATCCCCTTCCACGCTCAAAGTGTATGTGGCGGCTATTTTAGCGTTCTCCGGTTCAACGCTGGGTCAGTCACTGGGAAGGAATGATTTAGTCATCCGCTTCCTCAGGGGAGCTAGGAGACTGAATCCACCCAGACCTCCTTCAGTCCCTATGTGGGACCTTTCTACGGTCCTGGCGGCCATGAAAGGTGCCCCTTTCGAGCCTATCCAGTCTATTAGCCTCAAACATTTGTCTTTCAAAACAGTGTTTTTGATGGCTCTCGTTTCAGTGAAGCGCATAGGCGATCTGCACGCGCTCTCTGTGAGCCCGGCATGCTTGGAGTTTGGTCCTAATGACTCTAAAGTCATACTCAAACCTAAGCACGGCTATGTGCCAAAATCCCTCAACACGCCTTTTCGGGCTCAGGTTATTTCCCTGGCTGCCCTGCCGGCATCGAGTGAGGAAGGGGACTCGAGTTTTCTTTGCCCTGTTAGGGCTTTAAGAGCTTATATGTCCCGCTCTGCTGTCTTCAGACAGACAGAGCAGCTCTTTGTCTCGTTCAGCGGACGTTCCAAAGGAATGGCTGTTTCGAAACAAAGTCTATCCAGATGGATAGTTGACGCCATAGCGCTGGCTTATACTGCCAAGGGCATTCCATGCCCGTTGGGAGTTAGAGCGCACTCTACAAGAAGCGTTGCTTCTTCGTGGGCTTGGTCCAGCGGGATTTCCCTACAGGATATATGTACGGCGGCAGGCTGGGCCTCTCTGTCTACATTTATCAGGTTTTATAACCTAGAGGTTCCCGCCTTACAGGCTAAGCTTTTGTCGGTGTAATCTGTTCAGCCGTCTAGTCAGACCGCTGAAACCCATGCGCAATGCGCTACCGACTATCTTGGGCAGAACTGTGTAAGACCCACATTTCCCACATTAGTTCAGGTTCCCTACCCTGTCTATAGCTGTGTCCCAATGTGAAGACTGCATCCTTCGAAGGCTGCGGACTTCAAACGATGCAGCCTATGCGTCCTCCGAACGACACACCATGCAGCCTTCGTAGGATTTCCTAATTGCGCAGCCAGGTGTTCCCGATTACCGCTCCAGGCGCCAAGCAACGGTGCGAGAGTAGCCTATGCTGCCATCCTGACAATTCATTTGATAAAATTAAGTAAACAGCTATGGAGCCAGAATTGTCATTTTTTATATTTTACTGGAGGACATGGTATTAAGGATGTTTCAGGTCATGTACTTTCGGCTTAGCCGAAGATTCAAATTTTCATTTATATCTTACCTTGATGCGATTTTGTAGGCTAGTGTATTCTTTTTTTATTATGCACATAAATGGACCTTGGTAAATATATTTACACAGGTTTTCAACCCTATTTGAATATAAAAACCCAGTTGAATAAAGTCCAGTGCGAATGTAACTCCCGCTCGTGATCGGCAGCTGTCAGTCACTACTGTTGCTAGGCGACAAGAACAATCCTCCGTAGGCTAGACCGGTCCGGTAGGCTACTCGAAGTGATTTTCCCACACAGGACTACAAAATTATGTTATTTTACAATATGATGCATTGTTTTACAATAAACTACACAAAAGTACATAAATGTATCAACCTTAAAAATATTCCGAAGTAAAATGCAACATATGCAGCAATGTAAAAGCAGAACCATCATAAAAACCCTGACAAGTTTTTTTCCCCTCCAGAATTCCTTTACTTTTACTCTTGATACCTTAAGTACATTAGAGTATGCAAGATAATTTTGCTTAACTAGGGTTAGAAATATATGACTAGTAGTTTTTCGCCAAAGCGGTATTAGTGGTTATTAAAAGTACTTCAGTGTAATAAAGTATCTCAATATTTATTCCATGAGTCAGCCCTGCAAACCTGTTGGTAGACAACTTAGTGGATAGTGAAAATATGCAGTCAAACACTCTGGAGCCCATCCCAGATGATGTCCCACCAGCAGGAGGCGTTACCAGGGACTCTATTGTGGAGCCCATCCCGGTCCAGCAGCACACCAGTGTCTCCAACTCAGCTGAATAAGTCTACATCATTTTTCTTATTTTATGTACTGTACAATTTAAATGTTTATGTTGATTTTGAGATGTTTAACGTTTGTTGTAAATAGTTGGGGGGAAAACGTTATAGAAGAATTTGTTTCATGTAGAAATTATGACTGTCATTACAAAAATAAACAATGTCCAGAGCAATGAATCCTCTTTTATTTACACATTTAAAGTTGCATAATTTTTTTCCTTTTAAAAAAATATAAGTGAAAAAAGTTAAAGAATATAATATATATACATATTTTTCAATCATTCTTTCAAGAAGAGAAAACAGCCTGTCCATTCTCTCTTGTGCTCTCCTCGCCTCTGCAGTCCCATGTCTTCTCTCAAGTCCAAAAACTCGTCCTCTCTGTCTCGCCTTCTTCGTGGTGCTGGTGCTGCTACCCCTGGCTCCTCTTCTTGGTCACACACTGCTGAACTCAGCCCTGGTGTGTCCTCAGGGATTGAGGCAATGAGGGTGCAATGCCTCTGTCCCAACATCTCATCCATGAGGACAAACCAGGGCCAAGTTTCAGCCGAGGGTTTCCCACTCACACCATCACCTGTCCCAGGACACGTGCAATCCTAAGGCAGAGCAAATTAACCATGGCTTGTTAACAACAACAGCACAATACATTTCAGCAAAGATGTGATCTCAACTTTCTTACTTTGTATTTTTAAAATCATTCATATTCAGAAATCATATTCATGAATACTCAAATTTGGTTAAAACCTTTGTAGACATGGCTTGCATGACAGCACTACAAAAACACATACAAGTGAAACCCCATTGCCTCATCTATGGTACTGCTTTTCCTATTGTTGTGGGCTTTATAGGGTGAGTGATATTTCTTATTTACACAAGTTTGACAGACTAGTGCAAATATTACAATAAAATGTCATTTAATTTATTTAGTTTTTTTTTTTTTTAAATTGCAGTTTAATAAATTGAGCTGTCTGCTCCTTGCTCCCTGAAACAATTATTAAACTATTAGCACAAGTTTTGCCTCAGACCACCTGACAAATGAAGCCACGCAATGGTGATGGAGTTAAGGTGAAGTTTATAAGAAAGAAAAACTTGTGGCTTTTAACTCAGGTTTCACTAGCTAAGTTATTTGAGTAAATGAAAACATAATACTTACATTTAAATGTGAATTTGCCGTCCACCAGCGAACTCTCGGCCGTCTTTTTTTTATTTTTATTTTTTATAAAAATGTTGTCGTCACCGCCGCGCGATGAATTATGGGGTAGGATAGTCCGCAAAGTGTCCATTTATGTATCCTTCCTTTCACGGGGAAACGAAGGGTGCATTTGGTGTCGCTTTAGCCTTCGTCGCGCCGCGATGACGCAACCGGCCTTCGAATACGGACTTCGGAGGATGCAGAATTGAATTGGGACAGCCTTCATAGCGCCGCGGTGACGCAATCGGCCTTCAAATGCGACCTCCGAAGTGTGCAGCCTTTGAATTGGGACATCCTTCGTCGCTCCGCTGTGACGTTTCGACGCGCCGCTGTGACGCAATCGGCCTTCAAATACGGACTTCGGAGGATGCAGACTTCACATTGGGACACAGCTTATGTGATGTTATACTTGCGTCTGTGGACATGTCTATTCTACGACGCTACAGTATAGGGAATTAAGGCTCCCACCCTTATTCCCTGACTCTGTGTGAGTCAATCTGGTGATTATGCACTGTGTGCCTGAAATAGCTTCCGGTGATCAGTGTTTTTATCCCAGCATGCACGGCGTTTTGCAAGGGGTTCCCGTAGCGTTTTGATAAAACGCAGTACGAGAGAACTCTCGTAAGAGAACGTACTCGGTTACTAACGTAACCTCGGTTCTCTCTAGAAGAGGGAACGAGTACTGCGTTCTCTGCCGTGCGTACGGTTCACTCTGGTTCGCTTCGGCGATCAAAATCAAGTGAATCAGCCTTCTCGAGCTCCTTTTATAGAGGTAAGCCACGCCCGTTTCGGCGGGAAGTGGCGAGGCCCTCATTGGCCTGACGTCATCTCAGGCCTCGCTCGATAGGCTTAAGCAGTTGCCGCAGAGCAGCCAATGAGCGAGCAAGCCGTCTCGCCATAGCTGACTGCTGCTGCCGCAACGCGTTTTACATATATGAAAATTAAAGGATAATTTTTTGCTTCAGTGTTTCGTGAAAAGAGACTTTTCCCGTAGCGTTTTGATAAAACGCAGTACTCGTTCCCTCTTCTAGAGAGAACCGAGGTTACGTTAGTAACCGAGTACGTTTTTCACCTATATTTAACAGCGCTTCCTCAGAAGTAGGCTACAAATACAACCGCCTTCTTTTAAATCCTATCCAATGGTTGAAAGTAAAGGAGTAAACACGGTCACTAGTAGGTTTTGACGGCTGTCAATCAAAATGTGGAGCGGCGATTCGTTCCATGTGTTCCCTGTCAGAAAACAAATGGATAATTCGGTCAATTAAAATAAAAATTTAACAGAATTTATCAACTTGTTGCCAGCTGTGGTTGTTTTGATTCACATACTTTCTAAAAAATATGAAAGTTTTTGGTTTATAAGACATGTCAATGATCTAATGTATAATGTTTTATATTTTATTAGTTCATTATTTATGTTGTTGGATTTTAATTGGACTTGGTCAGAACTGTTTCAAAAATAGTTATCTGCATGATGCTGCTGCCTTTGGGCTCAGTGATGTTGAATTTAAATGACATGTCAAATTAAGACATGTAATGTTACATTGTGATATAATGGTGTTTTCTGGAAGGGACTAAAGAACAAAGCATTTTTATCAGCTGAAAGGCAGAATACAAATGTTTTTTTTTATTAAGTTAGATAAGCATTAAATAACAGTTTCAGGTTATGTTTTAGTGTTGGTAACATGTCCAACATTGTCCAACACAAACGTATAATCGTCCCACATTTGGTTTGTTTGATGGTGGTCACCCTACTGTATAGGGTAAATTTAGTATAGGGTGAACTTTTTGAATCTTGCTCCTGACAAATAACCCAAATTACAACAAAAAAAAAAGACTAAAACTAACACTAAAACTAATAAAAAATAAACTAAAACTAAGCATTTTCAAAAAATAAACTAGCAAACCCACTTTAAAAACTAATTAAAACTAAACTGAATTTGAAAACAAAAAGTCAAAACGAAATAGAAATAAAAATAAAAACTAATGAAGAATGCAAAACTATAATAACCCTGACATAGACGGATGTAGTGCTAACTGTGTTAAGAGTTTTGGAAAATTGTTAAAAGTATTGAAAAATCTGTCATAGCAATCATAAAAAAAAACTATAGCAGTACTTCTTTTAATAAACACAAAACACTGGAGAACACATTGTGCAATGCAAGACAAAGAACTGAATAAACTGAGTGCTATATATAAACAGGCAAACAAAGGGAGCTAAATGAAACACAGGTGAACTTAATTAGTGACTAACAGACTATCATGGTTAACTTGTAGCTCAACATGAGTTCCTATAAGAGCAGCCAAAAGGAACATTCTCTCAACCCCAGGTCAGGACTGCACATGGATTAAGCGTTGTAGTATTTTTGTGACTGTAATATTCAGGCTCCACACGGATTGAGGACGACTTTTCAGCTGTACGGTAGTGCACCTTTGCTGTTTTAGGCTTTTTTTTTTTTTTCTCCATTCCATTTTCTCCATCAACTGACTTGATTTAGTACAACTAAAAAAAGTTTAGTTTAAGCAAAAGTATAGATATTGTCTTTTATTTTTACCTGTCCTTGTGAAAAATATCAGAATCAAAAAATCTTTAACTTTATATTTAATATTGAATAATATGTAGGCTACAACAGATCAAATTAAGTGTACTTTAAAGCACAACAAAAAGATTTTTAAAACATAATGTATTTTAAAGTAAAACTCTTAGTTTGGCATTACTTTGTTTTGTTTTTTTAAAGTGTACATGTATTTAATGTCACTCCTGCCAGCAGAAGCCCTATCATGGCCACCAGAGGGCACTTCTCCCTAGACCTTTTCCATTTCCATGAACCTTTGCCTGGACTCATTTTAGTGTGATTACATCCACCTGTATGTCATTGGTTTGTATCATAGGAACTTTGACTGGCAGGTGTGACGCTTCTGAAAGTGTACGTGTGTACACTTAAGTGGCTTTTTATAATTCATCAGTGTTATTATCTGCAAGTTTTTATTATTATTATTATTATTATTATTATTAGACTTTCAAGATACTACAGGTACACATCCAATACCAACAAGCTAATTTTTTATTTTATTATTTTCACAAGGGTACATAGCAATTCAATAATTCAAGAGTTTTCTTGACAGCAACATGGTGTCGGCCCCCATCTGGTACACCTGGATTATACACGGCCCAGATGTGGGCTGGATCTGGTTGCTGTCTGGGTTCTTGTATGGTTTTCCGTTGCAAACTAATCTGGTTGTGCTATTTTTACCTAATGCAACTTCCATTCTCAAAGCTCCCTGCAACAAAGCTTTGACCTTTTATCAAAAATATTACGTTCTTAAACCAAATGGCATGATTTCACTGAATCCACTTTTCATTGTAGGCTTTAAAGATCAACATGGAGAAAATCATCCTCATATTCCCTCTGATATTGCTGGTGCTGCATATACAAGGAGGAGAGTTCCACAAGGAGGAGTGTTTGCCTGCCGAAGCTCCACAGCCGGAAGTCGTGGAGTTCGACAACACCATCTATGCCACTTGTGAAGTAACTCCCAGCCCCAATTTGCCACGTAACCAGCCAAAGATCTTTGGGCAAATCCTCTTCAAGCAGGTCTTCCCCAATGGAGATTTAGAAGTGAAAATCAACCTCCGTGGTTTGCCTGCCATCGATCGTCAAGAGCGTGCCATGCACATCCATCAGTATGGAGACCTCAGTCAAGGCAGCATCACTGTTGGTCCTCATTATAATCCAAACGGCGTTGACCACCCTCATCATCCTGGAGACCTGGGCAACTTTGCTTCCGAGAAAGGAGTTATAAGGCAGTTCCTGACGCTTCCAGACGCCAAGCTCTTTGGGCCTTATTCCATTCTGGGACGTGCGGTGGCGGTTCATGAGAAGGAGGATGATCTGGGAATGGGTTCAGATGAGGAGAGTAAACTCAGTGGGAATGCTGGACCGATAATTGCTCTCGGTGTGATTGGTATTACTACTCCAAGTCTGTGGCAGAAGACTGAAGTGCCCCCCAAGAAAATATGTGGAGGAAGGCACTGAGAGTCAAAGATGAGGGAGTCGGATATGGTGGAAGGCCAGATTCAAGTGGGATAATCATGATTTTCCTTGTGTATTCTTTGTATGTGTCCTACATTAAAGTATATTTCATAACCTGAACATTCCCATGTTTTTTTTCTTGGTCTTTTCAGAGGCTTTTTGGCCAAAGCTTCCAATAGTAAATGCACTCTTAAAAATAAATGTAGGGTGAATGCAGGCAAAGTGGGCTGTTTAGTTTGATTTACTGTGCTCAATGGGTTAACACTTTCAGAGCATGACAATGGCCTTTAATTAAAGATACACTATTTCTTTAAATGATACAATGGTTTAGGTTGATGCAATATGACACTGGAGGGTGTGGCTAGATCTCAAGGGAGGACACCCTTATTGTTCAAGGTAGACATAACCTCTGACATAAGATTTTATTTTTGAAATTATAAGGTTTCTCGCTAATTGTCAACAAATGGGTATATTATTCTGATAGTTTGTTAGTATAGTTAACAGGGAATCAAAATGCAAAAAAATTTCTTGGTTTTCTTGTAAGGTGTTTAAAGCTAGAATATGTAAGATTTTTGTAATAACCAAAAATCACTTGCAAAGTGTGATATATTTCCTGCAGTTGTGTACTTCCAGTATCCCAAAAGTTCCCAAAGATTTTTAATTTCAGAGAAATTCCAATTTTAAATCAAAGCTGCAAGCAGCATTTATCGGGGTTCAAGCATTTAAGGCCTTTAAGCACAAATGCATAAAAAGACTAAGTTTTATTTGGCAACCATTTAACCACTGACATCATACATGGAAAAGACCATTTCCAGCCAATTTAACATAGGAAATATATGGTTTTCAAAGCTTTTTTAACAGTTATAGCGCCACCTATGGTCCGATCTCCATAAAATTGTGCATGCTTGTTTACAATGTTATTTCACATATGCTCACCAATTTTCATTAAGTTCTGAGTTTTCGTTTAGGATTTATAGGCTTTCGAGTGAATTTTGCCACGCCCATTTTCTAAATGACCGTGTTATAGCCGTCCAAATGCAAAAGTTTTAGCACTTCGTGCTTTAACCCCTAATAATGGCTCGTCCATGTTCACTTGTCGCCTGTCAATGACATAATATCCGCGTTATCCCTGGTTTCCGCTCGTACTGCCATAGTAACTGTGACGGCCCGAGTGGTGGCCGCACAAGAGCGGTAATGTGGATGCATACACGCGCGCACACACATGCACACACACGCCAACATGCATACATTTACACAAAGGATATACATTTAAGAACTCTTTATTTAAACTTATTTTGTTATTCATATTCATTTGTTTCAGTATAATGATGGATCACAATAACCACACAAAACAAGCAATATTAATTATTTCTTTATTGTTAGGTTTTCATGTTTACATTTACATCACATTTTATATACATTGTTACTGATTTGAAGTGCACACAAATTAGTTACGTTGTATATGTTATTTATATTTGTTTCTATTTTGAGTTTAAGTTTACCGTGATGAACTTCAGACATGGTCCGCTGCAGCCGCATCCTGGTGTAACAAGGATTGGAGTCCGGGCAGGAACAGAGAATTTATGCATTATTGGTTCCGCCCGGACATACCATTTGCTGGAATTGCCCAGGGGAGGAAGAAACGTTAATGTTGTTGTTAATTGATTTATTTAGTTGTACATTTATGATATTTGATTACATTTAGCTTTCCTTATCTTTATTTACCATATATCTTTGTTTGATTTGATTTTGATGTACTTATGGTAATATGTTGAATGTAAAGTTGAATTGTTTCCCCTCTTAATTTGTAATGGGCCCATCCTTTCCTTTATAAGCTGTTGCTTTGTTCATTTGAGCAGGTCAGTTTTAGTTTGTTTGTTTGGTTTTTGTCTAATTGTTTTGATCTCATTTTCTGTTTGTTTATTTTTGTTGTAAGAAATTTATGAATTTGTAAAGTTATTATTTTTTCTTGGGTTCAAATAAAGACCCATTTGTTTTGCAAAGCTTGTGTTCCTTGTGCTTGGCTTCTTGGTCCCTCACATATGGTGGCAGCGGTGGGATAATTCAGTCAGTCAAGGACACAAAGCTGTGTTTTGTTTTTTCTGCCCCTCGAGGCTGTTTTTTTTTGACTCCTGTTAATGAGTCGTACCTTAAAGAAAGGTGGGCCTAAGGCTCCTCCCTTGCAGCAAGAAGAAAGGGGTGAGGAGGACCAGGACATGGTTGAAGGAGCTGAAGGAGGCGAGGCAATGGGAGACAGAGAAGTTTCGGTGACTGAATTGGCAAATCTGCTTCGAGCCCATATGGCCAGGACGGAAGGCCGGGAGACTGTAAGACAGCAGGAGCAGGCTGATCAGGAGCGACGGTTTAAGGCTCTCCAGCACCAGTTCGGGCTTTTGCAAATAGAAGTCCAAGCACGCACCTCTCCGAATCTTCACTTATCTGATGTTGGCCAGGAGTCCCGGGAAAGGCCTAATGCGGATCCTTTAGATTCTGATGGAAACTCCGTGGCTTCAGCTCATCAGCAGAGTTTTAATCAGGTTGGGAACAATATAGGCCCACCATTATCTCAGATACCTCGATTGGAGAAGCTGAGTGACACTGATGTAGAACACTTCCTTGTGACTTTTGAAAGGATTGCTGTTGCTTGTAGGTGGACTAAAACTGATTGGGTTTGGCATTTAATCCCTTTGCTGACGGGTAAAGCAAGAGCAGCTTATGTCAATATGGATGTGAACGAGTCTACTGACTATGATAAAGTGAAGTGTGCTATTCTAAAGAAATATGATGTTAATGCTGAAACTTATCGACAAAAGTTCCGTTCCTTGTCAGTAGATTCATCGGAAAGTCCCATAGAGCTTTATAACCGGCTCAAAGAACTCTTTGGAAAGTGGGTCCAGCCTAAGAGGAAACAGGTGGAGGAGGTGAGTGAAATCATCATTCTGGAGCAATATCTTAGAATGTTGTCCCCTGAACTCCAGGTGTGGATTCGAGAGAGAGATCCCAGAACCGCAGCAGAAGCAGCGTCTTTGGCGGATGTGTTTGTTGCAGCCAGAGGAAAGAGTAAGCCATGGGCTTGGAAACCTGTTAATGACCGCCGTTCTCTTGACATGCCTCACTTTCAGCAAAGGAAGGTGGAGGGGTCTGGTAAGCCCTACATGGGGAAACCTACTTCAGCCAAATTACATTTTTCTCCTAAACGACCTCCCATATGTTACTTGTGTGGTCAAGACTGGGATCAATGGTTGCCCTATCTTCTATTCGCTTATCGGGAAGTCCCTCAAGCTTCCACAGGCTTTTCTCCTTTCGAGCTGTTGTATGGCCGTGATGTCAGGGGCCCATTGGCTCTGCTCCAGGAGATGTGGGAAGGGAGTCCTGAAAAGAAAGAGCCCACCAGTGTTGTCTCCTATGTTCTGCAAATGAGGGAACGGTTGCAGAAGATGACCGTTTTGGCTCAGAATCACTTGGCGGAAGCCAGCGGAAAGCAGAAGACCTGGTATGACCCTCTGGCTCGAGAAAGAGATCTGGAGGTCGGTAAAAAGGTACTTGTCATGTTGCCTAGTCGAGAGAGTAAACTGCTAGCAAAATGGCAGGGTCCTTACGAGATCAAGAAACGCCTGGGTCCTACGACTTATGAAATCAGTATGCCGGGTCAAGATCGATCTAATCGGGTCTTGCACGTCAACCTGTTGAAAGAGTGGGTTCCTCGTCCTGAAAAGTCACAGTCACTGATGGTTCGCTGTATTGAAGAGGAAGAATCCGATGAGCAGTATCTGCCGCAGCCAGTTCCTGGGGACATCGGGTTAGATCATCTAACAGCTTCCCAGCGGTCACAGGTACAAGTTCTCTTCACTTCGAAGGTATTTTCTGAATATCCTGGGTTTACCAACTTGATTGAGCATGGTGTGGTACTGAAACCTGATGCTGTCGTGAAACGCCAGAGCTATAGGATACCTGAAAGATTCCAGGTGACCTTGCAGGAAGAGGTAGACCTTATGCTCCGCTTGGGCATTATTGAGCCTTCGAACAGTGAGTGGTGTCACCCCATAGTCCTTGTGCCAAAGAAGGACGGGAGTATAAGGTTCTGCATTGATTTTCGATATCTGAATTCAGTATCACAGTTTGATTCCTACCCTACTCCTCGCATAAGTGACCTAATTGATCGTTTGGGCCAATCCAAATATCTTACAACAATGGACCTTTGCAAAGGCTATTGGCAAATTCCACTGACTCCATCCTCGTGGCCATTGACTGCATTTAGAACACCAAGGGGCCTTTTCCATTTTAAGGTGTTACCTTTCGGCCTTCATGGGGCCGTGGCGACGTTTCAGAGGTTAATAGATCAAGTATTACGTGGTTTACCTTTTGCTGCTGCATATCTTGACGATATTGTCATTTACAGTAACACCTGGGAGGAACATGTGCAGCATCTCAGAGAAGTCTTGCAGCGTCTTCAGAATGCCGGCCTAACTGTCAACCCCACCAAGTGTGCTATAGCTAAACAAGAGACCGAATACCTGGGCTATGTCATTGGCCAGGGTGTTGTGCGACCGCAGGTGAAGAAAGTTCAAGCCTTGGAGAAGTGTGTGGTGCCCCAGACACGTAAGGACCTGTGATCATTTCTGGGTATGGCTGGATTTTACCATCGCTTTGTCCCTAACTTTTCCAGCAGGGCTGCTCCATTAACTGACATGGTGGGGGCACGTTGCCCAAACCAATTACAGTGGACTGAGGAGAGATTGAAAGCCTTCCGGGATATCCAGGGAGCTTTGACAACAAGTGCTGTGCTACACAATCCTGATTTTAGTCATCCTTTCATTGTACAGACCGATGCCTCTGAGAGGGGAGTAGGAGCCGTCCTATTGCAAGGACCACCAGAGAGCCGACAGCCAGTGGCTTACATCAGTCGTAAACTGTTTCCGAGAGAAGTACGTTATTCCACGGTGGAAAAAGAGTGTTTAGCCATAAAGTGGGCGTTGGATTCCTTACGATACTATCTATTAGGCCGTGAGTTTACCTTGGAGACTGATCATAAAGCATTGCAGTGGTTGGAGAAAATGAAAGATTCTAATGGAAGGATTACAAGATGGTATCTCGCCATGCAGCCCTTCAGATTCAAGATACAACACGTTTCTGGTAAAGTCAACGCTACTGCTGACTATCTCTCCCGCTCTACTGGCGAGATTTCTGAAGGGGGGGGAAATGTGACGGCCCGAGTGGTGGCCGCACAAGAGCGGTAATGTGGATGCATACACGCGCGCACACACATGCACACACACGCCAACATGCATACATTTACACAAAGGATATACATTTAAGAACTCTTTATTTAAACTTATTTTGTTATTCATATTCATTTGTTTCAGTATAATGATGGATCACAATAACCACACAAAACAAGCAATATTAATTATTTCTTTATTGTTAGGTTTTCATGTTTACATTTACATCACATTTTATATACATTGTTACTGATTTGAAGTGCACACAAATTAGTTACGTTGTATATGTTATTTATATTTGTTTCTATTTTGAGTTTAAGTTTACCGTGATGAACTTCAGACATGGTCCGCTGCAGCCGCATCCTGGTGTAACAAGGATTGGAGTCCGGGCAGGAACAGAGAATTTATGCATTATTGGTTCCGCCCGGACATACCATTTGCTGGAATTGCCCAGGGGAGGAAGAAACGTTAATGTTGTTGTTAATTGATTTATTTAGTTGTACATTTATGATATTTGATTACATTTAGCTTTCCTTATCTTTATTTACCATATATCTTTGTTTGATTTGATTTTGATGTACTTATGGTAATATGTTGAATGTAAAGTTGAATTGTTTCCCCTCTTAATTTGTAATGGGCCCATCCTTTCCTTTATAAGCTGTTGCTTTGTTCATTTGAGCAGGTCAGTTTTAGTTTGTTTGTTTGGTTTTTGTCTAATTGTTTTGATCTCATTTTCTGTTTGTTTATTTTTGTTGTAAGAAATTTATGAATTTGTAAAGTTATTATTTTTTCTTGGGTTCAAATAAAGACCCATTTGTTTTGCAAAGCTTGTGTTCCTTGTGCTTGGCTTCTTGGTCCCTCACAGTAACCATGGCAACAACTGCGTTACGTCTAGCGGCACGCTCATGGAGTTGTTTCATTTAAACATTATGGACCATGGCAAGCAGACTTTGGGACAAAAGGAGAACTAAAACGAGGATCAATATCGGCGTGGTGTTTTCAAGATGCCGCAAACTTTGACTTGACAGAGACGTCTTGCATGTACTTTATTAGACAGTTGAGCAAATGTTCAAAACCCGCATGGTGTTATCTGTTCTGACACACATTGTTAAAGCACACTTTTACACTGAATGTTTGCTGCTTCAATCCAGATGAGTACGTTGTTAGGCTATTGACTGTATGTAGGGTGACCACCCGTCCCGCATTGCGTTGTACCGCACAGCATTTTCACCCCTTGTCCCGCACGTCGCATATTGAGAAAATGTCCCGCATTTTCATCAGTCTGTCGTTTTTTAATGATCATATTAAGAAAACGTGCATGCTTTCTTTTGCCTTTTTAAGAAAGCATTTTCTTTATTATTTTTGCGGCATAGTTTTTCACCTATATTTAACAGCGCTTCCTCAGAAGTAGGCTACAAATACAACCGCCTTCTTTTAAATCCTATCCAATGGTTGAAAGTAAAGGAGTAAACACGGTCACTAGTAGGTTTTGACGGCTGTCAATCAAAATGTGGAGCGGCGATTCGTTCCATGTGTTCCCTGTCAGAAAACAAATGGATAATTCGGTCAATTAAAATAAAAATTTAACAGAATTTATCAACTTGTTGCCAGCTGTGGTTGTTTTGATTCACATAATTTCTAAAAAATATGAAAGTTTTTGGTTTATAAGACATGTCAATGATCTAATTTCATGTTTTATATTTTATTAGTTCATTATTTATTTTGTTGGATTTTAATTGGACTTGGTCAGAACTGTTTCAAAAATAGTTATCTGCATGATGCTGCTGCCTTTGGGCTCAGTGATGTTGAATTTAAATGACATGTCAAATTAAGACATGTAATGTTACATTGTGATATAATGGTGTTTTCTGGAAGGGACTAAAGAACAAAGCATTTTTATCAGCTGAAAGGCAGAATACAAATGTTTTTTTTTATTAAGTTAGATAAGCATTAAATAACAGTTTCAGGTTATGTTTTAGTGTTGGTAACATGTCCAACATTGTCCAACACAAACGTATAATCGTCCCACATTTGGTTTGTTTGATGGTGGTCACCCTACTGTATAGGGTAAATTTAGTATAGGGTGATCTTTTTGAATCTTGCTCCTGACAAATAACCCAAATTACAAAAAAAAAAAAGACTAAAACTAACACTAAAACTAATAAAAAATAAACTAAATGTTACGGGCGGACGGACACCACCCCTAACATAAATGGAGAGACGCACACAGATCAGCTCGTGTCCGACATAAGGGGTATGTTTATTTAGTAGGTTGTTCAGAAACAGAGGCAGTAATACTGAGGCGGAACGCTTTTGTTTCCCGGGGTGGACTCCTAACGTTTCAACGACAGCACGGCAGTGCATAGACTCCTGGCTCAGGCTCTGTGTGCGCGTCCAGGTGTGCTTCCGGAAAGCTTTTGTAGCTTCAGTATATGGCTGCGCTCAGGTGTGGCTCATCTGTAATTAAGAGCAGGGGAAACTCAAACACATAATTAGAACACAGCGGAGCTGAGGGACGTAACACCCCCACCCCGAAATGGTGACCTGTCGCCATACTCTAAACATAGGAAATACTTATTTTTACTCTAGCCTTCTGTGTTCAGCTTTCAGGTATCTGTATAGGCCTATGGAAACAAAATAGAATTACAGGAATGTAGTACTTTGGTGTGTAAGGTCAACTCATAGGCAATACACACTTATGTGTAAAAAAGAAAAAAAACATCGCTAGAGACTTATATTAGATTAGCAGGCTCAATAAACTAAAGTAAATCTCAGAGTAAATAACGAGTATATACGAGTATATATAAAAAAAATTAACAAGAAAATGATTACTATTAAGCATCCACCCTAGACAACGCATCTGCGACAATATTGTCTACTCCTCGGATATGTACAATTTGGAGGTTAAACGGTTGAAGCAACAAACTCCAGCGCATTAACCTGCGGTTAGAATTGTACATGCGACTGAGGAACTTGAGTGGATCATGGTCAGTATAGACCTTAACTGGATGTATGGTAGAACCCAAGTACACTTCGAAGTGTTGAATAGCCAACACTAGAGCCAAAGTCTCTTGCTCGATAGTGGAGTACCTTCGCTGGGCAGAATTAAACTTCCTTGAGAAGAAACTCACGGGATGATTTACATGGTCTGCACCTGACTGCAACAGTACGGCACCGGCGCCTACGTTGCTAGCGTCCACAGCAAGCTGAAACGGTCTGTTAAAATCTGGCGCAGCGAGCACGGGAGTTGTCAGTAAGAGAGCCTTGACGTTTTCGAATGCTCGGTTACAGGACTCCGTCCATTCAAACTTAGTTTTGGGGCTCAATAGGTTAGTGAGGGGACAAACCACAGTCGAAAAGTTCTTACAAAAACTGCGATAGTAGCCTACCATTCCTAAAAATCGGCGTAACGCACGCCGGTCGCAGGGCACAGGAAACTCCTGAATAGCGGCTACTTTAGCCATTACTGGCAAAACATGTCCTCTACCAACTATCCGCCCCAAGTAAGTGACAGTGGCTTTTCCGAATTCACATTTTGCTAGATTTATCGTGAGCTTCGCACTGGACAGTCTACGGAAAAGCTCTTGAAGTTGTGTCATGTGTTCGGACCAGTGTGTGCTATATAGGACTATGTCGTCCAAATACGCCTCGCAATTTGCCATTCCAGCTAAAACAATATTTACTAAACGCTGGAATGTGGCAGGTGCATTCCGCATTCCGAAAGCCATAACCTTATAATTCATAAACGCATCGGGGGTCACAAAGGCTGATATCTGTTTTGCTCTTGGTGTAAGGGGCACCTGCCAGTAACCTTTTAGGAGGTCGATTTTAGTGACAAATGTAGCCGAGCCAACACGGTCCACACAGTCATCCATCCGCGGTAGTGGATAGCAGTCTGGCACAGTGATGGCATTAACACGCCTGTAGTCCGTGCAAAACCTGTAAGTGCCATCAGGTTTTCCAACTAAAAGGCACAGGGAACTCCACGGACTAGAGCTAGGTTCAGCAATATTATTCTGTATCATGTACTCAACTTCCCGTTTCAGGATAGCTCGCTTTTCTGGGTTTACTCTATATGGGTGCTGTTTAATCGGGCCCTTATCACCCACGTCTATGTCATGTTCCAGAACGGTGGTCACAGTCGGAACATCTCCGAATAATTCAGGAAAATCATCTATCACAGACGATATGTCAGTTGCTTGAGAGGGTGTTAAATGTGGCAAATGATTTACAATACCGGACAGCATAGCGGAGTTTTTAAGTCGACCTTCAATCACGCACCGCGACGGAGGAGTCACCTCATCATCATCATCGTCTACCAGTGAAGACGGCAACACGGGGACCTCGACAGGACCGGGTACGTTAAGGTCACACAAGCTATTTTTAACCTCTTCACGTGTATAATATGGTTTAAGCATATTTACATGACAGACGCGAGAATGTCTTCATCTGTCTGGGGTCACAATTACATAATTCAGATCCGATATTTTTTTTTCAACAGTATATGGTCCACTGAATCGAGCTTGAAACACAGAACCGGGCACGGGTAAGAGAACCAACACTTGGTCTCCAGGTTTAAACGAACGGGCTCTGGCTTTGCGATCATACCATGTTTTCATGCTAGATTGGGTCTTCTCTAAATTCTCTCTAGCGAGTTCACGCGCTCTGTGTAGTCGGGTGTGAACGTCACTTATAAATTGTACTGCGCTACGAGAGGTAGGCTTGCTCATCCATTGATCTTTAATGACGCTCAAAGGCGTGCGAACATCATGAGCAAACACTAGTTCTGCAGGGCTGAAACCAATTGACTCTTGCACGACTTCTCTAGATGCCATAAGCATCCAAGGAATCGCCTCTTCCCAGTCTGCACCCACCTCCAAACAATATGCACGCAGCATAGATTTTAGCGTCTGATGGTAACGTTCGAGAGCGCCTTGGCTCTCCGGATGGAACGCGCTAGAAATGCGGTGCTTAATTTGGAGCGACTTTAGGACTTGAGAGAAAACACGCGAAGTGAAATTGGTTCCTTGGTCCGTTTGAACGATTTTCGGTAGCCCCACAAAAGCAAAGAATTTTAATAGAGCCCTGGACACAATTCTAGCTGTGATTTTTCTCAGAGGCACCGCCTCTGGGAAACGAGTAGCAGTACACATGATTGTTAGTAGATACTGATATCCACTTTTCGACCGTGGAAGAGGACCGACACAGTCAATGATTATTTTCTCAAAAGGCTCACCTACGGCAGGTATGGGGTACAACGGTGCAGGTGGAATTATCTGGTTTGGTTTACCACTAACCTGACAGATATGGCACGTCTTACAATACTGCCGCACATCACGCTTCAGCCCCGGCCAGAAAAAGTGACGAAGAACGCGGTTGAATGTTTTAGTCACACCTAAGTGACCAGAAACATAATCATGCGCGACACTCAGAATTGCACGTCTATTTTCAGTCGGCATAACGATTTGTTCAATGTCATTCCATTCATTACTTTTGTGAGGCGTCCACCTCCGCATAAGTAAGCCATCTCTGACAAAGAAAACAGAACTCTCGCTGGCACGGTCTGAAACAGATTGAATTGTATTATAACATGAAACAAGAGTAGGGTCTTTTTGTTGAGCACTAATGAGTTTCTCTAAAGATAACGAAATATCTGGTTCTATGGTTTTTCCTCTGTTCCTCACATGTACAGGACTACTGCGGCACGGAGCGGAAGTGGGTTCAAGGAGCCTCTCACACTCCGCAGGGTAAGCAACGAAACTGTCACTTAGGTCGATGTCAAGGGGAGGTACTGTATCCCTCATCCTTCGAGTCTGCGACCTAGTGACAACACTGGTGGGAAAAACTTCGGGGAATTTTTGTGCGCACTCATCGGGGCACTCTTGAATGAGCGGCACAGACACAACCTCCGGTGGGACATCGCCACGGCTCCATACGTTTCCACCGGCTAGGTCATTGCCAAGGAGAAACGTGACACCGGGGATTGGAAAAGAGTCTTGAACACCAACAACCACATCACCACACACCAAATCTGAATCAAGACGCACGCAATGTAACGGCACATCAAGAAAACCCATCTCGATTCCTCGAACAAGGACACTACTACCAGTTGCAGTCTTTTCAGACAACGGCAACAAGCCGCGAAGGAGTAAAGACTGTGCAGCTCCCGTATCACGCAAGATGCGCACAGCGACAGCCTCCTCACCAGGCACAGATACGGTCCCATTCGTCAGAAAGGGCTCGTACATGGACTGGGGTTTCTCTGATTTTAACGCTGCACGAAGGACAGGCGACATTTTTTTTCGAAGAACTAACGAGACCCATTGGTTTCGTGGACTGTTTTTTTTTTAATATTAAACAGTCTGCCACAACATGCCCGGGCTTTTTACAATAAAAACAGTGTCTGTCTTCTTGCTTTACTGCATTCTTTTTCGTGTCTACATCAGTGGTCGTAGAGGGGTTAACTCTCAAGCGAAAACGTTCCCTGGCAATGTTATGCGTTAAGACATATTCGTCAGCAAGTATAGCAGCTTCAGAAATAGACTCGGCCTTCTGCTCAGCTAAATAGGTTGCCACAGCGGTTGGCAGGCAGTTCTTAAATTCTTCTAAAATAATTAGTTCACGCAATTTCTCCTGACTATCAACACGCTGTGATGAGCACCAACGATCAAACAGGGCTGCTTTATCTCGACCAAATTCAACAAAAGTTTGACGCTCAGTTTTTTTTAAGTTTCTAAACTTCTGTCGGTATGCTTCAGGGATCAGCTGATAGCACCTCAACACTGACGCTTTCACAACATCATAGTCACCGCTCTGCTCCACTGTTAGCGATGAGTAAACCTCCTGCGCCCGTCCCACTAAAACGCATTGCAGGAGGAATGCCCATGCAGTTCTCGGCCAATTTAAATTAGTCGCGACACGCTCAAAGTGGGGAAAATATTTTTCCACATCTCTTTCCACAAAAGGGGGCACAAGTCGGATGTGGCGAGTGACATCAAATGAATTAGGGTCAGAAGGAGCGACACCTTCCCTCTGAGCCGCGATTTCTAACTTTCTCAACGCGAGTCGGTTTTCAAGTTCATGCTCACGTGCCTGTGCTTGCATGCGCTCACGGTCGAACTCAATTTCCTTCTCTCTGATACCTAACTCTCTTAACCGAATCTGCAGCTGTAACGCTTCTGTAGACACGGAGGATTGTTTCTCTACAGGCAGAATGCCCTTACTAACCAAAGCAGCTTGTAAAACGGTCTTGATTGTATCTTTGGTGCGCTTTTCAGCAGAAGTGAGCTCAACCTCGTAAGTTGCAGCCAAATTCAGTAACTGCTCTTTCGAAAATTTCAAAAATAACTCGATAGAGGGTTCTTTAACGAATACTTCCTCTGTTGCCATTTTAACGCGTAATTTTTAAAGTGCTTGTTAACGTTTAATTTTAAAGGTAAAGACAAAAGCGCGCACAAAATTTAAATTAGAAAAACTACAAATAAACACTCACCAAAGCAGTTTAACTGCGACAAAGCTACAAGGTAGCGAATATCTAAAGTGGTCAAACGAAAAGCACATTATAGGCTACAAACGACCACGAATTTTAATGTCCACCCACAAATTAATCAATACGCTAGTACAATCAGAATTCCAGCGCTCACTAAATAGGCGATATGCCACAAATTATCATAAGCTATACAACTAAACTAAAAGGTATTCTGATAGGCAAAAATGTTGTCCCACTTCTCTAACTAACTATACACAAAAACCAAAACAAAATCCTAAATACCTACGCAATCTTCAGTGGCTTACTCAGCTCGAGGCATCTCCTACGTGCCCCCTCCTGAGATATCCACCAAAATAAAATAAACGTCAACTAAACAAAGGCACAGACAATCATAATTGCTCACCAGAACACTCACCAAAATGTTGTAGCCTTCAAAAGTTCCGCAATTCACACTAAAGTCCGACTTAATCAAAATTATTAATCTCGGACGAGCCTCCAATATGTTACGGGCGGACGGACACCACCCCTAACATAAATGGAGAGACGCACACAGATCAGCTCGTGTCCGACATAAGGGGTATGTTTATTTAGTAGGTTGTTCAGAAACAGAGGCAGTAATACTGAGGCGGAACGCTTTTGTTTCCCGGGGTGGACTCCTAACGTTTCAACGACAGCACGGCAGTGCATAGACTCCTGGCTCAGGCTCTGTGTGCGCGTCCAGGTGTGCTTCCGGAAAGCTTTTGTAGCTTCAGTATACGGCTGCGCTCAGGTGTGGCTCATCTGTAATTAAGAGCAGGGGAAACTCAAACACATAATTAGAACACAGCGGAGCTGAGGGACGTAACATAAAACTAAGCATTTTCAAAAAATAAAAAATAAACTAGCAAACCCACTTTAAAAACTAATTAAAACTAAACTGAATTTGAAAACAAAAAGTCAAAACGAAATAAAAATAAAAACTAATGAAAAATGCAAAACTATAATAACCCTGACATAGACGGATGTAGTGCTAACTGTGTTAAGAGTTTTGGAAAATTGTTAAAAGTATTGAAAAATCTGTCATAGCAATCATAAAAAAAAACTATAGCAGTACTTCTTTTAATAAACACAAAACACTGGAGAACACATTGTGCAATGCAAGACAAAGAACTGAATAAACTGAGTGCTATATATAAACAGGCAAACAAAGGGAGCTAAATGAAACACAGGTGAACTTAATTAGTGACTAACAGACTATCATGGTTAACTTGTAGCTCAACATGAGTTCCTATAAGAGCAGCCAAAAGGAACATTCTCTCAACCCCAGGTCAGGACTGCACACGGATTAAGCGTTGTAGTATTTTTGTGACTGCAATATTCAGGCTCCACACGGATTGAGGACGACTTTTCAGCTGTACGGTAGTGCACCTTTGCTGTTTTAGGCTTGTTTTGTTTTTTCTCCATTCCATTTTCTCCATCAACTGACTTGATTTAGTACAACTAAAAAAAGTTTAGTTTAAGCAAAAGTATAGATATTGTCTTTTATTTTTACCTGTCCTTGTGAAAAATATCAGAATCAAAAAATCTTTAACTTTATATTTAATATTGAATAACATGTAGGCTACAACAGATCAAATTAAGTGTACTTTAAAGCACAACAAAAAGATTTTTAAAACATAATGTATTTTAAAGTAAAACTCTTAGTTTGGCATTACTTTGTTTTGTTTTTTTAAAGTGTACATGTACTTAATGTCACTCCTGCCAGCAGAAGCCCTATCATGGCCACCAGAGGGCACTTCTCCCTAGACCTTTTCCATTTCCATGAACCTTTGCCTGGACTCATTTTAGTGTGATTACATCCACCTGTATGTCATTGGTTTGTATCATAGGAACTTTGGCTGGCAGGTGTGACGCTTCTGAAAGTGTACGTGTGTACACTTAAGTGGCTTTTTATAATTCATCAGTGTTATTATCTGCAAGTTTTATTTATTATTATTATTATTATTATTATTATTATTATTATTATTATTATTATTATTATTATTATTGTACTTTCAAGATACTACAGGTACACATCCAATACCAATAAGCACATTTTTTTATTTTTTTATTTTCACAAGGGTACATAGCAATTCAAAAATTATAGTTTTCTAGACCGCAACATGGTGTCGGCCCCCATCTGGTACACCTGGATTACACACGGCCCAGATGTGGGCCGGATCTGGTTGCTGTCTGGGTTCTTGTATGGTTTTCCGTTGCAAACTAATCTGGTTGTGCTATTTTTACCTAATGCAACTTCCATTCTCAAAGCTCCCTGCAACAAAGCTTTGACCTTTTATCAAAAATATTACGTTCTTAAACCAAATGGCATGATTTCACTGAATCCACTTTTCATTGTAGGCTTTAAAGATCAACATGGAGAAAATCATCCTCATATTCCCTCTGATATTGCTGGTGCTGCATATACAAGGAGGAGAGTTCCACAAGGAGGAGTGTTTGCCTGCCGAAGCTCCACAGCCGGAAGTCGTGGAGTTCGACAACACCATCTATGCCACTTGTGAAGTAACTCCCAGCCCCAATTTGCCACGTAACCAGCCAAAGATCTTTGGGCAAATCCTCTTCAAGCAGGTCTTCCCCAATGGAGATTTAGAAGTGAAAATCAACCTCCGTGGTTTGCCTGCCATCGATCGTCAAGAGCGTGCCATGCACATCCATCAGTATGGAGACCTCAGTCAAGGCAGCATCACTGTTGGTCCTCATTATAATCCAAACGGCGTTGACCACCCTCATCATCCTGGAGACCTGGGCAACTTTGCTTCTGAGAAAGGAGTTATAAGGCAGTTCCTGACGCTTCCAGACGCCAAGCTCTTTGGGCCTTATTCCATTCTGGGACGTGCGGTGGTGGTTCATGAGAAGGAGGATGATCTGGGAATGGGTTCAGATGAGGAGAGTAAACTCAGTGGGAATGCTGGAGAGAGAATTGCTCTCGGTGTGATTGGTATTACTACTCCAAGCCTGTGGCAGAAGACTGAAGTGCCCCCCAAGAAAACATGTGGAGGAAGGCACTGAGAGTCGAAGATGAGGGAGTCGGATATGGTGGAAGGGCAGATTCAAATGGGATAATCATGATTTTCCTTGTGTATTCTTTGTATGTGTCCTACATTAAAGTATATTTCATAACCTGAACATTCCCATGTTTTTTTTCTTGGTCTTTTCAGAGGCTTTTTGGCCAAAGCTTCCAATAGTAAATGCACTCTTAAAAATAAATGTAGGGTGAATGCAGGCAAAGTGGGCCGTTTAGTTTGATTTACTGTGCTCAATAGGTTAACACTTTCAGAGCATGACAATGGCCTTTAAGTAAAGATACACTATTTCTTTAAATGATACAATGGTTTAGGTTGATGCAATATGACACTGGAGGGTGTGGCTAGATCTCAAGGGAGGACACCTTTATTGTTCAAGGTAGACATAACCTGTGACATAAGATTTTATTTTTGAAATTATAAGGTTTCTCGCTAAATGTCAACAAATGGGTATATTATTCTGACAGTTTGTTAGTATAGTTAACAGGGAATCAAAATGCAAAAAAAATGTCTTGGTTTTCTTGTAAGGTGTTTAAAGCTAGAATATGTAAGATTTTTGTAATAAAATAACCAAAAATCACTTGCAAAGTGTGATATATTTCCTGCAGTTGTGTACTTCCAGTATCCCAAAAGTTCCCAAAGATTTTTAATTTCAGAGAAATTCCCATTTTAAATTAAAGCTGCAAGCAGCATTTATCGGTGTTCAAGCATTTAAGGCCTTTAAGCACAAATGCATAAAAAGACATTAAGTTTTATTTGGCAACCATTTAACCACTGACATTATACATGGAAAAGACCATTTCCAGCCAATTTAACAAAGGAAATATATGGTTTTCAAAGCTTTTTTAACAGTTATAGCGCCACCTATGGCCCGATCTCCATAAAATTGTGCATGCTTGTTTACAATGTTATTTCACATATGCTCACCAATTTTCATTAAGTTCTGAGTTTTCGTTTAGGATTTATAGGCTTTCGAGTGAATTTTGCCACGCCCATTTTCTAAATGACCGTGTTATAGCCGTCCAAATGTAAAAGTCCAAAAGTTTTAGCACTTTGTGCTTGAACCCCTAATAATGGCTCTTTCTAATAGATATCTAATAGATTTAGTCAATCATAGCACAATGTCATAAAAACACTAACATCAGATGGAATTACAGAAACTGCATTATTGTATTCGTGTCAGGTCTGCCCTTATACAACAGACAGTATATTGTATTGATCATAGATTGTGTTTTGCTCTGCAGTTTCTTTTGAAGCCTCTCTACATTTTTGTTTTGTTAACATTTACATTTAGTTTCTGTCAACATAAAATAAATTAATATTTTCGTTTTAACCCTGGTACGTGTTTAAGGCGCTGGAGCAAAAGAACACAGGAACAAAGGTAGTTTAAATTGAAGAAAAATAGTACATTTATTCACAATATGATAACTCAAAGAAAGAGAGAGAGAGAGAGAGAGAGAGAGAGAGAGAAACAAAAATACCGTACACAGGGAGAAGGAACCTGAGCGGGGCTAAATCAAAGAAAGAAAACCCACAATATAACCATCTCCCCTTCCCAATAAGCTACTAATTCAAAAAGAAAAGATAAAAAAAAAAAAAAAAAACATCTTCAGCATTCAACATGCCCTACTTAAACTACTTAAAACTCAAAACATACAATGGTGGCACCCGCTCCTTACCTAATGGTTTTAGCAACGTGTTTCCCTAGAGATGTTGCAAAAAATGGAAGTCGCGTGACACACTTCCCTGGTCACTACTCCCTGGTCAGCTGTAAACCAATATAAAGAAAACATAAAGACTTCAAGTTTTTACATGCTTTGAAAAACAACAAATCACTGAGAGAAAACAAACTGTTGGTTAAAACAATTGAAAAGATTAAACAAAGAATCAACCCATTTAGGTGTAACCGTCGAAATGATGACTGACAGCCAACAGCACCGCCCTAAGACAGCCAACAGCACCGCCCTAGCTGAGAAAGAGAAAGTAAGATAAAAAAAAACAACATCCTCTGAGCACGTAACAGATAGTCATGTGCATTTGATCTACAGATGGTGGACAACCAGAATGCCTATTACCGCCACGCCAGCCGAAAATAAACCAGTTGCATTTCAAAGTCATCCCCGAAATGACCGCCAGGTGGCGCAAAGGGACATTGTGCAAAACAGCAGCAATTGCCGTATTTTAAAATGTAAGTGGGTTAAATATAAAACCCTGAGCCTAATAGGCATATTTTTCATATATATAAATTGGCCTATTAGGCTACAACAGAATAGAACCAAAGATAGAATCAATTTTAGAACTGAAAAAATAGAATCAAAAGTTAAAAATAGAGACGATATTAGGAGCAATGACGCTGAATATTTTTACTATTTTATTGAGGAATTAGATACGGTAGGCTAAATGAAGAGCTCTCGTGAGCGATACAATTGCATAGTAATTTATAGTGATTTCAAAAGCAGTCCTTAAAAAAAAAAAAAACATGGAGTAGTGTGGCATCATTTTTGAGAGATTACGCGGAACGCGTTTTAGTTAAGATCCTGGTTTCAATGCCCTTAATGTATATAGGCTAGGCTACTGCTTTAAAAAAATGTCACAACGCGTTTTGAGATTGTTTTGAATTAAACATTGAAGTTTAAAATGTAGTGTTTTGGCACACCAGGCCGAGTGGCGTTACGCATTGTTCAAAAATCAGGTTTTATTCGGGCATGTTGAATTGGCGTTAGAATTTTTTTTTAGATTTATTAGATTTAGATTTTAGATTTCGTTAGATTTATTTTCTCATAACAGCTAAAATAACTTAATATATGCCTTGTCTTAATATGACCTACTTAATATAGGCAATAGACATATAATAGCCTATATAATAAATTAGCAAAACTTGGCCACTAAATATTTAATTTTCAATTATTTTAATTATCACAATTAAAGTTTTAATTTTATTAAATTGAACAAGCGCAACAATCAGCATTTAATCAAATATTCTAAAAGATGTATTATTAATAATAATGTTATTTCAACATAATATTTCGTTTTTTCGACATAATATGTGTGCGTGCAACAAGCAAGATGTGCATTTGTAAATCCGGTGATGCGTGCATTGATTTTTATCAATAAACTAGTGTTTTCTGACAGTGTCGACTGCAAAGATAAAGTTGACGATCGCCATATTTGTAGTGAACGCACCTAGAGAGAAATGCACATAAAGACATAAGCAGAGAGTAGCCTTTTTCTTTTCGTTTTGAATTATTTTGTTTGAAGACATTTCAAGCTTTGTGTATTTGATGTATTTATCATGTCTGTGTGAGGCATACGCTGAGTTTCGTTAAGTTAGGAGGATGAGATGCGCTCCAGCTGACGTGCAATGCAAGTGACCACGCGGGCGCCTCCATGATTAGTGTCTGTTATATTTGCTTCTCTTACTTATTAAATCCAGGCAATTGGTTGATGAAAAATTGATTAAAATTAAGATACAATTTATAGAAAACGAAATTCACTTTAAAGAAAGGTTTTCTACTAAACAAAACTTAATGAAGTGGTCAAAATCATGTCTGACCCACTCCATATCCATCTCTCGATATAATGCATCCTATCTTACTCGTGCTGTTCACTTTTCATAGATGGAAAAAAAATAACATTATAATATTTTAACAAATATGATACTAAATGAGATTATTTAATGGCCCTTTGCTTTTTTACGTAGCCTATAAAGGACTCTTATAGCCGACTTTGTGTTAATTTAATTTGTAGAGGATTTTTTTTTACTCAAACATTAACACTGAAATAAATGAAACTAAATTATTGTACATTTTTTGGCACACCACGACGAGTGGCGCTATGCATTGTTCTAAAGCCAGGTTTTATTCTGGCATGTTGAATTAGTGTTCGACAAACGCGGCGGCGCGTTCATTTGAATGAAGAGCGCTTCTCGCTCACACACACTGGAACGTTAGGCCATGTCGCAACGAGTGAATCGTGGCCGAGTGGTTGAACTTACGTTACGATCATTTAGATGACACGGGTTCGAATCCCAAACTAATTTGGACTACTGATATTTTTATATTAGCCTATTAATTCATTTTATAGTCTATTGTTGATGCAGAGAGATTTGTCTAGTTTTAAAACATATTTTTTTGCTTACAGCCTATTTACAAAATAAAATCACCATGCATTTCCATTTTACACTAAGGAACAAATATCCAAAATATCCAGCGCGAGAGAGGCAAAGAAAAACGCTTGTTCTTAATTTATGTTGCTTTGAACTTTTTTCGTTTTGTACCGTTTTAATTTTTTAATTTAGCTGCAATTTCTTTGACAATAGAAATTTAAAATGTTGCAAGAATAAGATTCTGTGTTTCTTATTTTGCATCACAAAGGGAATAAACTCTATTGATGCAACCCTGTTTAAATAAATAAACTGTCCCGACACTTTATTCATACCTTGAAATGTGCGATGGGTTTTCATGTCATCATGTCATCTTCGTCCGCTTATCCAGGGCCGGGTCGCGGGGGCAGCAGTCTAAGCAGAGATGCCCAGACTCCCCTCTCCCTAGACACTTCCTCCAGCTCTTCCGGGGGAACACCGAGGCGTTCCCAGGCCAGCCGGGAGACATAGTCTCTCCAGCGTGTCCTAGGTCTTCCCCGGGGTCTCCTCCCAGTGGGACGCACCCGGAACACCTTCCCGGGAAGGCGTCCAGGAGGCATCCGGAACAGATGCCCGAAAGCATCTTTTGCAGCGATTTTTGTGTGATCATATCAGTGAACACCCCTGACCACTCGGTGAGTTTCACGTCTTTGTAAACGAAAGTTTAATGCGTTTTAGGAAGGATTGTCCCAGTGCACCTATACACCCATTCTAGAGGTTTTGGGGAAAGCAAAAGAAACCTAAAATTCTCGGGACAGCAGCGTCTGTCCAAAATTTAATCTTAACCGTTCTATTTCATCAGAAACGATCTGTAAACAGGGCTTTAAGTGTAAAATACCGAACTTGTCCTTTAAGCGAATATCATTTATTATCCTTATGAGCGCTGTCTCTGTGCTGTGGTGTGGTCGGAAACCAGATTGAAAATGATTCAAGTATCCATTCGAGCATAAGAATTTGTTCAGCTGACAACTTTTTCAATGGTCTTGCCTATGAAAGGAAGATTTGAGATCGGTCTATAGTTGCCTAATATGGTCTTATCCAGATTACTCTTTTTCAGGAGGGGCTTGACAACTGCAGTTTTCAGGGAGTTTGGAAAACTCCCAGAGAGAAGTGAGGCATTTACCACTTCAAGAAGATCTGCTTCTAAACTGTTTAACTCATAACACTCTACACACCATTCTTCCTTGGGCATGTCTCCTTTTAAATGTCAATTTGGGTTTCCCCCATCTTTGTTTCCTGAGCAGGAACTGGAGGTCCAGGTACCAGCTGCAAACCAATTAGTCCAGAGGTGCCGCCAGGCCTGGCGGAAAGCACGCACAGCCTTAGTGAAAGCATCGCAACGGCAGCAGAAACCAGTATACACTGTCCGTCAACTGCTAGATTCTCGTTGAGTCCGTGGAAGAGTCCAATACCTAATGGATTGGGAGGGTTATGGCCCAGAAGAGCGGTCTTGGGTGCCAGCTGGGGACATCTTAGATCCAGACCTTATCAGAGAGTTCCACCGTCTGGATTCCAACCGTAGCCAACGGAACGTCAGGAGCCGTTCCTGAGAGAGGGGCTCCTGTAAGACTCCTCCTGCAATGACTCTCCAAGCCACTAGGGAGAGCTGTCTGCTCCTTCCTGCAATTACTCTCCCTGCCACTAGATGGCACCACCTGCTGTGAACTCTTTAGACTGCTCATCAAGTTAGTGTGTTCCACCTGTATTTTGTCCCATTTAAGTTGGCAGTTTTCATTGAGCTGTGTTCAGTCTTGAGCCTACCATCTATGGACTTCCTGAGTCATAGAAGAGTTAAAGGGATAGTTCACTTTGAAATTAAATTTTGGTCTGTTTTAGCTTACCTCAAGGGCATCCAAGATGTAGGTGTCTTTTTTTCCGCAGTAGTTTCAATTTTGATATTTTTAGGTCAAACCGTTCTTGTCTCTCAGTCATATAATGCAGGTCTATGGTCACTGTCTCAAAGAGCCTGCACAGAGTCCAAATTAAAACAATTCCCCATCGTTGCCGCTTCCTATTGTGTGACGTGTGCGCAGACTGGTGCATAGATATATACACTAGATGTCACCTCTTTCCAATGAAATGCCGTAGCCAAGGCGGCATCTATTGTATATACTATGCACCAGTCTGCGCACACGTCATACGCCAGGAAGCGCCCGCGCCTTCAGATCACTTGGACGTGGCTGAGTACAAAAGATAAAAATGATATAAATACTGTTCGTTTTCTCACACAAACCGCTCGTTTCGTGTCTTAGGCCGTCAATGTGTACTTACGATGGGGAATTGTTTAATTTGGACGATGGGGAATTGTTTTAATTTGGACTCTGTGCATGCACTTTGAGACAGTGACCATAGACCTGCATTATATGACTGAGAGACAAGAACGGTTTGACCTAAAAATATCAAAATTGAAACTACTGCGGAAAAAAAGACACCTACATCTTGGATGCCCTTGAGGTAAGCTAAAACATACCAAAATTTTATTTCAATTTTTGTGTTTCAATTCACAATATAAACAGCTGTTTACCTTGACTTTAGCCTGTTAGGTTCAGAACATGGTGTTATCTGTTCTGACACACATTGTTAAAGCATCGGTAAATTTGGCAGTAAAAATCCATTGTTTTGGTCTTGTTTGAGCTTGTGTGTAAAAGAAGTTCAAGCATTTTAAATTTGTGTCAATTGTATGCATTTTGTGTTAAAGCAACGAGAAATGTGTTAATAGTATACACAGGCAAACAAAGGGAGCTAAATGAAACACAGGTGAACTTAATTAGTGACTAACAGACTATCATGGTTAACTTGTAGCTCAACATGAGTTCCTATAAGAGCAGCCAAAAGGAACATTCTCTCAACCCCAGGTCAGGACTGCACACGGATTAAGCGTTGTAGTATTTTTGTGACTGCAATATTCAGGCTCCACACGGATTGAGGACGACTTTTCAGCTGTACGGTAGTGCACCTTTGCTGTTTTAGGCTTGTTTTGTTTTGTTTTTTCTCCGTCAACTGACTTGATTTAGTACAACTAAAAAAAGTTTAGTTTAAGCAAAAGTATAGATATTGTCTTTTATTTTAGCTGTCCTTGTGAAAAATATCAGAATCAAAAAATCTTAACTTTATATTTAATATTGAATAACATGTAGGCTACAACAGATCAAATTAAGTGTACTTTAAAGCACAACAAAAAGATTTTTAAAACATAATGTACTTTAAAGAAAAACTCTTAGTTTGGCATTACTTTTTTTTTGTGTACATGTACTTAATGTCACTCCTGCCAGCAGAAGCCCTATCATGGCCACCAGAGGGCACTTCTCCCTAGACCTTTTCCATTTCCATGAACCTTTGCCTGGACTCATTTTAGTGTGATTACATCCACCTGTATGTCATTGGTTTGTATCATAGGAACTTTGGCTGGCAGGTGTGATGCTTATGAAAGTGTACATGTGTACACTTAAGTGGCTTTTTATAATTCATCAGTGTTATTATCTGCAAGTTTTTATTTATTATTATTATTATTATTATTATTATTATTATTGTTGTTGTTGTTGTTGAACTTTCAAGATACTACAGATACACATCCAATACCAATAAGCTAATTTTTTATTTTATTATTTTCACAAGGGTACATAGCAATTCAAGAGTTTTCTAGACCGCAACATGGTGTCGGCCCCCATCTGGTACACCTGGATTACACACGGCCCAGATGTGGGCCGGATCTGGTTGCTGTCTGGGTTCGTGTATGGTTTTTCCATTGCAAACTAATCTGGTTGTGCTATTTTTACCTAATGCAACTTCCATTCTCAAAGCTCCCTGCAACAAAGCTTTGACCTTTTATCAAAAATATTACGTTCTTAAACCAAATGGCATGATTTCACTGAATCCACTTTTCATTGTAGGCTTTAAAGATCAACATGGAGAAAATCATCCTAATATTCCCTCTGATATTGCTGGTGCTGCATATACAAGGAGGAGAGTTCCACAAACCTCCAGTTTGTTTGCCTGCCGAAGCTCCACAGCCGGAAGTCGTGGAGTTCGACAACACCATCTATGCCACTTGTGAAGTAACTCCCAGCCCCAATTTGCCACGTAACCAGCCAAAGATCTTTGGGCAAATCCTCTTCAAGCAGGTCTTCCCCAATGGAGATTTAGAAGTGAAAATCAACCTCCGTGGTTTGCCTGCCATCGATCGTCAAGAGCGTGCCATGCACATCCATCAGTATGGAGACCTCAGTCAAGGCAGCATCACTGTTGGTCCTCATTATAATCCAAACGGCGTTGACCACCCTCATCATCCTGGAGACCTGGGCAACTTTGCTTCCGAGAAAGGAGTTATAAGGCAGTTCCTGACGCTTCCAGACGCCAAGCTCTTTGGGCCTTATTCCATTCTGGGACGTGCGGTGGCGGTTCATGAGAAGGAGGATGATCTGGGAATGGGTTCAGATGAGGAGAGTAAACTCAGTGGGAATGCTGGACCGATAATTGCTCTCGGTGTGATTGGTATTACTACTCCAAGTCTGTGGCAGAAGACTGAAGTGCCCCCCAAGAAAATATGTGGAGGAAGGCACTGAGAGTCAAAGATGAGGGAGTCAGATATGGTGGAAGGGCAGATTCAAATGGGATAATCATGATTTTCCTTGTGTATTCTTTGTATGTGTCCTACATTAAAGTATATTTCATAACCTGAACATTCCCATGTTTTCTTTCTTGGTCTTTTCAGAGGCTTTTTGGCCAAAGCTTCCAATAGTAAATGCACTCTTAAAAATTAATGTAGGGTGAATGCAGGCAAAGTGGGCCGTTTAGTTTGATTTACTGTGCTCAATGGGTTAACACTTTCAGAGCATGACAATGGCCTTTAATTAAAGATACACTATTTCTTTAAATGATACAATGGTTTAGGTTGATGCAATATGACACTGGAGGGTGCGGCTAGATCTCAAGGGAGGACACCCTTATTGCTCAAGGTAGACATAACCTCTGACATAATATTTTAGTTTTGAAATTATAAGGTTTCTCGCTAAATGTCAACAAATGGGTATATTATTCTGACAGTTTGTTAGTACAGTTAACAGGGAATCAAAATGCAAAAAAAGTCTTGGTTTTCTTGTAAGGTGTTTAAAGCTAGAATATGTAAGATTTTTGTAATAAAATAACCAAAAATCACTTGCAAAGTGTGATATATTTCCTGCAGTTGTGTACTTCCAGTATCCCAAAAGTTCCCAAAGATTTTTAATTTCAGAGAAATTCCCATTTTAAATTAAAGCTGCAAGCAGCATTTATCGGTGTTCAAGCATTTAAGGCCTCTAAGCACAAATGCATAAAAAGACATTAAGTTTTATTTGGCAACCATTTAACCACTGACATCATACATGGAAAAGACCATTTCCAGCCAATTTAACAAAGGAAATATATGGTTTTCAAAGCTTTTTAACAGTTATAGTGCCACCTATGGTCCGATCTCCAAAAAATTGTGCATGCTTGTTTACAATGTTATTTCACATATGCTCACCAATTTTCGTTAAGTTCTGAGTTTTCGTTTAGGATTTATAGGCTTTCGAGTGAATTTTGCCACGCCCATTTTCTAAATGACCCTGTTGTAGCCGTCCAAATGTAAAAGTTCAAAAGTTTTAGCACTTTGTGCTTGAACCCCTAATAATGGCTCGTCCATGTTCACTTTCGTTCAAACATTATGGACCATGGCAAGCAGACTTTGGGACAAAAGGAGAACTAAAACGAGGATCAATATCGGCGTGGTGTTTTCGAGATGCCGTAAACTTCGACTTGACAGAGACGTCTTGCATGTATTTTATTAGACAGTTGAGCAAATGTACATAAAACTGTCATATAGCTCAACATGATGAAATGTTAGAATATGATCTGTATGTTATTCTAATGTTGATCTAGCTTACTGCTAGTCTCATACAGACAAACAAACGCATAGAATAACATTATAACTTTCAACACACTCAAATGCAGTTTAGTGTGATAGTGTAGACCAAGTGAAACAGCGCTGCGTTACCTCACAAGTTTAATTCACCAAATAAACTGACTTGTTAACCCTTTTCCACCAAGGCAGTGCTGGTGCTGGTTCAGAGCTAGAGCCTAGTTTCAAATGGGTTCTTTGTTTTTCGACACCCAAAGTACCAGCTCTGAACCAGGAAAAGTGGTTCTTAAGTAGCACCAAAACATTGCTGGTCTAGAAGTAAGAACCGCTTGCGTCAGGGGCTGGGGGCGGGGTTACCGTGACCAACAAGACGAACAGAAACTCGTGACCGCCATTTTTCAAACAGCAGCTAATCGAGCTAATAGCAGCTTGATTGTAATCTCCGTCTATGCAAGTTACGGCGAGCTGCACAGACACGTTGGATTCGCCGTGTTTGGATGCCGATGTAGGTTCGCAAAGCCATGAGCATCAATAACGCAACGACCTCCATTGTTGATGGAAGGCTTGTTCGAGATGCATCGTGCTTTGATGTCATGAGCCGATCGGTCTGCGAGAAGCCGAACCATTTCGAACAAGCCTGGGGTGCGTTTCCCGAAAGCATCGTTGGCCAACTATGGTCGCAAGTTCATCGCAATGTCCATTGAACTCTATTGGTAACGACGGAACTTGCGACCATAGTTGGCCAACGATGCTTTCGGGAAACGCACCCCTGGTGTGTTTGTGTTTGGCGCTGCCACGCTAGCGTTGCTGGGCAACATGAGATGTATACAGTGATCTTGTGGAAAGGCAAACCGGATCTTAGAGAGCTCGTCAGACGAACCAACTCCGGACTGGCAATACTGTAGCTCTGGCTCTGAACTGGCACCTGGTTCATGCTGGTGGAAAAGGGGTATTTGTGAGTATTAATTCAGCACTTGCGGGTAGATCGGTAGAATGAAATGTCCTTATTCCTTTATATCCGCGGGACTCGCATGTGGCTCTGATATCTGTCTCTCATTGGCAATGACGACAAGTTCCATAATTCCGCTTATGCGTCATCAACCTACACCTTTGTTATTGTAAGAGGTTAGCAAGCCTGGGGCCCGTTCTTCGTACGTTGCTTATTACATCCGAGATCAAATGACACATCCAAGATGATTTCATCGTGCTAATCATAATCCGGCTAATTGAGTTCTTCGAACACACTTGCCGGATAGGATTAGTATCGCTGGATTGAGTTATCTGAGATAACTGCGCGTTCACGCGCTGGCTTAAAAGGGGATATGTATCGATAGTGGAAACATTGATCAGCAACGCTGCCATTGGCTGCTCAGCGTGGCCAAAGAGCGCGCACAGTTTTTCTCATATTATATCTATGTTTTTTCTCCTCAGCAGAGCAAGAACTAATAGTCGAAGTTTATTCGGAATTTTAATGTTTTAATCAAAACGCCAGGAAACACCTCAAAGTCTGCAAAAGCCAGGAGAGAGGGCTGGCAAAAAGTAGCAGACAATTTAAATCCGTTAGAAGTGGCCATGTTAGATGTTTTTATCACTTATTAGCCTATATTTTTTGTATTTTAATAATTGCATAATTACTTTGTTCATTGTAATGTCAGAGTCACCACACTAGAATATGGGAACAAATAAAAGTGAAGTACAAAAATATTCTAATGGTAATTTTTAGTTATATTATAGTCTTTTATGAAAGGCACTGTTAAATAAATGGTTGTCTGTTTATAAAAGCAATCAAGAAAAAGGCTGAGAAAAAAAAAGATCTTAGTAGCCTACACTGTATTTTTGCTGCATTAAATTAAGGCCGTATAGTCATTTCAGCTGTTAAATCTTGAGCAATGATGAATTGCTTTGACTTGTGGAAGTAAAAACTGATAAACTTATGTTAATGTAAAAATATGTATTGAAGAAGAGTTCAAAAAGAGTTATTGATCACATTTTTCCCAAGTGTAGTTCATTGTAATGACATTGTGTTTTCCTCTTTTGTGCACTTCTACATGATACACCAACACTTGTTTACTTAAGTGGACATTTTCTAACTTTCCAAAGGAAAGAAAGTATAAGACTTTGAAATGTCCATTTGTTTCCATTGCACTGGACAGTGAATAAACCCTCTCAGATAACTGTCATATGGAGGAACTAGCCTACCTGCAAGTGCATAAAGAACTTTACTTAATATATACTTGTATGCTTTATGGCTGCAATATAAGTTTAAGGATTCCACATCTACAGAAAGGCCTACAGAAGAGTCTGCACAGACAGAGGACACATAGGCCTACAGGTGGGCAGTGGATAGACAACTTTTCCTTTTATTTGTTGCATGAGGCATGTGTCTAATATCTCTTGTTGCAGGCACTTGACCACTGGCTTTTCTTTACAAAGAACAATTGAAATAAAACTCAAGGAACTAAGCATATTTGTCTTTTATTAAACATTTAATGAAAAGTGTGTTTTTTTGGCAGTGTTGTGTAATATGGCACATGCAACAATGTCACAGGCCCTGTCAGGTGTGCAACCCTCAGACTTTTCAGACACTGAAATCTTCCCTTTAGTTAGCCAAAGTTCATTTCATTGTGTGTCCTTGTCCTGGCTAGAGCTGCATTGTAACTGGTTTGGGTCAGGGAATGGGGTCTTAAAACACCTGTCTGCAGGCAGGAACATGTCATAATCACCTATGAAGAAATGCAGTTATGTTAGGATCAGCATAAGTGTATGAAATACAGTGAGCTTGATATTTAATTGTGGAACTTTCCTTACCACTTTCAAATAATATGCATAAATGTGAATCTCTGAAAATTCTTAAGTCATACACAGATCCTGGCCATTTTGCTTTCACATTTGTGATATGGAAGATTTGTCAACTGCCTTTTTTTTATTTGATATAATATTATTAATCTGGAATATTAAGAATCACAATAGTAACTGGGCTGCACATTTACATTGTGAACCCCCTTTCTGTTCACATAATCCCCTTCATTGAGGCCTTGATGGCAGTCTAGCCTATAAGCCTGAGTGACATACTGTAATCAGCATGGTCATGATCGCATGATCTTCATAAAAAAAATATTTAAATAGTCTAATAAATAGTAGGCTATAGTCTAATAAAAAAAAAAAAAAAAAAAAGCTGCTTAAAAAAACTGATTTACATTGGGTCTTCAGTGGTTTGGAAATGCCAAAAAAAAAAAAAAAAAAAAAACTGTTTTTTAAACCTAAAAGCGGCAGGTAAACTCCGAATGACACGACAGACAGCACT